>NC_143476.1:10567293-11817293 GCF_987193195.1 Phasianus colchicus
ACAACTCCATTAATCACGTACCTTCATCTACCTGTCCAGCAGTTCATTGTTTTTCTGCTGAAAGAGACTTTGCAATTAAAATCGTACTGAAATGAGAGCCACAGTTTTCCAGAATGAAGACTCAGAATGCCCTCAGTGAAAAACAACCTATTTCTTTTAAAAAAGATTTCTCATTTGCACCATGGCTTATTATACATCTAGAAGTATGTTCATTTTGTGTGTGTCTCAAGTTTACCACCAACATGCAGCATAAAAAATGCACACATTTTTTATTCTAAATGAAGTTGAAACAAATTATTTTCAAAGATTTCTTAATACAATCCTTGTGAAATGTTCTGTATTTACGAATCTCTATTTTCTCACTGAAGGTGGTTCCATAGTGCTGCTCACTGGACAAGAGGAATAATTTACTGCATTATTTGGTGGCTGTTTTTCACAGCCTGATGTTAAAACAGCTGGTCTTGTCCTACTGCCTCTTCCTCCCTGAAAAGCAAAGTAAACAAATCAACAAATAAATAAAAGGGAATGTACAGACAGAAACTTAATTCACACCATTAGCTTATCCAGCTATCAAACTGCATTCAGACGAGGTGATTTTGAGAGTAGTTCCTCCCATGAACTACAACTCTGACTCTCAACAGAAATGATTTCTGTTCTCAACAATTTCAGTGCCTGTAAGTGCAGCCCTGCCTTACCTTATTGGAGAGTTCTAATGAAATCTTAGGAAAACTTGCCTCCCTCACTTTCAGGATCTCCAATCTTTAAGTCCATGTCAGCATTCACTTTTTGCTACCGCCTATTCAGTGACAGAAAGCCAGCATGCATGTTTCAGTTTGTTTTCCAAGCTTGCCCTTTGACAACAGAATGATGAAAAGACACCACGTTTCTCCAGCCGGTTGCTGATTTGAACACAAGCTGAAGTGGTGTGAGCGGTTTCCCATGAAGTAACTTGGCAGTTTAATTATCAAATGCATTAGTTGTGTTTTCTAGTTTCTATTAGTAGGGGAGAGAAAGCTGAAACTTCAAGTAAGCTTCATGTGCTGTTAAGAAAGACCCTGGATAACGGTGCTTCTCATTAGTACAAGGTGTCACCGCCTGGGAGTTAAGTTTTTGTGTAGCGAAAACCACCAGCAGAAAAGTCAGTCTGCCCTTCATATTCATTTCCTTTATTGCCACATTCCAGCATTTTTTCCTGTAAATACCACGGCCAAAAGAATATTTAAGGCAGTTTCAGCATATGTGGGGAGATTGAAGTCATCGTTCCATCAATCAGTGTCTCTTATTCTGCCAGCATCTGACAGGTGACAAACTGGTCTTCTGTTTTTCTAGGGTAGACATCACTGAGCAATGATAAAGAGGAATCAATCCTATACAATTAAGGAGGAAATTAAGAAGAAATTAAGAAGAAAAGAATTGAGAAGAAAAATGTATGAGATCTGATCATTCTGGGAGTGAAGCAAGTCTTGTGGTCAGTAGACGAAAAGATGATTCAGAAACATGGAAGATATATTTTTGTGTATCAGAAGTATAGTTAATGAGAAGATACATGAGTTAAGTGACAGGTAACCATAACTTCAGTGTTAAAATGTCCGTTTGGATCGTTGTTAATTTGTTTAATGTACTTAGCAGTGTATTAGCAGCAGATATTTTAGGGTACGTATTTTAGTGTCTCTGTGGCAGATGCTTGGTTTTCATAAACCACACATATATTTTACATTTAAAATAAAAGCAGGGTGCCTCATCCAGGGACTAATTATACTGCAAAGCAAAACCAGCATGTTGCTCTACACAGGTTACCAAAGCCATCCTCCTTCAGCTAGATCTGGCTACTTAATAGCTTTCATTAGCTGGGAACAGTTTCCAAAGCACTCTGTTAAAGCCATTTCCAAACCATTCTGTCCTAAATCAGGAAGAAAAATTAGCACGTGTCCAAACAAAAATTGCTACAACTTCTTTTGCTCCCAAAAGAGAAATGAAATGGACAAGTTTTTATTTTCTCATTCCTGACATGAGAATACAGTACAGCTAAAGAGAACAGGTAGTCAGAGCTTCACTGACCATAAACCATTCTGTAATGAATAAGTCCTTTATTTTTTTGTTCTATCAGATAGCAAACCCCAGAATAACAACTGTCCCACTGACTCTGTGTCAATGTGAGGATTAGAGGGAAGAGTGGAGAACAGTGGCTTAATTGTATTTGTATGAATGAAGAAGATTAAATCATCTCATCAGTATTTGTAACACAGTTTACTTGCTTTCAGGTAACATAAGCAATCTCCATTTTAAGCAGTACCTCCTGACCTGGGGAAAGAACATCCAGCAGTTCTGGAGGCTAACATACACTATATAAGTGCTCTCACAAAAAGCACTGGTGCTGTGATGAGCTCAACCTTCCCCTCTTTCACGTCACCAGTGCTGTAGAGCAAGGGGCAAGTTCTCAGAGCAAACACGGTAAGAACAATCCATGCACTGAAAGGCACACTCATACAGTGCTACACAATGCAAAATAGTTTTCTTACTAACAGTGATGGTGAAGATAAGAGCCAACTTACCTACAATCTACGGAACATTTCTACCAACACATCCATGTGAACCTCCCTTCTCCACTCTTTGCCCTCTCCTTTCAGACACAGGACACTCACCTGAGACGCAGTGTAGACAGGAATCTTTCAAATAAGCACAGGACATCTAACACCAATTAAGCCTCCCCAGCTTTTCTCTTGGCCTGTAACTTTCTCTCCACAAGGATACAGATCTTCTGTAGGATCCATGGCATGTTTGCAGGCTTCTGAATGTTTCAGGTGTCCCAAGGCATCTAAAATAGTTCTAGCCATTCATGCATAAGCACCTGAATTCTACTCAGCGATCTGCAAGGAGAAAATCTCAAGAGTAACATGAGCGTACTTTGTTTGCAAGAACATCATCTGCAGGTTTCTGTTCCTTCCGTTACTGTTTCCTACTTTCACACTGCCAAGAAAAAGCACAGCAACAGAAAAAGGGCACAGGAATATACATCCTTCATTTCTAAGCCCTTTGTGAACTGAATTTCCCACACTGTCTGGAGATCCTCGGCAAACTTCTTTCTAAATCACAGCCAGCTGCACAGTGCCAAAGGGCTGCCGTCCTGTAACCAAGTGCTGTCAGAACATGGAAGCATGACTTTCTACATCTACTACATGTACTTTCTTTCCATTGAGCCAGAAATGTCGTACCTTCCAAATCATGATGCTGGTAGAGACCACAGACAGTGCCAACAGCTTCCAGGAGAAGCCATGTAACAGCAACTTCAATCAAGGAGCAAAAATTACAAGAGATAGGAAGCGCAGCTGATGGTTCCCTCATACTGTAAATAATCTAGAAATGGGAACAAAACACAGCTTTTAGCAGTATTAGATGTCGCACAAGGAAAACTGTATTGAAATGTTTTTCAGAATTTGCAAGGAGCAAAATCTGCAGATCGGACAACTGTTGTGCTGCAATTTTTCTTCCTGCAGATGAAGCTGCTAAAGAGAGAATTGATATATGCAGGAATTGCAATCAGAGGTACATAAAAGTGTGAATAAATGATAGCCCAGAATCCACAAAACAGCATAATATCTTTTCAATATTGAAAAAAAAAAAAAAAAAAAAAGTAAAATGTTTTTTAAACTTAAATAGACGTTTTATGTAAAATATGTGCTCCAGTGACAACTGTAACATGCAATCTTACCTGTATCCTTCAATAAGCCAAAATGTAACAAAAGAAATGGACTATGTTTCTAGAGAACTGATTTTCTAGGTCACACCTGCACTATGTTCATCCTAAAATACTGAATTATGAAAACATTTAGCTTTGTACTTTGAAACTCATTTGCTCAAACTATGTACTGCAATGAATGCACATAATATCAATCAAGTATCCATGAAGCAGCAGACTGTCAAGAAAGAGGTAATCACAGTGTTTTTTGCTAAACATACTCCTATGATTTCATCACAGTTTTCAAATTACGCTGGCTTTGAAATTCGGAGTATTTGCTGGCTTTGAGTCATCAGTGTCAGAGCTCTCCTTCTTTCTATTTCATGCTGCTTTGTCAATTCTGTTGTACCATTCTCTTTGGATTTGTTTGCCATCAGTAGGAAAATAATGTCCTTTGTTCAGCCTTCTTTAATGGTTAACTCAGGTGAGAAGCAGAACATGCTGAAAGGCCAGCTAAGTTGTTTAGAAGTATGTTCTCTAAGAACATGGTGTGCACTACACTGGTAAGAGTAACCAGGGGCTTTGATGAGCAGTACTGAAATATCCTGTAGTCTGGAATAAAGTCCTGGCCCCAACTTTCATATACCCATGTTGTGAGGGCTGGTGGATCAAGTCGGACAGTCTGAAGATTCCTGCTTAAAGGCATGACTGAAAGGTCATTTCTCAAAATGCTTCTGGGCAGTGGGAAAATTGAGCAACGTTCAGTTCGGACTGGGAATTCCACCTGACACAGCCTGACCCTTCACACTGCACTTTGCACACTGTGCATGTGACACGGCAGAACAAACTTCCACAGCAACTTAAAATATAGAACTAATGGGGATTTGCAGAGGTTGAGTGCTCGCTCTCAAAGATCTAGCAGAAGGAATATTTTAATGATAGGTTTCAACTGTTCAGCCCAGAGAAGGCAATAAGATCCAGCCCAGGAGACATAAAAACTGAATAAAAAACAACAACCTGAACCAAAAAATAGAAGGTGTTGGAAAAGCAACTGTTTCTAAGATATTTCTTAGGGGTCGTCATCTATAATTATTTACATATTATATTAGAAGAAGTATTTTCCCATTCATACGTAAGGCAGCTCATATTTCTGCCTACAGACTATTCCTGTGTCTCTTGTGTTCCCTTGAATTTCTTTCTTTCTTGAAAGTTGGCCTTTTTGTCAACACATTCACAAGTGTAAACACAACTTTGCTGTGAAGTATGGTTTTATGTTCTGTTGTTTTGAAAGATTCATCTCTAAGGTTCACGCTTGGGCAAGAAACACAGCTTGGATGCAGAAAGTAAGAAACAAACAAAAGCTGAAAACAGCAACAATTTTTTTAAAAGGATGGAAGAGTTCTCTGCCACTCAGTGACACAGCATGGGAAGATGGTCCAGGGGCACCCTGTAAGACAAGAGTGTTGGGGGTCCCCATGGGGAGTTCAGGGCAGGCCCTGGCAACCTGATCCCATCCTATGTTCCCAAGCACAGGAAGGCGGTCAGGGACAGTGGTGCAGACCTTGGGTGTGGAGTCTCCTTGGGGGGGGACAGGCCCACAAGCTGGGATGGGTTTGGGCCACAGGTGGGCTCAGCTGGGCAAAGGGCTGACCTGGCAGGGCTGTGAAGGGCCGAAGCCCAGCCTGCTGCTGTCTTGCTGGGAAAGGGACCACAGCCCCAGGATGGTGTGGGGGCCTGGGCTTGGGCAAGGGAAGGCCCAGGGGTGGGCATGGACAGGCAGAGCTGAATGAACCTGGTGGATATTTGCTGTACATTTTACAGATGTTACACAGGGAATGGGTAGATGTGCTGAAGGTGAGGTTGAGAGGTGTGGCTGACAAAGAGGCATTAGATAGTGGGGCATTACTGACCATGATGTAAATGGCATGGAAAAAGGGGCAGAGACTGAACTGAGTCCAGCTAGGCTGGAGTTTGTAATAGCTCCTTTGGGGCTTTACTTTAGATTGGTGGCCAAGAGAGTGGTGATAACAAACTGGTGTTCCAGCTTTTGCTGAGCAGCGCTTGCACGGTATATAGGCCTTGTCTTTTTTTCCCTTTCTGGCCCCACTGATAGCAGGCTGGAGAGAAGGGAAGGGGTTGGGAGGTGTCCTGGTCTCAGGTAGCACAGAGTTATTACAGCAGTTGGGGTGGTTCTGTGTTCTGAATTTGGGATGAAAATAATGTTGATAGCACAGCAGTGTTTTGACTGCTGCTGAGCAGTGCATACACCAAGTCATGGACTTTCAGCTTCCCATACTGCCCTGCCAGTGAGGATGCTGTGGCTGCAAAAGGAGCTGGGAGGGACAGCTGACTCCAGCTGAACAAAATTCCGTATCATATGACGTCATGCTCAACCATAAAAGCTGGGGATACAGACACTGTCTTTGTCTTGAACCATAATCTGTTCTTACTCTTGCTCTTCCAATTTTTTCTCCCAAGTACTGCAGGTAAGGAGTGAGAAACTGAGTGGGGACTTAGCTGCCACTTGGAGTCAATCCACCATAGCCATAAATTTAAAGGCTGTAAACAGAGAAAAAATATATGTATTAATAAAAAAAAAAAAGAAAAATACAATCCTTCTTGTGATGTTTCTTGTGGTATTTAAATAATTGTCATGAATTTGAAGGGAGGAGCTGTGAGGCTCTTGTTTGCCTGTGTGATGTCAAAGATGCAGTGTACTGAAGAAATATTTCAACACTCTGCCCATGTTGAAAAGAAACTGTATTGGACAACAAAAGCCAATAACACCAGATCTGAACGTTCAAAACCCATCTGAGTCAGTCACAGTGCCATCAGGTCACAAGTTACTCAACTTCCTCTGGATAGACCACTGTTTGAGTAACCTTGTAAAGCTGTTCTTGGTAATTAGGACAAAAAGTAACCACCCTGAAGAATGCAATCTGCTCGAACATCCCCAGGAAAGCATGGAAGGAAGCTCTCTCATCTGCAGGGACTGCTGTGTGCTTCAGAGGTGCCGCACAGGACACGTCAGAAGGCACCAGCGGATGTCTGGGGAGAAGTGTTCTGCCTCCCACTCAGCAAAGAGGGAGCAGAAAGAGAAGTGCATGAAGCCTTTCCCTGCTGGTTCCAGCAGGAAAATCTATGGTGGGTGCTCCCCCTGCTCCCTGCCCCAGGCTTCTCGCTTTCTCTAACTGAGGTTTCCCTTTTCTACTCTCAGCCAAGTATCAGCACTTCCCTAGGGATGGCAACTGACAGAGGTTTTAGTAAGAGCATCTGCATCAAATAGTAAAAGTTCCAGCAGTTACAAAATAGTAGAACAAGAATTCACAGTCAGATCTGTTTCCCATCTTTACAGGGACTGCATTCAGGAAACAGCCACTGCACTGGCAAGAGCCCTTCACACCGGGTCTCACTGTGGCAGCATATCTTCCCTGACACAACTCAAAAGCAGCACAAGTGTGGCAGTGGAGCAGCATTATTCCATCCTTTCCACGGGCCAAAATATGGCACAGAAAAAAACTTTACAACAATCTGTTTTCACTTGAACCTAGTCATCCTTTCCATGGAAAAGACCAATTGGAACAGTGAACATCTACACAGAAATACATATTTTGCTGAAGACCAAGATTTGGGCCACGTACAACAGAAAATGCAGTGATCCTTTGGATCAGAGCAGGGAGAAAGCTTGGTAGAGTAAGTATAAGGGAGGGGAGTAAGGTATTGCTAGCAAGTTAAGGAAAATGTCAGACATAGTGCCAAAGACCAGAGCTATGTCCCCCCATCAGAATGTATTACTAAACTGTTTGTTCAAAAAGTGTTGCAGAAGGCAAGTATGAACTAGCAAGACATTGACTGAGGCTCTCCTAAAACAGAATATCCAAGAACAGTTTAACTGGTGGTAGGTGAATGGTTGGATCAGATGATCTTAGTGGTCTTTTCCAACCTTTTAACGATTATGTTTCTATGATTCAGGCATAGCTCTTATCTTGCTTAACTGCTTTTATATGCACTGATGTGAATGTAGTGGAAAATCAGACAGTCTGGGGGCGATCCTTACCTTGAACCTGAGAAGAGTTGCAATGCAGTTAGCATTCAGATCCCAATGCAGTCCCCACAGCTTCCTAGAGTTCAAACAGAATGAAAGGACTTACTGCTGGCACATACTCTTTCTGTTTATTCCTATATGATACTGATTTTCTCCCTCACTGTTACACAGCTTTTTGCTTCAGTGTAAGTGAGCACAGCACTCTCTACCTTTTTGTGACCGTGCTCCCTACAATGAAATTTTGCCTCTTGCAGATTGTTTTAGCAAATCAGATTTTGTCTCTGATTTTATCACTTCAGTCCAGCAACTCCTTTTTTCTTTCACTGACTTTGATTAACATGCTTGTGCTAGACTTAATAAACCAGTACTGCAGTTTCATGTCTTGTCAGTCTGGATCACCACCTTGCCTGCATTCTCTCTGCTCCTGAAACAGGATTTGTGGCTGAGATCACTATTTAGAGTATTTATCCCCAGCTTGACTCCGTTCTCATTTCTCAGGAATCATTTTATTCCCACTGTGTTTATAAGCTTGAAATCCAGTTGAGGACTTTTAGGTCACCAAGCAAATTTAAATTTAATTGTTTCATGACATAGAGCTACTCTCTTGAGAAAACCCAGCTGAAACACTGCCTATGACATTAAACAAGGATTTGGTTGGAAGCTTTTCCAAGAGAATAAAAGATAACTTGATCTATGATTCATCATACTGTGATGGAACTGGGGAAAGAAAGAAAGTGATAGCTTGCTTAGCTTTCAGAATTCCTTTGGCAATTTCTTTTTATCGTAAATACACCTCCTTTCTATGTCTGGTTTAGAAATGTACTTGTTAAGTACTCAGAACTGCTGCAGGGTAGTGAAAGCTGCAGATTATGAAGAGGAAGTTCTTGTGGGTTTCAATTGCTGCCAAGAATAACAAAGCTAGAGAAAGAAATCTGGTAGGTGAGGGTTGGTGCTGAGAAAGTATTATCTTCTAGCTGTAAATAAAAGTTTCTTCACTCTTAAAAATCATGAATATATGTGGATCTCTGTGAAATTATAACAAAAGTTCACAAGTAATCTTTAAGAAAGTAATCTACAACTCCACTCTGCAGGTTGCAGTATCAGTACTATTACTGAGTCTCCATCTGGATGAACAAGTTCACACAGAAAGATTTATAGAAACTGAAGAACATAAGCATCTTCAGTAGCCTGTAGCAATCTATAAATCCAAAACCTGCTTTTACACGAGTGTGGCTTCTTTCTTCCTCCCTCAGTATTCATCCTTCACCTTAAAGGCCATTATCAAGCACTCTGAAATTTTTGTTCTCTGGTTATTGTTAAAGCTGACTTCAGGGTTACTGCTTTAAACGTTTCTTGCTGGAAAATCTCCCACTTCCTCATCTCCTGACATTTCCACTGTGGTCTCCATTGACGAAGTGAATGCTTAATTAATGGAATCCTTAATTAACAGAAGTAGCTTTACTGGACTGAGCAACACGTTTCTTGACAGCTAAAGATTTCATGATTAGCTGGGTTTTCCACAACACATTATTTAAAGCTGGATTTTTCTGTGCAGTAAGAGAAGTATCTTAGAAGTTTTACTTTGTGGGAAAAATGATACAATGAATCTCATGTATATATACATACTTAAGAAAGACTAGTATGAAATATAAGCCAGTAGCTGAGGAAGTTAGCTAGATAAGTAAAAAAAGTTAAAAATCTACTGACGTGCACTTAATCTCACTGAGAAGAAAGAAATCTGACCCAAGAGAAGAGAAGTCAACAGGAAAGGGAAAATCATTAGTGACAGTGTGCAGAAAAGAAGACAGAAGAGCAAAGCAGGAATTTGGAGAAGAACTGCACGGGATACAATAAACCCAATGAAACTTTCTAGGTATTACAGAAGCAGGAAGTCAGAAGTGAATTAGTTATCTCCAAGCCCAAGACGACCACGAACTAAAAGACAACAAAAATGCAAATAAACTTAAAGAATTCTTTGAATAATCCCTTCCCACCATGTCACAGCAAAAGTATTCATTCACCAATCCAGGATCAGTAATTTCAAGTAATGAAGATGGGCCTCAAACAGAGACTGAAGATGAAAAGTACAGCAAACGAGGCTGGCACAAACTGGCAAACAACAACTCACTAGGACTAGCTGGTACCTCTCCAAAGCTCTGCAGATGCTGAAGACAGAAAGGATTTAACAGCTATCAAAATATTCAATCTCTGGTTAAAATCAGCAGCTCCACTGGAGACCTACAGGGTAACAACTGTTCCAGCTATTAAAAAAAAAGAAAGGAAAAAAGAAAAGGTAGGGAACTGGAGAAACACAGATCATAGAGTTTTATTTCAATGTAAGTTAATCTTGTAAAATTTAAATAAAAATAGTCTTTTAAAACATCTCAGGGAACATGATAGGACCAACGTCTGATAGAACCCCATGTGTTTTGTATGAGTACAATCACTGAGAAAAAAAATGTGAACAGTGAGTCAGTCAATTAATTTTGCAGATGGTTGAAAATTATTTCATTTGGCAAGATCAGAGAAGATTGCAAGGGATTCTGAAGGAACCTAATAAAGCTGTGTTAGTGAGAAGTAGAACTTCTAAAAATTGGTACTGGCTCATATTCAGGAACAACAATCGACAGGAACAGTTTCAGACCCATGAATTTGCTTACCCAATTTACTCTTAGAGCCAAGAAATCTGCAGCATTTTTTATTTAATGGAAGTCTAGATACACTATCTATGAGGTTTGTAAGTTCTTACGTATAAAGAATAAAATAATTGTTAACCACAGGAGCCTCAGGGCAAGAACATTTCAGCAGGTCTTCATCCAGCTTCAGGAATTGCAGGCGTAAGGATCCAGGTCACTTAAAGGCTGGTCAGTCTCAGTTCAGTCCCTGCGAAAACAACATAGCAAAATGTTGTGATCAGCGGTGCAAAGTCCAACTGGCAGCCAGAAACTACAGCACCCTTCAGGGGCTGACACTGAAGTTCATACTGTTTAATGTCCTCATTATTAACCCCAATGGCAGGACAATATGCATTCTCAGCAAGTCTGCAGACAACGCTAGATTAGGAGGAACAAGCAAGTTGGTACCTGAACAGAAGATTCAGAGCAGGTGGAGCCAGGCTGAGCAAAATTCTTAATAGATGTGCAGAACAGCAGGGGGAAAAAAGGCTGTGGGCAGAGTTTGGAACACAGGAAATTCCAATTAGATATAAGGAAAATATTTTCATTATAAGGATAGTCAAACACTGGAACGTGTTCAGGCAGCTTTTGGGATCTCCAGCCTTGGAGTTGTTGAACACTCAATTAGAAACCTCCCTGAGCAAACTGATATAATCAGACCCTCTCTGAGCAACAGACTGGATTAGATGGCATCCAAAGGTCTCCTTCAACCTAAATAATTCAATGATTCTAATTGATTTCAAAATTCTTCACCATTAGTATAGCCAGGAATCCTCCTTTGAAGCATTTAACACCAAAATGCATAAGAGATGGGATACCAACTGCTTTACACATCTTTAGATCCCAAAGCCTGTTCTAAATGAGTGAGCAGAGCAGGACCCAGAGGCATGCTCGGAGTTTGCCTGCATGTCCCTGAAAGACTGATGTGTGATTGATGTGCCTGTGGCTGAGCGTGAGTGAGTCCATGTGGCATAGCACACTGGCTGTAAGGTTGCTTTCAGGCTTATCTCAAAAGACAATGAAGACTAAACCCTAAGGCATCTTCTGTCCAATCCAGTATGGCTGTTCCTGTCTGTTTAACAGAAAAACTCTTCTGGTGGGATTTTTAAACAAACAGCAAGGTATCTTGAAAAACAGGGAAAAGAAGTAACCATGCAGAATCAAATGCAGTCATTCACTGTTTTGTCTGGATATCATTTGATGGCCCTTCTTTGGTGAATGTTCTCTTTTTACAGTCTCTTAATCTGAAAAGATATTCATCATACTACAGAAAACCACCTACACTTTCTCAAAAGTATTCAGAGCAAAGACAGAAATGGCTGATCTTATTAACATAATTTTATATATACGTGTATGCATATAGTAGGAGTTCTTTGAAGATGGTGTCTGCATATGCACTGACATTTTAAGTGGGATATAGCTGCATCAATCTGGAGAGGACATGTAATGCTTTAACATTGATTCCTAACTTCTTGGTAATATTTCCTTACACTTCTTTGAGCTCATTTCTACTGATATTCTCAATCTATATTGTAGGACACAGCTCGAAAAGTTTCCCTCTCTAAGAATACAGGTTAATAGTTTATTTGAAGAGTGAAATGTACTGCAGTTTGTTTTGCATGGAATGGCAGGTTAGAGCAGTAATGAACTCAGTGAAGGGCTGTAAGCAGAGAGGAGCAATGCTGGCAGGATGTCACGATAGACCAGCACAGTGCAGAGGGATGTTCTTGTTGAGTACAGGAAAGACTGCCCAATTGACTTCTTCCATAACTTGATGAAAGAGTCAATAGTGTGCTGCAAGTTCTATTCATATAGAAAAGATTGTAGTCTCTAATGAAATAGAGGGAAAAGGAATCTAGAAGATTGAGAAATGGAAAAAAAAAAAAAAAGGTTAGATTTTAAATATGTAGACTGATGTCTCTGGGGGGAATAACTCAAAACAGAAATATCATTTGTTTGCAATATTTTAAAATATAAGATCAAAATAGCTATCTGCTTGCAGTGCAACACTGATACATAAAGCACTGTGATTGTGGGAACCTGGAAGTTATGAACACATACCAGGAGACATGAAAATCTGTATTCCATTGGGCTGCACTGTGGCTGAAGAGCCCTTCTCTTTCCTACAGACTTTTAACAAATGAAAAATTAAACCTGCACTCAACACATATTGACATTTTTAGTGTCAAGGATACAAGTTAATATATGTTAAGGATATATCTGATCTAATATTGGGCAGCCCATCAATGACCTTTCTCCCTCCTACCGCATATTTCCCAAATCCCTTTCTTTTATTTTTTATGCCATTGTCTACAGAACATGTGGGAAAGGTTGACAGAACTGTGTTTGTTCAGTGCTGGGATGGGAAGGGGGCCAGACCATATCTTCAACTGGCTAGTGGGAGGCTAGCAGAACAAGACTCATCACTTCTTGAAGATTCATAGAGAAAAAGACAAAGGACAAGAGACACTACTTGCAAGAAGAGGAATTATGATTGGATATTAGAAAAAAAACTTGTAACAAACATTGTAGTCAAAATCCAGAACAGGTTCTTTCATAAAGGTTGTGAGACCTCCATCCTTGAAGATATTCAGAGCTTGACTGGTTAAGCCTTCGGCACCCAGATCTAGCCTGTACCTGATTTTGAACAGGACATTAAATGACCTCCAGAAGTCCTTTACATCCTATATAATTTTGTGGTTCTAATAGAAACCTGGAGGAGAAACCCACACATCTGATAGCTTTCCTAAACCAACAGTGCCCACGAGATGAAAATAGGAGACATATCTGGGGCCTAGTCCTGCAGGCAATTACATTAATCACTGCACGTAGTCATCAGACTCTGTTTTTTCCATAGCTTTCTCATGGCTAACAGTATTTGAAAAGTGAAAATCAAAAGCTGAACTATCTCCACTGGAAAAGAAGAGTACTCTTCTTGCTGTTTGTCTTCAGGCTTATTTTGATTATTTTTCATAAAAACTTTTGAACATAGGGAAAAAACTAGTAATATACCAAATGTATGGTCTGTTTTCCTAGTGAGAAAAATTCCTATAATCTCATAGAACTTGCCTAAGAATATCCCTTTCTGATATTTCCTTTTATCTCCTACTGACCAACTTTGGATTTGCAAGGGCTCAGAGGCAAGAAAGTCTTATTAATAAGAATGCACAATGAGCATCTAAAGTACTTTTGCTCAGTTGTAGCAGTGTATGACACTAGCAATAGCAAATTAAGAAATTTTACTCAGGTGTCGTAAGCCTACCAAGCAATCATAAAATTGGTATTTTCTGCCTAGGGCTCTCACTGCTATCAGGTTGAATTCAGCACAATGCTAAAAGAAATCATTTCATCTTGATAACATCCTCAGTTCAACCTCCAGTTAGACCTTGTTCCTAAGGGGATGTTTCAAGCCGTATCTCTACTCTTCTCTATAGGTTAGAGACTCAGAGGTAGGAAAATGTAGGCATAGGGACTTTCTGTTATTTGCTGATATTCTGACAGCAGATAAATTTAGATTGCTTCCTTTTCACAGAATCACAGAATTGCCAGGGTTGGAAGGGACCTCAAGGATCATTAATCTCCAACCCCCCTGCCACATGCAGGGCCACTAACCATCCCACCTAATGCTAGACCAGGCTGCCCAGGGCCCCATCCAATCTTGTCCTTTTCCTTCATGGATTCCTGAAATACTTAGAAATTCTTCCTGTACTCTTACATGTATTAAGAGCTAGACTATGGATAAAAGGCAACATTTTTCTATTTCCCCTTTGGAACCAGACTAACTCCATTGAGGCTTATGCAGAGCTCATTCCCAGAGAAGATACAAAAAGATAGGAGAAGTCTCTCTGGAGAAGGAAACCCTACCAAAACTGCCCAGATTGTCAGATACCCTTATTACTCCTACCACGTCCAAACACCTGCTATTAAATGACAAATTTAGATACCACCCTATGGATCTGGGCTGGGTCACTTCATGGTGACTTGAGTTTAGTCTGGTGGTGCATGACTAAAGAACATTTCTGCATCTCCAAATCCCCACAGTATTGGCATATAAGAAGCAAGGATAACATTACAAAAGAGGCAGGGATCCTAGTCACTGGTCAGGAAAGACTCTGTAGACAACACTTCTGAAAGACACTAAGTCAGCAATGTCAGACTGTATTCTGTGTGACAGAAATCACTTCTGTTCCCTTTAGTAATTGTTCTGACTGTTACATGGACCCATGGACTGCAATGTGTATATACAAATTAAGAAGGTACTGCCCTGGCTCCCTGCAGCTCAAAGTTCAGGACAACCAAGAGATAAAGACTGGTTCCTTCCCAAGAGTATCAAAAGAAACAATAAATAGGAAGCCTACACAACTGGTGACATAAAAAATAGCTGAAATATATTTTTAGTGCTTTTGAAAACTTACACAATGTTTGGTTTCCTAGAATAAAGATGTAGTGAATTATGCCTCTTATTTAAATAAATTGACAGAATTTTTTCCATCTGTGGGATCATAACATAGCAAATCTGGCTCCCCAGGGTCCTCATACCCTGTATAAGACAGCAATATCTGTAAGATTCAGCACAGTTTTGGATATAAACAGAACAGGTGCAATTCAGACAGAGACAAAGCCATAGAATGAACTTCCCACTCCTTTATCAGCTTCTTGGGGATTGGTGGCTTTTGTCCTTGACAAATTGCACGTGTAAAGTTGTTTGAGAACTCCAGTGCAGCCTTCCGCTTTGCAGAACAGGTACAGATTCATTCTGAGGGCAGAACACAGCAAGGCCATGAGGTTTTCTTGGACAAGAATACTTGCTGAATACCTGAACACCCTACGTTGCCTGCTGCCAACAAGCATCTGAAGACCATCAGTTCTTCACAGAGACAAGTCTCCCTTTGTGTAGGAAAGGTAATCAGTAACCTTGTTACTAGTCATGAGACTTACAAAAGAAATAGTTTATTGTATTTTGACTGAAAGACTCTAATACGTGAGATACAGTTTAATAATATTATGCCATGACATTATTAAAAATTATTAAACTTACCTAATGAAGCTTTCTGCTGATGTGAATAAGCTAAACCAATTTTGTTGCTCCTAGAGGAAAAGACTCAGGAATGTTTGGGTGTTATGAACAAGAACTGTACCTGATTTTTTCATTCTCCATGAACATCAAGTCTATGTTTTTTTATATGTTGCTCTCAGCTAGCAATGAAAGCCATTTTCAGGTTATCAGTGCTTTCAAAGGTTTTCTAAGAGTGAGGTTTTTCCCTATTTGTATCAGTATTTGCCTCCAGGCAGGCACACTCTTGCTTTATCAAAGATGCTAACATTTATGCTCAGCAAAGTAGAATGCATACTAACCCAAGTAGACCAGATGATACTCCAGCCCACAGGTTGAGGGCCAGTGAGTTTTGAGAAGGGCAAGAAAATTCTCCCCAGCTTGCTACAAGAAGGGAAAATTCACAGAGAAGAGCTCACCAACTGATGCTTTCAGGGGGGAAAAAAAAGAAACAACCCAAATAAAAATCAAAGATATCCATCAAATAACAATCATCTAATTTGGGAACAGATATCCCAAGAATATGTGTATATGTCTATATATACATAAGCAAAACAAATTGATTGATCTTTTAGTTGTAGATACTGGAAAGAAAGAAAATATTCTTTTCTTGGTTGATTTCCATGCTGTTCCACTGAGTAAAAGTGCTAACACGAGACAGGTAGGGAACACAGAAAGATCTATAATGCTCAGTCTGACTCATCTTTCATTTTACGTCGAGATAAATTATCTAGGTGAATAATTAGCGTGACAAAACTGATAATGGCACTGTCATTTTTATCAGTATCTAAACAAGGACTATAAGAAAGAAGAGGACAGACTCTTTAGCAGTACCTGCTGTGATAGGACAGGGGGAGTTTTAAACTAAAAGGAGAGATTTAGATTGCACATAAGGAAAAAGAATTTTACAATAATAGTAGTGAGTCACTGGAACATGTTGTCAAGAGAGGAGGTGGCTGCCCCATCCCTGCAGACACTCAAAGTCAGGCTGGATGGGGCACTGAGCACCAGATCACTGCAGGAGTGTTGGACAAGATGTCCTCTGCAGGTTTCTTCCAACTCAAACAATTCTCTGATTCTATAATTAAGTCATGAGCTGTTTTTTGCCTGCAGGACAACGTGCTCTAAGGAGCAGAGGTAACGTTATTTGAATACATAACAAGTACATCCTAGTAATATAACTTTTCTGAATCAAAAGTGGTCTAGTGAAGTTACAAATATCTGACATTATTCATCTGTTTTCTGTTTTGCCTCAGTCTCCTGAAAAGGTCTCCTCAGCACGTGGGGAAGGCTTTCACACTCTTTCTGGAAAACCAGCACATCTCTGTGACTCGCTGAAGTGCTCTACACTAATGCCCACGTCATGGGAACAAAAGCATGAAATGGAGGCCTGTATGCAGGGAAAGGGCTATGACTTCATCAGAATGCAGTGGGATACCTCACATAATTAGAGCCTATTAGATAACTGGAAGAAACCTCTTGTTTGCACAGCCTAATAAATGCAAAAGAGACAACGCAGTCCAGCACAATCAGAAACAATCCAGATTTCTGGAGTGCACTGATGATCCTGACACAGGTGATCAAAAGATCAAGTGTAGATATCCTGACTAAACTCAAACATAAGTAGCAACAGATGACCCAGGACAAACACAGAGTCATTATTCCAACCAAAGTCCATCTGGAGGTGAATCTGGTGAGGAACATAGAAGGCAACAGGAAAGACTTCTACAGGTACACAGGCAGGAATATGAAAACTAGGGAAAATAAGGGCTCAATGCTGAATGAAGAAGGAACCCTTTGCAGAACACTGAAAAGAATGAGGTATTCAGTGCCTTTCTTACCTCAGTCTTTCCTGGTAAGACTGGTCTTTAGGAATTCCTGACCCTTGAGAAAAGAGGGAAGGTCAGAAGCCAAATAAAGACCTATCCTGAGCAGAGGACAATCAGGTTAGGATGCACTTGAATAGGACGTGAGCGCAAGGAACTTGATGGAATGCACCTAGTGAAGGGAGCTGCTCATGGTAAGGCCTCTTAATTATCCTGGAAAAGTGGAGCAGGTTGCCCTGACGTGTGTTGGCATCACTATGCAAATGATATGGCTATGATGGCTTTAGATACTCCAATGAACAAAGCCCTGAGCAACTTGGTCTGACCCCAAAGCTTGTCCTACGGTGGGACAGAGACTTCCTGAAGCCCCTTTCCAATCAGATTACTGTGAGGTAGTAGCATCTCATGGTCACTTGCTCTCCATAGTCACTGGCATCACCTGGATAAAGAGCGGCAGGCAGTTGCATGGCTTTCATGCTCTGCTCACCTACTTAGGTGTGGAATTTCCACCTACAAGCATCTTATTTCAGTTATGAGATATTTCCTGTAATTTATTCAGCCTCTGTTCCATGAGCCTCTGTTCTCTGTCATTCCTATGTGATTTGTGCACTGTTAGTAGAGTCCTGAAAATTTCCCTTCCACCTACTTTCTAAGCTGTCCACAGCCTTTTTTAATCTTTATCCCACTTGATCTTATTCAACTTCAACTCCTCAAAAAAAAAAAAAAAGCCACGTTTAAGCTCTAAGAAGTGATCCGTGTATTTCACAAGTGTCAAAGTAGCTCACTAATTTCCATATGAGCAGCTATTGGAAACAAATTCTTCAGTCACTTTGCTAGGGCTTTAGGCATTCACAGTTGTTAGAACAAAGAAGAGAATCCCAGTCTGGAAGCCAAGCTGTAAACTTGGCACACAAATGGCATTAAGGAGATGAGCTTTAAAAACCATATGCCTCAAAACTAAATACTGCAAGCATGGACTGTAAGACATGTAAGACTTTATGAAGCATTGTATAGTTTCTAGCTTTTAAAAAGGACACATGCAACATCACGTTCCAAAAATAGTTTTGCTCATCTAGAAATAAGATGATTTGTAAGTAGTCAATAAATAGACAGTATTCAAATATTCCTATCAATGAAAAGGGTTTATTTTATCACTTTGAAAAAGGGTATAATTATACCCTTTGTTTTAAATTTTAAATATATTATGTACCTATATTTTTAACATATAGTACTTAACAGTGCTTGTATAAAACTGGATTTTTTAGTAGGAACACAATTCTGAAAGAAAATTAGAGAAACATAGAAAATTACAGAAAAATAGGAAATATTTCAGAAGCAACTAGTGGCAATGCAGAATGCCTATGGGGTCCAGGAAAATGTGACAATAATGCTGATCAATATATTACTCCAATAACAAGCTGAACCAGATACCTCTAACTAAAAGCCTTCACCAAGATGTTTTTGGTTTGGTTTGGATCAGATTTGTTGTGTGAATTCCTTTTATCATATAGCTGTGTTGCCTGACCTGTACTTAGTGTAGGAATTCCAGCCTGCTGTGATTTTTGGTTTTGCTTTTGTCTTTGCTTATTTGTTCACTGAGTGGAAGAATGTAGACTCACAGGAACTAATGAGGTAATTTTGTAAACCTGTCAGCAAAAGACATCAGAATTAATCTAGTGGTGGTCTGGTAAAAGAGGAGAAGATAATCTCACATGAAACTTCTGCATTTGCTCTGCTTATTTCCTCCTTTATGCCTCTTTGCCTGTAGCACTATGCAGTGTGTAAACTCTGAAGCACGTGTGGTATTCCATCTCCAGCACTCCTATTCTTTGCATGAGTGTCTGCTTCAGAGCAGAGAGACTTTAGGAGACTTCTCAAGGATACAGCTGATCCAAAACCCACAGGGGCGATACGATTCTTAGCAACAATAGCATGTTTTTGAGAAAGCATTAAGTGGCAAAGTGGTACCCTATCACTAATGCTTTATATATTTCTTTCTTTTTTTTTTTAAGAGGAACTGAAGAAAGCAACCCTTTGTCCAACTTCAAATCTCCTAGTTTTATTCTTCACCCTTTATCTCATTGGCTTTATTGTTGCTGTATTTTTCCTACTGACATTCTCAGTAGAAGTATCTGGGAAGAAGACTGTACAAATGAGTGGAAGCAGAGGGCGTATGAAAGACAAGAAAAATGGTTTTATAATAATCCATGAGGACAGTTTCCCACTGGGAAGAAAATCATTGGAGGGAAACTACTATGTGAAATGGAGGTGACTGGGATGCTTGGATAGCTACTGTCTTATTTGTATTATGAGTTACCAGAAAATTAATGGCCTATTATGAGTAAGAGCAATCTACATCATTACTCTGTTAATTGGCACACCTTACTGGTATCTGCAGGGTTCCACAGTGGATATTTGATGATTCATCAGTGGTGTGCACAACAACGGGCCTTCGGGATGGTAAGAGTTTCTTGCCTTGCACTGTTTGCAGGGCCCAGAGATGAGTGACCTTTGTTTCATCTTTTCTCGGGTCCTTTGTGTCTCGTGGTACAGCCATCATCTTTTCTAAAACAAAAAACAGAGAAAAACGAATATTTAGGAATCCTTACAGATACTGTACAGATGGCTGGTTTAGTGACAGCTGTTAGAAGAGAGTTTAAGCCACAGTTCTATGCCATGTTGTCATTTTCTCAATTCCTTGAAGACTGACAAAATAATAAAGATGAAAAAGAAAAATATTAATCATTAGGATTTAAAGACAATCTTCACAACTGGCTTACACGATAGAGAGGAGAAAGCCTTGTAGGGAATAGGGCAGGAGAAGCCCATGGCATCATACATACATATTACGTATGGATTACATAAATCCATTGACAGTAAGACAAAACATGGCTTAAACTGAAGTACAGAAGAATCCTAGCAGACATGAGGAAGAATAAACAGAGCTAATTAAACAATGAGATGTTTGTTGAACCAACAGTACAGGATCTATGTCATCTGAGAGTTTCAATAACAAGTTAGACAGTGGTAAAGAATGACATACATCTGTGGTTGATCCTGTCTTTCTAGGCTTTGATGGAGTAGACGGTACCTTAAGGCATCTCCTGACATTTCATACTTCATAACATGTATCTTCAGCTTTAAGTACTGGAAGTATCTGAGCTCTTTTTAACAGAATGGACTCCTCTTGAACATTTGTGAGCTGATGAAAAATACCTTATGAACTTTTTCCCCGAGAAAAGTTATTTAATTAATGTTGCATTACTGCATATTGTTATTCTGCTTTATTTTAGCCAACATTTTGGTTTTCAAGGGTTGGGTTCCTTCCACGTGAGGACTCATTTCCCAGTAAGTAGTAAAGCTTTTAGAAAACTTTCTGTGTAAAATTCCGACAGTAAAAAGCAACCTGATGTAGGAACCTGCGTGAACATTTACATCTGAGATGTCACTGATAAGAAAGATTTAGAGACCTTGGAAGTTATATTTTTTGCCACAAAGATTTCAGCGAGGCCAGTGGCAATATAAGTTACTACCACATCATCCAGATGATTAAATGCCACTTAAATGTTTTAAGGACAAGGAATAGTTCTGCTGCTTTATCTATTCTGTTCATTATCCTTCTCCTTAGCTTGTAAAGCAATAGGATAACAATTTCATTTGTATGACAGTGATAACTGTCCAGCAGGAACAAGCCTGAGACCATCAATTCATTTCCCCAAAGCCATCCATTACTTAATCACAGCACGTTTAACACTGGGATTCAGCTGAGTCACATACATTAACCATGTTATGCTTTCCTAATTGGAGACTTTAGTAGATAGTGTTTACATTAAATGTACATGAAATTCTGTTAATGAGTTTCTGATTCTTCCTCATGTTTGATACTTATACAAACACTTTAAACGTGGGCAAATATTGCACAATGATATCTGTATGTCTGTAAATTCTCCTTCAACACATTGTTCATGTTCTTTTCATGTAAATTTGAAAGCTCACTCTATGGCAGTTTGTAAGCGGAAAAAAAATTAAGATAGGACTACTTCTATTCTCTGAACATAGATTTGTTAACAGAAAGTTATATCAATGTACTCACATTTATATTGAAAGCCATTTGTGGGATTAATGAATCTTTGAACCAAGGAAGAGATATCACACAGGTGATTTGGATTATTACACGTTACAAACTAACAGAAAGGCTGATAGTCATAGTAATTAACTCAAAAGCAACTCACAGATTGAGCATACACTGTGGCAAAGCCCACTTCCAGATGATTCATAAATAGAAGAGAGCAAACTGATCAATCATTGTCCTGTGAAAAAAGTTTGCCAAAGTCTCTTATTGTACTTCTTTTCAGCTCCATCAATCCCTTGCATCTCTATTCCCCTTTCTTCACAGCAAGGACCCCCGTTATCTCCAGTGCGTGGACCTGCAAGGAGGTACTGTTGGCTGTAGCTTAAATGCAGCTCATCTATGGTAAGTGAGAAACAGTAAAGCTAAAAAAAGAAGCCTAAAGCTTGTGGTTATACTAACTTTGATGAGAACAGAGTATGGATGAATGGTGATTGTGTGCAGGGTCAGCAATTTCTGCAAAAGGAAAAGACAGGAAACATGAAAGACAGCACACCAGTACTGAGAAATCAGTCATACAGAGTGATCAAAGGGAATGAGAGGAAACTGAGCATGAGACATATTTGTGACTCATTGCAATATAACCAATAGAATGTATTACAATATTAAAAGTCATTATAGAAATTGACAATCATACAGTAAGAGAAGCGTAAAAGGTCTCAAAAAAATCACATATGTAAAGCAGTTTATGTAAAACAACTAAAAAGATGTAGAAGAAAAGAATACTACAGTAAAATATCTGTTTGTTTTTTCAAGAAAGTACAACAGTCACATTAAAATCTTCTAAAGTGAAAAAGATGACGTTGCTAACGAGTGAATCCTTCAAAGATGTATTCATGTGCATGAACAGTCCCACTTTAACACATGGAAACACTTACGTGAGTAAAACTCTCAGCAAATGTTTTAGGAGAACTTTGTGTCTTCTAACTTCCCATTTTTTCTTACATCTATTCATTTACCTCCACCAGCATTAGCAGCAGTACTAATATTGGTTGATGTGCTGTAGTATCATTTACTCACAATTTCCATGTGCTTCTATGGATAGCAGAGGAGTTACTGAACTCAGGTAGTCCCTAAGTGAATGCCCAGATCTTCCAGGAAGATCTTCCAGGCTGTGGATGCCCCATCCCTGGAGGTGTTCAAGGCCAGGCTGGATGGGGCCCTGGGCAGCCTGGTCTAGTACTAAATTTGGAGGATGGTGGCCCTGCCTGTGGCATGAGGGTTGGAGCTTCATGATCCTTGAGGCCCCTTCCAACCCGGGCCATTCTATGATTCCATATTCTGTGATTCCAAGCCATGGTAGCATAAGCTGCTTTTCAGGGACAACCACAAGGCCAGCTGTCTGCTCAGTTCCACCATTCTTCCCACAAAAATTGCATACCCAAACTGACTGCTAGCAGACAGTCAGACATCATATATTCACCATTTTTTCGCTACTGAAATAGAGGTTCAGTGTGATCCCTGTTGAGCAGACAGCCAGGTGAGCTTTCTGACTGCCTCTCACCACTCATACCATGAAGCAGAGTTACGCAAAGAAAATACTGCTGCCAACATCCAAAATACACCTGCAATTTGGGGCATCATCACATCCACTCTTACAGACAACACCCCCCAACTCCTTTTCACCTTTTCCCAGCAGATTCTCTTAGTACTTTTGCCCCAGTGTTTCCCTTGTGGAGGATTCTTACCCCACTAGTCTTGACAGAGAGTGGAAAAAATGTGATGAAGCAAGCATACTTTCAGTGTTTGGTAGAAATTCATGGTGCTTTAGTCTGTAGGAGTAAAAATCAATGCTGCTTTTTCACTTGCCAGAAGCATCTCACATGTGATATATGGAAATTTTTAGTTCAGATCACATACACTGAGCCAAACTCTTCATTTCTTTCTTCTCTTCTCCACTGCGTTACATTTAATTTTTCCTTAACTGAGCAACATTGTGCAGTTGCAGTCATTACAACTGTTCTCAGTCTGGATTTACCTTTGGAGGTCAATACTAATTATTCTCCATACATTCCCCATTTCGGAACTGCAAGCAGCTTTCATGTCATCTCTATGGTTTTTCAGTTAGTCCAGAAAAAGGTATTAACTCACCCTACAAATCTTGCCATGGGGCTGTTCTGCCATTCATACAAAGAAAACTGTCTTTCTTCTCTGCAGAGTACAGTGAATTTTTCATCTTCTCACCTCACAGTTATATCTTTTAAAGAATAAAAGTAAATACAACATTAGTGAGGATTCAGTAACAGTAGGTCAGCTATAAATACTCGTAAATGGGAAACATCTAGTGAACATCTTTGGAATTACAACATTACAGCATTCTGATTTTAGGAAAGTTACAATTAAGCTCCACTTCCATAAAACCAGCTCTATATTACAAACTCAACAAAAACGTATGGTGGAGCAGAAGTCCTACTCAGTGCACCTCGTGCCTTTTACCCAGTTATTCAGATACAGCACTGTCACAGTTCTGGCCTGGTTTGACCTGGTTGCTTGACTAAATGGCACAGGGGGACCCTGTGATGGGTCTAAAAACAAAACAGCAGCAACGAGCTAAGGGAGAAAATTAATTCACTAAGTATTAGAGCACAGTGTGAGAGAATGCAATATAACACAATACAATTGGAATTGTAGCTAATACATTAAATAAACAAGAGATTGTCCAAAACCAAAGGCCTTACTCTAATGTTGAAGGTGAGACAGCTAGGGAGCATACACTGCAGAGCCAAGCAGAAAAAGAAGTCTCATGACTCCCAGTTTTCTCTTTCCCTTTAAACAGAAAATGGAAATGGAACAGTGAGGTATTCTGGGAGATACAGTTCATCCTTTCTCTTCTGTGAAATGTACCTGGAACTATCAACAGTCCATGGAACTGAAGCCTTAACTCTTTAACTCCCTGTGCATTACCTGATGCTATGATGTGGAATACCAATAGCAGAAATCTTGAAACCACAACAAGTATGCCAGGGGACAACATCAGGGCCAACATTGTCTATCTTCATTAATGACCTGACCGTCTGGACAAAGTGCACTCTCATCAAGTTTGTAGATGGTACAACATTGCTGCTGAGGCACTAGTTGAGTGTGCTGCCATTCAAAGGGAGCTGGATTGGCTGCAGTATTAGGCTGAAAATAATCATGTGATATTCAACAAGAAGAAATGCAAACTCCTGTGTCTGACAAGGAATGACTCCCCAGTACATAATGACAGGATGAGGAGAAGCACTACAGAGAGGAATCTGTGTTCTGCAGGACAAAAAGCTGACCACAAGCCAACACTGTGCCTTCACAGCAGAGGAAGTCAACGACCTCCAGAGTCACGTTAGGCAAGGCATTGACAGCAGGTCAGCAGAGGAATTCCCTCTCCTGTACTCAGTTCTGGTGCGATACATCTGGAGCTCTGGGCTTACTGGTATGAGACAGGAAGCTACTGCAGCAGGTGCAGTGAAGGGGCACAAAAGTAACAAAGGAAGAGGATAATGTGACATGAAGAGAAGCTGAAAGAACTGAGACTGTTCAGCCTGGAAAAGAAGAGGCTTAGGGGGATCTTGTTGATGATACAAATTCTTGATAGGAAGGAATGAAGAAGAGGGAGCCAGATTCTGCCCAGTGACAGGATAACAAGTGATGAACACAAAGTGAATACCTGTGAAAGTCTGTATAAATAGGAAAAACAAAACAAAAAAACAACAGTTTTACTCCAGGAGAAGTCAAACACTGGAACAGATTGCCCAGAGAGGTGATGGAATTTCTGGAGATGCTCAAGCCCAATTGGACATGTCTGCGAGCAACACCCTGCCTGAGCAAGCAGTGGACTAGAAAATCTCCCAAGGTGCCCATCCAGAATCTGTGATTCCAATTGAGATTCTCTGAAATTACTCTTCTTGTACCTTTGGGTGCTCCCAGATGAAATCATTAGGAATCACACAACTTCTTTCCCTAATCGGATATAAGAATCTAACACCAAGAGAGCTGTATTTTTCAAGACTGTCGTGTTGTAAGCATTTACACAGCTTCATTTTTCATGTGAAGCTATATTCATTCAATCTGGAGTTTACTTAAGTAGTTTGGACCACACTTCAGAACTTCATCACATCAGTGGTTCCACCCTCACTCTAAAGGTAATGCTGCTTTTCCTGAATACTCTCTGATTTGGCCCTGAGAGCTCACAAGCTACACCTGCTCACTAACTGAAAATACAGCAGCAAAAATTATTTCCTGATTTGTTCGCTTGCATCAGCCCAAGACATTTCCAAACCAAACCCTCCAGGTGGGCTGAGAGGGTATGGTCTATCTCCTCTGGTTCCTGACTATTGAGTCCCACCACGTCAGAAAGTACAGCACGTCAAAAAGTCTGTGCAGTGCTCAAAAGTGAGATGGGGAGAAGCTAGGTTGGCACGATGAGATATTCTGCACAGCCCTTACTAAGCTGATGCTCAGATAAATCCCTGCTGCCTAGTGTAAACTCCTTTACCTTTTACCTCCAGTTACCTCATCTAATGATCCTCTAGTAAGATGAGGTATATCCATTATGCCCTATCCCCCATTCTTCAGGTGCCCTCTGTGCTCTGTCTGAAGTCAACTCAGGCTCTGCAGGTGGCAGTATGTCCTACCTGTTGCTAAGTCCACACGTTCTCCTTTCCCTACCATGACATTGCTACCCAAAGCTTGCACAGTTGTAGAAGAAAAACAAAAGGACAAAAATGTTCTCCAGAAAATAAGTCCCCTTCTGTTAGCCTGGGCTCATGTAAGGGCCAGTCACCGAAGGAAGTTGTCGTAGTTTGGCCAGGTTTGGTGAGAGGGAGCTAAGGGATCTATGGACTGGGAAGACAAAAGGGTGGGGGAAGAAGCAAGAAAACCAGCAGCAGTGAACTAAGGGAAAAACTTCATTTAAAAAATACAGTGGCACAATGTGAGATAATAGAATACGATGGGATTTGGAGTTAATAACTCAAATAAAACAGGAGAGAGTTTACAAAACTGCATTCCTTACTCTAATGCTATAGGAGAGACAGCCAGGAGCACAGAGAGCAAAGAGAGGCAGTCTTGAGACTCCGCCAGTTTTATCTTTTTGTTCGAATGGAAATGGAACAATGAAGTCTTCTGAGAGTTGTAGCTCACTCTTTTCTTCTGAGACCAGGAAACCAGAAATGCTGGCAAGCCACTGAACTGCAGTACTAACCCTTTAACTCCCAGTACAGTGTGATGTTATGATGTGGAATGATTTTTGGTCAGTATAAGACCACAACAAGAGAGTATCTCTTGGAGCTAGGCTGCTTCCTGGGAAGGAGTGCTGTGTGGCCATAGAGCCCCTTTACCAGTTGGGGGAGCACAATTTTTCTTGCTATGATTACTGGTCTACCTGTGAATACTTTGCCCGGTATCTCCAAGAATCTGTCAGAAGCAATTTTGCTTCTTTGTGAGCAGGGCACCTACACTACCTTTATGTTGTGTGTTCAAACAGTGCTAGTCTGCAGCCATGTGCAAAGCCCTACGAAATCATTAGGGAAAAACTTGTGCCAAGACATCTGAAGGCACTTCTCCAGAAAATACAGGTGGGCAAAACACTGTGCACCTTCTCTCTGCCTTTGATCTCTTACTCTGATTCCCTGAGAAGGAAAGTGCAGAGGCTGAAAGGGAACCACAGGGCACTTTGACAGCCCGTCCACCAGTAGGGATGCATGCGGGACCGTGGCTATGCAACATGCCCACAGAGCCACTTGTCTTCAGCTCTGACAGCTACCTGCAAGGCTTGGACTTCAGTGACTCTGAATAGGGTGCTCACTCTTAACTACTGATACACTACAAACATTTCAGATAGTTACATTTAGTACTGTTGGAGCAAAGGTTTACTCTAGCTTCAATACATGGAAAACAGAATTTGCTTATAAGGCCTCCAAGGGTAGACATAATGGCTGCAATAAAATAAATCAGTGATCTACATTTGCTGCTGTTTTCCATCCCAAACATTTCACTGTCGGAGCATAATCAGCTGAGACTACAGATGAGCCTTTAAGAAATTAGCTTAGGAGTTACTGTGCTGTGATCAAGTTACAAAACAACAAGAGGCTCTAATACTTGGATTCAGAGTGCATGAAATTGCTATTCAATGTGAAGAATGATCATTTAATAAACCAACCTACTTGCCTTTCATCTGTCTTCACCACTTTCACCACAAGACTTACAGAAATGTCATTAGAAATTGACAGGCATCTCAGTTCAAACGCAGCCTCCTTCTGTAAGATAACAAATACTTAATTGCCACCCAGGGAGTAGGAATATATTTAAGTTTCCCCCACAGCCTTATGGAGTTTGCATCCAGGTCACCTACGTTCCTATAGAGCATGGAAAGCACAAGGAACAGATGTATAAGTATACACACACACTCAATTCACACCTCTCTACTTCTGTTCATTTTTTTCTCATGTGAACAAATGAAGAACCCATCTGGAGATCAAGGGGAAAACAAACAAAAACTGCACATAAATAGAAGGCATTCTGGGAGCCTGTGTAGCTACTTCTACTATAAACAGTAATTGAATAGATTGTTGATATGGTTTTCAGACTAAGAATTAGAGCCACATTTAACTCTCTTTCAGGCAAAGTCCCTGATCACGAGGCTTTCAGCTTTGCTCTTGTTGATGTTTCCTCACTGAGGAGCAGGAGGCAACTCTATGCTGAGCAGTTCATCAGCAGGATCTGTCTGGGATGGAAGACCCTTTCCCAGTTCGGAACCTGTTTGTAGCTGAATCTTATTTCTCCTCTCCAAAGTCTCAAGACAATACTGAATCCCGTGTTCCTGCACTGCCCTATACTGGTCAAGTGCTCTCATCACCTTATCCAACAGCATGGCCTTAAAAGTACACAGAACTGTGCTGCAGTTCAGCACATACAGGACTGCTGAACGTGACAGGCAGCTTCAGAGACACCCAGACTCGTCTGTGCCAGCAGCAGGAAACAAGGAGCACCCCAGAGCACCTCAACTTTCATCAGTGCCTGCATGTGGGGAACTGAGCCAAGTTCCTAGCTCCATGTGCACACCGACATGAGGACACCTATGTTCAGGAAAGCAATCAACTGGAAATTGAATCTCACTCTTCCTCTGAAATGTTGCAGTCTTCTTTACAACATTTTTAGATGATTGTATATGAACAGGAAAAAAAATCCATAAAGACATGATTTAATTAAAATTTGTCACCTTTGTTTGATCTTAAAGAGCACTTTCTCTATTAACAAATTCAATACATGAAGAAGGAAAGACAATTCAATCACTACAATCTCCACTAGATTTTTTTTTATCTCTCTCCATCAAAATATTTCTAATCCCTTTCTACATCTTTGGTATTCACCCAAAAGCTAATATTAAAATACACCCCATCTGCATTCTTATTTTCATCATTATAGATCAAAAGTATCTAAGATAATCTGTGATCCTGAGCAGATCCCAAGCAGCAGCCCAAATACAAAGTGACGAAGAATAGAAAAAAAAAAAAAGGATATGCAATAACTATTTCTCCTGCTATCATAGAATCACCGAGGTCGGAAAAGACCTGCAAGATCATCACCAATATTTCTCACTAAACCACGTCCCTCAACACGACATCTGAACATTCCTTGAATGCCTCCTGGGTCGGTGACTCCACCACCTCCCTGGGCAGCCCATTCCAGTGCCTGCCCACTCTTTCAGAGAAGTACTATTTCCTAATGTCCAACCTGAAGCTCCCCTGGTGCAACTCGAGGCCATTTCCTCTAGTCGTGTCACTAGTTACGTGGGAGAAGAGGCCGAGACCAGCTGGCTACAACTTCCCTTCAGGTAGGTAGAGAGAGCTATAACATCTCCCCTGAGCTTCCTCTTCAGCAGATTGAACAATGCCAGCTCCCTCAGCCAAGTTGGTAACAACCCACACCACTCTGTTAAAGAGAGGAGCTGCATAATATTGTGGCAGATTAAAATTACTCAAGTACCCCAATAGGCAGGAAGGTAAATATTAAAACTAAAGTCCAATGGGATCAAAAGAACCAAACATGATTTCCAATCGTGCGAATTTTAATTTCATTATTAGGGAGTCCCAAACTTCATGGAAACCAGGAGGATTCACCTCTCAAATAGATTTTACTAAAGGTGTTTTATCGTAGAGTTCTGCACTGAGCTCTCAGGTTTCCTATAAAGCTGCAAGGAAATCTGCCCCTCCAGCAAGTCTGTTACCTTGAACACATCCCATGTCACAGTGCATTTGGGAAGAGTGACAACTGCTAACTCTCCTTGTACACTTGTGTGTGCATTTACCCTAGAGGTCTCCCTGTAAGCAGTAAGCAAAGGCTGTCATTGCTCCAGATGTGTGATAATATGAGATCAGTGTCTGAAGCAGCCTGTCTGACAGTAAATCTCTGCTTTGAGGAAGAAGGTTAGATATCACATGGACTTCTTCATCATTCACACCTGTCACTTTTATTTCAAGCTGTGAGTAACTGTCTTATTTTGTAGGTTTTCTTCACAGCTGCAAAGCTCAAGTCTTTCGCTTCTGCCTTGCTACACATTCCACTGGAGTCACAGATAAGGTGCAAGATGGGCACCTTATCAGATGTTCCCCCAGACAACAGAGGAGATGCAGCCAGCACAGCTGCTGCTTCCACATGGCATTTCTTATCCCCCTTACATTTGAAAAACACAGGAACAGCTTCAGCTGTCAGTGAAGTGCTTTCTGAGAAGGCATACTGTTTTGGAAAGAGTAAAGCCATACTGCCACACTATGTAGTACAGGAGATGAACCAAAGATACACATACCCTACAATTCACACCAAGATTTACTTACATACTAAATAGAGATACAGAGAGTTTTTTAGATGGCTTTCTTAAAGTGACTTCCAGCTCGAGGCAAGGCAAAAATAAGAGATACATAAAATGAATACATAATAAGCAGTTAAGTTAAAAAAAGAAAAAAGAAGAGGGCTCAGATAAGGTCAATTTGCAATAGCTTAATAGGTTTGGGATGAAAGATGGGATTTGTGACTGTGATCAATCTGTAATACTTAGAGTTAAGGTCTACATGAAAATCTTTCATAATGGAAAGACTCACTGGTATGCCCCTACCTTTGTCAGCTGCTCACTTCTTAACTGTATATTGATGATCTTAAAGACAACTGCCATACTCTATTTCAGGCTATGAGTAAATACATGGAGAATACTCAGTACTGCAGTGCTGGCTGTCTTGTTATCTTTTTGGCAAAAAAGGCCAGTGGCTGAATGGTGCCTTTGAAAGACCTGACATTTCCCAAGCGAGCCTGGAAAGGAACACATTCTATCTTCTTTTCCCTACAAAGTTCCTGCTTAGCCCAGATTTTTGATTCAACAGAAGGGGATTGCAAGCTCATCAAATATGCCTGCAGCGTGTGACTACAGCTCTCCTGAGCTCTAAACCATTACATCTTTTTCTGAGAAAGGTACATTTGGCATGCAGGTTTGCCCAGGGAATATCAGCTTCTATGTTCTCCTTCATAATTCTATTCCATTTAGTCAGAGCTGCAGCCAAACAGAGAATGCCATGACCATTGCTACAAACATCTCAAATGATCTCTAAGAAGTCAGAAAGAAGATCTGAACTTTGAGAATAACGATGACTAATGATGGTTACTGCCTGAGTTTGTAGCCCCATCATCTGGAAACAGTGATGAAGTGAGAACATACGTGCACACACAGCTCCAGCAATTAGATTTCCTGCACCATAAATTGACCACTTTCAATGGTCATTTCTTTCTAATAACTTGCAACTTTCCATCCTGCAACAAAACATCATCCTTCAACCCAGTAGAGATCTGTATTGCTTCCTTTATGTTTTGAAAGTTACAGTTTTTATGAGATAAGAAGAGGCCAAGGGGAGAAGTTGGACATACTGCTCATTTTCTGCTGAGCCATACCTGTAACATACTCTGTGGGATCCTCTTACTTTCCACAGCATGTCATTTTTAATTGCCATATCATAAAATAGTTTTTAATGCATTGAACATTAAGGGATTTAAATCTCTTTAATGCTCCTGGATGGTAACCTCTCAAGGTTCATACTGAGGCCAGCTCCATATAATAAATAGAATGTGGGCAAAAAAGCAGTAACAGAAATTAATGACAAGTATTGTAGAGAATATGTGAAACACTTGAAATAAGATCTCTAGGAGTTTTGCATTGCCAATAATAAGCCAAAGCAGTAAGTGAGGGAGGAAGGAAGGAGGGAAGGAATATTTCTGTTCTTTCCGGGGTAAAGTCATTTATTACTCTCCAAGCAAAAGGTTTTATACAATTTAATACAGGTCAAGATGTGTGAAATCAAACCTAAACAAGGAAGAACCCACAACAGCAATCAGATGTGCATAGGCTGGGGTGAAGCAGTAAGAAAACCATAGTATCACTGTACTCAATGGAAGGTTAATCTTGAAGATATGAAAGTGCTGTCAGCAGAGGTATATGCAATGTTTCAAAAACAGTAATGTATACAATGCAATATGAGCCAGTCTGGGGAACTTAACAGCTGTCTTATCCTGACTAACTATGCAATTTACAGAAATCTGTGATTATTTAAGAAATGTGGATAGCAATACCTATACTAGCAGGAGCGAATGGGATCATTTTAGCTAACTTGAAGATTTTCCTATCAAATTATCTCCAAAGAATGAAGAGAAATCAAATTTACGTAATTGAGTTCAGCATATAGGTATTTGAAACCAATTAAGGTTATTTAAATCCTTTGTGTCATTAATGAGCGGTTTCAGATAAGGAAAAGCTCTCTCAATGCACCATTAACAAGCCCAGCAACACTTGTGAAATGAGCTGCAGCTTGGACACACATCAGTGCATCAGGTCATACAGGAGGAGATGCCTTTTCAGAGCACATTTTGGCTGTTCTCACAAAACCAGTCAGAAAGCTCCCCATCTGTCTTCTCCAAAGGTATTTTTAGTATCCGAGACAAAGACTTGTTACAAAAGCCTATCAGAATCCTAACAGTTGATAATTGTGGGGTTATTTTATTTTATTAAGGTTATTATTTTTTGCTAGTTTCAGTGACTGAACTAAATGATCTTCATTAGTTTGCAAATATTAGGTCTTGTACCTAAGTGCATGTATTTGTAAGTATCCCAGTAGATATCTATGATACATGAGCACTGACAAGTTCCCATGAATGACAGTGCTTGGAATACCAAATTCATTCTTGCTTACATAAAGGATTTTTTCTAATTCTATTTGAATTATTCTAAATAATACACAATCTTTTCTGCTTGTTATATGGGTAAAAAGGCACGTCACTTGTAACCACTATGCTATTTTGCAATAGCATCTACGTCATCTCTGAAGTTTTGAAAACTTCAGATTCAAAAAGAAACTTCATCTCATCTCACATTACTTACATGCCAACCGTAACTGTTAAGTTGTTCTGAGTATCCCATAGCCAAAGAAAATGCAAATTTTGCATATTTTTCCTTTTCATACATTCTTCCTCAATTCTGAAAGGCATTTTCCATAGAATAACAGAGACTTTTGCGTTCAAGCAAGTCCATCTGTTAAAAGTTAGATAATTTAACAGATTCATCTTCTCAGGCTAAGTTTATACTCAGCAGCTTTCCAGGAGGAGTGCCCAAGTGATCATGACGGCCAAGTTCAAGGCTGGGCAAGCTGTAGTCAAGGTCTCTACCTACTGCAGTTTAACAGTCACATCAAGGCTGAATCAGTCCTTCATCCAGTGAATCAATATATTAAAGCTAGACTCAAACTACAGCAAATCTCAAACGCACAAATGCAGACTTCTGCTCCGACCTGCACAACATCTGAATGAATGCCATAGGGTAAGCGGGTTAGATACAAGTCCTACAAAACTCAAAAAATGAAAGACAACAGTCACAAATCACTCATAATGAATAGGCATACAAGAATTCTGAGAACCTTGATCTTGCCACAGTAAACTCAAGAGACTGGAAACTCTTAAAAAGCACCGTTGGGAAAGTTTTAACAATTCCATCAACAGCAAGACTGTTCCTGACTGCCTGATCAGATTGAAGCAGGGTAGCAATAAATCTCATCAGCTCAGGATGAAGAGGAGGTAGTACTGTCTGGACACCAAAGGAAAAAGAGGACTACATGGAAAAGTTTGCACTTCAATAAATGCCTGGGGAAAAAAAAAAAAAAAAAGAGGAAACGACCAAATCTGAGAATAAGGCACAGAGAGGAGTGAATACAGCTGAGATTCATCCAAGCAACAAACTTACGAATGAACTGGTGACGCTGGGGAGATGAAGTCAGCTATGCCACCAAACATTAAGATAGAGATGGTAAACAATACAGAAAACAGAATCAAATGAAACTAGACCTTTGACTTCTAAAACGTCCCCACATAATCACTGCTAAGCTTTCTTTGAGCAAACCTAGAACTATGCCTGCTTTCTTGTTAACCTAGGAAGAAATCAAAGCTCGTAGTCCAGAATAAAGTTTCAAGCCAAACTGGATTACCAAGGTAAAATCAAGAATCTGTAAACAAGGGGAGGAACATCAGATGAAAAGCCAGAAATGTAGTTAAAAGGCAGGCAGTGCCCAGGGATTTGAGATAAAGGGCACAGACTTCACCTACAGACCAGTTAATTGACACTGCACATGCTACTGCAACTGAAGAGCATGGGAAGCCTCCTCAGCCCTCTGACTACTATTAAATCTTGGTAGAGGAGATCCTAATAGAAAAGAAATTAGCTTCAAGCCAATTACAAATGAAAATCCTTTCATTCATCTGTGTTTGCCATGCTGTACACTGATATTCTCTTCCAAATAATAATAATTTGACATTAAATTGGTCTGCAAGGCCCATAATGTGACTTAATTGCATATTAGGACACAGATTTCCATTGCTCTGGCTCCACACCATCAGTTTGAGTCGTGTGCTAAATGCAGCATATTTCAGATCAAAAGCCAGGTGCCTTGACCATGCAACCCCTACCGTGAGTCTTTTACTGAACTCCATGAATCCATGTATGGCTGTAATGCACCCTGAGCCTTCTGAGTTCATAGGATGACACTGTTTAGGCATCTCATACTGCTGCTGAGACCTTCAGCTCCAATTCTATCTATCTGATCCATACTGAATCTTCTTCATTAATTTGTCAATCCATCACCAAGAAAAAGCCCAGTCCCTCTGCACACGGATGCAATAAGGGAGCCCCAGGTTATGAAGGCAATATTTACCAGATGATTTTCTATCCAGATGATTTTTCTCACTTTTACATAGGACCAGCCTGACTTCCTTGCTAGCATCGCAGACGTCACACTGCCAAGGCCTGTCACCTCTTCTGGAAAACACAACTGCATCAATGCTTCTTCCTTGACAGGAGGATAGGTAACAGAAGGAGGCCCTGGCCTTGCCCCATCATCAGTCACATAAGACCTCTACAGAGGAGTTGGGGCAGCTTTCTTGTCGGCTCTGTGGTGGTTGGAAACAGATCTAAACAGCTACAGTTAGAATTGTCTCAAGCTCTCAGGACAATTTCCTTCAAACTGCTCTCCCAAAAAAGCACTTCCACACAGTAAGCCTCAGTAACAGAAGAGGTCTGTCTTTTCAACAGAATTTCTGTTTCTTAGCTAAATGCCATAGCAGTACTCTTCAGAGCAGGAAATCTGCCATAGTGATTGTCTCCAAGCCACAAATACGATCAGGTAGAATAATGCCCTCTGATCTTTAACTTGACACAAAACTATTTACTTGTTGAAGTAGATAGGTAGGAAAGGAGCATTTCAGAAGACCCAGAGCCAGTCATTCACAACCTTTAAACGTGCATCTGCATAATCTGGAGTGTGCGAGCCACAAAAGAGTCGTAAATGGAACCTGCCTTCCAGGAAGAGATGGCAGTTTGACTCAATAAGTCACGCTGCAACTCTCAGCAAAACAGAGCATACACAGCTCAGTGCTCAACTCCTTTCCTGACATTAAAGGCTACAAGTGAACAGAACCAAACGGCTAGAACTGCCGTGGATCTCTGCTCTAGACATCATTCTCACCTGTTGATTCAGTACTGCAATCAAGTTTTAAGTTTCCTTCACAAAAACTCCAGCTCCCATTTAGTACCAGTGATTATGCCACATGGGTTATCCTGCCTTTGTCTAGAAGTACAGCAAAAAGCTGGCATGTTGGGAAATTATCCAAATGGGAGTACCCTTTCAAATAAGGGGTCTGCATAGTGTTGAGCATGGATCAGATGCTTCTTCGGTGCTGCATAACTTGGGGTTCTTAGCATCTAAAGGGACATGAGTTATTTATTATTCTGTCCTTATAGCATTCGATCTAATAAACAGCAGGTCAAATGGTATCTTACAGACTCTGAGTGCCTTTCATACCAGGATCCTAATGGACCAGTACACCCCCAGCACCAAACAAATACACCAGGAGTACAGGACAGAGCAGTTAAATTGTTATCTTCCTCAAAGTACATAAGACACCACATCCCAGAAAGAACAGTACCGCATGGAAGGATTTGCGTGCCTCCTTAAAATAGAATTTCTGCTCTCTAGAATCAGCCATCCAAAAATTAGACATATTATCTTAAGTTACTATTTACATTCCCTATATAAGAGAAAGGAGTGATTAAGGATAGCAACCCATACCCTTTCAAGACAGCCATCTGGGATGGGAAAGATTAAGCTTCCTCTGTAGATGCACTTAGAACGTCCACAGCAGCCAAATCTGATCTTCAGCCAGCTTAACTTCACACCTAACGGTTACAGGTTTGATGTCAAGTGAGATGATTTGTACCCCAGTTGGTACTGACAAGGAAGTCAGAACAGGCTGGAATCAAAGTATTTGAAGGGTGCTTAGGACAAGATAAGTAGAGCCATCTATATTGATACATAAAAATACGGGAATTTTAAGAAATACATACATCCATCTGGTACTGACGATCCATTATTTTGCTATGCCCTCAGTGCTCCACACAGTTCTGCTGGATTTTCTTCATCTTGTAATGAGCGACCCATCTGTGGACTCAAGACCAGAGAAATGTATTGGTAAGGACTGGGAACCAAAAAAATCCATTTTTGACTAGCAACTATTTCTATAATATTATAGGGATGTTTTAAATTCTTTCTTGCTATAACAGAGTGACTGAGTTACTGGCCCACCATTTTCTACTACCTGAGCATCTCCAAATATACTGCTATGCACACACAAGCATAAACAGAGATTATGTCAACCTCTTATTTAAATAAACTTGAATATAGGAACTCAAGAAAAATAATTTATGATTAATGTGGCATTGTAAGTATTTACAGACTCCTTCTCTAGCTTACTTTTAGAACAGAAATTCTTGCTGATGTTTTCATGATGTCCATTCTTACTTCTTGACTTCCATTTTGCCTTCTTGCTTTCAAGAAAACAAACGATAAAATATACTATTAAGCAATTAGTTCTCTGCTTAGATGCCTCTGCTTGCAAGTTGTTCTACTGCAGGATTTCTCTTTACTCCACAATACTACAGTTTGCCAGGTTTTCGTGTTTGCCCTAGATAATTCCCAACTGCAGTGAACACATGCTAGAAAACCTTAGTTATACTGTATAATCAATGAATACACAGACATTATAATTACGAAACACAAGAGAGTTTGGCTAAGCAGATTATTACATACACCAAAGAAAGAATAGATAAGAGTGCTTTCGCTTACCTGGGCTTGCTGTAAAACCCCAAAGAAGGGATCTCCAGAAAAAGATCCTTCCCCACTGGTAGTCAGCTCTTAAATGGGTCTAGGAGAGGTGCAGCCAGGCTCCACTCCTTCCAGCAGCACAGCTGAATTGCCTTCACCTGTGCTCCCAGGGCTGACTCATTGCTCGCCTCAGGTGATCAATCAGAGGTTCAGGCCATTCTTCCCATACATATATACACCACAAAAATCAAACTACAGCTTCAGAAATACATGTAAGCACACTGCTTACACATCCTTGCTTCTCGGCCAGGATGCTGGGTTTTACCCAACCCGAGCTATTGCTCCCCTCTACTCTGTCCTTGTGAGGCCGCATCTGGAGTACTGCATCCCAGTACAGTAAGGATGTGGAGCTGCTGAAGCAGGTCCAGAGGTGGCCTTGGAGATGATGAGAGGACTGGAGAACATTTCCTGTGAAGAAAGGCTGAGGGAGCTGGGCTTGTGTAGTTTGGAGAAGAGAAGGCTCTGGGCAGGCCTTATTGCAGCCTCCCAGTACTTGAAGGGAGCTTACAAGTTTTTACACAGTCTGCTAGTAATAGGACAGGGGGAAATGATTTTAAATTAAAAAGGGGGCAATTTAAGTTAGATGTTAGGAGGAAATGCTGTACCCAGAGGTTGGTGAGGCGCTGGCACAGCTGCCCAGAGAAGCTGTGGTGCCCCATCCCTGGAGGCGCTCGAGGCCAGGCTGGATGGGGCCCTGGGCAGCTGAGCTGGTGGGGGGCAGCCCTGCACATGGCAGGGGTTGGGGCTGGGGGGGCCTGTAAGGTCCTTTCCAATCTAAGCCATTATATGATTCTATGATCTTCCAAAGGTATGTGAAGGTTGACGTGTTTTTGCACCTTTTTAATCATTATAAATTAAACCATTTCACAATGTTAGATTAAGGATGATACTTACTACAATGGTTGTGCAAGAAGTGCAGATATGAGATCAGCCAGGGGCTTTTATCCCTCACCAACTCTTGATTAAGGCGAATGCCAGGAAGTCCATGGAAAGCAGTGACTTCATAAGGTGACAGCCAAAAGCTAGACCCTCAAATAGGAAGGATCTGCATAATTCCTTCAAAAGACACAACAGTCTAGCTGAAGTTTTGGCCCTGAAAGCATTGCCCCAGCAATCTTTGTATTCAGATCTGCAGCAGTGAATTATGGCTATATATTTTTATATATAGTTAAATTATTAAGTTATTAAATTATAATTAATCAAATTAATTAAAAGTGATAGAATTTAGTGTGTTATCATGTACAAGTAAAAAATCCCAGTTGTTATATTCTTCCAGACAAAGATTTTTCACATGCTTTGAACCATTAAAACAAGGACATCCAGTGCTTCCAAGGACAATAACAGCATACACTACTGAGGGATATTTAAGAAAGTGTATAGGTTATTAAACCTTGTTCAAAGCATGCAATTAAACTTAGTGCTATTTTCTTTTCTACTCGGAACTTAATATTCAGATGAAAAACTAACTACCAAATCAAATTATTACATTTCTAGTATTTCTAATGAAGAAACAACTTTCTTTCAAACAACCAACACAGAAGTCTGTTTTTATATATTATCACTCTGAGTTACATTATCCAGTTAAAAATACCCCAGATGTAAGGGAATCTATTCCTTTGAACACAGAAAATAGGCAGTTATAACAATTCAAACAACAAAATGTTCCCTCACGTTACATAAGAAGACGTGAGAAACCAGCAGACCATCTGGCAAAAAAAAAAAAAAAAAAGTGTACTTCACTAACTGTGAACTTGTGGAGGCTTTTTTTCTTAGCATAAAACCAGCCAGCATTCCTTTACCCATTAACTATTTTGAACATGCACTGGAAATCAAGGGCTGGCACTGAAGATAAACATGTCATTTTTCTACAAGGGAGACATTACAAAGAAGTTGTTCTTACATGGTAAATAATAGAAACTCACAGAAGAGCAGGATGAAATAGTGCAGTTCTTCCAGTACTTGGCTGTACAGCTGAATACGGACATCAATCTGCCAATCTTCTTTCTAACTTCTGAAGAAAACACAATGGCTCAGCTGTGAAAAGTTTCCTGGACTATCAAGTAACTGGAAGGGAAAAAAAAACAACAACAATGAAGACTGATAATGCTCTGTTTTACCTAACATAGTAATTATAACCTCATATGCTGTTTTATTCCCTCACAATTACTTGGCCCTGTGCAGATGTTTTCAATATATTGATATTACAGTGAAAAACAAGTAGACAAAACAAGGTTTTACCAACACACCTCTTTTAAAAGCCCTATTTATTAGTGTGCCATTTTCAAATTTAGTGATAACATATTTTGAGCTAGGAAGAGAGTCATTATCATGCTAATATCTATTAATCATTGTAATTATGAAAAAACAATTAGATACATGTTGCATCACCTGACTGAATATCCCTATGATGCATCTGTGGTTTACATCTACTGACTTTCTGATTAGCAAAAATAAACCAAATCAAGTAAGACCTCTCATCTGTGGCTTGGTTTCCAAATTATATTCAACACCTAGCACGTATATCTTCTGTTACTGCAGGTCTATATTTGTGCTGTCTATTTTCATGTCACATCACCAAAACCTTTTTTCCTTGAGCTTGTTTTTTTAAGTGTTAAAGATGATGCCTCAGTTAGATGGAGAGCCAGCTCCAGGCACAAGAGATGTACCAGCAGAACCAGAGATACTAGGGTAGCAAAGTACAGGACCCAAACCTCCAGACAACTGAATTCCGGCCATGCAGCATGCACGTAAATGCTGACCAACCAAGTCAAATACTTAGTTTTTAATGACAGTAAATCTTCATGTAGGTGTTCTTCAAGGTACTGTGACACTCGTTTCAAAACTGACTTGTTTCTACCTAATTCAACTCTGTGGCTATTTGTCATTCTGGTTGTCACACTGCTGCAGCACTCTAGTCACAGGCCATAACCTCAGTGACTAAGGACTGAACAAACAGGACACAAAGCTGCCAGGTGGCCTAGAGAAAATGAGTTTTCCTCTAGTCACAGCTAAATAGAGTGGATTGCTGAATGTTTGGAAGAGAGCACCAAAGAGAGAAAACCAAGTTTTAATCTGCTTCTCTGTCTCAGAATTTGGAACTGACTTTGTTTCCTGACAAAGTTATCCACAGACAGCGTGGATAGAGACAAAAAATTTATCCAAAACCCATAGGAAGTTAAAGGCATTGTCTTGCTCCTACCGCACCCCCCCAAAAACAAAACTGAAAAAAAAAAGTTGGAGAATAATGAGAGAAGCTCAGAGAGGATACAGTCCCTGAGGAAGGGCAGGAATTCAGGAAGCAAAGCCTGGTTAAATGTGAGGCAGGTGTCTGATCATTTGAAAAAGATAAGCATACTGATGTGGATCTGAGATTCAGCTGCAGTCAAAGGCTTTAGTGAGAGAAATTCTAGAGAGATGTCAAGGATGGAGGATGGATTGTTGCCATGATGAAATCAGAGGAGAGTTCAGAATACCAATAAGTTTAGGAATGGAATGCCTGGAAAGAAGTTAGAAGGGTGGGGGGAGGGAGGGGTCACAGGTGGGTTTCCTCTGTGTAGGAAAAAAAAAAAACTGAGTGCAAGAAAGGCATCCAAAGACACTAGAATAGATTACATGGAAACAAAATAGAGAAAAGCAAATGAGATGTTTGTATTAGTGACAGGAGGAAAGGAAGAGTAAGTGGCAAGAGACAGAAATCAAAGCCAAGAGAGTGTATAGTGTCTTTTATCATAGAATCCTTAGGGTTGGAACAGACCTTTAGAAGTCATCTAGTCCAACTCCTCTGCAGTGAACAGGGACATTTACATCTACATCAGGTTCCCCATGGTTTAATCCAGCACACTGCCTTGAAAGTCACTAGGGACACAGCATCCACCGCATCTCTGGGCGATCTGTTCCACTGCCTTACCACCCTTACTGTAAAAAAACTTTTTCCTTATATCTAACCTAAATCCATCCTTTTTAAGCTTGAAACCATTTCCCCTGGTCCTATCACAACAGACCCTGATAAAGAGTCTATCACCTTTGTTCCTGTAGCTCCCACTGAGATCCTGAAATGCCACAATCACCTCAGAGCCTTCTCTTCTCCAGGCTGAGCAGCCCCAGCTCTTTCAGCCTGTCCTCATAGGAGAGGTGCTTCACCCCTTGGATAATTCTTATGGCCCTCCACTCAATACAATCCAACGGGTCTACGTCTCTCCTGTACTGAGGACTCCACATCTGGACACAGGACTCCAGGTAAGGTCTCACCAGCGCAAAGTAGAGAGGTGCAAGACCTTGCACTTGAATTTGCTGAGGCTCATGAGGCTCTCCCAGGCCGAGTGCTCAAGCCCGTCCAGGTCCATTTGGTGGCACCCCATCCCTCCGGTGTGCTGACCACAGCCCACAGCTCGGTGTCATCTACAGACCTGCTGAGGGAACACTCAGCCCCACTGCCAATCTCACTGACACAAAAGAACATCAGTCCCAGCAACGTGCGACACCACTTGCCTCCGATCTCCAGCGAGACGTCGAGCCACTGAGCACCAGCCTCTGGGCACCGTCCTGCAGCCACTTCTTCGTCCAGGCTTCTCCTCACAGAAACCACCAAAGCCCTGCGCAGAGAGGGATGTGGGAGCAGGAGAAGCAACGCGGGAGCAGGAGAACACTCACACTGCAGAGGTGGATCTCTAGCACCTCATTTTCCCAGCAGAACCACCCACAGAAGACACAGCCTGGACTAACTGAGACAGCAGCCAGGTTCACATGAAGCGCCGCCATTTCACACAGCGGCCGCCGAGCACAGCAACGACGGAACAGCAGCCCTGCCTGCGTGTGGCAGCTGAGGCGCTTTCGCCGACACAACCCGCAGCTTCCATCTCCACAAGCCGCCCGGTCTGCCGGCGCCCAGCAGCACCCGGGGCTCCGCAGCTGCGGCGTCAGCCTTCCGCCGGGCGCGGCCGCGGCCACTCGGCGCCTCCGGAGCTGCGGCCGCCGGGCCGTCAACGGGAGCCGCGCACTCACCGCTCGCCCGGCGGCGCCGACGGCCGCCCTCGCCGCGCGGTCCCGCGTCCGAGCGGCTCGCGGCTTCTCCTCGTTAAAGCGGCCCGGGCGATCCTCGCGCCCCGCCGCCTCCGCTCCGCCCCCGAGGCTTTTTCCAGGCGAGCCCCGGCGACGTCCCCGCCGCGTCGGCCGCTCTCGCGAGAGCCGCCCGGCCGAGAGCCGCGCGGCCGCTCCGTCGCCTCGGGGAGCCGTGAGTGAGGGAAGCGGCCGGAACCGCGCCGCGCCTCGCGGGCCGTCGCTGCGCTTCTGGCGGGAACGGCTCCGAAGCGGCGAACCTCGGCGGTCGAGGCGTCCGCACTTCGCGGTGATGCCGGAGGACGTGCCGCAGTGTGGGAAGTCTCCACATAACGCTCTGGGACGGCGTCTCGGATAAAGCAGACGTTCTTCGCGGTTGCGGTGGCGGCCTCCTGCAAGCAGGAGAGCCCGAGAAAGCAGGGTTCCATCTTTCATCCCCTCTGCCCGACGCTGCTCTCTTTCTGCCCCGGTTCCTCACAAATACAGGCAAACACAGGAAAAATGTATTTCTGCAGAGTTTAATGTCGCTACAGAAGAAGGCAGTACGTGACAAGTGGTTCATTTGTTCACATCTCACTCTTTCACTAACACTGCAAAATCCAGTGCTTTGTTTTCCAACTGCCGACTGCTCAACCCTGCCAAATACAGAAATGATGCACCGATCTGTAACATGAAACTTGGCTGGCAGTTATCCTGGTCAGCTTTTATCATTTCCACGTAGACTTCATGGGTTTCCTCATTGCTGCAGGTTAATCGTAGGCCTTGTCAGCAATCTGTGTCAGTGGCCGTACGTTCAGGTGTTGTGATGACAGATAATGATGAATGCCCGTGATATCAGAGGTGACTGTTGGTGGTACGGCAGCAGAGGCTGAACCTTCCTACAAATACTCCATTACGTTTTGTTGTCGTGCCAGCAGATGGCAGCAGAGCTGCAGTTTCCATCGAAATCAACAGCAGGCATTACTTTTGGAGCAATGTGTGCGTGACATTCAGCATTTTGGTCTCTTATCTACTTATCTGTTGGTAAAACGTGTGAGTGTTTCAAAAACATGTTTAAGACAGAATTAGTTATGCCAAGGATGAATACACAGCAAGAAAGCTGGCTAAATTCCCAGCAGAATTAACTTTCTGTTTCTAATGATCAGTGAGAAATTAGCTGGTAACACATCTGAGGAGCTGCCAATCTGGGTTTGTCCAGCTAGCTCAGCACAGGTGATACCAGCAAGCAAGCAATGACATAAAAATACTCAGCATGAAGTGCCTTTTGCAAAGAGTTGCCAGAGCATTTCAGATCAGCACAGACTGTTGGGAAGTTTCTATCAGTGCTGTACTATTTCATCAAGGATTAATGTAAGTGCAGTGCCATCATTGCCCTCCATTTACTGAAGGGGCCTCCACACATTCTGGTTGTTGGCAGACACTCAAAGATGTGGAAGGTTTGATAGGTAAAAGAGCAGCTCCCTCCTTTTCCGTGACAGCTCTTTGTTCCTTAAACATCTGTATGTGATGTGTTATACTTTTAAGATGTTTATTTTTTATTTTTCAGATTGTAGAGATTGATGGTTGTGTTTGTTTGTTTGTTTGTTTTTCCCATAACTGACTGTCTTAAAGAAACACAAATAGTTTGAAAACCATTCTTCCCAGAATGCATCTTCTAGGTGACAGGAATAACAGTTCTTATTTAACCTGGAGCTAGAAAGGATGGATAAGGGAACTGGCAGCTCTACACTTTCTTATTTAAAGAAAATATATATATATATAGCTGAAAGGAATCATGTAGTATGTAATGCAGCTATCAATATATCTGGGTGCTTTTTTTTTTTTTTTTTTTTTTTGGTCATCTACTGATCTTTCTTGTATTTCAGATTGATCAAGCAATCCACCAGCTTTGCAGAATTATGCCTACCCCGCAAGCCAGAAATGCTTCAAACCCATCAGAAGACATCTGTAAATACCTTGGCACAGCCCTTCTCCAGATCAGCCCAGTGAGGGCTGAAATAACTCATGATTCCAGCTGACAACGTGCTGCTTTCTAACAGACGTTTTGCAGGAAGGGTTCTTTCCTTTGTCATTTGGCACAAACCTTTTCCTGCAGAGAATTAAAAATAAATTTCACTGCCGGAAAGATGTGGAGATCATCAACACTGCGTTGCCTCTTGCTCCCAAAACATGCTGACATGACTAAAAGGTCACAGCACTTCTATGGTACGTTGCTTGATCAACACACTCACATTCACACTCTATTATAAAATGAAAGAAGTTTGTGTCATGGTTCTCCAGAGTGCAGAATTCTGTACTTAGCTGCTAAAAATGAGTGTCTCACAGCTGAACCTTGGCAGAAATCCATCAGGGGAAGAAGGGCCTTGAGGCTGTGCAGCAATGAGGAGGGCTGAGTTCCTCTCCAGTGCTGTTTTCCAAGCCAGAGTCCAAACCAAGAGAGCTTGCAGCACTGGAGAATGAGCTACAAACGGCCATTTGAAGCATCTCTTCAAGCACTTCTCATCTGCCCAGAACAGAAGGCCACAATCAGTGTTAATTCTTTTTCAGGCAGCATGGGATTTCTGTCTGCCTTGGTATGCAGCAAAGACACTGGACTTTGGCTTTTAATGTCTCACAGTGATTTTCCAACAAGAAAACAAAGGAAGAAGAAGTATAAAGGCTCCTTGTGCTTTGGTAAATCACCCAAGCAATCACAAGTGAAGATGAGAATGGTGAAAGCTCACTGCTGATGTACCGAAATCTTCATGTGCTATATCAAACCTGCAAGGAATGCAATGGACAAATGACAAGCTCACGTCTCTCTTCTGACAAGGTTTTGGCTGCAGTGACAGCCTTCTTTCTGAGTCAAATCTTACCATCCTCCCAGCAACAAGCTCTACCTGCTGAATGGCATATTGCTGGGAGCATCCTTCCACAATCCAGTAATGGTCAGAACAGAACTGTGAGCTTGATTTCTTGGAAAATCAGGCTGTGTCTGAATGTATTCCAGCACAGAGCAGGAGAAGAGACGGTACTGAGCAGCATGGCAGCAGGTAAACAAGGCATCGTGTGCACTTTAGAAAGTAGAGCTTTCCTGTGACGGGCAAGGGAGCAAGATGGGGGAAGATGGATGGAATCAAAGACTGCGGCCCTTGGTGGGAAGGGAAAAGCTAACTTCAGTGTGGGACACAAGCAATAAGGACAGGATTTGGAGAGTTTTCTGCTTTCTATTGAGGTGTTCAGCACCTCACCACTCTTAGAATTTTTCTCCTAGTATCGGATCTGACTGTGTGGGTTCCAAATGCCCCAGGCAGAGGAATAACTCAGTTTGGATTCCTCTCACATGTAGTAGAAGAGGGCAAAGGAAAGGCAATCTGCAGACACCATCTCCTCCAGCAATTTGTAAACCTAGCAGATCTGCCCCATGCTTTATTTATGAGTGAGTGCAATAGAACATTTGGCCTTGTGTCAGCTGGAGGAGCTGACTGCTGAACTGAATGGAAGATTTCAGTTTTTCCTTTCAGCCATAGAGATAATCAAGCAATCTGAGTCAGAACACGCTGGTCTTCCTTTACAGTTACACAGTTTGGGCCCTGATGACTTCAGCTGTTGAAAATAATGCAGCCTAGTCACCTCCTGGGACGGTGACAGCAGTGGAAATGTGAAATTGCTGCCTTCCCTTTTCTTTTTCATGGTTTAGACTCTAAGGTTAGTGTTGCTAGCTAGGTTTGTCATGTTTCTAATGTTATTAGAAATGTAGCAGCAGAGCTCCAGATAGACACCAAAAGAAGTGAAGCTTCTATCTTCATGTGGGCTGGACTCTTAACTGTACGCTTTTTAATAAAGGAGATTATTTTGTATGCCAGCATTTTCTACAATAGAGATTAGTGTGTGTAATACTTTCCATGTATCATCTTTCCTCCTTTCTCACATGAGTTACTCCCCTAAACAGAAAGTTTGATAAGGGCAAACTAAGAGTTACCTGAAAGCTGCAATAACTGATAAGAACACATCAGCAGAACCAAAGCGTGATTTCTCTTCTGGAGGTTTTATTAGAAATGCAAGTATTCTGCTGTTCAGATAGAAAATCCTTAATAAATCTCTGCTGTCAAATCATATTAGTACAAAAACTGAGATGGTAATGTCTCAGATTTTTTTTCCTTTAAAAAGCCAAACGGTTGAGCTCAATACAAATACCTGTAAGTGACAGAGATTTAATATTTAAGCCAGCATTTAGTGAAGAAATGCTTAAGCAATTCAAATTCCATTATTTTAAAGTTATTCTCTCTACTCCTAACTAGCCTATTGATATTGGTACAATAAGATGTGCAGTACTTTCAAGAGGTGTGTTTTCTTTATTTTCCTATGTATTTATCACTTTATTTTCATTTCAGTAAAACCAGCTGAATGCACAGTTTGAAATTCTATTGATGTATTTTGAAGCCTTCCTGGAGTGACGACATCAGTGGGCATTGGGCAACTGCTGTCATCTCCCTGTACTTGTGGAAGGCTTTTGACATGTTCCCACATTGCATCCTTATCTCTGAGGTGGAGAGAGATGGATTTGAAGGCTGAATCATTCTGTGGGTAAATAATTGGTCTGATGGTCACAGCCAGAGGTTGTTATCACCGGTTCTGAGTCCGGGTGGAGGCCAGTCGTGAGTGGTGTCCCCTAAGGGTCCATCCTGGGACTGGTGCTCTTCAGCATTTTCATCAATGTCACAGGCAGTGGAAACAACACACGGAGGGTGGTGAGGCACTGGAACAGGTTGCCCAAGGAGGCTGTGGATGCCCCATCCCTGCAGGCATGCAAGGCCAGGCTGGATGTGGCTCTGGGCAGCCTGGGCTGCTGGTTGTGACTGCACACAGCAGGGGGGTTAAAACTACGTGATCACTGTGGTCCTTTTCAACCCAGGCCATTCCATGATTCTATGATTCCATGACACAAGTGTACCCTCAGCAAATTTGCTGATGATACCCAGTGAGGTGGTACAGCTGGCAGAGTAGAAGGGAGGGATGCGATCCAGAGGGACCTCCCGGCATGGAGTCCCCAGTCACTGAGACAGTGCCGGGCAGCGGTGCCCAGCAGCTGCTCCCTGGCAGGGGCTCTCCCTCAGCTGAGGTCATTCCCTGCTTGGAATTCCGCATGGAACCGGAACCCCAGAGCCGAGTGCATCACAGAACATGCTGCGTTTGGGGGCCTGCAGGGCTGCCCTGCGTGCTGCCTGGTCCCCAGCCATTCCCTGTGAGGTGACACTGCGCTGTGATGTCACAGTGGTACCTCGTGCGCCCTCGTGGCAGCGGTGGGAGCGGTGGCTCAGTCCGCTTGTGGGACCCGCAGGAAGCGGAACCAGAGAGAGCGTTGCGTCTACCTGGAGATTTCCTGCTGTCATGGAGCGGCTGAGAGCCCTTCGAGGTGAGTCCCTCCACCTCTCCGCACGCCGTGACGCCGCCCGAGCGCACGTGTGCCTCCAGAGTCAGTTCAGGCCGCGCCGGCAGCACCGTCCTCGCTCTGCTGAGCGCAGCTGCCCGCCGTGGTTTCCCCGGCACCCCAGCAAGGGGAAAGCTCCCTCCCCCGTCCCCGCCAACCGTGGGGCTGGAGGAGCGTTCCTCCCAGAGCCGGCCGGATGCTCGGCCCTGGCTCCGAGCGACACCGGCGGCAGCTGCTCCGCTCTTTGCTTCCAGGTCTCTTTGCCTGTGTGGGCTGCGTGCCCAGACGTACGCGTCGCAGGGAGAGAAGCAGGGTGCCGAGCCCTGTCCCTGTCTCTGCTGTGACTGTGCTGCAACAGCGCCTGCAAGACCGGGAGGTGAGCTGGGGACGTCCGGCCGTGAATCCTTGCCGTGGCGCAGTGCCGTGGTCCTGTGGGTGCCGGGCCGCGGCACCACACCGGCACGGTGATGGGTGGCAGTGGGCGGCTCCCCGAGAGCAAGGGCAAAGCAAAGCATGACTGGTCCCTGTCCCCAGGGTGATCGAGCACAGGTGTACCGCGAGCTGGAGGGCGCCCTGTGGGAAGACGACAGCCGCCCGCCGTGCGGAGTGGTGAACCGGCTGCTGGCAGAGGTGTCCCGGGACCTGACGGCAGCCCAGGTGAGGGGTTACAGCCAAAGGCAAAGGGAGCCGCTGCCCGTGCTGGTGTTGTGCTGGTGGACGGCGGTGGCTCAGCCCTTCCCAGGGTCTCAGGCAGTCTCCTGGACGGTGTGTCACCAGTGACTCCTTTTCAGGGTGGCAGGGACAACATGAGGATGGCTGCCAGCAACGTCCTGGTGGCTCTGGCCCGGATGCATTTCAGCTTGGTGATGGCTGAGCTCCAGGGCCAGCTGAAGGCCATCGGGGAGAAACCCAAGGATTTCGTGCTCATCACCCTCAGCAAACTGTTCGGCATCTACGGTAGAGTGCTCTCAGCCACCCTACACCTATGACAACTGGGGAAAGGGGTCTTTCCTCTCTGGGGGATGCAGGGCTTCGCCCCCTCCTCTGTTGCTGCCAGGGCTCTGACTGTGGACCTCTCCTTCCTCTCTGCAGCTCCACAGTGCATCCCCTTCACGTGGCTGATGCTGGCTGGCCTGCGCAGTGTGGTGGGCCAGGTGAGGAGCGGCCGGACCCTGCGCCTCGCTTGTGCTGGTGAGTGCTGGCTCCAGAGCAGGGGGCCTTGGGACAGCCCTTGCACCTCGCCCTGCTGCAGGCTCTCACAGGCTGCCTTTTCTCTCACTCTCTTTAAACACAGAAAATAACAATTACTATTCATATATGTTTCTTTAATTTTGTTTTCTCAGTTGTGAAACAGTGGCTGGAAGGAGTGAAGATTCACTTGTCCTCTGGATCCCAATGCCCCTGGCCTGCCATGGAGAAAGAGCAGATCTATGAGAACCTTCAGGAACTGCTCTTCTCTGTGCTGAGGAACTGGCAGGACTGCCAGGAGGAGGAGGTGAGCCTTGCTGCGCTCCCAGCCCAGGGTGGCAGCGGGGGCACCCATGTGGCAGCTCTGTCTGTGCCCAGTGGGCTGGCAGCTGAGCAGTGATGGGAGGGAGTGGGCTGGCTCTGCAAAGGGCCCCGAAGTGGCTCTGTGGCAGGGAGCAGCTGCATGTCACAGCACTGTGGCAGGATGAGCTGGGGATGAGGGTCTGGGGAAAACCTGCCTGCCCTCCAGAGCGAGCCCATCTCCTGCTGGGCGTGGGGGTTGGGGAAGGGGAAGGGAAAGAGAAAGCCTTCTCTGTAGGAAGGGCAGACCTTCGGTCTTTGATGCCGGGCCTCTGCCATCCCTCTCCAGGACAAACAGGCCGTCCTCGGGGCCGTGGCTGCCATGCTGGATGTTCTCCTGCAAGAGGAGCTGCACCAAGAGCACGTCTGGGAGCAGCTCCTCTGGCTCGTGCACCCGTGTCAGGAGATCCAAGACACCTGCAGGGTGGCCAAGGTGAGACGCTGTGCAGGGCTCAGGGTGGACGTGGGGCCAGTGCAAGTGCCACGAGGGGTCGGGGGGTGCAGGGAGGAGGTGGGGAGCCCTTGGAGAAAGGAGGAATGGGTGCCTGAGAGCCTGAGGAGCTCTGTGCTAGCAACGGGGGGGAACCACATCCAGTTGCATCTGACTGGAGGAGAAGAGGGCTGCTGGGTGGGAAATGCCTGCAAATGATGCCCAAACACAGCTTGTTTGAGAGCAGAGAGACTCTCGGTGCTGCTGGGAGGTGGGGGATAAAAAGCCTGTGCAGGAGCTTCTCCCTGCAGAGAAACAATTGGGAAAGAGTTTTTCCACTCCCAAGTGGCTAGATGTGGCTTCATCCCTTTCTTCCTCTCCTTGTCTCTTGCAGAGCCTCACTGTCTTCCTGGAGGCCTTAGAGGGCATTGAGTCTGTCATCCAGAAGGACAGGTTTCTGGACGTCATGAGTGCCGTGTTCTACCAGGTAAGGGGAGCCTATCCTTGTGCCCACAGCAGTTTCCCTCTTGCCTAAGTCTCAGGAGGACTGCAAAGGTCTGAGCCCCTGACTAATGCAGCTGAGCCTTGGCTCCTGCATGCTCATGGCTGTTCCAGAGCCGTGCCTGTCCCCCCGGGGATGCTGTGAGGCAGGCTGGGTTTTGTCTGCCTGTCCTCTTCCTGAGAGTGCCCAGGGAGACGAGAGCAGCAGCACAGTGTCTTTTCCGTCCTCAGTGCTGATGTGATTTTCTCATATGGACTTTGTTCCCACAGCTCTATGACAACACCAAGCAGCACAGCGAGGCTGATCGTGCGGAGCTGACCCACTGCATCCTGCTGCAGGGTAAGGAGAGGAGCTTTGGCAATGCTTGGCGGTGCCCTGGCCAAAACCCCTCTCACAAACCTCAGGAATGGGCTTGAGTTTCTTGCTAACATAGCGTGGGATTTCCTCCCTGCAGCCCGGATCTGCCCAGAGGACATGGTCCTGTTTCTGCAGTCACAGCTGGGCGAGGACTGGGAGGCTGGACGCGTGGCAGCACTGGGTCTGCTCGGTGCTCTGGCTCGCTCTGATGGTCAGTACCACAGGCTGGGACTTCCAGGGATCCCCTCTGCCATCGGGGTTGTGGCTCCGCTCATGCTTCTGTGCATCTCTTGCAGAGCCCGTGATGATGGAGAAGCTGCCCCAGGTGGTTGAGGCTGTGCAGTGTCTGTGCAGCGACCTCAGGATCCGGGTGAGCTGCTTTGGGAAAAGAAAGCTCTTTTGGGGTGGTGATGCTGCTGCCAACACGGGCAGGGCTGGGGTGACTAGAGAGGTGCTGGGGCATTGACCACATGGTCGCGATGGCTCCTGTGGGAGAGCAGGCAGAGTGGAGTGGGCAGGTCCCTGTGCTGTGCTTGGAAAGTGCACAGCCTGGTGCTACGGCCTGGCCCTCACCTCAGGAGCCAAGGCTTCTCCTCTGCTCCTGTTGTCTCTGCTCGTGCCCAAAGGGCTGCCCCGATGAGCAGGTGGCTTCCCTTTGCCTTCTGACCTGAAAAATCACACCCACAATTGACCCCTGGCAGGTGAGGACGGCAGTTCTGCACTTCATCAAGGACCTGCTCAGTTCGAACACCCGGAGCTGCTCAGCCTGGGATGTGGTGGGGCACATCTTCACTGAGTTCAGCCGCACCGCTGGAAGAAGGGTAAGGACAGTGGGCAGCATCTTCTCTGGGAAGACCTGTGCTGCTCAGAGGCTGGCACAGAAGCACCGCTGGGGCCGCACCTGAGCCTCCTGAGAGGCTCCTGAGAACTGAGGTAACCGGGTTTCAACACTGTTGTTGTGCAGGCAGCTGGAGACCTTTCTGCCCGGGAAGCCCAGGAGGAAGGAGCTCTGCAGGAGCTGTGCATGGACATCCTGGGGTCTCTGGACGTCTCTGCGACAGGGATGTCCAAAGTAAGTCACATCTGCCCTGCTGCTGCTCCTTGCCTTCGCACCACCTGTTCCTCATCCCACCGCCCCAGGTCTCTCCTCCAGCGTGCTCTGAAGCACGCAAGGCTCAGGGAAATTCGCAGAGTCCTCTTCGTCTCTGAGCGGAGGCAGGAATGCTGACACGCTCAACTGCCTCGTTCCCGACAGCTCCTGTGGCCACGGCTGCTGCTGTTCGTGGTGCCAGCCCAGCACACCGGCATGCTGATCCCGGTCTCGCGCTGTGTCCGAGCCCTGGCCGAGAGAGAGGATCTGACAGGACGGCGAGTAGAGGAGCTGGATCCCCATTTCCTCAGCTCCATGTTTCAAGGTAGGAGCAGAAGCTCCGCCAGTGAGCTCTGCTCACCTGTGCTACCACCCAGAAGGGACAGCGGAGCTGCGCGTGGCTGGGCACGGAGCGTCTTGGAGTCTGACTCAGCACTTTTTTCTCCTCACAGGCCCACGACTGACTCCCCAGACACTGCTGGCGCGCCTGCTGGTGAGTAGATGCTCCAGAGCCCAGTGCCACCAGCCCCCGGGAGGAAGCAGCACGGCCACGGGCAGAGCTGTTGGCTGCTCCTTGCCCACCAGGGCAGAGCCAAGCTCTTCCATCCTGGGGGGAAGCCGCTGCTCTTGCTGCAGAAGTGACCCTGCTTCTCCTTGCTCTCGCTCAGGTGGTGGCAGGGAGCCCTGTTGCAGGCAGCGAACTCCAGGCCGCTGCCTTGCAGCTGATGCAAAACCTCCACAGCAGGTTCCACAGAGCTGTGGGGGCCATGTGGGCCGCTGAGATCCCCCTGCTGCTGCAGTGTCTCCAAGGTAAAGTGCTGGTGGGGAGGGAGAGGCGGAGGCAGGGAAGGGGGAGAGTGAAAATGCAGCTCTCTCTGCAGGGTGGCAGAGGGGAAGCATTGCCTGCAGCCCAGTGCTTGCTCTGCTGCTGTTCCCATTCCAGGGAGACAGCGCTGAGGCCCGGGGATCTTTCCCCGCGGGGATCTGCCCCTTCCAGGACACGGATGGGCCCTTCACGTCCCCTCAGTTAGTTCTGTGTTCCTGCGGGGACAGTGTTTGTGGGGAGGGACAGGTCATGGTGGAGGGGGTGCGGGTCCCAGCTTGGCAGTGTCAAGTGCCCAGGCCAAGCCAGGTTTGCAGCAGCTCTTCTTCTGTGCCTTGATCCCAAGTAAGGGTCTTTTTCTTCCTGTTGCTGTGCAGGGAAAGATGAGAGCTTCCTGGACACTGCAGGGTGGGAGTGCCGTCTGCTGAAGGTACAGCACTGCTGGGTGCAGAGAAGTGCTTGCCTGCCCCAAGTAGCCCCGCTCCCATATGAGCCACCACGGGACAGGAACAGCCTCTCCAGTGCTGCTGAGGAGCCTTTGAGGCGCTGCCTCTTCCGCTCTGTCCCAAGCCCAAGGGGGGTCTTAGGAGAAGAGCAGCAGGCACTTTAATGGGGGGAATGCTGGGGGAGCTGGGAGAGGAACTGTTCTTCCAGACACCTCTCCCCAGAGGGCTGCAGCAATTGGGAGTGAGGGAGGAGGCAAAGGGCAAGGGAACATCGTCTTCTCCTGTTCTCCAACAGTTCCTCGGGGCATCAATGGACACCATACGGGATGAGGGCTGGATCGAGGCCCTGAGCTGTGAGCTGAGCCGGTGGCTGAGCAGCTCTGCCAGCAGCTCTGCAGAAAAGGTGAGTTCCCCCCGGCTCCACCCAGCGGTGCAGCTGCAGGTGTCCAACTGGGGCTGGGGCTGCGGCTGGTGCTCTGCCCACGCGGGATGCTGGTGCTGATTCCCCAGTCTGTGCCCCCAGAGGGCCTTTCCCTGCAATCTGCCCAGGGATGGATAAAGCTCGGCCCTGCAGCTGCTCTCAGCGACTCCCGGGGAGCGTGGGTCCTTCCCACTTGGCCCTTCCCCAACAGGTTAAGCTGCTGCCACATCTCAGCTTCTTCCTTCCCTTCCCCTGCAGTCTTTCCTGTACAAGGCTCTGGGCACAGTGCTGGGAGCCTGTAAGGGAGTCCTCCACGTCCAGGAGAAGCTGCTGCAGCACCTGGAGGAAGCAAACGCGGAGGACCCATGTGAGGCCCAGGTGAGCCCTGCTCTCCTCCAGCTCCTGCGAGCATCCCCGCTCCGTCCCTGGGGCAGAGGGCTTCTCCTGGCCCTGCTCCGCGCCTTTCCATCTCCTCCCTGCTGCCCTTTTCCTCAGGAGAGGATCTGTAGATTCAGGCCTGTGCCAACTGCCCCTTGTTCTTTTGTGCAGGGAATGGTCTCTTTTCTGAGCCACGCGGCTGAGAGTAACTTCCAAGCAGTCCTGGCCACGCTCACCACGTTTGCGTCCAGGCTGTGCAAAGGCCGCAACGCGAGGATTTCCAGGCGCAAGAAGGTAAAGCGTTACGGGTTTCCATCTTGGCATTCTTCTGCCTTATTTTCTGCCCTGGAGCCCAGGTGCATCGCGGGGCACTGGGGGCCGTTGAGCGAGTGTCTCAAGGCATTTCTTCCCACACAGATGGAGCTGGACAGCACGAGAGCTCAGGCCACACGCAGCGCTCTCGTGCTCGCCCACGGCAGCTTGGCACTGCGTGCCTCCAAGGAACAGCTGCTCGCCCACCTGGAGGGAGACATCGTGGGCAACATCCTGATGCTCTACAGCTGCAGCTGCCGGGTGAGAGCTCAAAGCGTGCCAGGGTGTCTGAGCGCCCAGCTGCAGCCCCTCCACATGGGGGGATGCTGAGAGGGGCCTTCCCTTTCCAAAGGTCCCTTGGGGAATGGTTTGTGCCCAGATGAAGACCCAAGCCCTTCCCTTAGCGTTGCCCCCACGTGTCCCCCTTGCAGCCCTTGTCCCGTCCCGCAGTTCAAAGAATGTTCTTCTCTCTTGGGCCTCAGGACCTGCAGAACAACCTCGCGCTGGTGCAGAGCATCACCGACTTCAGCTCTGCCTTCCAAGCAGTCGTGGGTGATTCTGCATGCTTTAACCCCTCCTTGAAGGGAAAGCTTCTGGAGATCCTGATGGTGAGTGCCTAGAGGCAGGGCTGCCTGCAGAGTTCTGGGCTGTGCCACGCGGCCCACTTCCCTGGGGGCACACAGGTCTCCATCAGCCACACGTCTCCAGCTGGTGGGGACTTTGGGTGCTGGAGGCAGCTGCTGGGCAGCGGGCTAGGTGCACCAGCTGTCGAGCTGCTGCATCCTGCAGTGCTTCCATGGGAAACATGGGAGTGATGGGGCTGGTGTGTGGCAGTTGTGCCTGTCTCGGGGCTGGGTAGAACAGCTCTCGTGTGCCCCCTGCCCACCTTGACAGTGTCTCTCTGGGACTTGCAGGACCTGCTGAAGAAATATTATTCGGGCATCCCTGTCTCCCCAGTGCCCCTCAAGGTGGTCCTGGCCCTGGAGCAGTTGAGGTAAGGTCCCCATTTTGGGTAGCTCCTGAAGGCCTGCAGGGGGTAGGGGAAGAGGAGCCGCATCTATAGGAGTGAATACTGGGCTGTTGTGCCCGGCAAAGCTGAGGTTCTGGGCAGGGAGAAAGGCCCTGGTGCTCCTGTCCCCTGGCAGGGAAGAGAAAGGAGAGTTGGGGTCTCCTTCCCTTCAGAGAGGGAGCTGGTTCAGTGCTGCCGGGGAGGAGGTGGGCGCTGCTGGAACTGAAGACAGTGCTCAGCAGCAGGAGCTGGGGGTATTGGCTTGGTAGCTGTCGATTAGGAGAAAGTCAGATGCTGTCTGAACCAGTCTGGAGAGCACTGCTAAAGGCCCTTTCTGATTTCTCTTCCTTTCTTCCTCCTGTCAGCAAGCTGAAGCCGTGTTTCGAAAGCAAGGACATGCGGGAGATATTGGTCCTGTGCTGCAAGAACATCGTGACGCACCCTTCAGCAGAGATGATGCTGAAGATCAGGAAGTCACAGCACGCAGCGCAGTACCTGCAGGTAACCTGCCGTAACTTTCCCGGCCACCTCTCGGTCAAACCCGACCTCAGCACACACAGCCTATGCTCTGGCAGCAGCCGTGATGCTAAACCTCACTGCCCTCTTCTGCTTTCAGCTTCAGCAAACGTCCCTGAAAGCTCTGGGCCGGCTCATGGCGGTTCTGCTCCAGACAGAGCCCAGCGGCGGCTTCTTTCAGAACATAGTGCATGTGAGTACGTGTGGGGCAAGGGAGAAAGCATGGTGCCTGTCGGTAGTGGGGGCAGATCTGGGGACTGAGAGGGTGATCAGAGGGGAGCAATCTCCTGCTGACGTGCCAGCTCACTGCGAGCTCAGAAATGGGCAGAGCGATGGGCCCTGCAGGGGAAAGGCAGGAGCCAGCCCCTGGCAGGCCACAGCCGAGGAAAAGCTCCCGGGTTGGCAGGCAGGATGACTGCAGAGAGCGGGGGCAGCAGTGCCGGTGCTCAGTGAGGCTGGAGGCCACGTGGAGCCACAGGGCAGCCTTGGGGGAAAGTGCTGGGGAAGGAGGGACAGGGAGAGGGGCGGCAGGAGGGAAAGCAAAGACGTCCTCAGTGAGACAGATGCTCTACCCCAGGTCCTGCAGAAATCCATGGTCTCAGACAACGTGTGGGAGCGCAAGAGGGCCCTGCAGACCTGCTCCCAGCTGCTGGCTGTTTGCGAAGAGCTTCGAGTGAGTAAAGAGCCCCACCGCATGCCCCCTGCTCCCTCCCCAGAGCCCCTGAGCTGGAAGGCGAGCTCCGCCCAGCTGTGCATGCTGTGCCATGGCGTGAGGAAGGCACAGGCGGAGAAGCCAGGGAGAGCCGGGGCTGCCTACAGCTTTCTTCCTGCCTCTCACCCCTGCAGAGAGCAGATGCCTGCGAGCACTTTGGCTCCCTGGTGGGATTGCTGGCGCCTCTGACGTGCGACCCCATGCCCGCATCCCGCCAGTTGGCTGCCTCCTGTCTGAGCTCCCTTCTCCGAATCCAAGGTGAGCAGAGCAGGTTGCACCAGCCCTCTGCCCTCCTCCGTAGCACTGCCAGAGCCCCACGGGCTGGGCCCTGTTTACAGGAGGGAGAGGCACCGTGCACAGCTCTCTTCTCGTCCCCACCCTGTCCTCTGTCTCTGCCCCGTGGAGAGCGGTTCCATTTCCAGAAGCATGACTTCCCTTTTCTCCCTGGGCTCTTTCCAGCCAAAGCAGCCAACGGAGTCATGGAGCCAGGAGACATCGGGAGCCTGTCTGAGGGACTGCATGCCTGCAGCACTGTCTCTCAGCTCCAGACCACGTCCAAAATGGCCATGGTAAGTGGACCCAGAAAGGGGTGGTGGGATCTCTGTGCGGAGGCTTCTGCACGACTCTGTGCTGCTCCCAGCCTTTCACACCGTTTCCAAAATGAGCTGTCACCCTGAGACCGCTGTTCTCAGCAAGCAGCAGGAGGCTCTGAGCTATGGCTGGCCTTCAGGCACGCAGTGCAAGGGGCTGACTCCATGATATGTGTGTGTGTGTGTGTGTGTGCACTTGCGTGCATGTGTGACTGTGGCTGCTGGGAGGTAGGCTTTGCATGTCAGCAGACACCATGGGTGCAGAAGCTGAGCGAAGGCTCAGCCGCCTTCCGTGTAAATAGCAGGGTACGGACAGCAGGAGCGTTGTGAATGGCCGGCAAGCCACTGAGCTAAGAATGCCCTCCAGCCTGCTTTGTGCTCTGAAGAGCTGCGCAGAGCAGTGATGGGATCTCTCCTGCTTCTCATCTCTCTGCAGATCGTGTGCAGAAACTTCCCCGTCGAACGCACCGTCGACTTCATGATGGCCACCAAGGAGACCATCCGGAAAGCCACAGGAGTGCGCGTGCGTGCTGCTGGGAAGTGGGTGACCACCTTTCTGCAGATGCACGGGAAGGACATCTGTTGGAACGTAAGAGACTTTCTTCCACGTGTCTTAGTTTGTTTCTGGCTGTTGCACCATGCCCTGTGCCGTCTGCCTCTGGTACTAAAGCAGCACAGCCTGAGCGCAGAGCCAGGGCTTGGACAGGGGGCTGGTTTGAAATTTAGGCTTAGGCGCTGGCAGCATGTCAAGGGAGCAGGCACTGCTCACGCGCTGAATGTCCATGGTCAGGCCCTGCAGAGTCCAGGATGCAGCAAGTCATTCCTTCTCCCCTTCTTCTTCCAGGTGCCACCCATCCTCTACATCCTGCGCAGCTGCGCGTCATCTACGCAGCAGAGCACGTTCGTGCCCTTCCTGTGCCAGGCGGTGGTCATCCTCACCCGCTGTCACACTGAGGCCGTGATGAACAACTTCTCCCGGCCGCCTGGACCCACAGACAGGTACTGGCACTCCTGCCTTTGCTGTTGTTGTAGCTTGCCTCTGCCAGAGGGATCCAGGGAGGAGGCAGCTTCTCTTTTTTCCTCTCAAAGTCTGTGTGAGGTGGAAATTACTCAGTCACAACTTGAGACTCTCCATTTTCTAGTGAGACGTGGAAGAGAATAAGAGAGTTCTGCCTTCAACGGTGGAGCCAGTAGAAGAAAAAGGAAGAAAAAGAAAAGGAAACGAAAGGAAAAAGAGAAAATGAAAGAAGAGAAAAAAGAAAAAAAGAGAAGAAGGAGAGAAGGGGAGTAGAAGGGAGAGGAGGGAAAAGGGGAAGGAGAGGGAATGAGGAGGAATGAGAGGAAAGGGGGGGGGAAGAAAAAGGGAATGAAAAAGAGAAATTTAAAATGGAGAGGAGAGGAGAGGAGAGGAGAGGAGAGGAGAGGAGAGGAGAGGAGAGGAGAGGAGAGGAGAGGAGAGGAGAGGAGAGGAGAGGAGAGGAGAGGAGAGGAGAGGAGAGGAGAGGAGAGGAGAGGAAAAAGGGAAGGAAAAAGGGAAGGAAAAAGAAGGAGGGGAAAGGAGGAGAGAAGAGAAAAGAGAAGAGGAGAGGAGAGGAGAGGAAAAAGGGAAGGAGGGGAAAGGAGGAGAGAAGAGAAAAAGAGGAGGAGAAGAGAAGAGAAGAGAAGAGAAGAGAAGAGAAGAGAAGAGAAGAGAAGAGAAGAGAAGAGAAGAGAAGAGAAGAGAAGAGAAGAGAAGAGAAGAGAAGAGAAGGGAGGAGAAGAGAAGGGAGGAGAAGAGAAGGGAGGAGAAGAGAAGGGAGGAGAAGGGAGGAGAAGGGAGGAGAAGAGAAGGGAGGAGAAGAGAAGGGAGGAGAAGAGAAGGGAGGAGAAGAGAAGGGAGGAGAAGGGAGGGGAGGAGTGGGGAGGGGAGGAGTGGGGAGGGGAGCAGAGGAGAGGAAAGAAAATGAAAAGAGAAAAGGGGAGGAGAAGGGAGAGGAGGGAAAAGGGAAAGGAGAGGGGATGAGGAGGAAACAGAGAGGGAAGGAAAAAGGGAATGAAAAAAAAAATTAAAATGAGAGGAGTAGAAGAAAAAGGGAAGGGAAAATGGAAGGAGAAAGGGAAGGAAAAGGGAAGGAAAAAGGGAAGGAGGGGAAAGGAGAAGAGAGGAGAAGAGAGGAGAAAGAAAGAGAAGAGAGGAGAAGAGAGGAGAAAGAAGAGAAGAGAAGAGAAGAGAAGAGAAGAGAAGAGAAGAGAAGAGAAGAGAAGAGAAGAGAAGAGAAGAGAAGAGAAGAGAAGAGAAGAGAAGAGAAGAGAAGAGAAGAGAAGAGAAGAGAAGAGAAGAGAAGAAAGAGAAGATTGTATCATTTATTAAAAATAAATAAATGCGAGAATCCTGGCTGAGATGTGAAAAGGGTACTTTTTTAGCAGTCTTCCTATTTATAGCTGAAGGAACCTGGGAAGCTCATCTAGTGCAATCCCCTGCCTTAGCAGAACTCCTAGATTAGGTCACTCAGGAACGCATCCAGGCAGGGTTTGAGTAATGTCTCCAGAGAAGGAGACCCCACAGCCTCTCTGGGCAACCTGCTCCAGTGCTCCATCACCCTTACTGAAGGGTCTGAAAGTCTGAATGGCCTTCAGAATTGAAAAACTAGTTGAGTTATGAACTGTAAAAGTTTACCTCAGCAGTCTAAGAGCATGTGTCTCTCATGAAACTAGGACACATCTACACGTCTCTTTTTCCCCCTTAAATTCCTCACATCCCTAGCATGTATGACAAAATGTGTCATAATATGTTGGCAGACAGTGCTTGGTGGCAGGCTTTAATTTTAACAGTCTTTCAGACCAGAAGCTCTAGATTCAGACACTTACATTTAGACACTCAAATGTAGTTGCTGCAGACGCCTTAAATTCGGAGGCTCCTCAGTTGTGCAGTCAGACATGAGTACCACTGAGAGAATCTGGTCCATGTTGGAGCTGTGGGTGGTTCCTCACTGAGTGGCTGACGCTCGTTCAAAACTCAGCAACATCTCTTGGCAACTCAGATGCCAAAGAGGTATTTATCTGCTAGCTCTGCTTCTCTTGGCAGCAAATCTGGAAATATTCACACAATAATTTGCATTATTTTGGCAACAGCACGAAATGTGAACCAACAGTAATAGAAGCCACTCTCAGCAGTGGCAGATGGGCTGCACAGCTAAGGGTGGAATTAGGCTGCAAGTTCACACATCTCTCACAACTACGCTGTGCTCCTAGTTAGATTCAGTGGGTTTACAGACTTCCAGAAGCAAAAGCAGCTGTCAGCCACGCTCAATTAGACAGGTTGGCAGATGTTTGGCCTCACTAGAACATCGTGAGGACACAGAACAAACTCCAAGGTAGCCCAGCAATAGCATTTCTCACACTGGAGAAGAGTAAGGAGGCTGTGGATGCCCATCCCTGGAGGTATTCGAGGCCAGGCTGGATGTGGCTCTGGGCAGCCTGGTTGAGTGCTTGGTGCCCTGCACACAGCAGGGGCGTTGAAACTGTGTGATCATTGTTCCTTTCAACCCAGGCTATTCTGTGATTCTATGATTCTCTGATACATTTTATTCACAGACAAAGGTCGCATGTCTTAAAGCATCATAAAACTATGTTTTAATTTATGCACTGAAAGAAACACTACAACAGCAACAATGAACAACTTGGTTTTGATTTGGATTTCTTTTTATTTTCTTTTTTTTTTTCTCTCCCTCTCCTTTTCAACCTTAGAATATCATATAGGGAAGAACCACTGGTGTCCCCACACAATATGACATAACCCCACTGACACAGCAGTACTGGTTAATGCCTTTTTTTTAAGGCTGCCAAATATGCAAACAGAAACAGGCTAGGCTTCTAATGTGGCCGAATATTTCCCTTTCCAGGTAACAACTCCATTAATCACGTACCTTCATCTACCTGTCCAGCAGTTCATTGTTTTTCTGCTGAAAGAGACTTTGCAATTAAAATCGTACTGAAATGAGAGCCATAGTTTTCCAGAATGAAGACTCAGAATGCCCTCAGTGAAAAACAACCTATTTCTTTTAAAAAAGATTTCTCATTTGCACCATGGCTTATTATACATGTAGAAGTATGTTCATTTTGTGTGTGTCTCAAGTTTACCATCAACATGAAGCATGAAAAATGCACACATTTTTTATTCTAAATGAAGTTGAAACAAATTTATTACCAAAGATTTCTTAATACAATCCTTGTGAAATGTTCTGTATTTACGAATCTCTATTTTCTCACTGAAGGTGGTTCCATAGTGCTGCTCACTGGACAAGAGGAATAATTTACTGCATTATTTGGTGGCTGTTTTTCACAGCCTGATGTTAAAACAGCTGGTCTTGTCCTACTGCCTCTTCCTCCCTGAAAAGCAAAGTAAACAAATCAACAAATAAATAAAAGGGAATGTACAGACAGAAACTTAATTCACACCATTAGCTTATCCAGCTATCAAACTGCATTCAGACGAGGTGATTTTGAGAGTAGTTCCTCCCATGAACTACAACTCTGACTCTCAACAGAAATGATTTCTGTTCTCAACAATTTCAGTGCCTGTAAGTGCAGCCCTGCCTTACCTTCTTGGAGAGTTCTAATGAAATCTTAGGAAAACTTGCCTCCCTCACTTTCAGGATCTCCAATCTTTAAGTCCGTGTCAGCATTCACTTTTTGGCTACCGCCTATTCAGTGACAGAAAGCCAGCATGCATGTTTCAGTTTGTTTTCCAAGCTTGCCCTTTGACAACAGAATGATGAAAAGACACCACGTTTCTCCAGCCGGTTGCTGATTTGAACACAAGCTGAAGTGGTGTGAGCGGTTTCCCATGAAGTAACTTGGCAGTTTAATTATCAAATGCATTAGTTGTGTTTTCTAGTTTCAATTAGTAGGGGAGAGAAAGCTGAAACTTCAAGTAAGCTTCATGTGCTGTTAGGAAAGACCCTGGATAACGGTGCTTCTCATTAGTACAAGGTGTCACCGCCTGGGAGTTAAGTTTTTGTGTAGCGAAAACCACCAGCAGAAAAGTCAGTCTGCCCTTCATATTCATTTTGCCATATTCCAGCATTTTTTCTTGTAAATACCACGGCCAAAAGAATATTTAAGGCAGTTTCGGCATATGTGGGGAGATTCAAGTCATCGTTCCATCAATCAGTGTCTCTTATTCTGCCAGCATCTGACAGGTGACAAACTGGTCTTCTGTTTTTCTAGGGTAGACATCACTGAGCAATGATAAAGAGGAATCAATCCTATACAATTAAGAGGAAAAATGTATGAGATCTGCTCATTCTGGGAGTGAAGCAAGTCTTGTGGTCAGTAGACGAAAAGATGATTCAGAAACATGGAAGATATATTTTTGTATATCAGAAGTATAGTTAATGGGAAGATACATGAGTTAAGTGACAGGTAACCATAATTTCAGTGTTAAAATGTCCGTTTGGATCGTTGTTAATTTGTTTAATGTACTTAGCAGTGTATTAGCAGAAGATATTTTAGGGTACATATTTTAGTGTCTCTGTGGCAGATGCTTGGTTTTCATAAACCACACGTATATTTTACTTTTAAAATAAAAGCAGGGTGCCTCATCCAGAGACTAATTATACTGCAAAGCAAAACCAGCATGTTGCTCTACACAGGTTACCAAAGCCATCCTCCTTCAGCTAGATCTGGCTACTTAATAGCTTTCATTAGCTGGGAACAGTTTCCAAAGCACTCTGTTAAAGCCATTTCCAAACCATTCTGTCCCAGGGCAGGAAGAAAAATTAGCACGTGTCCAAACAAAAATTGCTACAACTTTTTTTGTTCCCAAAAGAGAAATGAAATGGACAAGTTTGTATTTTCTCATTCCTGACATGAGAATACAGTACAGCTAAAGAGAACAGGTAGTCAGAGCTTCACTGAACATAAACCATTCTGTAATGAATAAGTCCTTTATTTTTTTGTTCTATCAGATAGCAAACCCCAGAATAACAACTGTCCCACTGACTCTGTGTCAATGTGAGGATTAGAGGGAAGAGTGGAGAAAAGTGGTTTAATTGTATTTGTATGAATGAAGAAGATTAAATCATCTCATCAGTATTTGTAACACAGTTTACTTGCTTTCAGGTAACATAAGCAATCTCCATTTTAAGCAGTACCTCCTGACCTGGGGAAAGAACATCCAGCAGTTCTGGAGGCTAACATACACTACATAAGTGCTCTCACAAAAAGTACTGGTGCTGTGATGAGCTCAACCTTCCCCTCTTTCACGTCACCAGTGCTGTAGAGCAAGGGGCAAGTTCTCAGAGCAAACACGGTAAGAACAATCCATGCACTGAAAGGCACACTCATACAGTGCTATACAATGCAAAATAGTTTTCTTAACAAACAGTGATGGTGAAGATAAGAGCCAACTTACCTACAATCTACAGAACATTTCTACCAATACATCCACGTGAACCTCCCTTCTCTACTCTTTGCCCTCTCCTTTCAGACACAGGACACTCACCTGAGACGCAGTGTAGACAGGAATCTTTCAAATAAGCACAGGACATCTAACACCAATTAAGCCTCCCCAGCTTTTCTCTTGGCCTGTAACTTTCTCTCCAAAAGGATACACATCTTCTGTAGGATCCATGGCATATCTGCAGGCTTCTGAATGTTTCAGGTGTCCCAAAGCACCTAAAACAGTTGTAGCCATTCATGCATAAGCACCTGAATTCTACTCAGCGATCTGCAAGGTGAAAATCTCAAGAGTAACATGAGCGTACTTTGTTTGCAAGAACATCATCTGCAGGTTTCTGTTCCTTCCGTTACTGTTTCCTACTTTCACACTGCCAAGAAAAAGCACAGCAACAGAAAAAGGGCACAGGAATATACATCCTTCATTTCTAAGCCCTTGGTGAACTGAATTTCCCACACTGTCTGGAGATGCCTCGGCAAACTTCTTTCTAAATCACACCCAGCTGCACAGTGCCAAAGGGCTGCTGTCCTGTAACCAAGTGCTGTCAGAACATGGAAGCATGACTTTCTACATCTACTACATGTACTTTCTTTCCATTGAGCCAGAAATGTCGTACCTTCCAAATCATGATGCTGGTAGAGACCACAGACAGTGCCAACAGCTTCCAGGAGAAGCCATGTAACAGCAACTTCAATCAAGGAGTAAAAATTACAAGAGATAGGAAGTGCAGCTGATGGTTCCCTCATACTGCAAATAATCTAGAAATGGGAACAAAACACAGCTTTTAGCAGTATTAGATGTCGCACAAGGAAAACTGTATTGAAATGTTTTTCAGAATTTGCAAGGAGCAAAATCTGCAGATAGGACAACTCTTGTGCTGCAATTTTTTTTTCCTGCAGATGAAGCTGCTAAAGAGAGAATTGATATATGCAGGAATTGCAGTCAGAGGTACATAAAAGTGTGAATAAATGATAGCCCAGAATCCACAAAACAGCATAATATCTTTTCAATACTGGAAAAAAAAAGAAAAAGGAAAATATTTTTTAAACTTAAATAGATGTTTTATGTAAAATGCGTGCTCCAGTGACAACTGTAACATGCAATCTTACCTGTATCCTTCAATAAGCCAAAATGTAACAAAAGAAATGGACTATGTTTCTAGAGAACTGATTTTCTAGGTCACACCTGCACTATGTTCATCCTAAAATACTGAATTATGAAAACATTTAGCTTTGTACTTTGAAACTCATTTGCTCAAACTATGTACTGCTATGAATGCACATAATATCCATCAAGTATCCATGAAGCAGCAGACTGTCAAGAAAGAGGTAATCACAGTGTTTTTTGCTAAACATACTCCTATGATTTCATCACAGTTTTCAAATTACGCTGGCTTTGAAATTTGGAGTATTTGCTGGTTTTGAGTCATCAGTGTCAGAGCTCTCCTTCTTTCTATTTCATGCTGCTTTGTCAATTCTACCGTATCATTCTCTTTGGAATTGTTTGCCATCAGTAGGAAAATAATGTCCTTTGTTCACCCTTCTTTAATGGTTAACTCAGGTGAGAAGCAGAACATGCTGAAAGGCCAGCTAAGTTGTTTAGAAGTATGTTCTCTAAGAACATGGTGTGCACTATACTGGTAAGAGTAACCAGGGGCTTTGATGAGCAGTACTAAAATATCCTGTAGTCTGGAATAAAGTCCTGGCCCCAACTTTCATATACCCATGTTGTGAGGGCTGGTGGATCAAGTCGGACAGTCTGAAGATTCCTGCTTAAAGGCATGACTGAAAGGTCATTTCTCAAAATGCTTCTGGGCAGTGGGAAAATTGAGCAACGTTCAGTTCGGACTGGGAATTCCACCTGACACAGCCTGACCCTTCACACTGCACTTTGCACACTGTGCATGTGACACGGCAGAACAAACTTCCACAGCAACTTAAAATACAGAACTAATGGGGATTTGCAGAGGTTGAGTGCTCGCTCTCAAAGATCTAGCAGAAGGAATATTTTAATGATGGGTTTCAACTGTTCAGCCCTGAGAAGGCAATAAGATCCAGCCCAGGAGACACAAAAACTGAATAAAAAACAACAACCTGAACCAAACAAAGTAGAAGATGTTGGAAAAAGCAACTGTTTGTAAGATATTTCTTAGGGGTCGTCATCTACAATTATTTACATATTACATTAGAAGAAGTATTTTCCCATTCATACGTAAGGCAGGCCATATTTCTGCCTACATTCTATTCCTGTGTCTCTTGTGTTCCCTTGAATTTCTTTCTTTCTTGAAAGTTGGCCTTTTTGTCAACACATTCACAAGTGCAAACACAACTTTGCTGTGAAGTATGGTTTTATGTTCTGTTGTTTTGAAAGATTCATCTCTAAGGTTCACGCTTGGGCAAGAAACACAGCTTGGATGCAGAAAGTAAGAAACAAACAAAAGCTGAAAACAACAACAATTTTTTTAAGAGGATGGAAGAGTTCTCTGCCACTCAGTGACACAGCATGGGAAGATGGGCCAGGGGCACCCTGTAAGACAAGAGTGTTGGGGGTCCCCATGGGGAGTTCAGGGCAGGCCCTGGCAACCTGATCCCATCCTATGTTCCCAAGCACAGGAAGGCGGTCAGGGACAGTGGTGCAGACCTTGGGTGTGGAGTCTCCTTGGGGGGGGACAGGCCCACAAGCTGGGATGGGTTTGGGCCACAGGTGGGCTCAGCTGGGCAAAGGGCTGACATGGCAGGGCTGTGAAGGGCCGAAGCCCAGCCTGCTGTTGTCTTGCTGGGAAAGGGACCACAGCCCCAGGATGGTGTGGGGGCCTGGGCTTGGGCAAGGGAAGGCCCAGGGGTGGGCATGGACAGGCAGAGCTGAATGAACCTGGTGGATATTTGCTGTACATTTTACAGATGTTACACAGGGAATGGGTAGATGTGCTGAAGGTGAGGTTGAGAGGTGTGGCTGACAAAGAGGCATTAGATAGTGGGGCATTACTGACCATGATGTAAATGGCATGGAAAAAGGGGCAGAGATTGAACTGAGTCCAGCTAGGCTGGAATTTTTAATAGCTCCTTTGGGGCTTTACTTTAGATTGGTGACCAAGAGAGTGGTGATAACAAACTGGTGTTCCAGCTGTTGCTGAGCAGTGCTTGCACGGTATATAGGCCTTGTCTTTTTTTCCCTCTCTGGCCCCACTGAAAGTAGGCTGGAGAGAAGGGAAGGGGTTGGGAGGTGTCCTGGTCTCAGGTAGCACAGAGTTATTATAGCAGTTGGGGTGGTTCTGTGTTCTGAATTTGGGATGAAAATAATGTTGATAGCACAGCAGTGTTTTGATTGCTGCTGAGCAGTGCATACACCAAGTCATGGACTTTCAGCTTCCCATACTGCCCTGCCAGTGAGGATGCTGTGGCTGCAAAAGAAGCTGGGAGGGACAGCTGACTCCAGCTGAACAAAATTCCATATCATATGACGTCATGCTCAACCATAAAAGCTGGGGATACAGACATTGTCTTTGTCTTGAACCATAATCTGTTCTTACTCTTGCTCTTCCAATTCCTTCTCCCAAGTACTGCAGGTAGGGAGTGAGAAACTGAGTGGGGACTTAGCTGCCACTTGGAGGCAATCCACCATAGCCATAAATTTAAAGGCTGTAAACAGAGAAAAAATATATATATTTAAAAAAAAAAGAAAAAGAAAAATACAATCCTTCTTGTGATGTTTCTTGTGGTATTTAAATAATTGTCACGAATTTGAAGGGAGGAGCTGTGAGGCTCTTGTTTGCCTGTGTGATGTTGAAGATGCAGTGTACTGAAGAAATATTTCAACACTCTGCCCATGTTGAAAAGAAACTGTACTGGACAACAAGAGCCAATAACACCAGATCTGAACGTTCAAAACCCATTTGAGTCAGTCACAGTGCCATCAGGTCACAAGTTACACAATTTCCTCTGCATAGACCACTGTTTGAGTAACCTTGTAAAGCTGTTCTTGGTAATTAGGACAAAAAGTAACCATCCTGAAGAATGCAATCTGCTCGAACGTCCCCAGGAAAGCATGGAAGGAAGCTCTCTCATCTGCAGGGACTGCTGTGTGCTTCAGAGGTGCCGCACAGGACACGTCAGAAGGCACCAGGGGATGTCTGGGGAGAAGTGTTCTGCCTCCCACTCAGCAAAGAGGGAGCAGAAAGAGAAGTGCATGAAGCCTTTCCCAGCTGGTTCCAGCAGGAAAATCTATGGTGGGTGCTCCCCCTGCTCCCTGCCCCAGGCTTCTCGCTTTCTCTAACTGAGGTTTCCCTTTTCTACTCTCAGCCAAGTATCACCACTTCCCTAAGGATGGCAACTGACAGAGGTTTTAGTAAGAGCATCTGCATCAAATAGTAAAAGTTCCAGCAGTTACAAAATAGCAGAAAAAGAATTGACAGTCAGATCTGTTTCCCATCTTTACAGGGACTGCATTCAGGAAACAGCCACTGCACTGGCAAGAGCCCTTCACACCGGGTCTCTCTGTGGCAGCATATCTTCCCTGACACAACTCAAAAGCAGCACAAGTGTGGCAGTGGAGCAGCATTATTCCATCCTTTCCATGGGACAAAATATGGCATGGAAAAAAACTTTACAACAATCTGTTTTCAGTTGAACCTAGTCATCCCTTCCATGGAAAAGACCAATTGGAACAGTGAACATCTACACAGAAATACGTACTTTGCTGAAGACCAAGATTTGGGCCACGTACAACAGAAAATGCAGTGATCCTTTGGATCAGAGCAGGGAGAAAGCCTGGTAGAGTAAGTATATGGGAGGGGAGTAAGGTACTGCTAGCAAGTTAAGGAAAATGTCAGACATAGTGCCAAAGACCAGAGCTATGTCCCCCCATCAGAATGTATTACTAAACTGTTTGTTCAAAAAGTGTTGCAGAAGGCAAGTATGAACTAGCAAGACATTGACTGAGGCTTTCCTAAAACAGAATATCCAAAAACAGTTTAACTGGTGGTAGGTGAATGGTTGGACCAGATGATCTTAGTGGTCTTTTCCAACCTTTTAACGATTATATGTTTCTATGATTCAGGCATAGCTCTTATCTTGCTTAACTGCTTTTATATGCACTGATGTGAATGTAGTGGAAAATCAGACAGTCTGGGGGTGATCCTTACCTTTAACCTGAAAACAGTTGCAATGCAGTTAGCATTCAGATCCCAGTGCAGTCCCCACAGCTTCCTAGAGTTCAAACAGAATGAAAGGACTTACTGCTGGCACATACTCTTTCTGTTTATTCCTATATGATACTCATTTTCTCCCTCACAGCTTTTTGCTTCAGTGTAAGTGAGCACAGCACTCTCTACCTTTTTGTGACCGTGCTCCCTACAATGAAATTTTGCCTCTTGCAGATTGTTTTAGCAAATCAGATTTTGTATCTGATTTTATCACTTCAGTCCAGCAACTCCTTTTTTCTTTCACTGACTTTGATTAACATGCTTGTGCTAGACTTAATAAACCAGTACTGCAGTTTCATGTCTTGTCAGTCTGGATCACCACCTTGCCTGCATTCTCTCTGCTCCTGAAGCAGGATTTGTGGCTGAGATCACTATTTAGAGTATTTATCCCCAGCTTGACTCCGTTCTCATTTCTCAGGAATCATTTTCTTCCCACTGTGTTTACAAGCTTGAAATCCAGTTGAGGACTTTTAGGCCACCAAGCAAATTTGAATTTAATTGTTTCATGAAATAGAGCTACTCTCTTGAGAAAACCCAGCTGAAACACTGCCTATGACATTAAACACGGATTTGGTTGGAAGCTTTTCCAAGAGAATAAAAGATAACTTGATTTGTGATTCATCATACTGTGACGGAACTGGGGAAAGAAAGAAAGTGATAGCTTGCTTAGCTTTCAGAATTCCTTTGGCAATTTCTTTTTATCGTAAATACATCTCCTTTCTATGTCTGGTTTAGAAATGTACTTGTTAAGTACTCAGAACTGCTGCAGGGTAGTGAAAGCTGCAGATTATGAAGAGGAAGTTCTTGTGGGTTTCAGTTGCTGCCAAGAATAACAAAGCTAGAGAAATAAATCTGGTACGTGAGGGCTGGTGCAGAGAAAGTATTATCTTCTAGCTATAAATAAAAAGTTTCTTCACTCTTAAAAATCATGAATATATGTGGATCTCTGTGAAATTATAACAAAAGTTCACAAGTAATCTTTAAGAAAGTAATCTACAACTCCACTCTGCAGTTGCAGTATCAGTACCATTACTGAGTCTCCATCTGGATGAACAAGTTCACACAGAAAGATTTATAGAAACTGAAGAACATAAGCATCTTCAGTAGCCTGTAGCAAGCTATAAATCCAAAACCTGTTTTTACATGAGTGTGGCTTCTTTCTTCCTCCCTCAGTATTCATCCTTCACCTTAAAGGCCATTGCCAAGCACTCTGAAATTTTTGTTCTCTGGTTATTGTTAAAGCTGACTTCAGGGTTACTGCTTTAAACGTTTCTTGCTGGAAAATCTCCCACTTCCTCATCTCCTGACATTTCCACTGTGGTCTCCATTGATGAAGTGAATGCTTAATTAACGGAATCCTGAATTAACAGAAGTAGCTTTACTGGACTGAGCAGCACGTTTCTTGACAGCTAAAGATTTCATGATTAGCTGGGTTTTCCACAAAACATTATTTAAAGCTGGATTTTTCTGTGCAGTAACAGAAGTATCTTAGAAGTTTTACTTTGTGGGAAAAATGATACAATGAATCTCATGTATATATACATACTTAAGAAAGACTAGTATGAAATATAAGCCAGTAGCTGAGGAAGTTAGCTAGATAAGTAAAAAAAGTTAAAAATCTACTGACGTGCACTTAATCTCACTGAGAAGAAAGAAATCTGACCCAAGAGAAGAGAAGTCAACAGGAAAGGGAAAATCATTAGTGACAGTGTGCAGAAAAGAAGACAGAAGAGCAAAGCAGGAATTTGGAGAAGAACTGCACGGGATACAACAAACCCAATGAAACTTTCTAGGTATTACAGAAGCAGGAAGTCAGAAGTGAATTAGTTATCTCCAAGCCCAAGACGACCACGAACTAAAAGACAACAAAAATGCAAATAAACTTAAAGAATTCTTTGAATAATCCCTTCCCACCATGTCACAACAAAAGTATTCATTCACCAACCCAGGATCAGTAATTTCAAGTAATGAAGATGGGCCTCAAACAGAGACTGAAGATGAAAAGTACAGCAAACGAGGCTGGCACAAACTGGCAAACAACAACTCACTAGGACTAGCTGGTACCTCTCCAAAGCTCTGCAGATGCTGAAGACAGAAGGGATTTAACAGCTATCAAAATATTCAATCTCTGGTTAAAATCAGCAGCTCCACTGGAGACTTGCAGGGTAACAACTGTTCCAGCTATTAAAAAAAAAAAGAAAGGAAAAAAGAAAAGGTAGGGAACTGAAGAAACGCAGATCATAGAGTTTTATTTCAGTATAAGTTAATCTTGTAAAATTTAAATAAAAATAGTCTTTTAAAACATCTCAGGGAACATGATAGGACCAACGTCTGATAGAACCCCATGTGTTTTGTATGAGTACAATCACTGAGAAAAAAAGATGTGAACAATGAGTCAGTCAATTAATTTTGCAGATGGTTGAAAATTATTTCATTTGGCAAGATCAGAGAAGATTGCAAGGGATTCTGAAGGAACCTAATAAAGATGTGTTAGTGAGAAGTAGAACTTCTAAAAATTGGTACTGGCTCATATTCAGGAACAACAATCGACAGGAACAGTTTCAGACCCATGAATTTGCTAACCCAATTTACTCTTAGAGCCAAGAAATCTGCAGCATTTTTTATTTAATGGAAGTCTAGATACACTATCTATGAGGTTTGTAAGTTCTTACGTATAAAGAATAAAATAATGGTTAACCACAGGAGCCTCAGGGCAAGAACATTTCAGCAGGTCTTCATCCAGCTTCAGGAATTGCAGGCGTAAGGATCCAGGTCACTTAAAGGCTGGTCAGTCTCAGTTCAGTCCCTGCGAAAACAACACAGCAAAATGTTGTGATCAGCGGTGCAAAGTCCAACTGGCAGCCAGAAACTACAGCACACTTCAGGGGCTGACACTGAAGTTCATACTGTTTAATGTCCTCATTATTAACCCCAATGGCAGGACAATATGCATTCTCAGCAAGTCTGCAGACAACACTAGATTAGGAGGAACAACCAAGTTGGTACCTGAACAGAAGATTCAGAGCAGGTGGAGCCAGGCTGAGCAAAATTCTTAACAGATGTGCAGAACAGCAGGGGGAAAAAAGGATGGGCAGAGTTTGGAACACAGGAAATTCCAATTAGATATAAGGAAAATATTCTCATTATAAGGATAGTCAGACACTGGAACGTGTTCAGACAGCTTTTGGGATCTCCAGCCTTGGAGTTGTTGAACACTCAATTAGAAACCTCCCTGAGCAAAATGATATAATTAGACCCTCTCTGAGCAACAGATTGGATTAGATGGCATCCAAAGGTCTCCTTCAACCTAAATAATTCAATGATTCTATGATTCTAATTGATTTCAAAATTCTTCACCATTAGTATAGCCAGGAATCTTCCTTTGAAGCATCTAACCCCCAACTGCATAAGAGATGGGATACCAACTGCTTTACACATCTTTAGATCCCAAAGCCTGTTCTAAATGAGTGAGCAGAGCAGGACCCAGAGGCATGCTCGGAGTTTGCCTGCATGTCCCTGAAAGACTGATGTGTGATTGATGTGCCTGTGGCTGAGCGTGAGTGAGTCCATGTGGCATAGCACACTGGCTGTAAGGTTGCTTTCAGGCTTATCTCAAAAGACAATAAAGACTTAACCCTAAGGCATCTTCTGTCCGATCCAGTATGGCTGTTCCTGTCTGTTTAACAGAAAAACTCTTCTAGTGGGATTTTTAAACAAACAGCAAGGTATCTTGAAAAACAGGGAAAAGAAGTAACCATGCACAAAGAAATGCAGTCATTCACTGTTTTGTCTGGATATCATTTGATGGCACATCTTTGATGAATCTACTCTTTTTACAGTCTCTTAATCTGAAAAGGTATTCATCATACTACAGAAAACCACCTACACTTTCTCAAAAGTATTCAGAGCAAAGACAGAAATGGCTGATCTTATTAACATAATTTTATACATACGTGTATGCATATAGTAGAAGTTCTCTGAAGATGGTGTCTGCATATGCACTGACATTTTAAGTGGGATATAGCTGCATCAATCTGGAGAGGACATGTAATGCTTTAACATTGATTCCTAACTTCTTGGTAATATTTCCTTACACTTCTTTGAGCTCATTTCTACTGATATTCTCAATCTATATGGTAGGACACAGCTCGAAAAGTTTCCCTCTCTAAGAATACAGGTTAATAGTTTATTTGAAGAGTGAAATGTACTGCAGTTTGTTTTGCATGGAATGGCAGGTTAGAGCAGTAATGAACTCAGTGAAGGGCTATAAGCAGAGAGGAGCAATGCTGGCAGGATGTCACGATAGACCAGCACAAGAGGGATGTTCTTGTTGAGTACAAGAAAGACTGCCCAATTGACTTCTTCCATAACTTGATGAAAGAGTCAATAGTGTGCTGCAAGTTCTATTCAAGTAGAAAAGATTGTAGTCTCTAACAAAATAGAGGGAAAAGGAATCTAGAAGATTGAGAAATGGAAAAAAAAAAAAAAAAGAGGTTAGATTTTAAATATGTAGACTGATATCTGTGGGGAGAATAATTCAAAACATAAATATCATTTGTTTGGAATATTTTAAAATATGTAGGGTAAAAATATTCCAATTTGTGCCTGAAGATCAAAATAGCTATCTGCTTGCAGGGCAACATTGATACATAAAGCACTGTGACTGTGGGAGCCTGGAAGATATGAACACATACCAGGAGACATGAAAATCTGTATTCCATTGGGCTGCACTGTGGCTGAAGAGCCCTTCTCTTTCCTACAGACTTTTAACAAATGAAAAATTAAACCTGCACTCAACACATATTGACATTTTTAGTGTCAAGGATACAAGTTAATATCTGTTAAGGATATTTCTGATCTAATATTGGGCAGCCCATCAATGACCTTTCTCCCTTCTACCACATTTCCAAAATCCCTTTATTTTTTATGCCATTGTCTACAGAAACATGTGGGAGAGGTTGACAGAACTGTGTTTGTTCAGTGTTGGGATGAGAGACTAAAAAGGTAGAAGGGGGACAGACCGTATCTTCAATTGGCTAGTGGGAGGGTAGAAGAACAAGACTCATCACTTCTTGAAGATTCATAGAGAAAAAGACAAAGGACAAAAGAAACTGCTTGCAAGAAGAGGAATTATGACTGGATGTTAGAAAAAAAATCTTGTAACAAAAATTGTAGTCAGAATCTAGGACAGGTTCTTTCATTAAAGGTTGTGAGACCTCCATCCTTGAAGATACTCACAGCTAGACTCGTTAAGCCTTCAGCACCCAGATCTAGCCTGTACCTGATTTTGAACAGGACATTAGATTAAATGACCTCCAGAGGTCCTTTACATCCTATATAATTTTATGGTTCTAATAGACACCTGGAGGAGAAACCCACACATCTGATAGCTTTCCTAAACCAACAGTGCCCACAAGATGAAAATAGGAGACATATCTGGGGCCTAGTTCTGCAGGCAATTACATTAATCACTGCACACAGTCATCAGACTCTGTTTTTTCCATAGCTTTCTCATGGCTAACAGTATTTGAAAATCAAAAGCTGAACTATCTCCACTGGAAAAGAAGAGTACTCTTCTTGCTGTTTGTCTTCAGGCTTATTTTGATTATTTTTCATAAAAACTTTTGAACATAGGGAAAAAAAAACTAGTAATTTGCCAAATGTATGGTCTGTTTTCCTAGTGAGAAAAATTCCTATAATCTCGTAGAACTTGCCTAAGAATATCCCTTTCTGATATTTCCTTTTATCTCCTACTGACCAACTTTGGATTTGCAAGGGCTCAGAGGCAAGAAAGTCTTATTAATAAGAATGCACAATGAACATCTAAAGTACAAAATAAATGTGACATTCATCTGGCACAGAAATAGCTTTGTTGCTGTTTTTTTGCTTGTTAGTTTTATCTTATGCAGCTATAACAGCTATATCCCTTGTTCCCATCGATGCTGGCATACAGACAGGAATTTTGCTGCATGCCCTGCCAAATCCAGTCTCCCAGTCCCACGGTTGCAGGAGAGGGAGCCTGGAAACCCTGAGCACATGTGACAAGAGCTTATAGTCACAAAACAGAAAGAGGAAGTTCTGCTGTTACACTTCCACTACTGGAAATCCCTGAATAGCAGAGATGATGGAAACTGGGAGCTGGAATTACAGAATCACTGAATGGTTTGGGTTGCAGGAGACCTCAGAGGCCACCCAGCCCCAACCCCTGCCGTGGGCAGGGCTGCCCCTCCCCCAGCTCAGGCTGTGCAGGGCTCCATCTACTGCTCAGTTTCATCTTGATAACATCCTCAGTTTAATCTCCAGTTAGACCTTGTTCCTAAGGTGATGTTTCAAGCTGTATCACTACTCTTCTCTACAGGTTAGAGACTCAGAGGTAGGAAAATGTAGGCACAGAGACTTTCTGTTATTGGGTGATATTCTGACAGCAAATAAACTTGGATTGCTTCCTTTTCCTTCATGGATTCTTGAAATACTTAGAAATTCTTCCTGTATTCTTACGTGTATTAAGAGCTAGACTATGTATAAAAGGCAACATTTTCCTATTTCCCCTTTGGAACCAGACTAACTCCATTGAGGCTTATGCAGAGCTCATTCCCACAGAAGATACAACAAGATAGGAGAAGTCTCTCTGGAGAAGGAAACCCTACCAAAACTGCCCAGATTGTCAGATACCCTTATTACTCCTACCACGTCCAAACACCTGCTGTTAAATGACAAATTTAGACACCGCTGTATGGATCTGGGCTGGGTCACTTTATGGTGACTTGAGTTTAGTCTGGTGGTGCATGACTAAATAACATTTCTGCATCTCCAAATCCCCACAGTATTGGCATATGAGAAGCAAGGATAACATTACAAAAGAGGCAGGGATCCTAGTCACTGGTCAGGAAAGACTCTGTAGACAACACTTCTGAAAGACACTAAGTCAGCAATGTCAGACTGTATTCTATGTGACAGAAATCACTTCTGTTCCCTTTAGTAATTGTTCTGACTGTTACATGGACCCATGGACTGGAATGTGTATATACAAATTAAGAAGGTACCACCCTGGCTCCCTGCAGCTCAAAATTCAGGACAACCAAGAGATAAAGACTGGTTCCTTCCCAATAGTATCAAAAGAAACAATAAATAGGAAGTCTACACAACTGGTGACATAAAAAAATAGCTGAAATATAATTTCAGTGCTTTTGAAAACTTACTATCACACAAAGTTTGGTTTCCTAGAATAAAGATGTAATGAATTATGCCTCTTATTTAAATAAATTGGCAGAATTTTTTCCATCTGTGGGATCATAACATAGCAAATCTGGCTCCCCAGAGTCCTCATACCCTGTATAAGACAGCAATATCTGTAAGACTCAGCACAGTTTTGGATAGAAACAGAACAGGTGCAAATAAGACAGAAACAAAGCCATAGAATGAACTTCCCACTCCTTTATCAGCTTCTTAGGGATTGGTGGCTTTTGCCCTTGACAAATTGCACGTGTAAAGTTGTTTGAGAACTCCAGTCCAGCCTTCCACTTTGCAGAACAGGTACAGATTCATTCTGAGGCCAGAACATAGCAAGGCCATGAGGTTTTTTTGGACAAGAATACTTGCTGAATACCTGAACACCCTACGTTGCCTGCTGCCAACAAGCATCTGAAGACAATCAGTTCTTCACAGAGACAAGTCTCCCTTTGTGTAGGAAAGGTAATCAGTAACCTTGTTACTAGTCATTAGACTTACAAAAGAAATAGTTTACTGTATTGTATTTTGACTGAAAGACTCTAATATGTGAGATACAGTTTAATAATATTATGCCATGACATTATTAAAAATTATTAAACTTCCCTAATGAAACTTTCTGCTGATGTGAATAAGCTAAACCAATTTCGTTGCTCCTAGAGGAAAAGACTCAGGAATGTTTGGGCGTTATGAAAAAGAACTGTACCTGATTTTCTCATTCTCCATGAACATCAATGAAAGCCATTTTCAGGTTATCAGTGCTTTCAAAGGTTTTCTAAGAGTGAGGTTTTTCCCTATTTGTATCAGTACTTGCCTCCAGGCAGGTGCCTTCTTGCTTTATCAAAGATGCTAACATTTATGCTCAGCAAAGTAGAATGCACGCTAACCCAAGTAGACCAGATGATACTCCAGCCCACAGGTTGAGGGCCAGTGAGTTTTGAGAAGGGCAAGAAAATTCTCCCCAGCTTGCTACAAGAAGGGAAAATTCACAGAGAAGAGCTCACCAACTGATGCTTTCAGGGGGGAAAAAAAGAAACAACCCAAATAAAAATCAAAGATATCAATCAAATAACTATCATCTAATTTGGGAACAGATATCCCAAGAATATGTATATATGTCTATATATACATAAGCAAAACAAATTGATTGATCTTTTAGTTGTAGATACTGGAAAGAAAGAAAATATTCTTTTCTTGGTTGATTTCCATGCTGTTCCACTGAGTGAAAGTGCTAACATGAGACAGGTAGGGAACACAGAAAGATCTGTAATGTTCAGTCTGACTCATCTTTCATTTCAGGTCGTCTTAAATTATCTAGGTGAATAATTAGCGTGATGAAACTGATAATGGCACTTACTGCCATTCTTACCAGTATCTAAACAAGGACTATAAGAAAGAAGAGGACAGACTCCTTAGCAGTACCTGCTGTGATAGGACAGGGGGAGTTTTAAACTAAAAGGAGAGATTTAGATTGCACATAAGGAAAAAGATTTTTACAATAATAGTAGTGAGTCACTGGAACATGTTGTCCAGAGAGGAGGTGGCTGCCCCATCCCTGCAGACACTCAAAGTCAGGCTGGATGGGGCACTGAGCACCAGATCATTGCAGGGCTGTTGGACAAGATGACCTCTGCAGGTTTCTTCCAACTCAAACAATTCTCTGATTCTATAATTAAGTCATGAGCTGTTTTTTGCCTGCAGGACAATGTGCTCTAAGGAGCAGAGGTAATGTTATTTGAATACATAACAAGTACATCCTAGTAATATAACTTTTCTGAATCAAAAGTGGTCTAGTGAAATTACAAATATCTGACATTATTCATCTGTTTTCTGTTTTGCCTCAGTCTCCTGAAAAGGTCTCCTCAGCACGTGGGGAAGGCTTTCACACTCTTTCTGGAAAACCAGCACATCTCTGTGACTCGCTGAAGTGCTCTACACTAATGCCCACGTCATGGGAACAAAAGCATGAAATGGAGGCCTGTATGCAGGGAAAGGGCTATGACTTCATCAGAATGCAGTGGGATAGCTCACATAATTAGAGCCTGTTAGATAACTGGAAGAAACCTCTTGTTTGCACACTCTAATAAATGCAAAAGAGACAACGCAGTCCAGCACAATCAGAAACAATCCAGATTTCTGGAGTGCACTGATGATCCTGACACAGGTGATCAAAAGATCAAATGTAGATATCCTGACTAAACTCAAACATAAGCAGCAACAGATGACCCAGGACAAACACAGAGTCATTATTCCAACCAAAGTCCATCTGGAGGTGAATCTGGTGAGGGACATAAAAGGCAACAGGAAAGACTTCTACAGGTACACAGGCAGGAATATGAAAACTAGGGAAAATAAGGGCTCAATGCTGAATGAAGAAGGAACTCTTTGCAGAACACTGAAAAGAATGAGGTATTCAGTGCCTTTCTTACCTCAGTCTTTCCTGGTAAGACTGGTCTTCAGGAATTCCTGACCCTTGAGAAAAGAGGGAAGCTCAGAAGCCAAATAAAGACCTATCCTGAGCAGAGGACAATCAGGTTAGGATGCACTTGAATAGGACGTGAGCGCAAGGAACTTGATGGAATGCACCTAGTGAAGGGAGCTGCTCATGGTAAGGCCTCTTAATTATCCTGGAAAAGTGGAGCAGGTTGCCCTGACGTGTGTTGGCATCACTATGCAAATGATATGGCTATGATGGCTTTAGATACTCCAATGAACAAAGCCCTGAGCAACTTGGTCTGACCCCAAAGCTTGTCCTACAGTGGGACAGAGACTTCCTGAAGCCCCTTTCCAATCAGATTACTGTGAGGTAGCAGCATCTCATGGTCACTTGCTCTCCATAGTCACTGGCATCACCTGGATAAAGAGAGGCAGGCAGTTGCATGGCTTTCATGCTCTGCTTACCTACTTAGGTATGGAATTTCCACCTACAGGCATCTTACTTCAGTTATAATATCTGATATTTTCTGTAATTTATTCAGCCTCTGTTCCATGAGCCTCTGTTCTCTGTCATTCCTATGTGATTTGTGCACTGTTAGTAGAGTCCTGAAAATTTCCCTTCCACCTACTTTCTAAGCTGTCCACAGTCTTTTTTAATCTTTATCCCACTTTATCTTATTCAAGTTCAATTCCTCAAAAAAAAAAAAAAAAAAAGCCATGTTTAAGCTCTAAGAAGTGATCCGTGTATTTCACAAGTGTCAAAGTAGCTCACTAATTTCCATTATGAGCAGCTGACTGTTATTTCCATATGAGCAGCTATTGGAAACAAATCCTTCAGACAATCTGCTAGGGCTTTAGGCATTCACAGTTGTTAGAACAGAGAATCCCAGTCTGGAAGCCAAGCTGTAAACTTGGCACACAAACGGCATTAAGGAGATGAGCTTTAAAAGCCACATGCCTCAAAACTAAATATTGCAAGCATGGATTGTAAGACCTGTAAGACTTTATGAAGCATTGTATAGTTTCTAGCTTTTAAAAAGGACACATGCAACATCACACTCCAAAAATAGTTTTGCTCATCTAGAAATAAGATGATTTGTAAGTAGTCAATAGACAGTATTCAAATATTCCTATAAATGAAAAGGGTTAATTTTATCACTTTGAAAAAGGGTATAATTATGCCCTTTGTTTTAAATTTTAAATATATTATGTACCTATATTTTTAACATATAGTACTTAACAACAGTGCTTGTATAAAGCTGGATTTTTTAGTAGGAACATAATTCTGAAAGAAAATTAGAGAAACATAGAAAATTACAGAAAAAAAGGAAATATGTCAGTAGCAATTAGTGTCAATGCAGAATGCCTATGGGGTCCAGGAAAATGTGACGATAAGGCTGATCAATATATTACTTCAATAACAAGCTGAACCAGATACCTCTAACTAAAAGCCTTCACCAAGATGTTTTTGGTTTGGATCAGTTCTGTTGTGTGAATTCCTTTTATCATATAGCTGTGTTGCCTGACCTGTACTTAGTGTAGGAATTCCAGCCTGCTGTGATTTTTGGTTTTGCTTTTGTCTTTGCTTATTTGTTCACTGAGTGGAAGAATGTACACTCACAGGAACTAACGAGATAATTTGTAAACCTGTCAGCAAAAGACATCAGAATTAATCTAGTGGTGGTCTGGTAAAAGAGGAGAAGATAATCTCACATGAAACTTCCACATTTGCTCTGCATATTTCCTCCTTTATGCCTCTTTGCCTGTAGCACTACGCAGTGTGTGAACTCTGAAGCACGTGTGGTATTCCATCTCCAGCACTCCTATTCTTGGCATGAGTGTCTGCTTCAGAGCAGAGAGACTTTAGGAGACTTCTCAAGGACACAGCTGATCCAAAACGCACAGGGGCGATACGATTCTTAGCAACAATAGCTACTCTATGAAATTGAGGTGACTGGGATGCTTGGATAGCTACTGTCTTATTTGTATTATGAGTTACCAGAAAATTAATGGCCTATTATGATTAAGAGCAATCTACATCATTATTCTGTTAATTGGCACACCTTACTGGTATCTGCAGGGTTCCACACTGGATATTTGATGATTCATCAGTGGTGTGCACAACAACGGGCCTTCGGGATGGTAAGAGTTTTTTGCCTTGCACTGTTTGCAGGGCCCAGAGATGAGTGACCTTCGTTTCATCTCTTCTCGGGTCCTTCGTGTCTCGTGGTACAGCCATCATCTTTTCTAAAACAAAAAACAGAGAAAAATGAATATTTAGGAATCCTTACAGATACTGTACAGATGGCTGGTTTAGTGACAGCTGTTAGAAGAGAGTTTAAGCCACAATTCTATGCCATGTTGTCATTTTCTCAATTCCCTGAAGACCGACAAAATAATAAAGATGAAAAAGAAAAATATTAATCATTAGGATTTAAAGAGAATCTTCACAACTGGCTTACACGATAGAGAGGAGAAAGCCTTGTAAGGAATAGGGCAGGAGAAGCCCATGGCATCATGCATACATATTACGTATGGATTACATAAATCCATTGACAGTAAGACAAAACATGGCTTAAACTGAAGTACAGAAGAATCCAAGCAGACATGAGGAAGAATAAACAGAGCTAATTAAACAATGAGATGTACTGTTGGTTCAACAAACAGGATCTACGTCATCTGAGAGTTTCAATAACAAGTTAGACAGTGGTAAAGAATGATATACATCTGTGGTTGATCCTGTCTTTCTAGGCACTGATGGAGTAGACGGTACCTTAAGGCATCTCCTGACATTTCATACTTCATAATATGTATCTTCAGCTTTAAGTACTGGAAGTATCTGAGCTCTTTTTAACAGAAAGGACTCCTCTTGAACATTTGTGAGCTGATGAAAAATACCTTATGAACTTCTTCCCCGAGAAAAGTTATTTAATTAATGTTGCATTACTGCATATTGTTATTCTGCTTTATTTTAACCAACATTTTGGTTTTCAAGGGTTGGGTTCCTTCCACGTGAGGACTCATTTCCCAGTAGGTAGTATAGCTTTTAGAAAACTTTCTGTGTAAAATTCTGACAGTAAAAAGCAACCTGATGTAGGAACCTGCGTGAACATTTTCATCTGAGATGTCACTGATAAGAAAGATTTAGAGACCTTGGAAGTTATATTTTCTGCCACAAAGATTTCAGCGAGGCCAGTGGCAATATAAGTTACTACCACATCATCCAGATGATTAAATGCCACTTAAATGTTTTAAGGACAAGGAATAGTTCTGCTGCTTTATCTATCCTGTTCATTATCCTTCTCCTTAGCTCGTAAAGCAATAGGATAACAATTTCATTTGTATGACAGTGACAACTGTCCAGCAGGAACAAGCCTGAGACCATCAATTCATTTCCCAAAAGCCATCCATTACTTAATCACAGCACGTTTAACACTGGGATTCAGCTGAGTCACATACATTAACCATGTTATGCTTTCCTAATTGGAGACTTTAGTAGATAGTGTTTACATTAAATGTACATGAAATTCTGTTAATGAGTTTCTGATTCTTCCTCATGTTTGATACTTATACAAACACTTTAAACGTGGGCAAATATTGCACAATGATATCTGTATATCTGTAAATTCTCCTTCAACACATTCTTCATGTTCTTTTCATGTAAATTTGAAAGCGCACTCTATGGCAGTTTGTAAGTGGAAAAAAAATTAAGATAGGACTTCTTCTATTCTCTGAACATAGATTTGTGAACAGAAAGTTATATCAACGTACTCACATTTATAGTGAAAGCCATTTGTGGGATTAATGAATCTTTGAACCAAGGAAAAGACATCACACAGGTGATTTGGATTATTACACATTACAAATTAATAGAAAGGCTGACAGTCATAGTAATTAACTCAAAAGCAACTCACAGATCGAGCATACACTGTGGCAAAGCCCACTTCCAGACGATTCATAAATAGAAGAGAGCAAACTGATTAATCATTGTTCTGTGAAAAAAAGTTTGCCATTGTACTTATTTTCAGCTCCATCATTCCCTTGCATCTCTATTCCCCTTTCTTCACAGCAAGGACCTCCGTTATCTCCAGTGCGTGGATCTGCAAGGAGGTACTGTTGGCTGTAGCTTAAATGCAGCACATCTATGATAGATGAGAAAGAGTAAAGCTAAAAAGAAGCCTAAAGCTTGTGGTCATATTAACTTTGATGAGGACAGAGTATGGATGAATGGTGACTGTGTGAAGGTCAGCAATTTCTGCAAAAGGAAAAGACAAAAACCATGAAAGACAGCACACCAGTATTGAGAAATCAGTCGTACAGAGTGATCAAAGGGAATGAGAGGAAACTGAGCATGAGACATATTTGTGACTCATTGCAATATAACCAACAGAATGTATTACAATATTAAAAGTCATTCATTTGAATCAAATACAGAAATTGACAATCATACAGTAAGAGAAGCGTAAAAGGTCTCAAAAAATCACATATGTAAAGCAGTTTATGTAAAACAACTAAAAAGATGTAGAAGAAAAGAACACTACAGTAAAATATCTGTTTGTCTTTTCAAGAAAGTACAACAGTCACATTAAAATCTTCTAAAGTGGAAAAGATGACATTGCTAACGAGTGAATCCTTCAAAGATGTATTCATGTACATGAACAGTCCCACTTTAACACATGGAAACACGTGAGTAAAACTCTCAGCAAATGTTTTAGGACAACTTTGTGTCTTCTAACTTCCCAGTTTTTCTTACATCTATTCATTTACCTACATCAGCATTAGCAGCAGTACTAATATTGGTTGATGTGCTGTAGTATCATTTACTCACAATTTCCATGTACTTCTATGGGTAGCAGAGGAGTTACTGAGCTCAGGTAGTCCCTAAGTGAATGCCCAGATCTTCCAGGAAGATCTTCCAGGTTGTGGATGCCCCATCCCTGGAGGTGTTCAAGGCCAGGCTGGATGGGGCCCTGGGCAGCCTGGTCTAGTACTAAATTTGGAGGATGGTGGCCCTGCCTGTGGCATGAGGGTTGGAGCTTCATGATCCTTGAGACCCCTTCCAACCCAGACATTCTATGATTCCATGACTCTGTGATTCCGAGCCATGGTAGCATAAGCTGCTTTTCAGGGAAAACTAGAAGGCCAGATTCTCTAAAGGCCAGCTGACTTCTCAGTTCCATCATTCATCCCACAAAAATTGCATACCCAAATTGACTGCCAGCAGACATCATATATTCACCATTTTTTCACCACTGAAATAGAGGTTCCCTGTTGAGCAGACAGCCAGGTGAGCTTTCTGACTGCCTCTCACCACTCATACCATGAAGCAGAGTTGCACAAAGAAAATACTGCTGCCAACATCCAAAATACACCTGCAATTTGGGGCATCATCACATCCACTCTTATAGACAACACTGCCCAACTCCTTTTCACCTTTTCCCAGCAGATTCTCATAGTACTTTTGCCCCAGTGTTTCTCTTGTTGAGGATTCTTACCCCACTAGTCTTGACAGAGAGTGGAAAAAATGTGATGAAGCAAGCATACTCACAGTGTTTGGTAGAAATTCATGGTGCTTTAGTCTGTAGGGGTAAAATCAATGCTGCTTTTTCACTTGCCAGAAGCATCTCACATGTGATATATGGAAATTTTTAGTTCAGATCACATACACTGAGCCAAACTCTTCATTTCTTTCTTCTCTTCTCCAGTGCGTTACATTTAATTTTTCCTTAACTGAGCAACATTGTGCAGTTGCAGTCATTACAACTGTTCTCAGTCTGGATTTACCTTTGGAGGTCAATACTAATTATTCTCCATACATTCCCCATTTCAGAACTGCAAGCAGCTTTCATGTCTTCTCTATGGTTTTTCCGTTAGTCCAGAAAAAGGTATTAACTCACCCTACAAGTCTTGCCATGGGGCTGTTCTGCCATTCATACAAAGAAAACTGTCTTTCTTCTCTGCAGAATACAGTGAATTTTTCATCTTCTCACCTAACAATTATATCTTATAAAGAAAAAAAGTAAATACAAAATTAGCAAGGATTCAGTAACAGTAGGTCAGCTATAAATACTCGTAAATGGGAAACATATAGTGAACATCTTTGGAATTACAACATTACAGCATTCTGATTTTAGGAAAGTTACAATTAAGCTCCACTTCAATACAACCAGCTCTATATTACAAACTCAACAAAAACGTATGGTGGAGCAGAAGTCCTACTCAGTGCACCTCGTGCCTTTTACCCAGTTATTCAGATACAGCACTGTCACAGTTCTGGCCTGGTTCGACCTGGTTCCCCGACTAAATGGCACAGGGGGACCCTGTGATGGGTCTAAAAACAAAACAGCAGCAACGAGCTAAGGGAGAAAATTAATTCACTAAGTATTAGAGCACAGTGTGAGAGAATGCAATATAACACAATACAATTGGAATTGTAGCTAATACATTAAATAAACAAGAGATTGTCCAAAACCAAAGACCTTACTCTAATGTTGAAGGTGAGACAGCTAGGGAGCATACACTGCAGAGCCAAGCAGAAAAAGAAGTCTCATGACTCCCAGTTTTCTCTTTCCCTTTAAACAGAAAATGGAAATGGAACAGTGAGGTATTCTGGGAGACACAGTTCATTCTTTCTCTTCTGTGAAATGTACCTGGAACTATCAACAGTCCACAGAACTGAGGCCTTAACTCTTTAACTCCCCGTGCATTACCTGATGCTATGATGTGGAATACCAATAGCAGAAATCTTGAAACCACAACAAGTGTGCCAGGGGACAACATCAGGGCCAACATTGTCTATCTTCATTAATGACCTGACCGTCTGGACAAAGTGCACTCTCATCAAGTTTGTAGATGGTACAACATTGCTGCTGAGGCACTAGTTGAGTGTGCTGCCATTCAAAGGGAGCTGGATTGGCTGCAGTATTAGGCTGAAAAGAATCATGTGATATTCAACAAGAAGAAATGCAGTCCTGTGTCTGTCAAGAAATGACTCCCCAGTACATAATGACAGGATGAGGAGAAGCACTACAGAGAGGAATCTGGGTTCTGCAGGACAAAAAGCTGACCACAAGCCAACACTGTGCCTTCACAGCAGAGAAAGTCAACGACCTCCAGAGTCACATTAGGCAAGGCATTGACAGCAGGTCAGCAGAGGAATTCCCTCTCCTGTACTCAGTGCTGGTGCAATACATCTGGAGCTCTGGGCTTACTGGTATGAGACAGGAAGCTACTGCAGCAGGTGCAGTGAAGGGGCACAAAAATAACAAAGGAAGAGGATAATCTGACATGAAGAGAAGCTGAAAGAACTGAGACTGTTCAGCCTGGAAAAGAAGAGGCGTAGGGGGATCTTGTTGATGATACAAATTCTTGATAGGAAGGAATGAAGAAGAGGGAGCCAGATTCTGCCCAGTGACAGGATAACAAGTGATGAACACAAAGTGAACACCTGTGAAAGTCTCTATAAATAGGAAAAACAAAACAAAAAAGCAACAGTTTTACTCCAGGAGAAGTCAAACACTGGAACAGATTGCCCAGAGAGGTGATGGAATTTCTGGAGATGCTCAAGCCCAACTGGACACGCGTGCGAGCAACACCCTGCCTGAGCAAGCAGTGGACTAGAACATCTCCAAAGGTGCCCTTCCAGAATCTGTGATTCCAATTGAGATTCTCTGAAATTACTCTTCTTGTACCTTTGGGTGCTCCCAGATGAAATCATTAGGAATCACACAACTTCTTTCCCTAATAGGATATAAGAATCTAACACCTAGAGAGCTGTATTTTTCAAGACTGTCGTGTTGTAAGCATTTACACAGCTTCATTTTTCATGTGAAGCTATATTCATTCAATCTGGAGTTTACTTTAAGTAGTTTAGACCACACTTCAGAACTTCATCACATCAGTGGTTCCACCCTCACACTAAAGGTAATGCTGCTTTTCCTGAATACTCTCTGATTTGGCCCTGAGAGCTCACAAGCTACACCTGCTCACTAACTGAAAATACAGCAGCAAAAATTATTTCCTGATTTGTTCGCTTGCATCAGCCCAAGACATTTCCAAACCAAACCCTCCAGGTGGGCTGAGAGGGTATGGTCTATCTCCTCTGGTTCCTGACTATTGAGTCCCACCACGTCAGAAAGTACAGCACATCAAAAAGTCTGTGCAGTGCTCAAAAGTGAGATGGGGAGAAGCTAGGTTGGCACGATGAGATATTCTGCATAGCCCTTACTAAGCTGATGCTCAGATAAATCCCTGCTGTCTAGTGTAAACTCCTTTACCTTTTACCTCCAGTTACCTCATCTAATGATCCTCTAGTACGATGAGGTATATCCATTATGCCCTATCCCCCATTCTTCAGGTGCCCTCTGTGCTCTGTCTGAAGTCAACTCAGGCTCTGCAGGTGGCAGTATGCCCTACCTGTTGCTAAGTCCACACGATCTCCTTTCCCTACCATGACACTGCTACCCAAAGCTTGCACAGTCTTAGAAGAAAAACAAAAGGACAAAAATGTTCTCCAGAAAATAAGTCCACTTCTGTTAGCCTGGGCTCATGTAAGGGCCAGTCACTGAAGGAAGTTGTCGTAGCTTGGCCAGGTTTGGTGAGAGGGAGCTAAGGGATCTATGGACTGGGAAGATAAAAGGGTGGGGGAAGAGGCAAGAAAACCAGCAGCAGTGAACTAAGGGAAAAACTTCATTTAAAAAAATACAGTGTCGGAATGTGAGATAATAGAATACAATGGGATTTGGAGTTAATAACTCAAATAAAACAGGAGAGAGTTTACAAAACTGCATTCCTTACTCTAATGCTATAGGAGAGGCAGCCAAGAGCACAGAGAGCAAAGAGAGGCAGTCTTGAGACTCCGCCAGTTTTATCTTTTTGTTCGAATGGAAATGGAACAATGAAGTCTTCTGGGAGTTGTAGCTCACTCCTTTGTGAGCAGGGCACCTACATTACCTTTATGTTGTGTGTTCAAACAGTGCTAGTCTGCAGCCACGTGCAAAGCCCTACGAAATCATTAGGGAAAAACTTGTGCCAAGGCATCTGAAGGCTCTTCTCCAGAAAACACAGGTGGGCAAAACACTGTGCACCTTCTCTCTGCCTTTGATCTCTTACTCTGATTCCCTGAGAAGGAAAGTGCAGAGGCTGAAAGGGAACCACAGGGCACTTCGACAGCCCGTCCACCAGTAGGGATGCATGCGGGACCGTGGCTATGCAACATGCCCACAGAGCCACTTGTCTTCAGCTCTGACAGCTACCTGCAAGTCTTGGACTTCAGTGACTCTGAATAGGGTGCTCACTCTTAACTACTGATACACTACAAAACATTTCAGATAGTTACATTTAGTACTGTTGGAGCAAAGGTTTACTCTAGCTTGAATACACAGAAAACAGAATTTGCTTATAAGGCCTCCAAGTGTAGACATAAAGGCTGCAATCATTACATTACATACATCAGTGATCTACATTTGCTGCTGTTCTCCATCCCAAACATTTCCCTGTCGGAGGATAATCAGCTGAGACTACAGATGAACCTTTAAGAAATTAGCTTAGGAGTTACTGTGCTGTGATCAAGTTACAAAACAACAAGAGGCTCTAATACTTGGATTCAAAGTGCATCAAACTGCTATTCAGTGTGAAGAATGATCATTTAATAAACCAACCTACTTGCCTTTCATCTGTCTTTATCATTTTCACCACAAGACTTACAGAAATGTCATTAGAAATTGACAGGCATCTCAGTTCATACGCAGCCTCCTTCTGTAAGATAACAAATACTTAATTGCCACCCAGGGAGTAGGAATATATTTAAGTTTCCCCCACAGCCTTATGGAGTTTGCATCCAGGTCACCTACGTTCCTATAGAGCATGCGAAGCACAAGGAACAGATGTAAAAGTATACACACACACTCAATTCACACCTCTCTACTTCTGTTCATTTTTTTCTCATGTGAACAAATGAAGAACCCATCTGGAGATCAAGGGGAAAACAAACAAAAACTGCACATAAATAGAAGGCATTCTTGGAGCCTGTACAGATTGTAAGCTTGTGTAGCTACTTCTACTATAAACTTCTACTATAAACAGTAATTGAATAAATTGTTGATGTGGTTTTCAGACTAAGAATTAGAGCCACATTTAACTCTCTTTCAGGCAAAGTCCCTGATCATGAGGCTTTCAGCTCTGCTCTTGTTGATGTTTCCTCACTGGGGAGCAGGAGGCAACTCTATGCTGAGCAGTTCATCAGCAGGATCTGTCTGGGATGGAAGACCCTTTCCCAGTCCTGGGCCTGTTTGTAGCTGAATCTTATTTCTCCTCTCCAAAGTCTCAAGACAATACTGAATCCTGTGTTCCTGCACTGCCCTATACTGGCCAAGTGCTCTCATCACCTTATCCAACAGCATGGCCTTAAAAGTGCACAGAACTGTGCTGCAGTTCAGCACATACAGGACTGCTGAACGTGACAGGCAGCTTCAGAGACACCCAGACTCGTCTGTGCCAGCAGCAGGAAACAAGGAGCACCCCAGAGCACCTCAACTTTCATCAGTGCCTGCATGTGGGGAACTGAGCCAAGTTCCTAGCTCCATGTGCACACCGACATGAGGACACCTATGTTCAGGAAAGCAAACAACTGGAAATTGTATCTCACTCTTCCTCTGAAATGTTGCAGTCTTCTTTACAACATTTTTAGATGACTTTATAAGAACAGGAAAAAAAATCCATAAAGACATGATTTAATTAAAATTTGTCACCTTCGCTTGATCTTAAAGAGCACTTTCTCTATTAACATATTTGATACATGAAGAAGGAAAGACAATTCAATCTCTACAATCTCCACTAGATCTTTTTTTTATCTCTCTCCATCAAAATATTTCTAATCTCTTTTTACACCCTTGGTATTCACCCAAAAGCTAATATTAAAATACACCCCATCTTCATTCTTATTTTCATCTTTATAGATCAAAAGTATCTAAAATCATCTGTGATCCTGAGCAGATCCCAAGCAGCAGCCCAAATACAAAGTGACGTAGAATAGAAAAAAAAGGATATGCAATAACTATTTCTCCTGCTATCATAGAATCACCGAGGTTGGAAAAGACCTGCAAGATCATCACCAATATTTCTCACTAAACCACGTCCCTCAACACAACATCTGAACGTTCCTTGAATGCCTCCTGGGTCGGTGACTCCACCACCTCCCCGGGCAGCCCATTCTAGTGCCTGCCCACTCTTTCAGAGAAGTACTATTTCCTAATGTCCAACCTGAAGCTCCCCTGGTGCAACTCGAGGCCATTTCCTCCAGTCGTGTCACTAGTTACATGGGAGAAGAGGCCGAGACCAGCTGGCTACAACTTCCCTTCAGGTAGGTAGAGAGAGCTGTAACGTCTCTCCTGAGCTTCCACTTCAGCAGATTGAACAACACCAGCTCCCTCAGCCAAGTTGGTAACAGCCTACCCCACTCTGTTAAAGAGAGGAGCTGCATAATATTGTGGCAGATTAAAATTACTCAAGTACCCCAATAGGCAGGAAGGTAAATATTAAAACTAAAGTCCAGTGGGATCAAAAGAACCAAACATATAATTTCCAATCGTGCAAATTTTAATTTCATTATTAGGGAGTCCCAAACTTCATGGAAACCAGGAGGATTCACCTCTCAAATAGATTTTACTAAGGGTGTTTTATCGTAGAGTTCTGCACTGAGCTCTCAGGTTTCCTATAAAGCTGCAAGGAAATCTGCCCCTCCAGCAAGTCTGTTACCTTGAACACATCCCATGTCACAGTGCATTTGGGAAGAGTGACAACTGCTAACTCTCCTTGTACACTTGTGTGTGCATTTACCCTAGAGGTCTCCCTGTAAGCAGTAAGCAAAGGCTGTCATTGCTCCAGATGTGTGATAATATGAGATCAGTGTCTGAAGCAGCCTGTCTGACAGTAAATCTCTGCTTTGAGGAAGAAGGTTAGATATCACATGGACTTCTTCATCATTCACACCTGTCACTTTTATTTCAAGCTGTGAGTAACTGTCTTATTTTGTAGGTTTTCTTCACAGCTGCAAAGCTCAAGTCTTTCGCTTCTGCCTTGCTACACATTCCACTGGAGTCACAGATAAGGTGCAAGATGGGCACCTTATCAGATGTTCCCCCAGACAACAGAGGAGATGCAGCCAGCACAGCTGCTGCTTCCACATGGCATTTCTTATCCCCCTTACATTTGAAAAACACAGGAACAGCTTCAGCTGTCAGTGAAGTGCTTTCTGAGAAGGCATACTGTTTTGGAAAGAGTAAAGCCATACTGCCACACTATGTAGTACAGGAGATGAACCAAAGATACGCATACCCTACAATTCACACCAAGATTTACTTACATACTAAATAGAGATACAGAGAGTTTTTTAGATGGCTTTCTTAAAGTGACTTCCAGCTCGAGGCAAGGCAAAAATAAGAGATACATAAAATGAATACATAATAAGCAGTTAAGTTAAAAAAAGAAAAAAGAAGAGGGCTCAGATAAGGTCAATTTGCAATAGCTTAATAGGTTTGGGATGAAAGATGGGATTTGTGACTGTGATCAATCTGTAATACTTAGAGTTAAGGTCTACATGAAAATCTTTCATAATGGAAAGACTCACTGGTATGCCCCTACCTTTGTCAGCTGCTCACTTCTTAACTGTATATTGATGATCTTAAAGACAACTGCCATACTCTATTTCAGGCTATGAGTAAATACATGGAGAATACTCAGTACTGCAGTGCTGGCTGTCTTGTTATCTTTTTGGCAAAAAAGGCCAGTGGCTGAATGGTGCCTTTGAAAGACCTGACATTTCCCAAGCGAGCCTGGAAAGGAACACATTCTATCTTCTTTTCCCTACAAAGTTCCTGCTTAGCCCAGATTTTTGATTCAACAGAAGGGGATTGCAAGCTCATCAAATATGCCTGCAGCGTGTGACTACAGCTCTCCTGAGCTCTAAACCATTACATCTTTTTCTGAGAAAGGTACATTTGGCATGCAGGTTTGCCCAGGGAATATCAGCTTCTATGTTCTCCTTCATAATTCTATTCCATTTAGTCAGAGCTGCAGCCAAACAGAGAATGCCATGACCATTGCTACAAACATCTCAAATGATCTCTAAGAAGTCAGAAAGAAGATCTGAACTTTGAGAATAACGATGACTAATGATGGTTACTGCCTGAGTTTGTAGCCCCATCATCTGGAAACAGTGATGAAGTGAGAACATACGTGCACACACAGCTCCAGCAATTAGATTTCCTGCACCATAAATTGACCACTTTCAATGGTCATTTCTTTCTAATAACTTGCAACTTTCCATCCTGCAACAAAACATCATCCTTCAACCCAGTAGAGATCTGTATTGCTTCCTTTATGTTTTGAAAGTTACAGTTTTTATGAGATAAGAAGAGGCCAAGGGGAGAAGTTGGACATACTGCTCATTTTCTGCTGAGCCATACCTGTAACATACTCTGTGGGATCCTCTTACTTTCCACAGCATGTCATTTTTAATTGCCATATCATAAAATAGTTTTTAATGCATTGAACATTAAGGGATTTAAATCTCTTTAATGCTCCTGGATGGTAACCTCTCAAGGTTCATACTGAGGCCAGCTCCATATAATAAATAGAATGTGGGCAAAAAAGCAGTAACAGAAATTAATGACAAGTATTGTAGAGAATATGTGAAACACTTGAAATAAGATCTCTAGGAGTTTTGCATTGCCAATAATAAGCCAAAGCAGTAAGTGAGGGAGGAAGGAAGGAGGGAAGGAATATTTCTGTTCTTTCCGGGGTAAAGTCATTTATTACTCTCCAAGCAAAAGGTTTTATACAATTTAATACAGGTCAAGATGTGTGAAATCAAACCTATACAAGGAAGAACCCACAACAGCAATCAGATGTGCATAGGCTGGGGTGAAGCAGTAAGAAAACCATAGTATCACTGTACTCAATGGAAGGTTAATCTTGAAGATATGAAAGTGCTGTCAGCAGAGGTATATGCAATGTTTCAAAAACAGTAATGTATACAATGCAATATGAGCCAGTCTGGGGAACTTAACAGCTGTCTTATCCTGACTAACTATGCAATTTACAGAAATCTGTGATTATTTAAGAAATGTGGACAGCAATACCTATACTAGCAGGAGCGAATGGGATCATTTTAGCTAACTTGAAGATTTTCCTATCAAATTATCTCCAAAGAATGAAGAGAAATCAAATTTACGTAATTGAGTTCAGCATATAGGTATTTGAAACCAATTAAGGTTATTTAAATCCTTTGTGTCATTAATGAGCGGTTTCAGATAAGGAAAAGCTCTCTCAATGCACCATTAACAAGCCCAGCAACACTTGTGAAATGAGCTGCAGCTTGGACACACATCAGTGCATCAGGTCATACAGGAGGAGATGCCTTTTCAGAGCACATTTTGGCTGTTCTCACAAAACCAGTCAGAAAGCTCCCCATCTGTCTTCTCCAAAGGTATTTTTAGTATCCGAGACAAAGACTTGTTACAAAAGCCTATCAGAATCCTAACAGTTGATAATTGTGGGGTTATTTTATTTTATTAAGGTTATTATTTTTTGCTAGTTTCAGTGACTGAACTAAATGATCTTCATTAGTTTGCAAATATTAGGTCTTGTACCTAAGTGCATGTATTTGTAAGTATCCCAGTAGATATCTATGATACATGAGCACTGACAAGTTCCCATGAATGACAGTGCTTGGAATACCAAATTCATTCTTGCTTACATAAAGGATTTTTTCTAATTCTATTTGAATTATTCTAAATAATACACAATCTTTTCTGCTTGTTATATGGGTAAAAAGGCACGTCACTTGTAACCACTATGCTATTTTGCAATAGCATCTACGTCATCTCTGAAGTTTTGAAAACTTCAGATTCAAAAAGAAACTTCATCTCATCTCACATTACTTACATGCCAACCGTAACTGTTAAGTTGTTCTGAGTATCCCATAGCCAAAGAAAATGCAAATTTTGCATATTTTTCCTTTTCATACATTCTTCCTCAATTCTGAAAGGCATTTTCCATAGAATAACAGAGACTTTTGCGTTCAAGCAAGTCCATCTGTTAAAAGTTAGATAATTTAACAGATTCATCTTCTCAGGCTAAGTTTATACTCAGCAGCTTTCCAGGAGGAGTGCCCAAGTGATCATGACGGCCAAGTTCAAGGCTGGGCAAGCTGTAGTCAAGGTCTCTACCTACTGCAGTTTAACAGTCACATCAAGGCTGAATCAGTCCTTCATCCAGTGAATCAATATATTAAAGCTAGACTCAAACTACAGCAAATCTCAAACGCACAAATGCAGACTTCTGCTCCGACCTGCACAACATCTGAATGAATGCCACAGGGTAAGCGGGTTAGATACAAGTCCTACAAAACTCAAAAAATGAAAGACAACAGTCACAAATCACTCATAATGAATAGGCATACAAGAATTCTGAGAACCTTGATCTTGCCACAGTAAACTCAAGAGACTGGAAACTCTTAAAAAGCACCGTTGGGAAAGTTTTAACAATTCCATCAACAGCAAGACTGTTCCTGACTGCCTGATCAGATTGAAGCAGGGTAGCAATAAATCTCATCAGCTCAGGATGAAGAGGAGGTAGTACTGTCTGGACACCAAAGGAAAAAGAGGACTACATGGAAAAGTTTGCACTTCAATAAATGCCTGGGGAAAAAAAAAAAAAAAAAAAAGAGGAAACGACCAAATCTGAGAATAAGGCACAGAGAGGAGTGAATACAGCTGAGATTCATCCAAGCAACAAACTTACGAATGAATCGGTGACGCTGGGGAGATGAAGTCAGCTATGCCACCAAACATTAAGATAGAGATGGTAAACAATACAGAAAACAGAATCAAATGAAACTAGACCTTTGACTTCTAAAACGTCCCCACATAATCACTGCTAAGCTTTCTTTGAGCAAACCTAGAACTATGCCTGCTTTCTTGTTAACCTAGGAAGAAATCAAAGCTCGTAGTCCAGAATAAAGTTTCAAGCCAAACTGGATTACCAAGGTAAAATCAAGAATCTGTAAACAAGGGGAGGAACATCAGATGAAAAGCCAGAAATGTAGTTAAAAGGCAGGCAGTGCCCAGGGATTTGAGATAAAGGGCACAGACTTCACCTACAGACCAGTTAATTGACACTGCACATGCTACTGCAACTGAAGAGCATGGGAAGCCTCCTCAGCCCTCTGACTACTATTAAATCTTGGTAGAGGAGATCCTAATAGAAAAGAAATTAGCTTCAAGCCAATTACAAATGAAAATCCTTTCATTCATCTGTGTTTGCCATGCTGTACACTGATATTCTCTTCCAAATAATAATAATTTGACATTAAATTGGTCTGCAAGGCCCATAATGTGACTTAATTGCATATTAGGACACAGATTTCCATTGCTCTGGCTCCACACCATCAGTTTGAGTCGTGTGCTAAATGCAGCATATTTCAGATCAAAAGCCAGGTGCCTTGACCATGCAACCCCTACCGTGAGTCTTTTACTGAACTCCATGAATCCATGTATGGCTGTAATGCACCCTGAGCCTTCTGAGTTCATAGGATGACACTGTTTAGGCATCTCATACTGCTGCTGAGACCTTCAGCTCCAATTCTATCTATCTGATCCATACTGAATCTTCTTCATTAATTTGTCAATCCATCACCAAGAAAAAGCCCAGTCCCTCTGCACACGGATGCAATAAGGGAGCCCCAGGTTATGAAGGCAATATTTACCAGATGATTTTCTATCCAGATGATTTTTCTCACTTTTACATAGGACCAGCCTGACTTCCTTGCTGGCATCGCAGACGTCACACTGCCAAGGCCTGTCACCTCTTCTGGAAAACACAACTGCATCAATGCTTCTTCCTTGACAGGAGGATAGGTAACAGAAGGAGGCCCTGGCCTTGCCCCATCATCAGTCACATAAGACCTCTACAGAGGAGTTGGGGCAGCTTTCTTGTCGGCTCTGTGGTGGTTGGAAACAGATCTAAACAGCTACAGTTAGAATTGTCTCAAGCTCTCAGGACAATTTCCTTCAAACTGCTCTCCCAAAAAAGCACTTCCACACAGTAAGCCTCAGTAACAGAAGAGGTCTGTCTTTTCAACAGAATTTCTGTTTCTTAGCTAAATGCCATAGCAGTACTCTTCAGAGCAGGAAATCTGCCATAGTGATTGTCTCCAAGCCACAAATACGATCAGGTAGAATAATGCCCTCTGATCTTTAACTTGACACAAAACTATTTACTTGTTGAAGTAGATAGGTAGGAAAGGAGCATTTCAGAAGACCCAGAGCCAGTCATTCACAACCTTTAAACGTGCATCTGCATAATCTGGAGTGTGCGAGCCACAAAAGAGTCGTAAATGGAACCTGCCTTCCAGGAAGAGATGGCAGTTTGACTCAATAAGTCACGCTGCAACTCTCAGCAAAACAGAGCATACACAGCTCAGTGCTCAACTCCTTTCCTGACATTAAAGGCTACAAGTGAACAGAACCAAACGGCTAGAACTGCCGTGGATCTCTGCTCTAGACATCATTCTCACCTGTTGATTCAGTACTGCAATCAAGTTTTAAGTTTCCTTCACAAAAACTCCAGCTCCCATTTAGTACCAGTGATTATGCCACATGGGTTATCCTGCCTTTGTCTAGAAGTACAGCAAAAAGCTGGCATGTTGGGAAATTATCCAAATGGGAGTACCCCTTCAAATAAGGGGTCTGCATAGTGTTGAGCATGGATCAGATGCTTCTTCGGTGCTGCATAACTTGGGGTTCTTAGCATCTAAAGGGACATCAGTTATTTATTATTCTGTCCTTATAGCATTCGATCTAATAAACAGCAGGTCAAATGGTATCTTACAGACTCTGAGTGCCTTTCATACCAGGATCCTAATGGACCAATACTCCCCCAGCACCAAACAAATACACCAGGAGTACAGGACAGAGCAGTTAAATTGTTATCTTCCTCAAAGTACATAAGACACCACATCCCAGAAAGAACAGTACCGCATGGAAGGATTTGCGTGCCTCCTTAAAATAGAATTTCTGCTCTCTAGAATCAGCCATCCAAAAATTAGACATATTATCTTAAGTTACTATTTACATTCCCTATATAAGAGAAAGGAGTGATTAAGGATAGCAACCCATACCCTTTCAAGACAGCCATCTGGGATGGGAAAGATTAAGCTTCCTCTGTAGATGCACTTAGAACGTCCACAGCAGCCAAATCTGATCTTCAGCCAGCTTAACTTCACACCTAACGGTTACAGGTTTGATGTCAAGTGAGATGATTTGTACCCCAGTTGGTACTGACAAGGAAGTCAGAACAGGCTGGAATCAAAGTATTTGAAGGGTGCTTAGGACAAGATAAGTAGAGCCATCTATATTGATACATAAAAATACGGGAATTTTAAGAAATACATACATCCATCTGGTACTGACGATCCATTATTTTGCTATGCCCTCAGTGCTCCACACAGTTCTGCTGGATTTTCTTCATCTTGTAATGAGCGACCCATCTGTGGACTCAAGACCAGAGAAATGTATTGGTAAGGACTGGGAACCAAAAAAATCCATTTTTGACTAGCAACTATTTCTATAATATTATAGGGATGTTTTAAATTCTTTCTTGCTATAACAGAGTGACTGAGTTACTGGCCCACCATTTTCTACTACCTGAGCATCTCCAAATATACTGCTATGCACACACAAGCATAAACAGAGATTATGTCAACCTCTTATTTAAATAAACTTGAATATAGGAACTCAAGAAAAATAATTTATGATTAATGTGGCATTGTAAGTATTTACAGACTCCTTCTCTAGCTTACTTTTAGAACAGAAATTCTTGCTGATGTTTTCATGATGTCCATTCTTACTTCTTGACTTCCATTTTGCCTTCTTGCTTTCAAGAAAACAAACGATAAAATATACTATTAAGCAATTAGTTCTCTGCTTAGATGCCTCTGCTTGCAAGTTGTTCTACTGCAGGATTTCTCTTTACTCCACAATACTACAGTTTGCCAGGTTTTCGTGTTTGCCCTAGATAATTCCCAACTGCAGTGAACACATGCTAGAAAACCTTAGTTATACTGTATAATCAATGAATACACAGACATTATAATTACGAAACACAAGAGAGTTTGGCTAAGCAGATTATTACATACACCAAAGAAAGAATAGATAAGAGTGCTTTCGCTTACCTGGGCTTGCTGTAAAACCCCAAAGAAGGGATCAACAGAAAAAGATCCTTCCCCACTGGTAGTCAGCTCTTAAATGGGTCTAGGAGAGGTGCAGCCAGGCTCCACTCCTTCCAGCAGCACAGCTGAATTGCCTTCACCTGTGCTCCCAGGGCTGACTCATTGCTCGCCTCAGGTGATCAATCAGAGGTTCAGGCCATTCTTCCCATACATATATACACCATAAAAATCAAACTACAGCTTCAGAAATACATGTAAGCACACTGCTTACACATCCTTGCTTCTCGGCCAGGATGCTGGGTTTTACCCAACCCGAGCTATTGCTCCCTTCTACTCTGTCCTTGTGAGGCCCCATCTGGAGTACTGCATCCCAGTACAGTAAGGATGTGGAGCTGCTGAAGCAGGTCCAGAGGTGGCCTTGGAGATGATGAGAGGACTGGAGAACATTTCCTGTGAAGAAAGGCTGAGGGAGCTGGGCTTGTGTAGTTTGGAGAAGAGAAGGCTCTGGGCAGGCCTTATTGCAGCCTCCCAGTACTTGAAGGGAGCTTACAAGTTTTTACACAGTCTGCTAGTAATAGGACAGGGGGAAATGATTTTAAATTAAAAAGGGGGCAATTTAAGTTAGATGTTAGGAGGAAATGCTGTACCCAGAGGTTGGTGAGGCGCTGGCACAGCTGCCCAGAGAAGCTGTGGTGCCCCATCCCTGGAGGCGCTCGAGGCCAGGCTGGATGGGGCCCTGGGCAGCTGAGCTGGTGGGGGGCAGCCCTGCACATGGCAGGGGTTGGGGCTGGGGGGGCCTGTAAGGTCCTTTCCAATCTAAGCCATTATATGATTCTATGATCTTCCAAAGGTATGTGAAGGTTGACGTGTTTTTGCACCTTTTTAATCATTATAAATTAAACCATTTCACAATGTTAGATTAAGGATGATACTTACTACAATGGTTGTGCAAGAAGTGCAGATATGAGATCAGCCAGGGGCTTTTATCCCTCACCAACTCTTGATTAAGGCGAATGCCAGGAAGTCCATGGAAAGCAGTGACTTCATAAGGTGACAGCCAAAAGCTAGACCCTCAAATAGGAAGGATCTGCATAATTCCTTCAAAAGACACAACAGTCTAGCTGAAGTTTTGGCCCTGAAAGCATTGCCCCAGCAATCTTTGTATTCAGATCTGCAGCAGTGAATTATGGCTATATATTTTTATATATAGTTAAATTATTAAGTTATTAAATTATAATTAATCAAATTAATTAAAAGTGATAGAATTTAGTGTGTTATCATGTACAAGTAAAAAATCCCAGTTGTTATATTCTTCCAGACAAAGATTTTTCACATGCTTTGAACCATTAAAACAAGGACATCCAGTGCTTCCAAGGACAATAACAGCATACACTACTGAGGGATATTTAAGAAAGTGTATAGGTTATTAAACCTTGTTCAAAGCATGCAATTAAACTTAGTGCTATTTTCTTTTCTACTCGGAACTTAATATTCAGATGAAAAACTAACTACCAAATCAAATTATTACATTTCTAGTATTTCTAATGAAGAAACAACTTTCTTTCAAACAACCAACACAGAAGTCTGTTTTTATATATTATCACTCTGAGTTACATTATCCAGTTAAAAATACCCCAGATGTAAGGGAATCTATTCCTTTGAACACAGAAAATAGGCAGTTATAACAATTCAAACAACAAAATGTTCCCTCACGTTACATAAGAAGACGTGAGAAACCAGCAGACCATCTGGCAAAAAAAAAAAAAAAAAAGTGTACTTCACTAACTGTGAACTTGTGGAGGCTTTTTTTCTTAGCATAAAACCAGCCAGCATTCCTTTACCCATTAACTATTTTGAACATGCACTGGAAATCAAGGGCTGGCAATGAAGATAAACATGTCATTTTTCTACAAGGGAGACATTACAAAGAAGTTGTTCTTATGTGGTAAATAATAGAAACTCACAGAAGAGTAGGATGAAATAGGGCAGTTCTTCCAGTACTTTGCTGCATGGCTGAATACGGACATCAATCTGCCAATCTTCTTTCTAACTTCTGAAGAAAACACAATGGCTCAGCTGTGAAAAGTTTCCTGGACTATCAAGTAATTGGAAGGAAAAAAACCCAACAAGAACGAAGACTGATAATGCTCTGTTTTACCTAACATAGTAATTATAACCTCATATGCTGTTTTATTCCCTCACAATTACTTGGCCCTGTGCAAATGGTTTCAATATATTGATATTACAGTGAAAAACAAGTAGATAAAACAAGGTTTTACCAACACATCTCCTTTAGAAGCCCTATTTATTAGTGTGCCATTTTCAAATTTAGTGATAACATATTTTAAGCTAGGAAGAGAGTCATCATCATGCTAATATCTATTAATCATTGTAATTATGAAAAAACAATTAGATGCATGTTGCATCACCTGACTGAATATCCCTCTGATGCATCTCTAGTTTACATCTACTGACTTTCTGATTAGCAAAAATAAACCAAATCAAGTAAGACCTCTCATCTGTGGCTTGGTTTCCAAATTATATTCAACACCTAGCACGTATATCTTCTGTTACTGCAGGTCTGTATTTGTGCTGTCTATTTTCATGTCACATCACCAAAACCTTTTTTCCTTGAGCTTGTTTTTTTAAGTGTTAAAGATGATGCCTCAGTTAGATGGAGAGCCAGCTCCAGGCACAAGAGATGTACCAGCAGAACCAGAGATACTAGGGTAGCAAAGTACAGGATCCAGACCTCTTTTATGCCAAACAACAGAAACTTTTGTAGAGCACTGAATTCAGGCCATGCAGCATGCACGCAAATGCTGAACAACCGAGTCAAACACTTAGTTTTTAATGACAGTAAATCTTCATGTAGGTGTTCTTCAAGGTACTGTGACACTCGTTTCAAAACTGACACATTTCTACCTAATTCAACTCTGTGGCTATTTGTTATTCTGGTTGTCACACTGCTGCAGCACTCTAGTCACAGGCCATAACCTCAGTGACTAAGGACTGAACAAACAGGACACAAAGGTGGCCAAGAGAAAATGAGTTTACCTCTAGTCACAGCTAAATAGAATGGATTGCTGAATGTTTGGAAGAGAGCACCGAAGAGAGAAAAATAAGTTTAAATCTGCTTCTCTGTCTCAGAATTTGGAAATGACTTTGTTTCCTGACAAAATTATCCACAGACAGTGTGGATAGAGACAAAAAATTTATCCAAAACCCATAGGAAGTTAAAGAATTGTCTGGTTCCTACCCCTCTCCCCCCAAAATGAAACTGGAAAAAAAAAAAATTGGAGAATAATGAGAGAAGCTCAGAGAGGATACAGTCCCTGAGGAAGGGCAAGAATTCAGTAAGAAAAGCCTGGTTAAATGTGAGGCAGGTGTCTGATCATTTGAAAAACATAAGCATGCTGATGTGGATCTGAGATTCAGCTGCAGTCATCAAAGGCTTTAGTGAGAGAAATTCTAGAGAGATGTCAAGGATGGAGGATGGATTGTTGCCATGATGAAATCAGAGGAGAGTTCAGAATACCAATAAGTTTAGGAATGGAATGCCTGGAAAGAAGTTAGAGGAGTGGGGGGAGGGAGGGGTCACTTTGTGAGGGTGGTATTCCTTTGTGTAGGAAACAAAGAAACTGAGTGCAAGAAAAGCATCCGAAGACAGTAGAAGCTTACATGGAAACAAAATAGAGAAAAGCAAATGAGATGTTTGTATTAGTGACAGGAGGAAAGGAAGAGTAAGTGGCAAGAGACAGAAATCAACGCCAAGAGAGTGTGTATAGTGACTTTTATCATAGAATCCTTAGGGTTGGAACAGACCTTTAGAAGTCATCTAGTCCAACTCCTCTGCAATGAACAGGGACATTTACATCTACATCAGGTTCCCCATGGTTTAATCCAGCACACTGCCTTGAAAGTCACTAGGGACACAGCATCCACCACATCTCTGGGCAATCTGTTCCACTGCCTTACCACCCTTACTGTAAAAAACTTTTTCCTAATATCTAACCTAAATCCATCCTTTTTAAGCTTGAAACCATTTCCCCTGGTCCTATCACAACAGAGCCTGATAAAGAGTCTATCACCTTTGTTCCTGTAGCTCCCATTGAGATACTGAAATGCCACAATCACCTCAGAGCCTTCTCTTCTCCAGGCTGAGCAGCCCCAGCTCTTTCAGCCTGTCCTCATAGGAGAGGTGCTTCACCCCTTGGATAATTTTTATGGCCCTCCACTCAATACAATCCAACGGGTCTACGTCTCTCCTGTACTGAGGACTCCACATCTGGACACAGGACTCCAGGTAAGGTCTCACCAGCGCAAAGCAGAGAGGAAGGAGGATCCCCTCCTTCACCCTGCTGGCCACACTGCTTTGGGTGCAGCCCAGCACACGGTTGGCTTTCCGGGCTGACTCATGTCCAGCTTCCCATCCACCAGCACTCCCGGGTCTTTTTCAGCAGGGCTGCGCTCAATCCTTTCATCCCCCAGTCTGTACTGCTAATGGGTGCTGCCTCAGCCCAGGTGCAAGACCTCGCACTTGAATTTGCTGAGGCTCTCCCAGGCCGAGTGCTCAAGCCCGTCCAGGTCCATTTGGTGGCACCCCATCCCTCCGGTGTGCTGACCACAGCCCACAGCTCGGTGTCATCTACAGACCTGCTGAGGGAACACTCAGCCCCACTGCCAATCTCACGGACACAAAAGAACATCAGCCCAGCAGCACCCGGGGCTCCGCAGCTGCGGCGTCAGCCTTCCGCCGGGCGCGGCCGCGGCCACTCGGCGCCTCCGGAGCTGCGGCCGCCGGGCCGTCAACGGGAGCCGCGCACTCACCGCTCGCCCGGCGGCGCCGACGGCCGCCCTCGCCGCGCGGTCCCGCGTCCGAGCGGCTCGCGGCTTCTCCTCGTTAAAGCGGCCCGGGCGATCCTCGCGCCCCGCCGCCTCCGCTCCGCCCCCGAGGCTTTTTCCAGGCGAGCCCCGGCGACGTCCCCGCCGCGTCGGCCGCTCTCGCGAGAGCCGCCCGGCCGAGAGCCGCGCGGCCGCTCCGTCGCCTCGGGGAGCCGTGAGTGAGGGAAGCGGCCGGAACCGCGCCGCGCCTCGCGGGCCGTCGCTGCGCTTCTGGCGGGAACGGCTCCGAAGCGGCGAACCTCGGCGGTCGAGGCGTCCGCACTTCGTGGTGATGCCGGAGGACGTGCCGCAGTGTGGGAAGTCTCCACATAACGCTCTGGGACGGCGTCTCGGATAAAGCAGACGTTCTTCGCGGTTGCGGTGGCGGCCTCCTGCAAGCAGGAGAGCCCGAGAAAGCAGGGTTCCATCTTTCATCCCCTCTGCCCGACGCTGCTCTCTTTCTGCCCCGGTTCCTCACAAATGCAGGCAAACACAGGAAAAATGTATTTCTGCAGAGTTTAATGTCGCTACAGAAGAAGGCAGTACGTGACAAGTGGTTCATTTGTTCACATCTCACTCTGTCACTAACACTGCAAAATCCAGTGCTTTGTTTTCCAACTGCCGACTGCTCAACCCTGCCAAATACAGAAATGATGCACCGATCTGTAACATGAAACTTGGCTGGCAGTTATCCTGGTCAGCTTTTATCATTTCCACGTAGACTTCATGGGTTTCCTCATTGCTGCAGGTTAATCGTAGGCCTTGTCAGCAATCTGTGTCAGTGGCCGTACGTTCAGGTGTTGTGATGACAGATAATGATGAATGCCCGTGATATCAGAGGTGACTGTTGGTGGTACGGCAGCAGAGGCTGAACCTTCCTACAAATACTCCATTACGTTTTGTTGTCGTGCCAGCAGATGGCAGCAGAGCTGCAGTTTCCATCGAAATCAACAGCAGGCATTACTTTTGGAGCGACCTACATCGGAGTGTCCAAGTATCCGTATGCACTTGTGTACAGCAATGAAAAAGTCATGGAAAAAGGCCCCTGCGAGGAATGCAGGGAGCATTGCCTTTGCCAACCCCTGAACAAAAGACTGCAGTGTTTTTCTCAGTAATGTCCCAGACGTTTCCAATGGGAGAGAAGGAATCTGTGGGACTGACGGTGGGAAATTCAGCCTCTTTTTTCATCCCCAACAGAGCTGAAATCTGGGCGACCAAAATTACCATGAGGTATCTTGGCAATGTAGAAGCCAGTATCCTACACCAGGGTAACCCGTGAGTTCTGCCAAAACCCCAAAGCATTGACTGCAAAATGCTAAAGTGGAGGAGTGGAAGAGTGGAGAAAATCTTGTTCCTGTGTCCTGGGAAACTCTAGCAGCTTTGTGCCATGGTGAGAGGCCCTTTCTCTAGTAAGATAAGGGCACACCAATTTTGCTGGAGAAGTAAGATCGTGCTTTCTTGGCAAGTAGAAGAAATACGGAAATAAATTTAGAAATTCCTCAGAAATACTTTTGGCTGAGACTTTTTCAGTCCACATCTTTAACCTTTTGGAACACTTTTAATTCTTCTATTTCTGTTGTTGTTGTTGTTTTGACATGGCTTTTTTTTTTCATTCCCATTCAGCATTTTGGTCTCTTATCTACTTATCTGTTGGTAAAACGTGTGAGTGTTTCAAAAACATGTCTAAAGACAGAATTAGTTATGCCAAGGATGAATACACAGCTAGAAAGCTGGCTAAAATCCCAGCAGAATTAACTTTCTGTTTCTAATGATCAGTGAGAAATTAGCTGGTAACACATCTGAGGAGCTGCCAATCTGGGTTTGTCCAGCTAGCTCAGCACAGGTGATACCAGCAAGCAAGCAATGACATAAAAATACTCAGCATGAAGTGCCTCTTGCAAAGAGTTGCCAGAGCATTTCAGATCAGCACAGAGTGTTGGGAAGTTTCTATCAGTGCTGTACTATTTCATCAAGGATTAATGTAAGTGCAGTGCCATCATTGCCCTCCATTTACTGAAGGGGCCTCCACACATTCTGGTTGTTGGCAGACACTCAAAGATGTGGAAGGTTTGATAGGTAAAAGAGCAGCTCCCTCCTTTTCCGTGACAGTTCTTTCTTTGTTCCTTAAACATTTGCATTTTATGTGTTATACTTTTCAGTCAGTCAAGAGAAAGTCAAGAGGGTTTTTTTTTTTTTTTTCATTTTCAGAATATAGGGGTTGTTCGTGTTTTGTTGTTGTTGTTGTTTTGTTTTGTCTTATTTTCCCATAACTGAATGTCTTAAAGAAACGCAAATAGTTTGAAGACCATTCTTCCCAGAATGCATCTTCCAGTTGAGAGGAATAACATTTCTTACTTAGCCTGGAGCTTGAAAGGATGGATAAGGGAACTGGCAGCTCTACACTTTCTTATTTAAAAAAAAACATACAGCTGAAAGGAATCATGTAGTACGTAATGCAGCTATCAATATATCTGGGTGCTTTTTTTTTTTTTTTTTTTGTCATTTATTGATCTTTCTTGTATTTCAGATTGATCAAGCAATCCACCAGCTTTGCAGAATTATGCCTACCCTGCAAGCCAGAAATGCTTCAAACCCATCAGAAGACATCTGTAAATACCTTGGCACAGCCCTTCTCCAGATCAGCCCAGTGAGGGCTGAAATAACTCATGATTCCAGCTGACAACGTGCTGCTTTCTAACAGACGTTTTGCAGGAAGGGTTCTTTCCTTTGTCATTTGGCACAAACCTTTTCCTGCAGAGAATTAAAAATAAATTTCACTGCCGGAAAGATGTGGAGATCATCAACACTGCGTTGCCATGCAGCTTTTGTTGCAGCTTGGCAATGTTCTAGCTCTGACATCAACAGTTCCCTCGTAGATCTAACAGCCAGATGGGTGTGAAGTTGTGAACTACTGACTGAGCTGCTCTTGAAGTCATGCCAAGAGAGATCTCTGCAGGCACACATTCATTCTGCAGGGCAGTGCTGTAAGGTCACAGGAAGAACGAGGTCAGAAGTGCCTTGTCTGATGTTTCTGGGGTGTGCATTGGCTCGACTGGCTGCCCACAGTCACTGAGCTGCAAACAGAAGAGGTGGGGATAATCATTCATAACAGGTCAGTTATCCATTCGGTTTTGGCATCTCTTTATGTTTGCAAATGGTCCATCAACAGACCCTGATTTTCCTGAATGCATTAGTTACTCAGAGTTATTGCTGACACAGGACACAAAGCACAGAAGTGCTGGCTGGGGTCACCTTTCTCTGAGGCTGAGCAGGGCTGCCATCAGCTAGGCACTTCACAAGAGGGCTGGTGAAAGAAAGGGAGCATAAAAAAAAATCTGACACACAGCTCCTTCTCAGACATTGTATGGGTAATGTGAAGGTGAAAATACATTCGTGATTTGAGCTGTTAAGCCATTCTGATTCACCCTTTGCATCCACAGCATACAGTTTTTTCCCACACTGCTGTTTCTATCCAGCAATGTGCATATGTGCAGTGGTACAGAGGTTGGTGGCCCTGCCTGTGGCAGGGAGTTGGAGATTCCTGATCCTTGAGGTCCCTTCCAACCCGGGCCATTCTGTGTGTGTGTGTGTGACTGGCTAAACACCAATTGCTGCTAGCTCAGCAGGTGTACTGCTAATTATTGAACGTCTGACAGCTGCTTATCAACACTTGGCCACTATTTCTGGACACCTGCTCATCCCTGAAGAGAGAGAAGTTTGGAAGGAGGACAGAGGGGAGTCTCTTGATGCCTGCCTGTTGCATCCCAACCTGCCCACAGAGTGAGTCAGTTCGGCCTTGTGTGGAGGCCCTGGCTTCTTTGGAGTCTGTTTTTCTTTTGCTGAGCTTCTCCTATCCAAACAGAATGGCCTTACAACATGCTTTCTGGTCCTTAATACTAAACCCATGCAATTTGTAACTACTACAGTTCTGTAAGTGAGAATTGATCACACGATTGAACAACTGTATTTCTAAAATATGTTATGAAATAACTTCTTTTTACTAATACTAATAAAGTCTTTCTACTTTTTCAAACTGTTTCTAAGGGCAAATTACTAAACACATGGTGCTGTACTACTTCAGAGCAATCCCACATTTGATAGCCAGTGCAGAAACAACATTCCATCCTACAGCATTAGCTAGTTCAGAGGTACCAGGCGTGTATCTGGATGTGGCTGTTGTGCGTAACTGGGGCTGAGGGATCAGAAATGACAGCTCCACTCTTGGAGACCACAGAACTAAAATGGAAAGATAAAATAGTTGCAGGGCAATTGTTCTCTGTGCCTGAAGCAGGGACCGATTTATGGGGGAGAGATTTAACAGTTAAATGAGGATTACAGCTGCAAGTCTGTGAAACAGATATCAGGTGTCAATGAATGTGTTATCAGCTGTGATGAAGAAGAAATGAATCCAAAGCTGTGGGCAGGGGAAGGAAATCGGGGTGGACTCACAATTTTCCCTTACAAATAACTGCCCAAGGAGGGAGTGGAGCTGTGAAACAGCAACAATATCCCATAGCCTTAGAAGGGAGAGTGGGTCTAAAAGCTGTAACACAGACAGTGGTTAAGGATGCCTTCTGGAACCTTGTCTGTGGCCTTATAACACCCCAATCCTGTCGGCACGGAAGGCAGACGGCACGTATCGGCTGGTGCAAGATGTAAGGAAATGACTGAACCCGTTCTCAAAAGACAGCCTGTGGTTCCTAACCCCTATACCCTAATGAGTCAGATCCCACACGGACAGCAGTGGTTTGGTGTGAGAGACCTCAAAGATGCTTTCCGGACAGCCTCTGGACTCAGAGAGAAATGGCTGCGTTTGTATGAGGACACATTGTAATCCTATCGTGATTCGTGATGATACTGTAGATACTGGAACTCGTGCTAATCTTTGTCTTTGCAGCATTTGAAGCAAGCAGCTGGTGCTGCTGTCATGCAGAAAGCTCCCTTCCAACCACTCAGCAAGCATTTGGATGAGACAGCTTCCTGCTGGGGAGCCCTCCGACATCACTGCTGCCTCCTCCAGAACCATACCTGCAGATGCTTCAGAGCTCTTCAGCATGGACTTCCTTCCTCCCATCAGCAGCTGCTCCTGCACTGACCTTCATTCACACTGGGATACCATCTGCTTCCAGCAGGAGCTGACCTGCGAGACAGAGAAAGGAAACGTGGGATGAGCACCAATGCAGAAGCACAAGGCTGTGTCACCACCACGTCTTGCAGCCTTGGGAAGTCAGCTGCAACTGCAGCCTTGGTCAGAATTACAGCGGGCACCGTAAATTAAGTGTGACCTCTGAAGTTGTTGCCATGATCAGAAATAGACGCTGAAATCGCTCACATAACTGTCGGTGGTTCCCTCCAAATTCTTTTGCTTTGGGGAACAGATGGACTCGGAACGGAAGGACACGAGAAAAATGACATCTGTTTGAGCTCAGCAGACTTGAGAGGTGGGCCTGGGTGAACCTCATGAGGTTCAGCACAGCCAAGTGCAAGGTTTGGCATCTGGGCCGGAGGAATCCCAGGCATTCTTTTGTCATCGTGGTGGTTTCCAATAGACCCCAACAATGAGACATCAGGTCGCCGTGTGGGCTCCTGGGTGACACTGCCATTTCCCAGCCATTGCAGCCTAGGGGCAAATAAAGTAAAATACTTCAGAAAGATCTCACACTGATTGCATATTTTACTGTTCTTTTACACAAAACAGAAGGAGAGGGCAGCAGATGCATGCAGCTGCATCAACACCCAGGCTGCTAAAGGAATGGAAAGACAGAAACATCAAATATCAATGCCTTATTCTAATGCAAGGAGGGAAGCTTTTTTCAATGTTACTTTTTATCATTTAAAATAAGCAGTTGGCACTCTTAAAGGAAAATCCTAGGCCCCAGGTTCTGGCAGTGTGGCAATCTGGCACGGACTCAGCTGTGAATGATCCAAACAGTCTGTTCCAGATTTTAACATCCCTTCTATGCATTCACAAGTTTTCTCTCTTGACTTCCCCTTACAGCCGTTAGATGCCAGCAAAACATCCCAGAAACACTCCTTAACTCTGTGCACACAGGCACCCATCCAACCAGAGCCATCAGTCATTCCCAGCCATGCGCTCTTCCTCCAATCATGGTCAGCATCACACGGCCGTCACGCAGCTCACTTGACTCAGTTTTTCTCTTCTTTCTGGAGGTGTCCTTGCTTCTCAGCCTTACCTTCTCGTGATGTTTATCTCGCTCTGCAGCTCCTGCTCTGAATAGGCTTTCTTGGATTCCCGCATGACAGGCACAAAATGCAGCCACAGCCCCTGCCACCAAGGTCAGCTCTTCAGCACACATTACCTGAGGAGCACTTGGCAACTCCTGCAACCTGAGCAGTGCCAGGAAGACTGTTTCACTTCTGCTTCTCCTGGCTCAGAAATTCATTTTCCTACCTAGAAAATGGAAAAAGAAAAGAAAGAAAAAAAATCCTGACATTAGCAGACACAATTGATACTATGGAATTCTGGAAGGCAAGGGATTTGCCCTCTATGATGAGAAGTTGAGTGCAAAGAACTAAGAAGAGCCATGACCAGGTTGTGAACTTGTGGGTAAAATCAGGAAGTGCAGCAGTGCAGGGCTTCTGGAGGTGAGGGTCTGCTACAGCCACCTGGAAAGAGAGCCTGTTGGTGGGAGCTGCTTACTGCAGCCAGCAGAAGCATCACACTCACTGACTCTCATCCTGATGGGGGATTCCAGTCAGTCTGGGAAATCAGCATGGCTGGCTGCAAGCAATCTGACAGACTCCTGGAGTGCAGTGAGAATCACTCTGTGGTGCAGGCATTGGGCACAGCAAGCAGAAGGGAAGCATTGCTGGATATGGTGCACACCAGGGGTTACGACAGGAGGCGGTCAGGGCTGCAGTGACCATGCCCTCCTTGAGTTGGTGATCTCAAGGAATGCGGGCCTGGCAGGAAGCAAAGGCAGGAGCCTGAACTTCAGGAGAGCCAGCTGCAGGCTGTTCCAGGAATTCTTGGACGAGATCCTCTGGACAACTGTTTGTAGGGGCAAAGGGATGGAAAAGAGCTGGTCACTTTCTCAGAAAAAAACTTGCTCAGGTTGCAGGCTGAGCTGCAGGAGAGGAAGGAGAGGAGGTGCCAGCACGGCTCTGCACGATGCTCTGCCACACTGGGCAGCTTGATCATGGCTCAGCAGTGGGATCAGACGAGGAGAAGGGGAGAAGGAAATCAAGGATGGGAGGGAACCATCAGACACAGTCAATAAGTGTCTGTGAAGTCTTGCAAACCAGAGATTCCCAGGTTGTTTCTGCTTTTGCAGCATTTGTGTGGTGCAGGGTGAGCAAAAGGTTCTGCTGCTTGATTCTTCTGCAGGAGCCGCCTAAAAGGGAAATGGCCACTGAGCTGCAGACCAAGCAGTACTGCCTGACGTTGGCCAGGGGGAGCTTCTCCTGCCGCAGTGTGATGATGACAGGTCTGGAGATGATCTGCAGGGCCAGTTCGTAGATGGGAGCCAGGAAAGGACATGATGGGAGGAGGGAGGTGTTAAGCAACATCCAAGGCATCAAAATGCATCAGAAGGCCCTGAAAAGCATCACAAAGCCACAGCCAGGAAGCTTGGGAGTATCATGAGCAGCATCCAGGATGCGAAAGATTATTTGCTACCATGCCAAATGGTAGCAGAGCTCCCCCTGCAGACATCCCAAAGCCAGACAAAACAGGAACAAACCCGGAGCTGTGCTGCACGCACCCCACAGCCACAGCATTGCAAGCTGGGGTGCCTTGCTGTGTGCTGCATTCATCCCAGTCCGTGTGAATGAAGACTCTGGAGGCAGTCAAGGCGTTGATTGAGCACGAGTGTGCTTTTATTATTATATAAAGGACAGGAGGGTGTGAGAGGTCCACGGTGAAGATGGGACTCATCCTGTCTTGTCATGGAGAGAGTGGCTCAGAGCTCTCAGTGCTGCTGTCCGGTGCCTGGGACTGGAGGCCTGATTGAAAGTCCCCCTGCAAGAGGCTCTGCTCCTCTTCACTGATGCTGACCTGCTCCTGCATGGAGGTGCTGCTGTCGGGGCACTCACACTGTGCTTCAGATGGGCTGCACTGCAGAGACTCTGGGTTAAAATCCACACTTGTGACTGTGGTGTCTGGGAGGCTCAGGTCAGCAACTTCAGCAGAGCCAGGTGTAATGAGAGCATGGACTTCGATGAGCTCCTTCTCTCCATTAATGTTGTTAGATGGAAGGCTGCTATTGGAACTGCAGCAATTTGTGCTTCCTATGAGCTCTCCACTGATGGAAGCACACAGAGCATCCTCGCTACTTGCCCTGGATCTTGTGGGTTGGCAAGGGCTCGATTCACCTAGAAAGGATACACAGGGGTTAGTGTCAAACTTTCACAAGCTGAATTACGACAGTGGTTCTTGATCAGGGGTGAAGATTTAGGCACGGGATTGAACGCTAGAAAGAGATACATGTGCAGAGCAAGCTTGAATTGTATGTTCCTGAAAAGCAGGGATTTGGAAGCTGCATTTGCACCCTTACCTGCCAGGACTACCACTGCTGTTTCAGAGGGCTGCCTGGCATTGCGCTGCAGTTGGCGTTTGCTGCCAGAGGATGGCTTCCTGAGGCTGAAGCAGCAACACCAACTGCTAGCTGGTGATTCCTCATTCTTGCTGGGTGGATTTTGTCTGGAGAGAGAAAACAGCCAATGCATTGAGTCGTGCGTGGTGCAGGGTGAGGGAAGAGCAGCACTGAGCTCTTGGCAGCAGTTGCTTGTTCCTAGCACTGCCTGGTTTCTGCAGGAAAACACAAAAACCCACCCAAACAATGATGCTGGGTGCTGGAAAAGAAAGTCCTCTTTACCTGTCAGATGGAAAGTCAACGACGGTGTGGAATTTGCCCTGCCCAGCTGCAGGGCTTTCTTCCACTTCTATGTCCCTGCTGCTCTCTGTTACCACAGAAGAGGTGCTGTGGCCTCGCCTCTGTGCCTGTGCCTCCTCCAGGCTGAGCAGCTTTGTGGCAGCAGAAGAGACCCCCACAGACTTGGGACCTGGGAGAGAATTGTGCCCTGTCAGGGAAAACCACAGGTAAGAGCGAGGATCAGAAAGCAGCAGCACAGCCACCACAGTTCTGGGGGAGGTGCTGTATTTTTCTCAGGCTTGCTTATGCGAGCCACTGGAAGAAGAGGAGCCCAAAATAACCATGTGGGAAGAGGTGTGTTTATGGCAAAGGACACGGTCATCATTAAGAGCAGCTTACTGTATCAAAATAGGCAAGGAAAAACCCAAGGAAATGGGGGCAGGGAACTGAGAAAGCTTCGCTGCCACACTTGCATCAAGCTTTTCCTGCGTGCAAACCATAATAATGACGGTTTCCTCCTTGTGAAGTTTGGGCTTGGACATTCTCAGCATCCAGCAACAGGATGCCATACCCTAATGGAAGTCCAGAGGTCTGCTGTCCCCTTGATGGTAAAAGAGTATCTCAAAGGTCCCGGAGAAGGCCTGCATTTGGTCAAGGTGTCAGGTCAAGATCAAGCTAATGGAGGAAGACACTCACCTGCTGCATCTGCAATGTCTGCTCCGGATTTGGAGCCGAAGAGGACGTCGGTGTGGTTGATGATGAATTCCACCACATCCGACTGCGTCTGCAGCTCCATGCAGGCAGCTCTTCCGCTGGCGCAGGCAGACTCGTTCTGCTGTGATCTGTAGAAAAGGCAGATTTTAGAAGTCATTTCTCCAAGACCGTTTCCCCGAGTCTGAATTGTTGCAGCCAAAAGCTGTCAGCTGAGGCTCTGGAGACTTCCGCAGTGGGCAATCAGTGATGCCACTGCAGAAATTCCCCTGGATGATCAAGGACACGTCAGTCCCATCTCAACAAGACTGCAGAAATTGTCACCTAGACATTGTGCCCGTGGGGATGGAGAACAGCTCAGGCTCCTGCTCTTCTGTCAGCCACAGATTTTACAGGAGAAGAGCACATTTGATGGAGAAAAAGGGAGCACTGTTTTTTTTTTTAATGGAGAACAGATGTAAGTGTTGTGTTGGAACAGAACCAGCAGTTTACCTTAAGAGGTTTGGAGCCCACACAATGGCTAGGTTCTTGGCATGCATGTTTGTGATGGTGGAGCTCCCAGCCAGACACGCCAAGTGTCTCATCAGGAACTCCAGTGTCCTGGAAAACAAGAGAGGCAAACGTTCAGCACCAACGAGCATGCCGTGCTGCAATTCAGAAAGCAAACCTCCATTCATGCTACTTCTTGTGATTGCTACTGTCACGGAAGATGAAGTAGATCCAACCTGACTGAGTGCCACGCTGCAGCACCAAGCCCCAGCACAGCACAGCCGCAGCCATCAGCTGCACCAAGCGTGCCCCCGTGCCCAGGAACTGACCCCATAAAGTAACCCCATGGAGCCTTCAACCCTTCAGCATACACAGGCATCGTGTTGCCGGCGTGAGACAGAGCCTGGAACCGCATCGTTGCCCTCTGCAATGCAGCAGGGCTGAGCTCAGCAGGCTGAGGGCAGCACTGACCTGTAGTGAGGAGCGGGCAGCTGCTGGATGACGTCCTGCATTCTGAGCAGCCGCTCCTCTGTAGCGGCACCAACAGCATCCTGGAGTAGTGCAGAAAGGGAGCGAGACACCAATCAGGCTAGTACACCACTGCGAGTAAACCTCGTGGGGCTGACAGCAAAAGGGCCTCCGAGCTGGGGCACTGCTGCAGCCATCTGCCAAGAGGCCCAGGAAGAGGGAAATGAAAGACGTGGCCTTGTGCTTACCGAGAACTTGCCGTACAGCTGGTGGGTGAGCAGAGGGTTCGGGAGCTCCCTGAAGTACATCTTGCAGAGGGAGCTCACGCTGTGAATGTCACGGACGGTGAGCTCAGGAATCTGCTCCGACTCAAATTCCTGCCTGGAGAGAGGGACGCAAACCCGGTTGAGCGAGAGGAAGGCAAGCCCAAAGCCACACCAGATGCACTCAGGCTGTGTCAGTCGCAGCACTCTTACCACAGCCTCTGGATGTTGGACGCGACGCCGGACAGGCGGTATATCCCCTGCACCACGCCGTGCTGCTCAAGGAACTCAGCGCAGCTCTGGAGGACCTGGGGGACTGAAGAACACGTGCCAGCCGTCAGTGGAGCTCCTGATTCAAGTCCTGCTGCAGCTTGTGCTTCCGGGAGTCACATCCCATCCACTAAGCCCAGCCAGGCTTGGCTGAAGCAAATACAGATGTGCTTGTCTCTTAGGAGCATCCGCCTCACTTTATCCTTCAGCCATCAACTCCCATTACACGTGTCTCCACGGCTATCAGCCTGCCCCCTGCTAGATATGAGCTCCCTTTCATCTTCTTTAGATGCCCAGCAGAGGAAGATCTCAGGAATGGGCAGCTCCTTACCATCACGACCGGAGTGGAGAAGATGCTCTCCCAGGTCACCGCCAAACACCCTTTCCTTCTCCACCTCCCGCTCGGTCGGTTTCTTTGGGCGGGCCTTCACCAAGGAACGAAGGAAGGTGAGGATCTTGCTGCGTTTCTTGGGCACTGCACAACAAAAGGAAGAAACCAGGTCATTTCAGGTCTGGCTCCGTTGGACGAGGCCAAGCACAGCACATTCTACAGAGAACGTCAGAATGGGAAGAACATTACCAACCAGTACATACAAAAAGGGATTTTCCCCATCTCTGGAGGAGCCCAAGGCTAGGTTGGATGGGGCCCTGGGCAGCCTGGTCTAATCTGACATTAAATGTGGGGGCTGGCAGCACAGCCTGATGCAAGGAAGTGGAAGCTTGAGGATCCTTAAGGACCCTACCATCCCAAGCCATTCTATGAAGATTCTATAGTTTCCCCAAGTCCAATCATAAACACAGGAGGATTGGGCCAAATCTCTGCCCCATGGTGTGCATGAAGAATCATCAACCCAGAGGACAATGTGGGATGGATAAAGGAGGTACTAAACATGGAACGCACCCCCAAAAAGACTTCATTTTGCTTCCCCACACCATCAAATGTAACATCCCTACCTGGCTTTGGCACTGAGTTGATGAGTGCCTCAGGAATGTTCTTATTAATGAGTTCCACACACTCCCCTGGGAAAAATCCAACCTGTAACAAGAAGAGAAGCCAACTATTGCATGCAGCACTTCTCAGGTCTGAACTGTTAAACCAAAAGCCACATAACATTTCCCTCGGAACGTGCTTGCCTGACGTTCCATAAGACTATCCAGCAGAAAATGGCCATAGTTCAAAGCATAAAGGTAATAATTTTTCAACATTTGCAGCCAACGGCAAGGTCCCCTGACACCGACACAGGGAAACTGTTTACGTCCATTAGGCATCCTGTGCATGCAGAGCAGCTCTAAGCTAAGATTCCTGCCTTTACTGCAGTTGCACTCTCCAGTCTGAAGCTTGTGCCTACCTGGAAGCCGAGCTTGCCTCTCCACCAGGGGGTCAGCTCCTTTGGTGGCATGTCGATGACACACACGATGTCTCCGACCTGCAAGAGATTGCAACGTCAATCCCAGCTTCAGCACAGCTGGGAGGAAAGCACAGCTCAAATGTCTGCATTCTTCTGCACTGCCAAACATCGCCGAGCATTAAAGCACTTGCACCAGTGCAGCTCTGAAGACATTTGCCATTGTAAAATTGAGCAACAAGGAACGCCTTGAACTGCTTACCTCAAAGGAGAGTTCATCCGCTGCCTGGGCAACGTATCTCTTAATAGCATGGGCAGCAGCAATAGCTGGAACATTCACAGGTGCCACCTCATGGTCTAGCAGGGGCTTCCCCTTGTTCTCAGCCTGAAACAGAGAGCACAGGCCACGGTGAGGAGCTGGGAACCAACAAGGAGGATTTCAAGGTGAGGAGCACATCTGCAGAGAAAGCTGCAGGAAATGCACTCGGTCCTTATCATGGGCACTTCAGAAGGAACTGCAAGTCTAATAACGGCTGTTTCTCTCCCTGGTGTGCAGCAGGCACACGCCAGGCAATGCAAAGATGCATCTCTCCCCATCCAGACTAATCAGCAATGGCACTGACGCAGACAGGTGGCCTTGAGTATTTTGCCACATCCTTTCCTGCGCTCTTTGTGCAGGAAGGCTGACTGTTTAAGATGCTAGGAGACCGTGAAGAGGGAAACCAAAGCTACGGCTGCAGTTACAAGGTGCAAACAGTGCCATTGCAAGCACCAAGCAGCTCTCTTGAGCAGTCCAACCAACAGCGAGGCCAAACAGAGCAGAGAATGATTGTTGTTTCTGCAGCCATTTCAAGGGAAAAGTCAGTAGAGGACAAACACAACACCCGAGATGGCTCTGGTACTTTTATAAACTTGCCACTCTTGCACTACTGTCTTGCCACAGAGGAGCTCTCTTGGAAAGCAGGAGAGCACATCTGCGGCTCACTCTGCTGGCTGCAGTCAGGGAACAAAGACCAATCAGAGCTTCATACTCTACCTCTGTCCATGCCAGGTCAGGCCCACAGCTGATCTCGCTGCACGCCACAGCCATCAGCGTAGGTGTGACAAGCTGGAACTGAAAAGAAACACACTTTTATTTTCTCTGTTCACATCTCTGCTGTGCTCCCTACAGCTGTCGGGCACACTCACACAGCCCAAGCACGCCTGCTGGTGTCCCTGGTGATGCTGTGCAGCTCTGCACAAGCTGGGGCTGGGACTCTTTGCCTAAGGGATTGCTTTCCATAAAACCAGCTGGTCACAGCACCACAGACAGCATCCTTCTGAGGGCTGAGCTGCAGAGCACGTGGAGAAAACCCACACGTGACCAGCGTCCCATCAAAGCTGGATGAGGCTGTGTTACCAAACACGGGGCGTCACGGGCTGCTAAAGCATGTGGGGGGACAAAGCATGGCAGGTACCTGGCAAGAGATCAGAACGAGGGAGAGAAATCTCACGAATCCGCAGCCGTTCCTTGTCACTTTGCTCTGATCTTCCACGAGCAAAAGCTGCAGCAGGGAAGCAGGCAGAGGGTGGAGAGAGGAGAGAGAAAGAGCAGGTCAGTTTGCTTCCACGGTTTAGCAAAGACTACAAGGGAAAAACCAAAATCTGCCCTCCCTCAACTTAAAAACTTAAGTTTTCAACTTAAAACCATTTCCCCTTGTCCTGCAGTTATCTACCCTTTCAAAGAGTTGATTCCCCTCCTCTTTTTAGGCTCCCTTTAGGTACTGAAGGCTGCCATGAGGTCACCCCACTGCCTTCTTTTCTCCAGGCTGAACAAGCCCAGCTCCCTCAGCCTGTCTTTGCAGGGGAGGTGCTCCAGTCCCCTGATCATCTCTGTGGCTCGCCTCTGGACCCTCTCCAACAGCTCCCTGTCTTTCTGGACACTGTACTGCAGCTGGGGCCTCACAAGAGCAGAGCAGGGGGGGACGATCACCTCCCTGTCCCTCATGGCCACCCCTCTGCTGATGGAGATAATGTGATCCTATGAGCTCCGCCAGCCAGCAGTTCTCAGCACTCACTGTCCCCCCGTCTCTCCCACACTGTCTCAGCTCACCTACAAGGTGCTGCACAGGACGGTGTGAAGACAAAGGGACGCAGTCGGTGCACAAGTGCAACAAGCGAGCTGCTCAGTCAGAGCTCCAGTGCTCCAATGAAGGGACGCAGCACGCACTGCTCCTCCCCTCATTCTAGCCCTTATGACATCACTGAGGGCCACCAGGCTGCTCCACCACGACGGACAGGGTGGGGAGGCAAGACCAGTCACAAGGGCAGAAGATTCCAAAAGCCCAGCCCAACGTTCTGGAATCAGGGGCTGCTTGGAATTCTACCCCAGCCAAATCCTGGAGAAGCTGGCACAGGGTCGTCATGACCAAAGCGCAGGACCTGGCGCTTGCTCTTGTTGAGCCTCGCACAACTGGCCTCAGTGCATCCCTCTGGAGGGCCTTCCTGCCCTCAGCCAGATGGACGCTTCCTCCCAGCAGCGTACCTTGCAGTGCTGGGCCCATGTCAAATCCACACTAGAGTGGGTTTTGTTACATTCAAGGGCATGTTGCAGCACCCATCTATTTCACCTGGAAGGAAATAAAGCAGGAGATGGGAGAAACACAGAACTACTGCCAGACTGCTTTATCCCTTTCTTAGCCCAACTTCCCTTGCCTCATCCCCTACCCCAACTCCTAAATGATGCTCACAGGCTGATAGTTGGATCTCAAGTCCATAGGACTCCTTTCACAGGGCTCCATCAAAAAGGCTGTCACACTTGTTCCGTACACTCACACTGACCCAGCAGTGGTATCACAGTCACTTAACACACACACAACAACCAAACCCCGAGCATGCACATCCCTTCCTGCGTGACTGCAGCCCACAGCTCCCCTTCACACCTCCGTGGATCTCTGGTGTTTTACACTGATGCAGCCTCGCTGCAGCTCCGTGGCTGTCACACAAGGCCTGCAGGACCTCTTTCTCTGCAAAGCCCGTCTGCAGGCATTGGTTCACGAGGTTCACCTCCTGCCCTCCTGAGCAAAAACAAGCACTAAGAACAAGAGCAAAGCACACTGGACTCGACCTGGCTGGATCCCCAACCCTCAGTCCTGTCAGTCGTACCCTGGTGTGGAGACTCATCCCCAAAGCCTGGCTGGACATCAGCACAGGCATCATTCTTCAAACGCCCCATCCAAGCAGCAAGGGATCAAAGCGTTGGCACAGCTGAAACAGAAATGCTGTGTGAGTTTCCTGTTAGCACTGAGCAGGAACAAATCTACCGCTGAGCAGCAGGATGTGAGACAAGCAGCAGAAGACACCCAACCTGCAGAACCAGCTCGTTTGGGGTCGGTCCAGATGTTTGTCTGCTCCCTTCCCTGGCCCAGGCCAAGCTTGTGAGCTGCTCCTCCTTGGTGCAGGGGGAAATGGTGCAGATGCCATGTGGTGGCTATGCACAGCATGCCTTGGACTTGCTTTTCCTCTCTCCATCTGCCATTAGCAAACAGCATCTCCAGCCTCCAGAGATCACTGAGTCCAACCCCTGCACAACAGTGAAAAAAAAAGATATGATAAGGGGTACTTAAAGCACAGCATCTGTAATCAGATCAGACTCCTGCACTGTGAAGACTTCCATGAGTATTCCTGCAGAGTGCATCACTTAGTCTCTCCTAAGCCTTGTGTTCATGGTTTTCCTGTAAGAGCTTGTCTAAACACTGCCTGTAATCGTGGTTATGCTAGAAGCATTTGGATTTCTTGATCCTCAGTGTAATTTCAATAACAAATCCAGATGTTTTTTTGTTAGGGACAGCTTTCAATTTCTCAACTGAAATTTCAATATTGCATTAGGTGTTGACAACCACGGGGCTGCAGTACAGAGAATTACAGGGAGATGAATTTCTCCATCTCCATGCTCCTAGACATTTATGGTTACAGTGATGTAGTTATATACAAAGTTGCAAGATACCAAAGCTAGAATAACCTCTTGGTGCAGCAGGATGTCTGGAGCCCAAGTGCAGAGTCTCAGTGTTCCCAAGCCTTGAAGAGGTGCACCGTATGTGCTGGGGCTGATGACACAGACACTGGAGCAAGGCCAGTGTGATGTTAGAAACTTGACCAGCAGCTGATCTGTTGTCAGCCATTTCTGGACACAAACGGGATCTGGTCGACTTAGGACATGACCTTTGGGCTGGAGAGCAACTCCCCGAGGAATCACACAGCCACTGCAGACCGTTGGCAAGAACCCCATACCAAAACAGCTCATCTGCAATCAGTTTTTAATCTGTGCAGCAGTGATTGGAACAGGCGCACGCTCTCTGCAATTGCAGGAATGTTCACAAGTGGAATGGACATCACCTGTGTGCTCCAGCTCTTCTGTGTGCATGCTAGGAGCAGTGATCCCCCTGCACCCAGGGCTGCAATAAAGTCCTGTGGGCTTTCTAACCTGCCCACCAGCAGCCCAGGCTGCCCAGAGCCACATCCAGCCTGGCCGTGGATGCCTGCAGGGATGGGGCATCCACAGCCTCCCTGGGCAACCTGTTCCAGTGCCTCACCACCCTCTGGCTGAAAAACTTCCTCCTCACATCCAACCTAAACCTCAACACCCCCCGTCTCAGTTTAAAGCCATTCCCCACGTGTCCCATCACTGTCCACCCTCCAAAACAAAACACCTCGGCTGTTCAACACTGAAAGAGCAAAATAACCCACAGCTCTTACTTCCACTGTATGCATTTAATTCCAAACTTAAGGTCACAGGTTAATTACTCATGTGATCCTTCCTGACAGAAGAACTACTATGCTAACTCCTTGATAAAATTCCTGACTGCCTTCAGTTTTATAGCCAAAGCAGTGTTTGAGCTGGTAATGTACTCTTGAACAGCACTGCTGCCTTCAGCATTTGTATGTTTAGATCTGAAAAGAGAACTTGGTCATTATTTCACGATGAGAGAATCTTATATGACAAAACAGAATTACAAAAATCTGACAATACTGTAAAATGCCAGCGTAAGAATGTGGCTTTGATATTTTTTTTTTTCTTTTTTTTTTTTTAAATGGTGAGTGTACCATTAATTCAAGACAAGAATTTTGTTTGTAAGTCGATCTCTATAACTGTTCTTGGCATCATTCTGTAGGATGAACTAGATACATGGAATTTGGCACTGGCTCCCCGGGGCAGTGGTTTGGCACTGAGCTGACAAAGGCCAAAGAGCATTTGCACAATGCTCTCAGACACAGGGCTTGACCCATAGGAGGTCTGGTGTGGAACCAGGAGGTGGAATACATGATCCTCGAGGTCCCTTCCAAATAAAGATATTCCATGATCCTCTAATACTTATATTCCCAAGTCCTGTACACAGTGCTCAGATGCTTAATTGAAAGGTTCCATGAAACAGTGAGGTATCTATGTCCCTTTACCACCCAGTTATTCAATTTGCCACGTGGATCTTTTATCCAGTCACATTAAAAAACCCCTCAAAGTATTTCCTTCAGTCTTCCATTCTGATAGAGCTTTCTGGAGCAAATAAAGAGTTGCAACTCAGAATGTCCACACCTCCCTTCCTGCACCCTGCATACATTTTTCATTGCACTGTGATTACGTACCATTCTATTGTCACCCTCATTCTGTCATTATCTAGGCAGTTTACTGCCATTAAATTTTCCAGCAACAGATGCCCACAAGTACAGCCAGCCTGGACTTATTTCCAATACTTACCTTTGTCCTGATGTCCTTGTAGGAGCTGGGACATTTCTCCATCTCAGCAGCAGAGGGCAGGAGGGGTCCAAGGTGAGGGCACGCTCTCCTCTATTTTTCTGGCACTCAAAGACAAAGGGAACAAGAAAACCAGATGTGTTTCCCTGCCCATGGCAAACACCAGCCTTTCCATCCTTACAGTCCTTCCTGCCATCAGCAGAGATATTTTGCTTTCTTGTGCCACTTCATCCCTTTAGCATCTGGCATTCTAACAAAAAAGTACTTACAAGGAATTTTAATATTTTCATATTAAATGTCAGAATTAGAACCATTATGTTTACCAAATATTTAAAACGTTCAACCCAGTGAGAAGTGAATTGATGTTGCATTTAGCATTCAGATAAGAACTTGTAAAGGAAGTAAAAAGTGCTGCTTTCATAAACTATAGTCTCATTGTCAAGCCTTGCGCTGTCTCAGCAGATTATTACAGAATGTTCATTCAAGCAGGAATTCAGAGATGCGTCTGAATTGATAACAACAACGAGTAATTAAGAAAGCTTGACTGCAGTCTGCTTGAGGATTCCAGTCTGAAGTGTGTTCCACCTGGTGACAACTGGGAATGTCTTTCTCTCACCATTAGAACCATTGCACCTCTGACTAAACACATAGCTAATCACCACTGAAAACCTAGGTGCAATTTCTGCAGTGCACAGACCAACTACGTGTTGATTAACATTCAGAGAGATTGTGCAGGTGTCCTTTTAGGAACTGGCCTACAGTATGCTAAGAGGGATGGATGTGGGGACATTAGGATAACGTGCCCTCTGCCTGTTAAGACAGCCCCAGCAGAGCAGGTCAGCAGGCTGAAGAGCTGAGTGGGTCACCAGGGCTCAGAGACTTCACTCGGCCATCTGCAAGTTGAGGGACTTCAGCCCAAGCTGCCCTTTTCCATGCAGGCAAGGAGGCCAAGAGAAGGTGGATCGGCACGGTTCTGGTGCAGACAGGGGCTGCAGTGTGAGCAGGCCTACACAGACAAGGCTGTGCCCACACAGAGTGACAGCAGCTTTCGCTGTGAGCAGATTCCCAGGGGGCCTGAGCCATGGCAGTTCTTGATGGCAGCATGTTCCAATCAGCCCTGGAAGTCTTCTCTGGACGTCTGTCGCATTCTGGAATCCACACTGAGGACGCAGTCGCTGTGTCAGAGCAGCTGGCAGAGTCACGGGGAACCGTGACGTAGTTGGCCCAGGGAGCAACAACAAGGCCTGCACTGCTCAGCCAGCCCAGGCCAAAGGGGAGCACGAGAGAGAGCAGAGGAGAGAGGGGGGGAAAGAGGGCCAGGAAGGAAAGGCCTGTGCCTGAATGGACGTGTAGCAGCAGCTGCTGACAGCAAACTCGGTGATGGCAGGGGCACAGCAGAGCAGTGCAATGCTGGCAGCTTCCTGTGTCTTTCACACAGGCACTGCAGACATGGCCAGCACTGGGAGATCAGCAGAACTGCTGCACACCTCTGCCAGCCCAGGCCAGAGGAGTGCAGAACAGTGAGCTGCTGCTGAGGGGAGAGAGGATGGCCTGAGAGCTGACCTGAGAGGCAGGGCTGGCTGTGTTACAGCAGCCTCTGTGTCCTCCTCCTGTGTCTGTGAGGGCCAGAGGGCCAGAAGAGAACATGCCCAGACAACGAAGCCCTGCTGTCCTCTGCTGCTCAGCTGGAGAGATGTTCCGCCTTCCTGAAGGACGCTGATCCAAAGGGAAGGAATCAAAGGAAGTCCAGGCTGGCTGTCCTTGTGGGCATCAGCTGCTGGCAGCTGCCTCTGTGCTGCCATGGGCAGGGCACAGCACACACAGTGTTTGCAGTTCCCTGTGTGACACTGGCCCTGGTGACCTGACAGCCATAGGGAGACAAGAGAAAGAGCTGCCTCCCTCTGCCAGATGAGGCAAAGGTGAGAATCCCAGAATCACAGCATGGCCCGGGTTGGAAAGGAGCTCAAGGTTCATGAATCTCCAACCCTTGGCTCTCCAAGGGTGCACAGGGGGCTTTGTTCTCCCTGTGGTGCAGCTTCAGTGCCAACTCACAGCTGAGCTGGTTGGCACACTGTGACAGCCTGCCGCTCTGAAGCTCTTGGGGCAGTGCTCAGTTCTTTCTGAAGTACTCTGCAAAATGCTGCTTCTCCTTCACCAAGTCTGTTTCCAGACAGACGTCTTTTTCTCCTCTGTACACACAAACAGTATCTTGTAACTCCCTGGCACAGTGCTCAGAAGTGATACTTCTGGAAGCACGTCAGAGAAAAGTGGCCTTGTCCCAGTGGACTTTCAGAGCAGATGAGAACAAGTCTTGGTTGACGGCTTTCTTCTGCTTCTGGAACTGCACAGGCAGGTTGTGTGTTGTCATACTTTATGCCAGAGTGCCAAGCTGAAGCAGTTTCTGCAACCTCTTTTTTTCATACTTGTCACTCTTTGCTATTTCTGAGACCTTAACTTAGTCATTTTTAATGCGCTCTCATCTAAACTACTGTGTCCTCCAGTGTCAGTGTTGTATGAATCAGGACTGTGGGATTTCATCAGTGAAAGGATTCTGCTCTAATGACTGTCATTCTAAAGCTGATATTGTTTCTACCGCATCAGGCTTGCATGAAGCATCTTTGATCAACAGAGAAATCAGAAAAATTGCTTTTCCTATTGCAGTTTCCTTTTAACTAGTGATGAAAGCTGTCAGTTTATTTTTGGCACCAGAAATCCTGGGATGCAACCAGGTTAGAGAAGAAGTGAAACTGAGTCAACAGTTAGGGAACACAGATGAGATAGCATCACACAGCTCTGGAAAAGATGTTCCAGCTCTGTGTCTACCTACACCTTCAGGAGATGAAAAGTACTGGCTTACTGAGGTGTCCTGGGTTGCAGGTTCTGTTAATCTCCATTTTTGGAAGAGCTGCTTGCAATAAATACCTTGTAAGGTGAATGAGCTTGATAGAAGTAGGGTGTGAAGGAGATGGATTTGCTGTTTCCCTGAAGGTGCAGGAGTATTGCTGTGCCTACAGCCAGTAAACAAGGCAGAAATCACTGTGTTCCTCAGAATGAAAAGCAAAAGAATACAAATCTTTTTGTGAGTGACAGCACGCCTGAATGAAGCACAAATCTAAACATTTAAAATAAGGGCTAGTGTCAAAGTGACTCGCAGTATTTCTCGTGAAGAAATGTTTGATGCTTCTTTATGAAAGTCGTCATAACAAAAGTGTACTGATGTCTTTGCTGAGGATTTCCTTGGTTCCAGCCTGAAGGTGTGCGCAGGCATGAGCAGGCAGTGCTGAGCTGCAGGTGAGTGCCTGTGTCCCACAGCAGGAAACCCGTGGATGTCTTCAGGGGTTTGAAATGGGCAGAGCTGAGAAACCTGCAGGCTTTCACTGACATTGTCCTCTGCTTTATTTTGTAATCTTAGTTTCACCAATGCTTTCCAATATGATTTTTGTATGAATGCAGATACATGGGATAGGATTTAAAGTTTTTATGGTGCTGCTGTATAATTTTCTGTGGTCATCATAAGCCAATAAAAAAAATAAATGGTAATCAGGCAATCTATTAACAACCTGTGGCACGTATCAAAACAATGAAATTCCTTGCAGGAAGACAATATTGCTATACAATAATGTGGCTATCCAAAACTGTTAATTATACTTGATGAGCTGGAGATAATCCTGAAATGCGGGACTTTGATCTTAGCCAAGAATAATAAAAGTTATTATCATTCTTAAATTGGCAGCTGCTATCAAACGCCTGTGTCTTATTTCCCTTTTAGTAACACTGGCTAAATCAGAGAAAGTGATAAAAGAATTTCATGATTGCAGCTTAGGGATTCTTTCCCACTTGACCAGAAGTAATCTATGTCCAAAAATGTCTGTAAATACTTTTTCTATATTCTTTGGCCAGTTGAATTGATATTTGAGATGAATGGCAAAAACATTTTGCGTACATAGATAAGCAATGCAAATTCGCTGGATTGTTTTAGAGAAAAAAGCTCTGGTTATCAGATCGTTTCCATGCAGAAATAAGATTTACAGAAAAATTCTCATTATTATTATTCATGAATGAATAAATTCAAAAAAGAGATGTGGGGGATGTTGTTTCAATTCCAGGTGATTGTAGGAAGGACTGTCAGGATGGAAAGGCTAGTGTCTGCCATGGGCAAAGAAACACTTCTGGTTTTCATGCTCCCTTTGTCTTTGAGTGCAAGAGGCCATGAGGAGAGTGTGCCCTAAACTTGGACCCTTTTTGACCATTGCAGCAGAGATGGAGAAGTGTTCAACCTTCTAGAAGGACTTCAGGACAAAGATATGTAATGAAAATAAGTCCAGGTTGGATGTCCTTGTGGGCATCAGCTGCTGACATCTGCATAGTTGTTGCTATGGGAATGGCAGAACAGCTGGAATGTTGCATTTCCTTGTGTGACACAAGCACTGGTGAATTCAAAGCCAGAGGGGTATAATAGAAACAGCATCACCTCCCTGCCAGATTAGGCAAAGGTGAGTGGGATGTTGTTTCACTTAGTGCTGATGGCAGGAAGGACTGTAAGGATGGAAAGGCTGGTGTTTGCCATGGGCAGGGAAACACATCTGGTTTTCATTTTCTCTTTCTCTTTGAGTGCCAGATAAACAGGGGAGTGTGTGCCCAAACGTTGGAACCATCCTGCCCTCTTCTGCTGAGATGGAGAAATGTTCCAGCTTCTAGAAGGACATCAGGACAAAGATATGTAATGAAAATAAGTCCAGGATGGCTGTCCTTGCGGGCATCAGCTGCTGGCATCTGGACTTCTGTGCCATGAGCATGGCACAGCAGGTAAAAGTTTGCTTTTCCTTGTGTGACACAGGAGCTCTTGACTTGAAAGCTAGAGGGATGCAATAGCAAGAGCTGCAACCTCTGCCAGACATGGCAAGGGTGAGTGGGATGTTGTTTCCATTTCTCCTAATGTCAGGAAGGACTATAAGGATGGAAAGGCTGGTGTTTGCCATGCGCAGGGAAACACATCTGGTTTTCATTTTCTCTTTCTCTTTGAGTGCCAGAGAAACAGGGGAGAGTGTGCCCTCACCTTGTAACTCACCTGCCCTCTGATGCTCAGAGGGAGATATGTCCCAGCTTCTAGATGGACATCAGGACAAAGATATGTAATGAAAATAAGTCCAGGCTGGCTGTCCTTGTGGGCATCAGCTGCTGGCATCTGCATTGCTGCTGCCATGAGCATGGCACAGCAGGTAAAAGATTGCTTTTCCTTGTGTGACACAGGAGCTCTTGACTTGAAAGCTAGAGGGATGCAATAGAAAGAGCTGCAACCTCTGCCAGACATGGCAAAGGTGAGTGGGATGTTGTTTCAGTTAGTGCTGATGTCAGGAAGGACTGTAAGGAAGGAAAGGCTGGTGTTTGTCATGGGCTGGGAAACACATCTCGTTTTCATTTTCTCTTTCTCTTTGAGTGCCAGATAAAGAGGAGAGTGTGCCCTCACCTTGGACCCCTCCTGCCCTCTTCTGCTGAGATGGAGAAATGTTCCAGCTTCAAGAAGGACAAAAGAACAAAGATGTGTAATGAAAATAAGTCCAGGCTGGCTGTCCTTGTGGGCATCAGCTGCTGGCATCTGCATTGCTGCTGCCATGAGCATGGCACAGCAGGTAAAAGATTGCTTTTCCTTGTGTGACAAAGGAGCTCTTGTCTTGAAAGCTAGAGGGATGCAGTAGAAAGAGCTGCAACCTCTGCCAGACATGGGAAAGGTGAGTGGGATGTTGTTTCATTTATTCCTGAAGTCAGGAAGACTGTAAGGATGGAAAGTCTGGTGTTTGCCATGGGCTGGGAAACACATCTGGTTTTCATTTTCTCTTTCTCTTTGAGTGCCAGATAAAGAGCAGAGTGTGCCCTCACCTTGGACCCCTCCTGCCCTCTTCTGCTGAGATGGAGAAATGTTCCAGCTTCTAGAAGGACATCAGTACAAAGATGTGTAATGAAAATAAGTCCAGGCTGGCTGTCCTTGTGGGCATCAGCTGCTGGCATCTGGACGTCTGCAGCCATGAGCATGGCAAAGCAGGTAAAAGATTGCTTTTCCTTGTGTCACAGGAGCTCTTGACTTGAAAGCTAGAGGGATGCAATAGAAAGAGCTGCAACCTCTGCCAGACATGGCAAAGGTGAGTGGGATGTTGTTTCAATTAGTGCTGATGTCAGGAAGGACTGTAAGGATGGAAAGTCTGGTGTTTGCCATGGGCAGGGAAAGACATCTGGTTTTCATTTTCTCTTTCTCTTTGAGTGCCAGATAAAGAGCAGAGTGTGCCCTCACCTTGGACCCATCCTGCCCTCTGCTGCTCAGAGGGTGAAATGTCCAAACTTCTAGAAGGACATCAGGACAAAGATATGTAATGAAAATAAGTCCAGGCTGGCTTTCCTTGTGGGCATCAGCTGCTGGCATCTGCATTGCTGCTGCCATGAGCATGGCAAAGCAGGTAAAAGGTTGCTTTTCCTTGTGTGACACAGGAGCTCTTGACTTGAAAGCTAGATTGATGCAATAGAAAGAGCTGCAACCTCTGCCAGACATGGCAAAGGTGAGTGGAATGTTGTTTCAGTTGCTGCTGATGTCAGGAAGGACTGTAAGGATGGAAAGTCTGGTGTTTGCCATGGGCAGGGAAACACATCTGGTTTTCATTTTCTCTTTCTCTTTGAGTGCCAGATAAGGTGTAGAGTGTGCCCTCACCTTGGACCCCTCCTGCCCTCTTCTGCTGAGATGGAGAAATGTTCCAGCTTCTAGAAGGACATCAGGACAAAGATGCGTAATGAACATAAGTCCAGGCTGGCTGTCCTTGTGGGCATCAGCTGCTGGCATCTGCATTGCTGCTGCCATGAGCATGGCACAGCAGGTAAAAGATTGCTTTTCCTTGTGTGACACAGGAGCTCTTGACTTGACAGCTAGAGGGATGCAGTAGAAAGAGCTGCAAGCTCTGCCAGACGTGGAATGGTGAGTGGGATGTTGTTTCAATTATTCCTGAAATCAGGAAGATTGTAAGGATGGAAAGTCTGGTGTTTGCCATGGGCTGGGAAACACATCTTATTTTCATTTTCTATTTCTCTTTGAGTGCCAGATACAGAGCAGAGTGTGCCCTCACCTTGGACCCATCCAGCTCTCTGCTGCTCAGAGGGAGAAATGTCCAAGCTTCTAGAAGGACATCAGGACAAAGATATGTAATGAAAATAAGTCCAGGCTAGCTATCCTTGTGGGCATCAGCTGCTGGCATCTGCATTGCTGCTGCCATGAGCATGGCACAGCAGGTAAAAGATTGCTTTTCCTTGTGTGACAGAGGAGCTCTTGACTTGAAAGCTAGAGGGATGCAATAGAAAGAGCTGCAACCTCTGCCAGACATGGCAAAGGTGAGTGGGATGTTGTTTCCATTGCTGATGATTGCAGGAAGGACTGTAAGGATGGAAAGGCTGGTGTTTGCCATGGGCTGGGAAACACATCTGGTTTTCATTTTATCTTTCTCTTTGAGTGCCAGACAAAAAGCAGAGTGTGCCCTCACCTTGGACCCCTCCTGCCCTCTTCTGCTGAGATGGAGAAATGTTCCAGCTTGTAGAAGGACATCAGGACAAGGATATGTGATCAAAATAAGTCCAGGCTGGCTGTCCTTGTGGGCATCAGCTGCTGGCATCTGCATTGCTGCTGCCATGAGCATGGCACAGCAGGTAAAAGATTGCTTTTCCTTGTGTGACACAGGAGCTCTTGACTTGACAGCTAGAGGGATGCAATAGAAAGAGCTGCAACCTCTGCCAGACATGGCAAAGGTGAGTGGGATGTTGTTTCAATTAGTCCTGATGTCAGGAAGGACTGTAAGGATGGAAAGTCTGGTGTTTGCCATGGGCAGGGAAAGACATCTGGTTTTCATTTTCTCTTTCTCTTTGTGTGCCAGAAAAAGAGCAGAGTGTGCCCTCACCTTGGACCCCTCCTGCCCTCTTCTGCTGAGATGGAGAAATGTTCCAGCTTGTAGAAGGACATCAGGACAAAGATATGTAATGAAAATAATTCCAGGCTGGATGTCCTTTTGGGCATCAGCTGCTGGCATCTGGACGTCTGCAGCCATGAGCATGGCACAGCAGGTAAAAGATTGCGTTTCCCTGTGTGACACAGGAGCTCTTGACTTGAAAGCTAGAGGGATGCAATAGAAAGAGCTGCAACCTCTGCCAGACATGGCAAAGGTGAGTGGGATGTTGTTTCCATTGCTGATGATTGCAGGAAGGACTGTAGGGATGGAAAGGCTGGTGTTTGCCATGGGCTGGGAAACACATCTTGTTTTCATTTTCTCTTTCTCTTTGAGTGCCAGATAAAGAGCAGAGTGTGCCCTCACCTTGGACCCATCCTGCCCTCTTCTGCTGAGATGGAGAAATGTTCCAGCTTGTAGAAGGACATCAGGACAAGGATATGTAATGAAAATAAGTCCAGGCTGGCTGTCCTTGTGGGCATCAGCTGCTGGCATCTGCATTGCTGCTGCCATGAGCATGGCACAGCAGGTAAAAGATTGCTTTTCCTTGTGTGACACAGGAGCTCTTGACTTGACAGCTAGAGGGATGCAATAGAAAGAGCTGCAACCTCTGCCAGACATGGCAAAGGTGAGTGGGATGTTGTTTCAATTAGTGCTGATGTCAGGAAGGACTGGAAGGATGGAAAGTCTGGTTTTTGCCATGGGCAGGGAAACACATCTGGTTTTCATTTTCTCTTTCTCTTTGAGTGCCAGATAAAGAGCAGAGTGTGCCCTCACCTTGGACCCCTCCTGCCCTCTTCTGCTGAGATGGAGAAATGTTCCAGCTTGTAGAAGGACATCAGGACAAAGATGCGTAATGAACATAAGTCCAGGCTGGCTTTCCTTGTGGGCATCAGCTGCTGGCATCTGCATTGCTGCTGCCATGAGCATGGCAAAGCAGGTAAAAGATTGCTTTTCCTTGTGTCACAGGAGCTCTTGACTTGAAAGCTAGAGGGATGCAATAGAAAGAGCTGCAACCTCTGCCAGACATGGCAAAGGTGAGTGGGATGTTGTTTCAATTATTGCTGATGATTGCAGGAAGGGCTGTAGGGATGGAAAGGCTGGTGTTTGCCATGGGCTGGGAAACACATCTTGTTTTCATTTTCTCTTTCTCTTTGAGTGCCAGATAAAGAGCAGAGTGTGCCCTCACCTTGGACCCATCCTGCCCTCTTCTGCTGAGATGGAGAAATGTTCCAGCTTGTAGAAGGACATCAGGACAAGGATATGTAATGAAAATAAGTCCAGGCTGGCTGTCCTTGTGGGCATCAGCTGCTGGCATCTGCATTGCTGCTGCCATGAGCATGGCACAGCAGGTAAAAGATTGCTTTTCCTTGTGTGACACAGGAGCTCTTGACTTGACAGCTAGAGGGATGCAATAGAAAGAGCTGCAACCTTTGCCAGACATGGCAAAGGTGAGTGGGATGTTGTTTCAATTAGTGCTGATGTCAGGAAGGACTGTAAGGATGGAAAGTCTGGTGTTTGCCATGGGCAGGGAAAGACATCTGGTTTTCATTTTCTCTTTGTGTGCCAGAGAAAGAGCAGAGTGTGCCCTCACCTTGGACCCCTCCTGCCCTCTTCTGCTGAGATGGAGAAATGTTCCAGCTTGTAGAAGGACATCAGGACAAAGATATGTAATGAAAATAAGTCCAGGCTGGCTGTCCTTGTGGGCATCAGCTGCTGGCATCTGGACGTCTGCAGCCATGAGCATGGCACAGCAGGTAAAAGATTGCGTTTCCTTGTGTGACACAGGAGCTCTTGACTTGAAAGCTAGAGGGATGCAATAGAAAGAGCTGCAACCTCTGCCAGATATGGCAAAGGTGAGTGGGATGTTGTTTCAATTAGTGCAGATGTCAGGAAGGACTGTAAGGATGGAAAGGCTGGTGTTTGCCATGGGCTGGGAAACACATCTTGTTTTCATTTTCTCTTTCTCTTTGAGTGCCAGATAAAGAGCAGAGTGTGCCCTCACCTTGGACCCATCCTGCCCTCTTCTGCTGAGATGGAGAAATGTTCCAGCTTGTAGAAGGACATCAGGACAAGGATATGTAATGAAAATAAGTCCAGGCTGGCTGTCCTTGTGGGCATCAGCTGCTGGCATCTGCATTGCTGCTGCCATGAGCATGGCACAGCAGGTAAAAGATTGCTTTTCCTTGTGTGACACAGGAGCTCTTGACTTGACAGCTAGAGGGATGCAATAGAAAGAGCTGCAACCTCTGCCAGACATGGCAAAGGTGAGTGGGATGTTGTTTCAATTAGTGCTGATGTCAGGAAGGACTGTAAGGATGGAAAGTCTGGTGTTTGCCATGGGCAGGGAAAGACATCTGGTTTTCATTTTCTCTTTCTCTTTGAGTGCCAGATAAAGAGCAGAGTGTGCCCTCACCTTGGACCCCTCCTGCCCTCTTCTGCTGAGATGGAGAAATGTTCCAGCTTGTAGAAGGACATCAGGACAAAGATATGTAATGAAAATAAGTCCAGGCTGGCTGTCCTTGTGGGCATCAGCTGCTGGCATCTGGACGTCTGCAGCCATGAGCATGGCACAGCAGGTAAAAGATTGCGTTTCCTTGTGTGACACAGGAGCTCTTGACTTGACAGCTAGAGGGATGCAATAGAAAGAGCTGCAACCTCTGCCAGACATGGCAAAGGTGAGTGGGATGTTGTTTACATTGCTGATGATTGCAGGAAGGACTGTAAGGATGGAAAGGCTGGTGTTTGCCATGGGCTGGGAAACACATCTGGTTTTCATTTTATCTTTAACTTTGAGTGCCAGTCAAAAAGCAGAGTGTGCCCTCACCTTGGACCCCTCCTGCCCTCTTCTGCTGAGATGGAGAAATGTTCCAGCTTGTAGAAGGACATCAGGGCAAAGATATGTGATCAAAATAAGTCCAGGCTGGCTGTCCTTGTGGGCATCAGCTGCTGCCATCTGCATTGCTGCTGCCATGAGCATGGCACAGCAGGTAAAAGATTGCTTTTCCTTGTGTGACACAGGAGCTCTTGACTTGACAGCTAGAGGGATGCAATAGAAAGAGCTGCAACCTCTGCCAGACATGGCAAAGGTGAGTGGGATGTTGTTTCCATTGCTGATGATTGCAGGAAGGACTGTAGGGATGGAAAGGCTGGTGTTTGCCATGGGCTGGGAAACACATCTTGTTTTCATTTTCTCTTTCTCTTTGAGTGCCAGATAAAGAGCAGAGTGTGCCCTCACCTTGGACCCATCCTGCCCTCTTCTGCTGAGATGGAGAAATGTTCCAGCTTGTAGAAGGACATCAGGACAAGGATATGTAATGAAAATAAGTCCAGGCTAGCTGTCCTTGTGGGCATCAGCTGCTGGCATCTGCATTGCTGCTGCCATGAGCATGGCACAGCAGGTAAAAGATTGCTTTTCCTTGTGTGACACAGGAGCTCTTGACTTGACAGCTAGAGGGATGCAATAGAAAGAGCTGCAACCTCTGCCAGACATGGCAAAGGTGAGTGGGATGTTGTTTCAATTAGTGCTGATGTCAGGAAGGACTGTAAGGATGGAAAGTCTGGTGTTTGCCATGGGCAGGGAAAGACATCTGGTTTTCATTTTCTCTTTGTGTGCCAGAAAAAGAGCAGAGTGTGCCCTCACCTTGGACCCCTCCTGCCCTCTTCTGCTGAGATGGAGAAATGTTCCAGCTTGTAGAAGGACATCAGGACAAAGATATGTAATGAAAATAAGTCCAGGCTGGCTGTCCTTGTGGGCATCAGCTGCTGGCATCTGGACGTCTGCAGCCATGAGCATGGCACAGCAGGTAAAAGATTGCGTTTCCTTGTGTGACACAGGAGCTCTTGACTTGAAAGCTAGAGGGATGCAATAGAAAGAGCTGCAACCTCTGCCAGACATGGCAAAGGTGAGTGGGATGTTGTTTACATTGCTGATGATTGCAGGAAGGACTGAAAGGATGGAAAGGCTGGTGTTTGCCATGGGCTGGGAAACACATCTGGTTTTCATTTTGTCTTTCTCTTTGAGTGCCAGACAAAAAGCAGAGTGTGCCCTCACCTTGGACCCCTCCTGCCCTCTTCTGCTGAGATGGAGAAATGTTCCAGCTTGTAGAAGGACATCAGGACAAGGATATGTGATGAAAATAAGTCCAGGCTGGCTGTCCTTGTGGGCATCAGCTGCTGGCATCTGCATTGCTGCTGCCATGAGCATGGCACAGCAGGTAAAAGATTGCTTTTCCTTGTGTGACACAGGAGCTCTTGACTTGACAGCTAGAGGGATGCAATAGAAAGAGCTGCAACCTCTGCCAGACATGGCAAAGGTGAGTGGGATGTTGTTTCAATTAGTGCTGATGTCAGGAAGGACTGGAAGGATGGAAAGTCTGGTTTTTGCCATGGGCAGGGAAAGACATCTGGTTTTCATTTTCTCTTTCTCTTTGAGTGCCAGATAAAGAGCAGAGTGTGCCCTCACCTTGGACCCCTCCTGCCCTCTTCTGCTGAGATGGAGAAATGTTCCAGCTTCTAGAAGGACATCAGGACAAAGATGCGTAATGAACATAAGTCCAGGCTGGCTTTCCTTGTGGGCATCAGCTGCTGGCATCTGCATTGCTGCTGCCATGAGCATGGCAAAGCTAGTAAAAGATTGCTTTTCCTTGTGTCACAGGAGCTCATGACTTGAAAGCTAGAGGGATGCAATAGAAAGAGCTGCAACCTCTGCCAGACATGGCAAAGGTGAGTGGGATGTTGTTTCAATTAGTGCTGATGTCAGGAAGGACTGGAAGGATGGAAAGGCTGGTGTTTGCCATGGGCAGGGAAACACATCTGGTTTTCATTTTCTCTTTCTCTTTGTGTGCCAGAAAAAGAGCAGAGTGTGCCCTCACCTTGGACCCATCCTGCCCTCTCCTGCTCAGAGGGAGAAATGTTCCAGCTTCTAGAAGGACATCAGGACAAGGATATGTAATGAAAATAAGTCCAGGCTGGCTGTCCTTGTGGGCATCAGCTGCTGGCATCTGCATTGCTGCTGCCATGAGCATGGCACAGCAGGTAATAGATCGCGTTTCCTTGTGTGACACAGGAGCTCTTGACTTGACAACTAGAGGGATGCAATAGAAAGAGCTGCAACCTCTGCCAGACATGGCAAAGGTGAGTGGGATGTTGTTTCAATTAGTGCTGATGTCAGGAAGGACTGTAAGGATGGAAAGGCTGGTGTTTGCCATGGGCAGGGAAAGACATCTGGTTTTCATTTTCTCTTTGTGTGCCAGAAAAAGAGCAGAGTGTGCCCTCACCTTGGACCCCTCCTGCCCTCTTCTGCTGAGATGGAGAAATGTTCCAGCTTCTAGAAGGACATCAGTACAAAGATGTGTAATGAAAATAAGTCCAGGCTGGCTTCCTTGTGGGCATCAGCTGCTGGCATCTGCATTGCTGCTGCCATGAGCATGGCAAAGCAGGTAAAAGGTTGCTTTTCCCTGTGTGACACAGGAGCTCTTGACTTGAAAGCTAGAGGGATGCAATAGAAAGAGCTGCAACCTCTGCCAGACATGGCAAAGTTGAGTGGGATGTTGTTTCAATTAGTGCAGATGTCAGGAAGGACTGTAAGGATGGAAAGGCTGGTGTTTGCCATGGGCTGGGAAACACATCTTGTTTTCATTTTCTCTTTCTCTTTGAGTGCCAGATAAAGAGCAGAGTGTGCCCTCACCTTGGACCCATCCTGCCCTCTTCTGCTGAGATGGAGAAATGTTCCAGCTTCTAGAAGGAGATCAGGACAAAGATATGTAATGAACATAAGTCCAGGCTGGCTGTCCTTGTGGGCATCAGCTGCTGGCATCTGCATTGCTGCTGCCATGAGCATGGCACAGCAGGTAAAAGATTGCTTTTCCTTGTGTGACACAGGAGCTCTTGACTTGACAGCTAGAGGGATGCAATAGAAAGAGCTGCAACCTCTGCCAGACATGGCAAAGGTGAGTGGGATGTTGTTTCAATTAGTGCTGATGTCAGGAAGGACTGGAAGGATGGAAAGTCTGGTGTTTGCCATGGGCAGGGAAAGACATCTGGTTTTCATTTTCTCTTTGTGTGCCAGAAAAAGAGCAGAGTGTGCCCTCACCTTGGACCCCTCCTGCCCTCTTCTGCTGAGATGGAGAAATGTTCCAGCTTGTAGAAGGACATCAGGACAAAGATATGTAATGAAAATAAGTCCAGGCTGGCTGTCCTTGTGGGCATCAGCTGCTGGCATCTGGACGTCTGCAGCCATGAGCATGGCACAGCAGGTAAAAGATTGCGTTTCCTTGTGTGACACAGGAGCTCTTGACTTGACAGCTAGAGGGATGCAATAGAAAGAGCTGCAACCTCTGCCAGACATGGCAAAGGTGAGTGGGATGTTGTTTCAATTAGTGCTGATGTCAGGAAGGACTGTAAGGATGGAAAGTCTGGTGTTTGCCATGGGCAGGGAAAGACATCTGGTTTTCATTTTCTCTTTCTCTTTGAGTGCCAGATAAAGAGCAGAGTGTGCCCTCACCTTGGACCCCTCCTGCCCTCTTCTGCTGAGATGGAGAAATGTTCCAGCTTGTAGAAGGACATCAGGACAAAGATATGTAATGAAAATAAGTCCAGGCTGGCTGTCCTTGTGGGCATCAGCTGCTGGCATCTGGACGTCTGCAGCCATGAGCATGGCAAAGCAGGTAAAAGATTGCGTTTCCTTGTGTGACACAGGAGCTCTTGACTTGACAGCTAGAGGGATGCAATAGAAAGAGCTGCAACCTCTGCCAGACATGGCAAAGGTGAGTGGGATGTTGTTTACATTGCTGATGATTGCAGGAAGGACTGTAAGGATGGAAAGGCTGGTGTTTGCCATGGGCTGGGAAACACATCTGGTTTTCATTTTATCTTTCTCTTTGAGTGCCAGATACAGAGCAGAGTGTGCCCTCACCTTGGACCCATCCAGCTCTCTGCTGCTCAGAGGGAGAAATGTCCAAGCTTCTAGAAGGACATCAGGACAAAGATATGTAATGAAAATAAGTCCAGGCTGGCTGTCCTTGTGGGCATCAGCTGCTGGCATCTGCATTGCTGCTGCCATGAGCATGGCACAGCAGGTAAAAGATTGCTTTTCCTTGTGTGACAGAGGAGCTCTTGACTTGAAAGCTAGAGGGATGCAATAGAAAGAGCTGCAACCTCTGCCAGACATGGCAAAGGTGAGTGTGATGTTGTTTCAATTAGTGCTGATGTCAGGAGGACTGTAAGGATGGAAAGGCTGGTGTTTGCCATGGGCAGGGAAAGACATCTGGTTTTCATTTTCTCTTTGAGTGCCAGAAAAAGAGCAGAGTGTGCCCTCACGTTGGACCCATCCTGCCCTCTTCTGCTGAGATGGAGAAATGTTCCAGCTTGTAGAAGGACATCAGGACAGGGATATGTAATGAAAGTAAGTCCAGGCTGGCTTTCCTTGTGGGCATCAGATGCTGGCATCTGCATTGCTGCTGCCATGAGCATGGCACAGCAGGTAAAAGATTGCTTTTCCTTGTGTGACACAGGAGCTCTTGACTTGAAAGCTAGAGGGATGCAATAGAAAGAGCTGCAACCTCGGCCAGACATGGCAAAGGTGAGTGGGATGTTGTTTCAATTAGTGCTGATGTCAGGAGGACTTTAAGGATGGAAAGTCTGGTGTTTGCCATGGGCAGGGAAACACATCTTGTTTTTATTTTCTCTTTGTGTGCCAGAAAAAGAGCAGAGTGTGCCCTCACCTTGGACCCCTCCTGCCCTCTTCTGCTGAGATGGAGAAATGTTCCAGCTTCTAGAAGGACATCAGGACAAAGATGCGTAATGAACATAAGTCCAGGCTGGCTTTCCTTGTGGGCATCAGCTGCTGTCATCTGCATTGCTGCTGCCATGAGCATGGCAAAGCTAGTAAAAGATTGCTTTTCCTTGTGTCACAGGAGCTCTTGACTTGAAAGCTAGAGGGATGCAATAGAAAGAGCTGCAACCTCTGCCAGACATGGCAAAGGTGAGTGGGATGTTGTTTACATTGCTGATGATTGCAGGAAGGACTGTAAGGATGGAAAGGCTGGTGTTTGCCATGGGCTGGGAAACACATCTGGTTTTCATTTTATCTTTCTCTTTGAGTGCCAGACAAAAAGCAGAGTGTGCCCTCACCTTGGACCCCTCCTGCCCTCTTCTGCTGAGATGGAGAAATGTTCCAGCTTGTAGAAGGACATCAGGACAAGGATATGTGATCAAAATAATTCCAGGCTGGCTGTCCTTGTGGGCATCAGCTGCTGGCATCTGCATTGCTGCTGCCATGAGCATGGCACAGCAGGTAAAAGATTGCTTTTCCTTGTGTGACACAGGAGCTCTTGACATGACAGCTAGAGGGATGCAATAGAAAGAGCTGCAACCTCTGCCAGACATGGCAAAGGTGAGTGGGATGTTGTTTCCATTGCTGATGATTGCAGGAAGGACTGTAGGGATGGAAAGGCTGGTGTTTGCCATGGGCTGGGAAACACATCTTGTTTTCATTTTCTCTTTCTCTTTGAGTGCCAGATAAAGAGCAGAGTGTGCCCTCACCTTGGACCCATCCTGCCCTCTTCTGCTGAGATGGAGAAATGTTCCAGCTTGTAGAAGGACATCAGGACAAGGATATGTAATGAAAATAAGTCCAGGCTGGCTGTCCTTGTGGGCATCAGCTGCTGGCATCTGCATTGCTGCTGCCATGAGCATGGCACAGCAGGTAAAAGATTGCTTTTCCTTGTGTGACACAGGAGCTCTTGACATGACAGCTAGAGGGATGCAATAGAAAGAGCTGCAACCTCTGCCAGACATGGCAAAGGTGAGTGGGATGTTGTTTCAATTAGTGCTGATGTCAGGAAGGACTGTAAGGATGGAAAGTCTGGTGTTTGCCATGGGCAGGGAAACACATCTGGTTTTCATTTTCTCTTTGTGTGCCAGAAAAAGAGCAGAGTGTGCCCTCACCTTGGACCCCTCCTGCCCTCTTCTGCTGAGATGGAGAAATGTTCCAGCTTGTAGAAGGACATCAGGACAAAGATATGTAATGAAAATAAGTCCAGGCTGGCTGTCCTTGTGGGCATCAGCTGCTGGCATCTGGACGTCTGCAGCCATGAGCATGGCACAGCAGGTAAAAGATTGCTTTTCCTTGTGTGACACAGGAGCTCTTGACTTGAAAGCTAGAGGGATGCAATAGAAAGAGCTGCAACCTCTGCCAGACATGGCAAAGGTGAGTGGGATGTTGTTTACATTGCTGATGATTGCAGGAAGGACTGTAAGGATGGAAAGGCTGGTGTTTGCCATGGGCTGGGAAACACATCTGGTTTTCATTTTGTCTTTCTCTTTGAGTGCCAGACACAAGCAGAGTGTGCCCTCACCTTGGACCCCTCCTGCCCTCTTCTGCTGAGATGGAGAAATGTTCCAGCTTCTAGAAGGACATCAGGACAAGGATATGTGATGAAAATAAGTCCAGGCTGGCTGTCCTTGTGGGCATCAGCTGCTGGCATCTGCATTGCTGCTGCCATGAGCATGGCACAGCAGGTAAAAGATTGCGTTTCCTTGTGTGACACAGGAGCTCTTGATTGAAAGCTAGAGGGATGCAATAGAAAGAGCTGCAACCTCTGCCAGACATGGCAAAGGTGAGTGGGATGTTGTTTCAATTAGTGCTGATGTCAGGAAGGACTGTAAGGATGGAAAGGCTGGTGTTTGCCATGGGCAGGGAAACACATCTGGTTTTCATTTTCTCTTTCTCTTTGAGTGCCAGATAAAGAGCAGAGTGTGCCCTCACCTTGGACCCATCCTGCCCTCTTCTGCTGAGATGGAGAAATGTTCCAGCTTCTAGAAGGACATCAGGACAAGGATATGTAATGAAAATAAGTCCAGGCTGGCTGTCCTTGTGGGCATCAGCTGCTGGCATCTGCATTGCTGCTGCCATGAGCATGGCACAGCAGGTAAAAGATTGCTTTTCCTTGTGTGACACAGGAGCACTTGACTTGACAGCTAGAGGGATGCAATAGAAAGAGCTGCAACCTCTGCCAGACATGGCAAAGGTGAGTGGGATGTTGTTTCAGTTGCTGCTGATGTCAGGAAGGACTGTAAGGATGGAAAGTCTGGTGTTTGCCATGGGCAGGGAAAGACATCTGGTTTTCATTTTCTCTTTCTCTTTGAGTGCCAGATAAAGAGCAGAGTGTGCCCTCACCTTGGACCCCTCCTGCCCTCTTCTGCTGAGATGGAGAAATGTTCCAGCTTCTAGAAGGACATCAGGACAAAGATGCGTAATGAACATAAGTCCAGGCTGGCTTTCCTTGTGGGCATCAGCTGCTGGCATCTGCATTGCTGCTGCCATGAGCATGGCACAGCAGGTAAAAGATTGCTTTTCCTTGTGTGACACAGGAGCTCTTGACTTGAAAGCTAGAGGGATGCAGTAGAAAGAGCTGCAAGCTCTGCCAGACGTGGAAAGGTGAGTGGGATGTTGTTTCAATTATTCCTGAAATCAGGAAGATTGTAAGGATGGAAAGTCTGGTGTTTGCCATGGGCTGGGAAACACATCTTATTTTCATTTTCTATTTCTCTTTGAGTGCCAGATACAGAGCAGAGTGTGCCCTCACCTTGGACCCATTCAGCTCTCTGCTGCTCAGAGGGAGAAATGTCCAAGCTTCTAGAAGGACATCAGGACAAAGATATGTAATGAAAATAAGTCCAGGCTAGCTATCCTTGTGGGCATCAGCTGCTGGCATCTGCATTGCTGCTGCCATGAGCATGGCACAGCAGGTAAAAGATTGCTTTTCCTTGTGTGACACAGGAGCTCTTGACATGACAGCTAGAGGGATGCAATAGAAAGAGCTGCAACCTCTGGCAGACATGGCAAAGGTGAGTGGGATGTTGTTTCAGTTGCTGCTGATGTCAGGAAGGACTGTAAGGATGGAAAGGCTGGTGTTTGCCATGGGCAGGGAAAGACATCTGGTTTTCATTTTCTCTTTCTCTTTGAGTGCCAGACAAAAAGCAGAGTGTGCCCTCACCTTGGACCCCTCCTGCCCTCTTCTGCTGAGATGGAGAAATGTTCCAGCTTCTAGAAGGACATCAGGACAAAGATGCGTAATGAACATAAGTCCAGGCTGGCTTTCCTTGTGGGCATCAGCTGCTGGCATCTGCATTGCTGCTGCCATGAGCATGGCAAAGCTAGTAAAAGATTGCTTTTCCTTGTGTCACAGGAGCTCTTGACTTGAAAGCTAGAGGGATGCAATAGAAAGAGCTGCAACCTCTGCCAGACATGGCAAAGGTGAGTGGGATGTTGTTTCCATTGCTGATGATTGCAGGAAGGACTGTAAGGATGGAAAGGCTGGTGTTTGCCATGGGCTGGGAAACACATCTGGTTTTCATTTTCTCTTTCTCTTTGAGTGCCAGACAAAAAGCAGAGTGTGCCCTCACCTTGGACCCCTCCTGCCCTCTTCTGCTGAGATGGAGAAATGTTCCAGCTTCTAGAAGGACATCAGGACAAAGATGCGTAATGAACATAAGTCCAGGCTGGCTTTCCTTGTGGGCATCAGCTGCTGGCATCTGCATTGCTGCTGCCATGAGCATGGCAAAGCTAGTAAAAGATTGCTTTTCCTTGTGTCACAGGAGCTCTTGACTTGAAAGCTAGAGGGATGCAATAGAAAGAGCTGCAACCTCGGCCAGACATGGCAAAGGTGAGTGGGATGTTGTTTCAATTAGTGCTGATGTCAGGAAGGACTGGAAGGATGGAAAGTCTGGTGTTTGCCATGGGCAGGGAAACACATCTGGTTTTCATTTTCTCTTTCTCTTTGAGTGCCAGATAAAGAGCAGAGTGTGCCCTCACCTTGGACCCATCCTGCCCTCTTCTGCTGAGATGGAGAAATGTTCCAGCTTGTAGAAGGACATCAGGACAAGGATATGTAATGAAAATAAGTCCAGGCTGGCTGTCCTTGTGGGCATCAGCTGCTGGCATCTGCATTGCTGCTGCCATGAGCATGGCACAGCAGGTAAAAGATTGCTTTTCCTTGTGTGACACAGGAGCTCTTGACTTGACAGCTAGAGGGATGCAATAGAAAGAGCTGCAACCTCTGCCAGACATGGCAAAGGTGAGTGGGATATTGTTTCAATTAGTGCTGATGTCAGGTAGGACTGTCAGGATGGAAAGGCTGGTGTTTGCCATGGGCAGGGAAAGACATCTGGTTTTCATTTTCTCTTTGTGTGCCAGAAAAAGAGCAGAGTGTGCCCTCACCTTGGACCCCTCCTGCCCTCTTCTGCTGAGATGGAGAAATGTTCCAGCTTCTAGAAGGACATCAGGACAAAGATATGTAATGAACATAAGTCCAGGCTGGCTGTCCTTGTGGGCATCAGCTGCTGGCATCTGCATTGCTGCTGCCATGAGCATGGCAAAGCTAGTAAAAGATTGCTTTTCCTTGTGTCACAGGAGCTCTTGACTTGAAAGCTAGAGGGATGCAATAGAAAGAGCTGCAACCTCTGCCAGACATGGCAAAGGTGAGTGGGATGTTGTTTCCATTGCTGATGATTGCAGGAAGGACTGTAAGGATGGAAAGGCTGGTGTTTGCCATGGGCAGGGAAACACATCTGGTTTTCATTTTCTCTTTCTCTTTGAGTGCCAGATAAAGAGCAGAGTGTGCCCTCACCTTGGACCCCTCCTGCCCTCTTCTGCTGAGATGGAGAAATGTTCCAGCTTGTAGAAGGACATCAGGACAAGGATATCTGATGAAAATAATTCCAGGCTGGCTGTCCTTGTGGGCATCAGCTGCTGGCATCTGCATTGCTGCTGCCATGAGCATGGCACAGCAGGTAAAAGATTGCTTTTCCTTGTGTGACACAGGAGCTCTTGACTTGAAAGCTAGAGGGATGCAATAGAAAGAGCTGCAACCTCTGCCAGACATGGCAAAGGTGAGTGGGATGTTGTTTCAATTAGTGTTGATGTCAGGAAGGACTGTAAGGATGGAAAGGCTGGTGTTTGCCATGGGGAGGGAAACACATCTGCTTGTCATTTTCTCTTTCTCTTTGAGTGCCAGATAAAGAGCAGAGTGTGCCCTCACCTTGGACCCCTCCTTCCCTCTTCTGCTGAGATGGAGAAATGTTCCAGCTTGTAGAAGGACATCAGGACAAGGATATGTAATGAAAATAAGTCCAGGCTGGCTGTCCTTGTGGGCATCAGCTGCTGGCATCTGCATTTCTGCTGCCATGAGCATGGCACAGCAGGTAAAAGATTGCTTTTCCTTGTGTGACACAGGAGCTCTTGACTTGAAAGCTAGAGGGATGCAATAGAAAGAGCTGCAACCTCTGCCAGACATGGCAAAGGTGAGTGGGATGTTGTTTCCATTGCTGATGATTGCAGGAAGGACTGTAAGGATGGAAAGGCTGGTGTTTGCCATGGGCTGGGAAACACATCTCGTTTTCATTTTCTCTTTCTCTTTGAGTGCCAGATAAAGAGCAGAGTGTGCCCTCACCTTGGACCCCTCCTGCCCTCTTCTGCTGAGATGGAAAAATGTTCCAGCATCTAGAAGGACATCAGGACAAAGATATGTAATGAACATAAGTCCAGGCTGGCTGTCCTTGTGGGCATCAGCTGCTGGCATCTGCATTGCTGCTGCCATGAGAATGGCAAAGCAGGTAAAAGATTGCGTTTCCTTGTGTGACACAGGAGCTCTTGACTTGAAAGCTAGAGGGATGCAATAGAAAGAGCTGCAACCTCTGCCAGACATGGCAAAGGTGAGTGGGATGTTTTTTCCATTGCTGATGATTGCAGGAAGGACTGTAAGGATGGAAAGGCTGGTGTTTGCCATGGTCAGGGAAACACAGCTGGTTTTCATTTTCTCTTACTCTTTGAGTGCCAGATAAAGAGCAGAGTGTGCCCTCACCTTGGACCCCTCCTGCCCTCTGCTGCTCAGAGGGAGAAATGTTCCAGCTTCTAGAAGGACATCAGGACAAAGATATGTAATGAAAATAAGTCCAGGCTGGCTGTCCTTGTGGGCATCAGCTGCTGGCATCTGCATTGCTGCTGCCATGAGCATGGCACAGCAGGTAAAAGATTGCTTTTCCTTGTGTGACACAGGAGCTCTTGACTTGACAGCTAGAGGGATGTAACAGAAAGAGCTGCAACCTCTGCCAGACATGGCAAAGGTGAGTGGGATGTTGTTTCAGTTGCTGCTGATGTCAGGAGGACTGGAAGGATGGAAAGGCTGGTGTTTGCCATGGGCTGGGAAACACAGCTGGTTTTCATTTTCTCTTTCTCTTTGAGTGCCAGATAAAGAGCAGAGTGTGCCCTCACCTTGGACCCCTCCTGCCCTCCTCTGCTGCTGCTGAGAAATGTTAGAGCTTCTAGAAGGACATCAGGACAAAGATATGTAATGAAAATAAGTCCAGGCTGGATGTCCTTGTGGGCATCAGCTGCTGGCATCTGGACTTCTGCTGCCATGAGCATGGCACAGCAGGTAAAAGATTGCTTTTCCTTGTGTGACACAGGAGCTCTTGACTTGAAAGCTAGAGGGATGCAATAGAAAGAGCTGCAACCTCTGCCAGACATGGCAAAGGTGAGTGGGATGTTGTTTCAATTAGTGCTGATGTCAGGAAGGTCTGTAAGGATGGAAAGGCTGGTGTTTGCCATGGGCAGGGAAAAATATCTGGTTTTCATTTTCTCTTTCTCTTTGAGTGCCAGATAAAGAGCAGAGTGTGCCCTCACCTTGGACCCATCCTGCCCTCTGCTGCTGAGATGGAGAAATGTTCCAGCTTCTAGAAGGAAATCAGGACAAAGATATGTAATGAAAATAAGTCCAGGCTGGCTGTCCTTGTGGGCATCAGCTGCTGGCATCTGCATTGCTGCTGCCATGAGCATGGCACAGCAGGTAAAAGATTGCTTTTCCTTGTGTGACACAGGAGCTCTTGACTTGAAAGCTAGAGGGATGCAATAGAAAGAGCTGCAACCTCTGCCAGACATGGCAAAGGTGATTGGGATGTTGTTTCCATTGCTGATGATTGCAGGAAGGACTGTAAGGATGGAAAGGCTGGTGTTTGCCGTGGGCTGGGAAACACATCTTGTTTTCATTTTCTCTTTCTCTTTGAGTGCCAGATAAAGAGCAGAGTGTGCCCTCACCTTGGACCCCTCCTGCCCTCTCCTGCTGAGATGGAGAAATGTTCCAGCTTGTAGAAGGACATCAGGACAAGGATATGTAATGAAAATAAGTCCAGGCTGGCTGTCCTTGTGGGCATCAGCTGCTGGCATCTGCATTGCTGCTGCCATGAGCATGGCAAAGCAGGTAAAAGTTTGCTTTTCCTTGTGTGACACAGGAGCTCTTGACTTGAAAGCTAGAGGGATGCAATAGAAAGAGCTGCAACCTCTGCCAGACATGGCAAATGTGAGTGGGATGTTGTTTCAATTAGTGTTGATGTCAGGAAGGACTGTAAGGATGGAAAGGCTGGTGTTTGCCATGGGGAGGGAAACACATCTGCTTGTCATTTTCTCTTTCTCTTTGAGTGCCAGATAAAGAGCAGAGTGTGCCCTCACCTTGGACCCCTCCTGCCCTCTTCTGCTGAGATGGAGAAATGTTCCAGCTTGTAGAAGGACATCAGGACAAGGATATGTAATGAAAATAAGTCCAGGCTGGCTGTCCTTGTGGGCATCAGCTGCTGGCATCTGCATTGCTGCTGCCATGAGCATGGCACAGCAGGTAAAAGATTGCTTTTCCTTGTGTGACACAGGAGCTCTTGACTTGAAAGCTAGAGGGATGCAATAGAAAGAGCTGCAACCTCTGCCAGACATGGCAAAGGTGAGTGGGATGTTGTTTCCATTGCTGATGATTGCAGGAAGGACTGTAAGGATGGAAAGGCTGGTGTTTGCCATGGGCTGGGAAACACATCTCGTTTTCATTTTCTCTTTCTCTTTGAGTGCCAGATAAAGAGCAGAGTGTGCCCTCACCTTGGACCCCTCCTGCCCTCTTCTGCTGAGATGGAAAAATGTTCCAGCATCTAGAAGGACATCAGGACAAAGATATGTAATGAACATAAGTCCAGGCTGGCTGTCCTTGTGGGCATCAGCTGCTGGCATCTGCATTGCTGCTGCCATGAGAATGGCAAAGCAGGTAAAAGATTGCGTTTCCTTGTGTGACACAGGAGCTCTTGACTTGAAAGCTAGAGGGATGCAATAGAAAGAGCTGCAACCTCTGCCAGACATGGCAAAGGTGAGTGGGATGTTGTTTCCATTGCTGATGATTGCAGGAAGGACTGTAAGGATGGAAAGGCTGGTGTTTGGCATGGGCAGGGAAACAATGCTGGTTTTCATCTTCTCTTTCTCTTTGAGTGCCAGAAAAATAGAGGAGAGTGTGCATGCTTTCTACCCCTCTTGCCCTCTTCTGCTGAGATGGAGAAATGTCCCAGGTTCTACAAGGACATCAGGACAAAGATATGTAGTGAAAATAAGTCCAGGCTGGCTGTCCTTGTGGGCATCAGCTGCTAGCTTCTGCATTGGTGTTGCCATGAGCATGTCACAGCAGGTAAGGGATTGCTTTTCCTTGTGGGACAGCTGTTAAGCCATTCTGATTCACCCTTTGCATCCACAGCATACAGTTTTTTCCCACACTGCTGTTTCTATCCAGCAGTGTGCATATGTGCAGTGCTACAGATGTTGGTGGCCCTGCCTGTGGCAGGGGGTTGGAGATTCCTGATCCTTGAGGTCCCTTCCAACCCGGGCCATTCTGTGTGTGTGTTTGTGACTGGCTAAACACCAATTGTTGCTAGCTCAGCAGGTATACTGCTAATTATTGAACGCCTGACAGCTGCTTATCAACACTTGGCCACTATTTCTGGACACCTGCTCATCCCTGAAGAGAGAGAAGTTTGGAAGGAGGACAGAGGGGAGTCTCTTGATGCCTGCCTGTTGCATCCCAACCTGCCCACAGAGTGAGTCAGTTCGGCCTTGTGTGGAGGCCCTGGCTTCTTTGGAGTCTGTTTTTCTTTTGCTGAGCTTCTCCTATCCAAACAGAATGGCCTTACAACATGCTTTCTGGTCCTTAATACTATACCCATGCAATTTGTAACTATTACAGTTCTGTAAGTGAGAATTGATCACATGATTGAACAACTGTATTTCTAAAATATGTTATGAAATAACTTCTTTTTACTAATACTAATACTAATAAAGTCTTTCTACTTTTTCAAACTGTTTCTAAGGGCAAATTACAAAACACATTGTGCTGTACTGCTTCAGAGCAATCCCACATTTGATAGCCAGTGCAGAAACAACATTCCATCCTACAGCATTAGCTAGTTCAGAGGTACCAGACGTGTATCTGGATGTGGCTGTTGTGCATAACTGGGGCTGAGGGATCAGAAGTGACAGCTCCACTCTTGGAGACCACAGAACTGAAATGGAAAGATAAAATAGTTGCAGGGCAATTGTTCTGTGTGCCTGAAGCAGGGACCGATTTATGGGGGAGAGATTTAACAGTTAAATGAGGATTACAGCTGCAAGTCTGTGAAACAGATATCAGGTGTCAATGAATGTGTTAACAGCTGGTGATGAGAAGAAATGAATCCAAAGCTGTGGGCAGGGGAAGGAAATCGGGGTGGACTCACAATTTTCCCTTACAAAGAACTGCCCAAGGAGGGAGTGGAGCTGTGAAACAGCAACAACATCCCATAGCCTTAGAAGGGAGAGTGGGTCTAAAAGCTGTAACACAGACAGTGCTTAAGGATGGTCTTCTGGAACCTTGTCTGTGGCCTTATAACACCCCAATCCTGTCGGCACGGAAGGCAGACGGCACGTATCGGCTGGTGCAAGATGTAAGGAAATGACTGAACCCGTTCTCAAAAGACAGCCTGTGGTTCCTAACCCCTATACCCTAATGAGTCAGATCCCACACGGACAGCAGTGGTTTGGTGTGAGAGACCTCACAGATGCTTTCCGGACAGCCTTTGGACTCAGAGAGAAATGGCTGCGTTTGTATGAGGACACATTGTAATCCTATCGTGATTCGTGATGATACTGTAGATACTGGAACTCGTGCTAATCCTTGTCTTTGCAGCATTTGAAGCAAGCAGCTGGTGCTGCTGTCATGCAGAAAGCTCCCTTCCAACCACTCAGCAAGCATTTGGATGAGACAGCTTCCTGCTGGGGAGCCCTCCGGCATCACTGCTGCCTCCTCCAGAACCATACCTGCAGATGCTTCAGAGCTCTTCAGCATGGACTTCCTTCCTCCCATCAGCAGCTGCTCCTGCACTGACCTTCATTCACACTGGGATACCATCTGCTTCCAGCAGGAGCTGACCTGCGAGACAGAGAAAGGAAACGTGGGATGAGCACCAATGCAGAAGCACAAGGCTGTGTCACCACCACGTCTTGCAGCCTTGGGAAGTCAGCTGCAACTGCAGCCTTGGTCAGAATTACAACGGGCACCGTAAATTAAGTGTGACCTCTGAAGTTGTTGCCATGATCAGAAATAGACGCTGAAATCGCTCACATAACTGTCGGTGGTTCCCTCCAAATTCTTTTGCTTTGGGGAACAGATGGACTCGGAATGGAAGGACACGAGAAAAATGACATCTGATTGAGCTCAGCAGACTTGAGAGGTGGGCCTGGGTGAACCTCATGAGGTTCAGCACAGCCAAGTGCAAGGTTTGGCATTTGGGCCGGAGGAATCCCAGGCATTCTTTTGTCATCGTGGTGGTTTCCAATAGACCCCAACAATGAGACATCAGGTCGCCGTGTGGGCTCCTGGGTGACACTGCCATTGCCCAGCCATTGCAGCCTAGGGGCAAATAAAGTAAAATACTTCAGAAAGATCTCACACTGATTGCATATTTTACTGTTCTTTTACACAAAACAGAAGGGGAGGACAGCAGATGCATGCAGCTGCATCAACACCCAGGCTGCTAAAGGAATGGAAAGACAGAAACATCAAATATCAATGCGTTATTCTAATGCAAGGAGGGAAGCTTTTTTCAATGTTACTTTTTATCATTTAAAATAAGCAGTTGGCACTCTTACAGGAAAATCCTAGGCCCCAGGTTCTGACAGTGTGGCAATCTGGCACGGACTCAGCTGTGACTGATCCAAACAGTCTGTTCCAGATTTTAACATCCCTTCTATGCATTCACAAGTTTTCTCTCTTGACTTCCCCTTACAGCCGTTAGATGCCAGCAAAACATCCCACAAACACTCCTTAACTCTGTGCACACAGGCACCCATCCAACCAGAGCCATCAGTCATTCCCAGCCATGCGCTCTTCCTCCAATCATGGTCAGCATCACACGGCCGTCACGCAGCTCACTTGACTCAGTTTTTCTCTTCTTTCTGGAGGTGTCCTTGCTTCTCAGCCTTACCTTCTCGTGATGTTTATCTCGCTCTGCAGCTCCTGCTCTGAATAGGCTTTCTTGGATTCCCGCATGACAGGCACAAAATGCAGCCACAGCCCCTGCCACCAAGGTCAGCTCTTCAGCACACATTACCTGAGGAGCACTTGGCAACTCCTGCAACCTGAGCAGTGCCAGGAAGACTGTTTCACTTCTGCTTCTCCTGGCTCAGAAATTAATTTTCCTACCTAGAAAATGGAAAAAGAAAGAAAAAAAATCCTGACATAAAGCAGACACAAGGGTTACTATGGAATTCTGGAAGGCAAGGGATTTGCCCCCTATGATGAGAAGTTGAGTGCAAAGAACTCAGAAGAGCCATGAGCAGGTTGTGAACTTGTGGGTAAAATCAGGAACTGCAGCAGTGCAGGGCTTCTGGAGGTGAGGGTCTGCTACAGCCACCTGGAAAGAGAGCCTGTTGGTGGGAGCTGCTTACTGCAGCCAGCAGAAGCATCGCACTCACTGACTCTCATCCTGATGGGGGATTCCAGTCAGTCTGGGAAATCAGCATGGCTGGCTGCAAGCAATCTGACAGACTCCTGGAGTGCAGTGAGAATCACTCTGTGGTGCAGGCATTGGGCACAGCAAGCAGAAGGGAAGCATTGCTGGACATGGTGCACACCAGGGGTTACGACAGGAGGCGGTCAGGGCTGCAGTGACCATGCCCTCCTTGAGTTGGTGATCTCAAGGAATGCGGGCCTGGCAGGAAGCAAAGGCAGGAGCCTGAACTTCAGGAGAGCCAGCTGCAGGCTGTTCCAGGAATTCTTCGACGAGATGCTCTGGACAACTGTTTGTAGGGGCAAAGGGATGGAAAAGAGCTGGTCACTTTCTCAGAAAAAAACTTGCTCAGGTTGCACGCTGAGCTGCAGGAGAGGAAGGGGAGGAGGTGCCAGCACGGCTCTGCACGATGCTCTGCCACACTGGGCAGCTTGATCATGGCTCAGCAGTGGGATCCGACGTGGAGAAGGGGAGAAGGAAATCAAGGATGGGAGGGAGCCATCAGACACAGTCGGTGAGTGTCTGTGCAGTCTTGCAGACCCAGAGATTCCCAGGTTGTTTCTGCTTTTGTAGCATTTGTGTGCTGCAGGGTGAGCAAAAGGTTCTGCTTCTTGATTCTTCTGCAGGAGCCGCCTAAAAGGGAAATGGCCACTGAGCTGCAGACCAAGCAGTACTGCCTGACGTTGGCCAGGGGGAGCTTCTCCTGCCGCAGTGTGCTGATGACAGGTCTGGAGATGATCTGCAGGGCCAGTTCGTAGGTGGGAGCCAGGAAAGGACATGATGGGAGGAGGGAGGTGTTAAGCAACAGCCAACGCATGGAAATGCATCAGAAAGCCCTGAAAAGCATCACAAAGCCACAGCCAGGAAGCTTGGGAGTATCATGAGCAGCATCCAGGATGCGAGAGATTATTTGCTACCATGCCAAATGGTAGCAGAGCTCCCCCTGCAGACATCCCAAAGCAAGACAAAACAGGAACAAACCCGGAGCTGTGCTGCACGCACCCCACAGCCACAGCATTGCAAGCTGAGGTGCCTTGCTGTGTGCTGCATTCATCCCAGTCCGTGTGAATGAAGACTCTGGAGGCAGTCAAGGTGTTGATTGAGCACGAGTGTGCTTTTATTATTATATAAAGGACAGGAGGGTGTGAGAGGTCGATGGTGATGATGGGACTCATCCTGTCTTGTCATGGAGAGAGTGGCTCAGAGCTCTCAGTGCTGCTGTCCGGTGCCTGGGACTGGAGGCCTGATTGAAAGTCCCCCTGCAAGAGGCTCTGCTCCTCCTCACTGATGCTGACCTGCTCCTGCATGGAGGTGCTGCTGTTGGGGCACTCACACTGTGCTTCAGATGGGCTGCTCTGCAGAGACTCCTGGTTAAAATCCACACTTGTGACTGTGGTGTCTGGGAGGCACAGGTCAGCAACTTCAGCAGAGCCAGGTGTAATGAGAGCATGGACTTCGATGAGCTCCTTCTCTCCATTAATGTTGTTAGATGGAAGGCTGCTGTTGGAACTGCAGCAATTTGTGCTTCCTATGAGCTCTCCACTGATAGAAGCACAGAGAGCATCCTCGCTACTTGCCCTGGATCTTGTGGGTTGGCAAGGGCTCGATTCACCTAGAAAGGATACACAGGGATTAGTGTCAAACTTTCACAAGCTGAATTACAACAGTGGTTCTTGATCAGGGGTGAAGATTTAGGCACGGGATTGAACGCTAGAAAGAGATACAAGTGCAGAGCAAGCTTGAATTCTATGTTCCTGAAAAGCAGGGATTTGGAAGCTGCATTTGCACCCTTACCTGCCAGGACTACCACTGCTGTTTCTGAGGGCTGCCTGGCATTGCGCTGCAGTTGGCGTTTGCTGCCAGAGGATGGCTTCCTGAGGCTGAAGCAGCAACACCAACTGCTAGCTGGTGATTCCTCAGTCTTGCTGGGTGGATTTTGTCTGGAGAGAGAAAACAGCCAATGCTGTGAGTCGTGCGTGGTGCAGGGTGAGGGAAGAGCTGCACTGAGCTCTTGGCAGCAGTTGCTTGTTCCTAGCACTGCCTGGTTTCTGCAGGAAAACACAAAAGCCCACCCAAACAATGATGCTAGGTGCTGGAAAAGAAAGTCCTCTTTACCTGTCAAATGGAAAGTCAACGACGGTGTGGAATTTGCCCTGCCCAGCTGCAGGGCTTTCTTCCACTTCAATGTCCCTGCTGCTCTCTGTTACCACAGAAGAGGTGCTGTGGCCTCGCCTCTGTGCCTGTGCCTCCTCCAGGCTGAGCAGCTTTGTGGCAGCAGAAGAGACCCCCACAGACTTGGGCCCTGGGAGAGAACTGTGCCCTGTCAGGGAAAACCACAGGTAAGAGCGAGGATCAGAATACAGCAGCACAGCCACCAGAGTTCTGGGGGAGGTGCTGTACTTTTCTCAGGCTTGCTTATCCGAGCCACTGGAAGAAGAGGAGCCCTAAATAACCATGTGGGCAGAGGTGTGTTTATGGCAAAGGACACGGTCATAATGAAGAGCAGCTTACTGTATCAAAATAGGCAAGGAAAAACCCAAGGAAATGGGGGCAGGGAACTGAGAAAGCTTCGCTGCCACACTTGCATCAATCTTCTCCTGCGTGCAAACATAATAATGACAGTTTCCTCCTTGTGAAGTTTGGGCTTGGACATTCTCAGCATCCAGCAACAGGATGCCATACCCTAATGGAAGCCCAGAGGTCTGCTGTCCCCATGATGGTAAAAGAGTATCTCAAAGGTCCCGGAGAAGGCCTGCATTTGGTCAAGGTGTCAGGTCAAGATCAAGCTAATGGAGGAAGACACTTACCTGCTGCATCTGTGATGTCTGCTCTGGATTTGGAGCAGAAGAGGACGTCTGTGTGGTTGATGAGAAATTCCACCACATCCGACTGTGTCTGCAGCTCCATGCAGGCAGCTCTTCCGCTGGCGCAGGCAGACTCATTCTGCTGTGATCTGTAGAAAAGGCAGATTTTAGAAGTCATTTCTCCAAGACCGTTTCCCCGAGTCTGAATTGTTGCAGCCAAAAGCTGTCAGCTGAGGCTCTGGAGACTTCCGCAGTGGGCAATCAGTGATGCCACTGCAGAAATTCCCCTGGATGATCAAGGACACGTCAGTCCCATCTCAACAAGACTGCAGAAATTGTCACCTACACATTGTGCCCGTGGGGTTGGAGAACAGCCCAGGCTCCTGCTCTTCTGTCAGCCACAGATTTTACAGGAGAAGAGCACATTTGATGGAGAAAAAGAGAGGACTGTTTTTCTTAACTGGAGAACAGAGGAAGTGTTGAAACAGAACCAGAAGTTTACCTTAAGAGGTTTGGAGCCCACACAATGGCTAGGTTCTTGGCATGCATGTTTGTGATGGTGGAGCTCCCAGCCAGACACGCCAAGTGTCTCATCAGGAACTCCAGTGTCCTGGAAAACAAGAGAGGCAAACGTTCAGCAACAACGAGCATGCCGTGCTGCAATTCAGAAAGACAAAGGCTGGAACCGCATCGTTGCCCTCTGCAATGCAGCAGGGCTGAGCTCAGCAGGCTGAGGGCAGCACTGACCTGTAGTGAGGAGCGGGCAGCTGCTGGATGACGTCCTGCATTCTGAGCAGCCGCTCCTCCTCTGTAGCGGCACCAACAGCATCCTGGAGTAGTGCAGAAAGGGAGCGAGACACCAATCAGGCTAGTACAGCACTGCGAGTAAACCTCGTGGGGCTGACAGCAAAAGGGCCTCCGAGCTGGGGCACTGCTGCAGCCATCTGCCAAGAGGCCCAGGAAGAGGGAAATGAAAGACGTGGCCTTGTGCTTACCGAGAACTTGCCGTACAGCTGGTGGGTGAGCAGAGGGTTCGGGAGCTCCCTGAAGTACATCTTGCAGAGGGAGCTCACGCTGTGAATGTCACGGACGGTGAGCTCAGGAATCTGCTCCGACTCAAATTCCTGCCTGGAGAGAGGGACGCAAACCCGGTTGAGCGAGAGGAAGGCAAGCCCAAAGCCACACCAGATGCACTCAGGCTGTGTCAGTCGCAGCACTCTTACCGCAGCCTCTGGATGTTGGACGCGACGCCGGACAGGCGGTATATCCCCTGCACCACGCCGTGCTGCTCAATGAACTCAGCGCAGCTCTGGAGGACCTGGGGGACTGAAGAACACGTGCCAGCCGTCAGTGGAGCTCCTGATTCAAGTCCTGCTGCAGGCTGTGCTTCACATCCCATCCACTAAGCCCAGCCAGGCTTGGCTGAAGCAAATACAGATGTGCTTGTCTCTTAGGAGCATCCGCCTCACTTTATCCTTCAGCCATCAACTCCCATTACACGTGTCTCCACGGCTATCAGCCTGCCCCCTGCTAGATATGAGCTCCCTTTCATCTTCTTTAGATGCCCAGCAGAGGAAGATCTCAGGAATGGGCTGCTCCTTACCATCACGACCGGAGTGGAGAAGATGCTCTCCCAGGTCACAGCCAAACACCCTTTCCTTCTTCACCTCCCGCTCGGTTGGCTTCTTTGGGCGGGCCTTCACCAAGGAACGAAGGAAGGTGAGGATCTTGCTGCGTTTCTTGGGCTCTGCACAACAAAAGGAAGAAACCAGGTCATTTCAGGTTTGGCTCCGTTGGACGAGGCCGAGCACAGCACATTCTACAGAGCACGTCAGAACGGGAAGAACATTACCAACCAGTACATACAAAAAGGGATTTTCCCCATCTCTGGAGGAGCCCAAGGCCAGGTTGGATGGGGCCCTGGGCAGCCTGGTCTAATCTGACAATAAATGTGGGGGCTGGGAGACCATCCTGAGGCGGGAGGGTTGGAGCATGATGATCCCTGAGGTTCCTTCCATCCCAAGCCATTCTATGAAGATTCTATACTTTCCCCAAGTCCAATCATAAACACAGGAGGATTGGGCCAAATCTCTGCCCCATGGTGTGCATGAAGAATCATCAACCCAGAGAACAATGTGGGATGGATAAAGGAGGTACTAAACATGGAACACACCCCAAAAAAGACTTCATTTTGCTTCCCCACACCATCAACTGCAACATCCATACCTGGCTTTGGCACTGAGTTGATGAGTGCCTCAGGAATGTTCTTATTAATGAGTTCTACACACTCCCCTGAGAAAAATCCAACCTGTAACAAGAAGAAAAGAGAGGCCAACTATTGCATGCAGCACTTCTCAGATCTGAACTGTTAAACCAAAAGCCACATAACATTTCCCTCGGAACGTGCTTGCCTGACGTTCCATAAGACTATCCAGCAGAAAATGGCCATAGTTCACAGCATAAAGGTAACAATTTTTCAACATTTGCAGCCAAAGACAAGGTCCTCTGACACAGACACAGGGAAACTGTTTATGTCCATTAGGCATCCTATGCAGGCAGAGCAGCTCTAAGCTGAGATTCCTGCCTCTACTGGAGTTGCACTCTCCAGTCTGAAGCTTGTGCCTACCTGGAAGCCGAGCTTGCCTCTCCACCAGGGGGTCAGCTCCTTTGGTGGCATGTCGATGACACACACGATGTCTCCCACCTGCAAGAGATTGCAACGTCAATCCCAGCTTCAGCACGGCTGGGAGGAAAGCACAGCTCAAATGACTGCATTCTTCTGCACTGCCAAACATGGCCGAGCATGAGAGCACTTGCACCAGTGCAGCTCTGAAGGCATTTGCCACTGTAGAATTGAGCAACAAGGAATGCCTTGAACTGCTTACCTCAAAGGAGAGTTCATCCGCTGCCTGGGCAACGTATCTCTTAATAGCATGGGCAGCAGCAATAGCTGGAACATTCACAAGTGCCACCTCATGGTCCAGCAGGGGCTTCCCCTTGTTCTCAGTCTGAAACAGAGAGCACAGGCCACGGTGAGGAGCTGGGAACCAACAAGGAGGATTTCAAGGTGAGGAGCACGTCTGCAGAGAAAGCTGCAGGAAATGCACTCGGTCCTTATCGTGGGCACTTCAGAAGGAACTGCAAGTCTAATAACGGCTGTTTCTCTCCCTGGTGTGCAGCAGGCACACGCCAGGCAATGCTGCATCTCTCCCCACCCAGACTAAGCAGCAATGGCACTGACGCAGACAGGTGGCCTTGTCCATTTTGCCCCCTCCTTTCCTGCGCTCTTTGTGCAGGAAGGCTGACTGTTTCAGATGCTAGGAGACCGTGAAGAGGGAAACCAAAGCTACGGCTGCAGTTACAAGGTGCAAACAGTGCCATTGCAAGCACCAAGCAGCTCTCTTGAGCAGTCCAACCAACAGCGAGGCCAAACAGAGCAGAGAATGATTGTTGTTTCTGCAGCCATTTCAAGGGAAAAGTCAGTAGAGGACAAACACAACAGCCGAGATGGCTCTGGTACTTTTATAAACTTGCCACGCTTGCACTACTGTCTTGCCACAGAGGAGCTCTCTTGGAAAGCAGGAGAGCACATCTGCGGCTCACTCTGCTGGCTGCAGTCAGGGAACAAAGACCAATCAGAGCTTCATACTCTACCTCTGTCCATGCCAGGTCAGGCCCACAGCTGATCTCGCTGCACGCCACAGCCATCAGCGTAGGTGTGACAAGCTGGAACTGAAAAGAAACACACTTTTATTTTCTCTGTTCACATCTCTGCTGTGCTCCCTACAGCTGTCGGGCACACTCACACAGCCCAAGCACGCCTGCTGGTGTCCCTGGTGATGCTGTGCAGCTCTGCACAAGCTGGGGCTGGGACTCTTTGCCTAAGGGATTGCTTTCCATAAAACCAGCTGGTCACAGCACCACAGACAGCATCCTTCTGAGGGCTGAGCTTCAGAGCACGTGGAGAAAACCCACACGTGACCAGCGTCCCATCAAAGCTGGATGAGGCTGTGCTACTAAACACGGGGCGTCACGGGCTGCTAAAGCATGTGGGGGGACAAAGCATGGCAGGTACCTGGCAAGAGATCAGAACGAGGGAGAGAAATCTCTCGAATCCGCAGCCGTTCCTTGTCACTTTGCTCTGATCTTCCACGAGCAAAAGCTGCACCAGGGAAGCAGGCAGAGGGTGGAGAGAGGAGAGAGAAAGAGCAGGTCAGTTTGCTTCCACGGTTTAGCAAAGAATACGAGGGAAAATCCAAAATCTGCCCTCCCTCAACTTAAAAACTTAAGTTTTCAACTTAAAACCATTTCCTCTTGTCCTGCAGTTATCTACCCTTTCAAAGAGTTGATTCCCCTCCTCTTTTTAGGCTCCCTTTAGGTACTGAAGGCTGCCATGAGGTCACCCCACAGCCTTAATTTCTCCAGGCTGAACAAGCCCAGCTCCCTCAGCCTGTCTTTGTAGGGGAGGTGCTCCTGTCCCCTGATCATCTCTGTGGCTCGCCTCTGGACCCTCTCCAACAGCTCCCTGTCTTTCTGGACACTGTAGTGCAGCTGGGGCCTCACAAGAGCAGAGCAGGGGGGGACGATCACCTCCCTGTCCCTCATGGCCACCCCTCTGCTGATGGAGAGAATGTGATCCTATGAGCTCTGCCAGCCAGCAGTTCTCAGCACTCACTGTCCCCCCGTCTCTCCCACACTGTCTCAGCTTACCTACAAGGTGCTGCACAGGACGGTGTGAAGACAAAGGGACGCAGTCGGTGCACAAGTGCAACAAGCGAGCTGCTCAGTCAGAGCTCCAGCGCTCCAATGAAGGGACGCAGCACGCACTGCTCCTCCCCTCATTCTAGCCCTTATGACATCACTGAGGGCCACCAGGCTGCTCCACCACGGACAGGGTGGGGAGGCAAGACCAGTCACAAGGGCAGAAGATTCCAACAGCCCAGCCCAACGTTCTGGAATCAGGGGCTGCTTGGAATTCTACCCCAGCCAAATCCTGGAGAAGCTGGCACGGGGTCGTCATGACCAAAGCGCAGGACCTGGCGCTTGCTCTTGTTGAGCCTCGCACAACTGGCCTCAGTGCATCCCTCTGGAGGGCCTTCCTGCCCTCAGCCAGATGGACGCTTCCTCCCAGCAGCGTACCTTGCAGTGCTGGGCCCATGTCAAATCCACACTAGAGTGGGTTTTGTTACATTCAAGGGCATGTTGCAGCACCCATCTATTTCACCTGGAAGGAAATAAAGAGGAGATGGGAGAAACACAGAACTACTGCCAGACTGCTTTATCCCTTTCTTAGCCCAACTTCCCTTGCCTCATCCCCTACCCCAACTCCTGGATGATGCCCACGGGCTGATAGTTGGATCTCAAGTCCATAGGACTCCTTTCACAGGGCTCCATCAAAAAGGCTGTCACACTTGTTCCGTACACTCACACTGACCCAGCAGTGGTATCACAGTCACTTAACACACACACAACAACCAAACCCCGAGCATGCACATCCCTTCCTGCGTGACTGCAGCCCACAGCTCCCCTTCACACCTCCGTGGATCTCTGGTGTTTTACACGGATGCAGCCTCGCTGCAGCTCCGTGGCTGTCACACAAGGCCTGCAGGACCTCTTTCTCTGCAAACCCCGTCTGCAGGCATTGGTTCACGAGGTTCACCTCCTGCCCTCCTGAGCAAAAACAAGCACTAAGAACAAGAGCAAAGCACGCTGGACTCGACCTGGCTGGATCCCCAACCCTCAGTCCTGTCAGACGGACCCTGGTGTGGAGACTCATCCCCAAAGCCTGGCTGGACATCAGCACAGGCATCATTCTTCAAACGCCCCATCCAAGCAGCAAGGGATCAAAGCGTTGGCACAGCTGAAACAGAAATGCTGTGTGAGTTTCCTGTTAGCACTGAGCAGGAACAAATCTACCGCTGAGCAGCAGGATGTGAGACAAGCAGCAGAAGACACCCAACCTGCAGAACCAGCTCGTTTGGGGTCGGTCCAGATGTTTGTCTGCTCCCTTCCCTGGCCCAGGCCAAGCTTGTGAGCTGCTCCTCCTTGGTGCAGGGGGAAATGGTGCAGATGCCATGTGGTGGCTATGCACAGCATGCCTTGGACTTGCTTTTCCTCTCTCCATCTGCCATTAGCAAACAGCATCTCCAGCCTCCAGAGATCACTGAGTCCAACCCCTGCACAACAGTGAAAAAAAAAGATATGATAAGGGGTACTTAAAGCACAGCATCTGTAATCAGATCAGACTCCTGCACTGTGAAGACTTCCATGAGTATTCCTGCAGAGTGCATCACTTAGTCTCTCCTAAGCCTTGTGTTCATGGTTTTCCTGTAAGAGCTTGTCTAAACACTGCCTGTAATCGTGGTTATGCTAGAAGCATTTGGATTTCTTGATCCTCAGTGTAATTTCAATAACAAATCCAGATGTTTTTTTGTTAGGGACAGCTTTCAATTTCTCAACTGAAATTTCAATATTGCATTAGGTGTTGACAACCACGGGGCTGCAGTACAGAGAATTACAGGAAGATGAATTTCTCCATCTCCATGCTCCTAGATATTTATGGTTACAGTGATGTAGTTATATACAAAGTTGCAAGATACCAAAGCTAGAATAACCTCTTGGTGCAGCAGGATGTCTGGAGCCCAAGTGCAGAGTCTCAGTGTTCCCAAGCCTTGAAGAGGTGCACCGTATGTGCTGGGGCTGATGACACAGACACTGGAGCAAGGCCAGTGTGATGTTAGAAACTTGACCAGCAGCTGATCTGTTGTCAGCCATTTCTGGACACAAACGGGATCTGGTCGACTTAGGACATGACCTTTGGGCTGGAGAGCAACTCCCCGAGGAATCACACAGCCACTGCAGACCGTTGGCAAGAACCCCATACCAAAACAGCTCATCTGCAATCAGTTTTTAATCTGTGCAGCAGTGAGTGGAACAGGCGCACGCTCTCTGGAATTGCAGGAATGTTCACAAGTGGAATGTACATCACCTGTGTGCTCCAGCTCTTCTGTGTGCATGCTAGGAGCAGTGATCCCCCTGCACCCAGGGCTGCAATAAGGTCCTGTGGGCTTTCTAACCTGCCCACCAGCAGCCCAGGCTGCCCAGAGCCACATCCAGCCTGGCCTTGGATGCCTGCAGGGATGGGGCATCCACAGCCTCCCTGGGCAACCTGTTCCAGTGCCTCACCACCCTCTGGCTGAAAAACTTCCTCCTCACATCCAACCTAAAAATCAACACCCCCCGTCTCAGTTTAAAGCCATTCCCCACTTGTCCCATCACTATCCACCCTCCAAAACAAAACACCTCGGCTGTTCAACACTGAAAGAGCAAAATAACCCACAGCTCTTACTTCCACTGTATGCATTTAATTCCAAACTTAAGGTCACAGGTTAATTACTCATGTGATCCTTCCTGACAGAAGAACTACTCGTAGTGATGTGTAGGAGTAAGGAACAGTTTGAAAAGGTCATGGACATATTAGAACTTGCAGCATTTATCTTAATAGATACCTACATTGCAAAGCATTTTGTAAAACACACGTTACAAGTACTGTGCATTGGATTACACTATATCAAACTCTAAGTAACAATACAGGTTGCTTTTAAATCTACACTTACATGCTAACTCCTTGATAAAATTCCTGACTGCCTTCAGTTTTATAGCCAAAGCAGTGTTTGAGCTGGTAATGTACTCTTGAACAGCACTGCTGCCTTCAGCATTTGCATGTTTAGATCTGAAAAGAGAACTTGGTCATTATTTCACGATGAGAGAATCCTATATGACAAAACAGAATTACAAAAATCTGACAATACTGTAAAATGCCAGCGTAAGAATGTGGCTTTGATTTTTTTTTTTTTTTTTTTTTTTTAAATGGTGAGTGTACCATTAATTCAAGACAAGAATTTTGTTTGTAAGTCTATCTCTATAACTGTTCTTGGCATCATTCTGTAGGATGAACTAGATACATGGAATTTGGCACTGGCTCCCCAGGGCAGTGGTTTGGCACTGAGCTGACAAAGGCCAAAGAGCATTTGCACAATGCTCTCAGACACAGGGCTTGACCCATAGGAGGTCCGGTGTGGAACCAGGAGGTGGAATACATGATCCTCGAGGTCCCTTCCAAATACAGATATTCCATCATCCTGTAATACTTATATTCCCAAGTCCTGTACGCAGTGCTCAGGTGCTTAATTGAAAGGTTCCATGAAACAGTGAGGTATCTATGTCCCTTTACCACCCAGTTATTCAATTTGCCACGTGGATCTTTTATCCAGTCACATTAAAAAACCCCTCAAAGTATTTCCTTCAGTCTTCCATTCTGATAGAGCTTTCTGGAGCAAATAAAGAGTTGCAACTCAGAATGTCCACACCTCCCTTCCTGCACCCTGCATACTTTTTTCATTGCACTGTGATTACGTACCATTCTATTGTCACCCTCATTCTGTCATTATCTAGGCAGTTTACTGACATTAAATTTTCCAGCAACAGATGCCCACAAGTACAGCCAGCCTGGACTTATTTCCAATACTTATCTTTGTCCTGATGTCCTTGTAGGAGCTGGGACATTTCTCCATCTCAGCAGCAGAGGGCAGGAGGGGTCCAAGGTGAGGGCACGCTCTCCTCTATTTTTCTGGCACTCAAAGACAAAGGGAACAAGAAAACCAGATGTGTTTCCCTGCCCATGGCAAACACCAGCCTTTCCATCCTTACAGTCCTTCCTGCCATCAGCAGAGACATTTTGCTTTCTTGTGCCACTTCATCCCTTTAGCATCTGGCATTCTAACAAAAAAGTACTTACAAGGAATTTTAATATTTTCATATTAAATGTCAGAATTAGAACCATTATGTTTACCAAATATTTAAAACGTTCAACCCAGTGATAAGTGAAGTGATGTTGTATTTAGCATTCAGATAAGAACTTGTAAAGGAAGTAAAAAGTGCTGCTTTCATAAACTATAGTCTCATTGTCAGGCCTTGCACTGTCTCAGCAGATTATTACAGAATGTTCATTCAAGCAGGAATTAAGAGATGCGTCTGAATTGATAACAACAACGAATAATTAAGAAAGCTTGACTGCAGTCTGCTTGAGGATTCCAGTCTGAAGTGTGTTCCACCTGATGACAACTGGGAATGTCTTTCTTTCACCATTAGAATCATTGCACCTCTGACTAAACACATAGCTAATCACCACTGAAAACCTAGGTGCAATTTCTGCAGTGCACAGACCAACTACGTGTTGATTAACATTCAGAGAGATTGTGCAGGTGTCCTTTTAGGAACTGGCCTACAGTATGCTAAGAGGGATGGATGTGGGGACATTAGGATCACGTGCCCTCTGCCTTTTAAGGCACCCCAAGCAGAGCAGGTCAGCAGGCTGAAGAGCTGAGTGGGTCACCAGGGCTCAGAGACTTCACTCGGCCATCTGAAAGTTGAGGGACTTCAGCCCAAGCTGCCCTTTTCCATGCAGGCAAGGAGGCCAAGAGAAGGTGGATCGGCACGGTTCTGGTGCAGACAGGGGCTGCAGTGTGAGCAGGCCTACACAGACAAGGCTGTGCCCACACAGAGTGACAGCAGCTTTCGCTGTGAGCAGATTCCCAGGGGGCCTGAGCCATGGCAGTTCTTGATGGCAGCATGTTCCAATCAGCCCTGGAAGTCTTCTCTGGACGTCTGTCGCATTCTGGAATCCACACTGAGGACGCAGTCGCTGTGTCAGAGCAGCTGGCAGAGTCACGGGGAACCGTGACGTAGTTGGCCCAGGGAGCAACAACAAGGCCTGCACTGCTCAGCCAGCCCAGGCCAAAGGGGAGCACGAGAGAGAGCAGAGGAGAGAGGGGGGGAAAGAGGGCCAGGAAGGAAAGGCCTGTGCCTGAATGGACGTGTAGCAGCAGCTGCTGACAGCAAACTCGGTGATGGCAGGGGCACAGCAGAGCAGTGCAATGCTGGCAGCTTCCTGTGTCTTTCACACAGGCACTGCAGACATGGCCAGCACTGGGAGATCAGCAGAACTGCTGCACACCTCTGCCAGCCCAGGCCAGAGGAGTGCAGAACAGTGAGCTGCTGCTGAGGGGAGAGAGGATGGCCTGAGAGCTGACCTGAGAGGCAGGGCTGGCTGTGTTACAGCAGCCTCTGTGTCCTCCTCCTGTGTCTGTGAGGGCCAGAGGGCCAGAAGAGAACATGCCCAGACAACGAAGCCCTGCTGTCCTCTGCTGCTCAGCTGGAGAGATGTTCCGCCTTCCTGAAGGACGCTGATCCAAAGGGAAGGAATCAAAGGAAGTCCAGGCTGGCTGTCCTTGTGGGCATCAGCTGCTGGCAGCTGCCTCTGTGCTGCCATGGGCAGGGCACAGCACACACAGTGTTTGCAGTTCCCTGTGTGACACTGGCCCTGGTGACCTGACAGCCATAGGGAGACAAGAGAAAGAGCTGCCTCCCTCTGCCAGATGAGGCAAAGGTGAGAATCCCAGAATCACAGCATGGCCCGGGTTGGAAAGGAGCTCAAGGTTCATGAATCTCCAACCCTTGGCTCTCCAAGGGTGCACAGGGGGCTTTGTTCTCCCTGTGGTGCAGCTTCAGTGCCAACTCACAGCTGAGCTGGTTGGCACACTGTGACAGCCTGCCGCTCTGAAGCTCTTGGGGCAGTGCTCAGTTCTTTCTGAAGTACTCTGCAAAATGCTGCTTCTCCTTCACCAAGTCTGTTTCCAGACAGACGTCTTTTTCTCCTCTGTACACACAAACAGTATCTTGTAACTCCCTGGCACAGTGCTCAGAAGTGATACTTCTGGAAGCACGTCAGAGAAAAGTGGCCTTGTCCCAGTGGACTTTCAGAGCAGATGAGAACAAGTCTTGGTTGACGGCTTTCTTCTGCTTCTGGAACTGCACAGCCAGGTTGTGTGTTGTCATACTTTATGCCAGAGTGCCAAACTGAAGCAGTTTCTGCAACTTCTTTTTTTCATACTTGTCACTCTTTGCTATTTCTGAGACCTTAACTTAGTCATTTTTAATGCGCTCTCATCTAAACTACTGTGTCCTCCAGTGTCAGTGTTGTATGAATCAGGACTGTGGGATTTCATCAGTGAAAGGATTCTGCTCTAATGACTGTCATTCTAAAGCTGATATTGTTTCTACCGCATCAGGCTTGCATGAAGCATCTTTGATCAACAGAGAAATCAGAAAAATTGCTTTTCCTATTGCAGTTTCCTTTTAACTAGTGATGAAAGCTGTCAGTTTATTTTTGGCACCAGAAATCCTGGGATGCAACCAGGTTAGAGAAGAAGTGAAACTGAGTCAACAGTTAGGGAACACAGATGAGATAGCATCACACAGCTCTGGAAAAGATGTTCCAGCTCTGTGTCTACCTACACCTTCAGGAGATGAAAAGTACTGGCTTACTGAGGTGTCCTGGGTTGCAGGTTCTGTTAATCTCCATTTTTGGAAGAGCTGCTTGCAATAAATACCTTGTAAGGTGAATGAGCTTGATAGAAGTAGGGTGTGAAGGAGATGGATTTGCTGTTTCCCTGAAGGTGCAGGAGTATTGCTGTGCCTACAGCCAGTAAACAAGGCAGAAATCACTGTGTTCCTCAGAATGAAAAGCAAAAGAATACAAATCTTTTTGTGAGTGACAGCACGCCTGAATGAAGCACAAATCTAAACATTTAAAATAAGGGCTAGTGTCAAAGTGACTCGCAGTATTTCTCGTGAAGAAATGTTTGATGCTTCTTTATGAAAGTCGTCATAACAAAAGTGTACTGATGTCTTTGCTGAGGATTTCCTTGGTTCCAGCCTGAAGGTGTGCGCAGGCATGAGCAGGCAGTGCTGAGCTGCAGGTGAGTGCCTGTGTCCCACAGCAGGAAACCCGTGGATGTCTTCAGGGGTTTGAAATGGGCAGAGCTGAGAAACCTGCAGGCTTTCACTGACATTGTCCTCTGCTTTATTTTGTAATCTTAGTTTCACCAATGCTTTCCAATATGATTTTTGTATGAATGCAGATACATGGGATAGGATTTAAAGTTTTTATGGTGCTGCTGTATAATTTTCTGTGGTCATCATAAGCCAATAAAAAAAATAAATGGTAATCAGGCAATCTATTAACAACCTGTGGCACGTATCAAAACAATGAAATTCCTTGCAGGAAGACAATATTGCTATACAATAATGTGGCTATCCAAAACTGTTAATTATACTTGATGAGCTGGAGATAATCCTGAAATGCGGGACTTTGATCTTAGCCAAGAATAATAAAAGTTATTATCATTCTTAAATTGGCAGCTGCTATCAAACGCCTGTGTCTTATTTCCCTTTTAGTAACACTGGCTAAATCAGAGAAAGTGATAAAAGAATTTCATGATTGCAGCTTAGGGATTCTTTCCCACTTGACAAGAAGTAATCTATGTCCAAAAATGTCTGTAAATACTTTTTCTATATTCTTTGGCCAGATGTATTGATATTTGAGATGAATGGCAAAAACATTTTGCGTACAAAGATAAACAATGCAAATTTCCTGGGTTGATTTAGAGAAAAAAGCTCCGGTTATCTGATCGTTTCCATGCAGAAATAAGATTTACAGAAAAATTCTCATTATTACAATTCATGCTTGAATAAGTTCAAAAAAGAGACGTGGGGGATGTTGTTTCAATTCCGTCTGATTGTAGGAAGGACTGTCAGGATGGAAAGGCTAGTGTCTGCCATGGGCAAAGAAACACTTCTGGTTTTCATGTTCCCTTTGTCTTTGAGTGCAAGAGGCCATGAGGAGAGTGTGCCCTAAACTTGGACCCTTTTTGACCATTGCAGCAGAGATGGAGAAGTGTTCAACCTTCTAGAAGGACTTCAGGACAAAGATATGTAATGAAAATAAGTCCAGGCTGGCTGTCCTTGTGGGCATCAGCTACTGACATCTGCATAGCTGTTGCTATGGGAATGGCAGAACAGGTGGAATCTTGCATATCCGTGTGTGACATAAGCACTGGTGAATTCAAAGCCAGAGGGGTATAATAGAAACAGCATCACCTCCCTGCCAGATTAGGCAAAGGGTGAGTGGGATGTTGTTTCAATTAGTGCTGATGGCAGGAAGACTGTAAGGATGGAAAGGCTGGTGTTTGCCATCGGGCAGGGAAACACATCTGGTTTTCATCTTCTCTTTGTCTTTGAGTGCCAGAAAAATAGAGGAGAGTGTGCTCTAACCTTGGACCCCTCCTGCCCTCTTCTGCTGAGATGGAGAAATGTTCCAGCTTCTAGAAGGACATCAGGACAAAGATATGTAATGAAAATAAGTCCAGGCTGGCTGTCCTTGTGGGCATCAGCTGCTGGCATCTGCATTGCTGCTTCCATGAGCATGGCAAAGCAGGTGAAAGATTGCTTTTCCTTGACTGACACTGGTTCTGTTGACTTGAAAGCTAGAGGGATGCAATAGCAAGAGCTGCAACCTCTGCCAGACATGGCAAAGGTGAGTGGGATGTTGTTTCAATTAGTGCTGATGTCAGGAAGGACTGTAAGGATGGAAAGGCTGGTGTTTGCCATGGGCAGGGAAACACATATGCTTTTCATCTTCTCTTTCTCTTTGTGTGCCAGAAAAAGAGGAGAGTGTGCCCTAACCTTGGACCCCTCCTGCCCTCTTCTGCTGAGATGGAGAAATGTTCCAGCTTCTAGAAGGACATCAGGACAAAGATATTGAATGAAAATAAGTCCAGGCTGGCTGTCCTTGTGGGCATCAGCTGCTGGCATCTGCATTGCTGCTTCCATGAGCATGGCACGGCAGGTAAAAGATTGCTTTTCCTTGACTGACAAAGGAGCTCTTGACTTGAAAGCTAGAGGGAAGTAACAGAATGAGCTGCAACCTCTGCCAGACATGGCAAAGGTGAGTGGGATGTTGTTTCAATTAGTGCTGATGTCAGAAAGGACTGTAAGGATGGAAAGGCTGGTGTTTGCCATCGGGCAGGGAAACACATCTGGTTTTCATTTTCTCTTTCTCTTTGAGTGCCAGATAAACAGGGGAGAGTGTGCCCTCACCGTGGAACTCTCCAGCCCTCTTCTGCTGAGATGGAGAAATGTTCCAGCTTCTAGAAGGACATCAGGACAAAGATATGTAATGAAAATAAGTCCAGGCTGGCTGTCCTTGTGGGCATCAGCTGCTGACATCTGCATTGCTGCTGCCATGAGCATGGCAAAGCAGGTAAAAGATTGCTTTTCCCTGAATGACACAGGAGCTCTTGACTTGACAGCTAGAGGGATGCAATAGAAAGAGCTGCAACCTCTGCCAGACATGGCAAGGGTGAGTGGGATGTTGTTTCAATTAGTGCTGATGTCAGAAAGGACTGTAAGGATGGAAAGGCTGGTGTTTGCCATTTGGCAGGGTAACACATCTGGTTTTCATTTTCTTTCTCTTTGAGTGCCAGATAAACAGGGGAGAGTGTGCCCTCACCGTGGAACTCTCCAGCCCTCTTCTGCTGAGATGGAGAAATGTTCCAGCTTCTAGAAGGACATCAGGACAAAGGTATGTAATGAAAATAAGTCCAGGCTGGCTGTCCTTGTGGGCATCAGCTGCTGGCATCTGCATTGGTGCTGCTGCAATGAGCATGGCATAGCAGGTAAAAGATTGCTTTTTCCTTTACTGACACTGGTTCTGTTGTCTTGAAAGCTAGAGGGATGCAATAGAAAGAGCTGCAACCTCTGCCAGACATGGCAAAGGTGAGTAGGATGTTGTTTCAATTAGTGCTGATGAAAGGAAGGACTGTAAGGATGGAAAGGCTGGTGTTTGCCATGGGCAGGGAAACACATCTGGATTTCATCTTCTCTTTCCTTTTGTGTGCCAGAAAAAGTGGAGACTGTGCCCTCACCTTGGACACCTCCTGCCCTCTTCTGCTGAGATGGAGAAAAGTTCCAGCTTGTAGAAGGACATCAGGACAAAGATATGTAATGAAAATAAGTCCAGTCTGGCTATCCTTGTGGGCATGGCATCTGGATTTCATCTTCTCTTTGTCTTTGTGTGCCAGAAAAAGAGGAGAGTGTGCCCTAACCTTGGACCCCTCCTGCCCTCTTCTGCTGAGATGAAGAAAAGTTCCAGCTTCTAGAAGGACATCAGGACAAAGATATGTAATGAAAATAAGTCCAGGCTGGCTGTCCTTGTGGGCATCAGCTGCTGGCATCTGCATTGCTGCTGCCATGAGCATGGCACAGCAGGTAAAAGATTGCATTTCCTTGTGTGACACAGGAGCTCTTGACTTGAAAGCAAGAGGGATGCAATAGAAAGAGCTGCAACCTCTGCCAGACATGGCAAAGGTGAGTGGGATGTTGTTTCAATTAGTGCTGATGTCAGGAAGGACTGTAAGGATGGAAAGGCTGGTGTTTGCCATGGGCAGGGAAACACATCTGGTTTTCATCTTCTCTTTGTCTTTGTGTTCCAGAAAAAGAGGAGAGTGTGCCCTCACCTTGGACCCCTCCTGCCCTCTTCTGCTGAGATGGAGAAATGTTCCAGCTTCTAGAAGGACATCAGGACAAAGGTATGTAATGAAAATAAGTCCAGGCTGGCTGTCCTTGTGGGCATCAGCTGCTGGCATCTGCATTTCTGCTGCCATGAGCATGGCACAGCAGGTAAGGGATTGCTTTTCCTTGTGGGACAGCTGTTAAGCCATTCTGATTCACCCTTTTCATCCACAGCATACAGATTTTTCCCACACTGCTGTTTTTATCCAGCAGTGTGCATATGTGCAGTGGTACAGAGGTTGGTGGCCCTGCCTGTGGCAGGGAGTTGGAGATTCCAGATCCTTGAGGTCCCTTCCAACCAGTGCCATTCTATGTGTGTGTGTGTGACTGGCTAAACACCAATTGTTGCTAGCTCAGCAGGTATACTGCTAATTATTGAATGCCTGACAGCTGCTTATCAACACTTGGCCACTATTTCTGGACACCTGCTCATCCCTGAAGAGAGAGAAGTTTGGAAGGAGGACAGAGGGGAGTCTCTTGATGCCTGCCTGTTGCATCCCAACCTGCCCACAGAGTGAGTCAGTTCGGCCTTGTGTGGAGGCCCTGGCTTCTTTGGAGTCTGTTTTTCTTTTGCTGAGCTTCTCCTATCCAAACAGAATGGCCTTACAACATGCTTTCTGGTCCTTAATGCTATACCCATGCAATTTGTAACTATTACAGTTCTGTAGGTGAGAATTGATCACATGATTGAACAACTGTATTTCTAAAATATGTTATGAAATAACTTCTTTTTACTAATACTAATAAAGTCTTTCTACTTTTTCAAACTGTTTCTAAGGGCAAATTACAAAACACATGGTGCTGTACTGCTTCAGAGCAATCCCACATTTGATAGCCAGTGCAGAAACAACATTCCATCCTACAGCATTAGCTAGTTCAGAGGTACCAGACGTGTATCTGGATGTGGCTGTTGTGCATAACTGGGGCTGAGGGATCAGAAGTGACAGCTCCACTCTTGGAGACCACAGAACTGAAATGGAAAGATAAAATAGTTGCAGGGCAATTGTTCTCTGTGCCTGAAGCAGGGACCGATTTATGGGGGAGAGATTTAACAGTTAAATGAGGATTACAGCTGCAAGTCTGTGAAACAGATATCAGGGGTCAATGAATGTGTTAACAGCTGTGATGAGAAGAAATGAATCCAAAGGTGTGGGCAGGGGAAGGAAATCGGGGTGGACTCACAATTTTCCCTTACAAATAACTGCCCAAGGAGGGAGTGGAGCTGTGAAACAGCAACAATATCCCATACCCTTAGAAGGGAGAGTGGGTCTAAAAGCTGTAACACAGACAGTGCTTAAGGATGGTCTTCTGGAACCTTGTCTGTGGCCTTATAACACCCCAATCCTGTCGGCACGGAAGGCAGACGGCACGTATCGGCTGGTGCAAGATGTAAGGAAATGACTGAACCCGTTCTCAAAAGACAGCCTGTGGTTCCTAACCCCTATACCCTAATGAGTCAGATCCCACACGGACAGCAGTGGTTTGGTGTGAGAGACCTCAAAGATGCTTTCCGGACAGCCTCTGGACTCAGAGAGAAATGGCTGCGTTTGTATGAGGACACATTGTAATCCTGTCGTGATTCGTGATGATACTGTAGATACTGGAACTCGTGCTAATCCTTGTCTTTGCAGCATTTGAAGCAAGCGACTGGTGCTGCTGTCATGCAGAAAGCTCCCTTCCAACCACTCAGCAAGCATTTGGATGAGACAGCTTCCTGCTGGGAGCCCTCCGACATCACTGCTGCCTCCTCCAGAACCATACCTGCAGATGCTTCAGAGCTCTTCAGCATGGACTTCCTTCCTCCCATCAGCAGCTGCTCCTGCACTGACCTTCATTCACACTGGGATACCATCTGCTTCCAGCAGGAGCTGACCTGCGAGACAGAGAAAGGAAACGTGGGATGAGCACAAATGCAGAAGCACAAGGCTGTGTCACCACCACGTCTTGCAGCCTTGGGAAGTCAGCTGCAACTGCAGCCTTGGTCAGAATTACAACGGGCACCGTAAATTAAGTGTGACCTCTGAAGTTGTTGCCATGATCAGAAATAGACGCTGAAATCGCTCACATAACTGTCGGTGGTTCCCTCCAAATTCTTTTGCTTTGGGGAACAGATGGACTCGGAATGGAAGGACACGAGAAAAATGACATCTGTTTGAGCTCAGCAGACTTGAGAGGTGGGCCTGGGTGAACCTCATGAGGTTCAGCACAGCCAAGTGCAAGGTTTGGCATTTGGGCCGGAGGAATCCCAGGCATTCTTTTGTCATCGTGGTGGTTTCCAATAGACCCCAACAATGAGACATCAGGTCGCCGTGTGGGCTCCTGGGTGACACTGCCATTTCCCAGCCATTGCAGCCTAGGGGCAAATAAAGTAAAATACTTCAGAAAGATCTCACACTGATTGCATATTTTACTGTTCTTTTACACAAAACAGAAGGAGAGGGCAGCAGATGCATACAGCTGCATCAACACCCAGGCTGCTGAAGGAATGGAAAGACAGAAACATCAAATATCAATGCCTTATTCTAATGCAAGGAGGGAAGCTTCTATCAATGTTACTTTTTATCATTTAAAATGAGCAGTTGGCACTCTTAAAGGAAAATCCTAGGCCCCAGGTTCTGACAGTGTGGCAATCTGGACTCAGCTGTGACTGATCCAAACAGTCTGTTCCAGATTTTAACATCCCTTCTATGCATTCACAAGTTTTCTCTCTTGACTTCCCCTTACAGCCGTTAGATGCCAGCAAAACATCCCACAAACACTCCTTACCTCTGTGCACACAGGCACCCATCCAACCAGAGCCATCAGTCATTCCCAGCCATGCGCTCTTCCTCCAATCATGGTCAGCATCACACGGCCGTCACGCAGCTCACTTGACTCAGTTTTTCTCTTCTTTCTGGAGGTGTCCTTGCTTCTCAGCCTTACCTTCTCGTGATGTTTATCTCGCTCTGCAGCTCCTGCTCTGAATAGGCTTTCTTGGATTCCCGCATGACAGGCACAAAATGCAGCCACAGCCCCTGCCACCAAGGTCAGCTCTTCAGCACACATTACCTGAGGAGCACTTGGCAACTCCTGCAACCTGAGCAGTGCCAGGAAGACTGTTTCACTTCTGCTTCTCCTGGCTCAGAAATTCATTTTCCTACCTAGAAAATGGGAAAAAAAAAGAAAGACAAAAAATCCTGACATAAAGGAGACACAATTGATACTACGGAATTCTGGAAGGCAAGGGATTTGCCCCCTATGATGAGAAGTTGACTGCAAAGAACTAAGAAGAGCCATGAGCAGGTTGTGAACTTGTGGGTAAAATTAGGAAGTGCAGCAGTGCAGGGCTTCTGGAGGTGAGGGTCTGCTACAGCCGCCTGGAAAGAGAGCCTGTTGGTGGGAGCTGCTTACTGCAGCCAGCAGAAGCATCGCACTCACTGACTCTCATCCTGATGGGGGATTCCAGTCAGTCTGGGAAATCAGCATGGCTGGCTGCAAGCAATCTGACAGACTCCTGGAGTGCAGTGAGAATCACTCTGTGGTGCAGGCATTGGGCACAGCAAGCAGAAGGGAAGCATTGCTGGACATGGTGCACACCAGGGGTTACGACAGGAGGCGGTCAGGGCTGCAGTGACCATGCCCTCCTTGAGTTGGTGATCTCAAGGAATGCGGGCCTGGCAGGAAGCAAAGGCAGGAGCCTGAACTTCAGGAGAGCCAGCTGCAGGCTGTTCCAGGAATTCTTGGACGAGATCCTCTGGACAACTGTTTGTAGGGGCAAAGGGATGGAAAAGAGCTGGTCACTTTCTCAGAAAAAAACTTGCTCAGGTTGCACGCTGAGCTGCAGGAGAGGAAGGGGAGGAGGTGCCAGCACGGCTCTGCATGATGCTCTGCCACACTGGGCAGCTTGATCATGGCTCAGCAGTGGGATCAGACGAGGAGAAGGGGAGAAGGAAATCAAGGATGGGAGGGAACCATCAGACACAGTCGGTGAGTGTCTGTGAAGTCTGGCAGACCCAGAGATTCCCAGGTTGTTTCTGCTTTCGTAGCATTTGTGTGCTGCAGGGTGAGCAAAAGGTTCTGCTGCTTGATTCTTCTGCAGGAGCCGCCTAAAAGGGAAATGGCCACTGAGCTGCAGACCAAGCAGTACTGCCTGACGTTGGCCAGGGGGAGCTTCTCCTGCCGCAGTGTGCTGATGACAGGTCTGGAGATGATCTGCACGGCCAGCTCGTAGATGGGAGCCAGGAAAGGACATGATGGGAGGAGGGAGGTGTTAAGCAACATCCAAGGCATGAAAATGCATCAGAAAGCCCTGAAAAGCATCACAAAGCCACAGCCAGGAAGCTTGGGAGTATCATGAGCAGCATCCAGGATGCGAGAGATTATTTGCTACCATGCCAAATGGTAGCAGAGCTCCCCCTGCAGACATCCCAAAGCCAGACAAAACAGGAACAAACCCGGAGCTGTGCTGCACGCACCCCACAGCCACAGCATTGCAAGCTGGGGTGCCTTGCTGTGTGCTGCATTCATCCCAGTCCGTGTGAATGAAGACTCTGGAGGCAGTCAAGGCGTTGGTTGAGCACGAGTGTGCTTTTATTATTATATAAAGGACAGGAGGGTGTGAGAGGTCCACGGTGAAGATGGGACTCATCCTGTCTTGTCATGGAGAGAGTGGCTCAGAGCTCTCAGTGCTGCTATCCGGTGCCTGGGACTGGAGGCCTGATTGAAAGTCCCCTTGCAAGAGGCTCTGCTCCTCCTCACTGATGCTGACCTGCTCCTGCATGGAGGTGCTGCTGTCAGGGCACTCACACTGTGCTTCAGATGGGCTGCACTGCAGAGACTCTTGGTTAAAATCCACACTTGTGACTGTGGTGTCTGGGAGGCTCAGGTCAGCAACTTCAGCAGAGCCAGGTGTAATGAGAGCATGGACTTCGATGAGCTCCTTCTCTCCATTAATGTTGTTAGATGGAAGGCTGCTATTGGAACTGCAGCAATTTGTGCTTCCTAAGAGCTCTCCACTGATGGAAGCACAGAGAGCATCCTCGCTACTTGCCCTGGATCTTATGGCTTGGCAAGGGCTCGATTCACCTAGAAAGGATACACAGGGGTTAGTGTCAAACTTTCACAAGCTGAATTACGCCAGTGGTTCTTGATCAGGGATGAAGATTTAGGCATGGGATTGGACGCTAGAAAGAGATACAAGTGCAGAGCATACTTGAATTCTATGTTCCTGAAAAGCAGGGATTTGGAAACTGCATTTGCACCCTTACCTGCCAGGACTACCACTGCTGTTTCTGAGGGCTGCCTGGCATTGCGCTGCAGTTGGCGTTTGCTCCCAGAAAATGGCTTTCTGAGGCTGAAGCAGCAACACCAACTGCTAGCTGGCGATTCCTCCTTCTTGCTGGGTGGATTTTGTCTGGAGAGAGAAAACAGCCAATGCTGTGAGTCGTGCGTGGTGCAGGGTGAGGGAAGAGCAGCACTGAGCTCTTGGCAGCAGTTTCTTGTTCCTGGGACTGCCTGGTTTCTGCAGAAACACAACTTAGAAACTCGCTGTTTCCAGCAGTTGAGGATGGCTCCGTTCTACAGCTCAGCCCTGAAGTCTTGCTGGCTAAATTCCCCTCAACTCTGTCAAGCAAGATGCAGAGCATGTGAGCAAAGGCTCCACAGCTGTACAGCACAGCATCTGAGGGATGGCTTTGATGGAGCTGGCAGGCGTAACTGCTTTCTGAGGAACCGTGCAGCCATAAAGGAAGTTCAGAAGCATCTCTGACTATTACATTAGCACCTCATCGGCCTCATCTCACTGCCATGTTTAATTTCCTGTGCCAGCAAGTCTGACCAACTGCTCTGCTTAGAGGAGAACTGGATTTGGTTTCAGGCACGTGGCCCTGAAATCTAGAAAACCACACCTTAGCCTAACTTACTTTCAGCAACTTCTGGCACTAGAAATACTGGAAAAAAAAAAACACTAACACCCACCCAGACAATGATGCTAGCTGCTGGAAAAGAAAGTCCTCTTTACCTGTCAGATGGAAAGTCAACGACGGTGTGGAATTTGCCCTGCCCAGCTGCAGGGCTTTCTTCCACTACAATGTCCCTGCTGCTCTCTGTCACAGGGGGAGAGCTGCTGTGGCCTCGCCTCTGTGCCTGTGCCTCCTCCAGGCTGAGCAGCTTTGTGGCAGCAGAAGAGACCCCCACAGACTTGGGCCCTGGGAGAGAATTGTGCCCTGTCAGGGAAAACCACAGGTAAGAGTGAGGATCAGAAAGCAGCAGCACAGCCACCACAGTTCTGGGGGAGGTGCTGTAGTTTTCTCAGGCTTGCTTATCTGAGCCACTGGAAGAACAGAAGCCCAAAATAACCATGTGGGCAGAAGTCTGTTTATGGCAAAGGACACGGTTATAACTAAGAGCAGCTTACTGTATCAAAACAGGCAAGGAAAAACCCAAGGAAATGGGGGCAGGGAACTGAGAAAGCTTCGCTGCCACGCTTGCATCAAGCTTTTCCTGCATGCAAACCATAATAATGATGGTTTCCTCCTTGTGAAGTTTGGGCTTGGACATTCTCAGCATCCAGCAACAGGATGCCAGATTCTAATGGAAGCCCAGAGGTCTGCTGTCCCCTTGATGGTAAAAGAGAATCTCAAAGGTCCCGGAGAAGGCCTGCATTTGGTCAAGGTGTCAGGTCAAGATAAAGTTAATGGAGGAAGACACTCACCTGCTGCATCTGCAATGTCTGCTCCGGATTTGGAGCAGAAGAGGACGTCTGTGTGGTTGATGAGAAATTCCACCACATCCGACTGCGTCTGCAGCTCCATGCAGGCAGCTCTTCCGCTGGCGCAGGCAGACTCGTTCTGCTGTGATCTGTAGAAAAGGCAGATTTTAGAAGTCATTTCTCCAAGACCGTTTCCCCGAGTCTGAATTGTTGCAGCCAAAAGCTGTCAGCTGAGGCTCTGGAGACTTCCGCAGTGGGCAATCAGTGATGCCACTGCAGAAATTCCCCTGGATGATCAAGGACACGTCAGTCCCATCTCAACAAGACTGCAGAAATTGTCACATAGACATTGTGCCCGTGGGATTGGAGAACAGCCCAGGCTCCAGCTCTTCTGTCAGCCACAGATTTTACAGGAGAAGAGCACATTTGATGGCGAAAAAGGGAGGACTGTTTTTTTTTTTTACTGGAGAACAGATGTCAGTGTTGTGTTGAATCAGAACCAGAAGTTTACCTTAAGAGGTTTGGAGCCCACACAATGGCTAGGTTCTTGGCATGCATGTTTGTGATGGTGGAGCTCCCAGCCAGACACGCCAAGTGTCTCATCAGGAACTCCAGTGTCCTGGAAAACAAGAGAGGCAAACGTTCAGCACCAACGAGCATGCCGTGCTGCAATTCAGAAAGCAAACCTCCATTCATGCTACTTCTTGTGATTGCTACTGTCACGGAAGATGAAGTAGATCCAACCTGACTGAGTGCCACGCTGCAGCACCAAGCCCCAGCACAGCACAGCCGCAGCCATCAGCTGCACCAAGCGTGCCCCCGTGCCCAGGAACTGACCCCATAAAGTAAGCCCATGGAGCCTTCAACCCTTCAGCATACACAGGCATCGTGTTGCCGGCGTGAGACAGAGCCTGGAACCGCATCGTTGCCCTCTGCAATGCAGCAGGGCTGAGCTCAGCAGGCTGAGGGCAGCACTGACCTGTAGTGAGGAGCGGGCAGCTGCTGGATGACGTCCTGCATTCTGAGCAGCCGCTCCTCCTCTGTAGCGGCACCAACAGCATCCTGGAGTAGTGCAGAAAGGGAGCGAGACACCAATCAGGCTAGTACACCACTGCGAGTAAACCTCGTGGGGCTGACAGCAAAAGGGCCTCCGAGCTGGGGCACTGCTGCAGCCATCTGCCAAGAGGCCCAGGAAGAGGGAAATGAAAGACGTGGCCTTGTGCTTACCGAGAACTTGCCGTACAGCTGGTGGGTGAGCAGAGGGTTCGGGAGCTCCCTGAAGTACATCTTGCAGAGGGAGCTCACGCTGTGAATGTCACGGACGGTGAGCTCAGGAATCTGCTCCGACTCAAATTCCTGCCTGGAGAGAGGGACGCAAACCCGGTTGAGCGAGAGGAAGGCAAGCCCAAAGCCACACCAGATGCACTCAGGCTGTGTCAGTCGCAGCACTCTTACCGCAGCCTCTGGATGTTGGACGCGACGCCGGACAGGCGGTATATCCCCTGCACCACGCCGTGCTGCTCAAGGAACTCAGCGCAGCTCTGGAGGACCTGGGGGACTGAAGAACACGTGCCAGCCGTCAGTGGAGCTCCTGATTCAAGTCCTGCTGCAGGCTGTGCTTCACATCCCATCCACTAAGCCCAGCCAGGCTTGGCTGAAGCAAATACAGATGTGCTTGTCTCTTAGGAGCATCCGCCTCACTTTATCCTTCAGCCATCAACTCCCATTACACGTGTCTCCACGGCTATCAGCCTGCCCCCTGCTAGATATGAGCTCCCTTTCATCTTCTTTAGATGCCCAGCAGAGGAAGATCTCAGGAATGGGCAGCTCCTTACCATCACGACCGGAGTGGAGAAGATGCTCTCCCAGGTCACCGCCAAACACCCTTTCCTTCTCCACCTCCCGCTCGGTCGGTTTCTTTGGGCGGGCCTTCACCAAGGAACGAAGGAAGGTGAGGATCTTGCTGCGTTTCTTGGGCACTGCACAACAAAAGGAAGAAACCAGGTCATTTCAGGTCTGGCTCCGTTGGACGAGGCCGAGCACAGCACATTCTACAGAGCACGTCAGAACGGGAAGAACATTACCAACCAGTACATACAAAAAGGGATTTTCCCCATCTCTGGAGGAGCCCAAGGCCAGGTTGGATGGGGTCCTGGGCAGCCTGGTCTAATCTGACATTAAATGTGGGGGCTGGGAGACCATCCTGAGGCGGGAGGGTTGGAGCATGATGATCCCTGAGTTCCCTTCCATCCCAAGCCATTCTATGAAGATTCTATACTTTCCCCAAGTCCAGTCATAAACACAGGAGGATTGGGCCAAATCTCTGCCCCATGGTGTGCATGAAGAATCATCAACTCAGAGGACAATGTGGGATGGATTAAGGAGGTACTAAACATTGAACGCACCCCAAAAAAGACTTCATTTTGCTTTCCCACACCATCAAATGTAACATCCGTACCTGGCTTTGGCACTGAGTTGATGAGTGCCTCAGGAATGTTCTTATTAATGAGTTCCACACACTCCCCTGGGAAAAATCCAACCTGTAACAAGAAGAGAGGCCAACTATTGCATGCAGCACTTCTCAGATCTGAACTGTTAAACCAAAAGCCACGTAACATTTCCCTCGGAATGTGCTTGCCTGACATTCCATAAGACTATCCAGCAGAAAATGGCCATAGTTCAAAGCACAAACGTAATAATTTTTCAACATTTGCAGATAAAGGCAAGGTCCTCTGGCACCGACACAGGGAAACTGTTTATGTCCATTAGGCATCCTATGCAGGCAGAGCAGCTCTAAGCTGAGATTCCTGCCTCTACTGAAGTTGCACTCTCCAGTCTGAAGCTTGTGCCTACCTGGAAGCCGAGCTTGCCTCTCCACCAGGGGGTCAGCTCCTTTGGTGGCATGTTGATGACACAGATGATGTCTCCCACCTGCAAGAGATTGCAACGTCAGTCCCAGCTTCAGCACAGCTGGGAGGAAAGCACAGCTCAAATGTCTGCATTCTTCTGCACTGCCAAACATCGCTGAGCATGAGAGCACTTGCACCAGTGCAGCTCTGAAGGCATTTGCCATTGTAAAATTGAACAAGGAACGCCTTGAACTGCTTACCTCAAAGGAGAGTTCATCCGCTGCCTGGGCAACGTATCTCTTAACGACATCGGCAGCAGCAATAGCTGGAACATTCACAGGTGCCACCTCATGGTCCAGCAGGGGCTTCCCCTTGTTCTCAGCCTGAAACAGAGAGCACAGGCCACGGTGAGGAGCTGGGAACCAACAAGGAGGATTTCAAGGTGAGGAGCACATCTGCAGAGAAAGCTGCAGGAAATGCACTCGGCCCTTATCATGGGCACTTCAGAAGGAACTGCAAATCTAATAACGGCTGTTTCTCTCCCTGGTGTGCAGCAGGCACACGCCAGGCAATGCAAAGATGCATCTCTCCCCACCCAGACTAATCAGCAATGGCACTGACGCAGACAGGTGGCCTTGTCCATTTTGCCCCCTCCTTTCCTGCGCTCTTTGTGCAGGAAGGCTGACTGTTTCAGATGCTAGGAGACCGTGAAGAGGGAAACCAAAGCTACGGCTGCAGTTACAAGGTGCAAACAGTGCCATTGCAAGCACCAAGCAGCTCTCTTGAGCAGTCCAACCAACAGAGCAGAGAATGATTGTTGTTTCTGCAGCCATTTCAAGGGAAAAGTCAGTAGAGGACAAACACAACAGCCGAGATGGCTCTGGTACTTTTATAAACTTGCCACTCTTGCACTACTGTCTTGCCACAGAGGAGCTCTCTTGGAAAGCAGGAGAGCACATCTGCGGCTCACTCTGCTGGCTGCAGTCAGGGAACAAAGACCAATCAGAGCTTCATACTCTACCTCTGTCCATGCCAGGTCAGGCCCACAGCTGATCTCGCTGCACGCCACAGCCATCAGCGTAGGTGTGACAAGCTGGAACTGAAAAGAAACACACTTTTATTTTCTCTGTTCACATCTCTGCTGTGCTCCCTACAGCTGTCGGGCACACTCACACAGCCCAAGCACGCCTGCTGGTGTCCCTGGTGATGCTGTGCAGCTCTGCACAAGCTGGGGCTGGGACTCTTTGCCTAAGGGATTGCTTTCCATAAAACCAGCTGGTCACAGCACCACAGACAGCATCCTTCTGAGGGCTGAGCTGCAGAGCACGTGGAGAAAACCCACACGTGACCAGCGTCCCATCAAAGCTGGATGAGGCTGTGTTACTAAACACGGGGCGTCACGGGCTGCTAAAGCATGTGGGGGGACAAACCATGGCAGGTACCTGGCAAGAGATCAGAACGAGGGAGACAAATCTCACGAATCCGCAGCCGTTCCTTGTCACTTTGCTCTGATCTTCCACGAGCAAAAGCTGCAGCAGGGAAGCAGGCAGAGGGTGGAGAGAGGAGAGTGAAAGAGCAGGTCAGTTTGCTTCCACGGTTTAGCAATTATTACGAGGGAAAAACCAAAATCTGCCCTCCCTCAACTTAAAAACTTAAGTTTTCAACTTAAAACCATTTCCCCTTGTCCTGCAGTTATCTACCCTTTCAAAGAGTTGATTCCCCTCCTCTTTTTAGGCTCCCTTTAGGTACTGAAGGCTGCCATGAGGTCACCCCACAGCCTTAATTTCTCCAGGCTGAACAAGCCCAGCTCCCTCAGCCTGTCTTGGCAGGGGAGGTGCTCCTGTCCCCTGATCATCTCTGTGGCTCGCCTCTGGACCCTCTCCAACAGCTCCCTGTCTTTCTGGACACTGTAGTGCAGCTGGGGCCTCACAAGAGCAGAGCAGGGGGGGACAATCACCTCCCTGTCCCTCATGGCCACCCCTCTGCTGATGGAGATAATGTGATCCTATGAGCTCCGCCAGCCAGCAGTTCTCAGCACTCACTGTCCCCCCGTCTCTCCCACACTGTCTCAGCTTACCTACAAGGTGCTGCACAGGACGGTGTGAAGACAAAGGGACGCAGTCGGTGCACAAGTGCAACAAGCGAGCTGCTCAGTCAGAGCTCCAGCGCTCCAATGAAGGGACGCAGCACGCACTGCTCCTCCCCTCATTCTAGCCCTTATGACATCACTGAGGGCCACCAGGCTGCTCCACCACGACGGACAGGCTGGGGAGGCAAGACCAGTCACAAGGGCAGAAGATTCCAACAGCCCAGCCCAACGTTCTGGAATCATCTACCCCAGCCAAATCCTGGAGAAGCTGGCACGGGGTCGTCATGACCAAAGCGCAGGACCTGGCGCTTGCTCCTGTTGAGCCTCGCACAACTGGCCTCAGTGCATCCCTCTGGAGGGCCTTCCTGCCCTCAGCCAGATGGACGCTTCCTCCCAGCAGCGTACCTTGCAGTGCTGGGCCCATGTCAAATCCACACTAGAGTGGGTTTTGTTACATTCAAGGGCATGTTGCAGCACCAATCACCTGTAAGGAAATAAAGCAGGAGATGGGAGAAACACAGAACTGCTGCCAGACTGCTTTATCACCTTCTTACACCAACTTCCCTTGCCTCATCCCCTACCCCAACTCCTGGATGATGCCCACGGGCTGACAGTTGGATCTCAAATCCATAGGACTCCTTTCACAGGGCTCCATCAAAAAGGCTGTCACACTTGTTCCGTACACTCCCACTGACCCAGCAGTGGTATCACAGTCACTTAACACACACACAACAACCAAACCCCGAGCATGCACATCCCTTCCTGCGTTACTGCAGCCCACAGCTCCCCTTCACACCTCCGTGGATCTCTGGTGTTTTACACTGATGCAGCCTCGCTGCAGCTCCGTGGCTGTCACACAAGGCCTGCAGGACCTCTTTCTCTGCAAAGCCCGTCTGCAGGCATTGGTTCACGAGGTTCACCTCCTGCCCTCCTGAGCAAAAACAAGCACTAAGAGCAAGAGCAAAGCACGCTGGACTCGACCTGGCTGGATCCCCAACCCTCAGTCCTGTCAGACGGACCCTGGTGTGGAGACTCATCCCCAAAGCCTGGCTGGACATCAGCACAGGCATCATTCTTCAAACGCCCCATCCAAGCAGCAAGGGATCAAAGCGTTGGCACAGCTGAAACAGAAATGCTGTGTGAGTTTCCTGTTAGCACTGAGCAGGAACAAATCTACCGCTGAGCAGCAGGATGTGAGACAAGCAGCAGAAGACACCCAACCTGCAGAACCAGCTCGTTTGGGGTCGGTCCAGATGTTTGTCTGCTCCCTTCCCTGGCCCAGGCCAAGCTTGTGAGCTGCTCCTCCTTGGTGCAGGGGGAAATGGTGCAGATGCCATGTGGTGGCTATGCACAGCATGCCTTGGACTTGCTTTTCCTCTCTCCATCTTCCATCTGCCATTAGCAAACAGCATCTCCAGCCTCCAGAGATCACTGAGTCCAACCCCTGCACAACAGTGAAAAAAAAGATATGATAAGGGGTACTTAAAGCACAGCATCTGTAATCAGATCAGACTCCTGCACTGTGAAGACTTCCATGAGTATTCCTGCAGAGTGCATCACTTAGTCTCTCTTTAGCCTTGTGTTCATGGTTTTCCTGTAAGAGCTTGTCTAAACACTGCCTATAATCGTGGTTATGCTAGAAGCATTTGGATTTATTGATCCTTACTGTGATTTCAATAACAAATTTAGATGTTTTTTGTTAGGGATAGCTTTCAATTTCTCAACTGAAATTTCAATATTGCATTAGGTGTTGACAACCACGGGGCTGCAGTACAGAGAATTACACGAAGATTAATTTCTCCATCTCCATGCTCCTAGACATTTATGATTACAGTGATGTAGTTATATACAAAGTTGCAAGATACCAAAGCTAGAATAACCTCTTGGTGCAGCAGGATGTCTGGAGCCCAAGTGCAGAGTCTCAGTGTTGCAAAGCCTTGAAGAGGTGCACCGTATGTGCTGGGGCTGATGACACAGACACTGGAGCAAGGCCAGTGTGATGTTAGAAACTTGACCAGCAGCTGATCTGTTGTCAGCCATTTCTGGACACAAACGGGATCTGGTCGACTTAGGACATGACCTTTGGGCTGGAGAGCAACTCCCCGAGGAATCACACAGCCACTGCAGACCGTTGGCAAGAACCCCATACCAAAACAGCTCATCTGCAATCAGTTTTTAATCTGTGCAGCAGTGATTGGAACAGGCGCACGCTCTCTGCAATTGCAGGAATGTTCACAAGTGGAATGGACATCACCTGTGTGCTCCAGCTCTTCTGTGTGCATGCTAGGAGCAGTGATCCCCCTGCACCCAGGGCTGCAATAAAGTCCTGTGGGCTTTCTAACCTGCCCACCAGCAGCCCAGGCTGCCCAGAGCCACATCCAGCCTGGCCGTGGATGCCTGCAGGGATGGGGCATCCACAGCCTCCCTGGGCAACCTGTTCCAGTGCCTCACCACCCTCTGGCTGAAAAACTTCCTCCTCACATCCAACCTAAACCTCAACACCCCTCGTCTCAGTTTAAAGCCATTCCCCACGTGTCCCATCACTGTCCACCCTCCAAAACAAAACACCTCGGCTGTTCAACACTGAAAGAGCAAAATAACCCACAGCTCTTACTTCCACTGTATGCATTTAATTCCAAACTTAAGGTCACAGGTTAATTACTCATGTGATCCTTCCTGACAGAAGAACTACTATGCTAACTCCTTGATAAAATTCCTGACTGCCTTCAGTTTTATAGCCAAAGCAGTGTTTGAGCTGGTAATGTACTCTTGAACAGCACTGCTGCCTTCAGCATTTGTATGTTTAGATCTGAAAAGAGAACTTGGTCATTATTTCACGATGAGAGAATCTTATATGACAAAACAGAATTACAAAAATCTGACAATACTGTAAAATGCCAGCGTAAGAATGTGGCTTTGATATTTTTTTTTTTCTTTTTTTTTTTTTAAATGGTGAGTGTACCATTAATTCAAGACAAGAATTTTGTTTGTAAGTCGATCTCTATAACTGTTCTTGGCATCATTCTGTAGGATGAACTAGATACATGGAATTTGGCACTGGCTCCCCGGGGCAGTGGTTTGGCACTGAGCTGACAAAGGCCAAAGAGCATTTGCACAATGCTCTCAGACACAGGGCTTGACCCATAGGAGGTCTGGTGTGGAACCAGGAGGTGGAATACATGATCCTCGAGGTCCCTTCCAAATAAAGATATTCCATGATCCTCTAATACTTATATTCCCAAGTCCTGTACACAGTGCTCAGATGCTTAATTGAAAGGTTCCATGAAACAGTGAGGTATCTATGTCCCTTTACCACCCAGTTATTCAATTTGCCACGTGGATCTTTTATCCAGTCACATTAAAAAACCCCTCAAAGTATTTCCTTCAGTCTTCCATTCTGATAGAGCTTTCTGGAGCAAATAAAGAGTTGCAACTCAGAATGTCCACACCTCCCTTCCTGCACCCTGCATACATTTTTCATTGCACTGTGATTACGTACCATTCTATTGTCACCCTCATTCTGTCATTATCTAGGCAGTTTACTGCCATTAAATTTTCCAGCAACAGATGCCCACAAGTACAGCCAGCCTGGACTTATTTCCAATACTTACCTTTGTCCTGATGTCCTTGTAGGAGCTGGGACATTTCTCCATCTCAGCAGCAGAGGGCAGGAGGGGTCCAAGGTGAGGGCACGCTCTCCTCTATTTTTCTGGCACTCAAAGACAAAGGGAACAAGAAAACCAGATGTGTTTCCCTGCCCATGGCAAACACCAGCCTTTCCATCCTTACAGTCCTTCCTGCCATCAGCAGAGATATTTTGCTTTCTTGTGCCACTTCATCCCTTTAGCATCTGGCATTCTAACAAAAAAGTACTTACAAGGAATTTTAATATTTTCATATTAAATGTCAGAATTAGAACCATTATGTTTACCAAATATTTAAAACGTTCAACCCAGTGAGAAGTGAATTGATGTTGCATTTAGCATTCAGATAAGAACTTGTAAAGGAAGTAAAAAGTGCTGCTTTCATAAACTATAGTCTCATTGTCAAGCCTTGCGCTGTCTCAGCAGATTATTACAGAATGTTCATTCAAGCAGGAATTCAGAGATGCGTCTGAATTGATAACAACAACGAGTAATTAAGAAAGCTTGACTGCAGTCTGCTTGAGGATTCCAGTCTGAAGTGTGTTCCACCTGGTGACAACTGGGAATGTCTTTCTCTCACCATTAGAACCATTGCACCTCTGACTAAACACATAGCTAATCACCACTGAAAACCTAGGTGCAATTTCTGCAGTGCACAGACCAACTACGTGTTGATTAACATTCAGAGAGATTGTGCAGGTGTCCTTTTAGGAACTGGCCTACAGTATGCTAAGAGGGATGGATGTGGGGACATTAGGATAACGTGCCCTCTGCCTGTTAAGACAGCCCCAGCAGAGCAGGTCAGCAGGCTGAAGAGCTGAGTGGGTCACCAGGGCTCAGAGACTTCACTCGGCCATCTGCAAGTTGAGGGACTTCAGCCCAAGCTGCCCTTTTCCATGCAGGCAAGGAGGCCAAGAGAAGGTGGATCGGCACGGTTCTGGTGCAGACAGGGGCTGCAGTGTGAGCAGGCCTACACAGACAAGGCTGTGCCCACACAGAGTGACAGCAGCTTTCGCTGTGAGCAGATTCCCAGGGGGCCTGAGCCATGGCAGTTCTTGATGGCAGCATGTTCCAATCAGCCCTGGAAGTCTTCTCTGGACGTCTGTCGCATTCTGGAATCCACACTGAGGACGCAGTCGCTGTGTCAGAGCAGCTGGCAGAGTCACGGGGAACCGTGACGTAGTTGGCCCAGGGAGCAACAACAAGGCCTGCACTGCTCAGCCAGCCCAGGCCAAAGGGGAGCACGAGAGAGAGCAGAGGAGAGAGGGGGGGAAAGAGGGCCAGGAAGGAAAGGCCTGTGCCTGAATGGACGTGTAGCAGCAGCTGCTGACAGCAAACTCGGTGATGGCAGGGGCACAGCAGAGCAGTGCAATGCTGGCAGCTTCCTGTGTCTTTCACACAGGCACTGCAGACATGGCCAGCACTGGGAGATCAGCAGAACTGCTGCACACCTCTGCCAGCCCAGGCCAGAGGAGTGCAGAACAGTGAGCTGCTGCTGAGGGGAGAGAGGATGGCCTGAGAGCTGACCTGAGAGGCAGGGCTGGCTGTGTTACAGCAGCCTCTGTGTCCTCCTCCTGTGTCTGTGAGGGCCAGAGGGCCAGAAGAGAACATGCCCAGACAACGAAGCCCTGCTGTCCTCTGCTGCTCAGCTGGAGAGATGTTCCGCCTTCCTGAAGGACGCTGATCCAAAGGGAAGGAATCAAAGGAAGTCCAGGCTGGCTGTCCTTGTGGGCATCAGCTGCTGGCAGCTGCCTCTGTGCTGCCATGGGCAGGGCACAGCACACACAGTGTTTGCAGTTCCCTGTGTGACACTGGCCCTGGTGACCTGACAGCCATAGGGAGACAAGAGAAAGAGCTGCCTCCCTCTGCCAGATGAGGCAAAGGTGAGAATCCCAGAATCACAGCATGGCCCGGGTTGGAAAGGAGCTCAAGGTTCATGAATCTCCAACCCTTGGCTCTCCAAGGGTGCACAGGGGGCTTTGTTCTCCCTGTGGTGCAGCTTCAGTGCCAACTCACAGCTGAGCTGGTTGGCACACTGTGACAGCCTGCCGCTCTGAAGCTCTTGGGGCAGTGCTCAGTTCTTTCTGAAGTACTCTGCAAAATGCTGCTTCTCCTTCACCAAGTCTGTTTCCAGACAGACGTCTTTTTCTCCTCTGTACACACAAACAGTATCTTGTAACTCCCTGGCACAGTGCTCAGAAGTGATACTTCTGGAAGCACGTCAGAGAAAAGTGGCCTTGTCCCAGTGGACTTTCAGAGCAGATGAGAACAAGTCTTGGTTGACGGCTTTCTTCTGCTTCTGGAACTGCACAGCCAGGTTGTGTGTTGTCATACTTTATGCCAGAGTGCCAAACTGAAGCAGTTTCTGCAACTTCTTTTTTTCATACTTGTCACTCTTTGCTATTTCTGAGACCTTAACTTAGTCATTTTTAATGCGCTCTCATCTAAACTACTGTGTCCTCCAGTGTCAGTGTTGTATGAATCAGGACTGTGGGATTTCATCAGTGAAAGGATTCTGCTCTAATGACTGTCATTCTAAAGCTGATATTGTTTCTACCGCATCAGGCTTGCATGAAGCATCTTTGATCAACAGAGAAATCAGAAAAATTGCTTTTCCTATTGCAGTTTCCTTTTAACTAGTGATGAAAGCTGTCAGTTTATTTTTGGCACCAGAAATCCTGGGATGCAACCAGGTTAGAGAAGAAGTGAAACTGAGTCAACAGTTAGGGAACACAGATGAGATAGCATCACACAGCTCTGGAAAAGATGTTCCAGCTCTGTGTCTACCTACACCTTCAGGAGATGAAAAGTACTGGCTTACTGAGGTGTCCTGGGTTGCAGGTTCTGTTAATCTCCATTTTTGGAAGAGCTGCTTGCAATAAATACCTTGTAAGGTGAATGAGCTTGATAGAAGTAGGGTGTGAAGGAGATGGATTTGCTGTTTCCCTGAAGGTGCAGGAGTATTGCTGTGCCTACAGCCAGTAAACAAGGCAGAAATCACTGTGTTCCTCAGAATGAAAAGCAAAAGAATACAAATCTTTTTGTGAGTGACAGCACGCCTGAATGAAGCACAAATCTAAACATTTAAAATAAGGGCTAGTGTCAAAGTGACTCGCAGTATTTCTCGTGAAGAAATGTTTGATGCTTCTTTATGAAAGTCGTCATAACAAAAGTGTACTGATGTCTTTGCTGAGGATTTCCTTGGTTCCAGCCTGAAGGTGTGCGCAGGCATGAGCAGGCAGTGCTGAGCTGCAGGTGAGTGCCTGTGTCCCACAGCAGGAAACCCGTGGATGTCTTCAGGGGTTTGAAATGGGCAGAGCTGAGAAACCTGCAGGCTTTCACTGACATTGTCCTCTGCTTTATTTTGTAATCTTAGTTTCACCAATGCTTTCCAATATGATTTTTGTATGAATGCAGATACATGGGATAGGATTTAAAGTTTTTATGGTGCTGCTGTATAATTTTCTGTGGTCATCATAAGCCAATAAAAAAAATAAATGGTAATCAGGCAATCTATTAACAACCTGTGGCACGTATCAAAACAATGAAATTCCTTGCAGGAAGACAATATTGCTATACAATAATGTGGCTATCCAAAACTGTTAATTATACTTGATGAGCTGGAGATAATCCTGAAATGCGGGACTTTGATCTTAGCCAAGAATAATAAAAGTTATTATCATTCTTAAATTGGCAGCTGCTATCAAACGCCTGTGTCTTATTTCCCTTTTAGTAACACTGGCTAAATCAGAGAAAGTGATAAAAGAATTTCATGATTGCAGCTTAGGGATTCTTTCCCACTTGACCAGAAGTAATCTATGTCCAAAAATGTCTGTAAATACTTTTTCTATATTCTTTGGCCAGTTGAATTGATATTTGAGATGAATGGCAAAAACATTTTGCGTACATAGATAAGCAATGCAAATTCGCTGGATTGTTTTAGAGAAAAAAGCTCTGGTTATCAGATCGTTTCCATGCAGAAATAAGATTTACAGAAAAATTCTCATTATTATTATTCATGAATGAATAAATTCAAAAAAGAGATGTGGGGGATGTTGTTTCAATTCCAGGTGATTGTAGGAAGGACTGTCAGGATGGAAAGGCTAGTGTCTGCCATGGGCAAAGAAACACTTCTGGTTTTCATGCTCCCTTTGTCTTTGAGTGCAAGAGGCCATGAGGAGAGTGTGCCCTAAACTTGGACCCTTTTTGACCATTGCAGCAGAGATGGAGAAGTGTTCAACCTTCTAGAAGGACTTCAGGACAAAGATATGTAATGAAAATAAGTCCAGGTTGGATGTCCTTGTGGGCATCAGCTGCTGACATCTGCATAGTTGTTGCTATGGGAATGGCAGAACAGCTGGAATGTTGCATTTCCTTGTGTGACACAAGCACTGGTGAATTCAAAGCCAGAGGGGTATAATAGAAACAGCATCACCTCCCTGCCAGATTAGGCAAAGGTGAGTGGGATGTTGTTTCACTTAGTGCTGATGGCAGGAAGGACTGTAAGGATGGAAAGGCTGGTGTTTGCCATGGGCAGGGAAACACATCTGGTTTTCATTTTCTCTTTCTCTTTGAGTGCCAGATAAACAGGGGAGTGTGTGCCCAAACGTTGGAACCATCCTGCCCTCTTCTGCTGAGATGGAGAAATGTTCCAGCTTCTAGAAGGACATCAGGACAAAGATATGTAATGAAAATAAGTCCAGGATGGCTGTCCTTGCGGGCATCAGCTGCTGGCATCTGGACTTCTGTGCCATGAGCATGGCACAGCAGGTAAAAGTTTGCTTTTCCTTGTGTGACACAGGAGCTCTTGACTTGAAAGCTAGAGGGATGCAATAGCAAGAGCTGCAACCTCTGCCAGACATGGCAAGGGTGAGTGGGATGTTGTTTCCATTTCTCCTAATGTCAGGAAGGACTATAAGGATGGAAAGGCTGGTGTTTGCCATGCGCAGGGAAACACATCTGGTTTTCATTTTCTCTTTCTCTTTGAGTGCCAGAGAAACAGGGGAGAGTGTGCCCTCACCTTGTAACTCACCTGCCCTCTGATGCTCAGAGGGAGATATGTCCCAGCTTCTAGATGGACATCAGGACAAAGATATGTAATGAAAATAAGTCCAGGCTGGCTGTCCTTGTGGGCATCAGCTGCTGGCATCTGCATTGCTGCTGCCATGAGCATGGCACAGCAGGTAAAAGATTGCTTTTCCTTGTGTGACACAGGAGCTCTTGACTTGAAAGCTAGAGGGATGCAATAGAAAGAGCTGCAACCTCTGCCAGACATGGCAAAGGTGAGTGGGATGTTGTTTCAGTTAGTGCTGATGTCAGGAAGGACTGTAAGGAAGGAAAGGCTGGTGTTTGTCATGGGCTGGGAAACACATCTCGTTTTCATTTTCTCTTTCTCTTTGAGTGCCAGATAAAGAGGAGAGTGTGCCCTCACCTTGGACCCCTCCTGCCCTCTTCTGCTGAGATGGAGAAATGTTCCAGCTTCAAGAAGGACAAAAGAACAAAGATGTGTAATGAAAATAAGTCCAGGCTGGCTGTCCTTGTGGGCATCAGCTGCTGGCATCTGCATTGCTGCTGCCATGAGCATGGCACAGCAGGTAAAAGATTGCTTTTCCTTGTGTGACAAAGGAGCTCTTGTCTTGAAAGCTAGAGGGATGCAGTAGAAAGAGCTGCAACCTCTGCCAGACATGGGAAAGGTGAGTGGGATGTTGTTTCATTTATTCCTGAAGTCAGGAAGACTGTAAGGATGGAAAGTCTGGTGTTTGCCATGGGCTGGGAAACACATCTGGTTTTCATTTTCTCTTTCTCTTTGAGTGCCAGATAAAGAGCAGAGTGTGCCCTCACCTTGGACCCCTCCTGCCCTCTTCTGCTGAGATGGAGAAATGTTCCAGCTTCTAGAAGGACATCAGTACAAAGATGTGTAATGAAAATAAGTCCAGGCTGGCTGTCCTTGTGGGCATCAGCTGCTGGCATCTGGACGTCTGCAGCCATGAGCATGGCAAAGCAGGTAAAAGATTGCTTTTCCTTGTGTCACAGGAGCTCTTGACTTGAAAGCTAGAGGGATGCAATAGAAAGAGCTGCAACCTCTGCCAGACATGGCAAAGGTGAGTGGGATGTTGTTTCAATTAGTGCTGATGTCAGGAAGGACTGTAAGGATGGAAAGTCTGGTGTTTGCCATGGGCAGGGAAAGACATCTGGTTTTCATTTTCTCTTTCTCTTTGAGTGCCAGATAAAGAGCAGAGTGTGCCCTCACCTTGGACCCATCCTGCCCTCTGCTGCTCAGAGGGTGAAATGTCCAAACTTCTAGAAGGACATCAGGACAAAGATATGTAATGAAAATAAGTCCAGGCTGGCTTTCCTTGTGGGCATCAGCTGCTGGCATCTGCATTGCTGCTGCCATGAGCATGGCAAAGCAGGTAAAAGGTTGCTTTTCCTTGTGTGACACAGGAGCTCTTGACTTGAAAGCTAGATTGATGCAATAGAAAGAGCTGCAACCTCTGCCAGACATGGCAAAGGTGAGTGGAATGTTGTTTCAGTTGCTGCTGATGTCAGGAAGGACTGTAAGGATGGAAAGTCTGGTGTTTGCCATGGGCAGGGAAACACATCTGGTTTTCATTTTCTCTTTCTCTTTGAGTGCCAGATAAGGTGTAGAGTGTGCCCTCACCTTGGACCCCTCCTGCCCTCTTCTGCTGAGATGGAGAAATGTTCCAGCTTCTAGAAGGACATCAGGACAAAGATGCGTAATGAACATAAGTCCAGGCTGGCTGTCCTTGTGGGCATCAGCTGCTGGCATCTGCATTGCTGCTGCCATGAGCATGGCACAGCAGGTAAAAGATTGCTTTTCCTTGTGTGACACAGGAGCTCTTGACTTGACAGCTAGAGGGATGCAGTAGAAAGAGCTGCAAGCTCTGCCAGACGTGGAATGGTGAGTGGGATGTTGTTTCAATTATTCCTGAAATCAGGAAGATTGTAAGGATGGAAAGTCTGGTGTTTGCCATGGGCTGGGAAACACATCTTATTTTCATTTTCTATTTCTCTTTGAGTGCCAGATACAGAGCAGAGTGTGCCCTCACCTTGGACCCATCCAGCTCTCTGCTGCTCAGAGGGAGAAATGTCCAAGCTTCTAGAAGGACATCAGGACAAAGATATGTAATGAAAATAAGTCCAGGCTAGCTATCCTTGTGGGCATCAGCTGCTGGCATCTGCATTGCTGCTGCCATGAGCATGGCACAGCAGGTAAAAGATTGCTTTTCCTTGTGTGACAGAGGAGCTCTTGACTTGAAAGCTAGAGGGATGCAATAGAAAGAGCTGCAACCTCTGCCAGACATGGCAAAGGTGAGTGGGATGTTGTTTCCATTGCTGATGATTGCAGGAAGGACTGTAAGGATGGAAAGGCTGGTGTTTGCCATGGGCTGGGAAACACATCTGGTTTTCATTTTATCTTTCTCTTTGAGTGCCAGACAAAAAGCAGAGTGTGCCCTCACCTTGGACCCCTCCTGCCCTCTTCTGCTGAGATGGAGAAATGTTCCAGCTTGTAGAAGGACATCAGGACAAGGATATGTGATCAAAATAAGTCCAGGCTGGCTGTCCTTGTGGGCATCAGCTGCTGGCATCTGCATTGCTGCTGCCATGAGCATGGCACAGCAGGTAAAAGATTGCTTTTCCTTGTGTGACACAGGAGCTCTTGACTTGACAGCTAGAGGGATGCAATAGAAAGAGCTGCAACCTCTGCCAGACATGGCAAAGGTGAGTGGGATGTTGTTTCAATTAGTCCTGATGTCAGGAAGGACTGTAAGGATGGAAAGTCTGGTGTTTGCCATGGGCAGGGAAAGACATCTGGTTTTCATTTTCTCTTTCTCTTTGTGTGCCAGAAAAAGAGCAGAGTGTGCCCTCACCTTGGACCCCTCCTGCCCTCTTCTGCTGAGATGGAGAAATGTTCCAGCTTGTAGAAGGACATCAGGACAAAGATATGTAATGAAAATAATTCCAGGCTGGATGTCCTTTTGGGCATCAGCTGCTGGCATCTGGACGTCTGCAGCCATGAGCATGGCACAGCAGGTAAAAGATTGCGTTTCCCTGTGTGACACAGGAGCTCTTGACTTGAAAGCTAGAGGGATGCAATAGAAAGAGCTGCAACCTCTGCCAGACATGGCAAAGGTGAGTGGGATGTTGTTTCCATTGCTGATGATTGCAGGAAGGACTGTAGGGATGGAAAGGCTGGTGTTTGCCATGGGCTGGGAAACACATCTTGTTTTCATTTTCTCTTTCTCTTTGAGTGCCAGATAAAGAGCAGAGTGTGCCCTCACCTTGGACCCATCCTGCCCTCTTCTGCTGAGATGGAGAAATGTTCCAGCTTGTAGAAGGACATCAGGACAAGGATATGTAATGAAAATAAGTCCAGGCTGGCTGTCCTTGTGGGCATCAGCTGCTGGCATCTGCATTGCTGCTGCCATGAGCATGGCACAGCAGGTAAAAGATTGCTTTTCCTTGTGTGACACAGGAGCTCTTGACTTGACAGCTAGAGGGATGCAATAGAAAGAGCTGCAACCTCTGCCAGACATGGCAAAGGTGAGTGGGATGTTGTTTCAATTAGTGCTGATGTCAGGAAGGACTGGAAGGATGGAAAGTCTGGTTTTTGCCATGGGCAGGGAAACACATCTGGTTTTCATTTTCTCTTTCTCTTTGAGTGCCAGATAAAGAGCAGAGTGTGCCCTCACCTTGGACCCCTCCTGCCCTCTTCTGCTGAGATGGAGAAATGTTCCAGCTTGTAGAAGGACATCAGGACAAAGATGCGTAATGAACATAAGTCCAGGCTGGCTTTCCTTGTGGGCATCAGCTGCTGGCATCTGCATTGCTGCTGCCATGAGCATGGCAAAGCAGGTAAAAGATTGCTTTTCCTTGTGTCACAGGAGCTCTTGACTTGAAAGCTAGAGGGATGCAATAGAAAGAGCTGCAACCTCTGCCAGACATGGCAAAGGTGAGTGGGATGTTGTTTCAATTATTGCTGATGATTGCAGGAAGGGCTGTAGGGATGGAAAGGCTGGTGTTTGCCATGGGCTGGGAAACACATCTTGTTTTCATTTTCTCTTTCTCTTTGAGTGCCAGATAAAGAGCAGAGTGTGCCCTCACCTTGGACCCATCCTGCCCTCTTCTGCTGAGATGGAGAAATGTTCCAGCTTGTAGAAGGACATCAGGACAAGGATATGTAATGAAAATAAGTCCAGGCTGGCTGTCCTTGTGGGCATCAGCTGCTGGCATCTGCATTGCTGCTGCCATGAGCATGGCACAGCAGGTAAAAGATTGCTTTTCCTTGTGTGACACAGGAGCTCTTGACTTGACAGCTAGAGGGATGCAATAGAAAGAGCTGCAACCTTTGCCAGACATGGCAAAGGTGAGTGGGATGTTGTTTCAATTAGTGCTGATGTCAGGAAGGACTGTAAGGATGGAAAGTCTGGTGTTTGCCATGGGCAGGGAAAGACATCTGGTTTTCATTTTCTCTTTGTGTGCCAGAGAAAGAGCAGAGTGTGCCCTCACCTTGGACCCCTCCTGCCCTCTTCTGCTGAGATGGAGAAATGTTCCAGCTTGTAGAAGGACATCAGGACAAAGATATGTAATGAAAATAAGTCCAGGCTGGCTGTCCTTGTGGGCATCAGCTGCTGGCATCTGGACGTCTGCAGCCATGAGCATGGCACAGCAGGTAAAAGATTGCGTTTCCTTGTGTGACACAGGAGCTCTTGACTTGAAAGCTAGAGGGATGCAATAGAAAGAGCTGCAACCTCTGCCAGATATGGCAAAGGTGAGTGGGATGTTGTTTCAATTAGTGCAGATGTCAGGAAGGACTGTAAGGATGGAAAGGCTGGTGTTTGCCATGGGCTGGGAAACACATCTTGTTTTCATTTTCTCTTTCTCTTTGAGTGCCAGATAAAGAGCAGAGTGTGCCCTCACCTTGGACCCATCCTGCCCTCTTCTGCTGAGATGGAGAAATGTTCCAGCTTGTAGAAGGACATCAGGACAAGGATATGTAATGAAAATAAGTCCAGGCTGGCTGTCCTTGTGGGCATCAGCTGCTGGCATCTGCATTGCTGCTGCCATGAGCATGGCACAGCAGGTAAAAGATTGCTTTTCCTTGTGTGACACAGGAGCTCTTGACTTGACAGCTAGAGGGATGCAATAGAAAGAGCTGCAACCTCTGCCAGACATGGCAAAGGTGAGTGGGATGTTGTTTCAATTAGTGCTGATGTCAGGAAGGACTGTAAGGATGGAAAGTCTGGTGTTTGCCATGGGCAGGGAAAGACATCTGGTTTTCATTTTCTCTTTCTCTTTGAGTGCCAGATAAAGAGCAGAGTGTGCCCTCACCTTGGACCCCTCCTGCCCTCTTCTGCTGAGATGGAGAAATGTTCCAGCTTGTAGAAGGACATCAGGACAAAGATATGTAATGAAAATAAGTCCAGGCTGGCTGTCCTTGTGGGCATCAGCTGCTGGCATCTGGACGTCTGCAGCCATGAGCATGGCACAGCAGGTAAAAGATTGCGTTTCCTTGTGTGACACAGGAGCTCTTGACTTGACAGCTAGAGGGATGCAATAGAAAGAGCTGCAACCTCTGCCAGACATGGCAAAGGTGAGTGGGATGTTGTTTACATTGCTGATGATTGCAGGAAGGACTGTAAGGATGGAAAGGCTGGTGTTTGCCATGGGCTGGGAAACACATCTGGTTTTCATTTTATCTTTAACTTTGAGTGCCAGTCAAAAAGCAGAGTGTGCCCTCACCTTGGACCCCTCCTGCCCTCTTCTGCTGAGATGGAGAAATGTTCCAGCTTGTAGAAGGACATCAGGGCAAAGATATGTGATCAAAATAAGTCCAGGCTGGCTGTCCTTGTGGGCATCAGCTGCTGCCATCTGCATTGCTGCTGCCATGAGCATGGCACAGCAGGTAAAAGATTGCTTTTCCTTGTGTGACACAGGAGCTCTTGACTTGACAGCTAGAGGGATGCAATAGAAAGAGCTGCAACCTCTGCCAGACATGGCAAAGGTGAGTGGGATGTTGTTTCCATTGCTGATGATTGCAGGAAGGACTGTAGGGATGGAAAGGCTGGTGTTTGCCATGGGCTGGGAAACACATCTTGTTTTCATTTTCTCTTTCTCTTTGAGTGCCAGATAAAGAGCAGAGTGTGCCCTCACCTTGGACCCATCCTGCCCTCTTCTGCTGAGATGGAGAAATGTTCCAGCTTGTAGAAGGACATCAGGACAAGGATATGTAATGAAAATAAGTCCAGGCTAGCTGTCCTTGTGGGCATCAGCTGCTGGCATCTGCATTGCTGCTGCCATGAGCATGGCACAGCAGGTAAAAGATTGCTTTTCCTTGTGTGACACAGGAGCTCTTGACTTGACAGCTAGAGGGATGCAATAGAAAGAGCTGCAACCTCTGCCAGACATGGCAAAGGTGAGTGGGATGTTGTTTCAATTAGTGCTGATGTCAGGAAGGACTGTAAGGATGGAAAGTCTGGTGTTTGCCATGGGCAGGGAAAGACATCTGGTTTTCATTTTCTCTTTGTGTGCCAGAAAAAGAGCAGAGTGTGCCCTCACCTTGGACCCCTCCTGCCCTCTTCTGCTGAGATGGAGAAATGTTCCAGCTTGTAGAAGGACATCAGGACAAAGATATGTAATGAAAATAAGTCCAGGCTGGCTGTCCTTGTGGGCATCAGCTGCTGGCATCTGGACGTCTGCAGCCATGAGCATGGCACAGCAGGTAAAAGATTGCGTTTCCTTGTGTGACACAGGAGCTCTTGACTTGAAAGCTAGAGGGATGCAATAGAAAGAGCTGCAACCTCTGCCAGACATGGCAAAGGTGAGTGGGATGTTGTTTACATTGCTGATGATTGCAGGAAGGACTGAAAGGATGGAAAGGCTGGTGTTTGCCATGGGCTGGGAAACACATCTGGTTTTCATTTTGTCTTTCTCTTTGAGTGCCAGACAAAAAGCAGAGTGTGCCCTCACCTTGGACCCCTCCTGCCCTCTTCTGCTGAGATGGAGAAATGTTCCAGCTTGTAGAAGGACATCAGGACAAGGATATGTGATGAAAATAAGTCCAGGCTGGCTGTCCTTGTGGGCATCAGCTGCTGGCATCTGCATTGCTGCTGCCATGAGCATGGCACAGCAGGTAAAAGATTGCTTTTCCTTGTGTGACACAGGAGCTCTTGACTTGACAGCTAGAGGGATGCAATAGAAAGAGCTGCAACCTCTGCCAGACATGGCAAAGGTGAGTGGGATGTTGTTTCAATTAGTGCTGATGTCAGGAAGGACTGGAAGGATGGAAAGTCTGGTTTTTGCCATGGGCAGGGAAAGACATCTGGTTTTCATTTTCTCTTTCTCTTTGAGTGCCAGATAAAGAGCAGAGTGTGCCCTCACCTTGGACCCCTCCTGCCCTCTTCTGCTGAGATGGAGAAATGTTCCAGCTTCTAGAAGGACATCAGGACAAAGATGCGTAATGAACATAAGTCCAGGCTGGCTTTCCTTGTGGGCATCAGCTGCTGGCATCTGCATTGCTGCTGCCATGAGCATGGCAAAGCTAGTAAAAGATTGCTTTTCCTTGTGTCACAGGAGCTCATGACTTGAAAGCTAGAGGGATGCAATAGAAAGAGCTGCAACCTCTGCCAGACATGGCAAAGGTGAGTGGGATGTTGTTTCAATTAGTGCTGATGTCAGGAAGGACTGGAAGGATGGAAAGGCTGGTGTTTGCCATGGGCAGGGAAACACATCTGGTTTTCATTTTCTCTTTCTCTTTGTGTGCCAGAAAAAGAGCAGAGTGTGCCCTCACCTTGGACCCATCCTGCCCTCTCCTGCTCAGAGGGAGAAATGTTCCAGCTTCTAGAAGGACATCAGGACAAGGATATGTAATGAAAATAAGTCCAGGCTGGCTGTCCTTGTGGGCATCAGCTGCTGGCATCTGCATTGCTGCTGCCATGAGCATGGCACAGCAGGTAATAGATCGCGTTTCCTTGTGTGACACAGGAGCTCTTGACTTGACAACTAGAGGGATGCAATAGAAAGAGCTGCAACCTCTGCCAGACATGGCAAAGGTGAGTGGGATGTTGTTTCAATTAGTGCTGATGTCAGGAAGGACTGTAAGGATGGAAAGGCTGGTGTTTGCCATGGGCAGGGAAAGACATCTGGTTTTCATTTTCTCTTTGTGTGCCAGAAAAAGAGCAGAGTGTGCCCTCACCTTGGACCCCTCCTGCCCTCTTCTGCTGAGATGGAGAAATGTTCCAGCTTCTAGAAGGACATCAGTACAAAGATGTGTAATGAAAATAAGTCCAGGCTGGCTGTCCTTGTGGGCATCAGCTGCTGGCATCTGCATTGCTGCTGCCATGAGCATGGCAAAGCAGGTAAAAGGTTGCTTTTCCCTGTGTGACACAGGAGCTCTTGACTTGAAAGCTAGAGGGATGCAATAGAAAGAGCTGCAACCTCTGCCAGACATGGCAAAGTTGAGTGGGATGTTGTTTCAATTAGTGCAGATGTCAGGAAGGACTGTAAGGATGGAAAGGCTGGTGTTTGCCATGGGCTGGGAAACACATCTTGTTTTCATTTTCTCTTTCTCTTTGAGTGCCAGATAAAGAGCAGAGTGTGCCCTCACCTTGGACCCATCCTGCCCTCTTCTGCTGAGATGGAGAAATGTTCCAGCTTCTAGAAGGAGATCAGGACAAAGATATGTAATGAACATAAGTCCAGGCTGGCTGTCCTTGTGGGCATCAGCTGCTGGCATCTGCATTGCTGCTGCCATGAGCATGGCACAGCAGGTAAAAGATTGCTTTTCCTTGTGTGACACAGGAGCTCTTGACTTGACAGCTAGAGGGATGCAATAGAAAGAGCTGCAACCTCTGCCAGACATGGCAAAGGTGAGTGGGATGTTGTTTCAATTAGTGCTGATGTCAGGAAGGACTGGAAGGATGGAAAGTCTGGTGTTTGCCATGGGCAGGGAAAGACATCTGGTTTTCATTTTCTCTTTGTGTGCCAGAAAAAGAGCAGAGTGTGCCCTCACCTTGGACCCCTCCTGCCCTCTTCTGCTGAGATGGAGAAATGTTCCAGCTTGTAGAAGGACATCAGGACAAAGATATGTAATGAAAATAAGTCCAGGCTGGCTGTCCTTGTGGGCATCAGCTGCTGGCATCTGGACGTCTGCAGCCATGAGCATGGCACAGCAGGTAAAAGATTGCGTTTCCTTGTGTGACACAGGAGCTCTTGACTTGACAGCTAGAGGGATGCAATAGAAAGAGCTGCAACCTCTGCCAGACATGGCAAAGGTGAGTGGGATGTTGTTTCAATTAGTGCTGATGTCAGGAAGGACTGTAAGGATGGAAAGTCTGGTGTTTGCCATGGGCAGGGAAAGACATCTGGTTTTCATTTTCTCTTTCTCTTTGAGTGCCAGATAAAGAGCAGAGTGTGCCCTCACCTTGGACCCCTCCTGCCCTCTTCTGCTGAGATGGAGAAATGTTCCAGCTTGTAGAAGGACATCAGGACAAAGATATGTAATGAAAATAAGTCCAGGCTGGCTGTCCTTGTGGGCATCAGCTGCTGGCATCTGGACGTCTGCAGCCATGAGCATGGCAAAGCAGGTAAAAGATTGCGTTTCCTTGTGTGACACAGGAGCTCTTGACTTGACAGCTAGAGGGATGCAATAGAAAGAGCTGCAACCTCTGCCAGACATGGCAAAGGTGAGTGGGATGTTGTTTACATTGCTGATGATTGCAGGAAGGACTGTAAGGATGGAAAGGCTGGTGTTTGCCATGGGCTGGGAAACACATCTGGTTTTCATTTTATCTTTCTCTTTGAGTGCCAGATACAGAGCAGAGTGTGCCCTCACCTTGGACCCATCCAGCTCTCTGCTGCTCAGAGGGAGAAATGTCCAAGCTTCTAGAAGGACATCAGGACAAAGATATGTAATGAAAATAAGTCCAGGCTGGCTGTCCTTGTGGGCATCAGCTGCTGGCATCTGCATTGCTGCTGCCATGAGCATGGCACAGCAGGTAAAAGATTGCTTTTCCTTGTGTGACAGAGGAGCTCTTGACTTGAAAGCTAGAGGGATGCAATAGAAAGAGCTGCAACCTCTGCCAGACATGGCAAAGGTGAGTGTGATGTTGTTTCAATTAGTGCTGATGTCAGGAGGACTGTAAGGATGGAAAGGCTGGTGTTTGCCATGGGCAGGGAAAGACATCTGGTTTTCATTTTCTCTTTGAGTGCCAGAAAAAGAGCAGAGTGTGCCCTCACGTTGGACCCATCCTGCCCTCTTCTGCTGAGATGGAGAAATGTTCCAGCTTGTAGAAGGACATCAGGACAGGGATATGTAATGAAAGTAAGTCCAGGCTGGCTTTCCTTGTGGGCATCAGATGCTGGCATCTGCATTGCTGCTGCCATGAGCATGGCACAGCAGGTAAAAGATTGCTTTTCCTTGTGTGACACAGGAGCTCTTGACTTGAAAGCTAGAGGGATGCAATAGAAAGAGCTGCAACCTCGGCCAGACATGGCAAAGGTGAGTGGGATGTTGTTTCAATTAGTGCTGATGTCAGGAGGACTTTAAGGATGGAAAGTCTGGTGTTTGCCATGGGCAGGGAAACACATCTTGTTTTTATTTTCTCTTTGTGTGCCAGAAAAAGAGCAGAGTGTGCCCTCACCTTGGACCCCTCCTGCCCTCTTCTGCTGAGATGGAGAAATGTTCCAGCTTCTAGAAGGACATCAGGACAAAGATGCGTAATGAACATAAGTCCAGGCTGGCTTTCCTTGTGGGCATCAGCTGCTGTCATCTGCATTGCTGCTGCCATGAGCATGGCAAAGCTAGTAAAAGATTGCTTTTCCTTGTGTCACAGGAGCTCTTGACTTGAAAGCTAGAGGGATGCAATAGAAAGAGCTGCAACCTCTGCCAGACATGGCAAAGGTGAGTGGGATGTTGTTTACATTGCTGATGATTGCAGGAAGGACTGTAAGGATGGAAAGGCTGGTGTTTGCCATGGGCTGGGAAACACATCTGGTTTTCATTTTATCTTTCTCTTTGAGTGCCAGACAAAAAGCAGAGTGTGCCCTCACCTTGGACCCCTCCTGCCCTCTTCTGCTGAGATGGAGAAATGTTCCAGCTTGTAGAAGGACATCAGGACAAGGATATGTGATCAAAATAATTCCAGGCTGGCTGTCCTTGTGGGCATCAGCTGCTGGCATCTGCATTGCTGCTGCCATGAGCATGGCACAGCAGGTAAAAGATTGCTTTTCCTTGTGTGACACAGGAGCTCTTGACATGACAGCTAGAGGGATGCAATAGAAAGAGCTGCAACCTCTGCCAGACATGGCAAAGGTGAGTGGGATGTTGTTTCCATTGCTGATGATTGCAGGAAGGACTGTAGGGATGGAAAGGCTGGTGTTTGCCATGGGCTGGGAAACACATCTTGTTTTCATTTTCTCTTTCTCTTTGAGTGCCAGATAAAGAGCAGAGTGTGCCCTCACCTTGGACCCATCCTGCCCTCTTCTGCTGAGATGGAGAAATGTTCCAGCTTGTAGAAGGACATCAGGACAAGGATATGTAATGAAAATAAGTCCAGGCTGGCTGTCCTTGTGGGCATCAGCTGCTGGCATCTGCATTGCTGCTGCCATGAGCATGGCACAGCAGGTAAAAGATTGCTTTTCCTTGTGTGACACAGGAGCTCTTGACATGACAGCTAGAGGGATGCAATAGAAAGAGCTGCAACCTCTGCCAGACATGGCAAAGGTGAGTGGGATGTTGTTTCAATTAGTGCTGATGTCAGGAAGGACTGTAAGGATGGAAAGTCTGGTGTTTGCCATGGGCAGGGAAACACATCTGGTTTTCATTTTCTCTTTGTGTGCCAGAAAAAGAGCAGAGTGTGCCCTCACCTTGGACCCCTCCTGCCCTCTTCTGCTGAGATGGAGAAATGTTCCAGCTTGTAGAAGGACATCAGGACAAAGATATGTAATGAAAATAAGTCCAGGCTGGCTGTCCTTGTGGGCATCAGCTGCTGGCATCTGGACGTCTGCAGCCATGAGCATGGCACAGCAGGTAAAAGATTGCTTTTCCTTGTGTGACACAGGAGCTCTTGACTTGAAAGCTAGAGGGATGCAATAGAAAGAGCTGCAACCTCTGCCAGACATGGCAAAGGTGAGTGGGATGTTGTTTACATTGCTGATGATTGCAGGAAGGACTGTAAGGATGGAAAGGCTGGTGTTTGCCATGGGCTGGGAAACACATCTGGTTTTCATTTTGTCTTTCTCTTTGAGTGCCAGACACAAGCAGAGTGTGCCCTCACCTTGGACCCCTCCTGCCCTCTTCTGCTGAGATGGAGAAATGTTCCAGCTTCTAGAAGGACATCAGGACAAGGATATGTGATGAAAATAAGTCCAGGCTGGCTGTCCTTGTGGGCATCAGCTGCTGGCATCTGCATTGCTGCTGCCATGAGCATGGCACAGCAGGTAAAAGATTGCGTTTCCTTGTGTGACACAGGAGCTCTTGATTGAAAGCTAGAGGGATGCAATAGAAAGAGCTGCAACCTCTGCCAGACATGGCAAAGGTGAGTGGGATGTTGTTTCAATTAGTGCTGATGTCAGGAAGGACTGTAAGGATGGAAAGGCTGGTGTTTGCCATGGGCAGGGAAACACATCTGGTTTTCATTTTCTCTTTCTCTTTGAGTGCCAGATAAAGAGCAGAGTGTGCCCTCACCTTGGACCCATCCTGCCCTCTTCTGCTGAGATGGAGAAATGTTCCAGCTTCTAGAAGGACATCAGGACAAGGATATGTAATGAAAATAAGTCCAGGCTGGCTGTCCTTGTGGGCATCAGCTGCTGGCATCTGCATTGCTGCTGCCATGAGCATGGCACAGCAGGTAAAAGATTGCTTTTCCTTGTGTGACACAGGAGCACTTGACTTGACAGCTAGAGGGATGCAATAGAAAGAGCTGCAACCTCTGCCAGACATGGCAAAGGTGAGTGGGATGTTGTTTCAGTTGCTGCTGATGTCAGGAAGGACTGTAAGGATGGAAAGTCTGGTGTTTGCCATGGGCAGGGAAAGACATCTGGTTTTCATTTTCTCTTTCTCTTTGAGTGCCAGATAAAGAGCAGAGTGTGCCCTCACCTTGGACCCCTCCTGCCCTCTTCTGCTGAGATGGAGAAATGTTCCAGCTTCTAGAAGGACATCAGGACAAAGATGCGTAATGAACATAAGTCCAGGCTGGCTTTCCTTGTGGGCATCAGCTGCTGGCATCTGCATTGCTGCTGCCATGAGCATGGCACAGCAGGTAAAAGGTTGCTTTTCCTTGTGTGACACAGGAGCTCTTGACTTGAAAGCTAGATTGATGCAATAGAAAGAGCTGCAACCTCTGCCAGACATGGCAAAGGTGAGTGGAATGTTGTTTCAGTTGCTGCTGATGTCAGGAAGGACTGTAAGGATGGAAAGTCTGGTGTTTGCCATGGGCAGGGAAACACATCTGGTTTTAATTTTCTCTTTCTCTTTGAGTGCCAGATAAAGTGTAGAGTGTGCCCTCACCTTGGACCCCTCCTGCCCTCTTCTGCTGAGATGGAGAAATGTTCCAGCTTCTAGAAGGACATCAGGACAAAGATGCGTAATGAACATAAGTCCAGGCTGGCTGTCCTTGTGGGCATCAGCTGCTGGCATCTGCATTGCTGCTGCCATGAGCATGGCACAGCAGGTAAAAGATTGCTTTTCCTTGTGTGACACAGGAGCTCTTGACTTGAAAGCTAGAGGGATGCAGTAGAAAGAGCTGCAAGCTCTGCCAGACGTGGAAAGGTGAGTGGGATGTTGTTTCAATTATTCCTGAAATCAGGAAGATTGTAAGGATGGAAAGTCTGGTGTTTGCCATGGGCTGGGAAACACATCTTATTTTCATTTTCTATTTCTCTTTGAGTGCCAGATACAGAGCAGAGTGTGCCCTCACCTTGGACCCATTCAGCTCTCTGCTGCTCAGAGGGAGAAATGTCCAAGCTTCTAGAAGGACATCAGGACAAAGATATGTAATGAAAATAAGTCCAGGCTAGCTATCCTTGTGGGCATCAGCTGCTGGCATCTGCATTGCTGCTGCCATGAGCATGGCACAGCAGGTAAAAGATTGCTTTTCCTTGTGTGACACAGGAGCTCTTGACTTGAAAGCTAGAGGGATGCAATAGAAAGAGCTGCAACCTCTGGCAGACATGGCAAAGGTGAGTGGGATGTTGTTTCAGTTGCTGCTGATGTCAGGAAGGACTGTAAGGATGGAAAGGCTGGTGTTTGCCATGGGCAGGGAAAGACATCTGGTTTTCATTTTCTCTTTCTCTTTGAGTGCCAGACAAAAAGCAGAGTGTGCCCTCACCTTGGACCCCTCCTGCCCTCTTCTGCTGAGATGGAGAAATGTTCCAGCTTCTAGAAGGACATCAGGACAAAGATGCGTAATGAACATAAGTCCAGGCTGGCTTTCCTTGTGGGCATCAGCTGCTGGCATCTGCATTGCTGCTGCCATGAGCATGGCAAAGCTAGTAAAAGATTGCTTTTCCTTGTGTCACAGGAGCTCTTGACTTGAAAGCTAGAGGGATGCAATAGAAAGAGCTGCAACCTCTGCCAGACATGGCAAAGGTGAGTGGGATGTTGTTTCCATTGCTGATGATTGCAGGAAGGACTGTAAGGATGGAAAGGCTGGTGTTTGCCATGGGCTGGGAAACACATCTGGTTTTCATTTTCTCTTTCTCTTTGAGTGCCAGACAAAAAGCAGAGTGTGCCCTCACCTTGGACCCCTCCTGCCCTCTTCTGCTGAGATGGAGAAATGTTCCAGCTTCTAGAAGGACATCAGGACAAAGATGCGTAATGAACATAAGTCCAGGCTGGCTTTCCTTGTGGGCATCAGCTGCTGGCATCTGCATTGCTGCTGCCATGAGCATGGCAAAGCTAGTAAAAGATTGCTTTTCCTTGTGTCACAGGAGCTCTTGACTTGAAAGCTAGAGGGATGCAATAGAAAGAGCTGCAACCTCGGCCAGACATGGCAAAGGTGAGTGGGATGTTGTTTCAATTAGTGCTGATGTCAGGAAGGACTGGAAGGATGGAAAGTCTGGTGTTTGCCATGGGCAGGGAAACACATCTGGTTTTCATTTTCTCTTTCTCTTTGAGTGCCAGATAAAGAGCAGAGTGTGCCCTCACCTTGGACCCATCCTGCCCTCTTCTGCTGAGATGGAGAAATGTTCCAGCTTGTAGAAGGACATCAGGACAAGGATATGTAATGAAAATAAGTCCAGGCTGGCTGTCCTTGTGGGCATCAGCTGCTGGCATCTGCATTGCTGCTGCCATGAGCATGGCACAGCAGGTAAAAGATTGCTTTTCCTTGTGTGACACAGGAGCTCTTGACTTGACAGCTAGAGGGATGCAATAGAAAGAGCTGCAACCTCTGCCAGACATGGCAAAGGTGAGTGGGATATTGTTTCAATTAGTGCTGATGTCAGGTAGGACTGTCAGGATGGAAAGGCTGGTGTTTGCCATGGGCAGGGAAAGACATCTGGTTTTCATTTTCTCTTTGTGTGCCAGAAAAAGAGCAGAGTGTGCCCTCACCTTGGACCCCTCCTGCCCTCTTCTGCTGAGATGGAGAAATGTTCCAGCTTCTAGAAGGACATCAGGACAAAGATATGTAATGAACATAAGTCCAGGCTGGCTGTCCTTGTGGGCATCAGCTGCTGGCATCTGCATTGCTGCTGCCATGAGCATGGCAAAGCTAGTAAAAGATTGCTTTTCCTTGTGTCACAGGAGCTCTTGACTTGAAAGCTAGAGGGATGCAATAGAAAGAGCTGCAACCTCTGCCAGACATGGCAAAGGTGAGTGGGATGTTGTTTCCATTGCTGATGATTGCAGGAAGGACTGTAAGGATGGAAAGGCTGGTGTTTGCCATGGGCAGGGAAACACATCTGGTTTTCATTTTCTCTTTCTCTTTGAGTGCCAGATAAAGAGCAGAGTGTGCCCTCACCTTGGACCCCTCCTGCCCTCTTCTGCTGAGATGGAGAAATGTTCCAGCTTGTAGAAGGACATCAGGACAAGGATATCTGATGAAAATAATTCCAGGCTGGCTGTCCTTGTGGGCATCAGCTGCTGGCATCTGCATTGCTGCTGCCATGAGCATGGCACAGCAGGTAAAAGATTGCTTTTCCTTGTGTGACACAGGAGCTCTTGACTTGAAAGCTAGAGGGATGCAATAGAAAGAGCTGCAACCTCTGCCAGACATGGCAAAGGTGAGTGGGATGTTGTTTCAATTAGTGTTGATGTCAGGAAGGACTGTAAGGATGGAAAGGCTGGTGTTTGCCATGGGGAGGGAAACACATCTGCTTGTCATTTTCTCTTTCTCTTTGAGTGCCAGATAAAGAGCAGAGTGTGCCCTCACCTTGGACCCCTCCTTCCCTCTTCTGCTGAGATGGAGAAATGTTCCAGCTTGTAGAAGGACATCAGGACAAGGATATGTAATGAAAATAAGTCCAGGCTGGCTGTCCTTGTGGGCATCAGCTGCTGGCATCTGCATTTCTGCTGCCATGAGCATGGCACAGCAGGTAAAAGATTGCTTTTCCTTGTGTGACACAGGAGCTCTTGACTTGAAAGCTAGAGGGATGCAATAGAAAGAGCTGCAACCTCTGCCAGACATGGCAAAGGTGAGTGGGATGTTGTTTCCATTGCTGATGATTGCAGGAAGGACTGTAAGGATGGAAAGGCTGGTGTTTGCCATGGGCTGGGAAACACATCTCGTTTTCATTTTCTCTTTCTCTTTGAGTGCCAGATAAAGAGCAGAGTGTGCCCTCACCTTGGACCCCTCCTGCCCTCTTCTGCTGAGATGGAAAAATGTTCCAGCATCTAGAAGGACATCAGGACAAAGATATGTAATGAACATAAGTCCAGGCTGGCTGTCCTTGTGGGCATCAGCTGCTGGCATCTGCATTGCTGCTGCCATGAGAATGGCAAAGCAGGTAAAAGATTGCGTTTCCTTGTGTGACACAGGAGCTCTTGACTTGAAAGCTAGAGGGATGCAATAGAAAGAGCTGCAACCTCTGCCAGACATGGCAAAGGTGAGTGGGATGTTTTTTCCATTGCTGATGATTGCAGGAAGGACTGTAAGGATGGAAAGGCTGGTGTTTGCCATGGTCAGGGAAACACAGCTGGTTTTCATTTTCTCTTACTCTTTGAGTGCCAGATAAAGAGCAGAGTGTGCCCTCACCTTGGACCCCTCCTGCCCTCTGCTGCTCAGAGGGAGAAATGTTCCAGCTTCTAGAAGGACATCAGGACAAAGATATGTAATGAAAATAAGTCCAGGCTGGCTGTCCTTGTGGGCATCAGCTGCTGGCATCTGCATTGCTGCTGCCATGAGCATGGCACAGCAGGTAAAAGATTGCTTTTCCTTGTGTGACACAGGAGCTCTTGACTTGACAGCTAGAGGGATGTAACAGAAAGAGCTGCAACCTCTGCCAGACATGGCAAAGGTGAGTGGGATGTTGTTTCAGTTGCTGCTGATGTCAGGAGGACTGGAAGGATGGAAAGGCTGGTGTTTGCCATGGGCTGGGAAACACAGCTGGTTTTCATTTTCTCTTTCTCTTTGAGTGCCAGATAAAGAGCAGAGTGTGCCCTCACCTTGGACCCCTCCTGCCCTCCTCTGCTGCTGCTGAGAAATGTTAGAGCTTCTAGAAGGACATCAGGACAAAGATATGTAATGAAAATAAGTCCAGGCTGGATGTCCTTGTGGGCATCAGCTGCTGGCATCTGGACTTCTGCTGCCATGAGCATGGCACAGCAGGTAAAAGATTGCTTTTCCTTGTGTGACACAGGAGCTCTTGACTTGAAAGCTAGAGGGATGCAATAGAAAGAGCTGCAACCTCTGCCAGACATGGCAAAGGTGAGTGGGATGTTGTTTCAATTAGTGCTGATGTCAGGAAGGTCTGTAAGGATGGAAAGGCTGGTGTTTGCCATGGGCAGGGAAAAATATCTGGTTTTCATTTTCTCTTTCTCTTTGAGTGCCAGATAAAGAGCAGAGTGTGCCCTCACCTTGGACCCATCCTGCCCTCTGCTGCTGAGATGGAGAAATGTTCCAGCTTCTAGAAGGAAATCAGGACAAAGATATGTAATGAAAATAAGTCCAGGCTGGCTGTCCTTGTGGGCATCAGCTGCTGGCATCTGCATTGCTGCTGCCATGAGCATGGCACAGCAGGTAAAAGATTGCTTTTCCTTGTGTGACACAGGAGCTCTTGACTTGAAAGCTAGAGGGATGCAATAGAAAGAGCTGCAACCTCTGCCAGACATGGCAAAGGTGATTGGGATGTTGTTTCCATTGCTGATGATTGCAGGAAGGACTGTAAGGATGGAAAGGCTGGTGTTTGCCGTGGGCTGGGAAACACATCTTGTTTTCATTTTCTCTTTCTCTTTGAGTGCCAGATAAAGAGCAGAGTGTGCCCTCACCTTGGACCCCTCCTGCCCTCTCCTGCTGAGATGGAGAAATGTTCCAGCTTGTAGAAGGACATCAGGACAAGGATATGTAATGAAAATAATTCCAGGCTGGCTGTCCTTGTGGGCATCAGCTGCTGGCATCTGCATTGCTGCTGCCATGAGCATGGCAAAGCAGGTAAAAGTTTGCTTTTCCTTGTGTGACACAGGAGCTCTTGACTTGAAAGCTAGAGGGATGCAATAGAAAGAGCTGCAACCTCTGCCAGACATGGCAAATGTGAGTGGGATGTTGTTTCAATTAGTGTTGATGTCAGGAAGGACTGTAAGGATGGAAAGGCTGGTGTTTGCCATGGGGAGGGAAACACATCTGCTTGTCATTTTCTCTTTCTCTTTGAGTGCCAGATAAAGAGCAGAGTGTGCCCTCACCTTGGACCCCTCCTGCCCTCTTCTGCTGAGATGGAGAAATGTTCCAGCTTGTAGAAGGACATCAGGACAAGGATATGTAATGAAAATAAGTCCAGGCTGGCTGTCCTTGTGGGCATCAGCTGCTGGCATCTGCATTGCTGCTGCCATGAGCATGGCACAGCAGGTAAAAGATTGCTTTTCCTTGTGTGACACAGGAGCTCTTGACTTGAAAGCTAGAGGGATGCAATAGAAAGAGCTGCAACCTCTGCCAGACATGGCAAAGGTGAGTGGGATGTTGTTTCCATTGCTGATGATTGCAGGAAGGACTGTAAGGATGGAAAGGCTGGTGTTTGCCATGGGCTGGGAAACACATCTCGTTTTCATTTTCTCTTTCTCTTTGAGTGCCAGATAAAGAGCAGAGTGTGCCCTCACCTTGGACCCCTCCTGCCCTCTTCTGCTGAGATGGAAAAATGTTCCAGCATCTAGAAGGACATCAGGACAAAGATATGTAATGAACATAAGTCCAGGCTGGCTGTCCTTGTGGGCATCAGCTGCTGGCATCTGCATTGCTGCTGCCATGAGAATGGCAAAGCAGGTAAAAGATTGCGTTTCCTTGTGTGACACAGGAGCTCTTGACTTGAAAGCTAGAGGGATGCAATAGAAAGAGCTGCAACCTCTGCCAGACATGGCAAAGGTGAGTGGGATGTTTTTTCCATTGCTGATGATTGCAGGAAGGACTGTAAGGATGGAAAGGCTGGTGTTTGCCATGGTCAGGGAAACACAGCTGGTTTTCATTTTCTCTTACTCTTTGAGTGCCAGATAAAGAGCAGAGTGTGCCCTCACCTTGGACCCCTCCTGCCCTCTGCTGCTCAGAGGGAGAAATGTTCCAGCTTCTAGAAGGACATCAGGACAAAGATATGTAATGAAAATAAGTCCAGGCTGGCTGTCCTTGTGGGCATCAGCTGCTGGCATCTGCATTGCTGCTGCCATGAGCATGGCACAGCAGGTAAAAGATTGCTTTTCCTTGTGTGACACAGGAGCTCTTGACTTGACAGCTAGAGGGATGTAACAGAAAGAGCTGCAACCTCTGCCAGACATGGCAAAGGTGAGTGGGATGTTGTTTCAGTTGCTGCTGATGTCAGGAGGACTGGAAGGATGGAAAGGCTGGTGTTTGCCATGGGCTGGGAAACACAGCTGGTTTTCATTTTCTCTTTCTCTTTGAGTGCCAGATAAAGAGCAGAGTGTGCCCTCACCTTGGACCCCTCCTGCCCTCCTCTGCTGCTGCTGAGAAATGTTAGAGCTTCTAGAAGGACATCAGGACAAAGATATGTAATGAAAATAAGTCCAGGCTGGATGTCCTTGTGGGCATCAGCTGCTGGCATCTGGACTTCTGCTGCCATGAGCATGGCACAGCAGGTAAAAGATTGCTTTTCCTTGTGTGACACAGGAGCTCTTGACTTGAAAGCTAGAGGGATGCAATAGAAAGAGCTGCAACCTCTGCCAGACATGGCAAAGGTGAGTGGGATGTTGTTTCAATTAGTGCTGATGTCAGGAAGGTCTGTAAGGATGGAAAGGCTGGTGTTTGCCATGGGCAGGGAAAAATATCTGGTTTTCATTTTCTCTTTCTCTTTGAGTGCCAGATAAAGAGCAGAGTGTGCCCTCACCTTGGACCCATCCTGCCCTCTGCTGCTGAGATGGAGAAATGTTCCAGCTTCTAGAAGGAAATCAGGACAAAGATATGTAATGAAAATAAGTCCAGGCTGGCTGTCCTTGTGGGCATCAGCTGCTGGCATCTGCATTGCTGCTGCCATGAGCATGGCACAGCAGGTAAAAGATTGCTTTTCCTTGTGTGACACAGGAGCTCTTGACTTGAAAGCTAGAGGGATGCAATAGAAAGAGCTGCAACCTCTGCCAGACATGGCAAAGGTGATTGGGATGTTGTTTCCATTGCTGATGATTGCAGGAAGGACTGTAAGGATGGAAAGGCTGGTGTTTGCCGTGGGCTGGGAAACACATCTTGTTTTCATTTTCTCTTTCTCTTTGAGTGCCAGATAAAGAGCAGAGTGTGCCCTCACCTTGGACCCCTCCTGCCCTCTCCTGCTGAGATGGAGAAATGTTCCAGCTTGTAGAAGGACATCAGGACAAGGATATGTAATGAAAATAAGTCCAGGCTGGCTGTCCTTGTGGGCATCAGCTGCTGGCATCTGCATTGCTGCTGCCATGAGCATGGCAAAGCAGGTAAAAGTTTGCTTTTCCTTGTGTGACACAGGAGCTCTTGACTTGAAAGCTAGAGGGATGCAATAGAAAGAGCTGCAACCTCTGCCAGACATGGCAAATGTGAGTGGGATGTTGTTTCAATTAGTGTTGATGTCAGGAAGGACTGTAAGGATGGAAAGGCTGGTGTTTGCCATGGGGAGGGAAACACATCTGCTTGTCATTTTCTCTTTCTCTTTGAGTGCCAGATAAAGAGCAGAGTGTGCCCTCACCTTGGACCCCTCCTGCCCTCTTCTGCTGAGATGGAGAAATGTTCCAGCTTGTAGAAGGACATCAGGACAAGGATATGTAATGAAAATAAGTCCAGGCTGGCTGTCCTTGTGGGCATCAGCTGCTGGCATCTGCATTGCTGCTGCCATGAGCATGGCACAGCAGGTAAAAGATTGCTTTTCCTTGTGTGACACAGGAGCTCTTGACTTGAAAGCTAGAGGGATGCAATAGAAAGAGCTGCAACCTCTGCCAGACATGGCAAAGGTGAGTGGGATGTTGTTTCCATTGCTGATGATTGCAGGAAGGACTGTAAGGATGGAAAGGCTGGTGTTTGCCATGGGCTGGGAAACACATCTCGTTTTCATTTTCTCTTTCTCTTTGAGTGCCAGATAAAGAGCAGAGTGTGCCCTCACCTTGGACCCCTCCTGCCCTCTTCTGCTGAGATGGAAAAATGTTCCAGCATCTAGAAGGACATCAGGACAAAGATATGTAATGAACATAAGTCCAGGCTGGCTGTCCTTGTGGGCATCAGCTGCTGGCATCTGCATTGCTGCTGCCATGAGAATGGCAAAGCAGGTAAAAGATTGCGTTTCCTTGTGTGACACAGGAGCTCTTGACTTGAAAGCTAGAGGGATGCAATAGAAAGAGCTGCAACCTCTGCCAGACATGGCAAAGGTGAGTGGGATGTTGTTTCCATTGCTGATGATTGCAGGAAGGACTGTAAGGATGGAAAGGCTGGTGTTTGGCATGGGCAGGGAAACAATGCTGGTTTTCATCTTCTCTTTCTCTTTGAGTGCCAGAAAAATAGAGGAGAGTGTGCATGCTTTCTACCCCTCTTGCCCTCTTCTGCTGAGATGGAGAAATGTCCCAGGTTCTACAAGGACATCAGGACAAAGATATGTAGTGAAAATAAGTCCAGGCTGGCTGTCCTTGTGGGCATCAGCTGCTAGCTTCTGCATTGGTGTTGCCATGAGCATGTCACAGCAGGTAAGGGATTGCTTTTCCTTGTGGGACAGCTGTTAAGCCATTCTGATTCACCCTTTGCATCCACAGCATACAGTTTTTTCCCACACTGCTGTTTCTATCCAGCAGTGTGCATATGTGCAGTGCTACAGATGTTGGTGGCCCTGCCTGTGGCAGGGGGTTGGAGATTCCTGATCCTTGAGGTCCCTTCCAACCCGGGCCATTCTGTGTGTGTGTTTGTGACTGGCTAAACACCAATTGTTGCTAGCTCAGCAGGTATACTGCTAATTATTGAACGCCTGACAGCTGCTTATCAACACTTGGCCACTATTTCTGGACACCTGCTCATCCCTGAAGAGAGAGAAGTTTGGAAGGAGGACAGAGGGGAGTCTCTTGATGCCTGCCTGTTGCATCCCAACCTGCCCACAGAGTGAGTCAGTTCGGCCTTGTGTGGAGGCCCTGGCTTCTTTGGAGTCTGTTTTTCTTTTGCTGAGCTTCTCCTATCCAAACAGAATGGCCTTACAACATGCTTTCTGGTCCTTAATACTATACCCATGCAATTTGTAACTATTACAGTTCTGTAAGTGAGAATTGATCACATGATTGAACAACTGTATTTCTAAAATATGTTATGAAATAACTTCTTTTTACTAATACTAATACTAATAAAGTCTTTCTACTTTTTCAAACTGTTTCTAAGGGCAAATTACAAAACACATTGTGCTGTACTGCTTCAGAGCAATCCCACATTTGATAGCCAGTGCAGAAACAACATTCCATCCTACAGCATTAGCTAGTTCAGAGGTACCAGACGTGTATCTGGATGTGGCTGTTGTGCATAACTGGGGCTGAGGGATCAGAAGTGACAGCTCCACTCTTGGAGACCACAGAACTGAAATGGAAAGATAAAATAGTTGCAGGGCAATTGTTCTGTGTGCCTGAAGCAGGGACCGATTTATGGGGGAGAGATTTAACAGTTAAATGAGGATTACAGCTGCAAGTCTGTGAAACAGATATCAGGTGTCAATGAATGTGTTAACAGCTGGTGATGAGAAGAAATGAATCCAAAGCTGTGGGCAGGGGAAGGAAATCGGGGTGGACTCACAATTTTCCCTTACAAAGAACTGCCCAAGGAGGGAGTGGAGCTGTGAAACAGCAACAACATCCCATAGCCTTAGAAGGGAGAGTGGGTCTAAAAGCTGTAACACAGACAGTGCTTAAGGATGGTCTTCTGGAACCTTGTCTGTGGCCTTATAACACCCCAATCCTGTCGGCACGGAAGGCAGACGGCACGTATCGGCTGGTGCAAGATGTAAGGAAATGACTGAACCCGTTCTCAAAAGACAGCCTGTGGTTCCTAACCCCTATACCCTAATGAGTCAGATCCCACACGGACAGCAGTGGTTTGGTGTGAGAGACCTCACAGATGCTTTCCGGACAGCCTTTGGACTCAGAGAGAAATGGCTGCGTTTGTATGAGGACACATTGTAATCCTATCGTGATTCGTGATGATACTGTAGATACTGGAACTCGTGCTAATCCTTGTCTTTGCAGCATTTGAAGCAAGCAGCTGGTGCTGCTGTCATGCAGAAAGCTCCCTTCCAACCACTCAGCAAGCATTTGGATGAGACAGCTTCCTGCTGGGGAGCCCTCCGGCATCACTGCTGCCTCCTCCAGAACCATACCTGCAGATGCTTCAGAGCTCTTCAGCATGGACTTCCTTCCTCCCATCAGCAGCTGCTCCTGCACTGACCTTCATTCACACTGGGATACCATCTGCTTCCAGCAGGAGCTGACCTGCGAGACAGAGAAAGGAAACGTGGGATGAGCACCAATGCAGAAGCACAAGGCTGTGTCACCACCACGTCTTGCAGCCTTGGGAAGTCAGCTGCAACTGCAGCCTTGGTCAGAATTACAACGGGCACCGTAAATTAAGTGTGACCTCTGAAGTTGTTGCCATGATCAGAAATAGACGCTGAAATCGCTCACATAACTGTCGGTGGTTCCCTCCAAATTCTTTTGCTTTGGGGAACAGATGGACTCGGAATGGAAGGACACGAGAAAAATGACATCTGATTGAGCTCAGCAGACTTGAGAGGTGGGCCTGGGTGAACCTCATGAGGTTCAGCACAGCCAAGTGCAAGGTTTGGCATTTGGGCCGGAGGAATCCCAGGCATTCTTTTGTCATCGTGGTGGTTTCCAATAGACCCCAACAATGAGACATCAGGTCGCCGTGTGGGCTCCTGGGTGACACTGCCATTGCCCAGCCATTGCAGCCTAGGGGCAAATAAAGTAAAATACTTCAGAAAGATCTCACACTGATTGCATATTTTACTGTTCTTTTACACAAAACAGAAGGGGAGGACAGCAGATGCATGCAGCTGCATCAACACCCAGGCTGCTAAAGGAATGGAAAGACAGAAACATCAAATATCAATGCGTTATTCTAATGCAAGGAGGGAAGCTTTTTTCAATGTTACTTTTTATCATTTAAAATAAGCAGTTGGCACTCTTACAGGAAAATCCTAGGCCCCAGGTTCTGACAGTGTGGCAATCTGGCACGGACTCAGCTGTGACTGATCCAAACAGTCTGTTCCAGATTTTAACATCCCTTCTATGCATTCACAAGTTTTCTCTCTTGACTTCCCCTTACAGCCGTTAGATGCCAGCAAAACATCCCACAAACACTCCTTAACTCTGTGCACACAGGCACCCATCCAACCAGAGCCATCAGTCATTCCCAGCCATGCGCTCTTCCTCCAATCATGGTCAGCATCACACGGCCGTCACGCAGCTCACTTGACTCAGTTTTTCTCTTCTTTCTGGAGGTGTCCTTGCTTCTCAGCCTTACCTTCTCGTGATGTTTATCTCGCTCTGCAGCTCCTGCTCTGAATAGGCTTTCTTGGATTCCCGCATGACAGGCACAAAATGCAGCCACAGCCCCTGCCACCAAGGTCAGCTCTTCAGCACACATTACCTGAGGAGCACTTGGCAACTCCTGCAACCTGAGCAGTGCCAGGAAGACTGTTTCACTTCTGCTTCTCCTGGCTCAGAAATTAATTTTCCTACCTAGAAAATGGAAAAAGAAAGAAAAAAAATCCTGACATAAAGCAGACACAAGGGTTACTATGGAATTCTGGAAGGCAAGGGATTTGCCCCCTATGATGAGAAGTTGAGTGCAAAGAACTCAGAAGAGCCATGAGCAGGTTGTGAACTTGTGGGTAAAATCAGGAACTGCAGCAGTGCAGGGCTTCTGGAGGTGAGGGTCTGCTACAGCCACCTGGAAAGAGAGCCTGTTGGTGGGAGCTGCTTACTGCAGCCAGCAGAAGCATCGCACTCACTGACTCTCATCCTGATGGGGGATTCCAGTCAGTCTGGGAAATCAGCATGGCTGGCTGCAAGCAATCTGACAGACTCCTGGAGTGCAGTGAGAATCACTCTGTGGTGCAGGCATTGGGCACAGCAAGCAGAAGGGAAGCATTGCTGGACATGGTGCACACCAGGGGTTACGACAGGAGGCGGTCAGGGCTGCAGTGACCATGCCCTCCTTGAGTTGGTGATCTCAAGGAATGCGGGCCTGGCAGGAAGCAAAGGCAGGAGCCTGAACTTCAGGAGAGCCAGCTGCAGGCTGTTCCAGGAATTCTTCGACGAGATGCTCTGGACAACTGTTTGTAGGGGCAAAGGGATGGAAAAGAGCTGGTCACTTTCTCAGAAAAAAACTTGCTCAGGTTGCACGCTGAGCTGCAGGAGAGGAAGGGGAGGAGGTGCCAGCACGGCTCTGCACGATGCTCTGCCACACTGGGCAGCTTGATCATGGCTCAGCAGTGGGATCCGACGTGGAGAAGGGGAGAAGGAAATCAAGGATGGGAGGGAGCCATCAGACACAGTCGGTGAGTGTCTGTGCAGTCTTGCAGACCCAGAGATTCCCAGGTTGTTTCTGCTTTTGTAGCATTTGTGTGCTGCAGGGTGAGCAAAAGGTTCTGCTTCTTGATTCTTCTGCAGGAGCCGCCTAAAAGGGAAATGGCCACTGAGCTGCAGACCAAGCAGTACTGCCTGACGTTGGCCAGGGGGAGCTTCTCCTGCCGCAGTGTGCTGATGACAGGTCTGGAGATGATCTGCAGGGCCAGTTCGTAGGTGGGAGCCAGGAAAGGACATGATGGGAGGAGGGAGGTGTTAAGCAACAGCCAACGCATGGAAATGCATCAGAAAGCCCTGAAAAGCATCACAAAGCCACAGCCAGGAAGCTTGGGAGTATCATGAGCAGCATCCAGGATGCGAGAGATTATTTGCTACCATGCCAAATGGTAGCAGAGCTCCCCCTGCAGACATCCCAAAGCAAGACAAAACAGGAACAAACCCGGAGCTGTGCTGCACGCACCCCACAGCCACAGCATTGCAAGCTGAGGTGCCTTGCTGTGTGCTGCATTCATCCCAGTCCGTGTGAATGAAGACTCTGGAGGCAGTCAAGGTGTTGATTGAGCACGAGTGTGCTTTTATTATTATATAAAGGACAGGAGGGTGTGAGAGGTCGATGGTGATGATGGGACTCATCCTGTCTTGTCATGGAGAGAGTGGCTCAGAGCTCTCAGTGCTGCTGTCCGGTGCCTGGGACTGGAGGCCTGATTGAAAGTCCCCCTGCAAGAGGCTCTGCTCCTCCTCACTGATGCTGACCTGCTCCTGCATGGAGGTGCTGCTGTTGGGGCACTCACACTGTGCTTCAGATGGGCTGCTCTGCAGAGACTCCTGGTTAAAATCCACACTTGTGACTGTGGTGTCTGGGAGGCACAGGTCAGCAACTTCAGCAGAGCCAGGTGTAATGAGAGCATGGACTTCGATGAGCTCCTTCTCTCCATTAATGTTGTTAGATGGAAGGCTGCTGTTGGAACTGCAGCAATTTGTGCTTCCTATGAGCTCTCCACTGATAGAAGCACAGAGAGCATCCTCGCTACTTGCCCTGGATCTTGTGGGTTGGCAAGGGCTCGATTCACCTAGAAAGGATACACAGGGATTAGTGTCAAACTTTCACAAGCTGAATTACAACAGTGGTTCTTGATCAGGGGTGAAGATTTAGGCACGGGATTGAACGCTAGAAAGAGATACAAGTGCAGAGCAAGCTTGAATTCTATGTTCCTGAAAAGCAGGGATTTGGAAGCTGCATTTGCACCCTTACCTGCCAGGACTACCACTGCTGTTTCTGAGGGCTGCCTGGCATTGCGCTGCAGTTGGCGTTTGCTGCCAGAGGATGGCTTCCTGAGGCTGAAGCAGCAACACCAACTGCTAGCTGGTGATTCCTCAGTCTTGCTGGGTGGATTTTGTCTGGAGAGAGAAAACAGCCAATGCTGTGAGTCGTGCGTGGTGCAGGGTGAGGGAAGAGCTGCACTGAGCTCTTGGCAGCAGTTGCTTGTTCCTAGCACTGCCTGGTTTCTGCAGGAAAACACAAAAGCCCACCCAAACAATGATGCTAGGTGCTGGAAAAGAAAGTCCTCTTTACCTGTCAAATGGAAAGTCAACGACGGTGTGGAATTTGCCCTGCCCAGCTGCAGGGCTTTCTTCCACTTCAATGTCCCTGCTGCTCTCTGTTACCACAGAAGAGGTGCTGTGGCCTCGCCTCTGTGCCTGTGCCTCCTCCAGGCTGAGCAGCTTTGTGGCAGCAGAAGAGACCCCCACAGACTTGGGCCCTGGGAGAGAACTGTGCCCTGTCAGGGAAAACCACAGGTAAGAGCGAGGATCAGAATACAGCAGCACAGCCACCAGAGTTCTGGGGGAGGTGCTGTACTTTTCTCAGGCTTGCTTATCCGAGCCACTGGAAGAAGAGGAGCCCTAAATAACCATGTGGGCAGAGGTGTGTTTATGGCAAAGGACACGGTCATAATGAAGAGCAGCTTACTGTATCAAAATAGGCAAGGAAAAACCCAAGGAAATGGGGGCAGGGAACTGAGAAAGCTTCGCTGCCACACTTGCATCAATCTTCTCCTGCGTGCAAACATAATAATGACAGTTTCCTCCTTGTGAAGTTTGGGCTTGGACATTCTCAGCATCCAGCAACAGGATGCCATACCCTAATGGAAGCCCAGAGGTCTGCTGTCCCCATGATGGTAAAAGAGTATCTCAAAGGTCCCGGAGAAGGCCTGCATTTGGTCAAGGTGTCAGGTCAAGATCAAGCTAATGGAGGAAGACACTTACCTGCTGCATCTGTGATGTCTGCTCTGGATTTGGAGCAGAAGAGGACGTCTGTGTGGTTGATGAGAAATTCCACCACATCCGACTGTGTCTGCAGCTCCATGCAGGCAGCTCTTCCGCTGGCGCAGGCAGACTCATTCTGCTGTGATCTGTAGAAAAGGCAGATTTTAGAAGTCATTTCTCCAAGACCGTTTCCCCGAGTCTGAATTGTTGCAGCCAAAAGCTGTCAGCTGAGGCTCTGGAGACTTCCGCAGTGGGCAATCAGTGATGCCACTGCAGAAATTCCCCTGGATGATCAAGGACACGTCAGTCCCATCTCAACAAGACTGCAGAAATTGTCACCTACACATTGTGCCCGTGGGGTTGGAGAACAGCCCAGGCTCCTGCTCTTCTGTCAGCCACAGATTTTACAGGAGAAGAGCACATTTGATGGAGAAAAAGAGAGGACTGTTTTTCTTAACTGGAGAACAGAGGAAGTGTTGAAACAGAACCAGAAGTTTACCTTAAGAGGTTTGGAGCCCACACAATGGCTAGGTTCTTGGCATGCATGTTTGTGATGGTGGAGCTCCCAGCCAGACACGCCAAGTGTCTCATCAGGAACTCCAGTGTCCTGGAAAACAAGAGAGGCAAACGTTCAGCAACAACGAGCATGCCGTGCTGCAATTCAGAAAGACAAAGGCTGGAACCGCATCGTTGCCCTCTGCAATGCAGCAGGGCTGAGCTCAGCAGGCTGAGGGCAGCACTGACCTGTAGTGAGGAGCGGGCAGCTGCTGGATGACGTCCTGCATTCTGAGCAGCCGCTCCTCCTCTGTAGCGGCACCAACAGCATCCTGGAGTAGTGCAGAAAGGGAGCGAGACACCAATCAGGCTAGTACAGCACTGCGAGTAAACCTCGTGGGGCTGACAGCAAAAGGGCCTCCGAGCTGGGGCACTGCTGCAGCCATCTGCCAAGAGGCCCAGGAAGAGGGAAATGAAAGACGTGGCCTTGTGCTTACCGAGAACTTGCCGTACAGCTGGTGGGTGAGCAGAGGGTTCGGGAGCTCCCTGAAGTACATCTTGCAGAGGGAGCTCACGCTGTGAATGTCACGGACGGTGAGCTCAGGAATCTGCTCCGACTCAAATTCCTGCCTGGAGAGAGGGACGCAAACCCGGTTGAGCGAGAGGAAGGCAAGCCCAAAGCCACACCAGATGCACTCAGGCTGTGTCAGTCGCAGCACTCTTACCGCAGCCTCTGGATGTTGGACGCGACGCCGGACAGGCGGTATATCCCCTGCACCACGCCGTGCTGCTCAATGAACTCAGCGCAGCTCTGGAGGACCTGGGGGACTGAAGAACACGTGCCAGCCGTCAGTGGAGCTCCTGATTCAAGTCCTGCTGCAGGCTGTGCTTCACATCCCATCCACTAAGCCCAGCCAGGCTTGGCTGAAGCAAATACAGATGTGCTTGTCTCTTAGGAGCATCCGCCTCACTTTATCCTTCAGCCATCAACTCCCATTACACGTGTCTCCACGGCTATCAGCCTGCCCCCTGCTAGATATGAGCTCCCTTTCATCTTCTTTAGATGCCCAGCAGAGGAAGATCTCAGGAATGGGCTGCTCCTTACCATCACGACCGGAGTGGAGAAGATGCTCTCCCAGGTCACAGCCAAACACCCTTTCCTTCTTCACCTCCCGCTCGGTTGGCTTCTTTGGGCGGGCCTTCACCAAGGAACGAAGGAAGGTGAGGATCTTGCTGCGTTTCTTGGGCTCTGCACAACAAAAGGAAGAAACCAGGTCATTTCAGGTTTGGCTCCGTTGGACGAGGCCGAGCACAGCACATTCTACAGAGCACGTCAGAACGGGAAGAACATTACCAACCAGTACATACAAAAAGGGATTTTCCCCATCTCTGGAGGAGCCCAAGGCCAGGTTGGATGGGGCCCTGGGCAGCCTGGTCTAATCTGACAATAAATGTGGGGGCTGGGAGACCATCCTGAGGCGGGAGGGTTGGAGCATGATGATCCCTGAGGTTCCTTCCATCCCAAGCCATTCTATGAAGATTCTATACTTTCCCCAAGTCCAATCATAAACACAGGAGGATTGGGCCAAATCTCTGCCCCATGGTGTGCATGAAGAATCATCAACCCAGAGAACAATGTGGGATGGATAAAGGAGGTACTAAACATGGAACACACCCCAAAAAAGACTTCATTTTGCTTCCCCACACCATCAACTGCAACATCCATACCTGGCTTTGGCACTGAGTTGATGAGTGCCTCAGGAATGTTCTTATTAATGAGTTCTACACACTCCCCTGAGAAAAATCCAACCTGTAACAAGAAGAAAAGAGAGGCCAACTATTGCATGCAGCACTTCTCAGATCTGAACTGTTAAACCAAAAGCCACATAACATTTCCCTCGGAACGTGCTTGCCTGACGTTCCATAAGACTATCCAGCAGAAAATGGCCATAGTTCACAGCATAAAGGTAACAATTTTTCAACATTTGCAGCCAAAGACAAGGTCCTCTGACACAGACACAGGGAAACTGTTTATGTCCATTAGGCATCCTATGCAGGCAGAGCAGCTCTAAGCTGAGATTCCTGCCTCTACTGGAGTTGCACTCTCCAGTCTGAAGCTTGTGCCTACCTGGAAGCCGAGCTTGCCTCTCCACCAGGGGGTCAGCTCCTTTGGTGGCATGTCGATGACACACACGATGTCTCCCACCTGCAAGAGATTGCAACGTCAATCCCAGCTTCAGCACGGCTGGGAGGAAAGCACAGCTCAAATGACTGCATTCTTCTGCACTGCCAAACATGGCCGAGCATGAGAGCACTTGCACCAGTGCAGCTCTGAAGGCATTTGCCACTGTAGAATTGAGCAACAAGGAATGCCTTGAACTGCTTACCTCAAAGGAGAGTTCATCCGCTGCCTGGGCAACGTATCTCTTAATAGCATGGGCAGCAGCAATAGCTGGAACATTCACAAGTGCCACCTCATGGTCCAGCAGGGGCTTCCCCTTGTTCTCAGTCTGAAACAGAGAGCACAGGCCACGGTGAGGAGCTGGGAACCAACAAGGAGGATTTCAAGGTGAGGAGCACGTCTGCAGAGAAAGCTGCAGGAAATGCACTCGGTCCTTATCGTGGGCACTTCAGAAGGAACTGCAAGTCTAATAACGGCTGTTTCTCTCCCTGGTGTGCAGCAGGCACACGCCAGGCAATGCTGCATCTCTCCCCACCCAGACTAAGCAGCAATGGCACTGACGCAGACAGGTGGCCTTGTCCATTTTGCCCCCTCCTTTCCTGCGCTCTTTGTGCAGGAAGGCTGACTGTTTCAGATGCTAGGAGACCGTGAAGAGGGAAACCAAAGCTACGGCTGCAGTTACAAGGTGCAAACAGTGCCATTGCAAGCACCAAGCAGCTCTCTTGAGCAGTCCAACCAACAGCGAGGCCAAACAGAGCAGAGAATGATTGTTGTTTCTGCAGCCATTTCAAGGGAAAAGTCAGTAGAGGACAAACACAACAGCCGAGATGGCTCTGGTACTTTTATAAACTTGCCACGCTTGCACTACTGTCTTGCCACAGAGGAGCTCTCTTGGAAAGCAGGAGAGCACATCTGCGGCTCACTCTGCTGGCTGCAGTCAGGGAACAAAGACCAATCAGAGCTTCATACTCTACCTCTGTCCATGCCAGGTCAGGCCCACAGCTGATCTCGCTGCACGCCACAGCCATCAGCGTAGGTGTGACAAGCTGGAACTGAAAAGAAACACACTTTTATTTTCTCTGTTCACATCTCTGCTGTGCTCCCTACAGCTGTCGGGCACACTCACACAGCCCAAGCACGCCTGCTGGTGTCCCTGGTGATGCTGTGCAGCTCTGCACAAGCTGGGGCTGGGACTCTTTGCCTAAGGGATTGCTTTCCATAAAACCAGCTGGTCACAGCACCACAGACAGCATCCTTCTGAGGGCTGAGCTTCAGAGCACGTGGAGAAAACCCACACGTGACCAGCGTCCCATCAAAGCTGGATGAGGCTGTGCTACTAAACACGGGGCGTCACGGGCTGCTAAAGCATGTGGGGGGACAAAGCATGGCAGGTACCTGGCAAGAGATCAGAACGAGGGAGAGAAATCTCTCGAATCCGCAGCCGTTCCTTGTCACTTTGCTCTGATCTTCCACGAGCAAAAGCTGCACCAGGGAAGCAGGCAGAGGGTGGAGAGAGGAGAGAGAAAGAGCAGGTCAGTTTGCTTCCACGGTTTAGCAAAGAATACGAGGGAAAATCCAAAATCTGCCCTCCCTCAACTTAAAAACTTAAGTTTTCAACTTAAAACCATTTCCTCTTGTCCTGCAGTTATCTACCCTTTCAAAGAGTTGATTCCCCTCCTCTTTTTAGGCTCCCTTTAGGTACTGAAGGCTGCCATGAGGTCACCCCACAGCCTTAATTTCTCCAGGCTGAACAAGCCCAGCTCCCTCAGCCTGTCTTTGTAGGGGAGGTGCTCCTGTCCCCTGATCATCTCTGTGGCTCGCCTCTGGACCCTCTCCAACAGCTCCCTGTCTTTCTGGACACTGTAGTGCAGCTGGGGCCTCACAAGAGCAGAGCAGGGGGGGACGATCACCTCCCTGTCCCTCATGGCCACCCCTCTGCTGATGGAGAGAATGTGATCCTATGAGCTCTGCCAGCCAGCAGTTCTCAGCACTCACTGTCCCCCCGTCTCTCCCACACTGTCTCAGCTTACCTACAAGGTGCTGCACAGGACGGTGTGAAGACAAAGGGACGCAGTCGGTGCACAAGTGCAACAAGCGAGCTGCTCAGTCAGAGCTCCAGCGCTCCAATGAAGGGACGCAGCACGCACTGCTCCTCCCCTCATTCTAGCCCTTATGACATCACTGAGGGCCACCAGGCTGCTCCACCACGGACAGGGTGGGGAGGCAAGACCAGTCACAAGGGCAGAAGATTCCAACAGCCCAGCCCAACGTTCTGGAATCAGGGGCTGCTTGGAATTCTACCCCAGCCAAATCCTGGAGAAGCTGGCACGGGGTCGTCATGACCAAAGCGCAGGACCTGGCGCTTGCTCTTGTTGAGCCTCGCACAACTGGCCTCAGTGCATCCCTCTGGAGGGCCTTCCTGCCCTCAGCCAGATGGACGCTTCCTCCCAGCAGCGTACCTTGCAGTGCTGGGCCCATGTCAAATCCACACTAGAGTGGGTTTTGTTACATTCAAGGGCATGTTGCAGCACCCATCTATTTCACCTGGAAGGAAATAAAGAGGAGATGGGAGAAACACAGAACTACTGCCAGACTGCTTTATCCCTTTCTTAGCCCAACTTCCCTTGCCTCATCCCCTACCCCAACTCCTGGATGATGCCCACGGGCTGATAGTTGGATCTCAAGTCCATAGGACTCCTTTCACAGGGCTCCATCAAAAAGGCTGTCACACTTGTTCCGTACACTCACACTGACCCAGCAGTGGTATCACAGTCACTTAACACACACACAACAACCAAACCCCGAGCATGCACATCCCTTCCTGCGTGACTGCAGCCCACAGCTCCCCTTCACACCTCCGTGGATCTCTGGTGTTTTACACGGATGCAGCCTCGCTGCAGCTCCGTGGCTGTCACACAAGGCCTGCAGGACCTCTTTCTCTGCAAACCCCGTCTGCAGGCATTGGTTCACGAGGTTCACCTCCTGCCCTCCTGAGCAAAAACAAGCACTAAGAACAAGAGCAAAGCACGCTGGACTCGACCTGGCTGGATCCCCAACCCTCAGTCCTGTCAGACGGACCCTGGTGTGGAGACTCATCCCCAAAGCCTGGCTGGACATCAGCACAGGCATCATTCTTCAAACGCCCCATCCAAGCAGCAAGGGATCAAAGCGTTGGCACAGCTGAAACAGAAATGCTGTGTGAGTTTCCTGTTAGCACTGAGCAGGAACAAATCTACCGCTGAGCAGCAGGATGTGAGACAAGCAGCAGAAGACACCCAACCTGCAGAACCAGCTCGTTTGGGGTCGGTCCAGATGTTTGTCTGCTCCCTTCCCTGGCCCAGGCCAAGCTTGTGAGCTGCTCCTCCTTGGTGCAGGGGGAAATGGTGCAGATGCCATGTGGTGGCTATGCACAGCATGCCTTGGACTTGCTTTTCCTCTCTCCATCTGCCATTAGCAAACAGCATCTCCAGCCTCCAGAGATCACTGAGTCCAACCCCTGCACAACAGTGAAAAAAAAAGATATGATAAGGGGTACTTAAAGCACAGCATCTGTAATCAGATCAGACTCCTGCACTGTGAAGACTTCCATGAGTATTCCTGCAGAGTGCATCACTTAGTCTCTCCTAAGCCTTGTGTTCATGGTTTTCCTGTAAGAGCTTGTCTAAACACTGCCTGTAATCGTGGTTATGCTAGAAGCATTTGGATTTCTTGATCCTCAGTGTAATTTCAATAACAAATCCAGATGTTTTTTTGTTAGGGACAGCTTTCAATTTCTCAACTGAAATTTCAATATTGCATTAGGTGTTGACAACCACGGGGCTGCAGTACAGAGAATTACAGGAAGATGAATTTCTCCATCTCCATGCTCCTAGATATTTATGGTTACAGTGATGTAGTTATATACAAAGTTGCAAGATACCAAAGCTAGAATAACCTCTTGGTGCAGCAGGATGTCTGGAGCCCAAGTGCAGAGTCTCAGTGTTCCCAAGCCTTGAAGAGGTGCACCGTATGTGCTGGGGCTGATGACACAGACACTGGAGCAAGGCCAGTGTGATGTTAGAAACTTGACCAGCAGCTGATCTGTTGTCAGCCATTTCTGGACACAAACGGGATCTGGTCGACTTAGGACATGACCTTTGGGCTGGAGAGCAACTCCCCGAGGAATCACACAGCCACTGCAGACCGTTGGCAAGAACCCCATACCAAAACAGCTCATCTGCAATCAGTTTTTAATCTGTGCAGCAGTGAGTGGAACAGGCGCACGCTCTCTGGAATTGCAGGAATGTTCACAAGTGGAATGTACATCACCTGTGTGCTCCAGCTCTTCTGTGTGCATGCTAGGAGCAGTGATCCCCCTGCACCCAGGGCTGCAATAAGGTCCTGTGGGCTTTCTAACCTGCCCACCAGCAGCCCAGGCTGCCCAGAGCCACATCCAGCCTGGCCTTGGATGCCTGCAGGGATGGGGCATCCACAGCCTCCCTGGGCAACCTGTTCCAGTGCCTCACCACCCTCTGGCTGAAAAACTTCCTCCTCACATCCAACCTAAAAATCAACACCCCCCGTCTCAGTTTAAAGCCATTCCCCACTTGTCCCATCACTATCCACCCTCCAAAACAAAACACCTCGGCTGTTCAACACTGAAAGAGCAAAATAACCCACAGCTCTTACTTCCACTGTATGCATTTAATTCCAAACTTAAGGTCACAGGTTAATTACTCATGTGATCCTTCCTGACAGAAGAACTACTCGTAGTGATGTGTAGGAGTAAGGAACAGTTTGAAAAGGTCATGGACATATTAGAACTTGCAGCATTTATCTTAATAGATACCTACATTGCAAAGCATTTTGTAAAACACACGTTACAAGTACTGTGCATTGGATTACACTATATCAAACTCTAAGTAACAATACAGGTTGCTTTTAAATCTACACTTACATGCTAACTCCTTGATAAAATTCCTGACTGCCTTCAGTTTTATAGCCAAAGCAGTGTTTGAGCTGGTAATGTACTCTTGAACAGCACTGCTGCCTTCAGCATTTGCATGTTTAGATCTGAAAAGAGAACTTGGTCATTATTTCACGATGAGAGAATCCTATATGACAAAACAGAATTACAAAAATCTGACAATACTGTAAAATGCCAGCGTAAGAATGTGGCTTTGATTTTTTTTTTTTTTTTTTTTTTTAAATGGTGAGTGTACCATTAATTCAAGACAAGAATTTTGTTTGTAAGTCTATCTCTATAACTGTTCTTGGCATCATTCTGTAGGATGAACTAGATACATGGAATTTGGCACTGGCTCCCCAGGGCAGTGGTTTGGCACTGAGCTGACAAAGGCCAAAGAGCATTTGCACAATGCTCTCAGACACAGGGCTTGACCCATAGGAGGTCCGGTGTGGAACCAGGAGGTGGAATACATGATCCTCGAGGTCCCTTCCAAATACAGATATTCCATCATCCTGTAATACTTATATTCCCAAGTCCTGTACGCAGTGCTCAGGTGCTTAATTGAAAGGTTCCATGAAACAGTGAGGTATCTATGTCCCTTTACCACCCAGTTATTCAATTTGCCACGTGGATCTTTTATCCAGTCACATTAAAAAACCCCTCAAAGTATTTCCTTCAGTCTTCCATTCTGATAGAGCTTTCTGGAGCAAATAAAGAGTTGCAACTCAGAATGTCCACACCTCCCTTCCTGCACCCTGCATACTTTTTTCATTGCACTGTGATTACGTACCATTCTATTGTCACCCTCATTCTGTCATTATCTAGGCAGTTTACTGACATTAAATTTTCCAGCAACAGATGCCCACAAGTACAGCCAGCCTGGACTTATTTCCAATACTTATCTTTGTCCTGATGTCCTTGTAGGAGCTGGGACATTTCTCCATCTCAGCAGCAGAGGGCAGGAGGGGTCCAAGGTGAGGGCACGCTCTCCTCTATTTTTCTGGCACTCAAAGACAAAGGGAACAAGAAAACCAGATGTGTTTCCCTGCCCATGGCAAACACCAGCCTTTCCATCCTTACAGTCCTTCCTGCCATCAGCAGAGACATTTTGCTTTCTTGTGCCACTTCATCCCTTTAGCATCTGGCATTCTAACAAAAAAGTACTTACAAGGAATTTTAATATTTTCATATTAAATGTCAGAATTAGAACCATTATGTTTACCAAATATTTAAAACGTTCAACCCAGTGATAAGTGAAGTGATGTTGTATTTAGCATTCAGATAAGAACTTGTAAAGGAAGTAAAAAGTGCTGCTTTCATAAACTATAGTCTCATTGTCAGGCCTTGCACTGTCTCAGCAGATTATTACAGAATGTTCATTCAAGCAGGAATTCAGAGATGCGTCTGAATTGATAACAACAACGAGTAATTAAGAAAGCTTGACTGCAGTCTGCTTGAGGATTCCAGTCTGAAGTGTGTTCCACCTGGTGACAACTGGGAATGTCTTTCTCTCACCATTAGAACCATTGCACCTCTGACTAAACACATAGCTAATCACCACTGAAAACTAACTACATGTTGATTAACATTCAGAGAGAATGTGCAGGTGTCCTTTTAGGAACTGGCCTACAGTATGCTAAGAGGGATGGATGTGGGGACATGAGGATAACGTGCCCTCTGCCTGTTAAGACAGCCCCAGCAGAGCAGGTCAGCAGGCTGAAGAGCTGCGTGGGTCACCAGGGCTCAGAGACTTCACTCGGCCATCTGAAAGTTGAGGGCCTTCAGCCCAAGCTGCCCTTTTCCATGCAGGCAAGGAGGCCAAGAGAAGGTGGATCGGCACGGTTCTGGTGCAGACAGGGGCTGCAGTGTGAGCAGGCCTACACAGACAAGGCTGTGCCCACACAGAGTGACAGCAGCTTTCGCTGTGAGCAGATTCCCAGGGGGCCTGAGCCATGGCAGTTCTTGATGGCAGCATGTTCCAATCAGCCCTGGAAGTCTTCTCTGGACGTCTGTCGCATTCTGGAATCCACACTGAGGACGCAGTCGCTGTGTCAGAGCAGCTGGCAGAGTCACGGGGAACCGTGACGTAGTTGGCCCAGGGAGCAACAACAAGGCCTGCACTGCTCAGCCAGCCCAGGCCAAAGGGGAGCACGAGAGAGAGCAGAGGAGAGAGGGGGGGAAAGAGGGCCAGGAAGGAAAGGCCTGTGCCTGAATGGACGTGTAGCAGCAGCTGCTGACAGCAAACTCGGTGATGGCAGGGGCACAGCAGAGCAGTGCAATGCTGGCAGCTTCCTGTGTCTTTCACACAGGCACTGCAGACATGGCCAGCACTGGGAGATCAGCAGAACTGCTGCACACCTCTGCCAGCCCAGGCCAGAGGAGTGCAGAACAGTGAGCTGCTGCTGAGGGGAGAGAGGATGGCCTGAGAGCTGACCTGAGAGGCAGGGCTGGCTGTGTTACAGCAGCCTCTGTGTCCTCCTCCTGTGTCTGTGAGGGCCAGAGGGCCAGAAGAGAACATGCCCAGACAACGAAGCCCTGCTGTCCTCTGCTGCTCAGCTGGAGAGATGTTCCGCCTTCCTGAAGGACGCTGATCCAAAGGGAAGGAATCAAAGGAAGTCCAGGCTGGCTGTCCTTGTGGGCATCAGCTGCTGGCAGCTGCCTCTGTGCTGCCATGGGCAGGGCACAGCACACACAGTGTTTGCAGTTCCCTGTGTGACACTGGCCCTGGTGACCTGACAGCCATAGGGAGACAAGAGAAAGAGCTGCCTCCCTCTGCCAGATGAGGCAAAGGTGAGAATCCCAGAATCACAGCATGGCCCGGGTTGGAAAGGAGCTCAAGGTTCATGAATCTCCAACCCTTGGCTCTCCAAGGGTGCACAGGGGGCTTTGTTCTCCCTGTGGTGCAGCTTCAGTGCCAACTCACAGCTGAGCTGGTTGGCACACTGTGACAGCCTGCCGCTCTGAAGCTCTTGGGGCAGTGCTCAGTTCTTTCTGAAGTACTCTGCAAAATGCTGCTTCTCCTTCACCAAGTCTGTTTCCAGACAGACGTCTTTTTCTCCTCTGTACACACAAACAGTATCTTGTAACTCCCTGGCACAGTGCTCAGAAGTGATACTTCTGGAAGCACGTCAGAGAAAAGTGGCCTTGTCCCAGTGGACTTTCAGAGCAGATGAGAACAAGTCTTGGTTGACGGCTTTCTTCTGCTTCTGGAACTGCACAGCCAGGTTGTGTGTTGTCATACTTTATGCCAGAGTGCCAAACTGAAGCAGTTTCTGCAACTTCTTTTTTTCATACTTGTCACTCTTTGCTATTTCTGAGACCTTAACTTAGTCATTTTTAATGCGCTCTCATCTAAACTACTGTGTCCTCCAGTGTCAGTGTTGTATGAATCAGGACTGTGGGATTTCATCAGTGAAAGGATTCTGCTCTAATGACTGTCATTCTAAAGCTGATATTGTTTCTACCGCATCAGGCTTGCATGAAGCATCTTTGATCAACAGAGAAATCAGAAAAATTGCTTTTCCTATTGCAGTTTCCTTTTAACTAGTGATGAAAGCTGTCAGTTTATTTTTGGCACCAGAAATCCTGGGATGCAACCAGGTTAGAGAAGAAGTGAAACTGAGTCAACAGTTAGGGAACACAGATGAGATAGCATCACACAGCTCTGGAAAAGATGTTCCAGCTCTGTGTCTACCTACACCTTCAGGAGATGAAAAGTACTGGCTTACTGAGGTGTCCTGGGTTGCAGGTTCTGTTAATCTCCATTTTTGGAAGAGCTGCTTGCAATAAATACCTTGTAAGGTGAATGAGCTTGATAGAAGTAGGGTGTGAAGGAGATGGATTTGCTGTTTCCCTGAAGGTGCAGGAGTATTGCTGTGCCTACAGCCAGTAAACAAGGCAGAAATCACTGTGTTCCTCAGAATGAAAAGCAAAAGAATACAAATCTTTTTGTGAGTGACAGCACGCCTGAATGAAGCACAAATCTAAACATTTAAAATAAGGGCTAGTGTCAAAGTGACTCGCAGTATTTCTCGTGAAGAAATGTTTGATGCTTCTTTATGAAAGTCGTCATAACAAAAGTGTACTGATGTCTTTGCTGAGGATTTCCTTGGTTCCAGCCTGAAGGTGTGCGCAGGCATGAGCAGGCAGTGCTGAGCTGCAGGTGAGTGCCTGTGTCCCACAGCAGGAAACCCGTGGATGTCTTCAGGGGTTTGAAATGGGCAGAGCTGAGAAACCTGCAGGCTTTCACTGACATTGTCCTCTGCTTTATTTTGTAATCTTAGTTTCACCAATGCTTTCCAATATGATTTTTGTATGAATGCAGATACATGGGATAGGATTTAAAGTTTTTATGGTGCTGCTGTATAATTTTCTGTGGTCATCATAAGCCAATAAAAAAAATAAATGGTAATCAGGCAATCTATTAACAACCTGTGGCACGTATCAAAACAATGAAATTCCTTGCAGGAAGACAATATTGCTATACAATAATGTGGCTATCCAAAACTGTTAATTATACTTGATGAGCTGGAGATAATCCTGAAATGCGGGACTTTGATCTTAGCCAAGAATAATAAAAGTTATTATCATTCTTAAATTGGCAGCTGCTATCAAACGCCTGTGTCTTATTTCCCTTTTAGTAACACTGGCTAAATCAGAGAAAGTGATAAAAGAATTTCATGATTGCAGCTTAGGGATTCTTTCCCACTTGACAAGAAGTAATCTATGTCCAAAAATGTCTGTAAATACTTTTTCTATATTCTTTGGCCAGATGTATTGATATTTGAGATGAATGGCAAAAACATTTTGCGTACAAAGATAAACAATGCAAATTTCCTGGGTTGATTTAGAGAAAAAAGCTCCGGTTATCTGATCGTTTCCATGCAGAAATAAGATTTACAGAAAAATTCTCATTATTACAATTCATGCTTGAATAAGTTCAAAAAAGAGACGTGGGGGATGTTGTTTCAATTCCGTCTGATTGTAGGAAGGACTGTCAGGATGGAAAGGCTAGTGTCTGCCATGGGCAAAGAAACACTTCTGGTTTTCATGTTCCCTTTGTCTTTGAGTGCAAGAGGCCATGAGGAGAGTGTGCCCTAAACTTGGACCCTTTTTGACCATTGCAGCAGAGATGGAGAAGTGTTCAACCTTCTAGAAGGACTTCAGGACAAAGATATGTAATGAAAATAAGTCCAGGCTGGCTGTCCTTGTGGGCATCAGCTACTGACATCTGCATAGCTGTTGCTATGGGAATGGCAGAACAGGTGGAATCTTGCATATCCGTGTGTGACATAAGCACTGGTGAATTCAAAGCCAGAGGGGTATAATAGAAACAGCATCACCTCCCTGCCAGATTAGGCAAAGGGTGAGTGGGATGTTGTTTCAATTAGTGCTGATGGCAGGAAGACTGTAAGGATGGAAAGGCTGGTGTTTGCCATCGGGCAGGGAAACACATCTGGTTTTCATCTTCTCTTTGTCTTTGAGTGCCAGAAAAATAGAGGAGAGTGTGCTCTAACCTTGGACCCCTCCTGCCCTCTTCTGCTGAGATGGAGAAATGTTCCAGCTTCTAGAAGGACATCAGGACAAAGATATGTAATGAAAATAAGTCCAGGCTGGCTGTCCTTGTGGGCATCAGCTGCTGGCATCTGCATTGCTGCTTCCATGAGCATGGCAAAGCAGGTGAAAGATTGCTTTTCCTTGACTGACACTGGTTCTGTTGACTTGAAAGCTAGAGGGATGCAATAGCAAGAGCTGCAACCTCTGCCAGACATGGCAAAGGTGAGTGGGATGTTGTTTCAATTAGTGCTGATGTCAGGAAGGACTGTAAGGATGGAAAGGCTGGTGTTTGCCATGGGCAGGGAAACACATATGCTTTTCATCTTCTCTTTCTCTTTGTGTGCCAGAAAAAGAGGAGAGTGTGCCCTAACCTTGGACCCCTCCTGCCCTCTTCTGCTGAGATGGAGAAATGTTCCAGCTTCTAGAAGGACATCAGGACAAAGATATTGAATGAAAATAAGTCCAGGCTGGCTGTCCTTGTGGGCATCAGCTGCTGGCATCTGCATTGCTGCTTCCATGAGCATGGCACGGCAGGTAAAAGATTGCTTTTCCTTGACTGACAAAGGAGCTCTTGACTTGAAAGCTAGAGGGAAGTAACAGAATGAGCTGCAACCTCTGCCAGACATGGCAAAGGTGAGTGGGATGTTGTTTCAATTAGTGCTGATGTCAGAAAGGACTGTAAGGATGGAAAGGCTGGTGTTTGCCATCGGGCAGGGAAACACATCTGGTTTTCATTTTCTCTTTCTCTTTGAGTGCCAGATAAACAGGGGAGAGTGTGCCCTCACCGTGGAACTCTCCAGCCCTCTTCTGCTGAGATGGAGAAATGTTCCAGCTTCTAGAAGGACATCAGGACAAAGATATGTAATGAAAATAAGTCCAGGCTGGCTGTCCTTGTGGGCATCAGCTGCTGACATCTGCATTGCTGCTGCCATGAGCATGGCAAAGCAGGTAAAAGATTGCTTTTCCCTGAATGACACAGGAGCTCTTGACTTGACAGCTAGAGGGATGCAATAGAAAGAGCTGCAACCTCTGCCAGACATGGCAAGGGTGAGTGGGATGTTGTTTCAATTAGTGCTGATGTCAGAAAGGACTGTAAGGATGGAAAGGCTGGTGTTTGCCATTTGGCAGGGTAACACATCTGGTTTTCATTTTCTTTCTCTTTGAGTGCCAGATAAACAGGGGAGAGTGTGCCCTCACCGTGGAACTCTCCAGCCCTCTTCTGCTGAGATGGAGAAATGTTCCAGCTTCTAGAAGGACATCAGGACAAAGGTATGTAATGAAAATAAGTCCAGGCTGGCTGTCCTTGTGGGCATCAGCTGCTGGCATCTGCATTGGTGCTGCTGCAATGAGCATGGCATAGCAGGTAAAAGATTGCTTTTTCCTTTACTGACACTGGTTCTGTTGTCTTGAAAGCTAGAGGGATGCAATAGAAAGAGCTGCAACCTCTGCCAGACATGGCAAAGGTGAGTAGGATGTTGTTTCAATTAGTGCTGATGAAAGGAAGGACTGTAAGGATGGAAAGGCTGGTGTTTGCCATGGGCAGGGAAACACATCTGGATTTCATCTTCTCTTTCCTTTTGTGTGCCAGAAAAAGTGGAGACTGTGCCCTCACCTTGGACACCTCCTGCCCTCTTCTGCTGAGATGGAGAAAAGTTCCAGCTTGTAGAAGGACATCAGGACAAAGATATGTAATGAAAATAAGTCCAGTCTGGCTATCCTTGTGGGCATGGCATCTGGATTTCATCTTCTCTTTGTCTTTGTGTGCCAGAAAAAGAGGAGAGTGTGCCCTAACCTTGGACCCCTCCTGCCCTCTTCTGCTGAGATGAAGAAAAGTTCCAGCTTCTAGAAGGACATCAGGACAAAGATATGTAATGAAAATAAGTCCAGGCTGGCTGTCCTTGTGGGCATCAGCTGCTGGCATCTGCATTGCTGCTGCCATGAGCATGGCACAGCAGGTAAAAGATTGCATTTCCTTGTGTGACACAGGAGCTCTTGACTTGAAAGCAAGAGGGATGCAATAGAAAGAGCTGCAACCTCTGCCAGACATGGCAAAGGTGAGTGGGATGTTGTTTCAATTAGTGCTGATGTCAGGAAGGACTGTAAGGATGGAAAGGCTGGTGTTTGCCATGGGCAGGGAAACACATCTGGTTTTCATCTTCTCTTTGTCTTTGTGTTCCAGAAAAAGAGGAGAGTGTGCCCTCACCTTGGACCCCTCCTGCCCTCTTCTGCTGAGATGGAGAAATGTTCCAGCTTCTAGAAGGACATCAGGACAAAGGTATGTAATGAAAATAAGTCCAGGCTGGCTGTCCTTGTGGGCATCAGCTGCTGGCATCTGCATTTCTGCTGCCATGAGCATGGCACAGCAGGTAAGGGATTGCTTTTCCTTGTGGGACAGCTGTTAAGCCATTCTGATTCACCCTTTTCATCCACAGCATACAGATTTTTCCCACACTGCTGTTTTTATCCAGCAGTGTGCATATGTGCAGTGGTACAGAGGTTGGTGGCCCTGCCTGTGGCAGGGAGTTGGAGATTCCAGATCCTTGAGGTCCCTTCCAACCAGTGCCATTCTATGTGTGTGTGTGTGACTGGCTAAACACCAATTGTTGCTAGCTCAGCAGGTATACTGCTAATTATTGAATGCCTGACAGCTGCTTATCAACACTTGGCCACTATTTCTGGACACCTGCTCATCCCTGAAGAGAGAGAAGTTTGGAAGGAGGACAGAGGGGAGTCTCTTGATGCCTGCCTGTTGCATCCCAACCTGCCCACAGAGTGAGTCAGTTCGGCCTTGTGTGGAGGCCCTGGCTTCTTTGGAGTCTGTTTTTCTTTTGCTGAGCTTCTCCTATCCAAACAGAATGGCCTTACAACATGCTTTCTGGTCCTTAATGCTATACCCATGCAATTTGTAACTATTACAGTTCTGTAGGTGAGAATTGATCACATGATTGAACAACTGTATTTCTAAAATATGTTATGAAATAACTTCTTTTTACTAATACTAATAAAGTCTTTCTACTTTTTCAAACTGTTTCTAAGGGCAAATTACAAAACACATGGTGCTGTACTGCTTCAGAGCAATCCCACATTTGATAGCCAGTGCAGAAACAACATTCCATCCTACAGCATTAGCTAGTTCAGAGGTACCAGACGTGTATCTGGATGTGGCTGTTGTGCATAACTGGGGCTGAGGGATCAGAAGTGACAGCTCCACTCTTGGAGACCACAGAACTGAAATGGAAAGATAAAATAGTTGCAGGGCAATTGTTCTCTGTGCCTGAAGCAGGGACCGATTTATGGGGGAGAGATTTAACAGTTAAATGAGGATTACAGCTGCAAGTCTGTGAAACAGATATCAGGGGTCAATGAATGTGTTAACAGCTGTGATGAGAAGAAATGAATCCAAAGGTGTGGGCAGGGGAAGGAAATCGGGGTGGACTCACAATTTTCCCTTACAAATAACTGCCCAAGGAGGGAGTGGAGCTGTGAAACAGCAACAATATCCCATACCCTTAGAAGGGAGAGTGGGTCTAAAAGCTGTAACACAGACAGTGCTTAAGGATGGTCTTCTGGAACCTTGTCTGTGGCCTTATAACACCCCAATCCTGTCGGCACGGAAGGCAGACGGCACGTATCGGCTGGTGCAAGATGTAAGGAAATGACTGAACCCGTTCTCAAAAGACAGCCTGTGGTTCCTAACCCCTATACCCTAATGAGTCAGATCCCACACGGACAGCAGTGGTTTGGTGTGAGAGACCTCAAAGATGCTTTCCGGACAGCCTCTGGACTCAGAGAGAAATGGCTGCGTTTGTATGAGGACACATTGTAATCCTGTCGTGATTCGTGATGATACTGTAGATACTGGAACTCGTGCTAATCCTTGTCTTTGCAGCATTTGAAGCAAGCGACTGGTGCTGCTGTCATGCAGAAAGCTCCCTTCCAACCACTCAGCAAGCATTTGGATGAGACAGCTTCCTGCTGGGAGCCCTCCGACATCACTGCTGCCTCCTCCAGAACCATACCTGCAGATGCTTCAGAGCTCTTCAGCATGGACTTCCTTCCTCCCATCAGCAGCTGCTCCTGCACTGACCTTCATTCACACTGGGATACCATCTGCTTCCAGCAGGAGCTGACCTGCGAGACAGAGAAAGGAAACGTGGGATGAGCACAAATGCAGAAGCACAAGGCTGTGTCACCACCACGTCTTGCAGCCTTGGGAAGTCAGCTGCAACTGCAGCCTTGGTCAGAATTACAACGGGCACCGTAAATTAAGTGTGACCTCTGAAGTTGTTGCCATGATCAGAAATAGACGCTGAAATCGCTCACATAACTGTCGGTGGTTCCCTCCAAATTCTTTTGCTTTGGGGAACAGATGGACTCGGAATGGAAGGACACGAGAAAAATGACATCTGTTTGAGCTCAGCAGACTTGAGAGGTGGGCCTGGGTGAACCTCATGAGGTTCAGCACAGCCAAGTGCAAGGTTTGGCATTTGGGCCGGAGGAATCCCAGGCATTCTTTTGTCATCGTGGTGGTTTCCAATAGACCCCAACAATGAGACATCAGGTCGCCGTGTGGGCTCCTGGGTGACACTGCCATTTCCCAGCCATTGCAGCCTAGGGGCAAATAAAGTAAAATACTTCAGAAAGATCTCACACTGATTGCATATTTTACTGTTCTTTTACACAAAACAGAAGGAGAGGGCAGCAGATGCATACAGCTGCATCAACACCCAGGCTGCTGAAGGAATGGAAAGACAGAAACATCAAATATCAATGCCTTATTCTAATGCAAGGAGGGAAGCTTCTATCAATGTTACTTTTTATCATTTAAAATGAGCAGTTGGCACTCTTAAAGGAAAATCCTAGGCCCCAGGTTCTGACAGTGTGGCAATCTGGACTCAGCTGTGACTGATCCAAACAGTCTGTTCCAGATTTTAACATCCCTTCTATGCATTCACAAGTTTTCTCTCTTGACTTCCCCTTACAGCCGTTAGATGCCAGCAAAACATCCCACAAACACTCCTTACCTCTGTGCACACAGGCACCCATCCAACCAGAGCCATCAGTCATTCCCAGCCATGCGCTCTTCCTCCAATCATGGTCAGCATCACACGGCCGTCACGCAGCTCACTTGACTCAGTTTTTCTCTTCTTTCTGGAGGTGTCCTTGCTTCTCAGCCTTACCTTCTCGTGATGTTTATCTCGCTCTGCAGCTCCTGCTCTGAATAGGCTTTCTTGGATTCCCGCATGACAGGCACAAAATGCAGCCACAGCCCCTGCCACCAAGGTCAGCTCTTCAGCACACATTACCTGAGGAGCACTTGGCAACTCCTGCAACCTGAGCAGTGCCAGGAAGACTGTTTCACTTCTGCTTCTCCTGGCTCAGAAATTCATTTTCCTACCTAGAAAATGGGAAAAAAAAAGAAAGACAAAAAATCCTGACATAAAGGAGACACAATTGATACTACGGAATTCTGGAAGGCAAGGGATTTGCCCCCTATGATGAGAAGTTGACTGCAAAGAACTAAGAAGAGCCATGAGCAGGTTGTGAACTTGTGGGTAAAATTAGGAAGTGCAGCAGTGCAGGGCTTCTGGAGGTGAGGGTCTGCTACAGCCGCCTGGAAAGAGAGCCTGTTGGTGGGAGCTGCTTACTGCAGCCAGCAGAAGCATCGCACTCACTGACTCTCATCCTGATGGGGGATTCCAGTCAGTCTGGGAAATCAGCATGGCTGGCTGCAAGCAATCTGACAGACTCCTGGAGTGCAGTGAGAATCACTCTGTGGTGCAGGCATTGGGCACAGCAAGCAGAAGGGAAGCATTGCTGGACATGGTGCACACCAGGGGTTACGACAGGAGGCGGTCAGGGCTGCAGTGACCATGCCCTCCTTGAGTTGGTGATCTCAAGGAATGCGGGCCTGGCAGGAAGCAAAGGCAGGAGCCTGAACTTCAGGAGAGCCAGCTGCAGGCTGTTCCAGGAATTCTTGGACGAGATCCTCTGGACAACTGTTTGTAGGGGCAAAGGGATGGAAAAGAGCTGGTCACTTTCTCAGAAAAAAACTTGCTCAGGTTGCACGCTGAGCTGCAGGAGAGGAAGGGGAGGAGGTGCCAGCACGGCTCTGCATGATGCTCTGCCACACTGGGCAGCTTGATCATGGCTCAGCAGTGGGATCAGACGAGGAGAAGGGGAGAAGGAAATCAAGGATGGGAGGGAACCATCAGACACAGTCGGTGAGTGTCTGTGAAGTCTGGCAGACCCAGAGATTCCCAGGTTGTTTCTGCTTTCGTAGCATTTGTGTGCTGCAGGGTGAGCAAAAGGTTCTGCTGCTTGATTCTTCTGCAGGAGCCGCCTAAAAGGGAAATGGCCACTGAGCTGCAGACCAAGCAGTACTGCCTGACGTTGGCCAGGGGGAGCTTCTCCTGCCGCAGTGTGCTGATGACAGGTCTGGAGATGATCTGCACGGCCAGCTCGTAGATGGGAGCCAGGAAAGGACATGATGGGAGGAGGGAGGTGTTAAGCAACATCCAAGGCATGAAAATGCATCAGAAAGCCCTGAAAAGCATCACAAAGCCACAGCCAGGAAGCTTGGGAGTATCATGAGCAGCATCCAGGATGCGAGAGATTATTTGCTACCATGCCAAATGGTAGCAGAGCTCCCCCTGCAGACATCCCAAAGCCAGACAAAACAGGAACAAACCCGGAGCTGTGCTGCACGCACCCCACAGCCACAGCATTGCAAGCTGGGGTGCCTTGCTGTGTGCTGCATTCATCCCAGTCCGTGTGAATGAAGACTCTGGAGGCAGTCAAGGCGTTGGTTGAGCACGAGTGTGCTTTTATTATTATATAAAGGACAGGAGGGTGTGAGAGGTCCACGGTGAAGATGGGACTCATCCTGTCTTGTCATGGAGAGAGTGGCTCAGAGCTCTCAGTGCTGCTATCCGGTGCCTGGGACTGGAGGCCTGATTGAAAGTCCCCTTGCAAGAGGCTCTGCTCCTCCTCACTGATGCTGACCTGCTCCTGCATGGAGGTGCTGCTGTCAGGGCACTCACACTGTGCTTCAGATGGGCTGCACTGCAGAGACTCTTGGTTAAAATCCACACTTGTGACTGTGGTGTCTGGGAGGCTCAGGTCAGCAACTTCAGCAGAGCCAGGTGTAATGAGAGCATGGACTTCGATGAGCTCCTTCTCTCCATTAATGTTGTTAGATGGAAGGCTGCTATTGGAACTGCAGCAATTTGTGCTTCCTAAGAGCTCTCCACTGATGGAAGCACAGAGAGCATCCTCGCTACTTGCCCTGGATCTTATGGCTTGGCAAGGGCTCGATTCACCTAGAAAGGATACACAGGGGTTAGTGTCAAACTTTCACAAGCTGAATTACGCCAGTGGTTCTTGATCAGGGATGAAGATTTAGGCATGGGATTGGACGCTAGAAAGAGATACAAGTGCAGAGCATACTTGAATTCTATGTTCCTGAAAAGCAGGGATTTGGAAACTGCATTTGCACCCTTACCTGCCAGGACTACCACTGCTGTTTCTGAGGGCTGCCTGGCATTGCGCTGCAGTTGGCGTTTGCTCCCAGAAAATGGCTTTCTGAGGCTGAAGCAGCAACACCAACTGCTAGCTGGCGATTCCTCCTTCTTGCTGGGTGGATTTTGTCTGGAGAGAGAAAACAGCCAATGCTGTGAGTCGTGCGTGGTGCAGGGTGAGGGAAGAGCAGCACTGAGCTCTTGGCAGCAGTTTCTTGTTCCTGGGACTGCCTGGTTTCTGCAGAAACACAACTTAGAAACTCGCTGTTTCCAGCAGTTGAGGATGGCTCCGTTCTACAGCTCAGCCCTGAAGTCTTGCTGGCTAAATTCCCCTCAACTCTGTCAAGCAAGATGCAGAGCATGTGAGCAAAGGCTCCACAGCTGTACAGCACAGCATCTGAGGGATGGCTTTGATGGAGCTGGCAGGCGTAACTGCTTTCTGAGGAACCGTGCAGCCATAAAGGAAGTTCAGAAGCATCTCTGACTATTACATTAGCACCTCATCGGCCTCATCTCACTGCCATGTTTAATTTCCTGTGCCAGCAAGTCTGACCAACTGCTCTGCTTAGAGGAGAACTGGATTTGGTTTCAGGCACGTGGCCCTGAAATCTAGAAAACCACACCTTAGCCTAACTTACTTTCAGCAACTTCTGGCACTAGAAATACTGGAAAAAAAAAAACACTAACACCCACCCAGACAATGATGCTAGCTGCTGGAAAAGAAAGTCCTCTTTACCTGTCAGATGGAAAGTCAACGACGGTGTGGAATTTGCCCTGCCCAGCTGCAGGGCTTTCTTCCACTACAATGTCCCTGCTGCTCTCTGTCACAGGGGGAGAGCTGCTGTGGCCTCGCCTCTGTGCCTGTGCCTCCTCCAGGCTGAGCAGCTTTGTGGCAGCAGAAGAGACCCCCACAGACTTGGGCCCTGGGAGAGAATTGTGCCCTGTCAGGGAAAACCACAGGTAAGAGTGAGGATCAGAAAGCAGCAGCACAGCCACCACAGTTCTGGGGGAGGTGCTGTAGTTTTCTCAGGCTTGCTTATCTGAGCCACTGGAAGAACAGAAGCCCAAAATAACCATGTGGGCAGAAGTCTGTTTATGGCAAAGGACACGGTTATAACTAAGAGCAGCTTACTGTATCAAAACAGGCAAGGAAAAACCCAAGGAAATGGGGGCAGGGAACTGAGAAAGCTTCGCTGCCACGCTTGCATCAAGCTTTTCCTGCATGCAAACCATAATAATGATGGTTTCCTCCTTGTGAAGTTTGGGCTTGGACATTCTCAGCATCCAGCAACAGGATGCCAGATTCTAATGGAAGCCCAGAGGTCTGCTGTCCCCTTGATGGTAAAAGAGAATCTCAAAGGTCCCGGAGAAGGCCTGCATTTGGTCAAGGTGTCAGGTCAAGATAAAGTTAATGGAGGAAGACACTCACCTGCTGCATCTGCAATGTCTGCTCCGGATTTGGAGCAGAAGAGGACGTCTGTGTGGTTGATGAGAAATTCCACCACATCCGACTGCGTCTGCAGCTCCATGCAGGCAGCTCTTCCGCTGGCGCAGGCAGACTCGTTCTGCTGTGATCTGTAGAAAAGGCAGATTTTAGAAGTCATTTCTCCAAGACCGTTTCCCCGAGTCTGAATTGTTGCAGCCAAAAGCTGTCAGCTGAGGCTCTGGAGACTTCCGCAGTGGGCAATCAGTGATGCCACTGCAGAAATTCCCCTGGATGATCAAGGACACGTCAGTCCCATCTCAACAAGACTGCAGAAATTGTCACATAGACATTGTGCCCGTGGGATTGGAGAACAGCCCAGGCTCCAGCTCTTCTGTCAGCCACAGATTTTACAGGAGAAGAGCACATTTGATGGCGAAAAAGGGAGGACTGTTTTTTTTTTTTACTGGAGAACAGATGTCAGTGTTGTGTTGAATCAGAACCAGAAGTTTACCTTAAGAGGTTTGGAGCCCACACAATGGCTAGGTTCTTGGCATGCATGTTTGTGATGGTGGAGCTCCCAGCCAGACACGCCAAGTGTCTCATCAGGAACTCCAGTGTCCTGGAAAACAAGAGAGGCAAACGTTCAGCACCAACGAGCATGCCGTGCTGCAATTCAGAAAGCAAACCTCCATTCATGCTACTTCTTGTGATTGCTACTGTCACGGAAGATGAAGTAGATCCAACCTGACTGAGTGCCACGCTGCAGCACCAAGCCCCAGCACAGCACAGCCGCAGCCATCAGCTGCACCAAGCGTGCCCCCGTGCCCAGGAACTGACCCCATAAAGTAAGCCCATGGAGCCTTCAACCCTTCAGCATACACAGGCATCGTGTTGCCGGCGTGAGACAGAGCCTGGAACCGCATCGTTGCCCTCTGCAATGCAGCAGGGCTGAGCTCAGCAGGCTGAGGGCAGCACTGACCTGTAGTGAGGAGCGGGCAGCTGCTGGATGACGTCCTGCATTCTGAGCAGCCGCTCCTCCTCTGTAGCGGCACCAACAGCATCCTGGAGTAGTGCAGAAAGGGAGCGAGACACCAATCAGGCTAGTACACCACTGCGAGTAAACCTCGTGGGGCTGACAGCAAAAGGGCCTCCGAGCTGGGGCACTGCTGCAGCCATCTGCCAAGAGGCCCAGGAAGAGGGAAATGAAAGACGTGGCCTTGTGCTTACCGAGAACTTGCCGTACAGCTGGTGGGTGAGCAGAGGGTTCGGGAGCTCCCTGAAGTACATCTTGCAGAGGGAGCTCACGCTGTGAATGTCACGGACGGTGAGCTCAGGAATCTGCTCCGACTCAAATTCCTGCCTGGAGAGAGGGACGCAAACCCGGTTGAGCGAGAGGAAGGCAAGCCCAAAGCCACACCAGATGCACTCAGGCTGTGTCAGTCGCAGCACTCTTACCGCAGCCTCTGGATGTTGGACGCGACGCCGGACAGGCGGTATATCCCCTGCACCACGCCGTGCTGCTCAAGGAACTCAGCGCAGCTCTGGAGGACCTGGGGGACTGAAGAACACGTGCCAGCCGTCAGTGGAGCTCCTGATTCAAGTCCTGCTGCAGGCTGTGCTTCACATCCCATCCACTAAGCCCAGCCAGGCTTGGCTGAAGCAAATACAGATGTGCTTGTCTCTTAGGAGCATCCGCCTCACTTTATCCTTCAGCCATCAACTCCCATTACACGTGTCTCCACGGCTATCAGCCTGCCCCCTGCTAGATATGAGCTCCCTTTCATCTTCTTTAGATGCCCAGCAGAGGAAGATCTCAGGAATGGGCAGCTCCTTACCATCACGACCGGAGTGGAGAAGATGCTCTCCCAGGTCACCGCCAAACACCCTTTCCTTCTCCACCTCCCGCTCGGTCGGTTTCTTTGGGCGGGCCTTCACCAAGGAACGAAGGAAGGTGAGGATCTTGCTGCGTTTCTTGGGCACTGCACAACAAAAGGAAGAAACCAGGTCATTTCAGGTCTGGCTCCGTTGGACGAGGCCGAGCACAGCACATTCTACAGAGCACGTCAGAACGGGAAGAACATTACCAACCAGTACATACAAAAAGGGATTTTCCCCATCTCTGGAGGAGCCCAAGGCCAGGTTGGATGGGGTCCTGGGCAGCCTGGTCTAATCTGACATTAAATGTGGGGGCTGGGAGACCATCCTGAGGCGGGAGGGTTGGAGCATGATGATCCCTGAGTTCCCTTCCATCCCAAGCCATTCTATGAAGATTCTATACTTTCCCCAAGTCCAGTCATAAACACAGGAGGATTGGGCCAAATCTCTGCCCCATGGTGTGCATGAAGAATCATCAACTCAGAGGACAATGTGGGATGGATTAAGGAGGTACTAAACATTGAACGCACCCCAAAAAAGACTTCATTTTGCTTTCCCACACCATCAAATGTAACATCCGTACCTGGCTTTGGCACTGAGTTGATGAGTGCCTCAGGAATGTTCTTATTAATGAGTTCCACACACTCCCCTGGGAAAAATCCAACCTGTAACAAGAAGAGAGGCCAACTATTGCATGCAGCACTTCTCAGATCTGAACTGTTAAACCAAAAGCCACGTAACATTTCCCTCGGAATGTGCTTGCCTGACATTCCATAAGACTATCCAGCAGAAAATGGCCATAGTTCAAAGCACAAACGTAATAATTTTTCAACATTTGCAGATAAAGGCAAGGTCCTCTGGCACCGACACAGGGAAACTGTTTATGTCCATTAGGCATCCTATGCAGGCAGAGCAGCTCTAAGCTGAGATTCCTGCCTCTACTGAAGTTGCACTCTCCAGTCTGAAGCTTGTGCCTACCTGGAAGCCGAGCTTGCCTCTCCACCAGGGGGTCAGCTCCTTTGGTGGCATGTTGATGACACAGATGATGTCTCCCACCTGCAAGAGATTGCAACGTCAGTCCCAGCTTCAGCACAGCTGGGAGGAAAGCACAGCTCAAATGTCTGCATTCTTCTGCACTGCCAAACATCGCTGAGCATGAGAGCACTTGCACCAGTGCAGCTCTGAAGGCATTTGCCATTGTAAAATTGAACAAGGAACGCCTTGAACTGCTTACCTCAAAGGAGAGTTCATCCGCTGCCTGGGCAACGTATCTCTTAACGACATCGGCAGCAGCAATAGCTGGAACATTCACAGGTGCCACCTCATGGTCCAGCAGGGGCTTCCCCTTGTTCTCAGCCTGAAACAGAGAGCACAGGCCACGGTGAGGAGCTGGGAACCAACAAGGAGGATTTCAAGGTGAGGAGCACATCTGCAGAGAAAGCTGCAGGAAATGCACTCGGCCCTTATCATGGGCACTTCAGAAGGAACTGCAAATCTAATAACGGCTGTTTCTCTCCCTGGTGTGCAGCAGGCACACGCCAGGCAATGCAAAGATGCATCTCTCCCCACCCAGACTAATCAGCAATGGCACTGACGCAGACAGGTGGCCTTGTCCATTTTGCCCCCTCCTTTCCTGCGCTCTTTGTGCAGGAAGGCTGACTGTTTCAGATGCTAGGAGACCGTGAAGAGGGAAACCAAAGCTACGGCTGCAGTTACAAGGTGCAAACAGTGCCATTGCAAGCACCAAGCAGCTCTCTTGAGCAGTCCAACCAACAGAGCAGAGAATGATTGTTGTTTCTGCAGCCATTTCAAGGGAAAAGTCAGTAGAGGACAAACACAACAGCCGAGATGGCTCTGGTACTTTTATAAACTTGCCACTCTTGCACTACTGTCTTGCCACAGAGGAGCTCTCTTGGAAAGCAGGAGAGCACATCTGCGGCTCACTCTGCTGGCTGCAGTCAGGGAACAAAGACCAATCAGAGCTTCATACTCTACCTCTGTCCATGCCAGGTCAGGCCCACAGCTGATCTCGCTGCACGCCACAGCCATCAGCGTAGGTGTGACAAGCTGGAACTGAAAAGAAACACACTTTTATTTTCTCTGTTCACATCTCTGCTGTGCTCCCTACAGCTGTCGGGCACACTCACACAGCCCAAGCACGCCTGCTGGTGTCCCTGGTGATGCTGTGCAGCTCTGCACAAGCTGGGGCTGGGACTCTTTGCCTAAGGGATTGCTTTCCATAAAACCAGCTGGTCACAGCACCACAGACAGCATCCTTCTGAGGGCTGAGCTGCAGAGCACGTGGAGAAAACCCACACGTGACCAGCGTCCCATCAAAGCTGGATGAGGCTGTGTTACTAAACACGGGGCGTCACGGGCTGCTAAAGCATGTGGGGGGACAAACCATGGCAGGTACCTGGCAAGAGATCAGAACGAGGGAGACAAATCTCACGAATCCGCAGCCGTTCCTTGTCACTTTGCTCTGATCTTCCACGAGCAAAAGCTGCAGCAGGGAAGCAGGCAGAGGGTGGAGAGAGGAGAGTGAAAGAGCAGGTCAGTTTGCTTCCACGGTTTAGCAATTATTACGAGGGAAAAACCAAAATCTGCCCTCCCTCAACTTAAAAACTTAAGTTTTCAACTTAAAACCATTTCCCCTTGTCCTGCAGTTATCTACCCTTTCAAAGAGTTGATTCCCCTCCTCTTTTTAGGCTCCCTTTAGGTACTGAAGGCTGCCATGAGGTCACCCCACAGCCTTAATTTCTCCAGGCTGAACAAGCCCAGCTCCCTCAGCCTGTCTTGGCAGGGGAGGTGCTCCTGTCCCCTGATCATCTCTGTGGCTCGCCTCTGGACCCTCTCCAACAGCTCCCTGTCTTTCTGGACACTGTAGTGCAGCTGGGGCCTCACAAGAGCAGAGCAGGGGGGGACAATCACCTCCCTGTCCCTCATGGCCACCCCTCTGCTGATGGAGATAATGTGATCCTATGAGCTCCGCCAGCCAGCAGTTCTCAGCACTCACTGTCCCCCCGTCTCTCCCACACTGTCTCAGCTTACCTACAAGGTGCTGCACAGGACGGTGTGAAGACAAAGGGACGCAGTCGGTGCACAAGTGCAACAAGCGAGCTGCTCAGTCAGAGCTCCAGCGCTCCAATGAAGGGACGCAGCACGCACTGCTCCTCCCCTCATTCTAGCCCTTATGACATCACTGAGGGCCACCAGGCTGCTCCACCACGACGGACAGGCTGGGGAGGCAAGACCAGTCACAAGGGCAGAAGATTCCAACAGCCCAGCCCAACGTTCTGGAATCATCTACCCCAGCCAAATCCTGGAGAAGCTGGCACGGGGTCGTCATGACCAAAGCGCAGGACCTGGCGCTTGCTCCTGTTGAGCCTCGCACAACTGGCCTCAGTGCATCCCTCTGGAGGGCCTTCCTGCCCTCAGCCAGATGGACGCTTCCTCCCAGCAGCGTACCTTGCAGTGCTGGGCCCATGTCAAATCCACACTAGAGTGGGTTTTGTTACATTCAAGGGCATGTTGCAGCACCAATCACCTGTAAGGAAATAAAGCAGGAGATGGGAGAAACACAGAACTGCTGCCAGACTGCTTTATCACCTTCTTACACCAACTTCCCTTGCCTCATCCCCTACCCCAACTCCTGGATGATGCCCACGGGCTGACAGTTGGATCTCAAATCCATAGGACTCCTTTCACAGGGCTCCATCAAAAAGGCTGTCACACTTGTTCCGTACACTCCCACTGACCCAGCAGTGGTATCACAGTCACTTAACACACACACAACAACCAAACCCCGAGCATGCACATCCCTTCCTGCGTTACTGCAGCCCACAGCTCCCCTTCACACCTCCGTGGATCTCTGGTGTTTTACACTGATGCAGCCTCGCTGCAGCTCCGTGGCTGTCACACAAGGCCTGCAGGACCTCTTTCTCTGCAAAGCCCGTCTGCAGGCATTGGTTCACGAGGTTCACCTCCTGCCCTCCTGAGCAAAAACAAGCACTAAGAGCAAGAGCAAAGCACGCTGGACTCGACCTGGCTGGATCCCCAACCCTCAGTCCTGTCAGACGGACCCTGGTGTGGAGACTCATCCCCAAAGCCTGGCTGGACATCAGCACAGGCATCATTCTTCAAACGCCCCATCCAAGCAGCAAGGGATCAAAGCGTTGGCACAGCTGAAACAGAAATGCTGTGTGAGTTTCCTGTTAGCACTGAGCAGGAACAAATCTACCGCTGAGCAGCAGGATGTGAGACAAGCAGCAGAAGACACCCAACCTGCAGAACCAGCTCGTTTGGGGTCGGTCCAGATGTTTGTCTGCTCCCTTCCCTGGCCCAGGCCAAGCTTGTGAGCTGCTCCTCCTTGGTGCAGGGGGAAATGGTGCAGATGCCATGTGGTGGCTATGCACAGCATGCCTTGGACTTGCTTTTCCTCTCTCCATCTTCCATCTGCCATTAGCAAACAGCATCTCCAGCCTCCAGAGATCACTGAGTCCAACCCCTGCACAACAGTGAAAAAAAAGATATGATAAGGGGTACTTAAAGCACAGCATCTGTAATCAGATCAGACTCCTGCACTGTGAAGACTTCCATGAGTATTCCTGCAGAGTGCATCACTTAGTCTCTCTTTAGCCTTGTGTTCATGGTTTTCCTGTAAGAGCTTGTCTAAACACTGCCTATAATCGTGGTTATGCTAGAAGCATTTGGATTTATTGATCCTTACTGTGATTTCAATAACAAATTTAGATGTTTTTTGTTAGGGATAGCTTTCAATTTCTCAACTGAAATTTCAATATTGCATTAGGTGTTGACAACCACGGGGCTGCAGTACAGAGAATTACACGAAGATTAATTTCTCCATCTCCATGCTCCTAGACATTTATGATTACAGTGATGTAGTTATATACAAAGTTGCAAGATACCAAAGCTAGAATAACCTCTTGGTGCAGCAGGATGTCTGGAGCCCAAGTGCAGAGTCTCAGTGTTGCAAAGCCTTGAAGAGGTGCACCGTATGTGCTGGGGCTGATGACACAGACACTGGAGCAAGGCCAGTGTGATGTTAGAAACTTGACCAGCAGCTGATCTGTTGTCAGCCATTTCTGGACACAAACGGGATCTGGTCGACTTAGGACATGACCTTTGGGCTGGAGAGCAACTCCCCGAGGAATCACACAGCCACTGCAGACCGTTGGCAAGAACCCCATACCAAAACAGCTCATCTGCAATCAGTTTTTAATCTGTGCAGCAGTGAGTGGAACAGGCGCACGCTCTCTGCAATTGCAGGAATGTTCACAAGTGGAATGGACATCACCTGTGTGCTCCAGCTCTTCTGTGTGCATGCTAGGAGCAGTGATCCCCCTGCACCCAGGGCTGCAATAAAGTCATGCTGGGTTTCTAACCTGCCAACCAGCAGCCCAGGCTGCCCAGAGCCACATCCAGCCTGGCCGTGGATGCCTGCAGGGATGGGGCATCCACAGCCTCCCTGGGCAACCTGTTCCAGTGCCTCACCACCCTCTGGCTGAAAAACTTCCTCCTCACATCCAACCTAAACCTCAACACCCCTCGTCTCAGTTTAAAGCCACTCCCCACTTGTCCCATCACTGTCCACCCTCCAAAACAAAACACCTCGGCTGTTCAACACTGAAAGAGCAAAATAACCCACAGCCCTTACTTCCACTGTATGCATTTAATTCCAAACTTAAGGTCACAGGTTAATTACTCATGTGATCCTTCCTGACAGAAGAACTACTCGTAGTGATGTGTAGGAGTAAGGAACAGTTTGAAAAGGTCATGGACATATTAGAACTTGCAGCATTTATCTTAATAGATCCCTACATTGCAAAGCATTTTGTAAAACACACGTTACAAGTACTGTGCACTGGATTACACTATATCAAACTCTAAGTAACAATACAGGTTGCTTTTAAATCTACACTTACATGTTTTCTTCTAACTCCTTTTTTTTTTTTTTAAATGGTCAGTGTACCATTAATTCAAGACAAGAATTTTGTTTGTAAGTCGATCTCTATAACTGTTCTTGGCATCATTCTGGAGGATGAACTAGATACATGGAATTTGGCACTGGCTCCCCAGGGCAGTGGTTTGGCACTGAGCTGACAAAGGCCAAAGAGCATTTGCACAATGCTCTCAGACACAGGGCTTGACCCATAGGAGGTCCGGTGTGGAACCAGGAGGTGGAATACATGATCCTCGAGGTCCCTTCCAAATAAAGATATTCCATGATCCTCTAATACTTATATTCCCAAGTCCTGTACGCAGTGCTCAGATGCTTAATTGAGAGGTTCCATGAAACAGTGAGGTATCTACGTCCCTTTACCACCCAGTTATTCAATTTGCCACATGGATCTTTTATCCAGTCACATTAAAAAAACACTCAAAGTATTTCCTTCAGTCTTCCATTCTGATAGAGCTTTCTGGAACAAATAAAGAGTTGCAACTCAGAATGTCCACACCTCCCTTCCTGCACCCTGCATACTTTTTTCATTGCACTGTGATTACGTACCATTCTATTGTCACCCTCATTCTGTCATTATCTAGGCAGTTTACTGACATTAAATTTTCCAGCAACAGATGCCCACAAGTACAGCCAGCCTGGACTTATTTCCAATACATATCTTTGTCCTGATGTCCTTGTAGGAGCTGGGACATTTCTCCATCTCAGCAGCAGAGGGCAGGAGGGGTCCAAGGTGAGGGCACGCTCTCCTCTATTTTTCTGGCACTCAAAGACAAAGGGAACAAGAAAACCAGATGTGTTTCCCTGCCCATGGCAAACACCAGCCTTTCCATCCTTACAGTCCTTCCTGCCATCAGCAAAGATATTTTGCTTTCTTGTGCCACTTCATCCCTTTAGCATCTGGCATTCTAACAAAAAAGTACTTAGAAGGAATTTTAATATTTTCATATTAAATGTCAGAATTAGAACCATTATGTTTACCAAATATTTAAAACATTCAACCCAGTGAGAAGTGAATTGATATTGAATTTAGCATCCAGATAAGAACTTGTAAAGGAAGTAAAAAGTGCTGCTTTCATAAACTATAGTCTCATTGTCAAGCCTTGCACTGTCTCAGCAGATTATTACAGAATGTTCATTCAAGCAGGAATTAAGAGATGCAATTTCTGCAGTGCACAGACCAAGTGCATGTTGATTAACATTCAGAGAGATTGTGCAGGTGTCCTTTTAGGAACTGGCCTACAGTATGCTAAGAGGGATGGATGTGGGGACATTAGGATCACGTGCCCTCTGCCTTTTAAGACAGCCCCAGCAGAGCAGGTCAGCAGGCTGAAGAGCTGAGTGGGTCACCAGGGCTCAGAGACTTCACTCGGCCATCTGAAAGTTGAGGGCCTTCAGCCCAAGCTGCCCTTTTCCATGCAGGCAAGGAGGCCAAGAGAAGGTGGATCGGCACGGTTCTGGTGCAGACAGGGGCTGCAGTGTGAGCAGGCCTACACAGACAAGGCTGTGCCCACACAGAGTGACAGCAGCTTTCGCTGTGAGCAGATTCCCAGGGGGCCTGAGCCATGGCAGTTCTTGATGGCAGCATGTTCCAATCAGCCCTGGAAGTCTTCTCTGGACGTCTGTCGCATTCTGGAATCCACACTGAGGACGCAGTCGCTGTGTCAGAGCAGCTGGCAGAGTCACGGGGAACCGTGACGTAGTTGGCCCAGGGAGCAACAACAAGGCCTGCACTGCTCAGCCAGCCCAGGCCAAAGGGGAGCACGAGAGAGAGCAGAGGAGAGAGGGGGGGAAAGAGGGCCAGGAAGGAAAGGCCTGTGCCTGAATGGACGTGTAGCAGCAGCTGCTGACAGCAAACTCGGTGATGGCAGGGGCACAGCAGAGCAGTGCAATGCTGGCAGCTTCCTGTGTCTTTCACACAGGCACTGCAGACATGGCCAGCACTGGGAGATCAGCAGAACTGCTGCACACCTCTGCCAGCCCAGGCCAGAGGAGTGCAGAACAGTGAGCTGCTGCTGAGGGGAGAGAGGATGGCCTGAGAGCTGACCTGAGAGGCAGGGCTGGCTGTGTTACAGCAGCCTCTGTGTCCTCCTCCTGTGTCTGTGAGGGCCAGAGGGCCAGAAGAGAACATGCCCAGACAACGAAGCCCTGCTGTCCTCTGCTGCTCAGCTGGAGAGATGTTCCGCCTTCCTGAAGGACGCTGATCCAAAGGGAAGGAATCAAAGGAAGTCCAGGCTGGCTGTCCTTGTGGGCATCAGCTGCTGGCAGCTGCCTCTGTGCTGCCATGGGCAGGGCACAGCACACACAGTGTTTGCAGTTCCCTGTGTGACACTGGCCCTGGTGACCTGACAGCCAGAGGGAGACAAGAGAAAGAGCTGCCTCCCTCTGCCAGATGAGGCAAAGGTGAGAATCCCAGAATCACAGCATGGCCCGGGTTGGAAAGGAGCTCAAGGTTCATGAATCTCCAACCCTTGGCTCTCCAAGGGTGCACAGGGGGCTTTGTTCTCCCTGTGGTGCAGCTTCAGTGCCAACTCACAGCTGAGCTGGTTGGCACACTGTGACAGCCTGCCGCTCTGAAGCTCTTGGGGCAGTGCTCAGTTCTTTCTGAAGTACTCTGGAAAATGCTGCTTCTCCTTCACCAAGTCTGTTTCCAGACAGACGTCTTTTTCTCCTCTGTACACACAAACAGTATCTTGTAACTCCCTGGCACAGTGCTCAGAAGTGATACTTCTGGAAGCACGTCAGAGAAAAGTGGCCTTGTCCCAGTGGACTTTCAGAGCAGATGAGAACAAGTCTTGGTTGACGGCTTTCTTCTGCTTCTGGAACTGCACAGGCAGGTTGTGTGTTGTCATACTTTATGCCAGAGTGCCAAACTGAAGCAGTTTCTGCAACCTCTTTTTTTCATACTTGTCACTCTTTGCTATTTCTGAGACCTTAACTTAGTCATTTTTAATGCGCTCTCATCTAAACTACTGTGTCCTCCAGTGTCAGTGTTGTATGAATCAGGACTGTGGGATTTCATCAGTGAAAGGATTCTGCTCTAATGACTGTCCAGAAATGTCTGTAAATAATTTTTGTGTATTAATTTGCCAGATGTATTGATATTTGAGATGAATGGCAAAAACAATTTCCGTACATAGATAAGCAATGAAAATTTGCTGGATTGTTTTAGAGAAAAGAGCTCCGGTTATCTGATCGTTTCCATGCAGAAATAAGATTTACAGAAAAATTCTCATTATCATTATTTATGCATGAATAATTTCAAAAAAGAGATGGGGGATGTTGTTTCAATTCCAGGTGATTGTAGGAAGGACTGTAAGGATGGAAAGGCTAGTGTCTGCCATGGGCAAAGAAACACTTCTGCTTTTCATGTTCCCTTTGTCTTTGAGTGCAAGAGGCCATGAGCAGACTGTGCCCTAAACTTGGACACTTTTTGACCATTGCAGCAGAGATGGAGAAGTGTTCAACCTTCTAGAAGGACTTCAGGACAAAGATATGTAATGAAAAAAAGTCCAGGTTGGCTGTCCTTGTGGGCATCAGGTGCTGACATCTGCATAGTTGTTGCTATGGAAATTGCAGAACAGGTGGAATCTTGCATATCCTTGTGTGACACAAGCACTGGTGAATTCAAAGCCAGAGGGGTAAATTAGAAAGAGCATCACCTCCCTGCCAGATTAGGCAAAGGTGAGAGGGATGTTGTTTCAGTTTCTGCTGATGTCAGGAAGGACTGTAAGGATGGAAAGGCTGGTGTTTGCCATGGGCAGGGAAACACATCTGGTTTTCATTTTCTCTTTCTCTTTGAGTGCCAGATAAACAGGGGAGAGTGTGCCCTCACCTTGTAACTCCCCTGCCCTCTTCTGCTGAGATGGTGAAATGTCCCAGCTTCTAGAAGGACATCAGGACAAAGATATGTAATGAAAATAAGTCCAGGCTGGCTGTCCTTGTGGGCATCAGCTGCTGGCATCTGCATTGCTGCTGCCATGAGCATGGCAAAGCAGGTAACAGATTGCTTTCCTTGTGTGACACAGGAGCTCTTGACAGCTAGAGGGATGCAATAGACAGAGCTGCAACCTCTGCCAGACATGGCAAAGGTGAGTGGGATGTTGTTTCAATTAGTGCTGATGTCAGGAAGGACTGTAAGGATGGAAAGGCTGGTGTTTGCCATGGGCAGGGAAACACATCTGGTTTTCATTTTCTCTTTCTCTTTGAGTGCCAGATAAACAGGGGAGAGTGTGCCCTCACCTTGTAACTCCCCTGCCCTCTTCTGCTGAGATGGTGAAATGTCCCAGCTTCTAGAAGGACATCAGGACAAAGATATGTAATGAAAATAAGTCCAGGCTGGCTGTCCTTGTGGGCATCAGCTGCTAGCATCTGCATTGCTGCTGCCATGAGCATGGCAAAGCAGGTAACAGATTGCTTTTCCTTGTGTGACACAGGAGCTCTTGACAGCTAGAGGGATGCAATAGCAAGAGCTGCAACCTCTGCCAGACATGGCAAAGGTGAGTGGGATGTTGTTTCAATTAGTGCTGATGTCAGGAAGGACTGTAAGGATGGAAAGGCTGGTGTTTGCCATGGGCAGGGAAACACATCTGGTTTTCATTTTCTCTTTCTCTTTGAGTGCCAGATAAACAGGGGAGAGTGTGCCCTCACCTTGTAACTCCCCTGCCCTCTTCTGCTGAGATGGTGAAATGTCCCAGCTTCTAGAAGGACATCAGGACAAAGATATGTAATGAAAATAAGTCCAGGCTGGCTGTCCTTGTGGGCATCAGCTGCTGGCATCTGCATTGCTGCTGCCATGAGCATGGCAAAGCAGGTAACAGATTGCTTTTCCTTGTGTGACACAGGAGCTCTTGACTTGACAGCTAGAGGGATGCAATAGCAAGAGCTGCAACCTCTGCCAGACATGGCAAAGGTGAGTGGGATGTTGTTTCAATTAGTGCTGATGTCAGGAAGGACTGTAAGGATGGAAAGGCTGGTGTTTGCCATGGGCAGGGAAACACATCTGGTTTTCATTTTCTCTTTCTCTTTGAGTGCCAGATAAACAGGGGAGAGTGTGCCCTCACCTTGTAACTCCCCTGCCCTCTTCTGCTGAGATGGTGAAATGTCCCAGCTTCTAGAAGGACATCAGGACAAAGATATGTAATGAAAATAAGTCCAGGCTGGCTGTCCTTGTGGGCATCAGCTGCTGGCATCTGCATTGCTGCTGCCATGAGCATGGCAAAGCAGGTAACAGATTGCTTTTCCTTGTGTGACACAGGAGCTCTTGACAGCTAGAGGGATGCAATAGCAAGAGCTGCAACCTCTGCCAGACATGGCAAAGGTGAGTGGGATGTTGTTTCAATTAGTGCTGATGTCAGGAAGGACTGTAAGGATGGAAAGGCTGGTGTTTGCCATGGGCAGGGAAACACATCTGGTTTTCATTTTCTCTTTCTCTTTGAGTGCCAGATAAACAGGGGAGAGTGTGCCCTCACCTTGTAACTCCCCTGCCCTCTTCTGCTGAGATGGTGAAATGTCCCAGCTTCTAGAAGGACATCAGGACAAAGATATGTAATGAAAATAAGTCCAGGCTGGCTGTCCTTGTGGGCATCAGCTGCTGGCATCTGCATTGCTGCTGCCATGAGCATGGCACAGCAGGTAACAGATTGCTTTTCCTTGTGTGACACAGGAGCTCTTGACTTGACAGCTAGAGGGATGCAATAGCAAGAGCTGCAACCTCTGCCAGACATGGCAAAGGTGAGTGGGATGTTGTTTCAATTAGTGCTGATGTCAGGAAGGACTGTAAGGATGGAAAGGCTGGTGTTTGCCATGGGCAGGGAAACACATCTGGTTTTCATTTTCTCTTTCTCTTTGAGTGCCAGATAAACAGGGGAGAGTGTGCCCTCACCTTGTAACTCCCCTGCCCTCTTCTGCTGAGATGGTGAAATGTCCCAGCTTCTAGAAGGACATCAGGACAAAGATATGTAATGAAAATAAGTCCAGGCTGGCTGTCCTTGTGGGCATCAGCTGCTGGCATCTGCATTGCTGCTGCCATGAGCATGGCAAAGCAGGTAACAGATTGCTTTTCCTTGTGTGACACAGGAGCTCTTGACAGCTAGAGGGATGCAATAGCAAGAGCTGCAACCTCTGCCAGACATGGCAAAGGTGAGTGGGATGTTGTTTCAATTAGTGCTGATGTCAGGAAGGACTGTAAGGATGGAAAGGCTGGTGTTTGCCATGGGCAGGGAAACACATCTGGTTTTCATTTTCTCTTTCTCTTTGAGTGCCAGATAAACAGGGGAGAGTGTGCCCTCACCTTGTAACTCCCCTGCCCTCTTCTGCTGAGATGGTGAAATGTCCCAGCTTCTAGAAGGACATCAGGACAAAGATATGTAATGAAAATAAGTCCAGGCTGGCTGTCCTTGTGGGCATCAGCTGCTGGCATCTGCATTGCTGCTGCCATGAGCATGGCACAGCAGGTAACAGATTGCTTTTCCTTGTGTGACACAGGAGCTCTTGACTTGACAGCTAGAGGGATGCAATAGCAAGAGCTGCAACCTCTGCCAGACATGGCAAAGGTGAGTGGGATGTTGTTTCAATTAGTGCTGATGTCAGGAAGGACTGTAAGGATGGAAAGGCTGGTGTTTGCCATGGGCAGGGAAACACATCTGGTTTTCATTTTCTCTTTCTCTTTGAGTGCCAGATAAACAGGGGAGAGTGTGCCCTCACCTTGCAACTCTCCTGCTCTCTGCTGCTGAGAGGGAGAAATGTCCCAGCTTCTGGAAGGACATCAGGACAAAGATATGTAAGAAAAATAAGTCCAGGCTGGCAGTCCTTGTGGGCATCAGCTGCTGGCATCTGCATTGCTGCTGCCATGAGCATGGCACAGCAGGTAACAGATTGCTTTCCTTGTGTGACACAGGAGCACTTGACTTGAAAGCTAGAGGGATGCAATAGCAAGAGCTGCAACCTCTGCCAGACATGGCAAAGGTGAGTGGGATGTTGTTTCAATTAGTGCTGATGTCAGGAAGGACTGTAAGGATGGAAAGGCTGGTGTTTGCCATGGGCAGGGAAACACATCTGGTTTTCATTTTCTCTTTCTCTTTGAGTGCCAGATAAACAGGGGAAAGTGTGCCCTCACCTTGTAACTCCCCTGCCCTCTTCTGCTGAGATGGTGAAATGTCCCAGCTTCTAGAAGGACATCAGGACAAAGATATGTAATGAAAATAAGTCCAGGCTGGCTGTCCTTGTGGGCATCAGCTGCTGGCATCTGCATTGCTGCTGCCATGAGCATGGCAAAGCAGGTAACAGATTGCTTTTCCTTGTGTGACACAGGAGCTCTTGACTTGACAGCTAGAGGGATGCAATAGCAAGAGCTGCAACCTCTGCCAGACATGGCAAAGGTGAGTGGGATGTTGTTTCAATTAGTGCTGATGTCAGGAAGGACTGTAAGGATGGAAAGGCTGGTGTTTGCCATGGGCAGGGAAACACATCTGGTTTTCATTTTCTCTTTCTCTTTGAGTGCCAGATAAACAGGGGAGAGTGTGCCCTCACCTTGTAACTCCCCTGCCCTCTTCTGCTGAGATGGTGAAATGTCCCAGCTTCTAGAAGGACATCAGGACAAAGATATGTAATGAAAATAAGTCCAGGCTGGCTGTCCTTGTGGGCATCAGCTGCTGGCATCTGCATTGCTGCTGCCATGAGCATGGCAAAGCAGGTAACAGATTGCTTTTCCTTGTGTGACACAGGAGCTCTTGACTTGACAGCTAGAGGGATGCAATAGAAAGAGCTGCAACCTCTGCCAGACATGGCAAAGGTGAGTGGGATGTTGTTTCAATTAGTGCTGATGTCAGGAAGGACTGTAAGGATGGAAAGGCTGGTGTTTGCCATGGGCAGGGAAACACATCTGGTTTTCATTTTCTCTTTCTCTTTGAGTGCCAGATAAACAGGGGAGAGTGTGCCCTCACCTTGTAACTCCCCTGCCCTCTTCTGCTGAGATGGTGAAATGTCCCAGCTTCTAGAAGGACATCAGGACAAAGATGTATAATGAAAATAAATCCAGGCTGGCTGTCCTTGTGGGCATCAGCTGCTGGCATCTGCATTGCTGCTGCCATGAGCATGGCACAGCAGGTAACAGATTGCTTTCCTTGTGTGACACAGGAGCACTTGACTTGAAAGCTAGAGGGATGCAATAGCAAGAGCTGCAACCTCTGCCAGACATGGCAAGGGTGAGTGGGATGTTGTTTCAATTAGTGCTGATGTCAGGAAGGACTGTAAGGATGGAAAGGCTGGTGTTTGCCATGGGCAGGGAAACACATCTGGTTTTCATTTTCTCTTTCTCTTTGAGTGCCAGATAAACAGGGGAGAGTGTGCCCTCACCTTGCAACTCTCCTGCTCTCTGCTGCTGAGAGGGAGAAATGTCCCAGCTTCTGGAAGGACATCAGGACAAAGATATGTAAGAAAAATAAGTCCAGGCTGGCAGTCCTTGTGGGCATCAGCTGCTGGCATCTGCATTGCTGCTGCCATGAGCATGGCACAGCAGGTAACAGATTGCTTTCCTTGTGTGACACAGGAGCACTTGACTTGAAAGCTAGAGGGATGCAATAGCAAGAGCTGCAACCTCTGCCAGACATGGCAAAGGTGAGTGGGATGTTGTTTCAATTAGTGCTGATGTCAGGAAGGACTGTAAGGATGGAAAGGCTGGTGTTTGCCATGGGCAGGGAAACACATCTGGTTTTCATTTTCTCTTTCTCTTTGAGTGCCAGATAAACAGGGGAAAGTGTGCCCTCACCTTGTAACTCCCCTGCCCTCTTCTGCTGAGATGGTGAAATGTCCCAGCTTCTAGAAGGACATCAGGACAAAGATATGTAATGAAAATAAGTCCAGGCTGGCTGTCCTTGTGGGCATCAGCTGCTGGCATCTGCATTGCTGCTGCCATGAGCATGGCAAAGCAGGTAACAGATTGCTTTTCCTTGTGTGACACAGGAGCTCTTGACTTGACAGCTAGAGGGATGCAATAGCAAGAGCTGCAACCTCTGCCAGACATGGCAAAGGTGAGTGGGATGTTGTTTCAATTAGTGCTGATGTCAGGAAGGACTGTAAGGATGGAAAGGCTGGTGTTTGCCATGGGCAGGGAAACACATCTGGTTTTCATTTTCTCTTTCTCTTTGAGTGCCAGATAAACAGGGGAGAGTGTGCCCTCACCTTGTAACTCCCCTGCCCTCTTCTGCTGAGATGGTGAAATGTCCCAGCTTCTAGAAGGACATCAGGACAAAGATATGTAATGAAAATAAGTCCAGGCTGGCTGTCCTTGTGGGCATCAGCTGCTGGCATCTGCATTGCTGCTGCCATGAGCATGGCAAAGCAGGTAACAGATTGCTTTTCCTTGTGTGACACAGGAGCTCTTGACTTGACAGCTAGAGGGATGCAATAGAAAGAGCTGCAACCTCTGCCAGACATGGCAAAGGTGAGTGGGATGTTGTTTCAATTAGTGCTGATGTCAGGAAGGACTGTAAGGATGGAAAGGCTGGTGTTTGCCATGGGCAGGGAAACACATCTGGTTTTCATTTTCTCTTTCTCTTTGAGTGCCAGATAAACAGGGGAGAGTGTGCCCTCACCTTGTAACTCCCCTGCCCTCTTCTGCTGAGATGGTGAAATGTCCCAGCTTCTAGAAGGACATCAGGACAAAGATGTATAATGAAAATAAATCCAGGCTGGCTGTCCTTGTGGGCATCAGCTGCTGGCATCTGCATTGCTGCTGCCATGAGCATGGCACAGCAGGTAACAGATTGCTTTCCTTGTGTGACACAGGAGCACTTGACTTGAAAGCTAGAGGGATGCAATAGCAAGAGCTGCAACCTCTGCCAGACATGGCAAGGGTGAGTGGGATGTTGTTTCAATTAGTGCTGATGTCAGGAAGGACTGTAAGGATGGAAAGGCTGGTGTTTGCCATGGGCAGGGAAACACATCTGGTTTTCATTTTCTCTTTCTCTTTGAGTGCCAGATAAACAGGGGAGAGTGTGCCCTCACCTTGTAACTCCCCTGCCCTCTTCTGCTGAGATGGTGAAATGTCCCAGCTTCTAGAAGGACATCAGGACAAAGATATGTAATGAAAATAAGTCCAGGCTGGCAGTCGTTGTGGGCATCAGCTGCTGGCATCTGCATTGCTGCTGCCATGAGCATGGCAAAGCAGGTAACAGATTGCTTTTCCTTGTGTGACACAGGAGCTCTTGACTTGACAGCTAGAGGGATGCAATAGCAAGAGCTGCAACCTCTGCCAGACATGGCAAAGGTGAGTGGGATGTTGTTTCAATTAGTGCTGATGTCAGGAAGGACTGTAAGGATGGAAAGGCTGGTGTTTGCCATGGGCAGGGAAACACATCTGGTTTTCATTTTCTCTTTCTCTTTGAGTGCCAGATAAACAGGGGAGAGTGTGCCCTCACCTTGTAACTCCCCTGCCCTCTTCTGCTGAGATGGTGAAATGTCCCAGCTTCTAGAAGGACATCAGGACAAAGATATGTAATGAAAATAAGTCCAGGCTGGCTGTCCTTGTGGGCATCAGCTGCTGGCATCTGCATTGCTGCTGCCATGAGCATGGCAAAGCAGGTAACAGATTGCTTTTCCTTGTGTGACACAGGAGCTCTTGACAGCTAGAGGGATGCAATAGCAAGAGCTGCAACCTCTGCCAGACATGGCAAAGGTGAGTGGGATGTTGTTTCAATTAGTGCTGATGTCAGGAAGGACTGTAAGGATGGAAAGGCTGGTGTTTGCCATGGGCAGGGAAACACATCTGGTTTTCATTTTCTCTTTCTCTTTGAGTGCCAGATAAACAGGGGAGAGTGTGCCCTCACCTTGTAACTCCCCTGCCCTCTTCTGCTGAGATGGTGAAATGTCCCAGCTTCTAGAAGGACATCAGGACAAAGATATGTAATGAAAATAAGTCCAGGCTGGCTGTCCTTGTGGGCATCAGCTGCTGGCATCTGCATTGCTGCTGCCATGAGCATGGCACAGCAGGTAACAGATTGCTTTTCCTTGTGTGACACAGGAGCTCTTGACTTGACAGCTAGAGGGATGCAATAGCAAGAGCTGCAACCTCTGCCAGACATGGCAAAGGTGAGTTGGATGTTGTTTCAATTAGTGCTGATGACAGGAAGGACTGTAAGGATGGAAAGGCTGGTGTTTGCCATGGGCAGGGAAACACATCTGGTTTTCATTTTCTCTTTCTCTTTGAGTGCCAGATAAACAGGGGAGAGTGTGCCCTCACCTTGTAACTCCCCTGCCCTCTTCTGCTGAGATGGTGAAATGTCCCAGCTTCTAGAAGGACATCAGGACAAAGATATGTAATGAAAATAAGTCCAGGCTGGCTGTCCTTGTGGGCATCAGCTGCTGGCATCTGCATTGCTGCTGCCATGAGCATGGCAAAGCAGGTAACAGATTGCTTTTCCTTGTGTGACACAGGAGCTCTTGACTTGACAGCTAGAGGGATGCAATAGCAAGAGCTGCAACCTCTGCCAGACATGGCAAAGGTGAGTGGGATGTTGTTTCAATTAGTGCTGATGTCAGGAAGGACTGTAAGGATGGAAAGGCTGGTGTTTGCCATGGGCAGGGAAACACATCTGGTTTTCATTTTCTCTTTCTCTTTGAGTGCCAGATAAACAGGGGAGAGTGTGCCCTCACCTTGTAACTCCCCTGCCCTCTTCTGCTGAGATGGTGAAATGTCCCAGCTTCTAGAAGGACATCAGGACAAAGATATGTAATGAAAATAAGTCCAGGCTGGCTGTCCTTGTGGGCATCAGCTGCTGGCATCTGCATTGCTGCTGCCATGAGCATGGAACAGCAGGTAACAGATTGCTTTTCCTTGTGTGACACAGGAGCTCTTGACTTGACAGCTAGAGGGATGCAATAGAAAGAGCTGCAACCTCTGCCAGACATGGCAAAGGTGAGTGGGATGTTGTTTCAATTAGTGCTGATGTCAGGAAGGACTGTAAGGATGGAAAGGCTGGTGTTTGCCATGGGCAGGGAAACACATCTGGTTTTCATTTTCTCTTTCTCTTTGAGTGCCAGATAAACAGGGGAGAGTGTGCCCTCACCTTGTAACTCCCCTGCCCTCTTCTGCTGAGATGGTGAAATGTCCCAGCTTCTAGAAGGACATCAGGACAAAGATGTATAATGAAAATAAGTCCAGGCTGGCTGTCCTTGTGGGCATCAGCTGCTGGCATCTGCATTGCTGCTGCCATGAGCATGGCACAGCAGGTAACAGATTGCTTTCCTTGTGTGACACAGGAGCACTTGACTTGAAAGCTAGAGGGATGCAATAGCAAGAGCTGCAACCTCTGCCAGACATGGCAAAGGTGAGTGGGATGTTGTTTCAATTAGTGCTGATGTCAGGAAGGACTGTAAGGATGGAAAGGCTGGTGTTTGCCATGGGCAGGGAAACACATCTGGTTTTCATTTTCTCTTTCTCTTTGAGTGCCAGATAAACAGGGGAGAGTGTGCCCTCACCTTGTAACTCCCCTGCCCTCTTCTGCTGAGATGGTGAAATGTCCCAGCTTCTAGAAGGACATCAGGACAAAGATATGTAAGAAAAATAAGTCCAGGCTGGCTGTCCTTGTGGGCATCAGCTGCTGGCATCTGCATTGCTGCTGCCATGAGCATGGCAAAGCAGGTAACAGATTGCTTTTCCTTGTGTGACACAGGAGCTCTTGACTTGACAGCTAGAGGGATGCAATAGCAAGAGCTGCAACCTCTGCCAGACATGGCAAAGGTGAGTGGGATGTTGTTTCAATTAGTGCTGATGTCAGGAAGGACTGTAAGGATGGAAAGGCTGGTGTTTGCCATGGGCAGGGAAACACATCTGGTTTTCATTTTCTCTTTCTCTTTGAGTGCCAGATAAACAGGGGAGAGTGTGCCCTCACCTTGTAACTCCCCTGCCCTCTTCTGCTGAGATGGTGAAATGTCCCAGCTTCTAGAAGGACATCAGGACAAAGATATGTAATGAAAATAAGTCCAGGCTGGCTGTCCTTGTGGGCATCAGCTGCTGGCATCTGCATTGCTGCTGCCATGAGCATGGCAAAGCAGGTAACAGATTGCTTTTCCTTGTGTGACACAGGAGCTCTTGACAGCTAGAGGGATGCAATAGCAAGAGCTGCAACCTCTGCCAGACATGGCAAAGGTGAGTGGGATGTTGTTTCAATTAGTGCTGATGTCAGGAAGGACTGTAAGGATGGAAAGGCTGGTGTTTGCCATGGGCAGGGAAACACATCTGGTTTTCATTTTCTCTTTCTCTTTGAGTGCCAGATAAACAGGGGAGAGTGTGCCCTCACCTTGTAACTCCCCTGCCCTCTTCTGCTGAGATGGTGAAATGTCCCAGCTTCTAGAAGGACATCAGGACAAAGATATGTAATGAAAATAAGTCCAGGCTGGCTGTCCTTGTGGGCATCAGCTGCTGGCATCTGCATTGCTGCTGCCATGAGCATGGCACAGCAGGTAACAGATTGCTTTTCCTTGTGTGACACAGGAGCTCTTGACTTGACAGCTAGAGGGATGCAATAGCAAGAGCTGCAACCTCTGCCAGACATGGCAAAGGTGAGTGGGATGTTGTTTCAATTAGTGCTGATGTCAGGAAGGACTGTAAGGATGGAAAGGCTGGTGTTTGCCATGGGCAGGGAAACACATCTGGTTTTCATTTTCTCTTTCTCTTTGAGTGCCAGATAAACAGGGGAGAGTGTGCCCTCACCTTGCAACTCTCCTGCTCTCTGCTGCTGAGAGGGAGAAATGTCCCAGCTTCTGGAAGGACATCAGGACAAAGATATGTAAGAAAAATAAGTCCAGGCTGGCAGTCCTTGTGGGCATCAGCTGCTGGCATCTGCATTGCTGCTGCCATGAGCATGGCACAGCAGGTAACAGATTGCTTTCCTTGTGTGACACAGGAGCACTTGACTTGAAAGCTAGAGGGATGCAATAGCAAGAGCTGCAACCTCTGCCAGACATGGCAAAGGTGAGTGGGATGTTGTTTCAATTAGTGCTGATGTCAGGAAGGACTGTAAGGATGGAAAGGCTGGTGTTTGCCATGGGCAGGGAAACACATCTGGTTTTCATTTTCTCTTTCTCTTTGAGTGCCAGATAAACAGGGGAGAGTGTGCCCTCACCTTGTAACTCCCCTGCCCTCTTCTGCTGAGATGGTGAAATGTCCCAGCTTCTAGAAGGACATCAGGACAAAGATATGTAATGAAAATAAGTCCAGGCTGGCTGTCCTTGTGGGCATCAGCTGCTGGCATCTGCATTGCTGCTGCCATGAGCATGGCACAGCAGGTAACAGATTGCTTTTCCTTGTGTGACACAGGAGCTCTTGACTTGACAGCTAGAGGGATGCAATAGCAAGAGCTGCAACCTCTGCCAGACATGGCAAAGGTGAGTGGGATGTTGTTTCAATTAGTGCTGATGTCAGGAAGGACTGTAAGGATGGAAAGGCTGGTGTTTGCCATGGGCAGGGAAACACATCTGGTTTTCATTTTCTCTTTCTCTTTGAGTGCCAGATAAACAGGGGAGAGTGTGCCCTCACCTTGCAACTCTCCTGCTCTCTGCTGCTGAGAGGGAGAAATGTCCCAGCTTCTGGAAGGACATCAGGACAAAGATATGTAAGAAAAATAAGTCCAGGCTGGCAGTCCTTGTGGGCATCAGCTGCTGGCATCTGCATTGCTGCTGCCATGAGCATGGCACAGCAGGTAACAGATTGCTTTCCTTGTGTGACACAGGAGCACTTGACTTGAAAGCTAGAGGGATGCAATAGCAAGAGCTGCAACCTCTGCCAGACATGGCAAAGGTGAGTGGGATGTTGTTTCAATTAGTGCTGATGTCAGGAAGGACTGTAAGGATGGAAAGGCTGGTGTTTGCCATGGGCAGGGAAACACATCTGGTTTTCATTTTCTCTTTCTCTTTGAGTGCCAGATAAACAGGGGAGAGTGTGCCCTCACCTTGTAACTCCCCTGCCCTCTTCTGCTGAGATGGTGAAATGTCCCAGCTTCTAGAAGGACATCAGGACAAAGATATGTAATGAAAATAAGTCCAGGCTGGCTGTCCTTGTGGGCATCAGCTGCTGGCATCTGCATTGCTGCTGCCATGAGCATGGCAAAGCAGGTAACAGATTGCTTTTCCTTGTGTGACACAGGAGCTCTTGACTTGACAGCTAGAGGGATGCAATAGCAAGAGCTGCAACCTCTGCCAGACATGGCAAAGGTGAGTGGGATGTTGTTTCAATTAGTGCTGATGTCAGGAAGGACTGTAAGGATGGAAAGGCTGGTGTTTGCCATGGGCAGGGAAACACATCTGGTTTTCATTTTCTCTTTCTCTTTGAGTGCCAGATAAACAGGGGAGAGTGTGCCCTCACCTTGTAACTCCCCTGCCCTCTTCTGCTGAGATGGTGAAATGTCCCAGCTTCTAGAAGGACATCAGGACAAAGATATGTAATGAAAATAAGTCCAGGCTGGCTGTCCTTGTGGGCATCAGCTGCTGGCATCTGCATTGCTGCTGCCATGAGCATGGCACAGCAGGTAACAGATTGCTTTTCCTTGTGTGACACAGGAGCTCTTGACAGCTAGAGGGATGCAATAGCAAGAGCTGCAACCTCTGCCAGACATGGCAAAGGTGAGTGGGATGTTGTTTCAATTAGTGCTGATGTCAGGAAGGACTGTAAGGATGGAAAGGCTGGTGTTTGCCATGGGCAGGGAAACACATCTGGTTTTCATTTTCTCTTTCTCTTTGAGTGCCAGATAAACAGGGGAGAGTGTGCCCTCACCTTGTAACTCCCCTGCCCTCTTCTGCTGAGATGGTGAAATGTCCCAGCTTCTAGAAGGACATCAGGACAAAGATATGTAATGAAAATAAGTCCAGGCTGGCTGTCCTTGTGGGCATCAGCTGCTGGCATCTGCATTGCTGCTGCCATGAGCATGGCACAGCAGGTAACAGATTGCTTTTCCTTGTGTGACACAGGAGCTCTTGACTTGACAGCTAGAGGGATGCAATAGCAAGAGCTGCAACCTCTGCCAGACATGGCAAAGGTGAGTGGGATGTTGTTTCAATTAGTGCTGATGTCAGGAAGGACTGTAAGGATGGAAAGGCTGGTGTTTGCCATGGGCAGGGAAACACATCTGGTTTTCATTTTCTCTTTCTCTTTGAGTGCCAGATAAACAGGGGAGAGTGTGCCCTCACCTTGTAACTCCCCTGCCCTCTTCTGCTGAGATGGTGAAATGTCCCAGCTTCTAGAAGGACATCAGGACAAAGATATGTAATGAAAATAAGTCCAGGCTGGCTGTCCTTGTGGGCATCAGCTGCTGGCATCTGCATTGCTGCTGCCATGAGCATGGCACAGCAGGTAACAGATTGCTTTTCCTTGTGTGACACAGGAGCTCTTGACTTGACAGCTAGAGGGATGCAATAGCAAGAGCTGCAACCTCTGCCAGACATGGCAAAGGTGAGTGGGATGTTGTTTCAATTAGTGCTGATGTCAGGAAGGACTGTAAGGATGGAAAGGCTGGTGTTTGCCATGGGCAGGGAAGCACATCTGGTTTTCATTTTCTCTTTCTCTTTGAGTGCCAGATAAACAGGGGAGAGTGTGCCCTCACCTTGCAACTCTCCTGCTCTCTGCTGCTGAGAGGGAGAAATGTCCCAGCTTCTGGAAGGACATCAGGACAAAGATATGTAAGAAAAATAAGTCCAGGCTGGCTGTCCTTGTGGGCATCAGCTGCTGGCATCTGCATTGCTGCTGCCATGAGCATGGCACAGCAGGTAACAGATTGCTTTCCTTGTGTGACACAGGAGCACTTGACTTGAAAGCTAGAGGGATGCAATAGCAAGAGCTGCAACCTCTGCCAGACATGGCAAAGGTGAGTGGGATGTTGTTTCAATTAGTGCTGATGTCAGGAAGGACTGTAAGGATGGAAAGGCTGGTGTTTGCCATGGGCAGGGAAACACATCTGGTTTTCATTTTCTCTTTCTCTTTGAGTGCCAGATAAACAGGGGAGAGTGTGCCCTCACCTTGTAACTCCCCTGCCCTCTTCTGCTGAGATGGTGAAATGTCCCAGCTTCTAGAAGGACATCAGGACAAAGATATGTAATGAAAATAAGTCCAGGCTGGCTGTCCTTGTGGGCATCAGCTGCTGGCATCTGCATTGCTGCTGCCATGAGCATGGCACAGCAGGTAACAGATTGCTTTTCCTTGTGTGACACAGGAGCTCTTGACTTGACAGCTAGAGGGATGCAATAGCAAGAGCTGCAACCTCTGCCAGACATGGCAAAGGTGAGTGGGATGTTGTTTCAATTAGTGCTGATGTCAGGAAGGACTGTAAGGATGGAAAGGCTGGTGTTTGCCATGGGCAGGGAAACACATCTGGTTTTCATTTTCTCTTTCTCTTTGAGTGCCAGATAAACAGGGGAGAGTGTGCCCTCACCTTGCAACTCTCCTGCTCTCTGCTGCTGAGAGGGAGAAATGTCCCAGCTTCTGGAAGGACATCAGGACAAAGATATGTAATAAAAATAAGTCCAGGCTGGCAGTCCTTGTGGGCATCAGCTGCTGGCATCTGCATTGCTGCTGACATGAGCATGGCACAGCAGGTAACAGATTGCTTTTCCTTGTGTGACACAGGAGCTCTTGACTTGAAAGCTAGAGGGATGCAATAGCAAGAGCTGCAACCTCTGCCAGACATGGCAAAGGTGAGTGGGATGTTGTTTCAATTAGTGCTGATGTCAGGAAGGACTGTAAGGATGGAAAGGCTGGTGTTTGCCATGGGCAGGGAAACACATCTGGTTTTCATTTTCTCTTTCTCTTTGAGTGCCAGATAAACAGGGGAGAGTGTGCCCTCACCTTGCAACTCTCCTGCTCTCTGCTGCTGAGAGGGAGAAATGTCCCAGCTTCTGGAAGGACATCAGGACAAAGATATGTAAGAAAAATAAGTCCAGGCTGGCAGTCCTTGTGGGCATCAGCTGCTGGCATCTGCATTGCTGCTGACATGAGCATGGAACAGCTGGTAACAGATTGCTTTCCTTGTGTGACACAGGAGCTCTTGACAGCTACAGGGATGCAATAGCAAGAGCTGCAACCTCTGCCAGACATGGCAAAGGTGAGTGGGATGTTGTTTCAATTAGTGCTGATGTCAGGAAGGACTGTAAGGATGGAAAGGCTGGTGTTTGCCATGGGCAGGGAAACACATCTGGTTTTCATTTTCTCTTTCTCTTTGAGTGCCAGATAAACAGGGGAGAGTGTGCCCTCACCTTGCAACTCTCCTGCTCTCTGCTGCTGAGAGGGAGAAATGTCCCAGCTTCTGGAAGGACATCAGGACAAAGATATGTAAGAAAAATAAGTCCAGGCTGGCAGTCCTTGTGGGCATCAGCTGCTGGCATCTGCATTGCTGCTGCCATGAGCATGGCACAGCAGGTAACAGATTGCTTTCCTTGTGTGACACAGGAGCTCTTGACTTGACAGCTAGAGGGATGCAATAGCAAGAGCTGCAACCTCTGCCAGGCATGGCAAAGGTGAGTGGGATGTTGTTTCAATTAGTGCTGATGTCAGGAAGGACTGTAAGGATGGAAAGGCTGGTGTTTGCCATGGGCAGGGAAACACATCTGGTTTTCATTTTCTCTTTCTCTTTGAGTGCCAGATAAACAGGGGAGAGTGTGCCCTCACCTTGCAACTCTCCTACCCTGTTCTGCTGAGAGGGAGAAATGTCCCAGCTTCTGGAAGGACATCAGGACAAAGATATGTAATGAAAATAAGTCCAGGCTGGCTGTCCTTGTGGGCATCAGCTGCTGGCATCTGCATTGCTGCTGCCATGAGCATGGCACAGCAGGTAACAGATTGCTTTCCTTGTGTGACACAGGAGCACTTGACTTGAAAGCTAGAGGGATGCAATAGCAAGAGCTGCAACCTCTGCCAGACATGGCAAAGGTGAGTGGGATGTTGTTTCAATTAGTGCTGATGTCAGGAAGGACTGTAAGGATGGAAAGGCTGGTGTTTGCCATGGGCAGGGAAACACATCTGGTTTTCATTTTCTCTTTCTCTTTGAGTGCCAGATAAACAGGGGAGAGTGTGCCCTCACCTTGTAACTCCCCTGCCCTCTTCTGCTGAGATGGTGAAATGTCCCAGCTTCTAGAAGGACATCAGGACAAAGATATGTAATGAAAATAAGTCCAGGCTGGCTGTCCTTGTGGGCATCAGCTGCTGGCATCTGCATTGCTGCTGCCATGAGCATGGCACAGCAGGTAACAGATTGCTTTTCCTTGTGTGACACAGGAGCTCTTGACTTGACAGCTAGAGGGATGCAATAGCAAGAGCTGCAACCTCTGCCAGACATGGCAAAGGTGAGTGGGATGTTGTTTCAATTAGTGCTGATGTCAGGAAGGACTGTAAGGATGGAAAGGCTGGTGTTTGCCATGGGCAGGGAAACACATCTGGTTTTCATTTTCTCTTTCTCTTTGAGTGCCAGATAAACAGGGGAGAGTGTGCCCTCACCTTGCAACTCTCCTGCTCTCTGCTGCTGAGAGGGAGAAATGTCCCAGCTTCTGGAAGGACATCAGGACAAAGATATGTAAGAAAAATAAGTCCAGGCTGGCAGTCCTTGTGGGCATCAGCTGCTGGCATCTGCATTGCTGCTGACATGAGCATGGCACAGCAGGTAACAGATTGCTTTTCCTTGTGTGACACAGGAGCTCTTGACTTGAAAGCTAGAGGGATGCAATAGCAAGAGCTGCAACCTCTGCCAGACATGGCAAAGGTGAGTGGGATGTTGTTTCAATTAGTGCTGATGTCAGGAAGGACTGTAAGGATGGAAAGGCTGGTGTTTGCCATGGGCAGGGAAACACATCTGGTTTTCATTTTCTCTTTCTCTTTGAGTGCCAGATAAACAGGGGAGAGTGTGCCCTCACCTTGCAACTCTCCTGCTCTCTGCTGCTGAGAGGGAGAAATGTCCCAGCTTCTGGAAGGACATCAGGACAAAGATATGTAAGAAAAATAAGTCCAGGCTGGCAGTCCTTGTGGGCATCAGCTGCTGGCATCTGCATTGCTGCTGACATGAGCATGGAACAGCAGGTAACAGATTGCTTTCCTTGTGTGACACAGGAGCTCTTGACAGCTAGAGGGATGCAATAGCAAGAGCTGCAACCTCTGCCAGACATGGCAAAGGTGAGTGGGATGTTGTTTCAATTAGTGCTGATGTCAGGAAGGACTGTAAGGATGGAAAGGCTGGTGTTTGCCATGGGCAGGGAAACACATCTGGTTTTCATTTTCTCTTTCTCTTTGAGTGCCAGATAAACAGGGGAGAGTGTGCCCTCACCTTGCAACTCTCCTGCTCTCTGCTGCTGAGAGGGAGAAATGTCCCAGCTTCTGGAAGGACATCAGGACAAAGATATGTAAGAAAAATAAGTCCAGGCTGGCAGTCCTTGTGGGCATCAGCTGCTGGCATCTGCATTGCTGCTGCCATGAGCATGGCACAGCAGGTAACAGATTGCTTTCCTTGTGTGACACAGGAGCTCTTGACTTGACAGCTAGAGGGATGCAATAGCAAGAGCTGCAACCTCTGCCAGGCATGGCAAAGGTGAGTGGGATGTTGTTTCAATTAGTGCTGATGTCAGGAAGGACTGTAAGGATGGAAAGGCTGGTGTTTGCCATGGGCAGGGAAACACATCTGGTTTTCATTTTCTCTTTCTCTTTGAGTGCCAGATAAACAGGGGAGAGTGTGCCCTCACCTTGCAACTCTCCTACCCTGTTCTGCTGAGAGGGAGAAATGTCCCAGCTTCTGGAAGGACATCAGGACAAAGATATGTAATGAAAATAAGTCCAGGCTGGCTGTCCTTGTGGGCATCAGCTGCTGGCATCTGCATTGCTGCTGCCATGAGCATGGCACAGCAGGTAACAGATTGCTTTTCCTTGTGTGACACAGGAGCTCTTGACTTGACAGCTAGAGGGATGCAATAGCAAGAGCTGCAACCTCTGCCAGACATGGCAAAGGTGAGTGGGATGTTGTTTCAATTAGTGCTGATGTCAGGAAGGACTGTAAGGATGGAAAGGCTGGTGTTTGCCATGGGCAGGGAAACACATCTGGTTTTCATTTTCTCTTTCTCTTTGAGTGCCAGATAAACAGGGGAGAGTGTGCCCTCACCTTGTAACTCCCCTGCCCTCTTCTGCTGAGATGGTGAAATGTCCCAGCTTCTAGAAGGACATCAGGACAAAGATATGTAATGAAAATAAGTCCAGGCTGGCTGTCCTTGTGGGCATCAGCTGCTGGCATCTGCATTGCTGCTGCCATGAGCATGGCAAAGCAGGTAACAGATTGCTTTTCCTTGTGTGACACAGGAGCTCTTGACAGCTAGAGGGATGCAATAGCAAGAGCTGCAACCTCTGCCAGACATGGCAAAGGTGAGTGGGATGTTGTTTCAATTAGTGCTGATGTCAGGAAGGACTGTAAGGATGGAAAGGCTGGTGTTTGCCATGGGCAGGGAAACACATCTGGTTTTCATTTTCTCTTTCTCTTTGAGTGCCAGATAAACAGGGGAGAGTGTGCCCTCACCTTGTAACTCCCCTGCCCTCTTCTGCTGAGATGGTGAAATGTCCCAGCTTCTAGAAGGACATCAGGACAAAGATATGTAATGAAAATAAGTCCAGGCTGGCTGTCCTTGTGGGCATCAGCTGCTGGCATCTGCATTGCTGCTGCCATGAGCATGGCACAGCAGGTAACAGATTGCTTTTCCTTGTGTGACACAGGAGCTCTTGACTTGACAGCTAGAGGGATGCAATAGCAAGAGCTGCAACCTCTGCCAGACATGGCAAAGGTGAGTGGGATGTTGTTTCAATTAGTGCTGATGTCAGGAAGGACTGTAAGGATGGAAAGGCTGGTGTTTGCCATGGGCAGGGAAACACATCTGGTTTTCATTTTCTCTTTCTCTTTGAGTGCCAGATAAACAGGGGAGAGTGTGCCCTCACCTTGTAACTCCCCTGCCCTCTTCTGCTGAGATGGTGAAATGTCCCAGCTTCTAGAAGGACATCAGGACAAAGATATGTAATGAAAATAAGTCCAGGCTGGCTGTCCTTGTGGGCATCAGCTGCTGGCATCTGCATTGCTGCTGCCATGAGCATGGCAAAGCAGGTAACAGATTGCTTTTCCTTGTGTGACACAGGAGCTCTTGACAGCTAGAGGGATGCAATAGCAAGAGCTGCAACCTCTGCCAGACATGGCAAAGGTGAGTGGGATGTTGTTTCAATTAGTGCTGATGTCAGGAAGGACTGTAAGGATGGAAAGGCTGGTGTTTGCCATGGGCAGGGAAACACATCTGGTTTTCATTTTCTCTTTCTCTTTGAGTGCCAGATAAACAGGGGAGAGTGTGCCCTCACCTTGTAACTCCCCTGCCCTCTTCTGCTGAGATGGTGAAATGTCCCAGCTTCTAGAAGGACATCAGGACAAAGATATGTAATGAAAATAAGTCCAGGCTGGCTGTCCTTGTGGGCATCAGCTGCTGGCATCTGCATTGCTGCTGCCATGAGCATGGCAAAGCAGGTAACAGATTGCTTTTCCTTGTGTGACACAGGAGCTCTTGACAGCTAGAGGGATGCAATAGCAAGAGCTGCAACCTCTGCCAGACATGGCAAAGGTGAGTGGGATGTTGTTTCAATTAGTGCTGATGTCAGGAAGGACTGTAAGGATGGAAAGGCTGGTGTTTGCCATGGGCAGGGAAACACATCTGGTTTTCATTTTCTCTTTCTCTTTGAGTGCCAGATAAACAGGGGAGAGCGTGCCCTCACCTTGTAACTCCCCTGCCCTCTTCTGCTGAGATGGTGAAATGTCCCAGCTTCTAGAAGGACATCAGGACAAAGATATGTAATGAAAATAAGTCCAGGCTGGCTGTCCTTGTGGGCATCAGCTGCTGGCATCTGCATTGCTGCTGACATGAGCATGGCACAGCAGGTAACAGATTGCTTTCCTTGTGTGACACAGGAGCTCTTGACTTGACAGCTAGAGGGATGCAATAGCAAGAGCTGCAACCTCTGCCAGGCATGGCAAAGGTGAGTGGGATGTTGTTTCAATTAGTGCTGATGTCAGGAAGGACTGTAAGGACGGAAAGGCTGGTGTTTGCCATGGGCAGGGAAACACATCTGGTTTTCATTTTCTCTTTCTCTTTGAGTGCCAGATAAACAGGGGAGAGTGTGCCCTCACCTTGCAACTCTCCTACCCTGTTCTGCTGAGAGGGAGAAATGTCCCAGCTTCTGGAAGGACATCAGGACAAAGATATGTAATGAAAATAAGTCCAGGCTGGCTGTCCTTGTGGGCATCAGCTGCTGGCATCTGCATTGCTGCTGCCATGAGCATGGCAAAGCAGGTAACAGTTTGCTTTTCCTTGTTTGACACAGGAGCTCTTGACTTGAAAGCTAGAGGGATGCAATAGCAAGAGCTGCAACCTCTGCCAGACATGGCAAAGGTGAGTGGGATGTTGTTTCAATTAGTGCTGATGTCAGGAAGGACTGTAAGGATGGAAAGGCTGGTGTTTGCCATGGGCAGGGAAACACATCTGGTTTTCATTTTCTCTTTCTCTTTGAGTGCCAGATAAACAGGGGAGAGTGTGCCCTCACCTTGTAACTCCCCTGCCCTCTTCTGCTGAGATGGTGAAATGTCCCAGCTTCTAGAAGGACATCAGGACAAAGATATGTAATGAAAATAAGTCCAGGCTGGCTGTCCTTGTGGGCATCAGCTGCTGGCATCTGCATTGCTGCTGCCATGAGCATGGCACAGCAGGTAACAGATTGCTTTTCCTTGTGTGACACAGGAGCTCTTGACAGCTAGAGGGATGCAATAGCAAGAGCTGCAACCTCTGCCAGACATGGCAAAGGTGAGTGGGATGTTGTTTCAATTAGTGCTGATGTCAGGAAGGACTGTAAGGATGGAAAGGCTGGTGTTTGCCATGGGCAGGGAAACACATCTGGTTTTCATTTTCTCTTTCTCTTTGAGTGCCAGATAAACAGGGGAGAGTGTGCCCTCACCTTGTAACTCCCCTGCCCTCTTCTGCTGAGATGGTGAAATGTCCCAGCTTCTAGAAGGACATCAGGACAAAGATATGTAATGAAAATAAGTCCAGGCTGGCTGTCCTTGTGGGCATCAGCTGCTGGCATCTGCATTGCTGCTGCCATGAGCATGGCAAAGCAGGTAACAGATTGCTTTTCCTTGTGTGACACAGGAGCTCTTGACAGCTAGAGGGATGCAATAGCAAGAGCTGCAACCTCTGCCAGACATGGCAAAGGTGAGTGGGATGTTGTTTCAATTAGTGCTGATGTCAGGAAGGACTGTAAGGATGGAAAGGCTGGTGTTTGCCATGGGCAGGGAAACACATCTGGTTTTCATTTTCTCTTTCTCTTTGAGTGCCAGATAAACAGGGGAGAGTGTGCCCTCACCTTGTAACTCCCCTGCCCTCTTCTGCTGAGATGGTGAAATGTCCCAGCTTCTAGAAGGACATCAGGACAAAGATATGTAATGAAAATAAGTCCAGGCTGGCTGTCCTTGTGGGCATCAGCTGCTGGCATCTGCATTGCTGCTGCCATGAGCATGGCAAAGCAGGTAACAGATTGCTTTTCCTTGTGTGACACAGGAGCTCTTGACAGCTAGAGGGATGCAATAGCAAGAGCTGCAACCTCTGCCAGACATGGCAAAGGTGAGTGGGATGTTGTTTCAATTAGTGCTGATGTCAGGAAGGACTGTAAGGATGGAAAGGCTGGTGTTTGCCATGGGCAGGGAAACACATCTGGTTTTCATTTTCTCTTTCTCTTTGAGTGCCAGATAAACAGGGGAGAGCGTGCCCTCACCTTGTAACTCCCCTGCCCTCTTCTGCTGAGATGGTGAAATGTCCCAGCTTCTAGAAGGACATCAGGACAAAGATATGTAATGAAAATAAGTCCAGGCTGGCTGTCCTTGTGGGCATCAGCTGCTGGCATCTGCATTGCTGCTGACATGAGCATGGCACAGCAGGTAACAGATTGCTTTTCCTTGTGTGACACAGGAGCTCTTGACTTGACAGCTAGAGGGATGCAATAGCAAGAGCTGCAACCTCTGCCAGACATGGCAAAGGTGAGTGGGATGTTGTTTCAATTAGTGCTCATGTCAGGAAGGACTGTAAGGATGGAAAGGCTGGTGTTTGCCATGGGCAGGGAAACACATCTGGTTTTCATTTTCTCTTTCTCTTTGAGTGCCAGATAAACAGGGGAGAGTGTGCCCTCACCTTGTAACTCCCCTGCCCTCTTCTGCTGAGATGGTGAAATGTCCCAGCTTCTAGAAGGACATCAGGACAAAGATATGTAATGAAAATAAGTCCAGGCTGGCTGTCCTTGTGGGCATCAGCTGCTGGCATCTGCATTGCTGCTGCCATGAGCATGGCACAGCAGGTAACAGATTGCTTTTCCTTGTGTGACACAGGAGCTCTTGACTTGACAGCTAGAGGGATGCAATAGCAAGAGCTGCAACCTCTGCCAGACATGGCAAAGGTGAGTGGGATGTTGTTTCAATTAGTGCTGATGTCAGGAAGGACTGTAAGGATGGAAAGGCTGGTGTTTGCCATGGGCAGGGAAACACATCTGGTTTTCATTTTCTCTTTCTCTTTGAGTGCCAGATAAACAGGGGAGAGTGTGCCCTCACCTTGCAACTCTCCTGCTCTCTGCTGCTGAGAGGGAGAAATGTCCCAGCTTCTGGAAGGACATCAGGACAAAGATATGTAAGAAAAATAAGTCCAGGCTGGCAGTCCTTGTGGGCATCAGCTGCTGGCATCTGCATTGCTGCTGACATGAGCATGGAACAGCAGGTAACAGATTGCTTTCCTTGTGTGACACAGGAGCTCTTGACAGCTAGAGGGATGCAATAGCAAGAGCTGCAACCTCTGCCAGACATGGCAAAGGTGAGTGGGATGTTGTTTCAATTAGTGCTGATGTCAGGAAGGACTGTAAGGATGGAAAGGCTGGTGTTTGCCATGGGCAGGGAAACACATCTGGTTTTCATTTTCTCTTTCTCTTTGAGTGCCAGATAAACAGGGGAGAGTGTGCCCTCACCTTGCAACTCTCCTGCTCTCTGCTGCTGAGAGGGAGAAATGTCCCAGCTTCTGGAAGGACATCAGGACAAAGATATGTAAGAAAAATAAGTCCAGGCTGGCAGTCCTTGTGGGCATCAGCTGCTGGCATCTGCATTGCTGCTGCCATGAGCATGGCACAGCAGGTAACAGATTGCTTTCCTTGTGTGACACAGGAGCTCTTGACTTGACAGCTAGAGGGATGCAATAGCAAGAGCTGCAACCTCTGCCAGGCATGGCAAAGGTGAGTGGGATGTTGTTTCAATTAGTGCTGATGTCAGGAAGGACTGTAAGGACGGAAAGGCTGGTGTTTGCCATGGGCAGGGAAACACATCTGGTTTTCATTTTCTCTTTCTCTTTGAGTGCCAGATAAACAGGGGAGAGCGTGCCCTCACCTTGTAACTCCCCTGCCCTCTTCTGCTGAGATGGTGAAATGTCCCAGCTTCTAGAAGGACATCAGGACAAAGATATGTAATGAAAATAAGTCCAGGCTGGCTGTCCTTGTGGGCATCAGCTGCTGGCATCTGCATTGCTGCTGCCATGAGCATGGCAAAGCAGGTAACAGTTTGCTTTTCCTTGTTTGACACAGGAGCTCTTGACTTGAAAGCTAGAGGGATGCAATAGCAAGAGCTGCAACCTCTGCCAGACATGGCAAAGGTGAGTGGGATGTTGTTTCAATTAGTGCTGATGTCAGGAAGGACTGTAAGGATGGAAAGGCTGGTGTTTGCCATGGGCAGGGAAACACATCTGGTTTTCATTTTCTCTTTCTCTTTGAGTGCCAGATAAACAGGGGAGAGTGTGCCCTCACCTTGTAACTCCCCTGCCCTCTTCTGCTGAGATGGTGAAATGTCCCAGCTTCTAGAAGGACATCAGGACAAAGATATGTAATGAAAATAAGTCCAGGCTGGCTGTCCTTGTGGGCATCAGCTGCTGGCATCTGCATTGCTGCTGCCATGAGCATGGCAAAGCAGGTAAAAGGTTGCTTTTCCTTGTGTGACACAGGAGCTCTTGACTTGACAGCTAGAGGGATGCAATAGCAAGAGCTGCAACCTCTGCCAGGCATGGCAAAGGTGAGTGGGATGTTGTTTCAATTAGTGCTGATGTCAGGAAGGACTGTAAGGATGGAAAGGCTGGTGTTTGCCATGGGCAGGGAAACACATCTGGTTTTCATTTTCTCTTTCTCTTTGAGTGCCAGATAAACAGGGGAGAGTGTGCCCTCACCTTGTAACTCCCCTGCCCTCTTCTGCTGAGATGGTGAAATGTCCCAGCTTCTGGAAGGACATCAGGACAAAGATATGTAATGAAAATAAGTCCAGGCTGGCAGTCCTTGTGGGCATCAGCTGCTGGCATCTGCATTGCTGCTGCCATGAGCATGGCAAAGCAGGTAACAGTTTGCTTTTCCTTGTTTGACACAGGAGCTCTTGACTTGAAAGCTAGAGGGATGCAATAGCAAGAGCTGCAACCTCTGCCAGACATGGCAAAGGTGAGTGGGATGTTGTTTCAATTAGTGCTGATGTCAGGAAGGACTGTAAGGATGGAAAGGCTGGTGTTTGCCATGGGCAGGGAAACACATCTGGTTTTCATTTTCTCTTTCTCTTTGAGTGCCAGATAAACAGGGGAGAGTGTGCCCTCACCTTGTAACTCCCCTGCCCTCTTCTGCTGAGATGGTGAAATGTCCCAGCTTCTAGAAGGACATCAGGACAAAGATATGTAATGAAAATAAGTCCAGGCTGGCTGTCCTTGTGGGCATCAGCTGCTGGCATCTGCATTGCTGCTGCCATGAGCATGGCAAAGCAGGTAACAGATTGCTTTTCCTTGTGTGACACAGGAGCTCTTGACAGCTAGAGGGATGCAATAGCAAGAGCTGCAACCTCTGCCAGACATGGCAAAGGTGAGTGGGATGTTGTTTCAATTAGTGCTGATGTCAGGAAGGACTGTAAGGATGGAAAGGCTGGTGTTTGCCATGGGCAGGGAAACACATCTGGTTTTCATTTTCTCTTTCTCTTTGAGTGCCAGATAAACAGGGGAGAGCGTGCCCTCACCTTGTAACTCCCCTGCCCTCTTCTGCTGAGATGGTGAAATGTCCCAGCTTCTAGAAGGACATCAGGACAAAGATATGTAATGAAAATAAGTCCAGGCTGGCTGTCCTTGTGGGCATCAGCTGCTGGCATCTGCATTGCTGCTGCCATGAGCATGGCAAAGCAGGTAACAGTTTGCTTTTCCTTGTTTGACACAGGAGCTCTTGACTTGAAAGCTAGAGGGATGCAATAGCAAGAGCTGCAACCTCTGCCAGACATGGCAAAGGTGAGTGGGATGTTGTTTCAATTAGTGCTGATGTCAGGAAGGACTGTAAGGATGGAAAGGCTGGTGTTTGCCATGGGCAGGGAAACACATCTGGTTTTCATTTTCTCTTTCTCTTTGAGTGCCAGATAAACAGGGGAGAGTGTGCCCTCACCTTGTAACTCCCCTGCCCTCTTCTGCTGAGATGGTGAAATGTCCCAGCTTCTAGAAGGACATCAGGACAAAGATATGTAATGAAAATAAGTCCAGGCTGGCTGTCCTTGTGGGCATCAGCTGCTGGCATCTGCATTGCTGCTGCCATGAGCATGGCAAAGCAGGTAAAAGGTTGCTTTTCCTTGTGTGACACAGGAGCTCTTGACTTGACAGCTAGAGGGATGCAATAGCAAGAGCTGCAACCTCTGCCAGGCATGGCAAAGGTGAGTGGGATGTTGTTTCAATTAGTGCTGATGTCAGGAAGGACTGTAAGGATGGAAAGGCTGGTGTTTGCCATGGGCAGGGAAACACATCTGGTTTTCATTTTCTCTTTCTCTTTGAGTGCCAGATAAACAGGGGAGAGTTTGCCCCCAGCTTGCAACTCTCCTGCTCTCTGCTGCTGAGAGGGAGAAATGTCCCAGCTTCTGGAAGGACATCAGGACAAAGATATGTAATGAAAATAAGTCCAGGCTGGCAGTCCTTGTGGGCATCAGCTGCTGGCATCTGCATTGCTGCTGCCATGAGCATGGAACAGCAGGTAACAGATTGCTTTTCCTTGTGTGACACAGGAGCTCTTGACAGCTAGAGGGATGCAATAGCAAGAGTTGCAACCTCTGCCAGACATGGCAAAGGTGAGTGGGATGTTGTTTCAATTAGTGCTGATGTCAGGAAGGTCTGTAATGATGGAAAGGCTGGTGTTTGCCATGGGCAGGGAAACACATCTGGTTTTCATTTTCTCTTTCTCTTTGAGTGCCAGATAAACAGGGGAGAGTTTGCCCCCACCTTGCAACTCTCCTGCTCTCTGCTGCTGAGAGGGAGAAATGTCCCAGCTTCTGGAAGGACATCAGGACAAAGATATGTAAGAAAAATAAGTCCAGGCTGGCAGTCCTTGTGGGCATCAGCTGCTGGCATCTGCATTGCTGCTGCCATGAGCATGGCACAGCAGGTAACAGATTGCTTTTCCTTGTGTGACACAGGAGCTCTTGACAGCTAGAGGGATGCAATAGCAAGAGCTGCAACCTCTGCCAGACATGGCAAAGGTGAGTGGGATGTTGTTTCAATTAGTGCTGATGTCAGGAAGGACTGTAAGGATGGAAAGGCTGGTGTTTGCCATGGGCAGGGAAACACATCTGGTTTTCATTTTCTCTTTCTCTTTGAGTGCCAGATAAACAGGGGAGAGTGTGCCCTCACCTTGTAACTCCCCTGCCCTCTTCTGCTGAGATGGTGAAATGTCCCAGCTTCTAGAAGGACATCAGGACAAAGATATGTAATGAAAATAAGTCCAGGCTGGCTGTCCTTGTGGGCATCAGCTGCTGGCATCTGCATTGCTGCTGCCATGAGCATGGCAAAGCAGGTAAAAGGTTGCTTTTCCTTGTGTGACACAGGAGCTCTTGACTTGACAGCTAGAGGGATGCAATAGCAAGAGCTGCAACCTCTGCCAGGCATGGCAAAGGTGAGTGGGATGTTGTTTCAATTAGTGCTGATGTCAGGAAGGACTGTAAGGATGGAAAGGCTGGTGTTTGCCATGGGCAGGGAAACACATCTGGTTTTCATTTTCTCTTTCTCTTTGAGTGCCAGATAAACAGGGGAGAGTGTGCCCTCACCTTGTAACTCCCCTGCCCTCTTCTGCTGAGATGGTGAAATGTCCCAGCTTCTGGAAGGACATCAGGACAAAGATATGTAATGAAAATAAGTCCAGGCTGGCAGTCCTTGTGGGCATCAGCTGCTGGCATCTGCATTGCTGCTGCCATGAGCATGGCAAAGCAGGTAACAGATTGCTTTTCCTTGTGTGACACAGGAGCTCTTGACAGCTAGAGGGATGCAATAGCAAGAGTTGCAACCTCTGCCAGACATGGCAAAGGTGAGTGGGATGTTGTTTCAATTAGTGCTGATGTCAGGAAGGTCTGTAATGATGGAAAGGCTGGTGTTTGCCATGGGCAGGGAAACACATCTGGTTTTCATTTTCTCTTTCTCTTTGAGTGCCAGATAAACAGGGGAGAGTTTGCCCCCACCTTGCAACTCTCCTGCTCTCTGCTGCTGAGAGGGAGAAATGTCCCAGCTTCTGGAAGGACATCAGGACAAAGATATGTAAGAAAAATAAGTCCAGGCTGGCAGTCCTTGTGGGCATCAGCTGCTGGCATCTGCATTGCTGCTGCCATGAGCATGGCACAGCAGGTAACAGATTGCTTTTCCTTGTGTGACACAGGAGCTCTTGACAGCTAGAGGGATGCAATAGCAAGAGCTGCAACCTCTGCCAGACATGGCAAAGGTGAGTGGGATGTTGTTTCAATTAGTGCTGATGTCAGGAAGGACTGTAAGGATGGAAAGGCTGGTGTTTGCCATGGGCAGGGAAACACATCTGGTTTTCATTTTCTCTTTCTCTTTGAGTGCCAGATAAACAGGGGAGAGTGTGCCCTCACCTTGTAACTCCCCTGCCCTCTTCTGCTGAGATGGTGAAATGTCCCAGCTTCTAGAAGGACATCAGGACAAAGAAATGTAATGAAAATAAGTCCAGGCTGGCTGTCCTTGTGGGCATCAGCTGCTGGCATCTGCATTGCTGCTGACATGAGCATGGCACAGCAGGTAACAGATTGCTTTTCCTTGTGTGACACAGGAGCTCTTGAGTTGAAAGCTAGAGGCATGCAATAGCAAGAGCTGCAACCTCTGCCAGGCATGGCAAAGGTGAGTGGGATGTTGTTTCAATTAGTGCTGATGTCAGGAAGGACTGTAAGGATGGAAAGGCTGGTGTTTGCCATGGGCAGGGAAACACATCTGGTTTTCATTTTCTCTTTCTCTTTGAGTGCCAGATAAACAGGGGAGAGCGTGCCCTCACCTTGTAACTCCCCTGCCCTCTTCTGCTGAGATGGTGAAATGTCCCAGCTTCTAGAAGGACATCAGGACAAAGATATGTAATGAAAATAAGTCCAGGCTGGCTGTCCTTGTGGGCATCAGCTGCTGGCATCTGCATTGCTGCTGCCATGAGCATGGCAAAGCAGGTAACAGTTTGCTTTTCCTTGTTTGACACAGGAGCTCTTGACTTGAAAGCTAGAGGGATGCAATAGCAAGAGCTGCAACCTCTGCCAGACATGGCAAAGGTGAGTGGGATGTTGTTTCAATTAGTGCTGATGTCAGGAAGGACTGTAAGGATGGAAAGGCTGGTGTTTGCCATGGGCAGGGAAACACATCTGGTTTTCATTTTCTCTTTCTCTTTGAGTGCCAGATAAACAGGGGAGAGTGTGCCCTCACCTTGTAACTCCCCTGCCCTCTTCTGCTGAGATGGTGAAATGTCCCAGCTTCTAGAAGGACATCAGGACAAAGATATGTAATGAAAATAAGTCCAGGCTGGCTGTCCTTGTGGGCATCAGCTGCTGGCATCTGCATTGCTGCTGACATGAGCATGGCAAAGCAGGTAAAAGGTTGCTTTTCCTTGTGTGACACAGGAGCTCTTGACAGCTAGAGGGATGCAATAGCAAGAGCTGCAACCTCTGCCAGACATGGCAAAGGTGAGTGGGATGTTGTTTCAATTAGTGCTGATGTCAGGAAGGACTGTAAGGATGGAAAGGCTGGTGTTTGCCATGGGCAGGGAAACACATCTGGTTTTCATTTTCTCTTTCTCTTTGAGTGCCAGATAAACAGGGGAGAGCGTGCCCTCACCTTGTAACTCCCCTGCCCTCTTCTGCTGAGATGGTGAAATGTCCCAGCTTCTAGAAGGACATCAGGACAAAGATATGTAATGAAAATAAGTCCAGGCTGGCTGTCCTTGTGGGCATCAGCTGCTGGCATCTGCATTGCTGCTGCCATGAGCATGGCAAAGCAGGTAACAGTTTGCTTTTCCTTGTTTGACACAGGAGCTCTTGACTTGAAAGCTAGAGGGATGCAATAGCAAGAGCTGCAACCTCTGCCAGACATGGCAAAGGTGAGTGGGATGTTGTTTCAATTAGTGCTGATGTCAGGAAGGACTGTAAGGATGGAAAGGCTGGTGTTTGCCATGGGCAGGGAAACACATCTGGTTTTCATTTTCTCTTTCTCTTTGAGTGCCAGATAAACAGGGGAGAGTGTGCCCTCACCTTGTAACTCCCCTGCCCTCTTCTGCTGAGATGGTGAAATGTCCCAGCTTCTAGAAGGACATCAGGACAAAGATATGTAATGAAAATAAGTCCAGGCTGGCTGTCCTTGTGGGCATCAGCTGCTGGCATCTGCATTGCTGCTGCCATGAGCATGGCAAAGCAGGTAAAAGGTTGCTTTTCCTTGTGTGACACAGGAGCTCTTGACTTGACAGCTAGAGGGATGCAATAGCAAGAGCTGCAACCTCTGCCAGGCATGGCAAAGGTGAGTGGGATGTTGTTTCAATTAGTGCTGATGTCAGGAAGGACTGTAAGGATGGAAAGGCTGGTGTTTGCCATGGGCAGGGAAACACATCTGGTTTTCATTTTCTCTTTCTCTTTGAGTGCCAGATAAACAGGGGAGAGTGTGCCCTCACCTTGTAACTCCCCTGCCCTCTTCTGCTGAGATGGTGAAATGTCCCAGCTTCTGGAAGGACATCAGGACAAAGATATGTAATGAAAATAAGTCCAGGCTGGCAGTCCTTGTGGGCATCAGCTGCTGGCATCTGCATTGCTGCTGCCATGAGCATGGCACAGCAGGTAACAGATTGCTTTTCCTTGTGTGACACAGGAGCTCTTGACAGCTAGAGGGATGCAATAGCAAGAGTTGCAACCTCTGCCAGACATGGCAAAGGTGAGTGGGATGTTGTTTCAATTAGTGCTGATGTCAGGAAGGTCTGTAATGATGGAAAGGCTGGTGTTTGCCATGGGCAGGGAAACACATCTGGTTTTCATTTTCTCTTTCTCTTTGAGTGCCAGATAAACAGGGGAGAGTTTGCCCCCAGCTTGCAACTCTCCTGCTCTCTGCTGCTGAGAGGGAGAAATGTCCCAGCTTCTGGAAGGACATCAGGACAAAGATATGTAAGAAAAATAAGTCCAGGCTGGCAGTCCTTGTGGGCATCAGCTGCTGGCATCTGCATTGCTGCTGCCATGAGCATGGCACAGCAGGTAACAGATTGCTTTTCCTTGTGTGACACAGGAGCTCTTGACAGCTAGAGGGATGCAATAGCAAGAGCTGCAACCTCTGCCAGACATGGCAAAGGTGAGTGGGATGTTGTTTCAATTAGTGCTGATGTCAGGACGGACTGTAAGGATGGAAAGGCTGGTGTTTGCCATGGGCAGGGAAACACATCTGGTTTTCATTTTCTCTTTCTCTTTGAGTGCCAGATAAACAGGGGAGAGTGTGCCCTCACCTTGTAACTCCCCTGCCCTCTTCTGCTGAGATGGTGAAATGTCCCAGCTTCTAGAAGGACATCAGGACAAAGAAATGTAATGAAAATAAGTCCAGGCTGGCTGTCCTTGTGGGCATCAGCTGCTGGCATCTGCATTGCTGCTGACATGAGCATGGCACAGCAGGTAACAGATTGCTTTTCCTTGTGTGACACAGGAGCTCTTGAGTTGAAAGCTAGAGGCATGCAATAGCAAGAGCTGCAACCTCTGCCAGGCATGGCAAAGGTGAGTGGGATGTTGTTTCAATTAGTGCTGATGTCAGGAAGGACTGTAAGGATGGAAAGGCTGGTGTTTGCCATGGGCAGGGAAACACATCTGGTTTTCATTTTCTCTTTCTCTTTGAGTGCCAGATAAACAGGGGAGAGCGTGCCCTCACCTTGTAACTCCCCTGCCCTCTTCTGCTGAGATGGTGAAATGTCCCAGCTTCTAGAAGGACATCAGGACAAAGATATGTAATGAAAATAAGTCCAGGCTGGCTGTCCTTGTGGGCATCAGCTGCTGGCATCTGCATTGCTGCTGCCATGAGCATGGCAAAGCAGGTAACAGTTTGCTTTTCCTTGTTTGACACAGGAGCTCTTGACTTGAAAGCTAGAGGGATGCAATAGCAAGAGCTGCAACCTCTGCCAGACATGGCAAAGGTGAGTGGGATGTTGTTTCAATTAGTGCTGATGTCAGGAAGGACTGTAAGGATGGAAAGGCTGGTGTTTGCCATGGGCAGGGAAACACATCTGGTTTTCATTTTCTCTTTCTCTTTGAGTGCCAGATAAACAGGGGAGAGTGTGCCCTCACCTTGTAACTCCCCTGCCCTCTTCTGCTGAGATGGTGAAATGTCCCAGCTTCTAGAAGGACATCAGGACAAAGATATGTAATGAAAATAAGTCCAGGCTGGCTGTCCTTGTGGGCATCAGCTGCTGGCATCTGCATTGCTGCTGCCATGAGCATGGCAAAGCAGGTAAAAGGTTGCTTTTCCTTGTGTGACACAGGAGCTCTTGACTTGACAGCTAGAGGGATGCAATAGCAAGAGCTGCAACCTCTGCCAGGCATGGCAAAGGTGAGTGGGATGTTGTTTCAATTAGTGCTGATGTCAGGAAGGACTGTAAGGATGGAAAGGCTGGTGTTTGCCATGGGCAGGGAAACACATCTGGTTTTCATTTTCTCTTTCTCTTTGAGTGCCAGATAAACAGGGGAGAGTGTGCCCTCACCTTGTAACTCCCCTGCCCTCTTCTGCTGAGATGGTGAAATGTCCCAGCTTCTGGAAGGACATCAGGACAAAGATATGTAATGAAAATAAGTCCAGGCTGGCAGTCCTTGTGGGCATCAGCTGCTGGCATCTGCATTGCTGCTGCCATGAGCATGGAACAGCAGGTAACAGATTGCTTTTCCTTGTGTGACACAGGAGCTCTTGACAGCTAGAGGGATGCAATAGCAAGAGTTGCAACCTCTGCCAGACATGGCAAAGGTGAGTGGGATGTTGTTTCAATTAGTGCTGATGTCAGGAAGGTCTGTAATGATGGAAAGGCTGGTGTTTGCCATGGGCAGGGAAACACATCTGGTTTTCATTTTCTCTTTCTCTTTGAGTGCCAGATAAACAGGGGAGAGTTTGCCCCCACCTTGCAACTCTCCTGCTCTCTGCTGCTGAGAGGGAGAAATGTCCCAGCTTCTGGAAGGACATCAGGACAAAGATATGTAAGAAAAATAAGTCCAGGCTGGCAGTCCTTGTGGGCATCAGCTGCTGGCATCTGCATTGCTGCTGCCATGAGCATGGCACAGCAGGTAACAGATTGCTTTTCCTTGTGTGACACAGGAGCTCTTGACAGCTAGAGGGATGCAATAGCAAGAGCTGCAACCTCTGCCAGACATGGCAAAGGTGAGTGGGATGTTGTTTCAATTAGTGCTGATGTCAGGAAGGACTGTAAGGATGGAAAGGCTGGTGTTTGCCATGGGCAGGGAAACACATCTGGTTTTCATTTTCTCTTTCTCTTTGAGTGCCAGATAAACAGGGGAGAGTGTGCCCTCACCTTGTAACTCCCCTGCCCTCTTCTGCTGAGATGGTGAAATGTCCCAGCTTCTAGAAGGACATCAGGACAAAGAAATGTAATGAAAATAAGTCCAGGCTGGCTGTCCTTGTGGGCATCAGCTGCTGGCATCTGCATTGCTGCTGACATGAGCATGGCACAGCAGGTAACAGATTGCTTTTCCTTGTGTGACACAGGAGCTCTTGAGTTGAAAGCTAGAGGCATGCAATAGCAAGAGCTGCAACCTCTGCCAGGCATGGCAAAGGTGAGTGGGATGTTGTTTCAATTAGTGCTGATGTCAGGAAGGACTGTAAGGATGGAAAGGCTGGTGTTTGCCATGGGCAGGGAAACACATATGGTTTTCATTTTCTCTTTCTCTTTGAGTGCCAGATAAACAGGGGAGAGTGTGCCCTCACCTTGTAACTCCCCTGCCCTCTTCTGCTGAGATGGTGAAATGTCCCAGCTTCTGGAAGGACATCAGGACAAAGATATGTAATGAAAATAAGTCCAGGCTGGCTGTCCTTGTGGGCATCAGCTGCTGGCATCTGCATTGCTGCTGACATGAGCATGGCACAGCAGGTAACAGATTGCTTTTCCTTGTGTGACACAGGAGCTCTTGACAGCTAGAGGGATGCAATAGCAAGAGCTGCAACCTCTGCCAGACATGGCAAAGGTGAGTTGGATGTCGCTCCAATTACTGCTGATGTCAGGAAGGACTGTAAGGATGGAAAGGCTGGTGTTTGCCGTGGGCAGGGAAACACATCTGGTTTTCATTTTCTCTTTCTCTTTGAGTGCCAGATAAACAGGGGAGAGTGTGCCCTCACCTTGCAACTCTCCTACCCTCTGCTGCTGAGAGGGAGAAATGGCCCAGCTTCTGGAAGGACATCAGGACAAAGATATGTAATGAAAATAAGTCCAGGCTGGCAGTCCTTGTGGGCATCAGCTGCTGGCATCTGCATTTTTGGTGTTGTCATGAGCATGGCAAAGCAGGTAAAAGATTGCTTTTCCTTGTGTGACACAGGAGCTCTTGAGTTGAAAGCTAGAGGGATGCAATAGACAGAGCTGCAACCTCTGCCAGACATGGCAAAGGTGAGTGGGATGTTGTTTCCGTTGCTGCTGATGTCAGGAAGGACTGTAAGGATGGAAAGGCTGGTGTTTGCCATGGGCAGGGAAACACATCTGGTTTTCATTTTCTCTTTGTTTTTGACTTCCACAGGCCAGGAGGAAGCCTGGTTCCATGGACCATCTGCAAATTGTCTGTCATTTGGGAATTCACATGTTCTTATGGACCTTGAAAAACCACCTGACAGTTGGCCAATGTTTCAAACTAGAGAATCACAGACTGAAGAAACACTCTGGTTTCAGAAGGTCCTACTCAGATTTCACTTTGTGCCTCTCCTCCAGGCTGCATGACATCTATGGAATATTACCAGAGAGGGAAATAAATAATGTTGTGGATTAACTCAAAATTTAAGTGTTCCTTATATCTCCTCATAAGATGCCCATAATCAGTCAGCAAGTCCTGCAGTACTCCAGAAGAAACACTGCAGTTCATTTAATTCAGCCAATTATTCCGTGCACTCTGTTGCTACCAGGCTACTTGGTCCTCTACAGCTGCTGGTCTTCTGAAAAACATCAGTGTTTGGTTATTCATTTGGAAGCTCAGTGTTACATCCTGTAATCTCTCTAGATTTCTCCATGAGAATATGTAGAAATCTGTAAAGCTCTGAAGTCTGGTCTGGACGATCGAGTAGTGAGCTGGACTGTGAACCAGCTAAAGGAAAGAAGCCAGAGAGTTTTGGTCAGTGGAACAGAGTGAGTCTAGTTGCTGATGACACAAAACTGTGAGTGGCTGACATGCCTGAAGGCTGTGCTGCCACCCAGCAAGACCTAGACAGGCTGGTGAGTTTGGCAGGGAGAAACATAATGAAATATAACAAGGGCAAGTGCAGAGACTTGCGTCTGGGTAAGAACAGCACCCCAGGTACCAGAATAGGTTGGGGACTGACCTGTTGGAGAGCAGTGTAGGAGAAAGAGACTTGGGGGTCCCAGTGAACAGTGGGCTGACCGTGAGCCAGCATTGTGCCCTTGTGGCCAAGAAGACCGATGGCATCCTGGGGCAGACTAGAAGGGCTGTGATTAGCAGGTCAAAAGAGGTTCTCCTTCCCTTCTACTCTGCCCAGGTGACCAGAACTGGAGTATTGTGTCCAGTTCTGGGCCTCTCCGTTCACAAGAAGGACAGGGAACTGCTTGAGAGAGTCCAGTGCAGAACTTCTTTACGGTGGGGGCGACAGAACACTGGAACAGGCTGCCCAGAGAGGCTGGGGGGACTCCTTCTCTGGAGACATTCAAAACCTGTGTGGATGCGTTCCTGTATGACCTGATCTAGGTGTTCCTGCTAGGGCAGGGGGATTGGACTAGATGATCATACAGGGTTCCTTCCAATCCCCAACATTCGGTGATTCTGTGATTCCGTAACTGGTGTGGAGAAGAGATAGCAGCTATTAAAATGAAGACTTGGTAAAAAAAAAAACCCTTTTCACATCTTAGCCAGGATTCTGGTATTTAATTTATTTAAATAAATAATACATTTTTAAGCTCATCTTTTCTCTTCTCTTCCTCTTCTATCCTCTTCTTTCCACTTCTCTCCTCTTCCTCTTCTCTCCACTTCCCCTTCCTTTTCTCTTCTCTCCTCTTCTCTCCTCTTCCTCTCCTTTTCTCTTCCTCTCTTCTTCCTCTTCTCTTCCTCTTCTCTCCTCTCCTCTTCCTCTTCCTCTTCTCTCCTCTTCTCTCCTTTTCCTCTTCTCTCCTCTTCCTCCTCTCCTCCTCCTTTTCTCTTCCTTCTCTCCTCTTCCTCTTCCTTTTCTCCACTCCTCTTCCTCTTCTCTCCTCTCCTCTTCCTCTCCTCTTCTCTCCTCCTCCTCTTCTCTCGTCTTCTTCCTTCCTCTTCCCCTTCTCTCCTCTTTCTCTTCCTCTTCTCCTCTCCTCTCTTTCCTCTTCCCTTCTCCCCTTCCCTTCCCTTCTCTTCCATTCCCTTCTTCCCTTCTCTTCCCTTCCCTTCCCCTCCTTTTCCTTCCCTTCTCCCTTTCCTTCTTCCCCCCCCTCTCCTTCTGCCCCCTCCCCTCTCCCCAATCTCTCCTCCCCTCTCCTCTTCTCCTCTCCTTTTAAATTTCCCTTTTTCATTCCCTTTCCCTCTCCTCTTCCCTCCTCTCCTCTCCTCTCTTTCCTCTTCCTCTTCCCTTCCTCACTTTTTTCCTCCCTTCTCCCTTCCCTTCTTACCTTCCTCTCCCCACCCACTCCCCTCACCCATTCCCCCTGCTTGTCCCCTCCCCTCCTCTCCTCTCAAATTTCCCTTTTGATTCCCTTTTTCATTTCCCTTTCCCCTTCCCTTGCCTTCCCTTGCCTTCCCCTCCATTTCCTTCTGCTCCGTTTCCTTTCATTTTTCCTTTCATTTTTTCCTTTCCTTTTCTTTTTTGTTTCTTTCCCTTTCCTTTCTTTTCCTTTCCTTTTTCATTTCTTTCCCTATCTTTCTCTTTCTTTCCCTTTCTTTCCCTTTCCTCTTCCCATCTTTTCTTTCCTTTTCTTTTCTCTTTTTCTTTTTGCCTTTCTCTTCTTTGGTCTACTGGCTCCACCGTCGAAGACAGAACTCTCTCATTCTTCTCCACGTCTCACTAGAAAAAGGAGAGTCTCAAGTTGTGAGTGAGTTCTTTTCACCTCAAACAGACTTTGAGAGGGAAAAAGAAAAGCCGCTTTGTCTCGGGATCCCCAGCTACAAGTTTGACCGCAGCAACAGCAAAGGCAGGAGAGCAGATACCTGTCTGTGGGCCCAAGCAGCCGACGGAAGTTGTCGATCACGACTTCTGCGTGACAGCGGGTGAGGATGATCACCGCCTGGCACAGGAAGGGCACGACTGCGCTCTGCTGCGTGGATGATGCGCAGCTGCGCAAGATGTACAGGATTAGTGGAACCTGAAAGAGGAAGGGGAGAAGGAACAACTTGCTGCATCCTTGACTCTGCAGGGAGTGACCGTGGACATTCAGCGCAGGAGCAGTGCCCGCTCCCTTGACATGCTGTCAAGGCCTAAGCCTAAATGTCACGCCAGCCCCCCTGTCTAAGCCCTGGCTCTGCACTCAGGCTGTGCTTCTTTCGCACAAGAAGCAAATGGCACAAGGCATCATGCAACAGCCAGAAAAAGTCCAAGACACGTGGAAGAAAGTCTCTTACGTCCCGACAGATGTCCTTTCTGTACATCTGCAGAAAGGTGATCATCCACTTCCCAGCAGCACGCACGCGCATTCCTTTGGCCTTCTTGAATGCCTCCTTGATGGCCATCATGAAGTCGACGGCGCGTTCCACGGGGAAGTTTCTGCAGACCATCTGCAGAGAAACGAGAAGCAGGAGAGATCCCATCACTGCTCTGCGGCAGCTCTTCAAAACATAAAGCAGTCTGGAGGGCACTCAGGCAGCCATCACAACGCTCCTGCTGTCCGTACCCTGCTATTTTTACGGAAGGCAGTTGAGCCTTCTCTCAGCTTCTCCACCCATGGCGTCTGCTTACATGCAAAGCCTACCTCCCAGCAGCCACAGTCACACATGCAAACAAACACACACAGTCAACATACACACAAATGCACATCATACAGTCAGCTCCTTGCACTGGGCACCTGAAGGCCAGACATAGCTGGGGGCAGCTTAGGGTCATGCAGAAGCCTACGCACTGAGATCCCACCGCCCCTTTTTGGGCCCACTTACCCTTGCGATTTTGGATGAGGTCTGGAACTGCAAGGTGGTACTGCAGGCATGCAGCCCCTCGCACAGGCTCCTGATGTCTCCCATCTCGATGACTGTGTCGGTCTCCTTGGCTGGAAAGAGCACGGAGAGAAAAGGAAAGTCATGCTTCTGGAAACAGAACTGCTTTCCTTGGGGCAGAGACAGAGGACGGGGTGGGGACGAGAAGAGAGCTGCGCACAGTGCCTCTCCCTCCTGTAAACAGGGCCTAGGGGAGGAGAGAAGAGGGCTGGTGCACACCCAGTCTACTTGCCTTGGATTCGGAGAAGGGAGCTCAGACAGGAGACAGCCAACTGGCGGGATGCGGGCATGGGGTCGCACGTCAGAGGCGCCAGCAATCCCACCAGGGAGCCAAAGTGCTTGCAGGCATCTCCTCTCTGCAGGGGCAAGAGGCAGGAAAAAAGCTGTAGGCAGCCCCAGCTCTCACTAGCTACTTCCAGCTGTGCCTTCCCCACACACGGTGGCACAGCATGCACAGCTGGGAGGAGCTCGCCTTCCAGCTCAGGGGCAGCGGAGAGGGAGCAGGGGGCATGCGGTGGGGCTCTTTACTCACTCGAAGCTCTTCAGAAGCAGCCAGCAGCTGGGAGCAGGTCTGCAGGGCCCTCTTGCGCTCCCACACATCGTCTGAGGTGATTGATTTCTGCAGGACCTGGGGCAAGGCATCTGTCTCACTGTGGACATCTTTTCTTTCCTGCCACCCCTCTCCCTGTCCCTCCTTTTCCAGCACTTATCCTCAGGACCTGCTGCCCTGTGGCTCCATGCAGCCCCTCCCCTTTCCCCCCCCGCACAGCTGTCCCTGCTCTCTGCAGATGTTCCTGCCTCCTAAACCGGGAGCTGTGACCTGCCAGGGCTGGCTCCTGCCTTTCCCCCTTCAGGGCCCATTTCTCTGCCCGTTTCTGAGCTCACAGCGAGCTGGCATATCAGCAGGAGATTCATCCCCCGCTGACCATCCTCTCATTCGCCAGATCTCTGTCCCTGCTATCCACAGGCATCACACTTTCTCCCTTGCCCCACATGTACTCACTTGGACTATGTTCTGGAAGAAGTCACAGCTGGGCTCTGTCTCGAGCAGGACCACCATGAGCCGGCCCAGAGCGTTCAACGATGTTTGCTGAAGCTGAAAGCAGAAGAGGAGATTGAGGTGTGGCATCACGGCTGCTGCCAGAGCATAGGCTGTGTGTGCTGAGGTAGGGCTCCTGCTGAGAGGTGGCCGGGAAAGTTACGGCAGGTTACCTGCAGGTACTGCGCTGCGTGCTGTGACTTCCTGATCTTCAGCATCATCTTTGCTGAAGGGTGCGTCACGATGTTCTTGCAGCACAGAGTCAACATCTCCCGCATGTCCTTGTTTCCAAAAGTGGGCTTCAGCTTGCTGACAGGAGGAAAAAAGGAAGAGAAAGCAGAAAGGGCCTTTAGCAGCGCTCTCCAGACTGGTTCAGACAACATCCAAGGTTCTCCTAATCGACAGCTACAAAGTAAACACCCCCAGCGCATGCTGCTGAGCACCATCTTCAGTTCCAGCAGTGCCCGCCTCCTCCCTGGCAGCAGTGAACCACCTCCCTCTCTGTAGGGAAGGAGACCCCTTCTCTTCCCCGCCACAGGACGGGAGCACCAGGGCCGTTCTCTCCTCACCCCCTGCCCCCTCCAGGCCTTCGGAGCTACCCAGAAGGTGGAGCACCATCCTGTTTTGCGATCCCAGAGGCTCGCGCCCTTACCTCAACTGCTCCAGGGCCAGAACCACCTTGAGGGGCACTGGGGAGACAGGGGCGCCCAAGTAATACTTCTTCAGCAAGTCCTGCAAGTCCCAGAGAGACACTGTCAAAGCGGGCAAGAAGCACGCGAGAGCTGTTCCACCCAGCCCAGAGACAGACACAACTGCCACGCGCCAGCCCCATCACTCCCACATTTCCCACTGCAGGATGCAGCAGCTCCACAGCTGGTGGACCTAGCCCGCTGCACAGCTGCTGCCTGCCAGCACCTGAGGCTCCCACCAGCTGGAGACGTGTGTGCCTCCAGGGAAGCGAGCCTCGTGGCACAGCCCAAAACTCCACTGCAGGCAGCTCTGGCTCTAGGCACTCACCATCAGGATCTCCAGCAGCTTGCCCTTCAAGGAGGGGTTAAGGCTGGCGGAATCACCCACGGTTTGGAAGGCAGAGCTGGAGTCGGTGATGCTCTGCACCAGTGCAAGGTTGTTCCGCAAGTCCTGAGGCCCAAGAGAGAAGAACATACTGTGAACTGCGGGAAGGGCCGAGGGCTGCAAGGGGGACACGTGGGGGCGATGCTAAGGGAAGGGCTTGGGTCTTCATCTGGGCACAAACCGTTCCCCAGGGGACCTTCAGAAAGAGAAGGCCCATCTCAGCATCTCCCCAGAGGAGGGGCTGCGGCTGGGCACAGACACCCTGGCACGTTTCAAGCTCTCACCTGGCAGCTGCAGCTGTACAGCAGCAGGATGTTGCCCACAATGTCTACCTCCAGGCGGGCGAGCAGCTGCTCCTTGCTGGCACGCAGTGCCAAGCTGCCATAGGCGAGCATGAGAGCGCTGCGTGTGGCATGAGCTCTCGTGCTGTCCAGCTCCATCTGTGTGGGGAGAAGTGCTTTGAGAACTTGCTCAGCGGCCCCCAGTGCCCGACAGTGCAGCTGGGCTCCCAAGGCAGGAGCTGCTGTGAAAATGAGGCAGAAGAAAGCCAAGGTGGAAACCCGTAACGCTTTACCTTCTTGCTCCTGGCAATCCTTCCATTCCGGCCCTTGCACAGCCTGGACGAAAACATGATGAGTGTGTCCAGGACTGGGTGGAAGTTGCCCTCAGCAGCATGGCTGACAAGAGAGATCATTCCCTGCACAAAAGAACAAGGGGCAGTTGGCGCAGGCGTGACCTTACTGGTGCAGCCAAGCACAGTGGCTGGGCCAGTCCTCGCCTGAGGGAAACAGCAGCAGTGAGGAGATCAGAAAGGTCCGGAGCAGGGCTAGAAGACAGACTGGGGACGCTCACAGAAGCTGCAGGAGGGGAGAACTCACCTGGGCCTCAGAGGGATCCTCCGCGTTTGCTTCCGTCAGATGTTGCAGCAGCTTCTCTTGGACGTGAATGTGGAGGACTGCCTTACAGGCTCCCAGCACTGTCCCCAGCGCCTTGTACAGGAAAGGCTGCATGGGAAGGGAAGGGAAGGGACGGAAAAGGAAGTCAGAATCTGAGATGTAGCAGCAGCCTGACCTGTTGGCAGAGGACCAGGTGGGAAGGGAGCACCCACGCTCCCTGGGAGTCGCTGAGAGCAGCCGCAGGCCGAGCTTTAGCCGGTCCCCGGGCAGCTTGCAGGGAAAGGCCCTCTGGGGGACATGGGCTGGGGAAGCAGCATGAGCGGGACGAGTGGGCAGAGCACCAGCCGCAGCCCCAGCCCCAGTTGGACACCTGCAGCTGCACCGCTGGGTAGAGCCCGGGGGAAAACCCACCTTTTCTGCAGAGCTGCTGGCAGAGCTGCCCAGCCAGCGGCTCAGCTCACAGCTCAGGCCCTTTGTCCAGGCGTCATCCTCCATCGTCTCCAGAGAAGCCCTCAGAAACTGTTGGAGAACAGAAGAAGCCAATGTTCCCTTGCCCTTTGCCTCTTCCCCCATTTCCAAGTTGCTGCAGCCTTCTGGGGAGAGGTGTCTGGAAGAACAGGCCCTCTCTCAGCTGCCCCCAGCATTCCCTCCATTAAAGCCACCTGCAGCTCTTCTCCTAAGAGCCGCCTTGGGCTTGGGACGAATGGGAAGAGGCAGTGCTGCAAAGGCATGCGGCCGCTCTGCAGCAGCATTTGAGAGGTTGTTCCTGTCCTGCGGGGGCTCATATGAGAGCAGGTCACCTTTAGGCAGGCAAGCACTGCTCTGCACCATGCTTCCTGGCAATGCTGTACCTTTAGTAGATGGTGCTCCCACTCTGCAGTGTCCGGGAAGCTCTCCAATTTCCCTGCACAGCAATAGGAAGCAAAAGACCTTTGCTTGGGATCAAGCCACAAAAGAGCTGCCGCAAACCTGGTTTGGCCTGGGCACTGGGCAAAGCTGGGACCTACGCCCCCTCCACAACGACCTGTCCCTCCCCACAAACACTTTCCCAGTAAGAACACAGAACTGCTCCAGGACTGCTGCCTGAGGGGAGGTGAAGGGCCCATCCATCTCCTGGAATGGGTAGACCCCAGGGGGAAAGGTCCCTGGGCCTCAGTGCCATATCCCTGAAATGGGAACTGCAGTAGAGCAAGCAGTGGGCCACAGGTTGTATTTTCATCCCTCCCCTCCCTTCCCCACCCCTCCCTTCCCTTCCCTTCCTTTCCCTTCCCCTCCCTTCCCTTCCCTTCCTTTCCCTTCCCCTCCCTTCCCTTCCCTTTCCTTACCCACCCGTCCCCTCCCCTCCCTTCCCTTCCCCTCCCCTTCCTTTCCCTCCCCTCCCCTCCGCTCCGCTCCCCTCCCCTTCCCTTCCCTTCTTCCGCCTCCCCCTGTCCACCAGCACTTTACCTTCAAGGCACTGCAGCAGCAGGGGAATCTCAGCTGCCCACATGGCCCCCACAGCTCTGTGGATCCTGCTGTGGAGGTTTCGCATGAGCAGCAAGGCAGCAGCTTGGAGTTCGCTGCCTGCAAAAGGGCTCCCTGCCACCACCTGAGCGAGAGCAAGGAGAAGCAGGGTCACTTCTGCAGCAAGAGCAGCGGCTTCTCCCAGGAGGGAAGCAGCTCGGCTCTGCCCTGGCGGGCAAGGAGCAACCAACAACTTTTCCCATGGTGCTGCGAGCCTGGGAAGAGAATGGCAGCCCCGGGGCTCAGGTGGACACTGGCGCTCTCGGCCATGCTGCTTCCTCCTCGGGGCTTGTGACACCAGTCCCTGGAGCATCTACTCACCAACAGGCGCACCAGCAGCGTCTGGGGAGTCAGCAGGGGGCCTGCGGGGAGAAAGGTGTGCTGAGTGCCCTGCCACATGTCCCTCCGCTGTCCCTTCTGGGTGCTAATACGGGTCAGCAGAGCTCCCTGGGGGAGTTTCTGCTCCTACCTTGAAACACGGAGCTGAGGAAGTGTGGATCCAGCTCTCCTACCTCCCGCGCTGCCAGGTCCTCTCTCTCAGCCAGGCTTTGGATGCAGCGGGAGATCGGGATCAGCATGCCCGTGTACTGAGCTGGAACCACATAGAGCAGCAGCCGCGGCCACAGGAGCTGTAGGGAACGAAGCAGTTGAGCGTGTCAGCATTCCTGCCTCCGCTCAGAGATGAAGAGGACTCTGTGAATTTCCCTGAGTTTTGTGTGCTTCAGAGCACGCTGGAGGAGAGACCTGGGGTGTTGCAATGGGACAAGGAACACGTGGTGCGAAGGCGAGGAGCGGCAGCAGGGCAGAGTGTGACTTACTTTGGTCATCCCTCTCACTGAGAAATCCAGCGATCCCAGGATGCTCATGCACTGCTCTTGCAGAGCTCCTTCTTCCTGGGCCTCCTGGGCAGAAAGGACTCCAGCTGCCTGCACAACATTGTTGTTGAAACACCAGTTACTCTCAGCTGGATCAGGTGTGGTCCCACTGGTGCTTCTGTGCCAGCCTTTGAGCAGCAAAGGCCTTCCAAAAGAAGATGCAGCCCCCTGTCCTTACCCTTCTTCCCGTGCTGCGGCTGAACTCATTGAAGATATGCCCCACTACGTCCCAGGATGAGCAGCTCTGGGCATCGGTGCTGAGCAGGTCCCCGATGAAACGCAGAATGGCCTTCCTCACCTGCCAGGGGTCAGTTATGGGTTTGATTTTCCAGGTCAGAAGGCAAAGGGAAGCTACGTGCTCATTGGGACAGCCCTTTGGGCACGAGCAGAGACAGCGAGAGCAGAGGACAAGCCTTGGCTCTTGAGGTGAGGGCCAGGCTGTAGCACCAGGCGGTGCGCCTTCCAAGTGCAGCACAGGGACCTGCCTGCTCCACTCTGCCTGCTCTCCCCACAGGAGCCATCGCGACCATATGGTCAATGCCCCAGCACCTGTCTAGTCACCCCAGCCCTGCCCGTCACCACTCCGACAGAGCTTTCTTTTCCCAAAGCAGCTCACCTGGATCCTGGGGTCGCTGCACACGCACTGCAAAGCCTCTGCGACCTGGGGCAGCTTCTCCGTCATCACAGGCTCTGCAAGAGATGTGCAGAAGCATGCATGGAGACACAACCCTGATGGCAAAAGGGATCCCTGGAAATAGCAACCCATGGTACTGACCATCAGAGCAAGCTAGAGCACTGAGCAGACCCAGGGCTGCCACGCATCCAGCCTCCCTCTCATCGCCCAGCTGCAACCGCAGAAACAGGACTGCTTCCTCTGGGCAGATCCGGGCTGCAGAGAGAAAATCCCGTGCTGTGTTAGCAAGAAACACATGCCCATTCCTGAGGTTGGCGAGAAAGCTTTTGGCCAGGGCACTGCCAAGCATTGCCAAAGCTCCTCTCCTTACCCTGCAGCAGGATGCAGCGGGTCAGCTCTGTGCTATCAGCCTCGCTGTGCTGCCTGGTGTCATCAGAGAGCTGTGGGAACAAGGTCCGTTTTAGAAAATCGCATCAGCACTGAGGACAGGAAAGAAACTGTGCTGCCAAGCTCTCGTCTCCCTGGGCACTCTCAGGGAGAGGACATGCAGACAAAACCTGGCCTGCCCAACAGCATCCCTGGGGGCACACGCATGGCTCTGGAGGAGCCTCAGGCATGCAGGAGCTACAGCTGAGCACCTGTCAGAAGCTCAGAGCTCTGCAGTCCTCCTGAGACTTGGACAAGAGGGAAACTGCTGTGGGTGCAAGGATAGGCTCCCCTTACCTGGTAGAACATGGCACTGGTAATGGCCAGAAACTTGTCCTTGGGGATGATGGTCTGAACTCCCTCTAAGGCCTCCAGGAAGATAGTGAGGCTCTGTAAGAGACCAGGAGAGGAAAAAAGCGCTGCAGCCACATCTAGCCACTTGGGAGCGGAGAAACTGTTTTCCAATGGTTTCTCCACTGGGGGAAGCTCCTGCACACTGTTTGGCATTCTTGTTTGTCCCCCAACTCTCAGCAGCACCCAAAGTCTCTCTGCTTTCAACCGAGCCCTGTTGGCATCGTTTGCAAGCATTTCCCACCCAGCATCCCTCTTCTCCCTCATCAGATGCAACTAAACGTGGTCTGCCTGGTTGTTAGCACAGAGCTCCTCAGGCACTCAGAGCCCCACGGTGGTGGTTGTGAAGCCTCCCATCCCCAGAAGATGGGCCCCACTGACTCCTGGCTCCCTCCTGGTTCCTGTCCCCATTGTTCTTCCCTTGACGGAAGAGCTCAGGAAGCCTCAGACCTCCCTTGATCACCTGTTCCTTCTTTCTCCAAGGGTTCCCCACCTCCTCCCCGCATCCCCCTGACCCCTCGTGGCATTTGCATGGGCCCCACATCCACCCTGAGCCCTGCACAACATCTCACCTTGGTCACTCTGCAGATGTCTTGGACCTCCTGATACGGGCGCACGAGCCAGAGGAGCTGCTCCCAGACGTGCTCTCGGTGCAGCTCCTCTTGCAGGAGGACAGCCATCATGGCAGTCACAGCCCCAAAGACGGCCTGTTTGTCCTGGAAAGGAATGGCAGAGGCCCGGCATCAAAGACTGAAGGTCTGCCCTTCCGACAGAGAGGGCTTTCTCTTTTCCTTCCCCTTCCCCATACCCCCTTGCCCAGCAGGAGATGAGCTCGCTCTGGACAGCAGGGAGATTTTCCCCACACCCTCGTCCCCAGCACTCCCTGCCACAGTGCTGTGACATGCAGCTGCTTCCTGGCACGGAGATGCAGCCCCGAGCGCAGTTTGGGGCCCTTTGCAGAGCCAGCCCACTCCCTCTCATCACCCCTCTGCTCTCAGCCCACTGGGCACAGACAGAGCTGCTGACACGGAGGTCCCTGCTGCCATCCTGGGCTGGGAACGCAGCAGTGCTCACCTCTTCCTCCTTGCAGTCCTGCCAGTTTGTCAGCACGGAGAAGAAGAGCAGGTGCAGATTCTCGTAGATTTGTTCTTTCTGCACGGCAGGCCGGGGGCATTGCTTTCCAGAGCAGAAGTGAACCTGGACTCCTTCTGACCATTGTTTCACAACTGAGAAAACAAAATGAAACAACAAAATAAACGAAGAATTAATTTTAAAAGAAAAAACAAACAAAACCAAACCAACAAGAGAAAAGGGAGCCTGTGAGAGTCTGCAGGGCAGGATGCAAGGGCTGTCCTGAGACCCCCTGCTCTGGAGCCAGCACTCACCAGCACAAGCGAGGCGCAGGGTCCGGCCGCTCCTCACCTGGCCCACCACACTGCGCAGGCCAGCCAGCATCAGCCACGTGAAGGGGATGCACTGTGGAGCTGCAGAGGAGAAGGAGAGGTCCACAGTCAGAGCCCTGGCAGCAACAGAGGAGGGGGCGAAGCCCTGCATCCCCCAGAGAGGAAAGACCCCTTTCCCCAGTTGTCATAGGTGTAGGGTGGCTGAGAGCACTCTACCGTAGATGCCGAACAGTTTGCTGAGGGTGATGAGCACGAAATCCTTGGATACCTCCCCGATGGCCTTCAGCTGGCCCTGGAGCTCAGCCATCACCAAGCTGAAATGCATCCGGGCCAGAGCCACCAGGACGTTGCTGGCAGCCATCCTCACGTTGTCCCTGACACCCTGAAAAGGAGTCACTGGTGACACACCGTCCAGGAGACTGCCTGAGACCCTGGGAAGGGCTGAGCCACCGCCGTCCACCAGCACAACACCAGCACGGGCAGCGGCTCCCTTTGCCTTTGGCTGTAACCCCTCACCTGGGCTGCCGTCAGGTCCCGGGACACCTCTGCCAGCAGCCGGTTCACCACTCCGCACGGCGGGCGGCTGTCGTCTTCCCACAGGGCGCCCTCCAGCTCGCGGTACACCTGTGCTCGATCACCCTGGGGACAGGGACCAGTCATGCTTTGCTTTGCCCTTGCTCTCGGGGAGCCGCCCACTGCCACCCATCACCGTGCCGGTGTGGTGCCGCGGCCCGGCACCCACAGGACCACGGCACTGCGCCACGGCAAGGATTCACGGCCGGACGTCCCCAGCTCACCTCCCGGTCTTGCAGGCGCTGTTGCAGCACAGTCACAGCGGAGACAGGGACAGGGCTCGGCACCCTGCTTCTCTCCCTGCGACGCGTACGTCTGGGCACGCAGCCCACACAGGCAAAGAGACCTGGAAGCAAAGAGCGGAGCAGCTGCCGCCGGTGTCGCTCGGAGCCAGGGCCGAGCATCCGGCCGGCTCTGGGAGGAACGCTCCTCCAGCCCCACGGTTGGCGGGGACGGGGGAGGGAGCTTTCCCCTTGCTGGGGTGCCGGGGAAACCACGGCGGGCAGCTGCGCTCAGCAGAGCGAGGACGGTGCTGCCGGCGCGGCCTGAACTGACTCTGGAGGCACACGTGCGCTCGGGCGGCGTCACGGCGTGCGGAGAGGTGGAGGGACTCACCTCGAAGGGCTCTCAGCCGCTCCATGACAGCAGGAAATCTCCAGGTAGACGCAACGCTCTCTCTGGTTCCGCTTTCTGCGGGTCCCACAAGCGGACTGAGCCACCGCTCCCACCGCTGCCACGAGGGCGCACGAGGTACCACTGTGACATCACAGCGCAGTGTCACCTCACAGGGAATGGCTGGGGACCAGGCAGCACGCAGGGCAGCCCTGCAGGCCCCCAAACGCAGCATGTTCTGTGATGCACTCGGCTCTGGGGTTCCGGTTCCATGCGGAATTCCAAGCAGGGAATGACCTCAGCTGGGGGAGAGCCCCTGCCAGGGAGCAGCTGCTGGGCACCGCTGCCCGGCACTGTCTCAGTGACTGGGGACTCCATGCCGGGAGGTCCCTCTGGATCACATCCCTCCCTTCTACTCTGCCAGCTGTACCACCTCACTGGGTATCATCAGCAAATTTGCTGAGGGTACACTTGTGTCATGGAATCATAGAATCTTGGAATGGCCTGGGTTGAAAAGGACACCATGATCACATAGTTTTAACCCCCCTGCTGTGTGCAGTCACAACCAGCAGCCCAGGCTGCCCAGAGCCACATCCAGCCTGGCCTTGCATGCCTGCAGGGATGGGGCATCCACAGCCTCCTTGGGCAACCTGTTCCAGTGCCTCACCACCCTCCGTGTGTTGTTTCCACTGCCCATGACATTGATGAAAATGCTGAAGAGCACCAGTCCCAGGATGGACCCTTAGGGGACACCACTCACGACTGGCCTCCACCCGGACTCAGAACCGGTGATAACAACCTCTGGCTGTGACCATCAGACCAATTATTTACCCACAGAATGATTCAGCCTTCAAATCCATCTCTCTCCACCTCAGAGATAAGGACGCAATGTGGGAACATGTCAAAAGCCTTCCACAAGTACAGGGAGATGACAGCAGTTGCCCAATGCCCACTGATGTCGTCACTCCAGGAAGGCTTCAAAATACATCAATAGAATTTCAAACTGTGCATTCAGCTGGTTTTATTGAAATGAAAATAAAGTGATAAATACATAGGAAAATAAAGAAAACACACCTCTTGAAAGTACTGCAAATCTTATTATACCAATATCAATAGGCTAGTTAGGAGTAGAGAGAATAACTTTAAAATAATGGAATTTGAGTTGCTTAAGCATTTCTTCACTAAATGCTGGCTTAAATATTAAATCTCTGTCACTTACAGGTATTTGTATTGAGCTCAACCGTTTGGCTTTTTAAAGGAAAAAATCTGAGACATTACCATCTCAGTTTTTGTACTAATACGATTTGACAGCAGCAGTAAAACGGAGCCATTGCTAATTGCTTCTACATAGAGATTATTAAGGATTTTCTATCTGAACAGCAGAATACTTGCATTTCTAATAAAACCTCCAGAAGAGAAATCACGCTTTGGTTCTGCTGATGTGTTCTTATCAGTTATTGCAGCTTTCAGGTAACTCTTAGTTTGCCCTTATCGAACTTTCTGTTTAGGGGAGCAACTCATGTGAGAAAGGAGGAAAGATGATACGTGGAAAGTATTACACACACTAATCTCTATTGTAGAAAATGCTGGCATACAAAATAATCTCCTTTATTAAAAAGCGTACAGTTAAGAGTCCAGCCCACATGAAGATTGAAGCTTCACTTCTTTTGGTGTCTGTCTGGAGCTCTGCTGCTACATTTCTAATAACATTAGAAACATGACAAACCTAGCTAGCAACACTAACCTTAGAGTCTAAACCATGAAAAAGAAAAGGGAAGGCAGCAATTTCACATTTCCACTGCTGTCACCGTCCCAGGAGGTGACTAGGCTGCATTATTTTCAACAGCTGAAGTCATCAGGGCCCAAACTGTTTAACTGCAACTCTGAAAGTCACAATTAATACAGTACAAATACAAGTACTCTGCTATGCAGTGTGTCCTGACGCAGACTGAAATTAAAACATGATTGCTTATCTCTGTGGCTGAAAGGAAAAACTGAAATCTTCCATTCAGTTCAGCAGTCAGCTCCTCCAGCTGACACAAGTCCAAATGTTCTATTGCACTCACTCATAAATAAAGCATGGGGCAGATCTGCTAGGTTTACAAATTGCTGGAGGAGATGGTGTCTGCAGATTGCCTTTCCTTTGCCCTCTTCTACTACATGTGAGAGGAATCCAAACTGAGTTCTTCCTCTGCCTGGGGCATCTGGAACCCACACAGTCAGATCCGATAGTAGGAGAAAAATTCTAAGAGTGGTGAGGTGCTGAACACCTCAATAGAAAGCAGAAAACTCTCCAAATCCTGTCCTTATTGCTTGTGTCCCACACTGAAGTTAGCTTTTTCCTTCCCACCAAGGGCTGCAGTCTTTGATTCTCTCCATCTTCCCCCATCTTGCTCCCTTGCCCATCACAGGAAAGCTCTACTTTCTAAAGTGCACACGATGCCTTGTTTACCTGCTGCCATGCTGCTCAGTACCGTCTCTTCTCCTGCTCTGTGCTGGAATACATTCAGACACAGCCTGATTTTCCAAGAAATCAAGCTCACAGTTCTGTTCCGACCATTACTGGATTGTGGAAGGATGCTCCCAGCAATATGCCATTCAGCAGGTAGAGCTTGTTGCTGGGAGGATGGTAAGATTTGACTCAGAAAGAAGGCTGTCACTGCAGCCAAAACCTTGTCAGAAGAGAGACGTGAGCTTGTCATTTGTCCATTGCATTCCTTGCAGGTTTGATATAGCACATGAAGATTTCGGTACATCAGCAGTGAGCTTTCACCATTCTCATCTTCACTTGTGATTGCTTGGGTGATTTACATACCAGCAGCACAAGGAGCCTTTATACTTCTTCTTCCTTTGTTTTCTTATTGGAAAATCACTGTGAGACAGGTAAAATGGTTTACAAGTGTCAGTGCAATATATTTGCTTCTAGTAATGCAGGTGTATTGATGCCTTGTTTTTCATCTGGCGAATGTACTTTGTAAGTAAGGGAGATTTAGGTTGGACGTCAGGGGGAAATTCTTTACAGAGAGAGTGGTGAGGTACTGGAACAGCTGCCCAGGGAGGTTGTGGATGCCCCGTCCCTGGAGGTGTTCAAGGCCAGATTGGATGGGGCCCTGGGCAGTCTGGTCTAGCATTAGGTGGAATGGTTGGTGGCCCTGCGTGTGGCAGGGGGGTTGGAGATTCATGATCCTTGAGGTCCGTTCCAACCCTGGCAATTCTGTGATTCTGTGATTCCTTGATAAAATTCCTTACTACCTTCAGTTTTATGGTCAAAGCAGTGTTTGAGCTGGTAATGTATTCTTGAACAGCACTGCTGCCTTTAGCATTTGTATGTTTAGATATGAAAAGAGAACATGGTCATTATTTCACGATGAGAATTACAATACTGTAAAATGCCACTGTATGAATGTGGCTTTTCTTCTTTCTTTTTTTTTTCTTTTCTTTTTTTTTTTATTGCAATGCTGAGTGTATGATTGATTCAAGATAAACATTTTTTTGTAAGTCAATCTCTATACCTGTTTTGAAAAATATGTGGTTTTATTTCTCATTATTTAAAAATTGTCAGGCGTGAAGAATCAGGAGGTCACTCATGATACAAGATCAGTAAATATCTCACGTCAAGGTTAGAGAACATTCTCTCTGTGCATTTTAACAGAGGAGCTGCATCTGTACGTAACTGTAGCTACACACGATGAGCTTTTCTTGAAGGTAGGCAGGAAATTTGGTCTGCGCTGGAACAAAAATCCAGTCCTGCTTTGACTGCTCTACTTTTCACTGAGATAAAAAAATGGCATCATTCTGCAGGATGAACTAGATATACGGAATTTGGCACTGCCCTTAAATTTTGTGTAGTGAACTGAGGGACATCAGAGCTTTACAGATTTCTACATATTCTCATGGAGAAATCTAGAGAGATCACAGGACGTAACACTGAGCTTGTGAATAACATGAATAACAAAACACTGATGTTTTTCAGAAGACCAGAAGCTGTAGAGGATCAAGTAGCCTGGCTAGAAAAAGAGTGCACTGAATAATTGGCTGGATTAAATGAACTGCAGTGTATTTGCAGTGTTTATTCTGGAGTACTGCAGGAGTAGACTAATTTTTGGCATCCTATGAGGAGATACTACAGCATTTACATTCTGATTAAATCATAGAATCACAGAATGGCCTGGGTTGAAAAGGACCACAATGATCATCTAGTTTCAATCCCCTGCTCTGTGCAGGGCAGCCAACCACTAGACCAGGCTGCCCAGAGCCAAATCCAGCCTGGCCTTGAATGCATACAGGAGTGGGGCATCCAGAACTTACTTGGGTTTTCACTTTCTGGTAATATTCCAGAGATGTCATGCAGCCGGGAGGAGAGGACCAAAGTGCCACCTGATGAGGACCTGCTGAAAACTGAGAGATTCTTCAGTCTGTGTTTGTCTAGTTTGAACTATTGGCAAACTGTCAGGTGGATCCTCAGGGTCCAGATGAATGAGAGATCGCCAAAGCGAAAGACAATTTGCTGACAGTCCATGGAAACAGGAATCCTCCTGGGCTCTGGCACTCAAAGACAAAGAGAACAGGAAAACCAGATGTGTTTCCCTGCCCATGGCAAACACCAGCCTTTCCATCCTTACAGTCCTTCCTGCCATCAGCAGAGACATTTTGCTTTCTTGTGCCACTTCATCCCTTTAGCATCTGGCATTCTAACAAAAAAGTACTTACAAGGAATTTTAATATTTTCATATTAAATGTCAGAATTAGAACCATTATGTTTACCAAATATTTAAAACGTTCAACCCAGTGAGAAGTGAATTGATGTTGCATTTAGCATTCAGATAAGAACTTGTAAAGGAAGTAAAAAGTGCTGCTTTCATAAACTATAGTCTCATTGTCAAGCCTTGCGCTGTCTCAGCAGATTATTACAGAATGTTCATTCAAGCAGGAATTCAGAGATGCGTCTGAATTGATAAGAACAACGAGTAATTAAGAAAGCTTGACTGCAGTCTGCTTGAGGATTCCAGTCTGAAGTGTGTTCCACCTGATGACAACTGGGAATGTCTTTCTCTCACCATTAGAACCATTGCACCTCTGACTAAACACATAGCTAATCACCACTGAAAACTAACTACATGTTGATTAACATTCAGAGAGAATGTGCAGGTGTCCTTTTAGGAACTGGCCTACAGTATGCTAAGAGGGATGGATGTGGGGACATGAGGATAACGTGCCCTCTGCCTTTTAAGACAGCCCCAGCAGAGCAGGTCAGCAGGCTGAAGAGCTGCGTGGGTCACCAGGGCTCAGAGACTTCACTCGGCCATCTGAAAGTTGAGGGACTTCAGCCCAAGCTGCCCTTTTCCATGCAGGCAAGGAGGCCAAGAGAAGGTGGATCGGCACGGTTCTGGTGCAGACAGGGGCTGCAGTGTGAGCAGGCCTACACAGACAAGGCTGTGCCCACACAGAGTGACAGCAGCTTTCGCTGTGAGCAGATTCCCAGGGGGCCTGAGCCATGGCAGTTCTTGATGGCAGCATGTTCCCATCAGCCCTGGAAGTCTTCTCTGGACGTCTGTCGCATTCTGGAATCCACACTGAGGACGCAGTCGCTGTGTCAGAGCAGCTGGCAGAGTCACGGGGAACCGTGACGTAGTTGGCCCAGGGAGCAACAACAAGGCCTGCACTGCTCAGCCAGCCCAGGCCAAAGGGGAGCACGAGAGAGAGCAGAGGAGAGAGGGGGGAAAGAGGGCCAGGAAGGAAAGGCCTGTGCCTGAATGGACGTGTAGCAGCAGCTGCTGACAGCAAACTCGGTGATGGCAGGGGCACAGCAGAGCAGTGCAATGCTGGCAGCTTCCTGTGTCTTTCACACAGGCACTGCAGACATGGCCAGCACTGGGAGATCAGCAGAACTGCTGCACACCTCTGCCAGCCCAGGCCAGAGGAGTGCAGAACAGTGAGCTGCTGCTGAGGGGAGAGAGGATGGCCTGAGAGCTGACCTGAGAGGCAGGGCTGGCTGTGTTACAGCAGCCTCTGTGTCCTCCTCCTGTGTCTGTGAGGGCCAGAGGGCCAGAAGAGAACATGCCCAGACAACGAAGCCCTGCTGTCCTCTGCTGCTCAGCTGGAGAGATGTTCCGCCTTCCTGAAGGACGCTGATCCAAAGGGAAGGAATCAAAGGAAGTCCAGGCTGGCTGTCCTTGTGGGCATCAGCTGCTGGCAGCTGCCTCTGTGCTGCCATGGGCAGGGCACAGCACACACAGTGTTTGCAGTTCCCTGTGTGACACTGGCCCTGGTGACCTGACAGCCAGAGGGAGACAAGAGAAAGAGCTGCCTCCCTCTGCCAGATGAGGCAAAGGTGAGAATCCCAGAATCACAGCATGGCCCGGGTTGGAAAGGAGCTCAAGGTTCATGAATCTCCAACCCTTGGCTCTCCAAGGGTGCACAGGGGGCTTTGTTCTCCCTGTGGTGCAGCTTCAGTGCCAACTCACAGCTGAGCTGGTTGGCACACTGTGACAGCCTGCCGCTCTGAAGCTCTTGGGGCAGTGCTCAGTTCTTTCTGAAGTACTCTGCAAAATGCTGCTTCTCCTTCACCAAGTCTGTTTCCAGACAGACGTCTTTTTCTCCTCTGTACACACAAACAGTATCTTGTAACTCCCTGGCACAGTGCTCAGAAGTGATACTTCTGGAAGCACGTCAGAGAAAAGTGGCCTTGGCCCAGTGGACTTTCAGAGCAGATGAGAACAAGTCTTGGTTGACGGCTTTCTTCTGCTTCTGGAACTGCACAGGCAGGTTGTGTGTTGTCATACTTTATGCCAGAGTGCCAAACTGAAGCAGTTTCTGCAACCTCTTTTTTTCATACTTGTCACTCTTTGCTGAGACCTTAACTTAGTCATTTTTAATGCGCTCTCATCTAAACTACTGTGTCCTCCAGTGTCAGTGTTGTATGAATCAGGACTGTGGGATTTCATCAGTGAAAGGATTCTGCTCTAATGACTGTCATTCTAAAGCTGATATTGTTTCTACCGCATCAGGCTTGCATGAAGCATCTTTGATCAACAGAGAAATCAGAAAAATTGCTTTTCCTATTGCAGTTTCCTTTTAACTAGTGATGAAAGCTGTCAGTTTATTTTTGGCACCAGAAATCCTGGGATGCAACCAGGTTAGATAAGAAGTGAAACTGAGTGCACAGTAAAGGAACATAGATGAGATAGCATCACACAGCTCTGGAAAAGATGTTCCAGCTCTGTGTCTACCTACACCTTCAGGAGATGAAAAGTACTGGCTTACTGAGGTGTCCTGGGTTGCAGGTTCTGTTAGTCTCCTTTTTTGGAAGAGCTGCTTGCATTAAATACCTTGTAAGGTGAATGAGCTTGATAGAATCAGGGTGTGAAGGAGATGGATTGCTGTTTCCCTGAAGGTGCAGGAGTATTGCTGTGCCTACAGTCAGTAAACAAGGCAGAAATCACTGTGTTCCTCAGAATGAAAAACAAAGAATAAAAATCTTTTTGTGAGTGACAGCACGCCTGAATGAAGCACAAATCTAAACATTTAAAATAAGGGCTAGTGTCAAAGGGACTTGCAGTATTTCTCGTGAAGAAATATTTGATGCTTCTTTATGAAAGTCATCATAACAAAAGTGTACTGATGTCTTTGCTGAGGATTTCCTTGGTTCCAGCCTGAAGGTGTGCGCAGGCATGAGCAGGCAGTGCTGAGCTGCAGGTGAGTGCCTGTGTCCCACAGCAGGAAACCCGTGGATGTCTTCAGGGGGTTGAAATGGGCAGAGCTGTGAAACCTGCAGGCTTTCACTGAAATTGTCCTCTGCTTTATTTTGTAATCTTAGTTTCACCACTGCTTTCCAATATAATTTTCGTATGAATGCAGATACATGGGATAGGATTTAAAGTTTTTATGGTGCTGCTGTATAATTTTCTGTGGTCACCATAAGCCAATAAAAAAAATAAATGGTAATCAGGCAATCTATTAACAACCTGTGGCACGTGTCAAAACAATGAAATTCCTTGCAGGAAGACAATATTGCTATACAATAATGTGGCAATCCAAAACTGTTAATTATACTTGATGAGCTGGAGATAATCCTGAAATGCAGGACTTTGATCTTAGCCAAGAAAAATAAACCGTATTATCATTCTTAAATTGGCAGCTGCTATAAAAAGCCTGTGTCTTATTTCCCTTTTAGTAACACTGGCTAAATCAGAGAAAGTGATAAAAGAATTCCATGATTGCAGCTCAGGGATTCTTTCCCACTTGACCAGAAGTAATCTATGTCCTAAAATGTCTGTAAATACTTTTTCTACCTTATTTTGCCAGATATATTGATATTTGAGATGAATGGCAAAAACGTTTTGCGTACATAGATAAGCAATGCAAATTTCCTGGATTGTTTTAGAGAAAAAAGCTCCGGTTATCTGATCGTTTCCATACAGAAATAAGATTTACAGAAAAATTCTCATTATTATTATTCATGCATGAATAAGTTCAAAAAAGAGATGTGGGGGATGTTGTTTCAATTCCAGCTGATTGTAGGAAGGACTGTCAGGATGGAAAGGCTAGTGTTAGCCATGGGCAGGGAAACACATCGGGTTTTCATTTTCTCTATCACTTTCAGTGCCAGATAAACAGGGGAGTGTGTGCCTGCAACTTGGACCCATCCTGCCCTCTTCTGCTGAGATGGAGAAATGTTCCAGCTTCTAGAAGGACATCAGGACAAAGATATGTAATGAAAATAAGTCCAGGCTGGCTGTCCTTGTGGGCATCAGCTGCTGGCATCTGGACTTCTGCTGCCATGAGCATGGCAAAGCAGGTAAAAGATTGCGTTTCCTTGTGTGACACAGGAGCTCTTGACTTGAAAGCTAGAGGGATGCAATACAAAGAGCTGCAACCTCTGCCAGACATGGCAAAGGTGAGTGGGATGTTGTTTCCATTGCTGATGATTGCAGGAAGGACTGTAGGGATGGAAAGGCTGGTGTTTTCCATGGGCAGGGAAACACAGCTGGTTTTCATTTTCTCTTTCTCTTTGAGTGCCAGTTAAAGAGCAGAGTGTGCCCTCACCTTGGACCCATCCTGCCCTCTGCTGCTGAGATGGTGAAATGTCCCGGCTTCTAGAAGGACATCAGGACAAGGATATGTAATGAAAATAAGTCCAGGCTGGCTGTCCTTCTGGGCATCAACTGCTGGCATCTGCATTGCTGCTGCCATGAGCATGGCAAAGCAGGTAAAAGATTGCTTTTCCTTGTGTGACACAGGAGCTCTTGACTTGAAAGCTAGAGGGATGCAATAGAAAGAGCTGCAACCTCTGCCAGACATGGCAAAGGTGAGTGGGATGTTGTTTCAATTAGTGTTGATGTCAGGTAGGACTGTAAGGATGGAAAGGCTGGTGTTTGCCATGGGCAGGGAAACACATCTGGTTTTCATTTTCTCTTTCTCTTTGAGTGCCAGATAAAGAGCAGAGTGTGCCCTCACCTTGGACCCCTCCTGCCCTCCTCTGCTGCTGCTGAGAAATGTTAGAGCTTCTAGAAGGACATCAGGACAAAGAGATGTAATGAAAATAAGTCCAGGCTGGCTGTCCTTGTGGGCATCAGCTGCTGGCATCTGCATTGCTGCTGCCATGAGCATGGCAAAGCAGGTAAAAGATTGCGTTTCCTTGTGTGACACAGGAGCTCTTGACTTGAAAGCTAGAGGGATGCAATAGGAAGAGCTGCAACCTCTGCCAGACATGGCAAAGGTGAGTGGGATGTTGTTTCCATTGCTGATGATCGCAGGAAGGACTGTAAGGATGGAAAGTCTGGTGTTTCCCATGTGCAGGGAAAGACATCTGGTTTTCATTTTCTCTTTGTCTTTTTGTTCCAGAAAAAGAGGAGAGTGTGCCCTCACCTTGGACCCCTCCTGCCCTCTTCTGATGAGATGGAGAAATGTTCCAGCTTCTAGAAGGACATCAGGACAAAGATGTGTAATGAAAATAAGTCCAGGCTGGCTGTCCTTGTGGGCATCAGCTGCTGGCATCTGCATTGCTGCTGCCATGAGCATGGCACAGCAGGTAAAAGACTGCTTTTCCTTGTGTGACACAGGAGCTCTTGACTTGAAAGCTAGAGGGATGCAACAGAAAGAGCTGCAACCTCTGGCAGACATGGCAAAGGTGAGTGGGATGTTGTTTCAATTATTGCTGAAGTCAGGAAGACTGTAAGGATGGAAAGGCTGTTGTTTGCCATGGGCAGGGAAACACATCTGGTTTTCATTTTCTCTTTGTGTGCCAGAAAAAGAGCAGAGTGTGCCCTCACTTTGGACCCCTCCTGCCCTCTTCTGCTGAGATGGAGAAATGTTCCAGCTTATAGAAGGACATCAGTACAAAGATGTGCAATGAAAATAAGTCCAGGCTGGCTGTCCTTCTGGGCATCAACTGCTGGCATCTGCATTGCTGCTGCCATGAGCATGGCAAAGCAGGTAAAAGATTGCTTTTCCTTGTGTGACACAGGAGCTCTTGAGTTGAAAGGTAGAGGGATGCAATAGAAAGAGCTGCAACCTCTGCCAGACATGGCAAATGTGATTGGGATGTTGTTTCAATTAGTGTTGATGTCAGGTAGGACTGTAAGGATGGAAAGACTGGTGTTTGCCATGGGCAGGGAAACACAGCTGGTTTTCATTTTCTCTTTCTCTTTGAGTGCCAGATAAAGAGCAGAGTGTGCCCTCACCTTGGACCCATCCTGCCGTCTGCTGCTCAGAGGGAGAAATGTTAGAGCTTCTAGAAGGACATCAGGACAAAGATATGTAATGAAAATAAGTACAGGCTGGCTGTCCTTGTGGGCATCAGCTGCTGGCATCTGCATTGCTGCTGCCATGAGCATGGCACAGCAGGTAAAAGATTGCTTTTCCTTGTGTGACACAGGAGCTCTTGACTTGAAAGCTAGAGGGATGCAATAGAAAGAGCTGCAACCTCTGCCAGACATGGCAAAGGTGAGTGGGATGTTGTTTCCATTGCTGATGATTGCAGGAAGGACTGTAGGGATGGAAAGGCTGGTGTTTGCCATGGGCAGGGAAACACAGCTGGTTTTCATTTTCTCTTTCTCTTTGAGTGCCAGTTAAAGAGCAGAGTGTGCCCTCACCTTGGACCCATCCTGCCCTCTGCTGCTGAGATGGTGAAATGTCCCGGCTTCTAGAAGGACATCAGGACAAGGATATGTAATGAAAATAAGTCCAGGCTGGCTGTCCTTGTGGGCATCAGCTGCTGGCATCTGCATTGGTGTTGCCATGAGCATGGCACAGCAGGTAAAAGATTGCTTTTCCTTGTGTGACACAGGAGCTCTTAACTTGAAAGCTAGAGGGATGCAATAGAAAGAGCTGCAACCTCTGGCAGACATGGCAAAGGTGAGTGGGATGTTGTTTCAATTAGTGCTGATGTCAGGAGGACTTTAAGGATGGAAAGGCTGGTGTTTGCCATGGGCAGGGAAACACATCTGGTTTTCATTTTCTCTTTGTGTGCCAGAAAAAGAGCAGAGTGTGCCCTCACTTTGGACCCCTCCTGCCCTCTTCTGCTGAGATGGAGAAATGTTCCAGCTTATAGAAGGACATCAGTACAAAGATGTGCAATGAAAATAAGTCCAGGCTGGCTGTCCTTCTGGGCATCAGCTGCTGGCATCTGCATTGCTGCTGCCATGAGCATGGCACAGCAGGTAAAAGATTGCTTTTCCTTGTGTGACACAGGTGCTCTTGACTTGAAAGCTAGAGGGATGCAATAGGAAGAGCTGCAACCTCTGCCAGACATGGCAAAGGTGAGTGGGATGTTGTTTCCATTGCTGATGATCGCAGGAAGGACTGTAAGGATGGAAAGTCTGGTGTTTGCCATGTGCAGGGAAAGACATCTTTTTTTCATCTTCTCTTTGTCTTTGTGTGCCAGAAAAAGAGGAGAGTGTGCCCTCACCTTGGACCCCCCCTGCCCTCTTCTGCTGAGATGGAGAAATGTTCCAGCTTCTAGAAGGACATCAGAACAAAGATGTGTAATGAAAATAAGTCCAGGCTGGCTGTCCTTGTGGGCATCAGCTGCTGGCATCTGCATTGCTGCTGCCATGAGCATGGCACAGGAGGTAAAAGATTGCTTTTCCTTGTGTGACACAGGAGCTCTTGACTTGAAAGCTAGAGGGATGCAACAGAAAGAGCTGCAACCTCTGCCAGACATGGCAAAGGTGAGTGGGTTGTTGTTTCAATTATTGCTGAAGTCAGGAAGACTGTAAGGATGGAAAGGCTGTTGTTTGCCATGGGCAGGGAAACACATCTGGTTTTCATTTTCTCTTTGTGTGCCAGAAAAAGAGCAGAGTGTGCCCTCACTTTGGACCCCTCCTGCCCTCTTCTGCTGAGATGGAGAAATGTTCCAGCTTATAGAAGGACATCAGTACAAAGATGTGCAATGAAAATAAGTCCAGGCTGGCTGTCCTTCTGGGCATCAACTGCTGGCATCTGCATTGCTGCTGCCATGAGCATGGCAAAGCAGGTAAAAGATTGCTTTTCCTTGTGTGACACAGGAGCTCTTGAGTTGAAAGGTAGAGGGATGCAATAGAAAGAGCTGCAACCTCTGCCAGACATGGCAAAGGTGATTGGGATGTTGTTTCAATTAGTGTTGATGTCAGGAAGGACTGTAAGGATGGAAAGGCTGGTGTTTGCCATGGGCAGGGAAACACATCTGGTTTTCATTTTCTCTTTCTCTTTGAGTGCCAGATATACAGGGGAGAGTGTGCCCTCACCTTGGACCCCTCCTGCCCTCCTCTGCTGCTGCTGAGAAATGTTAGAGCTTCTAGAAGGACATCAGGACAAAGATATGTAATGAAAATAAGTCCAGGCTGGCTGTCCTTGTGGGCATCAGCTGCTGGCATCTGCATTGCTGCTGCCATGAGCATGGCACAGCAGGTAAGGGATTGGTTTTCCTTGTGTGACACAGGAGCTCTTGACTTGAAAGCTAGAGGGATGCAATAGAAAGAGCTGCAACCTCTGGCAGACATGGCAAAGGTGAGTGGGATGTTGTTCCAATTAGTGCTGATGTCAGGAGGACTTTAAGGATGGCAAGGCTGGTGTTTGCCATGGGCAGGGAAACACATCTTTCTTTCATTTTCTCTTTGTGTTCCTGAAAAAGAGGAGAGTGTGCCCTCACCTTGGACCCATCCTGCCCTCTTCTGCTGAGATGGAAAAATGTTCCAGCTTCTAGAAGGAAATCAGGACAAAGATATGTAATGTAAATAAGTCCAGGCTGGCTGTCCTTGTGGGCATCAGCTGCTGGCATCTGCATTGCTGCTGCCATGAGCATGGCACAGCAGGTAAAAGATTGCTTTTCCTTGTGTGACACAGGTGCTCTTGACTTGAAAGCTAGAGGGATGCAATAGGAAGAGCTGCAACCTCTGCCAGACATGGCAAAGGTGAGTGGGATGTTGTTTCCATTCCAGATGATTGCAGGAAGGACTGTAAGGATGGAAAGTCTGGTGTTTGCCATGGGAAGGAAACACAGCTGGTTTTCATTTTCTCTTTCTCTTTGAGTGCCAGATAAAGAGCAGAGTGTGCCCTCACCTTGGACCCATCCTGCCGTCTGCTGCTCAGAGGGAGAAATGTTCCAGCTTGTCGAAGGACATCAGGACAAAGATATGTAATGAAAATAAGTCCAGGCTGGCTGTCCTTGTGGGCATCAGCTGCTGGCATCTGCATTGCTGCTGCCATGAGCATGGCACAGCAGGTAAAAGATTGCTTTTCCTTGTGTGACACAGGAGCTCTTGACTTGAAAGCTAGAGGGATGCAATAGAAAGAGCTGCAACCTCTGCCAGACATGGCAAAGGTGAGTGGGATGTTGTTTCAATTAGTGTTGATGTCAGGTAGGACTGTAAGGATGGAAAGTCTGGTGTTTGCCATGGGCTGGGAAACACATCTGGTTTTCATTTTCGCTTTCTCTTTGAGTGCCAGATAAAGAGCAGAGTGTGCCCTCACCTTGGACCCCTCCTGCCCTCCTCTGCTCAGAGGGAGAATGGCGAAGCTTGTGGAAGGACATCAGGACAAAGATATGTAATGAAAATAAGTCCAGGCTGGCTGTCCTTCTGGGCATCAGCTGCTGGCATCTGCATTGCTGCTGCCATGAGCATGGCACAGCAGGTAAAAAATTGCTTTTCCTTGTGTGACACAGGAGCCCTTGACTTGAAACTAGAGGGATGCAATAGAAAGAGCTGCAACCTCTGCCAGACATGGCAAAGGTGAGAGAGATGTTGTTCCAAATAGTGCTGATGTCAGGAGGACTGTAAGGATGGAAAGGCTGGTGTTTGCCATTGTCTGGGAAACACATCTTGTTTTCATTTTCTCTTTCACTTTGAGTGCCAGATAAACAGGGGAGAGTGTGCCCTCACCTTGGAACCCTCCTGCCCTCTTCTGCTGAGATAGAGAGATGTTCCAGCTTCTAGAAGGACATCAGGACAAAGATATGTAATGAAAATAAGTCCAGGCTGGCTGTCCTTGTGGGCATCAGATGCAGGCATCTGCATTGCTGCTGCCATGAGCATGGCACAGCAGGTAACAGATTGCTTTTCCTTGTGTGACACAGGAGCTCTTGACTTGAAAGCTAGAGGAATGCAATAGAAAGAGTTGCAACCTCTGGCAGACATGGCAAAGGTGATTGGGATGTTGTTTCAATTAGTGGTGATGTCAGTAAGGACTGTAAGGATGGAAAGGCTGGTGTTTGCCATTGGCTGGGAAAAACATCTATTTTCATTTTTTCTTTCTCTTTGAGTGCCAGATAAACAGGGGAGAGTGTGCCCTCACCTTGGACCCATCCTGCCCTCTTCTGCTGAGATGGAGAAATGTTCCAGCTTCTAGAAGGACATCAGGACAAAGATATGTAATGAAAATAAGTCCAGGCTGGCTGTCCTTGTGGGCATCAGCTGCTGGCATCTGGACGTCTGCAGCCATGAGCATGGCAAAGCACGTAAAAGATTGCTTTTCCTTGAGTGACCCAGGAGCTCTTGACTTGAAAGCTAGAGGGATGCAATAGAAAGAGCTGCAACCTCTGCCAGACATGGCAAAGGTGAGTGGGATGTTGTTTCAATTAGTGCTGATGTCAGGAAGGACTGTAAGGTTGGAAAGGCTGGTGTTTGCCTTGGGCAGGGAAACACATCTTGTTTTCATTTTCTCTTTCTCTTTGAGTGCCAGATAAACAGGGGAGAGTGTGCCCTCACCTTGGACCCATCCTGCCCTCTTCTGCTGAGATGGAGAAATGTTCCAGCTTCTAGAAGGACATCAGGACAAAGATATGTAATGAAAATAAGTCCAGGCTGGCTGTGCTTGTGGGCATCAGCTGCTGGCATCTGCATTGCTGCTGCCAAGAGCATGGCACAGCAGGTAAAAGATTGCTTTTCCTTGTGTGACACAGGAGCTCTTGACTTGAAAGCTAGAGGGATGCAATAGAAAGAGCTGCAACCTCTGCCAGACATGGCAAAGGTGAGTGGGATGTTGTTTCAATTAGTGCTGATGACAGGAAGACTGTAAGGATGGAAAGGCTGGTGTTTGCCATGGGCTGGGAAACACATCTGGTTTTCATCTTCTCTTTCTCTTTGTGTGCCAGAAAAAGAGGAGAGTGTGCCTGCAACTTGGACCCCTCCTGCCCTCTTCTGCTGAGATGGAAAAATGTTCCAGCTTCTAAAAGGACATCAGGGCAAAGATATGTAATGAAAATAAGTCCAGGCTGGCTGTCCTTGTGGGCATCAGCTGCTGGCATCTGCATTGCTGCTGTCATGAGCATGGCACAGAAGGTAAAAGATTGCTTTTCCTTGTGTGACACAGGAGCTCTTGACTTGAAAGCTAGAGGGATGCAATAGAAAGAGCTGCAACCTCTGCCAGACATGGCAAAGGTGAGTGGGATGTTGTTTCAATTAGTGCTGATTTCAGGAGGACTGTAAGGATGGAAAGGCTGGTGTTTGCCATGGGCAGGGAAACACATCTGGTTTTCATTTTGTCTTAATCATTCAGTGCTAGATACGAGGGGAGAGTGTGCCCTCACCTTGGAACTCTCCTGCCATCTGCTGCTCCGAGGGAGAAATGTTCCAGCTTCTAGAAGGACATCAGGACAAAGATATGTAATGAAAATAAGTCCAGGCTGGCTGTCCTTGTGGGCATCAGCTGCTGGCATCTGCATTGCTGCTGACATGAGCATGGCACAGCAGGTAACAGATTGCTTTTCCTTGTGTGACACAGGAGCTCTTGAGTTGAAAGCTCTAGGGATGCAATAGACAGAGCTGCAACCTCTGCCAGACATGGAAAGGTGAGTGGGATGTTGTTTCAATTAGTGCTGATGTCAGGAAGGACAGTAAGGATGGAATGGCTGGTGTTTGCCATGGGCAGGGAAACACATCTGGTTTTCATTTTCTATTTCTCTTTGAGTGCCAGATAAACAGGGGAGAGTGTGCCCTCACCTTTTAACTCCCCTGCCCTCTTCTGCTGAGATGGTGAAATGTCCCAGCTTCTAGAAGGACATCAGGACAAAGATATGTAATGAAAATAAGTCCAGGCTGGCTGTGCTTGTGGGCATCAGCTGCTGGCATCTGCATTGCTGCTGCCATGAGCATGGCAAAGCAGGTAAGGGATTGCTTTTCCTTGTGGGACAGCTGTTAAGCCATTCTGATTCACCCTTTGCATCCACAGCATACAGTTTTTTCCCACACTGGTGTTTCTATCCAGCAATGTGCATATATTTAGTGGTACAGAGGTTGGTGGCCTTGTGTGGAGGCCCTGGCTACTTTGGAGTCTGTTTTTCTTTTGCTGAGCTTCTCCTATCCAAACAGAATGGCCTTACAATATGCTTTCTGGTCCTTAATTCTATACCCATGCAATTTGTAACTATTACAGTTCTGTAAGTGAGAATTGATCACATGATTGAACAACTGTATTTCTAAAACATGTTATGAAATAACTTCTTTTTACTAATACTAATAAAGTCTTTCTACTTTTTCAAACTGTTTCTAAGGGCAAATTACAAAACACATGGTGCTGTACTGCTTCTGACCAATCCCACATTTGATAGCCAGTGCAGAAACAACATTCCATCCTACAGCATTAGCTAGTTCAGAGGTACCAGACGTGTATCTGGATGTGGCTGTTGTGCATAACTGGGGCTGAGGGATCAGAAATGACAGCTCCACTCTTGGAGACCACAGAACTAAAATGGAAAGATAAAATAGTTGCAGGGCAATTGTTCTGTGTGCCTGAAGCAGGGACCGATTTATGGGGGAGAGATTTAACAGTTAAATGAGGATTACAGCTGAAAGTCTGTGAAACAGATATCAGGGGTCAATGAATGTGTTAACAGCTGGTGATGAGAAGAAATGAATCCAAAGGTGTGGACAGGGGAAGGAAATCGGGGTGGACTCACAATTTTCCCTTACAAAGAACTGCCCAAGGAGGGAGTGGAGCTGTGAAACAGCAACAATATCCCATAGCCTTAGAAGGGAGAGTGGGTCTAAAAGCTGTAACACAGACACTGGTTAAGGATGTCTTCTGGAACCTTGTCTGTGGCCTTATAACACCCCAATCCTGTCGGCACGGAAGGCAGACGGCACGTATCGGCTGGTGCAAGATGTAAGGAAATGACTGAACCCGTTCTCAAAAGACAGCCTGTGGTTCCTAACCCCTATACCCTAATGAGTCAGATCCCACACGGACAGCAGTGGTTTGGTGTGAGAGACCTCAAAGATGCTTTCCGGACAGCCTCTGGACTCAGAGAGAAATGGCTGCGTTTGTATGAGGACACATTGTAATCCTATCGTGATTCGTGATGATACTGTAGATACTGGAACTCGTGCTAATCCTTGTCTTTGCAGCATTTGAAGCAAGCAGCTGGTGCTGCTGTCATGCAGAAAGCTCCCTTCCAACCACTCAGCAAGCATTTGGATGAGAGAGCTTCCTGCTGGGGAGCCCTCCGACATCACTGCTGCCTCCTCCAGAACCATACCTGCAGATGCTTCAGAGCTCTTCAGCATGGACTTCCTTCCTCCCATCAGCAGCTGCTCCTGCACTGACCTTCATTCACACTGGGATACCATCTGCTTCCAGCAGGAGCTGACCTGCGAGACAGAGAAAGGAAACGTGGGATGAGCACCAATGCAGAAGCACAAGGCTGTGTCACCACCACGTCTTGCAGCCTTGGGAAGTCAGCTGCAACTGCAGCCTTGGTCAGAATTCTTTTGCTTTGGGGAGCAGATGGACTCGGAATGGAAGAACACGAGAAAAATGACATCTGTTTGAGCTCAGCAGACTTGAGAGGTGGGCCTGGGTGAACCTCATGAGGTTCAGCACAGCCAAGTGCAAGGTTTGCATTTGGGCCGGAGGAATCCCAGGCATTCTTTTGTCATCGTGGTGGTTTCCAATAGACCCCAACAATGAGACATCAGGTCGCCGTGTGGGCTCCTGGGTGACACTGCCATTTCCCAGCCATTGCAGCCTAGGGGCAAATAAAGTAAAATACTTCAGAAAGATCTCACACTGATTGCATATTTTACTGTTCTTTTACACAAAACAGAAGGGGAGGGCAGCAGATGCATGCAGCTGCATCAACACCCAGGCTGCTAAAGGAATGGAAAGACAGAAACATCAAATATCAATGCCTTATTCTAATGCAAGGAGGGAAGCTTTTTTCACTGTTACTTTTTATCATTTAAAATAAGCAGTTGGCACTCTTAAAGGAAAATCCTGGGCCCCAAGTTCTGGCAGTGTGGCAATCTGGCACAGACTCCGCTGTGAATGATCCAAACAGTCTGTTCCAGATTTTAACATCCCGTATATGCATTCACAAGTTTTCTCTCTTGACTTCCCCTTACAGCCGTTAGATGCCAGCAAAACATCCCACAAACACTCCTTACCTCTGTGCACACAGGCACCCATCCAACCAGAGCCATCAGTCATTCCCAGCCATGCGCTCTTCCTCCAATCATGGTCAGCATCACACGGCCGTCACGCAGCTCACTTGACTCAGTTTTTCTCTTCTTTCTGGAGGTGTCCTTGCTTCTCAGCCTTACCTTCTCGTGATGTTTATCTCGCTCTGCAGCTCCTGCTCTGAATAGGCTTTCTTGGATTCCCGCATGACAGGCACAAAATGCAGCCACAGCCCCTGCCACCAAGGTCAGCTCTTCAGCACACATTACCTGAGGAGCACTTGGCAACTCCTGCAACCTGAGCAGTGCCAGGAAGACTGTTTCACTTCTGCTTCTCCTGGCTCAGAAATTCATTTTCCTACCTAGAAAACGGAAAAAGAAAAGAAAGAAAAAAAATCCTGACATAAAGCAGACACAGTTGATACTATGGAATTCTGGAAGGCAAGGGATTTGCCCTCTATGATGAGAAGTTGACTGCAAAGAACTAAGAAGAGCCATGAGCAGGTTGTGAACTTGTGGGTAAAATCAGGAACTGCAGCAGTGCAGGGCTTCTGGAGGTGAGGGTCTGCTACAGCCGCCTGGAAAGAGAGCCTGTTGGTGGGAGCTGCTTCCTGCAGCCAGCAGAAGCATCGCACTCACTGACTCTCATCCTGATGGGGGATTCCAGTCAGTCTGGGAAATCAGCATGGCTGGCTGCAAGCAATCTGACAGACTCCTGGAGTGCAGTGAGAATCACTCTGTGGTGCAGGCATTGGGCACAGCAAGCAGAAGGGAAGCATTGCTGGACATGGTGCACACCAGGGGTTACGACAGGAGGCGGTCAGGGCTGCAGTGACCATGCCCTCCTTGAGTTGGTGATCTCAAGGAATGCGGGCCTGGCAGGAAGCAAAGGCAGGAGCCTGAACTTCAGGAGAGCCAGCTGCAGGCTGTTCCAGGAATTCTTGGACGAGATCCTCTGGAAAACTGTTTGTAGGGGCAAAGGGATGGAAAAGAGCTGGTCACTTTCTCAGAAAAAAACTTGCTCAGGTTGCACGCTGAGCTGCAGGAGAGGAAGGGGAGGAGGTGCCAGCACGGCTCTGCACGATGCTCTGCCACACTGGGCAGCTTGATCATGGCTCAGCAGTGGGATCTGATGTGGAGAAGGGGAGAAGGAAATCAAGGATGGGAGGGAACCATCAGACACAGTCGGTGAGTGTCTGTGAAGTCTTGCAGACCCAGAGATTCCCAGGTTGTTTCTGCTTGCGTAGCATCTTTGTGCTGCAGGGTGAGCAAAAGGTTCTGCTGCTTGATTCTTCTGCAGGAGCCGCCTAAAAGGGAAATGGCCACTGAGCTGCAGACCAAGCAGTACTGCCTGACGTTGGCCAGGGGGAGCTTCTCCTGCCGCAGTGTGATGATGACAGGTCTGGAGATGATCTGCAGGGCCAGTTCGTAGATGGGAGCCAGGAAAGGACATGATGGGAGGAGAGAGGTGTTAAAGAACAGCCAAGGCATGGAAATGCATCAGAAAGCCCTGAAAAGCATCACAAAGCCACAGCCAGGAAGCTTGGGAGTATCATGAGCAGCATCCAGGATGCGAGAGATTATTTGCTACCATGCCAAATGGTAGCAGAGCTCCCCCTGCAGACATCCCAAAGCAAGACAAAACAGGAACAAACCCGGAGCTGTGCTGCACGCACCCCACAGCCACAGCATTGCAAGCTGGGGTGCCTTGCTGTGTGCTGCATTCATCCCAGTCCGTGTGAATGAAGACTCTGGAGGCAGTCAAGACATTGATTGAGCACGAGTGTGCTTTTATTATTATATAAAGGACAGGAGGGTGTGAGAGGTCCACGGTGAAGATGGGACTCATCCTGTCTTGTCATGGAGAGAGTGGCTCAGAGCTCTCAGTGCTGCTATCCGGTGCCTGGGACTGGAGGCCTGATTCAAAGTCCCCCTGCAAGAGGCTCTGCTCCTCCTCACTGACGCTGACCTGCTCCTGCATGGAGGTGCTGCTGTTGGGGCACTCACACTGTGCTTCAGATGGGCTGCACTGCAGAGACTCCTGGTTCCAATCCAGGCTGCTGACTGTGGTTTCTGGCAGGCCCAGGTCAGCATTTTCAGCAGAGCCAGGTGTAATGAGGGCATGAACTTGAATGAGCTCCTTCTCTCCATCACTGTTGTCATGTGTAAGGCTGCTGTTGGAACTGCAGCAATTTGTGCTTCCTAAGAGCTCTCCACTGATGGAAGCAGAGAGAGCATCATTGCTACTTGCCCTGGATCTTATGGCTTGGCAAGGGCTCGATTCACCTAGAAAGGATACACAGGGGTTAGTGTCAAACTTTCACAAGCTGAATTACGACAGTGGTTCTTGATCAGGGGTGAAGATTTAGGCACGGGATTGAACGCTAGAAAGAGATACAAGTGCACTGCAAGCTTGAATTCGATGTTCCTGAAAAGCAGGGATTTGGAAGCTGCATTTGCACCCTTACCTGCCAGGACTACCACTGCTGTTTCAGAGGGCTGCCTGGCATTGCGCTGCAGTTGGCGTTTGCTGCCAGAGGATGGCTTCCTGAGGCTGAAGCAGCAACACCAACTGCTAGCTGGTGATTCCTCATTCTGGCTGGGTGGATTTTGTCTGGAGAGAGAAAACAGCCAATGCTGTGAGTCGTGCGTGGTGCAGGGTGAGGGAAGAGCAGCACTGAGCTCTTGGCAGCAGTTGCTTGTTCCTAGCACTGCCTGGTTTCTGCAGAAAAACACAAAAACCCACCCAAACAATGATGCTAGGTGCTGGAAAAGAAAGTCCTCTTTACCTGTCAGATGGAAAGTCGATGACGGTGTGGAATCTGCCCTGCCCAGCTGCAGGGCTTTCTTCCACTTCAATGTCCCTGCTGCTCTCTGTCACAGGGGGAGAGCTGCTGTGGCCTTGCCTCTGTGCCTGTGCCTCCTCCAGGCTTAGCAGCTTTGTGGCAGCAGAAGAGACCCCCACAGACTTGGGCCCTGGGAGAGAATTGTGCCCTGTCAGGGAAAACCACAGGTAAGAGCGAGGATCAGAAAGCAGCAGAACAGCCACCACAGCTCTGGGGGAGGTGCTGTATTTATCTCAGGCTTGCTTATCCGGGGCACTGGAAGAAGAGGAGCTCAAAATAACCATGTGGGAAGAGGTCTGTTTATGGCAAAGGACAAGGTTATAATGAAGAGCAGCTTACTGTATCAAAATAGGCAAGGAAAAACCCAAGGAAATGGGGGCAGGGAACTGAGAAAGCTTCGCTGCCACACTTGCATCAAGCTTCTCCTGCGTGCAAACATAATAATGACGGTTTCCTCCTTGTGAAGTTTGGGCTTGGACATTCTCAGCATCCAGCAACAGGATGCCATACCCTAATGGAAGCCCAGAGGTCTGCTGTCCCCTTGATGGTAAAAGAGTATCTCAGAGGTCCTGGAGAAGGCCTGCATTTGATCAAGGTGTCAGGTCAAGATCAAGCTAATGGAGGAAGACACTCACCTGCTGCATCTGCAATGTCTGCTCCGGATTTGGAGCAGAAGAGGACGTCTGTGTGGTTGATGATGAATTCCACCACATCCGACTGCGTCTGCAGCTCCATGCAGGCAGCTCTTCCGCTGGCGCAGGCAGACTCGTTCTGCTGTGATCTGTAGAAAAGGCAGATTTTAGAAGTCATTTCTCCAAGACTGTTTCCCCGAGTCTGAATTGTTGCAGCCAAAAGCTGTCAGCTGAGGCTCTGGAGACTTCCGCAGTGGGCAATCAGTGATGGCACTGCAGAAATCCTCCTGGATGATCAAGGACACGTCAGTCCCATCTAAAGAACAGAGCACAATTGTCACCTAGACATTGTCCCCGTGGGGATGGAGAGCAGCCCAGGCTCCTGCGCTTCTGTCAGCCACAGATTTTACAGGACAAGAGCACATTTGATGGAGAAAAAGAGAGGACTGTTTTTTTTTTTTTACTGGAGAACAGATGTCAGTGTTGTGTTGAAACAGAAGCAGAAGTTTACCTTAAGAGGTTTGGAGCCCACACAATGGCTAGGTTCTTGGCATGCATGTTTGTGGTGGTGGAGCTCCCAGCCAGACACGCCAAGTGTCTCATCAGGTACTCCAGTGTCCTGGAAAACAAGAGAGGCAAACGTTCAGCACCAACGAGCATGCCGTGCTGCAATTCAGAAAGACAAAGGCTGGAACCGCATCGTTGCCCTCTGCAATGCAGCAGGGCTGAGCTCAGCAGGCTGAGGGCAGCACTGACCTGTAGTGAGGAGCGGGCAGCTGCTGGATGACGTCCTGCATTCTGAGCAGCCGCTCCTCCTCTGTAGCGGCACCAGCAGCATCCTGGAGTAGTGCAGAAAGGGAGCGAGACACCAATCAGGCTAGTACACCACTGCGAGTAAACCTCGTGGGGCTGACAGCAAAAGGGCCTCCGAGCTGGGGCACTGCTGCAGCCATCTGCCAAGAGGCCCAGGAAGAGGGAAATGAAAGACGTGGCCTTGTGCTTACCGAGAACTTGCCGTACAGCTGGTGGGTGAGCAGAGGGTTCGGGAGCTCCCTGAAGTACATCTTGCAGAGGGAGCTCACGCTGTGAATGTCACGGACGGTGAGCTCAGGAATCTGCTCCGACTCAAATTCCTGCCTGGAGAGAGGGACGCAAACCCGGTTGAGCGAGAGGAAGGCAAGCCCAAAGCCACACCAGATGCACTCAGGCTGTGTCAGTCGCAGCACTCTTACCGCAGTCTCTGGATGTTGGACGCGACGCCGGACAGGCGGTATATCCCCTGCACCACGCCGTGCTGCTCAATGAACTCAGCGCAGCTCTGGAGGACCTGGGGGACTGAAGAACACGTGCCAGCCGTCAGTGGAGCTCCTGATTCAATCGTGCTGCAGGCTGTGCTTCACATCCCATCCACTAAGCCCAGCCAGGCTTGGCTGAAGCAAATACAGATGTGCTTGTCTCTTAGGAGCATCCGCCTCACTTTATCCTTCAGCCATCAACTCCCATTACACGTGTCTCCACGGCTATCAGCCTGCCCCCTGCTAGATATGAGCTCCCTTTCATCTTCTTTAGATGCCCAGCAGAGGAAGATCTCAGGAATGGGCAGCTCCTTACCATCACGACCGGAGTGGAGAAGATGCTCTCCCAGGTCACCGCCAAACACCCTTTCCTTCTCCACCTCCCGCTCGGTCGGTTTCTTTGGGCGGGCCTTCACCAAGGAACGAAGGAAGGTGAGGATCTTGCTGCGTTTCTTGGGCACTGCACAACAAAAGGAAGAAACCAGGTCATTTCAGGTCTGGCTCCGTTGGACGAGGCCGAGCACAGCACATTCTACAGAGCACGTCAGAACGGGAAGAACATTACCAACCAGTACATACAAAAAGGGATTTTCCCCATCTCTGGAGGAGCCCAAGGCCAGGTTGGATGGGGTCCTGGGCAGCCTGGTCTAATCTGACATTAAATGTGGGGGCTGGGAGACCATCCTGAGGCGGGAGGGTTGGAGCATGATGATCCCTGAGGTCCCTTCCATCCCAAGCCATTCTATGAAGATTCTATACTTTCCCCAAGTCCAGTCATAAACACAGGAGGATTGGGCCAAATCTCTGCCCCATGGTGTGCATGAAGAATCATCAACTCAGAGGACAATGTGGGATGGATTAAGGAGGTACTAAACATTGAACGCACCCCAAAAAAGACTTCATTTTGCTTTCCCACACCATCAAATGTAACATCCGTACCTGGCTTTGGCACTGAGTTGATGAGTGCCTCAGGAATGTTCTTATTAATGAGTTCCACACACTCCCCTGGGAAAAATCCAACCTGTAACAAGAAGAGAGGCCAACTATTGCATGCAGCACTTCTCAGATCTGAACTGTTAAACCAAAAGCCACGTAACATTTCCCTCGGAATGTGCTTGCCTGACGTTCCATAAGACTATCCAGCAGAAAATGGCCATAGTTCAAAGCACAAACGTAATAATTTTTCAACATTTGCAGATAAAGGCAAGGTCCTCTGGCACCGACACAGGGAAACTGTTTATGTCCATTAGGCATCCTATGCAGGCAGAGCAGCTCTAAGCTGAGATTCCTGCCTCTACTGAAGTTGCACTCTCCAGTCTGAAGCTTGTGCCTACCTGGAAGCCGAGCTTGCCTCTCCACCAGGGGGTCAGCTCCTTTGGTGGCATGTTGATGACACAGATGATGTCTCCCACCTGCAAGAGATTGCAACGTCAGTCCCAGCTTCAGCACAGCTGGGAGGAAAGCACAGCTCAAATGTCTGCATTCTTCTACACTGCCAAACATCGCTGAGCATGAGAGCACTTGCACCAGTGCAGCTCTGAAGGCATTTGCCATTGTAAAATTGAACAAGGAACGCCTTGAACTGCTTACTTCAAAGGAGAGTTCATCCGGTGCCTGGGCAACGTATCTCTTAATAGCATGGGCAGCAGCAATAGCTGGAACATTCACAGGTGCCACCTCATGGTCCAGCAGGGGCTTCCCCTTGTTCTCAGCCTGAAACAGAGAGCACAGGCCACGGTGAGGAGCTGGGAACCAACAAGGAGGATTTCAAGGTGAGGAGCACATCTGCAGAGAAAGCTGCAGGAAATGCACTCGGCCCTTATCATGGGCACTTCAGAAGGAACTGCAAATCTAATAACGGCTGTTTCTCTCCCTGGTGTGCAGCAGGCACACGCCAGGCAATGCAAAGATGCATCTCTCCCCACCCAGACTAATCAGCAATGGCACTGACGCAGACAGGTGGCCTTGTCCATTTTGCCCCCTCCTTTCCTGCGCTCTTTGTGCAGGAAGGCTGACTGTTTCAGATGCTAGGAGACCGTGAAGAGGGAAACCAAAGCTACGGCTGCAGTTACAAGGTGCAAACAGTGCCATTGCAAGCACCAAGCAGCTCTCTTGAGCAGTCCAACCAACAGCGAGGCCAAACAGAGCAGAGAATGATTGTTGTTTCTGCAGCCATTTCAAGGGAAAAGTCAGTAGAGGACAAACACAACAGCCGAGATGGCTCTGGTACTTTTATAAACTTGCCACTCTTGCACTACTGTCTTGCCACAGAGGAGCTCTCTTGGAAAGCAGGAGAGCACATCTGCGGCTCACTCTGCTGGCTGCAGTCAGGGAACAAAGACCAATCAGAGCTTCATACTCTACCTCTGTCCATGCCAGGTCAGGCCCACAGCTGATCTCGCTGCACGCCACAGCCATCAGCGTAGGTGTGACAAGCTGGAACTGAAATGAAACACACTTTTATCTTCTCTCTTCACATCTCTGCTGTGCTCCCTACAGCTGTCGGGCACACTCACACAGCCCAAGCACGCCTGCTGGTGTCCCTGGTGATGCTGTGCAGCTCTGCACAAGCTGGGGCTGGGACTCTTTGCCTAAGGGATTGCTTTCCATAAAACCAGCTGGTCACAGCACCACAGACAGCATCCTTCTGAGGGCTGAGCTGCAGAGCACGTGGAGAAAACCCACACGTGACCAGCGTCCCATCAAAGCTGGATGAGGCTGTGTTACTAAACACGGGGCGTCACGGGCTGCTAAAGCATGTGGGGGGACAAACCATGGCAGGTACCTGGCAAGAGATCAGAACGAGGGAGAGAAATCTCACGAATCCGCAGCCGTTCCTTGTCACTTTGCTCTGATCTTCCACGAGCAAAAGCTGCAGCAGGGAAGCAGGCAGAGGGTGGAGAGAGGAGAGTGAAAGAGCAGGTCAGTTTGCTTCCACGGTTTAGCAATTATTACGAGGGAAAAACCAAAATCTGCCCTCCATCAACTTAAAAACTTAAGTTTTCAACTTAAAACCATTTCCCCTTCTCCTGCAGTTATCTACCCTTTCAAAGAGTTGATTCCCCTCCTCTTTTTAGGCTCCCTTTAGGTACTGAAGGCTGCCATGAGGTCACCCCACAGCCTTAATTTCTCCAGGCTGAACAAGCCCAGCTCCCTCAGCCTGTCTTGGCAGGGGAGGTGCTCCTGTCCCCTGATCATCTCTGTGGCTCGCCTCTGGACCCTCTCCAACAGCTCCCTGTCTTTCTGGACACTGTAGTGCAGCTGGGGCCTCACAAGAGCAGAGCAGGGGGGGACAATCACCTCCCTGTCCCTCATGGCCACCCCTCTGCTGATGGAGATAATGTGATCCTATGAGCTCCGCCAGCCAGCAGTTCTCAGCACTCACTGTCCCCCCGTCTCTCCCACACTGTCTCAGCTTACCTACAAGGTGCTGCACAGGACGGTGTGAAGACAAAGGGACGCAGTCGGTGCACAAGTGCAACAAGCGAGCTGCTCAGTCAGAGCTCCAGCGCTCCAATGAAGGGACGCAGCACGCACTGCTCCTCCCCTCATTCTAGCCCTTATGACATCACTGAGGGCCACCAGGCTGCTCCACCACGACGGACAGGGTGGGGAGGCAAGACCAGGCACAAGGGCAGAAGATTCCAACAGCCCAGCCCAACGTTCTGGAATCAGGGGCTGCTTGGAATTCTACCCCAGCCAAATCCTGGAGAAGCTGGCACGGGGTCGTCATGACCAAAGCGCAGGACCTGGCGCTTGCTCTTGTTGAGCCTCGCACAACTGGCCTCAGTGCATCCCTCTGGAGGGCCTTCCTGCCCTCAGCCAGATGGACGCTTCCTCCCAGCAGCGTACCTTGCAGTGCTGGGCCCATGTCAAATCCACACTAGAGTGGCTTTTGTTACATTCAAGGGCATGTTGCAGCACCCATCTATTTCACCTGGAAGGAAATAAAGCAGGAGATGGGAGAAACACAGAACTGCTGCCAGACTGCTTTATCCCTTTCTCAGCCCAACTTCCCTTGCCTCATCCCCTACCCAAACTCCTGGATGATGCCCACAGGCTTAAATCCATAGGACTCCTTTCACAGGGCTCCATCAAAAAGGCTGTCACACTTGTTCCGTACACTCACACTGACCCAGCAGTGGTATCACAGTCACTTAACACACACACAACAACCAAACCCCGAGCATGCACATCCCTTCCTGCGTGACTGCAGCCCACAGCTCCCCTTCACACCTCCGTGGATCTCTGGTGTTTTACACTGATGCAGCCTCGCTGCAGCTCCGTGGCTGTCACACAAGGCCTGCAGGACCTCTTTCTCTGCAAACCCCGTCTGCAGGCATTGGTTCACGAGGTTCACCTCCTGCCCTCCTGAGCAAAAACAAGCACTAAGAACAAGAGCAAAGCACGCTGGACTCGACCTGGCCCGATCCCCAACCCTCAGTCCTGTCAGACGGACCCTGGTGTGGAGACTCATCCCCAAAGCCTGGCTGGACATCAGCACAGGCATCATTCTTCAAACGCCCCATCCAAGCAGCAAGGGATCAAAGCGTTGGCACAGCTGAAACAGAAATGCTGTGTGAGTTTCCTGTTAGCACTGAGCAGGAACAAATCTACCGCTGAGCAGGAGCATGTGAGACAAGCAGCAGAAGACACCCAACCTGCAGAACCAGCTCGTTTGGGGTCGGTCCAGATGTTTGTCTGCTCCCTTCCCTGGCCCAGGCCAAGCTTGTGAGCTGCTCCTCCTTGGTGCAGGGGGAAATGGTGCAGATGCCATGTGGTGGCTATGCACAGCATGCCTTGGACTTGCTTTTCCTCTCTCCATCTGCCATTAGCAAACAGCATCTCCAGCCTCCAGAGATCACTGAGTCCAACCCCTGCACAACAGTGAAAAAAAAGATATGATAAGGGGTACTTAAAGCACAGCATCTGTAATCAGATCAGACTCCTGCACTGTGAAGACTTCCATGAGTATTCCTGCAGAGTGCATCACTTAGTCTCTCTTTAGCCTTGTGTTCCTGGTTTTCCTGTAAGAGCTTGTCTAAACACTGCCTATAATCGTGGTTATGCTAGAAGCATTTGGATTTATTGATCCTCAGTATGATTTCAGTAACAAATCCAGATGCTTTTTTGTTAAGGGCAGCTTTCAATTTCTCAACTGAAATTTCAATATTGCATTAGGTGTTGACAACCACGGGGCTGCAGTACAGAGAATTACAGGGAGATTAATTTCTCCATCTCCATGCTCCTAGACATTTATGATTACAGTGATGTAGTTATATACAAAGTTGCAAGATACCAAAGCTAGAATAACCTCTTGGTGCAGCAGGATGTCTGGAGCCCAAGTGCAGAGTCTCAGTGTTGCAAAGCCTTGAAGAGGTGCACCGTATGTGCTGGGGCTGATGACACAGACACTGGAGCAAGGCCAGTGTGATGTTAGAAACTTGACCAGCAGCTGATCTGTTGTCAGCCATTTCTGGACACAAACGGGATCTGGTCGACTTAGGACATGACCTTTGGGCTGGAGAGCAACTCCCCGAGGAATCACACAGCCACTGCAGACCGTTGGCAAGAACCCCATACCAAAACAGCTCATCTGCAATCAGTTTTTAATCTGTGCAGCAGTGATTGGAACAGGCGCACGCTCTCTGCAATTGCAGGAATGTTCACAAGTGGAATGTACATCACCTGTGTGCTCCAGCTCTTCTGTGTGCATGCTAGGAGCAGTGATCCCCCTGCACCCAGGGCTGCAATAAAGTCCTGTTGGGTTTCTAACCTGCCAACCAGCAGCCCAGGCTGCCCAGAGCCACATCCAGCCTGGCCTTGGATGCCTGCAGGGATGGGGCATCCACAGCCTCCCTGGGCAACCTGTTCCAGTGCCTCACCACCCTCTGGCTGAAAAACTTCCTCCTCACATCCAACCTAAACCTCAACACCCCTCGTCTCAGTTTAAAGCCATTCCCCACTTGTCCCATCACTGTCCACCCTCCAAAACAAAACACCTCGGCTGTTCAACACTGAAAGAGCAAAATAACCCACAGCTCTTACTTCCACTGTATGCAGTTAATTCCAAACTTAAGGTCACAGGTTAATTACTCATGTGATCCTTCCTGACAGAAGAACTACTCGTAGTGATGTGTAGGAGTAAGGAACTGTTTGAAAAGGTCATGGACATATTAGAACTTGCAGCATTTATCTTAATAGATGCCTACATTGCAAAGCATTTTGTAAAACACACGTTACAAGTACTGTGCATTGGATTACACTATATCAAACTCTAAGTAACAATACAGGTTGCTTTTAAATCTACACTTACATGTTTTCTTCCAACTCCTTGATAAAATTCCTTACTACCTTCAGTTTTATAGCCAAAGCAGTGTTTGAGCTGGTAATGTACTCTTGAACAGCACTGCTGCCTTTAACATTTGTATGTTTAGATCTGAAAAGAGAACTTGGTCATTATTTCACGATGAGAGAACCTTGATTTCACACAACAGAATTACAATACTGTGAAATGCCACTGTAAGAATGTGGCTTTTCTTCTTTCTTTTTTTTTTTCTTTTTTTTTTTTTAATTGCAATGGTGAGTGTATGATTGATTCAAGATAAACATTTTTTTTTGTAAGTCAATCTCTATACCTGTTTTGAAAAATATGTGTTTTTATTTCTCATTATTTAAAAATTGTCAGGCGTGAAGAATCACGAGGTCACTCATGATACAAGATCAGTAAATATCTCATATCAGGGTTAGAGAACATTCTCTCTGTACATTTTAACAGAGGAGCTGCATCTGTTCATAACTGTAGCTACACACGATGAGTTTTTCTTGAAGGTAGGCAGGAAATTTGGTCTGCGCTGGAACAAAAATCCAGTCCTGTTCTGACTGCTATACTTTTCACTGAGATAAAAAAATGGCATCATTCTGTAGGATGAACTAGATATACGGAATTTGGCACTGCCCTTAAATTTTGTGTAGTGAACTGAGGGACATCAGAGCTTTACAGATTTCTACATATTCTCATGGAGAAATCTAGAGAGATCACAGGACGTAACACTGAGCTTCCAAATGAATAACAAAACACTGATGTTTTCCAGAAGACCAGAAGCTGTAGAGGACCAAGTAGCCTACAGTAATGCTCTCTTATGGAGAATCTAGATGTGGAGAGAGTACGTACGAAAGCATATAAAACATTACTAAAAATTCACCTTGCATATCTCTTTTTAGTATTTAGTATAAAGTCTTCTCAGCTTCACATTTTTACTACTATGTATCTGTACACATGCAATCCCATCTGATTGCCAGCCCTGTGAACTAATGACTGGATGAGGCTAATGACAAAGTCTGTTTTTCCATAGTATAACATTTAGTCTCTGAGCTGATCTGGAGGAAAGGGATGGCTTTCTTTTCTGGTGTCTAGGACACACTGAAGTATGCAAACATTTAAACCCAGACAGTAAATCATCTCCTAGAGCTCCTTCTTTCCTATGTCATTTCAGGCATGACAGCAGTGAATCCTTGGCTTCCAGTTAAAATATTTATCATCCTGTTCCCACAGTTGGCAGAAGATCAGGCTTTATCAGCAGATGACAAGAGATGAACCTAATATTGTTCTCAGCTCTCTGAAAAAGCGTGTGAGATGACAAGGATTACTGGATGCATTTCTGGTGGCATCCCCTGTGTCTCAGCCTAACAGTTTCTCTTTGTTTTGTGTCAATCACAGCCAGACTAGAAAGATCTTTGACGACATAAATCAGAATATGAAACAGAAAATAGGATGTCTGCAAGTACATACAATGAATGAGATGTCCATTTCACTGACAAATGCAATAAATAGCACTGCTCTCAATACCAGCAGCTGAGGAGCACCACTTGCACTGGTCTCTACCTGGAAATTAAATTGTTACCTCAACTCTTTACTTGCGGCCACCCAACCAATACCTCATCCACTGAGTGACCAGTCTAGTCACAGAAACATAAAACTCAACTGTTTAGAAGAGGAGACTGATAGAGGAGGCAGGATAATCCTTTCTCTCAGCTGACTGGCTGTGATGCTGCTCATGTTGCCTAGATGCTCTCAACCACCTCTGCTGACTATCCACACTGCTGGCTTGACGCAGATCAAGACAGCCTTCAGGGTGAGTACACAGAAGATTTCCAGTCGTGGGCTGGAATGTAAAACTGGATCTCCTTCTGACTATCCTTGGAGCTTTTCTTGCAGAGAAGACTGCTGAACAGGTAGACCAGCAGTTCCATGCTTCAGAACCTCTCTGAGAACTCCTTGCTGGTGGAGAACATCGGCGCCTGAATCACAACCTTTGTGCAGTAACAGAGCATGAAGGAGTGGGGGCATGTCTTTCAGAATATCCACATGGAGCTCACAATTTCTGGCAGGAATTCTGCTCAAGATTAAAAACACTTCCCTGCCTGTGTAGCCTTATCCATCTTCAGTGACACCGGCTGTTTGTATGAGTGAGTGTACGGAAGCAAAAGCAAAATGGCCATGTTTGTGAGAAATGAAATGGCTAACTTTCTTGGCAGTGCTCACTAAAACTAGCAGATGGTTAACCTTGCGGGCATCTAAACACCACTCCACTATTCACTCACTCCCCCTTCCCAAGGGGATGAAGGAGAGAACTGGAAACAAAACGGAACTTGTGGGCTGAGATATTCACTAAGACAAAAAAGGAAAGAGTCTTCCCTGGGGCTTTCTGCCAGAGGCTCCAAGTGGGGCCATTCACCCTGGCTGCAGTGCACAGCACGTTTTTTACATCTTGTCCTGCCCAGACGGTCCCGGTCCCAAGGGCTGCTGGATGCACATCCCCTTTTCAGTTTGTTCAGAAGCTGTTGCTGCTCAGGGCTCCATGTGAAATCATTCTCCTTTTGGGTCACTCGATAGAGAAGGTTTACAATCACACTAAGAAAGCTCGTGTTTCCTTTTTGCTGGTCGGTGAAGACATAGCAGTTATTTTGTTATCCACAGGAATCTGACAATGTACATCTTGCCGTTTTATTCCTGTGATCTCAATGTCCTGTCCATGCTTGATGTCCATGATGAAAACTGGCTTTTGGAGGGATTTGGATCCTTTTCTTCCCTTTCTCAGAAGCTTCTCCTGCTGTGTTGCCCACACGATGATGTCATCCATATATTGCAGGTGTTCAGGAGCTCCCACTGTTGCAGCTCAGCCCGGATCACCCCATGACAAATGGCAGGGCTGTGTTTCCACCCCTGGGGCAGTCGATTCCAGGCGTACTGGATGCGCCTCCAAGTAAAAGCAAACTGTGTCCTGCACTCTGCTGCCAGAGGGACTGAGAAAAATGGTTGTAATGCATTCTTGAACAGCATTGTTTCCTTTAACATTTATATGTTTAGATATGAAAACAGAATTTGGTCATTATTTCACGATGAGAGAATCTTATATGACAAAACAGAATTACAAAAATCTGACAATACTGTAAAATGCCAGCGTAAGAATGTGGCTCTGATTTTTTTTTCTTTTTTCTTTTTTTTTTTTTTTTAATGGTGAGTGTACCATTAATTCAAGACAAGAATTTTGTTTGTAAGTCGATCTCTATAACTGTTCTTGGCATCATTCTGTAGGATGAACTAGATACATGGAATTTGGCACTGGCTCCCCAGGGCAGTGGTTTGGCACTGAGCTGACAAAGGCCAAAGAGCATTTGCACAATGCTCTCAGACACAGGGCTTGACCCATAGGAGGTCCGGTGTGGAACCAGGAGGTGGAATACATGATCCTCGAGGTCCCTTCCAAATAAAGATATTCCATGATCCTCTAATACTTATATTCCCAAGTCCTGTACACAGTGCTCAGGTGCTTAATCGAAAGGTTCCATGAAACAGTGAGGTATCTATGTCCCTTTACCACTCAGTTATTCAATTTGCCACACGGATCTTTTATCCAGTCACATTAAAAAAACACTCAAAGTATTTCCTTCAGTCTGCCATTCTGATAGAGCTTTCTGGAGCAAATAAAGAGTTGCAACTCAGAATGTCCACACCTCCCTTCCTGCACCCTGCATACTTTTTTCATTGCACTGTGATTACGTACCATTCTATTGTCACCCTCATTCTGTCATTATCTAGGCAGTTTACTGACATTAAATTTTCCAGCAACAGATGCCCACAAGTACAGCCAGCCTGGAAATATTTTGATTACTTATCTTTCTCCTGATGTCCTTGTAGGAGGTGGGACATTTCTCCATCTCAGCAGCAGAGGACAGGAGGGGTCCAAGGTGAGGGCACGCTCTCCTCTGTTTTTCTGGCACTCAAAGACAAAGGGAACAAGAAAACCAGATGTGTTTCCCTGCCCATGGCAAACACCAGCCTTTCCATCCTTACAGTCCTTCCTGCCATCAGCAGAGATATTTTGCTTTCTTGTGCCACTTCATCCCTTTAGCATCTGGCATTCTAACAAAAAAGTACTTACAAGGAATTTTAATATTTTCATAATAAATGTCAGAATTACAACCATTATGTTTACCAAACATTTAAAACGTTCAACCCAGTGAGAAGTGAATTGATGTTGCATTTAGCATTCAGATAAGAACTTGTAAAGGAAGTAAAAAGTGCTGCTTTCATAAACTATAGTCTCATTGTCAAGCCTTGCACTGTCTCAGCAGATTATTACAGAATGTTCATTCAAGCAGGAATTCAGAGATGCGTCTGAATTGATAACAACAACGAATAATTAAGAAAGCTTGACTGCAGTCTGCTTGAGGATTCCAGTCTGAAGTGTGTTCCACCTGATGACAGCTGGGAATGTCTTTCTCTCACCATTAGAATCATTGCACCTCTGACTAAACACATAGCTAATCACCACTGAAAACCTAGGTGCAATTTCTGCAGTGCACAGACCAACTACGTGTTGATTAACATTCAGAGAGATTGTGCAGGTGTCCTTTTAGGAACTGGCCTACAGTATGCTAAGAGGGATGGATGTGGGGACATTAGGATAACGTGCCCTCTGCCTTTTAAGACAGCCCCAGCAGAGCAGGTCAGCAGGCTGAAGAGCTGCGTGGGTCACCAGGGCTCAGAGACTTCACTCGGCCATCTGAAAGTTGAGGGACTTCAGCCCAAGCTGCCCTTTTCCATGCAGGCAAGGAGGCCAAGAGAAGGTGGATCGGCACGGTTCTGGTGCAGACAGGGGCTGCAGTGTGAGCAGGCCTACACAGACAAGGCTGTGCCCACACAGAGTGACAGCAGCTTTCGCTGTGAGCAGATTCCCAGGGGGCCTGAGCCATGGCAGTTCTTGATGGCAGCATGTTCCAATCAGCCCTGGAAGTCTTCTCTGGACGTCTGTCGCATTCTGGAATCCACACTGAGGACGCAGTCGCTGTGTCAGAGCAGCTGGCAGAGTCACGGGGAACCGTGACGTAGTTGGCCCAGGGAGCAACAACAAGGCCTGCACTGCTCAGCCAGCCCAGGCCAAAGGGGAGCACGAGAGAGAGCAGAGGAGAGAGGGGGGGAAAGAGGGCCAGGAAGGAAAGGCCTGTGCCTGAATGGACGTGTAGCAGCAGCTGCTGACAGCAAACTCGGTGATGGCAGGGGCACAGCAGAGCAGTGCAATGCTGGCAGCTTCCTGTGTCTTTCACACAGGCACTGCAGACATGGCCAGCACTGGGAGATCAGCAGAACTGCTGCACACCTCTGCCAGCCCAGGCCAGAGGAGTGCAGAACAGTGAGCTGCTGCTGAGGGGAGAGAGGATGGCCTGAGAGCTGACCTGAGAGGCAGGGCTGGCTGTGTTACAGCAGCCTCTGTGTCCTCCTCCTGTGTCTGTGAGGGCCAGAGGGCCAGAAGAGAACATGCCCAGACAACGAAGCCCTGCTGTCCTCTGCTGCTCAGCTGGAGAGATGTTCCGCCTTCCTGAAGGACGCTGATCCAAAGGGAAGGAATCAAAGGAAGTCCAGGCTGGCTGTCCTTGTGGGCATCAGCTGCTGGCAGCTGCCTCTGTGCTGCCATGGGCAGGGCACAGCACACACAGTGTTTGCAGTTCCCTGTGTGACACTGGCCCTGGTGACCTGACAGCCATAGGGAGACAAGAGAAAGAGCTGCCTCCCTCTGCCAGATGAGGCAAAGGTGAGAATCCCAGAATCACAGCATGGCCCGGGTTGGAAAGGAGCTCAAGGTTCATGAATCTCCAACCCTTGGCTCTCCAAGGGTGCACAGGGGGCTTTGTTCTCCCTGTGGTGCAGCTTCAGTGCCAACTCACAGCTGAGCTGGTTGGCACACTGTGACAGCCTGCCGCTCTGAAGCTCTTGGGGCAGTGCTCAGTTCTTTCTGAAGTACTCTGGAAAATGCTGCTTCTCCTTCACCAAGTCTGTTTCCAGACAGACGTCTTTTTCTCCTCTGTACACACAAACAGTATCTTGTAACTCCCTGGCACAGTGCTCAGAAGTGATACTTCTGGAAGCACGTCAGAGAAAAGTGGCCTTGTCCCAGTGGACTTTCAGAGCAGATGAGAACAAGTCTTGGTTGACGGCTTTCTTCTGCTTCTGGAACTGCACAGCCAGGTTGTGTGTTGTCATACTTTATGCCAGAGTGCCAAGCTGAAGCAGTTTCTGCAACCTCTTTTGTTCATACTTGTCACTCTTTGCTGAGACCTTAACTTAGTCATTTTTAATGCGCTCTCATCTAAACTACTGTGTCCTCCAGTGTCAGTGTTGTATGAATCAGGACTGTGGGATTTCATCAGTGAAAGGATTCTGCTCTAATGACTGTCATTCTAAAGCTGATATTGTTTCTACCGCATCAGGCTTGCATGAAGCATCTTTGATCAACAGAGAAATCAGAAAAATTGCTTTTCCTATTGCAGTTTCCTTTTAACTAGTGATGAAAGCTGTCAGTTTATTTTTGGCACCAGATACTGGGATGCAACCAGGTTAGATAAGAAGTGAAACTGAGTCAACAGTTAGGGAACACAGATGGGACAGCATCACACAGCTCTGGAAAAGATGTTCCAGCTCTGTGTCTACCTACACCTTCAGGAGATGAAAAGTACTGGCTTACTGAGGTGTCCTGGGTTGCAGGTTCTGTTAATCTCCATTTTTGGAAGAGCTGCTTGCAATAAATACCTTGTAAGGTGAATGAGCTTGATAGAAGTACGGTGTGAAAGAGATGGATTTGCTGTTTCCCTGAAGGTGCAGGAGTATTGCTGTGCCTACAGTCAGTAAACAAGGCAGAAATCACTGTGTTCCTCAGAATGACAAACAAAAGAATAAAAATCACAGAATCACAGAATCACAGAATCACTAAGGTTGGAAAAGACCTATAAGATCATCCAGTCCAACCATCCACCTGTCACCAATGGTTCTCATTAAACCATATCCCTCAACACAACATCCAAACGTTCTTTGAACACCTCCAGGGTCGGTGACTCCACCACCTCCCTGGGCAGCCCATTCCAGTGCCTGACCACCCTTTCAGAGAAGTAGTATTTCCTAATATCCAGCCTGAATCTTCCCTGGCGAAGCTTGAAACCATTCCCTCTAGTCCTATCACCAGTTACACGAGAGAAGAGGCCGACCCCCAGCTCGTTACAACCTCCCTTCAGGTAGTTATAGAGAGCAATAAGGTCTCCCCTGAGCCTCCTCTTCTCCAGACTGAACAATCCCAGCTCCCTCAGCCGCTCCTCATAAGGCCTGTGCTCCAGACCCCTCACCAGCTTTGTTGCCCTTCTTTGAACACGCTCCAGGGCCTCAATGTCTTTCTTGCAGTGAGGGGCCCAGAACTGGACACAATACTCAAGGTGCGGCCTCACCAGAGCTGAGTACAGGGGAACAATTACTTCCCTACTCCTGCTGGTCACACTGCTTCTGATACAAGCCAGGATGCCATTGGCCTTCTTGGCCACCCGGGCACACTGCTGGCTCATGTTTAGCCGAGCGTCAACCAACACCCCCAGGTCCATTTCCTCTACACAGTCTTCAAGCCATTCCACCCCAAGCCTGTAGCGTTGCTTGGGGTTGCTGTGGCCAAAGTGTAGAACCCGGCATTTGGTCTTATTAAACCTCATCCCATTGGCTTCAGCCCAGCTCTCCAGCCTGTCCAGATCTCTCTGTAGGGCCTCGCTACCCCCAGGCAGATCGACACTTCCAGCCAACTTGGTGTCATCTGCAAACTTACTGAGGGTGCACTCAATGCCCTCATCCAGGTCATCAATAAAAATATTGAAAATCTTTTTGGGAGTGACAGCACGCCTGAATGAAGCACAAATCTAAACATTTAAAATAAGGGCTAGTGTCAAAGGGACTTGCAGTATTTCTCGTGAAGAAATATTTGATGCTTCTTTAGGAAAGTCATCATAACAAAAGTGTACTGATGTCTTTGCTGAGGATTTCCTTGGTTCCAGCCTGAAGGTGTGCGCAGGCATGAGCAGGCAGTGCTGAGCTGCAGGTGAGTGCCTGTGTCCCACAGCAGGAAACCCGTGGATGTCTTCAGGGGTTTGAAATGGGCAGAGATGTGAAACCTGCAGGCTTTCACTGAAATTGTCCTCTGCTTTATTTTGTAATCTTAGTTTCACCAGTGCTTTCCAATATTATTTTCGTATGAGTGCAGATACATGGGATAGGATTTAAAGTTTTTATGGTGCTGCTGTATAATTCTCTGTAGTCACCATAAGCCAATAAAAAAAATAAATGGTAATCAGGCAATCTATTAACAACCTGTGGCACGTGTCAAAACAATGAAATTTCTTGCAGGAAGACAATATTGCTATATAATAATGTGGCTATCCAAAACTGTTAATTATACTTGATGAGCTGGAGATAATCCTGAAATGCAGGACTTTGATCTTAGCCAAGAATAATAAAAGTTATTATCATTCTTAAATTGACAGCTGCTATCAAAAGCCTGTGTCTTATTTCCCTTTTAGTAACACTGGCTAAATCAGAGAAAGTGATAAAAGAATTTCATGATTGCAGCTTAGGGATTCTTTCCCACTTGACCAGAAGTAACCTATGTCCAAAAATGTCTGTAAATACTTTTTCTATCTTATTTTGCCAGATGTATTGATATTTGAGATGAATGGCAAAAACATTTTGCGTACATAGATAAGCAATGCAAATTCGCTGGATTGTTTTAGAGAAAAAAGCTCTGGTTATCAGATCGTTTCCATGCAGAAATAAGATTTACAGAAAAATTCTCATTATTATTATTCATGCATGAATAAGTTCGAAAAAGAGATGTGGGGGATGTTGTTTCAATTCCAGGTGATTGTAGGAAGGACTGTCAGGATGGAAAGGCTAGTGTCTGCATGGGCAAAGAAACACTTCTGGTTTTCATGTTCCCTTTGTCTTTGAGTGCAAGAGGCCATGAGGAGAGTGTGCCCTAAACTTGGACCCTTTTTGACCATTGCAGCAGAGATGGAGAAGTGTTCAACCTTCTAGAAGGACTTCAGGACAAAGATATGTAATGAAAATAAGTCCAGGTTGGCTGTCCTTGTGGGCATCAGCTGCTCGCATCTGCATAGTTGTTGCTATGGGAATGGCAGAACAGCTGGAATGTTGCATTTCCTTGTGTGACACAAGCACTGGTGAATTCAAAGCAAGAGGGGTATAATAGAAAGAGCATCACCTCCCTGTGAGATTAGGAAAAGGTGAGTGGGATGTTGTTTCAATTAGTGCTGATGGCAGGAAGGACTGTAAGGATGGAAAGGCTGGTGTTTGCCATGGGCAGGGAAACACATTTGCTTTTCATTTTGTCTTAATCTTTCAGTGCTAGATAAATAGAAAAGAGTGTGCCCTCACCTTGGACCCCTCCTGCCCTCTTCTGCTGAGATGGAGAAATGTTCCAGCTTGTAGAAGGACATCAGGACTAAGATATGTAATGAAAATAAGTCCAGGATGGCTGTCCTTGTGGGCATCAGCTGCTGGCATCTGGACTTCTGTGCCATGAGCATGGCAAAGCAGGTAAAAATTGCGTTTCCTTGTGTGACACAGGAGCTCTTGACTTGAAAGCTAGAGGGATGCAATAGAAAGAGCTGCAACCTCTGCCTGACATGGCAAAGGTGAGTGGGATGTTGTTTCAATTAGTGCTGATGTCAGGAAGACTGTAAGGATGGAAAGGCTGGTGTTTGCCATGGGCTGGGAGACACATCTTGTTTTCATTTTCTCTTTCTCTTTGAGTGCCAGATAAAGAGCAGAGTGTGCCCTAACCTTGGAACACTCCTGCCTTCTTCTGCTGAGATGGAGAAATGTCCAAGCTTCTAGAAGGACATCAGGACAAAGATATGTAATGAAAATAAGTCCAGGCTGGCTGCCCTTGTGGGCATCAGCTGCTGGCATCTGCATTGCTGCTGCCATGAGCATGGCAAAGCAGGTAAAAGACTGCTTTTCCTTGTGTGACACAGGAGCTCTTGACTTGAAAGCTAGAGGGATGCAATAGAAAGAGCTGCAACCTCTGCCTGACATGGCAAAGGTGAGTGGGATGTTGTTTCAGTTGCTGCTGATGTCAGGAAGGACTGTAAGGATGGAAAGTCTGATGTGTGCCATGGGCAGGGAAACACATCTGGTTTTCATTTTCTCTTTCTCTTTGAGTGCCAGATAAACAGGGGAGAGTGTGCCCTCACCTTGGACCCATCCTGCCCTCTTCTGCTGAGATGGAGAAATGTTCCAGCTTGTAGAAGGACATCAGGACAAAGATATGTAATGAAAATAAGTCCAGGCTGGCTGTGCTTGTGGGCATCAGCTGCTGGCATCTGCATTGCTGCTGCCATGAGCATGGCAAAGCAGGTAAAAGGTTGCTTTTCCTTGTGTGACACAGGAGCTCTTGACTTGAAAGCTAGAGGGATGCAATAGAAAGAGCTGCAACCTCTGCCAGACATGGCAAAGGTGAGTGGGATGTTGTTTCAATTAGTGCTGAAGTCAGGAAGGACTGTAAGGATGGAAAGGCTGGTGTTTGCCATGGGCTGGGAAACACATCTGGTTTTCATTTTCTCTTTGAGTGCCAGAAAAAGAGCAGAGTGTGCCCTCACCTTGGACACCTACTGCCCTCTGCTGCTCAGAGGGAGAATGGCCAAGCTTCTAGAAGGACATCAGGACAAAGATATGTTATGAAAATAAGTCCAGGCTGGCTGTCCTTGTGGGCATCAGCTGCTGGCATCTGCATTGCTGCTGCCATGAGCATTTCAAAGCAGGTAAAAGGTTGCTTTTCCTTGTGTGACACAGGAGCTCTTGACTTGAAAGCTAGAGGGATGCAATAGAAAGAGCTGCAACCTCTGCCAGACATGGCTAACTTGAGTGGGATGTTGTTTCAGTTGCTGCTGATGTCAGGAAGGACTGTAAGGATGGAAAGGCTGGTGTTTGTCATTCGCAGGGAAACACATCTGGTTTTCATTTTCTCTTTCTCTTTGAGTGCCAGATAAACAGGGGAGAGTGTGCCCTCACCTTGGAACTCTCCTACCCTTTTCTGCTGAGATGGTGAAATGTTCCAGCTTGTAGAAGGACATCAGGACAAAGATATGTAATGAAAATAAGTCCAGGCTGGCTGTCCTTGTGGGCATCAGCTGCTGGCATCTGCATTGCTGCTGCCATGAGCATGGCACAGCAGGTAAAAGACTGCTTTTCCTTGTGTGACACAGGAGCTCTTGACTTGAAAGCTAGAGGGATGCAATAGAAAGAGCTGCAACCTCTGCCAGACATGGCAAAGGTGAGTGGGATGTTGTTTCCATTTCTGCTGATGTCAGGAAGGACTGTAAGGATGGAAAGGCTGGTGTTTGCCATGGGCAGGGAAACACATCTGGTTTTCATCTTCTCTTTGTCTTTGTGTGCCAGAAAAAGAGGAGAGTGCGCCCTCACCTTGGACCCATCCTGCCCTCTTCTACTGAGATGGTGAAATGTTCCAGCTTGTAGAAGGACATCAGGACAAAGATATGTAATGAAAATAAGTCCAGGCTGGCTGTCCTTGTGGACATCAGCTGCTGGCATCTGGACTTCTGCTGCCATGAGCATGGCACAGCAGGTAAAAGATTGCTTTTCCTTGAGTGACCCAGGATCTCTTGACTTGAAAGCTAGAGGGATGCAATAGAAAGAGCTGCAACCTCTGGCAGACATGACAAGGGTGAGTGGGATGTTGTTTCAGTTATTGCTGAAGTCTGGAAGACTGTAAGGATGGAAAGGCTGGTGTTTGCCATGGGCTGGGAAACACATCTGGTTTTCATTTTCTCTTTCTCTTTGTGTGCCAGAAAAAGAGGAGAGTGTGCCCTCACCTTGGACCCCTCCTGCCCTCTTCTGCTGAGATGGAGAAATGTTCCAGCTTGTAGAAGGACATCAGGGCAAATATATGTAATGAAAATAAGTCCAGGCTGGCTTTCCTTGTGGGCATCAGCTGCTGGCATATGCATTGCTGCTGCCATGAGCATTGCACAGCAGGTAAAAGGTTGCTTTTCCTTGTGCCACAGGAGCTCTTGACTTGAAAGCTAGAGGGATGCAATAGAAAGAGCTGCAACCTCTGCCAGACATGGCAAAGGTGAGTGGGATGTTGTTTCAATTAGTGCTGAAGTCAGGAAGACTGTAAGGATGGAAAGGCTGGTGTTTGCCATGGGCTGGGAAACACATCTGGTTTTCATTTTCTCTTTCTCTTTGAGTGCCAGATAAACAGGGGAGTGTGTGCCCTCACCTTGGACCCATCCTGCCCTCTTCTGCTGAGATGGAGAAATGTTCCAGCTTGTAGAAGGACATCAGGACAAAGATATGTAATGAAAATAAGTCCAGGCTGGCTGTCCTTGTGGGCATCAGCTGCTGGCATCTGCACTGCTGCTGCCATGAGCATGGCAAAGCAGGTAAAAGATTGCTTTTCCCTGAGTGACCCAGGAGCTCTTGACTTGAAAGCTAGAGGGATGCAATAGAAAGAGCTGCAACCTCTGCCAGACTTGGCAAAGGTGAGTGGGATGTTGTTTCAATTAGTGCTGAAGTCAGGAGGACTGTAAGGATGGAAAGGCTGGTGTTTGCCATGGGCTGGGAAACACATCTGCTTTTCATTTTCTCTTTGTATGCCAGAAAAAGAGGAGAGTGTGCCCTCACCTTGGACCCATCCTGCCCTCTTCTGCTGAGATGGAGAAATGTCCAAGCTTCTAGAAGGACATCAGGACAAAGATATGTAATGAAAATAAGTCCAGGCTGCCTGTCCTTGTGGGCATCAGCTGCTGGCATCTGCATTGCTGCTGCCATGAGCATGGCACAGCAGGTAAAAGATTGCTTTTCCTTGTGTGCCACAGGAGCTCTTGACTTGAAAGCTAGAGGGATGCAATAGAAAGAGCTGCAACCTCTGCCAGACATGGCAAAGGTGAGTGGGATGTTGTTTCAATTAGTGCTGAAGTCAGGAAGACTGTAAGGATGGAAAGGCTGGTGTTTGCCATGGGCTGGGAAACACATCTGCTTTTCATTTTCTCTTTCTCTTTGAGTGCCAGATAAACAGGGGAGTGTGTGCCCTCACCTTGGACCCATCCTGCCCTCTTCTGCTGAGATGGAGAAATGTTCCAGCTTGTAGAAGGACATCAGGACAAAGATATGTAATGAAAATAAGTCCAGGCTGGCTGTCCTTGTGGGCATCAGCTGCTGGCATCTGCACTGCTGCTGCCATGAGCATGGCAAAGCAGGTAAAAGATTGCTTTTCCCTGAGTGACCCAGGAGCTCTTGACTTGAAAGCTAGAGGGATGCAATAGAAAGAGCTGCAACCTCTGCCAGACTTGGCAAAGGTGAGTGGGATGTTGTTTCAATTAGTGCTGAAGTCAGGAGGACTGTAAGGATGGAAAGGCTGGTGTTTGCCATGGGCTGGGAAACACATCTGCTTTTCATTTTCTCTTTGTATGCCAGAAAAAGAGGAGAGTGTGCCCTCACCTTGGACCCATCCTGCCCTCTTCTGCTGAGATGGAGAAATGTCCAAGCTTCTAGAAGGACATCAGGACAAAGATATGTAATGAAAATAAGTCCAGGCTGGCTGCCCTTGTGGGCATCAGCTGCTGGCATCTGCATTGCTGCTGCCATGAGCATGGCAAAGCAGGTAAAAGGTTTCTTTTCCTTGTGTGACACAGGAGCTCTTGACTTGACAGCTAGAGGGATGCAATAGAAAGAGCTGCAACCTCTGCCAGACATGGCAAAGGTGAGTGGGATGTTGTTTCAATTAGTGCTGATGACAGGAAGACTGTAAGGATGGAAAGGCTGGTGTTTGCCATGGGCTGGGAAACACATCTGGTTTTCATTTTCTCTTTCTCTTTGAGTGCCAGACAAAAAGCAGAGTGTGCCCTCACCTTGGACCCCTCCTGCTCACTTCTGCTGAGATGGAGAAATGTTCCAGCTTGTAGAAGGACATCAGGACAAGGATATGTGATGAAAATAAGTCCAGGCTGCCTGTCCTTGTGGGCATCAGCTGCTGGCATCTGCATTGCTGCTGCCATGAGCATGGCACAGCAGGTAAAAGATTGCTTTTCCTTGTGTGACACAGGAGCTCTTGACTTGACAGCTAGAGGGATGCAATAGAAAGAGCTGCAACCTCTGCCAGACATGGCAAAGGTGAGTGGGATGTTTTTTCAATTATTGCTGAAGTCAGGAAGACTGTAAGGATGGAAAGGCTGGTGTTTGCCATGGGCTGGGAAACACATCTGGTTTGCATTTTCTCTTTCTCTTTGACTGCCAGATAAACATGGGATAGTTTGCCCTCACCTTGGAACTCTCCTTCCCTCTGCTGCTGAGAGGGAGAAATGTTCCAGCTTGTAGAAGGACATCAGGACAAAGATATGTAATGAAAATAAATCCTGGCTGGCTGTCCTTGTGGGCATCAGCTGCTGGCATCTGCATTGCTGCTGCCATGAGCATGGCAAAGCAGTTAAAAGATTGCTTTTCCTTGTGTGACAGGAGCTCTTGACTTGAAAGCTAGAGGGATGCAATAGAAAGAGCTGCAACCTCTGCCAGACATGGCAAAGGTGAGTGGGATGTTGTTTCAGTTAGTGCTGATGTCAGGAAGGACTGTAAGGATGGAAAGGCTGGTGTTTGCCATGGGCAGGGAAATACATCTGTTTTTCATTTTCACTTTTTCTTTGAGTGCCAGATAAAGAGGAGAGTGTGCCCTCACCTTGGACCCCTCCTGCCCTCTTCTGCTGAGATGGAGAAATGTTCCAGCTTGTAGAAGGACATCAGGATAAAGATATGTAATGAAAATAAGTCCAGGCTGGCTGTCCTTCTGGGCATCAGCTGCTGGCATCTGGACGTCTGCAGCGATGGGCATGGCAAAGCAGGTAAAAGATTGCGTTTCCTTGTGTGACACAGGAGCTCTTGACTTGAAAGCTAGAGGGATGCAATAGAAAGAGCTGCAACCTCTGCCAGACATGGCAAAGGTGAGTGGGATGTTGTTTCAGTTGCCGCTTATGTCAGGAAGGACTCTAAGGATGGAAAGGCTGGTGTTTGCCATGGGCAGGGAAACACATCTTGTTTTCATTTTCTCTTTCTCTTTGAGGGCCATATAAAGAGCAGAGTGTGCCCTCACCTTGGACCCATCCTGCCCTCTTCTGCTGAGATGGAGAAATGTTCCAGCTTGTAGAAGGAAATCAGGACAAAGATATGTAATGAAAATAAGTCCAGGCTGGCTGTCCTTGTGGGCATCAGCTGCTGGCATCTGCATTGCTGCTGCCATGAGCATGGCACAGCAGGTAAAAGATTGCTTATCCTTGTGTGACACAGGAGCTCTTGACTTGAAAGCTAGAGGGATGCAATAGAAAGAGCTGCAACCTCTGCCAGACATGGCAAAGGTGAGTGGGATGTTGTTTCAATTAGTGCTGAAGTCAGGGAGACTGTAAGGATGGAAAGGCTGGTGTTTGCCATGGGCAGGGAAACACATCTGGTTTTCATTTTCTCTTTCTCTTTGAGTGCCAGTTAAAGAGCAGAGTGTGCCCTCACCTTGGACCCCTCCTGCCCTCTTCTGCTGAGATGGAGAAATGTTCCAGCTTGTAGAAGGACATCAGAACAAAGATGTGTAATGAAAATAAGTCCAGGCTGGCTGTCCTTGTGGGCATCAGCTGCTGGCATCTGCATTGCTGCTGCCATGAGCATGGCACAGCAGGTAAAAGACTGCTTTTCCTTGTGTGACACAGGAGCTCTTCACTTGAAAGATAGAGGGATGCAATAGAAAGAGCTGCAACCTCTGCCAGACATGGCAAAGGTGAGTGGGATGTTGTTTCAATTAGTGCTGATGTCAGGAAGGACTGTAAGGATGGAAAGGCTGGTGTTTGCCATGGGCTGGGAAACACATCTTGTTTTCATTTTCTCTTTCTCTTTGAGTGTCAGATAAACAGGGGAGAGTGTGCCCTCACGTTTGAACTCTCCTGCCCTCTGCTGCTCAGAGGGAGAAATGTCCAAGCTTCTAGAAGGACATCAGGACAAAGATATGTAATGAAAATAAGTCCAGGCTGGCTGTCCTTGTGGGCATCAGCTGCTGGCATCTGCACTGCTGTTGCCATGAGCATGGCACAGCAGGTAAAAGATTGCTTTTCCTTGTGTGACACAGGAGCTCTTGACTTGACAGCTAGAGGGATGCAATAGAAAGAGCTGCAACCTCTGCCAGACATGGCAAAAGTGAGTGGGATGTTGTTTCAGTTGCTGATGATGTCAGGAAGGACTGTAAGGATGGAAATTCTGGTGTTTGCCATGGGCAGGGAAACACATCTGGTTTTCATTTTCTCTTTCTCTTTGAGTGCCAGATAAACAGGGGACAGTGTGCCCTCACCTTGGACCCATCCTGCCCTCTTCTGCTGAGATGGAGAAATGTTCCAGCTTCTAGAAGGACATCAGGACAAAGATATGTAATGAAAATAAGTCCAGGCTGGCTGTCCTTGTGGGCATCAGCTGCTGGCATCTGCATTGCTGCTGCCATGAGCATGGCACAGCTGGTAATAGATTGCTTTTTCTTGTGTGACACAGGAGCTCTTGACTTGACAGCTAGAGGGATGCAATAGAAAGAGCTGCAACCTCTGCCAGACATGGCAAAGGTGAGTGGGATCTTGTTTCAATTAGTGCTGATGTCAGGAAGGACTGTAAGGATGGAAAGGCTGGTGTTTGCCATGGGCTGGGAAACACATCTTGTTTTCATTATCTATTTCTCTTTGAGTGCCAGATAAAGAGCAGAGTGTGCCCTCATCTTGGACCTTTCCTGCCCTCCTCTGCTGCTGCTGAGAAATGTTAGAGCTTCTAGAAGGACATCAGGACAAAGATATGTAATGAAAATAAGTCCAGGCTGGATGTCCTTGTGGGCATCAGCTGCTGGCATCTGCATTGCTGCTGCCATGAGCATGGCACAGCAGGTAAAAGATTGCTTTTCCTTGTGTGACACAGGAGCTCTTGACTTGAAAGCTAGAGGGATGCAATAAAAAGAGCTGCAACCTCTGCCAGACATGGCTAACTTGAGTGGGATGTTCTTTCAATTAGTGCTGAAGTCAGGAAGACTGTAAGGATGGAAAGGCTGGTGTTTGCCATGGGCAGGGAAACACATCTATTTTCATTTTCTCTTTCTGTGCCAGAAAAAGAGGAGAGTGTGCTTGCAACTTCTAACTCTCCTGCCCTCTGCTGCTCAGAGGGAGAAATGTTCCAGCTTGTCGAAGGACATCAGGACAAAGATATGTAATGAAAATAAGTCCAGGCTGGCTGTCCGTGTGGGCATCAGCTGCTGGCATCTGCACTGCTGCTGCCATGAGCATGGCAAAGCAGGTAAAAGATTGCTTTTCCTTGTGTGACACAGGAGCTCCTGACTTGAAAGCTAGAGGGATGCAATAGAAAGAGCTGCAACCTCTGCCAGACATGGCAAAGGTGAGTGGGATGTGGTTTCAATTAGTGCTGATGTCAGGATGGACTGTAAGGATCGAAAGTCTGGTGTTTGCCATGGGCAGGGAAACACATCTGGTTTTCATTTTCTCTTTGTGTGCCAGAAAAAGAGGAGAGTGTGCCTGCAACTTCTAACTCTCCTGCCCTCTGCTGCTCAGAGGGAGAAATGTTCCAGCTTGTCGAAGGACATCAGGACAAAGATATGTAATGAAAATAAGTCCAGGCTGGCTGTCCGTGTGGGCATCAGCTGCTGGCATCTGCACTGCTGCTGCCATGAGCATGGCAAAGCAGGTAAAAGATTGCTTTTCCTTGTGTGACACAGGAGCTCTTGACTTGAAAGCTAGAGGGATGCAATAGAAAGAGCTGCAACCTCTGCCAGACATGGCAAAGGTGAGTGGGATGTGGTTTCAATTAGTGCTGATGTCAGGATGGACTGTAAGTATCGAAAGTCTGGTGTTTGCCATGGGCAGGGAAACACATCTGGTTTTCATTTTCTCTTTGTGTGCCAGAAAAAGAGCAGAGTGTGCCCTCACCTTGGAACCCTCCTGCCCTTTTCTGCTGAGATGGAGATATGTTCCAGCTTCTAGAAGGACATCAGGACAAAGATATGTTATGAAAATAAGTCCAGGCTGGCTGTCCTTGTGGGCATCAGCTGCTGGCATCTGCATTGCTGCTGCCATGAGCATGACACAGCAGGTAAAAGATTGCTTTTCCTTGAGTGACATAGACTCTGTTGACTTGAAAGCAAGAAGGATGCAATAGAAAGAGCTGCAACCTCTGCCAGACATGGCAAAGGTGAGTGGGATGTTGTTTCATTTGCTGCTGATGTCAGGAAGGACTTTAAGGATGGAAAGGCTGGTGTTTGCCATGGGCAGGGAAACACATCTGGTTTTCATCTTCTCTTTCTCTTTGAGTGCCAGAAAAATAGAGGAGAGTGTGCGTGCTTTCTACCCCTCTTGCCCTCTTCTGCTGAGATGGAGAAATGTCCCAGGTTCTACAAGGACATCAGGACAAAGATATGTAGTGAAAATAAGTCCAGGCTGGCTGTCCTTGTGGGCATCAGCTGCTGGCTTCTGCATTGGTGTTGCCATGAGCATGTCACAGCAGGTAAGGGATTGCTTTTTCTTGTGGGACAGCTGTTAAGCCATTCTGATTCACCCTTTGCATCCACAGCATACAGTTTTTTCCCACACTGCTGTTTCTATCCAGCAATGTGCATATGTGCAGTGCTACAGATGTTGGTGGTCCTGCCTGTGGCAGGGGGTTGGAGATTCCTGATCCTTGAGGTCCCTTCCAACCCGGGCCATTCTGTGTGTGTGTGTGTGACTGGCTAAACACCAATTGTTGCTAGCTCAGCAGGTATACTGCTAATTATTGAACGCCTGACAGCTGCTTATCAACACTTGGCCACTATTTCTGGACACCTGCTCATCCCTGAAGAGAGAGAAGTTTGGAAGCAGGACAGAGGGGAGTCTCTTGATGCCTGCCTGTTGCATCCCAACCTGCCCACAGAGTGAGTCAGTTCGGCCTTGTGTGGAGGCCCTGGCTTCTTTGGAGTCTGTTTTTCTTTTGCTGAGCTTCTCCTATCCAAACAGAATGGCCTTACAACATGCTTTCTGGTCCTTAATGCTATACCCATGCAGTTTGTAACTATTACAGTTCTGTAAGTGAGAATTGATCACATGATTGAACAACTGTATTTCTAAAATATGTTATGAAATAACTTCTTTTTACTAATACTAATACTAATAAAGTCTTTCTACTTTTTCAAACTGTTTCTAAGGGCAAATTACAAAACACATTGTGCTGTACTGCTTCAGAGCAATCCCACATTTGATAGCCAGTGCAGAAACAACATTCCATCCTACAGCATTAGCTAGTTCAGAGGTACCAGACGTGTATCTGGATGTGGCTGTTGTGCATAACTGGGGCTGAGGGATCAGAAATGACAGCTCCACTCTTGGAGACCACAGAGTTAAAATGGAAAGATAAAATAGTTGCAGGGCAATTGTTCTGTGTGCCTGAAGCAGGGACCGATTTATGGGGGAGAGATTTAACAGTTAAATGAGGATTACAGCTGCAAGTCTGTGAAACAGATATCAGGGGTCAATGAATGTGTTAACAGCTGTGATGAGAAGAAATGAATCCAAAGCTGTGGGCAGGGGAAGGAAATCGGGGTGGACTCACAATTTTCCCTTACAAATAACTGCCCAAGGAGGGAGTGGAGCTGTGAAACAGCAACAGTATCCCATAGCCTTAGAAGGGAGAGTGGGTCTAAAAGCTGTAACACAGACAGTGCTTAAGGATGGTCTTCTGGAACCTTGTCTGTGGCCTTATAACACCCCAATCCTGTCGGCACGGAAGGCAGACGGCACGTATCGGCTGGTGCAAGATGTAAGGAAATGACTGAACCCGTTCTCAAAAGACAGCCTGTGGTTCCTAACCCCTATACCCTAATGAGTCAGATCCCACACGGACAGCAGTGGTTTGGTGTGAGAGACCTCAAAGATGCTTTCCGGACAGCCTCTGGACTCAGAGAGAAATGGCTGCGTTTGTATGAGGACACATTGTAATCCTATCGTGATTCATGATGATACTGTAGATACTGGAACTCGTGCTAATCCTTGTCTTTGCAGCATTTGAAGCAAGCGACTGGTGCTGCTGTCATGCAGAAAGCTCCCTTCCAACCACTCAGCAAGCATTTGGATGAGACAGCTTCCTGCTGGGGAGCCCTCCGGCATCACTGCTGCCTCCTCCAGAACCATACCTGCAGATGCTTCAGAGCTCTTCAGCATGGACTTCCTTCCTCCCATCAGCAGCTGCTCCTGCACTGACCTTCATTCACACTGGGATACCATCTGCTTCCAGCAGGAGCTGACCTGCGAGACAGAGAAAGGAAACGTGGGATGAGCACCAATGCAGAAGCACAAGGCTGTGTCACCACCACGTCTTGCAGCCTTGGGAAGTCAGCTGCAACTGCAGCCTTGGTCAGAATTACAACGGGCACCGTAAATTAAGTGTGACCTCTGAAGTTGTTGCCATGATCAGAAATAGACGCTGAAATCGCTCACATAACTGTCGGTGGTTCCCTCCAAATTCTTTTGCTTTGGGGAACAGATGGACTCGGAATGGAAGGACACGAGAAAAATGACATCTGTTTGAGCTCAGCAGACTTGAGAGGTGGGCCTGGGTGAACCTCATGAGGTTCAGCACAGCCAAGTGCAAGGTTTGGCATTTGGGCCGGAGGAATCCCAGGCATTCTTTTGTCATCGTGGTGGTTTCCAATAGACCCCAACAATGAGACATCAGGTCGCCGTGTGGGCTCCTGGGTGACACTGCCATTTCCCAGCCATTGCAGCCTAGGGGCAAATAAAGTAAAATACTTCAGAAAGATCTCACACTGATTGCATATTTTACTGTTCTTTTACACAAAACAGAAGGAGAGGGCAGCAGATGCATGCAGCTGCATCAACACCCAGGCTGCTAAAGGAATGGAAAGACAGAAACATTAAATATCAATGCCTTATTATAATGCAAGGAGAGAAGCTTTTTTCAATGTTACTTTTTATCACTTAAAATAAGCAGATGGCACTGTTAAAGGAAAATCCTGGGCCCCAGGTTCTAGCAGTGTGGCAATCTGGACTCAGCTGTGAATGATCCAAACAGTCTGTTCCAGATTTTAACATCCCTTATATGCATTCACAAGTTTTCTCTCTTGACTTCCCCTTACAGCCGTTAGATGCCAGCAAAACATCCCACAAACACTCCTTACCTCTGTGCACACAGGCACCCATCCAACCAGAGCCATCAGTCATTCCCAGCCATGCGCTCTTCCTCCAATCATGGTCAGCATCACACGGCCGTCACGCAGCTCACTTGACTCAGTTTTTCTCTTCTTTCTGGAGGTGTCCCTGCTTCTCAGCCTTACCTTCTCGTGATGTTTATCTCGCTCTGCAGCTCCTGCTCTGAATAGGCTTTCTTGGATTCCCGCATGACAGGCACAAAATGCAGCCACAGCCCCTGCCACCAAGGTCAGCTCTTCAGCACACATTACCTGAGGAGCACTTGGCAACTCCTGCAACCTGAGCAGTGCCAGGAAGACTGTTTCACTTCTGCTTCTCCTGGCTCAGAAATTCATTTTCCTACCTAGAAAATGGGAAAAGAAAAGAAAGAAAAAAAATCCTGACATAAAGCAGACACAATTGATACTATGGAATTCTGGAAGGCAAGGGATTTGCCCTCTATGATGAGAAGTTGACTGCAAAGAACTAAGAAGAGCCATGAGCAGGTTGTGAACTTGTGGGTAAAATCAGGAACTGCAGCAGTGCAGGGCTTCTGGAGGTGAGGGTCTGCTACAGCCGCCTGGAAAGAGAGCCTGTTGGTGGGAGCTGCTTCCTGCAGCCAGCAGAAGCATCGCACTCACTGACTCTCATCCTGATGGGGGATTCCAGTCAGTCTGGGAAATCAGCATGGCTGGCTGCAAGCAATCTGACAGACTCCTGGAGTGCAGTGAGAATCACTCTGTGGTGCAGGCATTGGGCACAGCAAGCAGAAGGGAAGCATTGCTGGACATGGTGCACACCAGGGGTTACGACAGGAGGCGGTCAGGGCTGCAGTGACCATGCCCTCCTTGAGTTGGTGATCTCAAGGAATGCGGGCCTGGCAGGAAGCAAAGGCAGGAGCCTGAACTTCAGGAGAGCCAGCTGCAGGCTGTTCCAGGAATTCTTGGATGAGATCCTCTGGACAACTGTTTGTAGGGGCAAAGGGATGGAAAAGAGCTGGTCACTTTCTCAGAAAAAAACTTGCTCAGGTTGCAGGCTGAGCTGCAGGAGAGGAAGGGGAGGAGGTGCCAGCACGGCTCTGCACGATGCTCTGCCACACTGGGCAGCTTGATCATGGCTCAGCAGTGGGATCAGACGAGGAGAAGGGGAGAAGGAAATCAAGGATGGGAGGGAACCATCAGACACAGTCAATAAGTGTCTGTGAAGTCTTGCAAACCAGAGATTCCCAGGTTGTTTCTGCTTTTGCAGCATTTGTGTGGTGCAGGGTGAGCAAAAGGTTCTGCTGCTTGATTCTTCTGCAGGAGCCGCCTAAAAGGGAAATGGCCACTGAGCTGCAGACCAAGCAGTACTGCCTGACGTTGGCCAGGGGGAGCTTCTCCTGCAACAGTGTGCTGATGACAAGTCTGGAGACGATCTGCACGGCCAGCTCGTAGGTGGGAGCCAGGAAAGGACATGATGGGAGGAGAGAGGTGTTAAGCAACAGCCAAGGCATCAAAATGCATCAGAAAGCCCTGAAAAGCGTCACAAAGCCACAGCCAGGAAGCTTGGGAGTATCATGAGCAGCATCCAGGATGCGAGAGATTATTTGCTACCATGCCAAATGGTAGCAGAGCTCCCCCTGCAGACATCCCAAAGCAAGACAAAACAGGAACAAACCCGGAGCTGTGCTGCACGCACCCCACAGCCACAGCATTGCAAGCTGGGGTGCCTTGCTGTGTGCTGCATTCATCCCAGTCCGTGTGAATGAAGACTCTGGAGGCAGTCAAGGTGTTGATTGAGCACGAGTGTGCTTTTATTATTATATAAAGGACAGGAGGGTGTGAGAGGTCCACGGTGAAGATGGGACTCATCCTGTCTTGTCATGGAGAGAGTGGCTCAGAGCTCTCAGTGCTGCTGTCCGGTGCCTGGGACTGGAGGCCTGATTGAAAGTCCCCCTGCAAGAGGCTCTGCTCCTCCTCACTGATGCTGACCTGCTCCTGCATGGAGGTGCTGCTGTTGGGGCACTCACACTGTGCTTCAGATGGGCTGCACTGCAGAGACTCCTGGTTACAATCCAGACTTGTGACTGTGGTGTCTGGGAGGCTCACATCACCAATTTCAGCAGAGCCAGGTGTAATGAGAGCTTGAACTTCGATGAGCTCCTTCTCTCCATCACTGTTGTCATGTGTAAGGCTGCTGTTGGAACTGCAGCGATTCGTGCTCCCTATGAGCTCTCTACTGATGGAAGCACAGAGAGCATCCTCGCTACTTGCCCTGGATCTTGTGGGTTGGCAAGGGCTCGATTCACCTAGAAAGGATACACGGGGGTTAGTGTCAAACTTTCACAAGCTGAATTACGACAGTAGTTCTTGATCAGGGGTGAACTGAAGATGCTAGGCAGGGGCTGGAATGCCAGAAGGAGATAGAAGTGCACTGCAAGCTTGAATTCGATGTTCCTGAAAAGCAGGGATTTGGAAGCTGCATTTGCACCCTTACCTGCCAGGACTACCACTGCTGTTTCTGAGGGCTGCCTGGCATTGCGCTGCAGTTGGCGTTTGCTCCCAGAGGATGGCTTTCTGAGCCTGAAGCAGCAACACCAACTGCTAGCTGGTGATTCCTCAGTTTTGCTGGGTGGATTTTGCCTGGAGAGAGAAAACAGCCAATGCTGTGAGTCGTGCGTGGTGCAGGGTGAGGGAAGAGCAGCACTGAGCTCTTGGCAGCAGTTGCTTGTTCCTAGCACTGCCTGGTTTCTGCAGAAAAACAGAAAAACCCACCCAAACAATGATGCTGGGTGCTGGAAAAGAAAGTCCTCTTTACCTTTCGGATGGAAAGTCAACGACGGTGTGGAATTTGCCCTGCCCAGCTGCAGGGCTTTCTTCCACTTCAATGTCCCTGCTGCTCTCTGTCACAGGGGGAGAGCTGCTGTGGCCTCGCCTCTGTGCCTGTGCCTCCTCCAGGCTGAGCAGCTTTGTGGCAGCAGAAGAGACCCCCACAGACTTGGGCCCTGGGACAGAATTGTGCCCTGTCAGGGAAAACCACAGGTAAGAGTGAGGATCAGAAAGCAGCAGCACAGCCACCACAGTTCTGGGGGAGGTGCTGTATTTTTCTCAGGCTTGCTTATCACAGCCACTGGAAGAAGAGGAGCCCAAAATAACCATGTGGGCAGAGGTGTGTTTATGGCAAAGGACACGGTCATCATTAAGAGCAGCTTACTGTATCAAAATAGGCAAGGAAAATCCCAAGGAAATGGGGGCTGGGAACTGAGAAAGCTTCGCTGCCACACTTGCATCAAGCTTTTCCTGCATGCAAACATAATAATGACAGTTTCCTCCTTGTGAAATTTGGGCTTGGACATTCTCAGCATCCAGCAACAGGATGCCACACCCTAATGGAAGCCCAGAGGTCTGCTGTCCCCTTGATGGTAAAAGAGTATCTCAAAGGTCTCAGAGAAGGCCTGCATTTGATCAAGGTGTCAGGTCAAGATCAAGCTAATGGAGGAAGACACTCACCTGCTGCATCTGCAATGTCTGCTCTGGATTTGGAGCAGAAGAGGACTTTGATGTGGTTGATGATGAATTCCACCACATCCGACTGTGTCTGCAGCTCCATGCAGGCAGCTCTTCCGCTGGCGCAGGCAGACTCGTTCTGCTGTGATCTGTAGAAAAGGCAGATTTTAGAAGTCATTTCTCCAAGACCGTTTCCCCGAGTCTGAATTGTTGCAGCCAAAAGCTGTCAGCTGAGGCTCTGGAGACTTCCGCAGTGGGCAATCAGTGATGGCACTGCAGAAATTCCCCTGGATGATCAAGGACACGTCAGTCCCATCTCAACAAGACTGCAGAAATTGTCACCTAGACATTGTGCCCGTGGGGATGGAGAACAGCCCAGGCTCCTGCGCTTCTGTCAGCCACAGATTTTACAGGAGAAGAGCACATTTGATGGAGAAAAAAGAGGACAGTTTTTCTTAACTGGAGAACAGAGGAAGTGTTGAAACAGAAGCAGAAGCTTACCTTAAGAGGTTTGGAGCCCACACAATGGCTAGGTTCTTGGCATGCATGTTTGTTATCGTGGAGCTCCCAGCCAGACACGCCAAGTGTCTCATCAGGAACTCCAGTGTCCTGGAAAACAAGAGAGGCAAACGTTCAGCACCAACGAGCATGCCGTGCTGCAATTCAGAAAGCAAACCTCCATTCATGCTACTTCTTGTGATTGCTACTGTCACCGAAGGTAAAGTAGATCCAACTTGACTGAGTGCCACGCTGCAGCACCAAGCCCCAGCACAGCACAGCCGCAGCCATCAGCTGCACCAAGCGTGCCCCCGTGCCCAGGAACTGACCCCATAAAGTAAGCCCATGGAGCCTTCAACCCTTCAGCATACACAGGCATCGTGTTGCCGGCGTGAGACAGAGCCTGGAACCGCATCGTTGCCCTCTGCAATGCAGCAGGGCTGAGCTCAGCAGGCTGAGGGCAGCACTGACCTGTAGTGAGGAGCGGGCAGCTGCTGGATGACGTCCTGCATTCTGAGCAGCCGCTCCTCCTCTGTAGCGGCACCAACAGCATCCTGGAGTAGTGCAGAAAGGGAGCGAGACACCAATCAGGCTAGTACACCACTGCGAGTAAACCTCGTGGGGCTGACAGCAAAAGGGCCTCCGAGCTGGGGCACTGCTGCAGCCATCTGCCAAGAGGCCCAGGAAGAGGGAAATGAAAGACGTGGCCTTGTGCTTACCGAGAACTTGCCGTACAGCTGGTGGGTGAGCAGAGGGTTCGGGAGCTCCCTGAAGTACATCTTGCAGAGGGAGCTCACGCTGTGAATGTCACGGACGGTGAGCTCAGGAATCTGCTCCGACTCAAATTCCTGCCTGGAGAGAGGGACGCAAACCCGGTTGAGCGAGAGGAAGGCAAGCCCAAAGCCACACCAGATGCACTCAGGCTGTGTCAGTCGCAGCACTCTTACCGCAGCCTCTGGATGTTGGACGCGACGCCGGACAGGCGGTATATCCCCTGCACCACGCCGTGCTGCTCAATGAACTCAGCGCAGCTCTGGAGGACCTGGGGGACTGAAGAACACGTGCCAGCCGTCAGTGGAGCTCCTGATTCAAGTCCTGCTGCAGGCTGTGCTTCACATCCCATCCACTAAGCCCAGCCAGGCTTGGCTGAAGCAAATACAGATGTGCTTGTCTCTTAGGAGCATCCGCCTCACTTTATCCTTCAGCCATCAACTCCCATTACACGTGTCTCCACTGCTGTCAGCCTGCCCCCTGCTAGATACGAGCTCCCTTTCATCTTCTTTAGATGCCCAGCAGAGGAAGATCTCAGGAATGGGCAGCTCCTTACCATCACGACCCGAGCGGAGAAGATGCTCTCCCAGGTCACCGCCAAACACCCTTTCCTTCTCCACCTCCCGCTCGGTTGGTTTCTTTGGGCGGGCCTTCACCAAGGAACGAAGGAAGGTGAGGATCTTGCTGCGTTTCTTGGGCACTGCACAACAAAAGGAAGAAACCAGGTCATTTCAGGTCTGGCTCCGTTGGACGAGGCCGAGCACAGCACATTCTACAGAGCACGTCAGAACGGGAAGAACATTACCAACCAGTACATACAAAAAGGGATTTTCCCCACCTCTGGAGGAGCCCAAGGCCAGGTTGGATGGGGCCCTGGGCAGCCTGGTCTAATCTGACATTAAATGTGGGGGCTGGGAGACCATCCTGAGGCGGGAGGGTTGGAGCATGATGATCCCTGAGGTCCCTTCCATCCCAAGCCATTCTATGAAGATTCTATACTTTCCCCAAGTCCAATCATAAACACAGGAGGATTGGGCCAAATCTCTGCCCCATGGTGTGCATGAAGGATCATCAACCCAGAGGACAATGTGGCATGGATAAAGGAGGTACTAAAAATGGAACACACCCCAAAAAAGAATTCATTTTGCTTCCGCACACCATCAAATGTAACATCCATACCTGGCTTTGGCACAGAGTTGATGAGTGCCTCAGGAATGTTCTTATTAATGAGTTCCACACACTCCCCTGGGAAAAATCCAACCTGTAACAAGAAGAGAGGCCAACTATTGCATGCAGCACTTCTCAGATCTGAACTGTTAAACCAAAAGCCACGTAACATTTCCCTCGGAACGTGCTTGCCTGACGTTCCATAAGACTATCCAGCAGAAAATGGCCATAGTTCACAGCAAAAGGTAATAATTTTTCAACATTTGCAGCCAACGGCAAGGTCCTCTGACACCAACACAGGGAAACTGTTTATGTCCTTTAAGCATCCTGAGCAGGCAGAGCAGCTCTAAGCTGAGATTCCTGCCTTTACTGAAGTTGCACTCTCCAGTCTGAAGCTTGTGCCTACCTGGAAGCCGAGCTTGCCTCTCCACCACGGGGTGAGCTCCTTTGGTGGCATGTCGATGACACAGATGATGTCTCCCACCTGCAAGAGATTGCAGTGTCAATCCCAGCTTCAGCACGGCTGGGAGGAAAGCACAGCTCAAATGACTGCATTCTTCTGCACTGCCAAACATCGCCGAGCATTAAAGCACTTGCACCAGTGCAGCTCTGAAGGCATTTGCCATTGTAAAATTGAACAACAAGGAATGCCTTGAACTGCTTACCTCAAAGGAGAGTTCATCCGCTGCCTGGGCAACGTATCTCTTAATAGCATGGGCAGCAGCAATAGCTGGAACATTCACAGGTGCCACCTCATGGTCCAGCAGGGGCTTCCCCTTGTTCTCAGTCTGAAACAGAGAGCACAGGCAACGGTGAGGAGCTGGGAACCAACAAGGAGGATTTCAAGGTGAGGAGCACATCTGCAGAGAAAGCTGCAGGAAATGCACTTGGTCCTTATCATGGGCACTTCAGAAGGAACTGCAAGTCTAATAACGGCTGTTTCTCTCCCTGGTGTGCAGCAGGCACACGCCAGGCAATGCAAAGATGCATCTCTCCCCATCCAGACTAATCAGCAATGGCACTGACGCAGACAGGTGGCCTTGTCCATTTTGCCCCCTCCTTTCCTGCGCTCTTTGTGCAGGAAGGCTGACTGTTTCAGATGCTAGGAGACCGTGAAGAGGGAAACCAAAGCTACGGCTGCAGTTACAAGGTGCAAACAGTGCCATTGCAAGCACCAAGCAGCTCTCTTGAGCAGTCCAACCAACAGCGAGGCCAAACAGAGCAGAGAATGATTGTTGTTTCTGCAGCCATTTCAAGGGAAAAGTCAGTAGAGGACAAACACAACACCCGAGATGGCTCTGGTACTTTTATAAACTTGCCACACTTGCACTACTGTCTTGCCACAGAGGAGCTCTCTTGGAAAGCAGGAGAGCACATCTGCGGCTCACTCTGCTGGCTGCAGTCAGGGAACAAAGACCAATCAGAGCTTCATACTCTACCTCTGTCCATGCCAGGTCAGGCCCACAGCTGATCTCGCTGCACGCCACAGCCATCAGCGTAGGTGTGACAAGCTGGAACTGAAAAGAAACACACTTTTATTTTCTCTGTTCACATCTCTGCTGTGCTCCCTACAGCTGTCGAGCACACTCACACAGCCCAAGCACGCCTGCTGGTGTCCCTGGTGATGCTGTGCAGCTCTGCACAAGCTGGGGCTGGGACTCTTTGCCTAAGGGATTGGTTTCCTGTAGACCAGCTGGTCACAGCACCACAGACAGCATCCTTCTGAGGGCTGAGCTGCAGAGCACGTGGAGAAAACCCACACGTGACCAGCGTCCCATCAAAGCTGGATGAGGCTGTGTTACTAAACACGGGGCGTCACGGGCTGCTAAAGCATGTGGGGGGACAAACCATGGCAGGTACCTGGCAAGAGATCAGAACGAGGGAGAGAAATCTCACGAATCCGCAGCCGTTCCTTGTCACTTTGCTCTGATCTTCCACGAGCAAAAGCTGCAGCAGGGTAGCAGGCAGAGGGTGGAGAGAGGAGAGAGAAAGAGCAGGTCAGTTTGCTTCCATGGTTTAGCAAAGATTACGAGGGAAAAATTTCTCCAGGCTGAACAAGCCCAGCTCCCTCAGCCTGTCTTTGCAGGGGAGGTGCTCCTGTCCCCTGATCATCTCTGTGGCTCGCCTCTGGACCCTCTCCAACAGCTCCCTGTCTTTCTGGACACTGTACTGCAGCTGGGGCCTCACAAGAGCAGAGCAGGGGGGGACGATCACCTCCCTGTCCCTCATGGCCACCCCTCTGCTGATGGAGATAATGTGATCCTATGAGCTCCGCCAGCCAGCAGTTCTCAGCACTCACTGTCCCCCCGTCTCTCCCACACTGTCTCAGCTTACCTACAAGGTGCTGCACAGGACGGTGTGAAGACAAAGGGACGCAGTCGGTGCACAAGTGCAACAAGCGAGCTGCTCAGTCAGAGCTCCAGCGCTCCAATGAAGGGACGCAGCACGCACTGCTCCTCCCCTCATTCTAGCCCTTATGACATCACTGAGGGCCACCAGGCTGCTCCACCACGACGGACAGGGTGGGGAGGCAAGACCAGTCACAAGGGCAGAAGATTCCAACAGCCCAGCCCAACGTTCTGGAATCAGGGGCTGCTTGGAATTCTACCCCAGCCAAATCCTGGAGAAGCTGGCACGGGGTCGTCATGACCAAAGCGCAGGACCTGGCGCTTGCTCTTGTTGAGCCTCGCACAACTGGCCTCAGTGCATCCCTCTGGAGGGCCTTCCTGCCCTCAGCCAGATGGACGCTTCCTCCCAGCAGCGTACCTTGCAGTGCTGGGCCCATGTCAAATCCACACTAGAGTGGCTTTTGTTACATTCAAGGGCATGTTGCAGCACCCATCTATTTCACCTGGAAGGAAATAAAGCAGGAGATGGGAGAAACACAGAACTGCTGCCAGACTGCTTTATCCCTTTCTCAGCCCAACTTCCCTTGCCTCATCCCCTACCCAAACTCCTGGATGATGCCCACAGGCTTAAATCCATAGGACTCCTTTCACAGGGCTCCATCAAAAAGGCTGTCACACTTGTTCCGTACACTCACACTGACCCAGCAGTGGTATCACAGTCACTTAACACACACACAACAACCAAACCCCGAGCATGCACATCCCTTCCTGCGTGACTGCAGCCCACAGCTCCCCTTCACACCTCCGTGGATCTCTGGTGTTTTACACTGATGCAGCCTCGCTGCAGCTCCGTGGCTGTCACACAAGGCCTGGGACCTCTTTCTCTGCAAACCCCGTCTGCAGGCATTGGTTCACGAGGTTCACCTCCTGCCCTCCTGAGCAAAAACAAGCACTAAGAACAAGAGCAAAGCACGCTGGACTCGACCTGGCCCGATCCCCAACCCTCAGTCCTGTCAGACGGACCCTGGTGTGAAGACTCATCCCCAAAGCCTGGCTGGACATCAGCACAGGCATCCTTCTTCAAACGCCCCATCCAAGCAGCAAGGGATCAAAGCGTTGGCACAGCTGAAACAGAAATGCTGTGTGAGTTTCCTGTTAGCACTGAGCAGGAACAAATCTACCGCTGAGCAGCAGGATGTGAGACAAGCAGCAGAAGACACCCAACCTGCAGAACCAGCTCGTGTGGGGTCGGTCCAGATGTTTGTCTGCTCCCTTCCCTGGCCCAGGCCAAGCTTGTGAGCTGCTCCTCCTTGGTGCAGGGGGAAATGGTGCAGATGCCATGTGGTGGCTATGCACAGCATGCCTTGCACTTGCTTTTCCTCTCTCCATCTTCCATGAGCAAACAGCATCTCCAGCCTCCAGAGATCACTGAGTCCAACCCCTGCACAACAGTGAAAAAAAAGATATGATAAGGGGTACTTAAAGCACAGCATCTGTAATCAGATCAGACTCCTGCACTGTGAAGACTTCCATGAGTATTCCTGCAGAGTGCATCACTTAGTCTCTCTTTAGCCTTGTGTTCATGGTTTTCCTGTAAGAGCTTGTCTAAACACTGCCTATAATCGTGGTTATGCTAGAAGCATTTGGATTTATTGATCCTCAGTGTGATTTCAATAACAAATGCAGATGTTTTTTTGTTAGGGACAGCTTTCAATTTATCAACTGAAATTTCAATATTGCATTAGGTGTTGACAACCACGGGGCTGCAGTACAGAGAATTACAGGAAGATTAATTTCTCCATCTCCATACTCCTAGACATTTATGGTTACAGTGATGTAGTTATATACAAAGTTGCAAGATACAAACGCTAGAATAACATCTTGGTGTTGTGAAACTGATGTTCACAAATACAAATGACAAAATTCGATGAATCTGTGATTCTGAATACAAGAAGTGACTCCACTCTGATCAGAAATGCCTATTAATTGTGTTTATTCCTTACATGTCTGAATTTTCATTTCACTGGTCCCTCCAGAAAGAAAAAAATCAGATCTCAGACCCTCACAATGATTACAGACAGACATTCCTGATACCACGATTGTTACAGCAGACCTTGGTAAAGGCAAACAGAAAGTTACTCAGAATTACTGAAATGATGGGTAGCACAGCCCTCATCTCCTCTGGCAAACAAATTCGGTGTTAGATTGATACCTGGCAATTAATTCGGACTTCAGCACTGAATTCAGAGCTTTCAGGACAGCGATGCTCTGTCTAGGGAAGGCTGTGTTTACTGCAGCAGCAGGATGTCTGGAGCCCAAGTGCAGAGTCTCAGTGTTCCAAAGCCTTGAAGAGGTGCACCGTATGTGCTGGGGCTGATGACACAGACACTGGAGCAAGGCCAGTGTGATGTTAGAAACTTGACGAGCAGCTGATCTGTTGTCAGCCATTTCTGGACACAAACGGGATCTGGTCGACTTAGGACATGACCTTTGGGCTGGAGAGCAACTCCCCAAGGAATCACACAGCCACTGCAGACCGTTGGCAAGAACCCCATACCAAAACAGCTCATCTGCAATCAGTTTTTAATCTGTGCAGCAGTGATTGGAACAGGCGCACGCTCTCTGCAATTGCAGGAATGTTCACAAGTGGAATGGACATCACCTGTGTGCTCCAGCTCTCCTGTGTGCATGGTAGGAGCAGTGGTCCCCCTGCACCCAGGGCTGCAATAAAGTCCTGTGGGCTTTCTAACCTGCCAACCAGCAGCCCAGGCTGCCCAGAGCCACATCCAGCCTGGCCTTGGATGCCTGCAGGGATGGGGCATCCACAGCCTCCCTGGGCAACCTGTTCCAGTGCCTCACCACCCTCTGCCTGAAAAACTTCCTCCTCACTTCCAACCTAAACCTCAACACCCCCCGTCTCAGTTTAAAGCCATTCCCCACTTGTCCCATCACTGTCCACCCTCCAAAACAAAACACCTCGGCTGTTCAACACTGAAAGAGCAAAATAACCCACAGCTCTTACTTCCACTGTATGCAGTTAATTCCAAACTTAAGGTCACAGTTTAATTACTCATGTGATCCTTCCTGACAGAAGAACTACTCGTAGTGATGTGTAGGAGTAAGGAACAGTTTGAAAAGGTCATGGACATATTAGAACTTGCAGCATTTATCTTAATAGATGCCTACATTGCAAAGCATTTTGTAAAACACACGTTACAAGTACTGTGCATTGGATTACACTATATCAAACTCTAAGTAACAATACAGGTTGCTTTTAAATCTACACTTACATGTTTTCTTCTAACTCCTTGATAAAATTCCTTACTACCTTCAGTTTTACAGCCAAAGCAGTGTTTGAGCTGGTAATGTACTCTTGAACAACACTGCTGACTTTAGCATTTGTATGTTTAGATCTGAAAAGAGAACTTGGTCATTATTTCACGATGAGAGAATCTTATATGACAAAACAGAATTACAAAAATCTGACAATACTGTAAAATGCCAGCGTAAGAATGTGGCTTTGATTTTTTTTTTCTTTTTTTTTTTTTAAATGGTGAGTGTACCATTAATTCAAGACAAGAATTTTGTTTGTAAGTCGATCTCTATAACTGTTCTTGGCATCATTCTGTAGGATGAACTAGATACATGGAATTTGGCACTGGCTCCCCAGGGCAGTGGTTTGGCACTGAGCTGACAAAGGCCAAAGAGCATTTGCACAATGCTCTCAGACACAGGGCTTGACCCATAGGAGGTCCGGTGTGGAACCAGGAGGTGGAATACATGATCCTCGAGGTCCCTTCCAAATACAGATATTCCATGATCCTCTAATACTTATATTCCCAAGTCCTGTACACAGTGCTCAGATGCTTAATTGAAAGGTTCCATGAAACAGTGAGGTATCTATGTCCCTTTACCACTCAGTTATTCAATTTGCCACATGGATCTTTTATCCAGTCACATTAAAAAAACACTCAAATATTTCCTTCAGTCTTCCATTCTGATAGAGCTTTCTGGAGCAAATAAAGAGTTGCAACTCAGAATGTCCACACCTCCCTTCCTGCACCCTGCATACTTTTTTCATTGCACTGTGATTACGTACCATTCTATTGTCACCCTCATTCTGTCATTATCTAGGCAGTTTACTGCCATTAAATTTTCCAGCAACAGATGCCCACAAGTACAGCCAGCCTGGACTTATTTCCAATACTTACCTTTGTCCTGATGTCCTTGTAGGAGGTGGGACATTTCTCCATCTCAGCAGCAGAGGGCAGGAGAGTTGCAAGTTGAGGGCACACTCTCCTCTGTTTTTCTGGCACTCACAGAGAAAGAGAAGATGAAAACCAGCATTGTTTCCCTGCCCATGGCAAACACCAGCCTTTCCATCCTTACAGTCCTTCCTGACATCAGCACTAATTGAAACAACATCCCACTCACCTTTGCCATGTCTGGCAGAGGTTGCAGCTCTGTCTATTGCATCCCTCTAGCTGTCAAGTCAAGAGCTCCTGTGTCACACAAGGAAAAGCAATCTTTTACCTGCTGTGCCATGCTCATGGCAGCAGCAATGCAGATGCCAGCAGCTGATGCCGACAAGGACAGCCAGCCTGGACTTATTTTCATTACATACCTTTGTCCTGATGTCCTTCTAGAAGCTGGGACATTTCTACCTCTCAGCTGCAGAGGGCAGGAGAGTTGCAAGGTGAGGGCACACTCTCCCCTGTTTATCTGGCACTCAAAGAGAAAGAGAAAATGAAAACCAGATGTGTTTCCCTGCCCATGGCAAACACCAGCCTTTCCATCCTTACAGTCCTTCCTGACATCAGCACTAATTGAAACAACATCCAACTCACCTTTGCCATATCTGGCAGAGGTTGCAGCTCTTTCTACTGCATCCCTCTAGCTTTCAAGTCATGAGATCCTGTGTCACACAAGGAAAAGCAATCCCATACCTGCTGTGCCATGCTCATGGCAGCAGCAATGCAGATGCCAGCAGCTGATGCCCACAAGGATAGCCAGCCTGGACTTATTTTCATTACATATCTTTGTCCTGATGTCCTTCTAGAACCTGGAACATTTCTCCATCTCAGCAGAAGAGCACAGGAGGTGTCCAAGATTAGGGCACACTCTCCTCTTTTTCGGTAACAGAAAGAGAAAATGATAACCAGATGTGTTTCCCTGCCCATGGCAAACGCCACACTTTACATCCTTACAGACTTCCTGACATAAGCACTAATTGAAACAACATCCCACTCATCTTTGCCATGTCTGGCAGAGGTTGCAGCTCTTTCTATTGCATCACTCTAGCTTTCAAGTCATGAGCTCCTGCGTCACACAAGGAAAAGCAATCTTTTACCTGCTGTGCCATGCTCATGGCAGCAGCAATGCAGATGCCTGCAGCTGATGCCCACAAGGACAGCCAGCCTGGACTTATTTTCATTACATATCTTTGTCCTGATGTCCTTCTACAAGCTGGAACATTTCTCCATCTCAGCAGAAGAGGGCAGGATGGGTCGAACGTGAGGGCACACTATCCCCTGTTTATCTGGCACTCAAAGAGAAAGAGAAAATGAAAACCAGATGTGTTTCCCTGCCCATGGCAAACACCAGACTTTCCATCCTTACAGTCCTTCCTGACATCAGCAGCAATGGAAACAACATCCCACTCACCTTTGCCATGTCAGGCAGAGGTTGCAGCTCTTTCTATTGCATCCCTCTAGCTTTCAAGTCAAGAGCTCCTGTGTCACACAAGGAAAAGCAATCTTTTACCTGCTGTGCCATGCTCTTGGCAGCAGCAATGCAGATGCTAGCAGCTGATGCCCACAAGGACAGCCAGCCTGGACTTACTTTCATTACATATCTTTGTCCTGATGTCCTTCTACAAGCTGGAAGATTTCTCCATCTCAGGAGAAGATGGCAGGATGGGTCCAAGGTGAGGGCACACTCTCCCCTGTTTATCTGGCACTCAAAGAGAAAGAGAAAATTAAAACCAGATGTGTTTCCCTGCCCATGGCAAACACCAGACTTTCCATCCTTACAGTCCTTCCTGACATCAGCAGCACTAATTGAAACAACATCCCACTCACCTTTGCCATGTCAGGCAGAGGTTGCAGCTCTTTCTATTGCATCCCTCTAGCTTTCAAGTCAAGAGCTCCTGTGTCACACAAGGACAAGCAATCTTTTACCTGCTGTGCCATGCTCATGGCAGCAGCAATGCAGATGCCAGCAGCTGATGCCCACAAGGACAGCCAGCCTGGACTTATTTCCATTACATATCTTTGTCCTGATGTCCTTCTTGAAGCTTGGACATTCTCCATCTCAGCAGAAGAGGGCAGGATGGGTCCAACGTGAGGGCACACTCTCCACTGTTTATCTGGCACTCAAAGAGAAAGAGAAAATGAAAACCAGATGTGTTTCCCTGCCCATGGCAAACACCAGCCTTTCCATCCTTACAGTCCTTCCTGACATCAGCAGCAACTGAAACAACATCCCACTCACCTTTGCCATGTCTGGCAGAGGTTGCAGCTCTTTCTATTGCATCCCTCTAGCTTTCAAGTCAAGAGCTCCTGTGTCACACAAGGAAAAGCAATCTTTTACCTGCAGTGCCATGCTCATGGCAGCAGCAATGCAGATGCCAGCAGCTGATGCCCAGAAGGACAGCCAGCCTGGACTTATTTTCATTACATATCTTTGTCCTGATGTCCTTCTACAAGCTGGGACATTTCTCCCTCTGAGCAGCAGAGGGCAGGAGAGTTCCAAGGTGAGGGCACACTCTCCCCTGTTTATCTGGCACTCAAAGAGAAAGAGAAAATGAAAACCAGATGACTTTCCCTGCCCATGGCAAACACCAGCCTTTCCATCCTTACAGTCCTTCCTGACATCAGCAGCAACTGAAACAACATCCCACTCACCTTTGCCATGTCTGGCAGAGGTTGCAGCTCTTTCTATTGCATCCCTCTAGCTTTCAAGTCAAGAGCTCCTGTGTCACACAAGGAAAAGCAATCTGTTACCTGCTTTGCCATGCTCATGGCAGCAGCAATGCAGATGCCAGCAGCTGATGCGTACAGGGACAGCCAGCCTGGACTTATTTTCATTACATATCTTTGTCCTGATGTCCTTCTACAAGCTGGAATATTTCTCCATCTCTGGAAGCGGGCAGGAGTGGTACATGGTGAGGGCACACTCTCCTCTTTTTCTGGCACAAAAAGAGAAAGAGAAGATGAAAACCAGATGTGTTTCCCTGCCCATGGCAAACACCAGCCTTTCCATTCTTACAGTCCTTCCTGACATCAGCAGCAACTGAAACAACATCCCACTCACCTTTGCCATGTCTGGCAGAGGTTGCAGCTCTTTCTATTGCATCCCTCTAGCTGTCAAGTCAAGAGCTCCTGTGTCACACAAGGACAAGCAATCTTTTACCTGCTGTGCCATGCTCATGGCAGCAGCAATGCAGATGCCAGCAGCTGATGCCCAGAAGGACAGCCAGCCTGGACTTATTTTCATTACATATCTTTGTCCTGATGTCCTTCTACAAGCTGGGACATTTCTCCCTCTGAGCAGCAGAGGGCAGGAGAGTTCCAAGGTGAGGGCACACTCTCCCCTGTTTATCTGGCACTCAAAGAGAAAGAGAAAATGAAAACCAGATGACTTTCCCTGCCCATGGCAAACACCAGCCTTTCCATCCTTACAGTCCTTCCTGACATCAGCAGCAACTGAAACAACATCCCACTCACCTTTGCCATGTCTGGCAGAGGTTGCAGCTCTTTCTATTGCATCCCTCTAGCTTTCAAGTCAAGAGCTCCTGTGTCACACAAGGAAAAGCAATCTTTTACCTGCAGTGCCATTCTCATGGCAGCAGCAATGCAGATGCCAGCAGCTGATGCCCACAAGGACAGCCAGCCTGGACTTATTTTCATTACATATCTTTGTCCTGATGTCCTTCTGGAAGCTGGGACATTTCTCCCACTGAGCAGAAGAGGGCAGGAGAGTTCCAAGGCGAGGGCACACTCTCCCTGTTTATCTGGCACTAAAGAGAAAGAGAAAATGAAAACCAGACGTGTTTCCCTGCCCATGGCAAACACCAGCCTTTCCATCCTTACAGTCCTTCCCGACATCAGCAGCAATGGAAACAACATCCAAGTCACATTTGCCATGTCTGGCAGAGGTTGCAGCTCTTTCTATTGCATCCCTCTAGCTGTCAAGTCAAGAGCTCCTGTGTCACACAAGGACAAGCAATCTTTTACCTGCTGTGCCATGCTCATGGCAGCAGCAATGCAGATGTCAGCAGCTGATGCCCACAAGGACAGCCAGCCTGGACTTATTTTCATTACATATCTTTGTCCTGATGTCCTTCTAGAAGCTGGAACATTTCTCCATCTCAGCAGAAGAGGGCAGGAGGGATCCAAGGTGAGGGCACACTCTCCTCTTTTTCTGGCACACAAAGAGAAAGAGAAGATGAAAACCAGATGTGTTTCCCTGCCCATGGCAAACACCAGCCTTTCCATCCTTACAGTCCTTCCTGACATCAGCACTAATTGAAACAACATCCAACTCACCTTTGCCATGTCTGGCAGAGGTTGCAGCTCTTTCTATTACATCCCTCTAGCTGTCAAGTCAAGAGCTCCTGTGTCACACAAGGAAAAGCAATCCCATACCTGCTGTGCCATGCTCATGGCAGCAGCAATGCAGATGCCAGCAGCTGATGCCTCCAAGGACAGCCAGCCTGGACTTATTTTCATTACATATCTTTGTCCTGATGTCCTTCTACAAGCTGGAACATTTCTCCATCTCAGGAAGCGGGCAGGAGTGGTACATGCTGAGGGCACACTCTCCTCTTTTTCTGGCACAAAAAGAGAAAGAGAAGATGAAAACCAGATGTGTTTCCCTGCCCATGGCAAACACCAGCCTTTCCATCCTTACAGTCCTTCCTGACATCAGCAGCAACTGAAACAACATCCCACTCACCTTTGCCATGTCTGGCAGAGGTTGCAGCTCTTTCTATTGCATCCATCTAGCTTTCAAGTCAAGAGCTCCTGTGTCACACAAGGAAAAGCAATCTTTTACCTGCTGTGCCATGCTCATGGCAACACCAATGCAGATGCCAGCAGCTGATGCCCACAAGGACAGCCAGCCTGGACTTATTTTCATTACATATCTTTGTCCTGATGTCCTTCTAGAAGATTGGATATTTCTCCCTCTGAGCCGCAGAGGGCAGGAGAGTTCCAAGGTGAGGGCAAACTCTCCTCTTTTTCTGCCACACAAAGACAAAGAGAAGATGAAAACCAGATGTGTTTCTCTGCCCATGGCAAACACCAGCCTTTCCATCCTTACAGTCCTTCCTGACATCAGCAGCAACTGAAACAACATCCCACTCACCTTTGCCATGTCTGGCAGAGGTTGCAGCTCTTTCTATTGCATCCATCTAGCTTTCAAGTCAAGAGCTCCTGTGTCACACAAGGAAAAGCAATCTTTTACCTGCTGTGCCATGCTCATGGCAACACCAATACAGATGCCAGCAGCTGATGCCCACAAGGACAGCCAGCCTGGACTTATTTTCATTACATATCTTTGTCCTGATGTCCTTCTAGAAGATTGGATATTTCTCCCTCTGAGCCGCAGAGGGCAGGAGAGTTCCAAGGTGAGGGCAAACTCTCCTCTTTTTCTGCCACACAAAGACAAAGAGAAGATGAAAACCAGATGTGTTTCTCTGCCCATGGCAAACACCAGCCTTTCCATCCTTACAGTCCTTCCTGACATCAGCAGCAACTGAAACAACATCCCACTCACCTTTGCCATGTCTGGCAGAGGTTGCAGCTCTTTCTATTGCATCCCTCTAGCTTTCAAGTCAAGAGCTCCTGTGTCACACAAGGAAAAGAAATCTTTTACCTGCTTTGCCATGCTCATGTCAGCAGCAATGCAGATGCCAGCAGCTAATGCCCACAAGGACAGCCAGCCTGGACATATTTTCATCACATATCTTTGTCCTGATGTCCTTCTGGAAGCTGGGACATTTCTCCCTCTGAGCAGCAGAGGGCAGGAGAGTTACAAGGTGAGGGCACACTCTCCCCTGTTTATCTGGCACTCAAAGAGAAAGAGAAGATGAAAACCAGATGTGTTTCCCTGCCCATGGCAAACACCAGACTTTCCATCCTTACAGTCCTTCCTGACATCAGCAGCAATGGAAACAACATCCCACTCACCTTTGCCATGTCTAGCAGAGGTTGCAGCTCTTTCTATTGCATCCCTCTAGCTTTCAAGTCAAGAGCTCCTGTGTCACACAAGGAAAAGCAATCTTTTACCTGCTGTGCCATGCTCTTGGCAGCAGCAATGCAGATGCTAGCAGCTGATGCCCACAAGGACAGCCAGCCTGGACTTACTTTCATTACATATCTTTGTCCTGATGTCCTTCTACAAGCTGGAAGATTTCTCCATCTCAGGAGAAGATGGCAGGATGGGTCCAAGGTGAGGGCACACTCTCCCCTGTTTATCTGGCACTCAAAGAGAAAGAGAAAATTAAAACCAGATGTGTTTCCCTGCCCATGGCAAACACCAGCCTTTCCATCCTTACAGTCCTTCCTGACATCAGCACTAATTGAAACAACATCCCACTCACCTTTGCCATGTCTAGCAGAGGTTGCAGCTCTGCCTATTGCATCCCTCTAGCTTTCAAGTCAAGAGCTGTCACACAAGGAAAAACAATCTTTACCTGCTGTGCCATGCTCATGGCAGCAGCAATGCAGATGCCAGCAGCTGATGCCCACAAGGACAGCCAGCCTGGACTTATTTTCATTACATATCTTTGTTCTGATGTCCTTCTAGAAGGTTGAACACTTCTCCATCTCTGCTGCAATGGTCAAAAAGGGTCCAAGTTTAGGGCACTCTCTCCTCATGGCCTCTTGCACTCAAAGACAAAGGGAACATGAAAACCACAAGTGTTTCTTTGCCCATGGCAGACAGTAGCCTTTCCAGCCTGACAGTCCTTCCTACAATCAGCTGGAATTGAAACAACATCCCCCACATCTCTTTTTTGAACTTATTCATGCATGAATAATAATAATGAGAATTTTTCTCTAACTCTTATTTCTGTATGGAAACGATCAGATAACCGGAGGTTTTTTCTCTAAAACAATCCAGCAAATTTGCATTGCTTATCTATGTACGCAAAATGTTTTTGCCATTCATCTCAAATATCCATACATCTGGCCAAATTGTATAGAAAAAGTATTTACAGACATTTGTGGACATAGATTACTTCTGGTCAAGTGGGAAAGAATCCCTAAGCTGCAATCATGAAATTCTTTTATCACTTTCTCTGATTTAGCCAGTGTTACCAAAAGGGAAATAAGACACAGGCTTTTGATAGCAGCTGCCAATTTAAGAATGATAATAACTTTTATTATTCTTGGCTAAGATCAAAGTCCCGCATTTCAGGATTATCTCCAGCTCATCAAGTATAATTAACAGTTTTGGATAGCCACATTATTATATGGCAATATTGTCTTCCTGCAAGGAATTTCATTGTTTTACACGTGCCACAGGTTGTTAATAGATTTCCTGATTACCATTTATTTTTTTTATTGGCTTATGATGACCACAGAAAACTATACAGCAGCACCATAAAAACTTTAAATCCTATCCCATGTATCTGCATTCATACGAAAATAATATTGGAAAGCATTGGTGAAACTAAGATTACAAAATAAAGCAGAGGACAATTTCAGTGAAAGCCTGCAGGTTTCACAGCTCTGTCCATTTCAAACCCCTGAAGACACCCACGGGTTTCCTGCTGTGGGACACAGGCACTCACCTGCAGCTCAGCACTGCCTGCTCATGCCTGCGCACACCTTCAGGCTGGAACCAAGGAAATCCTCAGCAAAGACATCAGTACACTTTTGTTAGGATGACTTTCCTAAAGAAGCATCAAATATTTCTTCTCGAGAAATACTGCAAGTCCCTTTGACGCTAGCCCTTATTTTAAATGTTTAGATTTATGCTTCATTCAGGCGTGCTGTCACTCCCAAAAAGATTTTTATTCCTTTTCATTCTTAGGAACACAGTGATTTCTGCCTTGTTTACTGACTGTAGGCACAGCAATACTCCTGCACCTTCAGGGAAACAGCAAATCCATCTCTTTCACACCCTACTTCTATCAAGCTCATTCACCTTACAAGGTATTTATTGCAAGCAGCTCTTCCAAAAATGGAGATTAACAGAACCTGCAACCCAGGACACCTCAGTAAGCCAGTACTTTTCATCTCCTGAAGGTGTAGGTAGACACAGAGCTGGAACATCTTTTCCAGAGCTGTGTGATGCTGTCTCATCTATGTTCCTTTACTGTTGACTCAGTTTCACTTCTTATCTAACCTGGTTGCATCCCAGGATTTCTGGTGCCAAAAATAAACTGACAGCTTTCATCACTAGTTAAAAGGAAACTGCAATAGGAAAAGCAATTTTTCTGATTTCTCTGTTGATCAAAGATGCTTCATGCAAGCCTGATGCAGTAGAAACAATATCAGCTTTAAAATGACAGTCATGACAGCAGCATTTCCAGAGTACTTCAGAAAGAACTGAGCACTGCCCCAAGAGCTTCAGAGCGGCAGGCTGTCACAGTGTGCCAACCAGCTCAGCTGTGAGTTGGCACTGAAGCTGCACCACAGGGAGAACAAAGCCCCCTGTGCACCCTTGGAGAGCCAAGGGTTGGAGATTCATGAACCTTGAGCTCCTTTCCAACCCGGGCCATGCTGTGATTCTGGGATTCTCACCTTTGCCTCATCTGGCAGAGGGAGGCAGCTCTTTCTCTTGTCTCCCTAGGGCTGTCAGGTCACCAGGGCCAGTGTCACACAGGGAACTGCAAACACTGTGTGTGCTGTGCCCTGCCCATGGCAGCACAGAGGCAGCTGCCAGCAGCTGATGCCCACAAGGACAGCCAGCCTGGACTTCCTTTGATTCCTTCCCTTTGGATCAGCGTCCTTCAGGAAGGCGGAACATCTCTCCAGCTGAGCAGCAGAGGACAGCAGGGCTTCGTTGTCTGGGCATGTTCTCTTCTGGCCCTCTGGCCCTCACAGACACAGGAGGAGGACACAGAGGCTGCTGTAACACAGCCAGCCCTGCCTCTCAGGTCAGCTCTCAGGCCATCCTCTCTCCCCTCAGCAGCAGCTCACTGTTCTGCACTCCTCTGGCCTGGGCTGGCAGAGGTGTGCAGCAGTTCTGCTGATCTCCCAGTGCTGGCCATGTCTGCAGTGCCTGTGTGAAAGACACAGGAAGCTGCCAGCATTGCACTGCTCTGCTGTGCCCCTGCCATCACCGAGTTTGCTGTCAGCAGCTGCTGCTACACGTCCATTCAGGCACAGGCCTTTCCTTCCTGGCCCTCTTTCCCCCCCTCTCTCCTCTGCTCTCTCTCGTGCTCCCCTTTGGCCTGGGCTGGCTGAGCAGTGCAGGCCTTGTTGTTGCTCCCTGGGCCAACTACGTCACGGTTCCCCGTGACTCTGCCAGCTGCTCTGACACAGCGACTGCGTCCTCAGTGTGGATTCCAGAATGCGACAGACGTCCAGAGAAGACTTCCAGGGCTGATGGGAACATGCTGCCATCAAGAACTGCCATGGCTCAGGCCCCCTGGGAATCTGCTCACAGCGAAAGCTGCTGTCACTCTGTGTGGGCACAGCCTTGTCTGTGTAGGCCTGCTCACACTGCAGCCCCTGTCTGCACCAGAACCGTGCCGATCCACCTTCTCTTGGCCTCCTTGCCTGCATGGAAAAGGGCAGCTTGGGCTGAAGTCCCTCAACTTTCAGATGGCCGAGTGAAGTCTCTGAGCCCTGGTGACCCACGCAGCTCTTCAGCCTGCTGACCTGCTCTGCTGGGGCTGTCTTAAAAGGCAGAGGGCACGTTATCCTAATGTCCCCACATCCATCCCTCTTAGCATACTGTAGGCCAGTTCCTAAAAGGACACCTGCACAATCTCTCTGAATGTTAATCAACACGTAGTTGGTCTGTGCACTGCAGAAATTGCACCTAGGTTTTCAGTGGTGATTAGCTATGTGTTTAGTCAGAGGTGCAATGATTCTAATGGTGAGAGAAAGACATTCCCAGCTGTCATCAGGTGGAACACACTTCAGACTGGAATCCTCAAGCAGACTGCAGTCAAGCTTTCTTAATTATTCGTTGTTGTTATCAATTCAGACGCATCTCTGAATTCCTGCTTGAATGAACATTCTGTAATAATCTGCTGAGACAGTGCAAGGCTTGACAATGAGACTATAGTTTATGAAAGCAGCACTTTTTACTTCCTTTACAAGTTCTTATCTGAATGCTAAATGCAACATCAATTCACTTCTCACTGGGTTGAACGTTTTAAATGTTTGGTAAACATAATGGTTGTAATTCTGACATTTATTATGAAAATATTAAAATTCCTTGTAAGTACTTTTTTGTTAGAATGCCAGATGCTAAAGGGATGAAGTGGCACAAGAAAGCAAAATATCTCTGCTGATGGCAGGAAGGACTGTAAGGATGGAAAGGCTGGTGTTTGCCATGGGCAGGGAAACACATCTGGTTTTCTTGTTCCCTTTGTCTTTGAGTGCCAGAAAAACAGAGGAGAGCGTGCCCTCACCTTGGACCCCTCCTGTCCTCTGCTGCTGAGATGGAGAAATGTCCCACCTCCTACAAGGACATCAGGAGAAAGATAAGTAATCAAAATATTTCCAGGCTGGCTGTACTTGTGGGCATCTGTTGCTGGAAAATTTAATGTCAGTAAACTGCCTAGATAATGACAGAATGAGGGTGACAATAGAATGGTACGTAATCACAGTGCAATGAAAAAAGTATGCAGGGTGCAGGAAGGGAGGTGTGGACATTCTGAGTTGCAACTCTTTATTTGCTCCAGAAAGCTCTATCAGAATGGCAGACTGAAGGAAATACTTTGAGTGTTTTTTTAATGTGACTGGATAAAAGATCCGTGTGGCAAATTGAATAACTGAGTGGTAAAGGGACATAGATACCTCACTGTTTCATGGAACCTTTCGATTAAGCACCTGAGCACTGTGTACAGGACTTGGGAATATAAGTATTAGAGGATCATGGAATATCTTTATTTGGAAGGGACCTCGAGGATCATGTATTCCACCTCCTGGTTCCACACCGGACCTCCTATGGGTCAAGCCCTGTGTCTGAGAGCATTGTGCAAATGCTCTTTGGCCTTTGTCAGCTCAGTGCCAAACCACTGCCCTGGGGAGCCAGTGCCAAATTCCATGTATCTAGTTCATCCTACAGAATGATGCCAAGAACAGTTATAGAGATCGACTTACAAACAAAATTCTTGTCTTGAATTAATGGTACACTCACCATTAAAAAAAAAAAAAAAGAAAAAAGAAAAAAAAATCAGAGCCACATTCTTACGCTGGCATTTTACAGTATTGTCAGATTTTTGTAATTCTGTTTTGTCATATAAGATTCTCTCATCGTGAAATAATGACCAAATTCTGTTTTCATATCTAAACATATAAATGTTAAAGGAAACAATGCTGTTCAAGAATGCATTACAACCATTTTTCTCAGTCCCTCTGGCAGCAGAGTGCAGGACACAGTTTGCTTTTACTTGGAGGCGCATCCAGTACGCCTGGAATCGACTGCCCCAGGGGTGGAAACACAGCCCTGCCATTTGTCATGGGGTGATCCGGGCTGAGCTGCAACAGTGGGAGCTCCTGAACACCTGCAATATATGGATGACATCATCGTGTGGGCAACACAGCAGGAGAAGCTTCTGAGAAAGGGAAGAAAAGGATCCAAATCCCTCCAAAAGCCAGTTTTCATCATGGACATCAAGCATGGACAGGACATTGAGATCACAGGAATAAAACGGCAAGATGTACATTGTCAGATTCCTGTGGATAACAAAATAACTGCTATGTCTTCACCGACCAGCAAAAAGGAAACACGAGCTTTCTTAGTGTGATTGTAAACCTTCTCTATCGAGTGACCCAAAAGGAGAATGATTTCACATGGAGCCCTGAGCAGCAACAGCTTCTGAACAAACTGAAAAGGGGATGTGCATCCAGCAGCCCTTGGGACCGGGACCGTCTGGGCAGGACAAGATGTAAAAAACGTGCTGTGCACTGCAGCCAGGGTGAATGGCCCCACTTGGAGCCTCTGGCAGAAAGCCCCAGGGAAGACTCTTTCCTTTTTTGTCTTAGTGAATATCTCAGCCCACAAGTTCCGTTTTGTTTCCAGTTCTCTCCTTCATCCCCTTGGGAAGGGGGAGTGAGTGAATAGTGGAGTGGTGTTTAGATGCCCGCAAGGTTAACCATCTGCTAGTTTTAGTGAGCACTGCCAAGAAAGTTAGCCATTTCATTTCTCACAAACATGGCCATTTTGCTTTTGCTTCCGTACACTCACTCATACAAACAGCCGGTGTCACTGAAGATGGATAAGGCTACACAGGCAGGGAAGTGTTTTTAATCTTGAGCAGAATTCCTGCCAGAAATTGTGAGCTCCATGTGGATATTCTGAAAGACATGCCCCCACTCCTTCATGCTCTGTTACTGCACAAAGGTTGTGATTCAGGCACCGATGTTCTCCACCAGCAAGGAGTTCTCAGAGAGGTTCTGAAGCATGGAACTGCTGGTCTACCTGTTCAGCAGTCTTCTCTGCAAGAAAAGCTCCAAGGATAGTCAGAAGGAGATCCAGTTTTACATTCCAGCCCACGACTGGAAATCTTCTGTGTACTCACCCTGAAGGCTGTCTTGATCTGCGTCAAGCCAGCAGTGTGGATAGTCAGCAGAGGTGGTTGAGAGCATCTAGGCAACATGAGCAGCATCACAGCCAGTCAGCTGAGAGAAAGGATTATCCTGCCTCCTCTATCAGTCTCCTCTTCTAAACAGTTGAGTTTTATGTTTCTGTGACTAGACTGGTCACTCAGTGGATGAGGTATTGGTTGGGTGGCCGCAAGTAAAGAGTTGAGGTAACAATTTAATTTCCAGGTAGAGACCAGTGCAAGTGGTGCTCCTCAGCTGCTGGTATTGAGAGCAGTGCTATTTATTGCATTTGTCAGTGAAATGGACATCTCATTCATTGTATGTACTTGCAGACATCCTATTTTCTGTTTCATATTCTGATTTATGTCGTCAAAGATCTTTCTAGTCTGGCTGTGATTGACACAAAACAAAGAGAAACTGTTAGGCTGAGACACAGGGGATGCCACCAGAAATGCATCCAGTAATCCTTGTCATCTCACACGCTTTTTCAGAGAGCTGAGAACAATATTAGGTTCATCTCTTGTCATCTGCTGATAAAGCCTGATCTTCTGCCAACTGTGGGAACAGGATGATAAATATTTTAACTGGAAGCCAAGGATTCACTGCTGTCATGCCTGAAATGACATAGGAAAGAAGGAGCTCTAGGAGATGATTTACTGTCTGGGTTTAAATGTTTGCATACTTCAGTGTGTCCTAGACACCAGAAAAGAAAGCCATCCCTTTCCTCCAGATCAGCTCAGAGACTAAATGTTATACTATGGAAAAACAGACTTTGTCATTAGCCTCATCCAGTCATTAGTTCACAGGGCTGGCAATCAGATGGGATTGCATGTGTACAGATACATAGTAGTAAAAATGTGAAGCTGAGAAGACTTTATACTAAATACTAAAAAGAGATATGCAAGGTGAATTTTTAGTAATGTTTTATATGCTTTCGTACGTACTCTCTCCACATCTAGATTCTCCATAAGAGAGCATTACTGTAGGCTACTTGGTCCTCTACAGCTTCTGGTCTTCTGGAAAACATCAGTGTTTTGTTATTCATTTGGAAGCTCAGTGTTACGTCCTGTGATCTCTCTAGATTTCTCCATGAGAATATGTAGAAATCTGTAAAGCTCTGATGTCCCTCAGTTCACTACACAAAATTTAAGGGCAGTGCCAAATTCCGTATATCTAGTTCATCCTACAGAATGATGCCATTTTTTTATCTCAGTGAAAAGTATAGCAGTCAGAACAGGACTGGATTTTTGTTCCAGCGCAGACCAAATTTCCTGCCTACCTTCAAGAAAAACTCATCGTGTGTAGCTACAGTTATGAACAGATGCAGCTCCTCTGTTAAAATGTACAGAGAGAATGTTCTCTAACCCTGATATGAGATATTTACTGATCTTGTATCATGAGTGACCTCGTGATTCTTCACGCCTGACAATTTTTAAATAATGAGAAATAAAAACACATATTTTTCAAAACAGGTATAGAGATTGACTTACAAAAAAAAATGTTTATCTTGAATCAATCATACACTCACCATTGCAATTAAAAAAAAAAAAAAGAAAAAAAAAAAGAAAGAAGAAAAGCCACATTCTTACAGTGGCATTTCACAGTATTGTAATTCTGTTGTGTGAAATCAAGGTTCTCTCATCGTGAAATAATGACCAAGTTCTCTTTTCAGATCTAAACATACAAATGTTAAAGGCAGCAGTGCTGTTCAAGAGTACATTACCAGCTCAAACACTGCTTTGGCTATAAAACTGAAGGTAGTAAGGAATTTTATCAAGGAGTTGGAAGAAAACATGTAAGTGTAGATTTAAAAGCAACCTGTATTGTTACTTAGAGTTTGATATAGTGTAATCCAATGCACAGTACTTGTAACGTGTGTTTTACAAAATGCTTTGCAATGTAGGCATCTATTAAGATAAATGCTGCAAGTTCTAATATGTCCATGACCTTTTCAAACAGTTCCTTACTCCTACACATCACTACGAGTAGTTCTTCTGTCAGGAAGGATCACATGAGTAATTAACCTGTGACCTTAAGTTTGGAATTAACTGCATACAGTGGAAGTAAGAGCTGTGGGTTATTTTGCTCTTTCAGTGTTGAACAGCCGAGGTGTTTTGTTTTGGAGGGTGGACAGTGATGGGACAAGTGGGGAATGGCTTTAAACTGAGACGGGGGCTGTTGAGGTTTAGGTTGGATGTGAGGAGGAAGTTTTTCAGCCAGAGGGTGGTGAGGCACTGGAACAGGTTGCCCAGGGAGGCTGTGGATGCCCCATCCCTGCAGGCATCCAAGGCCAGGCTGGATGTGGCTCTGGGCAGCCTGGGCTGCTGGTTGGCAGGCTAGAAAGCCCACAGGACTTTATTGCAGCCCTGGGTGCAGGGGGATCACTGCTCCTAGCATGCACACAGAAGAGCTGGAGCACACAGGTGATGTACATTCCACTTGTGAACATTCCTGCAATTGCAGAGAGCGTGCGCCTGTTCCAATCACTGCTGCACAGATTAAAAACTGATTGCAGATGAGCTGTTTTGGTATGGGGTTCTTGCCAACGGTCTGCAGTGGCTGTGTGATTCCTCGGGGAGTTGCTCTCCAGCCCAAAGGTCATGTCCTAAGTCGACCAGATCCCGTTTGTGTCCAGAAATGGCTGACAACAGATCAGCTGCTGGTCAAGTTTCTAACATCACACTGGCCTTGCTCCAGTGTCTGTGTCATCAGCCCCAGCACATACGGTGCACCTCTTCAAGGCTTTGCAACACTGAGACTCTGCACTTGGGCTCCAGACATCCTGCTGCACCAAGAGGTTATTCTAGCTTTGGTATCTTGCAACTTTGTATATAACTACATCACTGTAACCATAAATGTCTAGGAGCATGGAGATGGAGAAATTCATCTTCCTGTAATTCTCTGTACTGCAGCCCCGGGGTTGTCAACACCTAATGCAATATTGAAATTTCAGTTGAGAAATTGAAAGCTGTCCCTAACAAAAAAAATCTGCATTTGTTATTGAAATCACAGTAAGGATCAATGAATCCAAATGCTTCTAGCATAACCACGATTACAGGCAGTGTTTAGACAAGCTCTTACAGGAAAACCATGAACACAAGGCTAAAGAGAGACTAAGTGATGCACTCTGCAGGAATACTCATGGAAGTCTTCACAGTGCAGGAGTCTGATCTGATTACCGATGCTGTGCTTTAAGTACCCCTTATCATATCTTTTTTTTCACTGTTGTGCAGGGGTTGGACTCAGTGATCTCTGGAGGCTGGAGATGCTGTTTGCTAATGGCAGATGGAGAGAGGAAAAGCAAGTCCAAGGCATGCTGTGCATAGCCACCACATGGCATCTGCAGAATTTCCCCCTGCACAAAGGAGGAGCAGCTCACAAGCTTGGCCTGGGCCAGGGAAGGGAGCAGACAAACATCTGGACCGACCCCAAACGAGCTGGTTCTGCAGGTTGGGTGTCTTCTGCTGCTTGTCTCACATCCTGCTGCTCAGCGGTAGATTTGTTCCTGCTCAGTGCTAACAGGAAACTCACACAGCATTTCTGTTCCAGCTGTGCCAACGCTTTGATCCCTTGCTGCTTGGATGGGGCGTTTGAAGAATGATGCCTGTGCTGATGTCCAGCCAGGCTTTGGGGATGAGTCTCCACACCAGGGTCCGTCTGACAGGACTGAGGGCTGGGGATCCAGCCAGGTCGAGTCCAGCGTGCTTTGCTCTTGTTCTTAGTGCTTGTTTTTGCTCAGGAGGGCAGGAGGTGAACCTCGTGAACCAATGCCTGCAGACGGGGTTTGCAGAGAAAGAGGTCCTGCAGGCCTTGTGTGACAGCCACGGAGCTGCAGCGAGGCTGCATCAGTGTAAAACACCAGAGATCCACGGAGGTGTGAAGGGGAGCTGTGGGCTGCAGTCACGCAGGAAGGGATGTGCATGCTCGGGGTTTGGTTGTTGTGTGTGTGTTAAGTGACTGTGATACCACTGCTGGGTCAGTGTGAGTGTACGGAACAAGTGTGACAGCCTTTTTGATGGAGCCCTGTGAAAGGAGTCCTATGGACTTGAGATCCAACTATCAGCCTGTGGGCATCATCCAGGAGTTGGGGTAGGGGATGAGGCAAGGGAAGTTGGGCTGAGAAAGGGATAAAGCAGTCTGGCAGCAGTTCTGTGTTTCTCCCATCTCCTGCTTTATTTCCTTCCAGGTGAAATAGATGGGTGCTGCAACATGCCCTTGAATGTAACAAAAGCCACTCTAGTGTGGATTTGACATGGGCCCAGCACTGCAAGGTACGCTGCTGGGAGGAAGCGTCCATCTGGCTGAGGGCAGGAAGGCCCTCCAGAGGGATGCACTGAGGCCAGTTGTGCGAGGCTCAACAAGAGCAAGCGCCAGGTCCTGCGCTTTGGTCATGACGACCCCGTGCCAGCTTCTCCAGGATTTGGCTGGGGTAGAATTCCAAGCAGCCCCTGATTCCAGAACGTTGGGCTGGGCTGTTGGAATCTTCTGCCCTTGTGACTGGTCTTGCCTCCCCACCCTGTCCGTCGTGGTGGAGCAGCCTGGTGGCCCTCAGTGATGTCATAAGGGCTAGAATGAGGGGAGGAGCAGTGCATGCTGCGTCCCTTCATTGGAGCGCTGGAGCTCTGACTGAGCAGCTCGCTTGTTGCACTTGTGCACCGACTGCGTCCCTTTGTCTTCACACCGTCCTGTGCAGCACCTTGTAGGTAAGCTGAGACAGTGTGGGAGAGACGGGGGGACAGTGAGTGCTGAGAACTGCTGGCTGGCGGAGCTCATAGGATCACATTATCTCCATCAGCAGAGGGGTGGCCATGAGGGACAGGGAGGTGATCGTCCCCCCCTGCTCTGCTCTTGTGAGGCCCCATCTGCAGTACAGTGTCCAGAAAGACAGGGAGCTGTGTGAGAGGGTCCAGAGGCGAGCCACAGAGATGATCAGGGGACAGGAGCACCTCCCCTGCAAAGACAGGCTGAGGGAGCTGGGCTTGTTCAGCCTGGAGAAATGAAAGCTGTGGGGTGACCTCATGGCAGCCTTCAGTACCTAAAGGGAGCCTAAAAAGAGGAGGGGAATCAACTCTTTGAAAGGGTAGATAACAGCAGGACAAGGGGAAATGGTTTCAAGTTGAAAACTTAAGTTTTTAAGTTGAGGGAGGGCAGATTTTGGTTTTTCCCTCATAATCTTTGCTAAACCCTGGAAGCAAACTGACCTGCTCTTTCTCTCTCCTCTCTCCACCCTCTGCCTGCTTCCCTGCTGCAGCTTTTGCTCGTGGAAGATCAGAGCAAAGTGACAAGGAACGGCTGCGGATTCTTGAGATTTCTCTCCCTCGTTCTGATCTCTTGCCAGGTACCTGCCATGCTTTGTCCCCCCACATGCTTTAGCAGCCCGTGACGCCCCGTGTTTAGTAACACAGCCTCATCCAGCTTTGATGGGACGCTGGTCACGTGTGGGTTTTCTCCACGTGCTCTGCAGCTCAGCCCTCAGAAGGATGCTGTCTGTGGTGCTGTGACCAGCTGGTCTACAGGAAACCAATCCCTTAGGCAAAGAGTCCCAGCCCCAGCTTGTGCAGAGCTGCACAGCATCACCAGGGACACCAGCAGGCGTGCTTGGGCTGTGTGAGTGTGCCCGACAGCTGTAGGGAGCACAGCAGAGATGTGAACAGAGAAAATAAAAGTGTGTTTCTTTTCAGTTCCAGCTTGTCACACCTACGCTGATGGCTGTGGCGTGCAGCGAGATCAGCTGTGGGCCTGACCTGGCATGGACAGAGGTAGAGTATGAAGCTCTGATTGGTCTTTGTTCCCTGACTGCAGCCAGCAGAGTGAGCCGCAGATGTGCTCTCCTGCTTTCCAAGAGAGCTCCTCTGTGGCAAGACAGCAGTGCAAGTGTGGCAAGTTTATAAAAGTACCAGAGCCATCTCGGCTGTGGTGTTTGTCCTCTACTGACTTTTCCCTTGAAATGGCTGCAGAAACAACAATCATTCTCTGCTCTGTTTGGCCTCGCTGTTGGTTGGACTGCTCAAGAGAGCTGCTTGGTGCTTGCAATGGCACTGTTTGCACCTTGTAACTGCAGCCGTAGCTTTGGTTTCCCTCTTCACGGTCTCCTAGCATCTTAAACAGTCAGCCTTCCTGCACAAAGAGCGCAGGAAAGGTGGGGGCAAAATGGACAAGGCCACCTGTCTGCGTCAGTGCCATTGCTGATTAGTCTGGGTGGGGAGAGATGCATCTTTGCTGGCGTGTGCCTGCTGCACACCAGGGAGAGAAACAGCCGTTATTAGACTTGCAGTTCCTTCTGAAGTGCCCATGATAAGGACCAAGTGCATTTCCTGCAGCTTTCTCTGCAGATGTGCTCCTCACCTTGAAGTCCTCCCAGCTCCTCACCGTGGCCTGTGCTCTCTGTTTCAGACTGAGAACAAGGGGAAGCCCCTGCTGGACCATGAGGTGGCACCTGTGAATGTTCCAGCTATTGCTGCTGCCCATGTCGTTAAGAGATACGTTGCCCAGGCAGCGGATGAACTCTCCTTTGAGGTAAGCAGTTCAAGGCATTCCTTGTTGCTCAATTTTACAATGGCAAATGCCTTCAGAGCTGCACTGGTGCAAGTGCTCTCAGGCTCGGCCATGTTTGGCAGTGCAGAAGAATGCAGTCATTTGAGCTGTGCTTTCCTCCCAGCCGTGCTGAAGCTGGGATTGACACTGCAATCTCTTGCAGGTGGGAGACATCATCTGTGTCATCGACATGCCACCAAAGGAGCTGACCCCCTGGTGGAGAGGCAAGCTCGGCTTCCAGGTAGGTACAAGCTTCAGACTGGAGAGTGCAACTTCAGTAAAGGCAGGAATCTCAGCTTGGAGCTGCTCTGCCTGCTCAGGATGCCTAATGGACATAAACAGTTTCCCTGTGTCGGTGTCAGGGGACCTTGCCTTTGGCTGCAAATGATGAAAAATTATTACCTTTATGCTGTGAACTATGGCCATTTTCTGCTGGATAGTCTTATGGATCGTCAGGCAAGCACGTTCCGAGGGAAATGTTATGTGGCTTTTGGTTTAACAGTTCAGATCTGAAAAGTGCTGCATGCAATAGTTGGCCTCTCTTTTCTTCTTGTTACAGGTTGGATTTTTCCCAAGGGAGTGTGTGGAACTCATTAATAAGAACATTCCTGAGGCACTCATCAACTCTGTGCCAAAGCCAGGTATGGATGTTACATTTGATGGTGTGCGGAAGCAAAATGAAGTCTTTTTTGGGGTGCATTCCATGTTTAGTACCTCCTTTATCCATGCCACATTGTCCTCTGGGTTGATGATCCTTCATGCACACCATGGGGCAGAGATTTGGCCCAATCCTCCTGTGTTTATGATTGGACTTGGGGAAAGTATAGAATCTTCATAGAATGGCTTGGGATGGAAGGGACCTCAGGGATCATCATGCTCCAACCCTCCCGCCTCAGGATGGTCTCCCAGCCCCCACATTTAATGTCAGATTAGACCAGGCTGCCCAGGGCCCCATCCAACCTGGCCTTGGGCTCCTCCAGAGGTGGGGAAAATCCCTTTTTGTATGTACTGGTTGGTAATGTTCTTCCCGTTCTGACGTGCTCTGTAGAATGTGCTGTGCTCGGCCTCGTCCAACGGAGCCAGACCTGAAATGACCTGGTTTCTTCCTTTTGTTGTGCAGTGCCCAAGAAACGCAGCAAGATCCTCACCTTCCTTCGTTCCTTGGTGAAGGCCCGCCCAAAGAAACCAACCGAGCGGGAGGTGGAGAAGGAAAGGGTGTTTGGCGGTGACCTGGGAGAGCATCTTCTCCGCTCGGGTCGTGATGGTAAGGAGCTGCCCATTCCTGAGATCTTCCTCTGCTGGGCATCTAAAGAAGATGAAAGGGAGCTCGTATCTAGCAGGGGGCAGGCTGACAGCAGTGGAGACACGTGTAATGGGAGTTGATGGCTGAAGGATAAAGTGAGGCGGATGCTCCTAAGAGACAAGCACATCTGTATTTGCTTCAGCCAAGCCTGGCTGGGCTTAGTGGATGGGATGTGAAGCACAGCCTGCAGCAGGACTTGAATCAGGAGCTCCACTGACGGCTGGCACGTGTTCTTCAGTCCCCCAGGTCCTCCAGAGCTGCGCTGAGTTCATTGAGCAGCACGGCGTGGTGCAGGGGATATACCGCCTGTCCGGCGTCGCGTCCAACATCCAGAGGCTGCGGTAAGAGTGCTGCGACTGACACAGCCTGAGTGCATCTGGTGTGGCTTTGGGCTTGCCTTCCTCTCGCTCAACCGGGTTTGCGTCCCTCTCTCCAGGCAGGAATTTGAGTCGGAGCAGATTCCTGAGCTCACCGTCCGTGACATTCACAGCGTGAGCTCCCTCTGCAAGATGTACTTCAGGGAGCTCCCGAACCCTCTGCTCACCCACCAGCTGTACGGCAAGTTCTCGGTAAGCACAAGGCCACGTCTTTCATTTCCCTCTTCCTGGGCCTCTTGGCAGATGGCTGCAGCAGTGCCCCAGCTCGGAGGCCCTTTTGCTGTCAGCCCCACGAGGTTTACTCGCAGTGGTGTACTAGCCTGATTGGTGTCTCGCTCCCTTTCTGCACTACTCCAGGATGCTGTTGGTGCCGCTACAGAGGAGGAGCGGCTGCTCAGAATGCAGGACGTCATCCAGCAGCTGCCCGCTCCTCACTACAGGTCAGTGCTGCCCTCAGCCTGCTGAGCTCAGCCCTGCTGCATTGCAGAGGGCAACGATGCGGTTCCAGGCTCTGTCTCACGCCGGCAACACGATGCCTGTGTATGCTGAAGGGTTGAAGGCTCCATGGGCTTACTTTATGGGGTCAGTTCCTGGGCACGGGGGCACGCTTGGTGCAGCTGATGGCTGCGGCTGTGCTGTGCTGGGGCTTGGTGCTGCAGCGTGGCACTCAGTCAAGTTGGATCTACTTCATCTTCGGTGACAGTAGCAATCACAAGAAGTAGCATGAATGGAGGTTTGCTTTCTGAATTGCAGCACGGCATGCTCGTTGGTGCTGAACGTTTGCCTCTCTTGTTTTCCAGGACACTGGAGTTCCTGATGAGACACTTGGCGTGTCTGGCTGGGAGCTCCACCACCACAAACATGCATGCCAAGAACCTAGCCATTGTGTGGGCTCCAAACCTCTTAAGGTAAACTTCTGCTTCTGTTTCAACGCTTCCTCTGTTCTCCAGTTAAGAAAAACATTCCTCTGTTTTTCTCCATCTAATGTGCTCTTCTCCTGTAAAATCTGTGGCTGACAGCAGAGCTGGAGCCTGGGCTGTTCTCCATCCCCACGGGCACAATGTCTAGGTGACAATTTCTGCAGTCTTGTTGAGATGGGACTGACGTGTCCTTGATCATCCAGGGGAATTTCTGCAGTGGCATCACTGATTGCCCACTGCGGAAGTCTCCAGAGCCTCAGCTGACAGCTTTTGGCTGCAACAATTCAGACTCGGGGAAACGGTCTTGGAGAAATGACTTCTAAAATCTGCCTTTTCTACAGATCACAGCAGAACGAGTCTGCCTGCGCCAGCGGAAGAGCTGCCTGCATGGAGCTGCAGACGCAGTCGGATGTGGTGGAATTCATCATCAACCACACCGACGTCCTCTTCTGCTCCAAATCCAGAGCAGACATCGCAGATGCAGCAGGTGAGTGTCTTCCTCCATTAGCTTGATCTTGACCTGACACCTTGATCAAATGCAGGCCTTCTCCAGGACCTTTGAGATTCTCTTTTACCATCAAGGGGACAGCAGACCTCTGGACTTCCATTAGGGTATGGCATCCTGTTGCTGGATGCTGAGAATGTCCAAGCCCAAACTTTACAAGGAGGAAACAGTCATTATTATGGTTTGCAAGCAGGAGAAGCTTGATGCAAGTGTGGCAGCAAAGCTTTCTCAGTTCCCTGCTTCCATTTCCTTGGGTTTTTCCTTGCCTATTTTGATACAGTAAGCTGCTCTTAATGATGACCATGTCCTTTGCCATAAACACACCTCTGCCCACATGGTTATTTTGGGCTCCTCTTCTTCCAGTGGCTCGGATAAGCAAGCCTGAGAAAAATACAGCACCTCCCCCAGAACTGTGGTGGCTGTGCTGCTGCTTTCTGATCCTCGCTCTTACCTGTGGTTTTCCCTGACAGGGCACAATTCTCTCCCAGGGCCCAAGACTGTGGGGGTCTCTTCTGCTGCCACAAAGCTGCTCAGCCTGGAGGAGGCACAGGCACAGAGGCGAGGCCACAGCACCTCTTCTGTGGTAACAGAGAGCAGCAGGGACATTGAAGTGGAAGAAAGCCCTGCAGCTGGGCAGGGCAAATTCCACACCGTCATCGACTTTCCATCTGACAGGTAAAGAGGACTTTCTTTTCCAGCACCTAGCATCATTGTTTGGGTGGGTTTTTCTGTTTTTCTGCAGAAACCAGGCAGTGCTAGGAACAAGCAACTGCTGCCAAGAGCTCAGTGCAGCTCTTCCCTCACCCTGCACCACGCACAACTCACAGCATTGGCTGTTTTCTCTCTCCAGGCAAAATCCACCCAGCAAGAGTGAGGAATCACCAGCTAGCAGTTGGTGTTGCTGCTTCAGGCTCAGAAAGCCATCCTCTGGCAGCAAACGCCAACTGCAGCGCAATGCCAGGCAGCCCTCAGAAACAGCAGTGGTAGTCCTGGCAGGTAAGGGTGCAAATGCAGCTTCCAAATCCCTGCTTTTCAGGAGCATAGAATTCAAGCTTGCTCTGCACTTCTATCTCTTTCTGGCATTCCAGCCCCTGCCCAACATCTTCAGTTCCACCCCTGATCAAGAACCACTGTCGTAATTCAGCTTGTGAAAGTTTGACACTAATCCCTGTGTATCCTTTCTAGGTGAATCGAGCCCTTGCCAACCCACAAGATCCAGGGCAAGTAGGGAGGATGCTCTGTGTGCTTGCATCAGTGGAGAGCTCTTAGGAAGCACAAATTGCTGCAGTTCCAACAGCAGCCTTCCATCTGACATCATTAATGGAGAGAAGGAGCTCATCGAAGTCCATGCTCTCATTACACCTGGCTCTGCTGAAGTTGCTGACCTGGGCCTGCAAGACACCACAGTCACCAGCCTGGATTGTAACCAGGAGTCTCTGCAGTGCAGCCCATCCCAAGCACAGTGTGAGTGCCCCGACAGCAGCACCTCCATGCAGGAGCAGGTCAGCATCAGTGAGGAGGAGCAGAGCCTCTTGCAGGGGGACTTTCAATCAGGCCTCCAGTCCCAGGCACCGGACAGCAGCACTGAGAGCTCTGAGCCACTTTCTCCATGACAAGACAGGATGAGTCCCATCTTCACCGTCGACCTCTCACACTCTCCTGTCTTTTATACAATAATAAAAGCACATTTGTGCTCAACCAACGCCTTGACTGCCTCCAGAGTCTTCATTCACACGGACTGGGATGAATGCAGCACACAGCAAGGCACCCCAGCTTGCAATGCTGTGGCTGTGGGGTGCGTGCAGCACAGCTCCGGGTTTGTTCCTGTTTTGTCTGGCTTTGGGATGTCTGCAGGGGGAGCTCTGCTACCATTTGGCATGGTAGCAAATAATCTCTCGCATCCTGGATGCTGCTCATGATACTCCCAAGCTTCCTGGCTGTGGCTTTGTGATGCTTTTCAGGGCTTTCTGATGCATTTTGATGCCTTGGATGTTGCTTAACACCTCTCTCCTCCCATCATGTCCTTTCCTGGCTCCCACCTACGAGCTGGCCGTGCAGATCATCTCCAGACCTGTCATCAGCACACTGCGGCAGGAGAAGCTCCCCCTGGCCAACGTCAGGCAGTACTGCTTGGTCTGCAGCTCAGTGGCCATTTCCCTTTTAGGCGGCTCCTGCAGAAGAATCAAGCAGCAGAACCTTTTGCTCACCCTGCACCACACAAATGCTGCAAAAGCAGAAACAACCTGGGAATCTCTGGTTTGCAAGACTTCACAGACACTTATTGACTGTGTCTGATGGTTCCCTCCCATCCTTGATTTCCTTCTCCCCTTCTCCTCGTCTGATCCCACTGCTGAGCCATGATCAAGCTGCCCAGTGTGGCAGAGCATCGTGCAGAGCCGTGCTGGCACCTCCTCCCTTTCCTCTCCTGCAGCTCAGCCTGCAACCTGAGCAAGTTTTTTTCTGAGAAAGTGACCAGCTCTTTTCCATCCCTTTGCCCCTACAAACAGTTGTCCAGAGGATCTCATCCAAGAATTCCTGGAACAGCCTGCAGCTGGCTCTCCTGAAGTTCAGGCTCCTGCCTTTGCTTCCTGCCAGGCCCGCATTCCTTGAGATCACCAACTCAAGGAGGGCATGGTCACTGCAGCCCTGACCGCCTCCTGTCGTAACCCCTGGTGTGCACCATGTCCAGCACTGCTTCCTTTCTGCTTGCTGTGCCCAATGCCTGCACCACAGAGTGATTCTCACTGCACTCCAGGAGTCTGTCAGATTGCTTGCAGCCAGCCATGCTGATTTCCCAGACTGACTGGAATCCCCCATCAGGATGAGAGTCAGTGAGTGCGATGCTTCTGCTGGCTGCAGGAAGCAGCTCCCACCAACAGGCTCTCTTTCCAGGCGGCTGTAGCAGACCCTCACCTCCAGAAGCCCTGCACTGCTGCACTTCCTAATTTTACCCACAAGTTCACAACCTGCTCATGGCTCTTCTGAGTTCTTTGCAGTCAACTTCTCATCATAGGGGGCAAATCCCTTGCCTTCCAGAATTCCATAGTATCAATTGTGTCTGCTAATGTCAGGATTTTTTTTCTTTCTTTTCTTTTTCCATTTTCTAGGTAGGAAAATGAATTTCTGAGCCAGGAGAAGCAGAAGTGAAACAGTCTTCCTGGCACTGCTCAGGTTGCAGGAGTTGCCAAGTGCTCCTCAGGTAATGTGTGCTGAAGAGCTGACCTTGGTGGCAGGGGCTGTGGCTGCATTTTGTGCCTGTCATGCGGGAATCCAAGAAAGCCTATTCAGAGCAGGAGCTGCAGAGCGAGATAAACATCACGAGAAGGTAAGGCTGAGAAGCAAGGACACCTCCAGAAAGAAGAGAAAAACTGAGTCAAGTGAGCTGCGTGACGGCCGTGTGATGCTGACCATGATTGGAGGAAGAGCGCATGGCTGGGAATGACTGATGGCTCTGGTTGGATGGGTGCCTGTGTGCACAGAGTTAAGGAGTGTTTGTGGGATGTTTTGCTGGCATCTAACGGCTGTAAGGGGAAGTCAAGAGAGAAAACTTGTGAATGCATATAAGGGATGTTAAAATCTGGAACAGACTGTTTGGATCATTCACAGCTGAGTCCAGATTGCCACACTGCCAGAACCTGGGGCCTAGGATTTTCCTGTAAGAGTGCCAACTGCTTATTTTAAATGATAAAAAGTAACATTGAAAAAAGCTTCCCTCCTTGCATTAGAATAAGGCATTGATATTTGATGTTTCTGTCTTTCCATTCCTTTAGCAGCCTGGGTGTTGATGCAGCTGCATGCATCTGCTGCCCTCCCCTTCTGTTTTGTGTAAAAGAACAGTAAAATATGCAATCAGTGTGAGATCTTTCTGAAGTATTTTACTTTATTTGCCCCTAGGCTGCAATGGCTGGGAAATGGCAGTGTCACCCAGGAGCCCACACGGCGACCTGATGTCTCATTGTTGGGGTCTATTGGAAACCACCACGATGACAAAAGAATGCCTGGGATTCCTCCGGCCCAAATGCCAAACCTTGCACTTGGCTGTGCTGAACCTCGTGAGGTTCACCCAGGCCCACCTCTCAAGTCTGCTGAGCTCAAACAGATGTCATTTTTCTCGTGTCCTTCCATTCCGAGTCCATCTGTTCCCCAAAGCAAAAGAATTTGGAGGGAACCACCGACAGTTATGTGAGCGATTTCAGCGTCTATTTCTGATCATGGCAACAACTTCAGAGGTCACACTTAATTTACGGTGCCCGTTGTAATTCTGACCAAGGCTGCAGTTGCAGCTGACTTCCCAAGGCTGCAAGACGTGGTGGTGACACAGCCTTGTGCTTCTGCATTGGTGCTCATCCCACGTTTCCTTTCTCTGTCTCGCAGGTCAGCTCCTGCTGGAAGCAGATGGTATCCCAGTGTGAATGAAGGTCAGTGCAGGAGCAGCTGCTGATGGGAGGAAGGAAGTCCATGCTGAAGAGCTCTGAAGCATCTGCAGGTATGGTTCTGGAGGAGGCAGCAGTGATGTCGGAGGGCTCCCCAGCAGGAAGCTCTCTCATCCAAATGCTTGCTGAGTGGTTGGAAGGGAGCTTTCTGCATGACAGCAGCACCAGCTGCTTGCTTCAAATGCTGCAAAGACAAGGATTAGCACGAGTTCCAGTATCTACAGTATCATCACGAATCACGATAGGATTACAATGTGTCCTCATACAAACGCAGCCATTTCTCTCTGAGTCCAAAGGCTGTCCGGAATGCATCTTTGAGGTCTCTCACACCAAACCACTGCTGTCCGTGTGGGATCTGACTCATTAGGGTATAGGGGTTAGGAACCACAGGCTGTCTTTTGAGAACGGGTTCAGTCATTTCCTTACATCTTGCACCAGCCGATACGTGCCGTCTGCCTTCCGTGCCGACAGGATTGGGGTGTTATAAGGCCACAGACAAGGTTCCAGAAGACATCCTTAACCAGTGTCTGTGTTACAGCTTTTAGACCCACTCTCCCTTCTAAGGCTATGGGATATTGTTGCTGTTTCACAGCTCCACTCCCTCCTTGGGCAGTTCTTTGTAAGGGAAAATTGTGAGTCCACCCCGATTTCCTTCCCCTGTCCACAGCTTTGGATTCATTTCTTCTTCATCACAGCTGTTAACACATTCATTGACCCCTGATATCTGTTTCACAGACTTTCAGCTGTAATCCTCATTTAACTGTTAAATCTCTCCCCCATAAATCGGTCCCTGCTTCAGGCATGGAGAACAATTGCCCTGCAACTATTTTATCTTTCCATTTCAGTTCTGTGGTCTCCAAGAGTGGAGCTGTCATTTCTGATCCCTCAGCCCCAGTTATGCACAACAGCCATATCCAGATACATGTCTGGTACCTCTGAACTAGCTAATGCTGTAGGATGGAATGTTGTTTCTGCACTGGCTATCAAATGTGGGATTGCTCTGAAGCAGTACAGCACCATGTGTTTTGTAATTTGCCCTTAGAAACAGTTTGAAAAAGTAGAAAGACTTTATTAGTATTAGTAAAAAGAAGTTATTTCATAACATATTTTAGAAATACAGTTGTTCAATCATGTGATCAATTCTCACTTACAGAACTGTAATAGTTACAAATAGTATGGGTATAGCATTAAGGACCAGAAAGCATGTTGTAAGGCCATTCTGTTTGGATAGGAGAAGCTCAGCAAAAGAAAAACAGACTCCAAAGAAGCCAGGGCCTCCACACAAGGCCGAACTGACTCACTCTGTGGGCAGGTTGGGATGCAACAGGCAGGCATCAAGAGACTCCCCTCTGTCCTCCTTCCAAACTTCTCTCTCTTCAGGGATGAGCAGGTGTCCAGAAATAGTGGCCAAGTGTTGATAAGCATCTGTCAGGCGTTCAATAATTAGTAGTATACCTGCTGAGCGAGCAACAATTGGTGTTTAGCCAGTCACACACACACACACAGAATAGCCCGGGTTGGAAGGGACCTCAAGGATCAGGAATCTCCAACTCCCTGCCACAGGCAGGGCCACCAACCTCTGTAGCACTGCACCTATGCACATTGCTGGATAGAAAGTGCAGTGTGGGAAAAAACTGTATGCTGTGGATGCAAAGGGTGAATCAGAATGGCTTAACAGCTCAAATTATGAATGTATTTTCACCTTCACATTACCCATACAATGTCTGAGAAGGAGCTATCAGACTTTTTGTAGCCAAAACTTACTCTGCTAGTTGAAAAGATGTGGCAAGAAAATGAGATCAAAAGGGGAGGCAAGAGCAGCAAAGGCAGCAGCCAGATGTTGGAAAAAGCACCCAAGAAGACTGAAACAAAGCAGACATCATCTCTCCAGAGCGACTGTTGCCAAAGATCAAGCTGTGGCACGTAGCTCATAACAGGTCAAAAGGCTGCAGACCTTCTAACCATGGCTCTCTCTGTCTCTCAGCTTCCTGCATTTGGGCCTTATGCTCCCTTTCTTTCACCAGCCCTCATGTGAAGTGCCTAGCTGATGGCAGCCCTGCTCAGCCTCAGAGAAAGGTGACCCCAGCCAGCACTTCTGTGCTTTGTGTCCTGTGTCAGCAATAACTCTGAGTAACTAATGCATTCAGGAAAATCAGGGTCTGTTCGTGGACCATTTGCAAACATAAAGAGATGCCAAAACCAAATGGATAACTGACCTGTTATGCATGATTATCCCCACCTCTTCTGTTTGCAGCTCAGTGACTGTGGGCAGCCAGTCGAGCCAATGCACACCCCAGAAACATCAGACAAGGCACTTCTGACCTCGTTCTTCCTGTGACCTTACAGCACTGCCCTGCAGAATGAATGTGTGTCTTCAGAGATCTCTCTTGGCAAGACTTCAAGAGCAGCTCAGTCAGTAGTTCACAACTTCACACCCATCTGGCTGTTAGATCTACGAGGGAACTGTTAATGTCAGAGCTAGAACATTGCCAAGCTGCAACAAAAGCTGCATGGCAACGCAGTGTTGATGATCTCCACATCTTTCCGGCAGTGAAATTTATTTTTAATTCTCTGCAGGAAAAGGTTTGTGCCAAATGACAAAGGAAAGAACCCTTCCTGCAAAACGTCTGTTAGAAAGCAGCATGTTGTCAGCTGGAATCATGAGTTATTTCAGCCCTCACTGGGCTGATCTGGAGAAGGGCTGTGCCAAGGTATTTACAGATGTCTTCTGATGGGTTTGAAGCATTTCTGGCTTGCGGGGTAGGCATAATTCTGCAAAGCTGGTGGATTGCTTGATCAATCTGAAATACAAGAAAGATCAATAAATGACCAAAAAAAAAAAAAAAGCACCCAGATATATTGATAGCTGCATTAAGTACTACATGATTCCTTTCAGCTGTATGTTTTTTTTTAAATAAGAAAGTGTAGAGCTGCCAGTTCCCTTATCCATCCTTTCAAGTTCCAGGCTAAGTGAGAAATGTTATTCCTCTCAACTGGAAGATGCATTCTGGGAAGAATGGTCTTCAAACTATTTGCGTTTCTTTAAGACATTCAGTTATGGGAAAATAAAACAAAGCAAAACAAAACAACAAAAAAAACCACCAACAACCTCTATATTCTGAAAATGAAAAAAAACCCTTTTGACTTTCTCTTGACTGTCTGAAAAGTATAACACATCACATACAAATGTTTAAGGAACAAAGAGCTGTCACGGAAAAGGAGGGAGCTGCTCTTTTACCTATCAAACCTTCCACATCTTTGAGTGTCTGCCAACAACCAGAATGTGTGGAGGCCCCTTCAGTAAATGGAGGGCAATGATGGCACTGCACTTACATTAATCCTTGATGAAATAGTACAGCACTGATAGAAACTTCCCAACACTCTGTGCTGATCTGAAATGCTCTGGCAACTCTTTGCAAGAGGCACTTCATGCTGAGTATTTTTATGTCATTGCTTGCTTGCTGGTATCACCTGTGCTGAGCTAGCTGGACAAACCCAGATTGGCAGCTCCTCAGATGTGTTACCAGCTAATTTCTCACTGATCATTAGAAACAGAAAGTTAATTCTGCTGGGAATTTAGCCAGCTTTCTTGCTGTGTATTCATCCTTGGCATAACTAATTCTGTCTTAAACATGTTTTTGAAACACTCACACGTTTTACCAACAGATAAGTAGATAAGAGACCAAAATGCTGAATGTCACGCACACATTGCTCCAAAAGTAATGCCTGCTGTTGATTTCGATGGAAACTGCAGCTCTGCTGCCATCTGCTGGCACGACAACAGAATGTAATGGAGTATTTGTAGGAAGGTTCAGCCTCTGCTGCCATACCACCAACAGTCACCTCTGATATCACGGGCATTCATCATTATCTTGCAGGAGGCCGCCACCGCAACTGCGAAGAACGTCTGCTTTATCCGAGACGCCGTCCCAGAGCGTTATGTGGAGACTTCCCACACTGCGGCACGTCCTCCGGCATCACCGCGAAGTGCGGACGCCTCGACCGCCGAGGTTCGCCGCTTCGGAGCCGTTCCCGCCAGAAGCGCAGCGACGGCCCGCGAGGCGCGGCGCGGTTCCGGCCGCTTCCCTCACTCACGGCTCCCCGAGGCGACGGAGCGGCCGCGCGGCTCTCGGCCGGGCGGCTCTCGCGAGAGCGGCCGACGCGGCGGGGACGTCGCCGGGGCTCGCCTGGAAAAAGCCTCGGGGGCGGAGCGGAGGCGGCGGGGCGCGAGGATCGCCCGGGCCGCTTTAATGAGGAGAAGCCGCGAGCCGCTCGGACGCGGGACCGCGCGGCGAGGGCGGCCGTCGGCGCCGCCGGGCGAGCGGTGAGTGCGCGGCTCCCGTTGACGGCCCGGCGGCCGCAGCTCCGGAGGCGCCGAGTGGCCGCGGCCGCGCCCGGCGGAAGGCTGACGCCGCAGCTGCGGAGCCCCGGGTGCTGCTGGGCGCCGGCAGACCGGGCGGCTTGTGGAGATGGAAGCTGCGGGTTGTGTCGGTGAAAGACACGGAGAGCCTCAGCAAATTCAAGTGCAAGGTCTTGCACCTCTCTACTTTGCGCTGGTGAGACCTTACCTGGAGTCCTGTGTCCAGATGTGGAGTCCTCAGTACAGGAGAGACGTAGACCCGTTGGATTGTATTGAGTGGAGGGCCATAAAAATTATCCAAGGGGTGAAGCACCTCTCCTATGAGGACAGGCTGAAAGAGCTGGGGCTGCTCAGCCTGGAGAAGAGAAGGCTCTGAGGTGATTGTGGCATTTCAGGATCTCAGTGGGAGCTACAGGAACAAAGGTGATAGACTCTTTATCAGGGTCTGTTGTGATAGGACCAGGGGAAATGGTTTCAAGCTTAAAAAGGATGGATTTAGGTTAGATATAAGGAAAAAGTTTTTTTACAGTAAGGGTGGTAAGGCAGTGGAACAGATTGCCCAGAGATGCAGTGGATGCTGTGTCCCTAGTGACTTTCAAGGTAGTGTGCTGGATCAGCCCCTGGGGAACCTGATGTAGGTGTAAATGTCCCTGTTCATTGCAGAGGAGTTGGACTAGATGACTTCTAAAGGTCTGTTCCAACCCTAGCGATTCTATGACAAAAGACACAACCCTAAGGACTTTATGATAAAAGACACTATACACACTCTCTTGGCTTTGATTTCTGTCTCTTGCCACTTACTCTTCCTTTCCTCCTGTCACTAATACAAACATCTCATTTGCTTTTCTCTATTTTGTTTCCATGTAATCTATTCTAGTGTCTTCGGATGCCTTTCTTGCACTCAGTTTCTTTGTTTCCTACACAAAGAAAACCCACCCGTGACCCTTTCTTCCCCCCACTCTTCTAACTTCTTTCCAGGCATTCCATTCCTAAACTTATTGGTATTCTGAACTCTCCTCTGATTTCATCATGGCAACAATCCATCCTCCATCCTTGACATCTCTCTAGAATTTCTCTCACTAAAGCCTTTGACTGCAGCTGAATCTCAGATCCACATCAGTATGCTTATCTTTTTCAAATTATCAGACACCTGCCTCACATTTAACCAGGCTTTTCTTACTGAATTCTTGCCCTTCCTCAGGGACTGTATCCTCTCTGATCTTCTCTCATTATTCTCCAACTTTTTTTTTCCAGTTTTGTTTTGGGGGGGGTGGGGTAGGAGCAAGACAACACCTTTAACTTCCTCTGGGTTTTGGATAAATTTTTTGTCTCTATCCACGCTGTCTGTGGATAATTTTGTCAGGAAACAAAGTCAGTTCCAAATTCTGAGACAGAGGAGCAGATTAAAACTTGGTTTTCTCTCTTTGGTGCTCTCTTCCAAACATTCAGCATTCCACTCTAGCTGTGACTAGAGGTAAACTCATTTTCTCTAGGCCACCTGGCAGCTTTGTGTCCTGTTTGTTCAGTCCTTAGTCACTGAGGTTATGGCCTGTGACTAGAGTGCTGCAGCAGTGTGACAACCAGAATAACAAATGGCCACAGAGTTGAATTAGGTAGAAATGTGTCAGTTTTGAAACGAGTGTCACAGTACCTTGAAGAACACCTACAAGAAGATTTACTGTCATTAAAAACTAAGTATTTGACTCGGGTGTTCAGCATTTGTGTGCGTGCTGCATGGCCTGAATTCAGTGCTCTACAAAATTTTCTGTTGTTTGGCATAAAAGAGGTCTGGATCCTGTACTTTGCTACCCTAGTATCTCTGGTTCTGCTGGTACATCTCTTGTGCCTGGAGCTGGCTCTCCATCTAACTGAGGCATCATCTTTAACACTTAAAAAAACAAGCTCAAGGAAAAAAGGTTTTGGTGATGTGACATGAAAATAGACAGCACAAATACAGACCTGCAGTAACAGAAGACATACGTGCTAGGTGTTGAATATAATTTGGAAACCAAGCCACAGATGAGAGGTCTTACTTGATTTGGTTTATTTTTGCTAATCAGAAAGTCAGTAGATGTAAACTACAGATGCATCATAGGGATATTCAGTCAGGTGATGCAACATGTATCTATTAATCATTGTAATTATGAAAAAAACAATTAGATACAAGCATGATAATGACTCTCTTCCTAGCTTAAAATATGTTATCACTAAATTTGAAAATGGCACACTAATAAATAGGGCTTCTAAAAGAGGTGTGTTGGTAAAACCTTGTTTTATCTACTTGTTTTTCACTGTAATATCAATATATTGAAAACATTTGCACGGGGCCAAGTAATTGTGAGAGAATAAAACAGCATATGAGGTTATAATTACTATGTTAGGTAAAACAGAGCATTATCAGTCTTCATTGTTGTTGTTTTTTTTTTCCCTTCCAATTACTTGATAGTCCAGGAAACTTTTCACAGCTGAGCCATTGTGTTTTCTTCAGAAGTTAGAAATAAGATTGGCAGATTGATGTCCGTATTCAGCCATGCAGCAAAGTACTGGAAGAACTGCCCTATTTCATCCTACTCTTCTGTGAGTTTCTATTATTTACCATGTAAGAACAACTTCTTTGTAATGTCTCCCTTGTAGAAAAATGACGTGTTTATCTTCAGTGCCAGCCCTTGATTTCCAGTGCATGTTCAAAATAGTTAATGGGTAAAGGAATGCTGGCTGGTTTTATGCTAAGAAAAAAAGCCTCCACAAGTTCACAGTTAGTAAAGTACACTTTTTTTTTTTTTTTTTTGGCCAGATGGTCTGCTGGTTTCTCAAGTCTTCTTATGTAACACGAGGGAACATTTTGTTGTTTGAATTGTTATAACTGCCTATTTTCTGTGTTCAAAGGAATAGATTCCCTTACATCTGGGGTATTTTTAACTGGATAATGTAACTCAGAGTGATAATATATAAAAACAGACTTCTGTGTTGGTTGTTTGAAAGAAAGTTGTTTATTCATTAGAAATACTAGAAATGTAATAATTTGATTTGGTAGTTAGTTTTTCATCTGAATATTAAGTTCCGAGTAGAAAAGAAAATAGCACTAAGTTTAATTGCATGCTTTGAACAAGGTTTAATAACCTATACAGTTTCTTCAATATCCCTCAGTAGTGTATGCTATTATTGTCCTTAGAACCCCTGATGTCCTTGTTTTAATGGTTCAAAGCATGTGAAAAATATTTGTCTGGAAGAATATAACAACTGGGATTTTTTACTTGTACATGATAACACACTAAATTCTATCACTTTTAATTAAATTGATTAATTATAATTTAATAATTTAACTATCTATAAAAATATATAGCCATAATTCACTGCTGCAGATCTGAATACAAAGATTGCTGGGGCAATGCTTTCAGGGCCAAAACTTCAGCTGGACTGTTGTGTCTTTTGAAGGAATTATGCAGATCCTTCCTATTTGAGGGTCTAGCTTTTGGCTGTCATCTTATGAAGTCACTGCTTTCCATGGACTTCCTGGCATTCGCCTTAATCAAGAGTTGGTGAGGGATAAAAGCCCCTGGCTGATCTCATATCTGCACTTCTTGCATAACCATTGTAGTAAGTATCATCTTTGATCTTACACTGTGAAATGGTTTAATTTATAGTGATTAAAAAGGTGCAAAAATATGTCAACCTTCACATACCTTTGGAAGATCACAGAATCATATAATGGCTTAGATTGGAAAGGACCTTACAGGCCCCCCCAGCCCCAACCCCTGCCATGTGCAGGGCTGCCCCCCACCAGCTCAGCTGCCCAGGGCCCCATCCAGCCTGGCCTCGAGCGCCTCCAGGGATGGGGCACCACAGCTTCTCTGGGCAGCTGTGCCAGCGCCTCACCAACCTCTGGGTACAGCATTTCCTCCTAACATCTAACTTAAATTGCCCCCTTTTTAATTTAAAATCATTTCCCCCTGTCCTATTACTAGCAGACTGTGTAAAAACTTGTAAGCTCCCTTCAAGTACTGGGAGGCTGCAATCAGGCCTGCCCAGAGCCTTCTCTTCTCCAAGCTACACAAGCCCAGCTCCCTCAGCCTTTCTTCACAGGAAATGTTCTCCAGCCCTCTCATCATCTCCAAGGCCACCTCTGGACCTGCTTCAGCAGCTCCACATCCTTACTGTACTGGGATGCAGTACTCCAGATGGGGCCTCACAAGGACAGAGTAGAGGGGAGCAATAGCTCAGGTTGGGTAAAACCCAGCATCCTGGCCGAGAAGCAAGGATGTGTAAGCAGTGTGCTTACATGTATTTCTGAAGCTGTAGTTTGATTTTTATGGTGTACATATGTATGGGAAGAATGGCCTGAACCTCTGATTGATCACCTGAGGCGAGCAATGAGTCAGCCCTGGGAGCACAGGTGAAGGCAATTCAGCTGTGCTGCTGGAAGGAGTGGAGCCTGGCTGCACCTCTCCTGGTCCCATTTAAGAGCTGACTACCAGTGGGGAAGGATCTTTTTCTGGAGATCCCTTCTTTGGAGTTTTACAGCAAGCCCAGGTAAGCGAAAGCACTCTTATCTATTCTTTCTTTGGTGTATGTAATAATCTGCTTAGCCAAACTCTCTTGTGTTTCGTAATTATAATGTCTGTGTATTCATTGATTATACAGTATAACTAAGGTTTTCTAGCATGTGTTCACTGCAGTTGGGAATTATCTAGGGCAGACACGAAAACCTGGCAAACTGTAGTATTGTGGAGTAAAGAGAAATCCTGCAGTAGAACAACTTGCAAGCAGAGGCATCTAAGCAGAGAACTAATTGCTTAATAGTATTTTTTTATCGTTTGTTTTCTTGAGAGCAAGAAGGCAAAATGGAAGTCAAGAAGTAAGAATGGACATCATGAAAACATCAGTAAGAATTTCTGTTCTAAAAGTAAGCTAGAGAAGGAGTCTGTAAATACTTACAATGCCACATTAATCATAAATTGTTTTTCTTGAGTTCCTATATTCAAGTTTATTTAAATAAGAGGTTGACATAATCTCTATTTATGCTTGTGTGTGCATAGCAGTATATTTGGAGATGCTCAGGTAGTAGAAAATGGTGGGCCAGTAACTCGGTCGCTCTGTTATAGCAAGAAAGGGATGTTTTAAATTCTTAATTTATTAAATATTTAATTTAATATTATTATATACATATATATATATAATATGTATATATATTAATACTTTATTTAAAAATTTAAGTAAAATTTATATATTATAGAAATAGTTGCTAGTCAAAAATGGATTTTTTTGGTTCCCAGTCCTTAACAATACATTTCTCTGGTCTTGAGTCAACAGATGGGTCGTTCATCACAAGATGAAGAAAATCCAGCAGAACTGTGTGGAGCACTGAGGGCATAGCAAAATAATGGATCGTCAGTACCAGATGGATGTATGTATTTCTTAAAATTCCCATGTTTTTATGTAGCAATATAGATGGCTCTACTTATCTTGTCCTTAGTGGACTTCAAATACTTTGATTCCAGCCTGTTGTGACTTCCTTGTCAGTACCAACTGGGGTACAAATCATCTCACTTGACATCAAACCTGTAACCGTTAGGTGTGAAGTTAAGCTGGCTGAAGATCAGATTTGGCTGCTATGGATGTTCTAAGTGCATCTACAGAGGAAGCTTAATCTTTCCCATCTCAGAGGCTGTCTTGAAAGGGTATGGATTGCTATCCTTAATCACTCTCTTTGCTGAATATATAGGGACTGTAAATACTAACTTAAGATAGTATGTCTAATTTTTGCATGGCTGATTCTAGAGAACAGAAATTCTATTTTAAGGAGGCACACAAATCCTTCCATGCGGTACTGTTCTTTCTGGGATGTGGTGTCTTATGTACTTTGAGGAAGATAACAATTTAACTGCTCTGTCCTGTACTCCTGGTGTATTTGTTTGGTGCTGGGGGTGTACTGGTCCATTGGGATCCTGGTATGAAAGGCACTCAGAGTCTGTAAGGTACCATTTGACCTGCTGTTTATTAGATCGAATGCTATAAGGACAGAATAATAAATAACTGATGTCCCTTTAGATGCTAAGAACCCCAAGTTACGCAGCACCAAAGAAGCATCTGATCCCTGCACAACACTATGCAGACCCTTTATTTGAAGGGGTACTCCCATTTGGATAATTTCCCAACATGCCAGCTTTTTGCTGTACTTGTAGACAAAGGCAGGATAACCCAAGTGGCAGAATCACTGGTACTAAATGGGAGCTGGAGTTTTTGTGAAGGAAACTTAAAACTTGATTGCAGTACTGAATCAACAGGTGAGAATGATGCCTAGAGCAGAGATCCACGGCAGTTCTAGCCGTTTGGTTATGTTCACTTGTAGCCTTTAGTGTCAGGAAAGGAGTTGAGCACTGAGCTGTGTATGCTCTGTTTTGCTGAGAGTTGCAGCGTGACTTATTGAGTCAAACTGCCATCTCTTCCTGGAAGGCAGGTTCCATTTAAGACACTTTTGTGGCTCACACTCCAGATTATGCAGATGCACGTTTCAAGGTTGTGAATGACTGGCTCTGGGTCTTCTGAAATGCTCCTTTCCTACCTATCTACTTCAACAAGTAAATAGTTTTGTGTCAAGTTAAAGATCAGAGGGCATTATTCTACCTGATCGTATTTGTGGCTTGGAGACAATCATTATGGCAGATTTCCTGCTCTGAAGAGTACTGCTATGGCATTTAGCTAAGAAACAGAAATTCTGTTTGAAAAGATAGACCTCTTCTGTTACTGAGGCTTACTGTGTGGAAGTGCTTTTTTGGGAGAGCAATTTGAAGGAAATTGTCCTGAGAGCTTGAGACATTTCTAACTGTAGCTGTTTAGATCTGTTTCCAACCACCACAGACAGAGCTGACAAGAAAGCTGCCCCAGCTCCTCTGTAGAGGTCTGATGTGACTGATGATGGGGCAAGGCCAGGGCCTCCTTCTGTTACCTGTCCTCCTGTCAAGGAAGAAGCATTGCTGCACTTGTATTTTCCAGAAGAGGTGACAGGCCTTGGCAGTGTGACATCTGCGATGCTAGCAAGGAAGTCAGGCTGGTCCTATGTAAAAGTGAGAAGAATCATCTGGATAAAAAATCATCTGGTAAATATTGCCTTCATAACCTGGGGCTCCCTTATTGCATCCGTGTGCAGAGGGACTGGGCTTTTTCTTGGTGATGGACTGACAGATTAATGAAGAAGATTCAGTGTGGATCAGATAGATAGAATTGGAGCTGAAGGTCTCAGCAGCAGTATGAGATGCCTAAACAGTGTCATCCTATGAACTCAGAAGGCTCAGGGTGCATTACAGTCATACATGAATTCATGGAGTTCAGTAAAAGACTCATGGTAGGAGTTGCATGGTCAAGGCATCTGGCTTTTGATCTGAAATATGCTGCATTTAACACACGACTCAAACTGATGGTGTGGGGCCAGAGCAATGGAAATCTGTGTCTTAATATGCAATTAAGTCATATTATGGGCCTTGCAGACAAATTTAATGTCAGATTATTATTATTTGGAAGAGAATATCAGTGTACAGCATGGCAAACGCAGATGAATGAAAGGATTTTCATTTGTAATTGGCTTAAGCTAATTTCTTTTCTATTAGGATCTCCTCTACCAAGATTTAATAGCAATCAGAGGGCTGAGGAGGCTTCCCGTGCTCTTCAGTTGCAGTAGCATGTGCAGTGTCAATTTACTGGATGTGTAGGTGAAGTCTGTGCCCTTTATCTCAAATCCCTGGGCACTGCCTGCCTTTTAACTACATTTCTGGCTTTTCATCTGATGTTCCTACCCTTGTTTACAGATTCTTGATTTTTACCTTGGTAATCCAGTTTGGCTTGAAACTTTATTCTGGACGATGAGCTTTAATCTCTTACTAAGTTAACAAGAAAGCAGGCATGGTTTTAGGTTTGCTCAAAGAAAGCTTAGCAGTGATTATGTGGGGACGTCTTAGAAGTCAAAGGTCTAGTTTCATTTGATTCTGTTTTCTGTATTGTTTACCATCTCTGTCTTAATGTTTGGTGGCATAGCTGACTTCATCTCCCCAGCGTCACCGATTCATTCGTAAGTTTGTTGCTTGGATGAACCTCAGCTGTATTCACTCCTCTCTGTGCCTTATTCTCAGATTTGGTCGTTTCCTTTTTTTTTTTTTTTTTTTTTCCCAGGCATTTATTGAAGTGCAACCTTTTCCATGTAGTCCTCTTTTTCCTTTGGTGTCCTCCTCTTCATCCTGAGCTGATGAGATTTATTGCCACCCTGCTTCAGTCTGATCAGGCAGTCAAGAATTTTCTTGCTGTTGATGGAATTGTTAAAACTTTCCCAACTGTGCTTTTTAAGAGTTTCCAGTCTCTTGAGTTTACTGTGGCAAGATCAAGGTTCTCAGAATTCTTGTATGCCTATTCATTATGAGTAAAAACAATGTTTTTCATCTGTCAACTGAAGACATGCTCAGAGTGCTAAGTAAACGTGCTACAACAAACAGCAAGAAGGCTAAGCCTTTAAAATCCCCTTCATTTGCTGTGATTTGTGACTGCTGTCTTTCATTTTTTGAGTTTTGTAGGACTTGTATCTAACCCGCTTACCCTGTGGCATTCATTCAGATGTTGTGCAGGTCAGAGCAGAAGTCTGCATTTGTGCGTTTGAGATTTGCTGTAGTTTGAGTCTAGCTTTAATATACTGATTCACTGGATGAAGGACTGATTCAGCCTTGATGTGACTGTTAAACTGCAGTAGGTAGAGACCTTGACTACAGCTTGCCCAGCCTTGAACTTGGCCGTCATGATCACTTGGGCACTCCTCCTGGAAAGCTGCTGAGTATAAACTTAGCCTGAGAAGATGAATCTGTTAAATTATCTAACTTTTAACAGGTGGACTTGCTTGAACACAGAACTCTCTGTTATTCTATGGAAAATGCCTTTCAGAATTGAGGAAGAATGTATGAAAAGGAAAAATATGCAAAATTGGCATTTTCTTTGGCTATGGGATACTCAGAACAACTTAACAGCTACGGTTGGCATGTAAGTAATGTGAGATGAGATGAAGCTTCTTTTTGAATCTGAAGTTTTCAAAACTTCAGAGATGACGTAGATGCTATTGCAAAATAGCATAGTGGTTACAAGTGATGTGCTTTTGTACCCATATAACAAGCAGAAAAGATTGTGTATTATTTAGAATAATTCAAATAGAATTAGAAAAAATCCTTTATGTAAGCAAGAATGAATTTGGTATTCCAAGCACTGTCATTCATTATGGAAACTTGTCAGTGCTCATGTATCATAGATATCTACTTAAAATACATGCACTTAGGTACAAGACCTAATATTTGTAAAGTAATGAAGATCATTTAGTTCAGAAGAAAAAAAGAATAACCTTAATAAAATAACCCCACAATTATCAACTGTTAGGATTCTAATAGGCTTTTGTAACAAGTCTTTGTCTCAGATACTAAAAATACCTTTGGAAAAGACAGATGGGGAGCTTTCTGACTGGTTTTGTGAGAACAGCCAAAATGTGCTCTGAAAAGGAATTTCCTCCTGTATGACCTGATGCACTGATGTGTGTCCAAGCTGCAGCTCATTTCACAAGTGTTCCTGAGCTTGTTAATGGGGCATTGAGAGAGCTTTTCCTTATCTGAAGCTGCTCATTAATGATACGAAGGCTCTAAAAAATCTTAATTGGTTTCAAATACCTATATACTGAACAAACTGAATTACGTGAATTTGATTTCTTTCTTTGGAGATAATTTGATAGGAAAATCTTCAAGTTAGCTAAAATGATCCCATTCAGCCCTGCTAGTATAGGTATTGCTATCCACATTTCTTAAATGATCACAGATTTCTGTAAATTGCATAGTTAGTCAGGATAAGACAGCTGTTAAGTTCCCCAGACTGGCTCATATTGCATTGTATACATCACTTTTTTTGAAACATTGCATATACCTCTGCTGACAGCACTTTCATATCTTCAAGATTAACCTTCTATTGAGTACAGTGATACCATGGTTTTCATACTGCTTTACCCCAGCCTATGCACATCTGATTGCTGTTGTGGGTTCTTCCTTGTATGGGTTTGATTTCACACATCTTGACAGTATTGACCTGTATTAAATTGTATAAAACCTTTTGCTTGGAGAGTAATAAATGACTTTACCCCGGAAAGAACAGAAATATTCCTTCCCTCCTTCTTTCCTCCCTCACTTACTGCTTTGGCTTATTACTGGAAATGCAAAACTCCTAGAGATCTTATTTCAAGTGTTTCAAATATTCTCTACAGTACTTGTCATTAATTTCTGTTATTGCTTTTTTGCCCACATTCTATTTATTATATGGAGCTGGCCTCAGTATGAACCTTGAGAGGTTACCATCCAGGAGCATTAAAGAGATTTAAATCCCTTAATGTTCAATGCATTAAAAACTATTTTATGATATGGCAATTAAAAATGACATGCTGTGGAGAGTAAGAGGATCCCACAGAGTATGTTACAGGTATGGCTCAGCAGAAAATGAGCAGTATGTCCAACTTCTCCCCTTGGCCTCTTCTTACCTCATAAAAACTTTCAAAACATAAAGGAAACAATACAGATCTCTACTGGGTTGAAGGATGATGTTTTGTTGCAGGATGGAAAGTTGCAAGTTATTAGAAAGAAATGACCGTTGAAAGTGGTCAATTTATGGTGCAGGAAATCTAATTTCTGGAGCTGTGTGTGCATGTATGTTCTCACTTCATCACTGTTTCCAGATGATGGGGCTACAAACTCAGGCAGTAACCATCATCAGTCATCGTTAGTCTCAAAGTTCAGATCTTCTTTCTGACTTTTTAGAGATCATTTGAGATGTTTGTAGCAATGGTCATGGCATTCTCTTTTTGGCTGCAGCTCTGACTAAATGGAATAGAATTATGGAGGAAAACGTAGAAGCTGATATTCCCTGGGCAAACCTGCATGCCAAATGTACCTTTCGCAGAAAAAGATGTAATGTTTTAGAGCTCAGGAGAGCTGTAGCCATACGCTGCAGGCATATTTGATGAGCTTGCATTCCTCTTCTGTTGAATCAAAAATCTGGGCTAAGCAGGAACTTTGTAGGGAAAAGAAGATAGAACGTGTTCCTTTCCAGGCTCGCTTGGGAAATGTCAGGTCTTTCTAAAGGCACCATTCAGCCACCGGCCTTTTTTGCCAAAAAGATAACAAGACAGCCAGCACTGCAGTACTGAGTATTCTCCATGTATTTACTCATAGCCTGAAATAGACTATGGCAGTTGTCTTTAAGATCATCAGTATACAGTTAAGAAGTGAGCAGCTGACAAAGGTAGGGGCATACCAATGAGTCTTTCCATTTTGAAAGATTTTCATGTAGACCTTAACTCTAAGTATTAAAGATTGATCACAGTCACAAATCCCATCTTTCATCCCAAACCTATTAAGCTATTGCAAATTGACCTTACCTGAGCCCTGTTCTTTTTTCTTTTTTTAACTTAACTGCTTATTATGTATTCATTTTATGTATCTCTTATTTTTGCCTTGCCTCGAGCTGGCAGTCACTTTAAGAAAGCCATCTAAAAAACTCTCTATATCTCTATTTAGTATGTAAGTAAATCTTGGTGTGAATTGTAGGGTATGTGTATCTTTGGTTCATCTCCTGTACTGCATAATGTGGCAGTATGGCTTTACTCTTTCCAAAGCAGTATGCCTTCTCAGAAAGCACTTCACTGACAGCTGAAGCTGTTCCTGTGGTTTTGAAATGTCAGGGGGATAAGAAATGCCATGTGGCAGCAGCAGCTGTGCTGGCTGCATCTCCTCTGTTGTCTGGGGGAACATCTGATAAGGTGCCCATCTTGCACCTTATCTGTGGCTCCAGTGGAATGTGTAGCAAGGCAGAAGCAAAAGACTTGAGCTTTGCAGCTGTGAAGAAAACCTACAAAATAAGACAGTTACTCACAGCTTGAGATAAAAGTGACAGATGTGAATAATGAAGAAGTCTGTGTAATATCTAACCTTCTTCCTCATCTTCCTCAAAGCAGAGATTCTGAAGCAGCCTGTCTGACAGTGACATTGATCTCGTATTATCACACATCTGTAACAATGACAGCCTTTGCTTACTGCTTACAGGGAGACCTCTGGGGTAAATGCACACACAAGTGTACAAGGAGAGTTAGCAGTTGTCACTCTTCCCAAATGCACTGTGACATGGGATGTGTTCAAGGTAACAGACTTGCTGGAGGGGCAGATTTCCTTGCAGCTTTATAGGAAACCTGAGAGCTCAGTGCAGAACTCTGTGATAAAACACCTTTAGTAAAATCTATTTGAGAGGTGAATCCTCCTGGTTTCCATGAAGTTTGGGACTCCCTAATAATGAAATTAAAATTTGCATGATTGGAAATTATATGTTTGGTTCTTTTGATCCCACTGGACTTTAGTTTTAATATTTACCTTCCTGCCTATTGGGGTACTTGAGTAATTTTAATCTGCCACAATATTATGCAGCTCCTCTCTTTAACAGAGTGGGGTAGGCTGTTACCAACTTGGCTGAGGGAGCTGGCATTGTTCAATCTGCTGGAGAGGAAGCTCAGGAGAGACGTTATAGCTCTCTCTACCTACCTGAAGGGAAGTTTTAGCCAGCTGGTCTCTGCCTCTTCTCCCATGTAACTAGTGACACGACTAGAGGAAATGGCCTCGAGTTGCACCAGGGGAGCTTCAGGTTGGACTTTAGGAAATAGTACCTCTCTGAAAGAGTGGGCAGGCACTGGAATGGGCTGCCCAGGGAGGTGGTGGAGTCACCGACCCAGGAGGCATTCAGGGAACGTTCAGATGTTGTGTTGAGGGACGTGGTTTAGTGAGAAATATTGGTGATGATCTTGCAGGTCTTTTCCAACCTCGGTGATTCTATGATAGCAGGAGAAATAGTTATTGCATATCCTTTTTTTTCTATTCCACCTCACTTTGTATTTGGGCTGCTGCTTGGGATCTGCTCAGGATCACAGATTATCTTAGATACTTTTGATCTATAAAGATGAAAATAAGAATGAAGATGGGGTGGATTTTAATATTAGCTTTTGGGTGAATACCAAGGGTGTAGAAAGGGATTAGAAATATTTTGATGGAGAGAGATAAAAAAAGATCTAGTGGAGATTGTAGAGATTGAATTGTCTTTCCTTCTTCATGTATCAAATTTGTTAATAGAGAAAGTGCTCTTTAAGCTCAAGCGAAGGTGACAAATTTTAATTAAATCATGTCTACGGATTTTTTTTCTGTTCTTATAAAATCATCTAAAAATGTTGTAAAGAAGACTGCAACATTTCAGAGGAGGAGTGAGATTCAATTTCCAGTTAATTGCTTTCCTGAACATAGGTGTCCTCATGTCGGTGTGCACATGGAGCTAGGAACTTGGCTCAGTTCCCCACATGCAGGCACTGATGAAAGTTGAGGTGCTCTGGGGTGTTCCTTGTTTCCTGCTGCTGGCCCAGACGAGTCTGGGTGTCTCTGAAGCTGCCTGTCACGTTCAGCAGTCCTGTATGTGCTGAACTGCAGCACAGTTCTGTGCACTCTTAAGGCCATGCTGTTGGATAAGGTGATGAGAGCACTTGACCAGTATAGGGCAGTGCAGGAACACAGGATTCAGTATTGTCTTGAGACTTTGGAGAGGAGAAATAAGATTCAGCTACAAACAGGCCCAGAATGGGAATGGGTCTTCCATCCCAGACAGATCCTGCTGATGAACTGCTCAGCATAGAATTGTCTCCTGCTCCCCAGTGAGGAAACATCAACAAGAGCAAAGCTGAAAGCCTCATGATCAGGGACTTTGCCTGAAAGAGAGTTAAATGTGGCTCTAATTCTTAGTCTGAAAACCATATCAACAATTTATTCAATTACTGTTTATAGTAGAAGTAGCTACACAGGCTTACAATCCATACAGGCTCCAAGAATGCCTTCTATTTATGTGCATTTTTTGTTCGTTTGTTTTCCCCTTGATCTCCAGATGGGTTCTTCATTTGTTCACATGAGGAAAAAAATGATCAGGAGTAGAGAGGTGTGAATTGAGTGTGTGTATATACTTTTACATCTGTTCCTTGTGCTTCGCATGCTCTATAGGAAGTAGAGTGACCTGGATGCAAACTCCATAAGGCTGTGGGGGAAACTTAAATATATTCCTACTCCCTGGACGGCAGTTAAGTATTTGTTATCTTACAGAAGGAGGCTGTGTATGAACTGAGATGCCTGTCAATTTCTAATGACATTTCTGTAAGTCTTGTGGTGAAAGTGGTGAAGACAGATGAAAGGCAAGTAGGTTGGTTTATTAAATGATCATTCTTCACACTGAATAGCAATTTGATGCACTCTGAATCCAAGTATTAGAGCCTCTTGTTGTTTTGTAACTTGATCACAGCACAGTAACTCCTAAGCTAATTTCTTAAAGGCTCATTTGTAGTCTCAGATGATTATCCTGCGACAGTGAAATGTTTGGGATGGAAAACAGCAGCAAATGTAGATCACTGATTTATTTTATTGCAGCCATTATGTCTACCCTTGGAGGCCTTAGAAGCAAATTCTGTTTTCCATGTATTGAAGCTAGGGTAAACCTTTGCTCCAACAGTACTAAATGTAACTATCTGAAATGTTTTGTAGTGTATCAGTAGTTAAGAGTGAGCACCCTATTCAGAGTCACTGAAGTCCAAGACTTGCAGGTAGCTGTCAGAGCTGAAGACAAGTGGCTCTGTGGGCATGTTGCATAGCCACGGTCCCGCATGCATCCCTACTGGTGGACAGGCTGTCGAAGTGCCCTGTGGTTCCCTTTCAGCCTCTGCACTTTCCTTCTCAGGGAATCAGAGTAAGAGATCAAAGGCAGAGAGAAGGTGCACAGTGTTTTGCCCACCTGTATTTTCTGGAGAAGTGCCTTCAGATGTCTTGGCACAAGTTTTTCCCTAATGATTTCGTAGGGCTTTGCACATGGCTGCAGACTAGCACTGTCTGAACACACAACATAAAGGTAGTGTAGATGCCCTGCTCACAAAGAAGCAAAATTGTTTCTGACAGATTCTTGGAGATACCAGGCAAAGCATTCACAGGTAGACCAGTAATCACAGCAAGAAAAATTGTGCTCCCCCAGCTGGTGAAGGGGCTCTATGGCCACACAGCACTCCTTCCCAGGAAGCAGCCTAGCTCCAAGAGATCCTCTCTTGTTGTGGTCTTATGATTTTTGGTCAGTATTCGACATCATAACATCACACTGTACTGGGAGTTAAAGGGTTAGTACTGCAGTTCAGTGGCTTGTCAGCATTTCTGGTTTCCTGGTCTCAGAAGGAAAGAGTGAGCTACAACTCCCAGAAGACTTCATTGTTCCATTTCCATTTGAACAAAAAGATAAAACTGGCGGAGTCTCAAGACTGCCTCTCTTTGCTCTCTGTGCTCCTGGCTATCCCTCCTATAGCATTAGAGTAAGGAATGCAGTTTTGTAAACTCTCTCCTGTTTTATTTGAGTTATTTACTCCAAATCCCATCGTATTCTATTATCTCACATTCTGCCACTGTATTTTGTAAATGAAGTTTTTCCCTTAGTTCATTGCTGCTGGTTTTCTTGCCTCTTCCCCCACCCTTTTGTCTTCCCAGTCCATAGATCCCTTAGCTCCTTCCCACCAAACCTGGCCAAACTACGACAACTTCCTTCAGTGACTGGCCCTTACATGAGCCCAGGCTAACAGAAGGGGACTTATTTTCTGGAGAACATTTTTGTCCTTTTGTTTTTCTTCTAAGACTGTGCAAGCTTTGGGTAGCAATGTCATGGTAGGGAAAGGAGAACGTGTGGACTTAGCAACAGGTAGGACATACTGCCACCTGCAGAGCCTGAGTTGACTTCAGACAGAGCACAGAGGGCACCTGAAGAATGGGGGATAGGGCATAATGGATATACCTCATCTTACTAAAGGATCATTAGATGAGGTAACTGGAGGTAAAAGGTAAAGAAGTTTACACTAGACAGCAGGGATTTATCTGAGCATCAGCTTAGTAAGGGCTGTGCAGAATATCTCATCGTGCCAACCTAGCTTCTCCCCATCTCCCTTTTGAGCACTGCACAGACTTTTTGACGTGCTGTACTTTCTGATGTGGTGGGACTCAATAGTCAGGAACCAGTGGAGATAGACCATACCCTCTCAGCCCACCTGGAGGGTTTGGTTTGGAAATGTCTTGGGCTGATGCAAGCGAACAAATCAGGAAATAATTTTTGCTGTATCTTCAGTTAGTGAGCAGGTGTAGCTTGTGAGCTCTCAGGGACAAATCAGAGAGTATTCAGGAAAAGCAGCATTACCTTTAGCGTGAGGGTGGAACCACTGATGTGATGAAGTTCTGAAGTGTGGTCTAAACTACTTAAACTCCAGATTGAATGAATATAGCTTCACATGAAAAATGAAGCTGTGTAAATGCTTACAACACGACCGTCTTGAAAAATACAGCTTCCTAGGTGTTAGATTCTTATATCCGATTAGGGAAAGAAGTTGTGTGATTCCTAATGATTTCATCTGGGAGCACCCAAAGGTACAAGAAGAGTAATTTCAGAGAATTTCAATTGGAATCACAGATTCTGGAAGGGCACCTTTGGAGATGTTCTAGTCCACTGCTTGCTCAGGCAGGGTGTTGCTCGCAGACGTGTCCAATTGGGCTTGAGCATCTCCAGAAATTCCATCACCTCTCTGGGCAATCTGTTCCAGTGTTTGACTTCTCCTGGAGTAAAACTGTTGTTTTTTTGTTTTGTTTTTCCTATTTATACAGACTTTCACAGGTGTTCACTTTGTGTTCATCACTTGTTATCCTGTCACTGGGCAGAATCTGGCTCCCTCTTCTTCATTCCTTCCTATCAAGAATTTATATCATCAACAAGATCCCCCTACGCCTCTTCTTTTCCAGGCTGAACAGTCTCAGTTCTTTCAGCTTCTCTTCATGTCACATTATCCTCTTCCTTTGTTATTTTTGTGCCCCTTCACTGCACCTGCTGCAGTAGCTTCCTGTCTCATACCAGTAAGCCCAGAGCTCCAGATGTATCGCACCAGAACTGAGTACAGGAGAGGGAATTCCTCTGCTGACCTGCTGTCAATGCCTTGCCTAACGTGACTCTGGAGGTTGCTGACCTCCTCTGCTGTGAAGGCACAGTGTTGGCTTGTGGTCAGCTTTTTGTCCTGCAGAACCCAGATTCCTCTCTGTAGTGCTTCTCCTCATCCTGTCATTATGTACTGGGGAGTCATTCCTTGACAGACACAGGACTTTGCATTTCTTCTTGTTGAATATCACATGATTCTTTTCAGCCTAATACTGCAGCCAATCCAGCTCCCTTTGAATGGCAGCACACTCAACTAGTGCCTCAGCAGCAATATTGTACCATCTACAAACTTGATGAGAGTGCACTTTGTCCAGACGTTCAGGTCATTAATGAAGATAGACAATGTTGGCCCTGATGTTGTCCCCTGGCATACTTGTTGTGGTTTCAAGATTTCTGCTATTGGTATTCCACATCATAGCATCAGGTAATGCACGGGGAGTTAAAGAGTTAAGGCTTCAGTTCCATGGACTGTTGATAGTTCCAGGTACATTTCACAGAAGAGAAAGAATGAACTGTATCTCCCAGAATACTTCACTGTTCCATTTCCATTTTCTGTTTAAAGGGAAAGAGAAAACTGGGAGTCATGAGACTTCTTTTTCTGCTTGGCTCTGCAGTGTATGCTCCCTAGCTGTCTCACCTTCAACATTAGAGTAAGGCCTTTGGTTTTGGACAATCTCTTGTTTAGTTTATTAGCTACAATTCCAATTGTATTGTGTTCTATTGCATTCTCTCACATTGTGCTCTAATACTTAGTGAATTAATTTTCTCCCTTAGCTTGTTGCTGCTGTTTTGTTTTTAGACCCATCACAGGGTCCCCCTGTGCCATTTAGTCAGGGAACCAGGTCAAACCAGGCCAGAACTGTGACAATGCTGTATCTGAATAACTGGGTAAAAGGCACGAGGTGCACTGAGTAGGACTTCTGCTCCACCATACGTTTTTGTTGAGTTTGTAATATAGAGCTGGTTGTATGGAAGTGGAGCTTAATTGTAACTTTCCTAAAATCAGAATGCTGTAATGTTGTAATTCCAAAGATGTTCACTATATGTTTCCCATTTACGAGTATTTATAGCTGACCTACTGTTACTGAATCCTTGCTAATTTTGTATTTACTTTTATTCTTTGAGAGACATAACTGTGAGGTGAGAAGATGAAAAATTCATTGTACTCTGCAGAGAAGAAAGACAATTTTCTTTGTATGAATGGCAGAACAGCCCCATGGCAAGACTTGTAGGGTGAGTTAATACCTTTTTCTGGAGTAACTGAAAAAAATAGAGAAGACATGAAAGCTGCTTGCAGTTCTGAAATGGGGGATGTATGGAGAATAATTAGTATTGACCTCCAAAGGTAAATCCAGACTGAGAACAGTTGTAATGACTGCAACTGCACAATGTTGCTCAGTTAAGGAAAAATTAAATGTAACGCAGTGGAGAAGAGGAGAAAGAAATGAAGAGTTTAGTGTTCAGATCACATACACGGAGCCAAAAATTTCCATATATCACGTGTGAGATGCCTCTGCTAAGTGAAAAAGCATCATTGATTTTTACCCCTACAGACTAAAGCACCATGAATTTCTACCAAACGCTGTGAGTATGCTTGCTTCATCACATTTTTTCCACTCTGTGTGAAGACTAGTGGGGTAAGAATCCTCCACAAGGGAAACACTGGGGCAGAAGTACTAAGAGAATCTGCTGGGAAAAGGTGAAAAGGAGTTGGGGAGTGTTGTCTGTAAGAGTGGATGTGATGATGCCCCAAATTGCAGGTGTATTTTGGATGTTGGCAGCAGTGTTTTCTTTGCGTAACTCTGCTTCATGGTATGAGTGGTGAGAGGCAGTCAGAAAGCTCACCTGGCTGTCTGCTCAACAGGGATCACACTGAACCTCTATTTCAGTAGCGAAAGAATGGTGAATATATGATGCCTGACTGTCTGCTAGCAGACACTCACATAAGTGTTTCCATGTGTTAAAGTGGGATTGTTCATGTACATGAATACATCTTTGAAGGATTCACTCTTTAGCAACGTCATCTTTTTCACTTTAGAAGATTTTAATGTGACTGTTGTACTTTCTTGAAAAGACAAACAGATATTTTACTGTAGTATTCTTTTCTTCTACATGTTTTTAGTTAAGTTTTACATAAACTGCTTTACATATGTGATTTTTTGAGACCTTTTATGCTTCTCTTACTGTATGATTGTCAATTTCTATAATGACTTTTTAATTTGTAATACATTCTGCTGTCTTTCATGGTTTTTGTCTTTTCCTTTTGCAGAAATTGCTGACCTTCACACAATCACCATTCATCCATACTCTGTTCTCATCAAAGTTAGTATAACCACAAGCTTTAGGCTTCTTTTTCGCTTTACTCTTTCTCATCTATCATATATGAGCTGCATTTAAGCTACAGCCAACAGTACCTCCTTGCAGGTCCACGCACTGGAGATAACGGAGGTCCTTGCTGTGAAGAAAGGGGAATAGAGATGCAAGGGAATGATGGAGCTGAAAAGAAGTACAGTAAGAGACTTTGGCAAACTTTTTTCACAGGACAATGATTCATCAGTTTGCTCTCTTCTATTTATGAATCATCTGGAAGTGGGCTTTGCCACAGTGTATGCTCAATGTGTGAGTTGCTTTTGAGTTAATTACTATGACTATCAGCCTTTCTATTAATTTGTAATGTGTAATAATCCAAATCACCTGTGTGATATCTTTTCCTTGGTTCAAAGATTCATTAATCCCACAAATGGCTTTCACTATAAATGTGAGTACGTTGATATAACTTTCTGTTCACAAATCTATGTTCAGAGAATAGAAGTAGTCCTATCTTAATTTTTTTTTCGGCTTACAAACTGCCATAGAGTGAGCTTTCAAATTTACATGAAAAGAACATGAACAATGTGTTGAAGGAGAATTTACAGACATACAGATATCCTTGTGCAATATTTGCCCACGTTTAAAGTGTTTGTATAAGTATCAAACATGAGGAAGAATCAGAAACTCATTAACAGAATTTCATGTACATTTAATGTAAACACTATCTACTAAAGTCTCCAATTAGGAAAGCATAACATGGTTAATGTATGTGACTCAGCTGAATCCCAGTGTTAAACGTGCTGTGATTAAGTAATGGATGGCTTTTGGGAAATGAATTGATGGTCTCAGGCTTGTTCCTGCTGGACAGTTATCACTGTCATACAAATGAAATTGTTATCCTATTGCTTTACGAGCTAAGGAGAAGGATAATGAACAGAATAGATAAGCAGCAGAACTATTCCTTGTCCTTAAAACATTTAAGTGGCATTTAATCATCTGGATGATATGGTAGTAACTTATATTGCCACTGGTCTCTCTGAAATCTTTGTGGCAAAAAATATAACTTCCAAGGTCTCTAAATCTTTCTTATCAGTGACATCTCAGATGTAAATGTTCACGCAGGTTCCTACATCAGGTTGCTTTTTACTGTCAGAATTTTACACAGAATGTTTTCTAAAAGCTTTACTACTTACTGGGAAATGAGTCCTCACGTGGAAGGAACCCAACCCTTGAAAACCAAAATGTTGGTTATAATAAAGCAAAATAACAATATGCAGTAATGCAACATTAATTAAATAACTTTTCTCGGGGAAAAAGTTCATAAGGTATTTTTCATCAGCTCACAAATGTTCAAGAGGAGTCCATTCTGTTAAAAAGAGCTCAGATACTTCCAGTACTTAAAGCTGAAGATACATGTTATGAAGTATGAAATGTCAGGAGATGCCTTAAGGTACTGTCTACTCCATCAGTGCCTAGAAAGACAGGATCAACCACAGATGTATGTCATTCTTTACCACTGTCTAACTTGTTATTGAAGCTCTCAGATGACATAGATCCTGTATGTTGAACCAACAGTACATCTCATTGTTTAATTAGCTCTGTTTATTCTTCCTCATGTCTGCTAGGATTCTTCTGTACTTCAGTTTAAGCCATGCTTTGTCTTACTGTCAATGGATTTATGTAATCCATACGTAATATGTATGTATGATGCCATGGGCTTCTCCTGCCCTATTCCCTACAAGGCTTTCTCCTCTCTATCGTGTAAGCCAGTTGTGAAGATTCTCTTTAAATCCTAATGATTAATGTTTTTCTTTTTCATCTTTATTATTTTGTCGGTCTTCAAGGAATTGAGAAAATGACAACATGGCATAGAACTGTGGCTTAAACTCTCTTCTAACAGCTGTCACTAAACCAGCCATCTGTACAGTATCTGTAAGGATTCCTAAATATTCATTTTTCTCTGTTTTTTGTTTTAGAAAAGATGATGGCTGTACCACGAGACACAACGGACCCGAGAAAAGATGAAACAAAGGTCACTCATCTCTGGGCCCTGCAAACAGTGCAAGGCAAAAAACTCTTACCATCCCGAAGGCCCGTTGTTGTGCACACCACTGATGAATCATCAAATATCCAGTGTGGAACCCTGCAGATACCAGTAAGGTGTGCCAATTAACAGGGTAATGATGTAGATTGCTCTTACTCATAATAGGCCATTAATTTTCTGGTAACTCATAATACAAATAAGACAGTAGCTATCCAAGCATCCCAGTCACCTCAATTTCACATAGTAGTTTACCTCCAATGATTTTCTTCCCAGTGGGAAACTGTCCACATGGATTATTATAAAACCATTTTTCTTGTCTTTCATATCCCCTCTGCTTCCACTCATTTGTGCAGTCTTCTTCCCAGATACTTCTACTGAGAATGTCAGTAGGAAAAATACAGCAACAATAAAGCCAATGAGACTTCTTGCTTGCCTGTGAGAAACAACAGGTGTAGAGAATCCCTCTTACTTATCCCTGAAGAATAAAACTAGGAGATTTGAAGTTGGACAAAGGGTTGCTTTCTTCAGTTCTTCAGTTCCTCTTTAAAATATATAAATATAAATATAGCATTAGTGATAGGGTACCACTTTGCCACTTAATGCTTTCTCAAAAACATGCTATTGTTGCTAAGAATCGTATCGACCCTATGGGTTTTGGATCAGCTGTATCCTTGAGAAGTCTCCTAAAGTCTCTCTGCTCTGAAGCAGACACTCATGCAAAGAATAGGAGTGCTAGAGATGGAATACCACATGTGCTTCAGAGTTTACACACTGCGTAGTGCTACAGGCAAAGAGGCATAAAGGAGGAAATATGCAGAGCAGATGTGGAAGTTTCATGTGAGATTATCTTCTCCTCTTTTACCAGACCACCACTAGATTAATTCTGATGTCTTTTGCTGACAGGTTTACAAATTATCTCATTAGTTCCTGTGAGTGTACATTCTTCCACTCAGTGAACAAATAAGCAAAGACAAAAGCAAAACCAAAAATCACAGCAGGCTGGAATTCCTACACTAAGTACAGGTCAGGCAACACAGCTATATGATGAAAGGAATTCACACAACAGAACTGAACCAAACCAAACCAAAAACATCTTGGTGAAGGCTTTTAGTTAGAGGTATCTGGTTCAGCTTGTTATTGAAGTAATATATTGATCAGCATTATTGTCACATTTTCCTGGACCCCATAGGCATTCTGCATTGCCTCTAATTGCTACTGAAATATTTCCTATTTTTCTGTAATTTTCTATGTTTCTCTAATTTTCTTTCAGAATTGTGTTCCTACTAAAAAATCCAGTTTTATACAAGCCCTGTTGTTAAGTACTATATATTAAAAATATAAGTACGTAATATAGTTAAAATTTAAAACAAAGGGTATAATTATACCCTTTTTCAAAGTGATAAAATTAACCCTTTTCATTTATAGGAATATTTGAATACTGTCTATTTATTGACTACTTACAAATCATCTTATTTCTAGATGAGCAAAACTATTTTTGGAACGTGATGTTGCATGTGTCCTTTTTAAAAGCTAGAAACTATGCAACACTTCATAAAGTCTTACAGGTCTTACAGTCCATGCTTGCAGTATTTAGTTTTGAGGCATATGGCTTTTAAAGCTCATCTCCTTAATGCCATTTGTGTGCCAAGTTTACAGCTTGGCTTCCAGACTGGGATTCTCTTCTTTGTTCTAACAACTGTGAATGCCTAAAGCCCTAGCAGATTGTCTGAAGGATTTGTTTCCAATTGCTGCTCATGTGGAAATTAGTGAGCTACTTTGACACTTGTGAAATACACGGATCACTTCTTAGAGCTTAAACATGTCTTTTTTTTTTTTTTTTTTGAGGAATTGAATTTGAATAAGGTAAAGTGGGATAAAGATTAAAAAAGACTGTGGACAGCTTAGAAAGTAGGTGGAAGGGAAATTTTCAGGACTCTACTAACAGTGCACAAATCACATAGGAATGACAGAGATCAGAGGCTCATGGAACAGAGGCTGAATAAATTACAGAAAATATCAGATATTATAAGTGAAATAAGATGCCTGTAGGTGGAAATTCCACACCTAAGTAGGTGAGCAGAGCACGAAAGCCATGCAACTGCCTGCCTCTCTTTATCCAGGTGATGCCAGTGACTATGGAGAGCAAGTGACCGTGAGATGCTACTACCTCACAGTAATCTGATTGGAAAGGGGCTTCAGGAAGTCTCTGTCCCACCGTAGGACAAGCTTTGGGGTCAGACCAAGTTGCTCAGGGCTTTGTTCATTTGAGTATCTAAAGCCATCATAGCCATATCATTTGCATAGTGATGCCAACACATGTCAGGGCAACCTGCTCCACTTTTCCAGGATAATTAAGAGGCCTTACCATGAGCAGCTCCCTTCACTAGGTGCATCCCATCAAGTTCCTTGGGCTCACATCCTATTCAAATGCATCCTAACCTGATTGTCCTCTGCTCAGGATAGGTCCTTATTTGGCTTCTGACCTTCCCTCTTTTCTCAAGAGTCAGGAATTCCTAAAGACCGGTCTTACCAGGAAAGACTGAGGTAAGAAGGGCACTGAATACCTCAGTCTTTTCAGTGTTCTGCAAAGGGTTCCTTCTTCATTCAGCGTTGAGCCCTTATTTTCCCTAGTTTTCATATTCCTGCCTGCGTACCTGTAGAAGTCTTTCCTGTTGCCTTTTATGTTCCTCACCAGATTCACCTCCAGATGGACTTTGGGTGGAATAGTGACTCTGTGTTTGTCCTCGGTCACCTCTTGCTGCTTACATTTGAGTTTAGTCAGGATATCTACACTTGATCTTTTGATCACCTGTGTCAGGATCATCAGTGCACTCCAGAAATCTGGATTGTTTCCAACAGTGCTGGACTGCATTGTCTCTTTTGCATTTATTAGGCTGTGCAAACAAGAGATTTCTTCCAGTTATCTAATAGGCTCTAATTATGTGAGGTATCCCACTGCATTCTGATGAAGTCATAGCCCTTTCACTGCATACAGGCCTCCATTTCATGCTTTTGTTCCCATGACGTGGGCATTAGTGTAGAGCACTTCAGCGAGTCAGAGATGTGCTGGTTTTCCAGAAAGAGTGTGAAAGCCTTCCCCACGTGCTGAGGAGACCTTTTCAGGAGACTGAGGCAAAACAGAAAACAGATGAATAATGTCACGGCAGGGGTTGGGGCTGGGTGGCCTCTGAGGTCTCCTGCAACCCAAACCATTCAGTGATTCTGTAATTCCAGCTCCCAGTTTCCATCATCTCTACTATTCAGGGATTTCCAGTAGTGGAAGTGTAACAGCAGAACTTCCTCCTTCTGTTTTGTGACTATAAGCTCTTGTCACATGTGCCCAGGGTTTCCAGGCTCCCTCTCCTGCAACCATGGGACTGGGAGACTGGATTTGGCAGAGCATGCAGCAAAATTCCTGTCTGTATGCCAGCATCGATGGGAACAAGGGATATAGCTGTTATAGCTGCATAAGATAAAACTAACAAGCAAAAAAACAGCAACAAAGCTATTTCTGTGCCAGATGAATGTCACATTTATTTTGTACTTTAGATGTTCATTGTGCATTCTTATTAATAAGACTTTCTTGCCTCTGAGCCCTTGCAAATCCAAAGTTGGTCAGTAGGAGATAAAAGGAAATATCAGAAAGGGATATTCTTAGGCAAGTGCTATGAGATTATAGGAATTTTTCTCACTAGGAAAACAGACCATACATTTGGTATATTACTAGTTTTTTCCCTATGTTCAAAAGTTTTTATGAAAAATAATCAAAATAAGCCTGAAGACAAACAGCAAGAAGAGTACTCTTCTTTTCCAGTGGAGATAGTTCAGCTTTTGATTTTCACTTTTCAAATACTGTTAGCCATGAGAAAGCTATGGAAAAAACAGAGTCTGATGACTACGTGCAGTGATTAATGTAATTGCCTGCAGAACTAGGCCCCAGATATGTCTCCTATTTTCATCTCGTGGGCACTGTTGGTTTAGGAAAGCTATCAGATGTGTGGGTTTCTCCTCCAGGTTTCTATTAGAACCACAAAATTATATAGGATGTAAAGGACTTCTGGAGGTCATTTAATGTCCTGTTCAAAATCAGGTACAGGCTAGATCTGGGTGCCGAAGGCTTAACCAGTCAAGCTCTGAATATCTTCAAGGATGGAGGTCTCACAACCTTTATGAAAGAACCTGTTCTGGATTTTGACTACAATGTTTGTTACAAGTTTTTTTCTAATATCCAATCATAATTCCTCTTCTTGCAAGTAGTGTCTCTTGTCCTTTGTCTTTTTCTCTATGAATCTTCAAGAAGTGATGAGTCTTGTTCTGCTAGCCTCCCATTAGCCAATTGAAGATACGGTCTGGCCCCCTTCCCATCCCAGCACTGAACAAACACAGTTCTGTCAACCTTTCCCACATGTTCTGTAGACAATGGCATAAAAAATAAAAGAAAGGGATTTGGGAAATATGCGGTAGGAGGGAGAAAGGTCATTGATGGGCTGCCCAATATTAGATCAGATATATCCTTAACATATATTAACTTGTATCCTTGACACTAAAAATGTCAATATGTGTTGAGTGCAGGTTTAATTTTTCATTTGTTAAAAGTCTGTAGGAAAGAGAAGGGCTCTTCAGCCACAGTGCAGCCCAATGGAATACAGATTTTCATGTCTCCTGGTATGTGTTCATATCTTCCAGGTTCCCACAATCACAGTGCTTTATGTATCAGTGTTGCACTGCAAGCAGATAGCTATTTTGATCTTATATTTTAAAATATTGCAAACAAATGATATTTCTGTTTTGAGTTATTCCCCCCAGAGACATCAGTCTACATATTTAAAATCTAACCTCTTTTTTTTTTTTTTTTTCCATTTCTCAATCTTCTAGATTCCTTTTCCCTCTATTTCATTAGAGACTACAATGTTTTCTATTTGAATAGAACTTGCAGCACACTACTGACTCTTTCATCAAGTTATGGAGAAGTCAATTGGGCAGTCTTTCCTGTACTCAACAAGAACATCCCTCTGCACTGTGCTGGTCTATCGTGACATCCTGCCAGCATTGCTCCTCTCTGCTTATAGCCCTTCACTGAGTCATTATTGCTCTAACCTGCCATTCCATGCAAAACAAACTGCAGTACATTTCACTCTTCAAATAAACTATTAACCTGTACTCTTAAAGTTTCCCTCTCTTCGAGCTGTGTCCTACAATATAGATTGAGAATATCAGTAGAAATGAGCTCAAAGAAGTGTAAGGAAATATTACCAAGAAGTTAGGAATTAATGTTAAAGCATTACATGTCCTCTCCAGATTGATGCAGCTATATCCCACTTAAAATGTCAGTGCATATGCAGACACCATCTTCAAAGAACTCCTACTATATGCATACACGTATATATAAAATTATGTTAATAAGATCAGCCATTTCTGTCTTTGCTCTGAATACTTTTGAGAAAGTGTAGGTGGTTTTCTGTAGTATGATGAATACCTTTTCAGATTAAGAGACTGTAAAAAGAGTAGATTCATCAAAGATGTGCCATCAAATGATATCCAGACAAAACAGTGAATGACTGCATTTCTTTGTGCATGGTTACTTCTTTTCCCTGTTTTTCAAGATACCTTGCTGTTTGTTTAAAAATCCCACGAAAAGAGTTTTTCTGTTGAACAGACAGGAACAGCCATACTGGATTGGACAGAAGATGCCTTAGGGTTAAGTCTTTATTGTCTTTTGAGATAAGCCTTAAAGCAACCTTACAGCCAGTGTGCTATGCCACATGGACTCACTCACGCTCAGCCACAGGCACATCAATCACACATCAGTCTTTCAGGGACATGCAGGCAAACTCCGAGCATGCCTCTGGGTCCTGCTCTGCTCACTCATTTAGAACAAGCTTTGGGATCTAAAGATGTGTAAAGCAGTTGGTATCCCATCTCTTATGCAGTTGGGGGTTAGATGCTTCAAAGGAAGATTCCTGGCTATACTAATGGTGAAGAATTTTGAAATCAATTAGAATCATAGAATCATTGAACTATTTAGGTTGAAGGAGACCTCTGGATGCCATCTAATCCAATCAGTTGCTCAGAGAGGGCCTGATTATATCAGTTTGCTCAGGGAGGTTTCTAATTGAGTGTTCAACAACTCCAAGGCTGGAGATCCCAAAAGCTGTCTGAACACGTTCCAGTGTTTGGCTATCCTTATAATGAAAATATTTTCCTTATGTCTAATTGGAATTTCCTGTGTTCCAAACTCTGCCCACAGCCTTTTTTCCCCCTGCTGTTCTGCACATCTATTAAGAATTTTGCTCAGCCTGGCTCCACCTGCTCTGAGTCTTCTGTTCAGGTACCAACTTGGTTGTTCCTCCTAATCTAGCGTTGTCTGCAGACTTGCTGAGAATGCATATTGTCCTGCCATTGGGGTTAATAATGAGGACATTAAACAGTATGAACTTCAGTGTCAGCCCCTGAAGGGTGCTGTAGTTTCTGGCTGCCAGCTGGACTTTGCACCGCTGATCACAACGTTTTGCTATGTTGTTTTTGCAGGGACTGAACTGAGACTGACCAGCCTTTAAGTGACCTGGATCCTTACGCCTGCAATTCCTGAAGCTGGATGAAGACCTGCTGAAATGTTCTTGCCCTGAGGCTCCTGTGGTTAACAATTATTGTATTCTTTATACGTAAGAACTTACAAACCTCATAGGTAGTGTATCTAGACTTCCATTAAATAAAAAATGCTGCAGATTTCTTGGCTCTAAGAGTAAACTGGGTTAGCAAATTCATGGGTCTGAAACTGTTCCTGTCGATTGTTGTTCCTGAATATGAGCCAGTACCAATTTTTAGATGTTCTACTTCTCACTGACACATCTTTATTAGGTTCCTTCAGAATCCCTTGCAGTCTTCTCTGACCTTGCCAAATGAAATAATTTTCAACCATCTGCAGAATTAATTGACTGACTCACTGTTCACATTTTTTTTTCTCAGTGATTGTACTCATACAAAACACATGGGGTTCTATCAGACGTTGGTCCTATCATGTTCCCTGAGATGTTTTAAACGACTATTTTTATTTAAATTTTACAAGATTAACTTATATTGAAATAAAACTCTATGATCTGCGTTTCTCCAGTTCCCTACCTTTTCTTTTTTCCGTTCTTTTTTTTTAATAGCTGGAAGAGTTGTTACCCTGCAGGTCTCCAGTGGAGCTGCTGATTTTAACCAGAGATTGAATATTTTGATAGCTGTTAAATCCTTTCTGTCTTCAGCATCCGCAGAGCTTTGGAGAGGTACCAGCTAGTCCTAGTGAGTTGTTGTTTGCCAGTTTGTGCCAGCCTCATTTGCGGTACTTTTCATCTTCAGTCTCTGTTTGAGGCCCATCTTCATTACTTGAAATTACTGATCCTGGGTTGGTGAATGAATACTTTTGTTGTGACATGGTGGGAAGGGATTATTCAAAGAATTCTTTAAGTTTATTTGCATTATTGTTGTCTTTTAGTTCGTGGTCGTCTTGGGCTTGGAGATAACTAATTCACTTCTGACTTCCTGCTTCTGTAATACCTAGAAAGTTTCTTTGGGTTTGTTGTATCCCGTGCAGTTCTTCTCCAAATTCCTGCTTTGCTCTTCTGTCTTCTTTTCTGCACACTGTCACTAATGATTTTCCCTTTCCTGTTGACTTCTCTTCTCTTGGGTCAGATTTCTTTCTTCTCAGTGAGATTAAGTGCACGTCAGTAGATTTTTAACTTTTTTTACTTATCTAGCTAACTTCCTCAGCTACTGGCTTATATTTCATACTAGTCTTTCTTAAGTATGTATATATACATGAGATTCATTGTATCATTTTTCCCACAAAGTAAAACTTCTAAGATACTTCTGTTACTGCACAAAAAAATCCAGCTTTAAATAATGTTTTGTGGAAAACCCAGCTAATCATGAAATCTTTAGCTGTCAAGAAACGTGTTGCTCAGTCCAGTAAAGCTACTTCTGTTAATTCAGGATTCCGTTAATTAAGCATTCACTTCATCAATGGAGACCACAGTGGAAATGTCAGGAGATGAGGAAGTGGGAGATTTTCCAGCAAGAAACGTTTAAAGCAGTAACCCTGAAGTCAGCTTTAACAATAACCAGAGAACAAAAATTTCAGAGTGCTTGACAGTGGCCTTTAAGGTGAAGGATGAATACTGAGGGAGGAAGAAAGAAGCCACACTCGTGTAAAAACAGGTTTTGGATTTATAGCTTGCTACAGGCTACTGAAGATGCTTATGTTCTTCAGTTTCTATAAATCTTTCTGTGTGAACTTGTTCATCCAGATGGAGACTCAGTAATGGTAGTGATACTGCAACCTGCAGAGTGGAGTTGTAGATTACTTTCTTAAAGATTACTTGTGAACTTTTGTTATAATTTCACAGAGATCCATGTATATTCATGATTTTTAAGAGTGAAGAAACTTTTTATTTATAGCTAGAAGATAATACTTTCTCAGCACCAACCCTCACGTACCAGATTTATTTCTCTAGCTTTGTTATTCTTGGCAGCAACTGAAACCCACAAGAACTTCCTCTTCATAATCTGCAGCTTTCACTACCCTGCAGCAATTCTGAGTACTTAACAAGTACATTTCTAAACCAGACATAGAAAGGAGGTGTATTTACGATAAAAAGAAATTGCCAAAGGAATTCTGAAAGCTAAGCAAGCTATCACTTTCTTTCTTTCCCCAGTTCCGTCACAGTATGATGAATCATAGATCAAGTTATCTTTTATTCTCTTGGAAAAGCTTTTGTAGCTACAAAAGCTAGTGGCTATAACACAAAGACAGCTCATCCCTCCTACTAGCCTTCAATTCAGTTGACACCTGTGCCACTGGGTCTACCCTGAGGTCAAGTTGAGTTCAGGCTGGGTTTTCACCCTTCTAATTTTCTCCCTGCTTATCCTAAGAACTTCTCTGTACTCTCCCTGAATTTCCCATCCCTTCTTCCACAGGAATAAGGTTCTTCTTTTCTCTTGGAGCTTCAGGAAAAGCTCCCTGTTCATCCACGCCGGTGCTCTTCCCCACAGGCTCATCTTGCAGCTCAGGGGGATGGGCTGCTTTTGCACCTTCCAGACTTCCTTCTTGAGGAGGGACCAGCTTTTCTGGACCCCTTTACCTTTCAGGAAATAATCCAGGTATGTATGGGGAGGCCTCTCAAACTATGCGAAACACAGTTTGATTTCACTGCAAAGGAAAGCGTGCAGCATGCTTCACAGCTGGAAGGATCACATTTCCTTCCTCAGTGGGTGAAGCATTCAGAATTAGATGTGGTGCCAAGGACAGCATCCGGACAGGGAGAGCTGGCTGAGGAGTCTTACAAAACGCATGCAGTGCTGCTTGTAATGATGCTGAGTTTGGTCTGTGGTGCAGCTCAAAGTGGTGGCTGCAAAACATATGAGGCGAATCAATGGGGAATTTAAGCAAGAATTATCAAATCAGAAATGGATAATTCCAAACAGCTGATGAAAGAGGGTTTCATACACACAGTTCACCTCATCTCATGCTTAATGGTTGGGCTTTGATGTTAGTGTATTTTTCCTCCTTTGCCTAACAATTACTTATATTAATACTGAGATGATACTGCAGTCGTGTTTCTGCATCTTCCAACCAAATCCTTGTTTAATGTCATAGGCAGTGTTTCAGCCAGGTTTTCTCAAGAGAGTAGCTCTATTTCATGAAACAATTAAATTTAGATTTGCTTGGTGACCTAAAAGTCCTCAACTGGATTTCAAGCTTGTAAACACAGTGGGAAGAAAATGATTCCTGAGAAATGAGAACGGAGTCAAGCTGGGGATAAATACTCTAAATAGTGATCTCAGCCACAAATCCTGTTTCAGGAGCAGAGAGAATGCAGGCAAGGTGGTGATCCAGACTGACAAGACATGAAACTGGCAATACTGGTTTATTAAGTCTAGCACAAGCATGTTAATCAAAGTCAGTGAAAGAAAAAAGGAGTTGCTGGACTGAAGTGATAAAATCAGATACAAAATCTGATTTGCTAAAACAATCTGCAAGAGGCAAAATTTCATTGTAGGGAGCACGGTCACAAAAAGGTAGAGAGTGCTGTGCTCACTTACACTGAAGCAAAAAGCTGTGTAACAGTGAGGGAGAAGATCAGTATCATATAGGAATAAACAAAAAGAGTATGTGCCAGCAGTAAGTCCTTTCATTCTGTTTGAACTCTAGGAAGCTGTGGGGACTGCACTGGGATCTGAATGCTAACTGCATTGCAACTCTTTTCAGGTTAAAGGTAAGGATCACCCCCAGACTGTCTGATTTTCCACTACATTCACATCAGTGCATATAAAAGCAGTTAAGCAAGATAAGAGCTACGCCTGAATCATAGAAACATATAATCGTTAAAATGTTGGAAAAGACCACTAAGATCATCTGGTCCAACCATTCACCTACCACCAGTTAAACTGTTCTTGGATATTCTGTTTTAGGAAAGCCTCAGTCAATGTCTTGCTAGTTCATACTTGCCTTCTGCAACACTTTTTGAACAAACAGTTTAGTGATACATTCTGATGGGGGGACATAGCTCTGGTCTTTGGCACTATGTCTGACATTTTCCTTAACTTGCTAGCAGTACCTTACTCCCCTCCCATATACTTACTCTACCAAGCTTTCTCCCTGCTCTGATCCAAAGGATCACTGCATTTTCTGTTGTACGTGGCCCAAATCTTGGTCTTCAGCAAAGTACGTATTTCTGTGTAGATGTTCACTGTTCCAATTGGTCTTTTCCATGGAAAGGATGACTAGGTTCAAGTGAAAACAGATTGTTGTAAAGTTTTTTTCTATGCCGTATTTTGGCCCATGGAAAGGATGGAATAATGCTGCTCCACTGCCACACTTGTGCTGCTTTTGAGTTGTGTCAGGGAAGATATGCTGCCACAGTGAGACCCGGTGTGAAGGGCTCTTGCCAGTGCAGTGGCTGTTTCCTGAATGCAGTCCCTGTAAAGATGGGAAACAGATCTGACTGTCAATTATTTTTCTGCTATTTTGTAACTGCTGGAACTTTTACTATTTGATGCAGGTGCTCTTACTAAAACCTCTGTCAGTTGCCATCCCTAGGGAAGTGGTGATACTTGGCTGAGTGTAGAAAAGGGAAACCTCAGATAGAGAAAGTGAGAAGCCTGGGGCAGGGAGCAGGGGGAGCACCCACCATAGATTTTCCTGCTGGAACCAGCAGGGAAAGGCTCCATGCACTTCTCTTTCTGCTCCCTCTTTGCTGAGTGGGAGGCAGAACACTTCTCCCCAGACATCCCCTGGTGCCTTCTGACGTGTCCTGTGCGGCACCTCTGAAGCACACAGCAGTCCCTGCAGATGAGAGAGCTGTCCTTCCATGCTTTCCTGGGGACGTTCGAGCAGATTGCATTCTTCAGGGTGGTTACTTTTTGTCCTAATTACCAAGAACAGCTTTACAAGGTTACTCAAACAGTGGTCTATCCAGAGGAAATTGTGTAACTTGTGACCTGATGGCACTGTGTCTGACTCAGATGGGTTTTGAACGTTCAGATCTGGTGTTATTGGCTTTTGTTGTCCAATACAGTTTCTTTTCAACATGGCAGAGTGTTGAAATATTTCTTCAGTACACTGCATCTTTAACATCACACAGGCAAACAAGAGCCTCACAAGCTCCTCCCTTCAAATTCATGACAATTATTTAAATACCACAAGAAACATCACAAGAAGGATTGTATTTTTCTTTCTTTTTTTTTTTTTTTTTAAATATATATATTTTTTCTCTGTTTACAGCCTTTAAATTTGTGGCTATGGTGGGTTGACTCCAAGTGGCAGCAAAGTCCCCACTCAGTTTCTCACTCCTTACCTGCAGTACTTGGGAGAAAAAATTGGAAGAGCAAGAGTAAGAACAGGTTATGGTTCAAGACAAAGACAATGTCTGTGTCCCCAGCTTTTGTGGTTGAGCATGACGTCATATGATATGGAATTTTGTTCAGCTGGAGTCAGCTGTCCCTCCCAGCTTCTTTTGCAGCCACAGCATCCTCACTGGCAGGGCAGTATGGGAAGCTGAAAGTCCATGACTTGGTGTATGCACTGCTCAGCAGCAATCAAAACACTGCTGTGCTATCAACATTATTTTCATCCCAAATTCAGAACACAGAACCACCCCAACTGCTATAATAACTCTGTGCTACCTGAGACCAGGACACTTCCCAACCCCTTCCCTTCTCTCCAGCCTACTTTCAGTGGGGCCAGAAAGGGAAAAAAAGACAAGGCCTATATACCGTGCAAGCGCTGCTCAGCAAAAGCTGGAACACCAGTTTGTTATCACCACTCTCTTGGCCACCAATCTAAAGTAAAGCCCCAGAGGAGCTATTACGAACGCCAGCGTAGCTGGACTCAGTTCAGTCTCTGCCCCTTTTTCCATGCCATTTACATCATGGTCAGTAATGCCCCACTATCTAATGCCTCTTTGTCAGCCACACCTCTCAACCTCACCTTCAGCACATCTACCCATTCCCTGTGTAACATCTGTAAAATGTACAGCAAATATCCACCAGGTTCATTCAACTCTGCCTGTCCATGCCCACCCCTGGGCCTTCCCTTGCCCAAGCCCAGGCCCCCACACCATCCTGGGGCTGCTGGTCCCTTTCCCAGCAAGACAACAGCAGGCTGGGCTTCGGCCCTTCACAGCCCTGCCAGGTCAGCCCTTTCCCCAGCTGAGCCCACCTGTGGCCCAAACCCACCCCAACCTGTGTGCCTGTCCCCCCCCAAGGAGACTCCACACCCAAGGTCTGCACCACTGTCCCTGACCGCCTTCCTGTGCTTGGGAACACAGGATGGGATCAGGTTGCCAGGGCCTGCCCTGAACTCCCCATGGGGACCCCCAACACTCTTGTCTTACAGGGTGCCCCTGGCCCATCTTCCCATGCTGTGTCACTGAGTGGCAGAGAACTCTTCCATCCTTTTAAAAAAATTGTTGTTGTTTTCAGCTTTTGTTTGTTTCTTACTTTCTGCATCCAAGCTGTGTTTCTTGCCCAAGCGTGAACCTTAGAGATGAATCTTTCAGAACAACAGAACATAAAACCATACTTCACAGCAAAATCGTGTTTACACTTGTGAATATGTTGACAAAAAGGCCAACTTTCAAGAAAGAAAGAAATTCAAGGGAACACAAGAGACACAGGAATAGTCTGTAGACAGAAATATGGCCTGCCCTTACGTATGAATGGGAAAATACTTCTTCTAATGTAATATGTAAGTAATTATAGATGACGACCCCTAAGAAATATCTTACGAACAGTTGCTTTTCCCAACACCTTCTATTTGGTTTGGTTCAGGTTGTTGTTTTTTATTCAGTTTTTGTGTCTCCTGGGCTGGATCTTATTGCCTTCTCTGGGCTGAACAGTTGAAACCTATCATTAAAATATTCCTTCTGCTAGATCTTTGAGAGCGAGCACTCAACCTCTGCAAATCCCCATTAGTTCTGTATTTTAAGTTGCTGTGGAAGTTTGTTCTGCCGTGTCACATGCACAGTGTGCAAAGTGCAGTGTGAAGGGTCAGGCTGTGTCAGGTGGAATTCCCAGTCCGAACTGAACGTTGCTCAATTTTCCCACTGCCCAGAAGCATTTTGAGAAATGCCCTTTCAGTCATGCCTTTAAGCAGGAATCTTCAGACTGTCCGACTTGATCCACCAGCCCTCACAACATGGGTATATGAAAGTTGGGGCCAGGACTTTATTCCAGACTACAGGATATTTCAGTACTGCTCATCAAAGCCCCTGGTTACTCTTACCAGTGTAGTGCACTCCATGTTCTTAGAGAACATACTTCTAAACAACTTAGCTGGCCTTTCAGCATGTTCTGCTTCTCACCTGAGTTAACCATTAAAGAAGGCTGAACAAAGGACATTATCTTCCTACTGATGGCAAACAAATCCAAAGAGAATGATACGGTAGAATTGACAAAGCAGCATGAAATAGAAAGAAGGAGAGCTCTGACACTGATGACTCAAAACCAGCAAATACTCCAAATTTCAAAGCCAGCGTAATTTGAAAACTGTGATGAAATCATAGGAGTATGTTTAGCAAAAAACACTGTGATTACCTCTTTCTTGACAGTCTGCTGCTTCATGGATACTTGATGGATATTATGTGCATTCATAGCAGTACATAGTTTGAGCAAATGAGTTTCAGAGTACAAAGCTAAATGTTTTCATAATTCAGTATTTTAGGATGAACATAGTGCAGATGAGACCTAGAAAATCAGTTCTCTAGAAACATAGTCCATTTCTTTTGTTACATTTTGGCTTATTGAAGGATACAGGTAAGATTGCATGTTACAGTTGTCACTGGAGCACATATTTTACATAGAATGTCTATTTAAGTTTAAAAAATATTTTCCTTTTTTTTTTTTTTTTCAGTATTGAAAAGATATTATGCTGTTTTGTGGATTCTGGGCTATCATTTATTCACACTTTTATGTACCTCTGACTGCAATTCCTGCATATATTAATTCTCTCTTTAGCAGCTTCATCTGCAAGAAAAAAAATGGCAGCACAAGAGTTGTCCTATCTGCAAATTTTGCAAGGAGCAAAATTTGTAGAGCAAATTCTGAAAAACATTTCAATACAGTTTTCCTTGTGTGACATCTAATACTGCTAAAAGCAGTGTTTTGTTCCCATTTCTAGGGATTTATTTACAGTATGAGGGAACCATCAGCTGCACTTCCTTTCTCTTGCAATTCTTACTCCTTGATTGAAGTTGCTGTTACATGGCTTCTCCTGGAAGCTGTTGGCACTGTCTGTGGTCTCTACCAGCATCATGATTTGGAAGGTACGACATTTCTGGCTCAATGGAAAGAAAGTACATGTAGTAGATGTAGAAAGTCATGCTTCCATGTTCTGACAGCACTTGGTTACAGGACGGCAGCCCTTTGGCACTGTGCAGCTGGGTGTGATTTAGAAAGAAGTTTGCCGAGGCATCTCCAGACAGTGTGGGAAATTCAGTTCACCAAGGGCTTAGAAATGAAGGATGTATATTCCTGTGCCCTTTTTCTGTTGCTGTGCTTTTTCTTGGCAGTGTGAAAGTAGGAAACAGTAACGGAAGGAACAGAAACCTGCAGATGATGTTCTTGCAAACAAAGTACGCTCATGTTACTCTTGAGATTTTCTCCTTGCAGATCGCTGAGTAGAATTCAGGTGCTTATGCATGAATGGCTAGAACTATTTTAGATGCCTTGGGACACCTGAAACATTCAGAAGCCTGCAAACATGCCATGGATCCTACAGAAGATCTGTATCCTTGTGGAGAGAAAGTTACAGGCCAAGAGAAAAGCTGGGGAGGCTTAATTGGTGTTAGATGTCCTGTGCTTATTTGAAAGATTCCTGTCTACACTGCGTCTCAGGTGAGTGTCCTGTGTCTGAAAGGAGAGGGCAAAGAGTAGAGAAGGGAGGTTCACATGGATGTGTTGGTAGAAATGTTCTGTAGATTGTAGGTAAGTTGGCTCTTATCTTCACCATCACTGTTAGTAAGAAAACTATTTTGCATTGTATAGCACTGTATGAGTGTGCCTTTCAGTGCATGGATTGTTCTTACCGTGTTTGCTCTGAGAACTTGCCCCTTGCTCTACAGCACTGGTGACGTGAAAGAGGGGAAGGTTGAGCTCATCACAGCACCAGTGCTTTTTGTGAGAGCACTTATATAGTGTATGTTAGCCTCCAGAACTGCTGGATGTTCTTTCCCCAGGTCAAGAGGTACTGCTTAAAATGGAGATTGCTTATGTTACCTGAAAGCAAGTAAACTGTGTTACAAATACTGATGAAATGATTTAATCTTCTTCATTCATACAAATAGAATTAAACCACTTTTCTCTACTCTTCCCTCTAATCCTCACATTGACACAGAGTCAGTGGGACAGTTGTTATTCTGGGGTTTGCTATCTGATAGAACAAAAAAATAAAGGACTTATTCATTACAGAATGGTTTATGGCCAGTGAAGCTCTGACTACCTGTTCTCTTTAGCTGTACTGTATTCTCATGTCAGGAATGAGAAAATACAAACTTGTCCATTTCATTTCTCTTTTGGGAACAAAAAAAGTTGTAGCAATTTTTGTTTGGACACGTGCTAATTTTTCTTCCTGCCCTAGGACAGAATGGTTTGGAAATGGCTTTAACAGAGTGCTTTGGAAACTGTTCCCAGCTAATGAAAGCTATTAAGTAGCCAGATCTAGCTGAAGGAGGATGGCTTTGGTAACCTGTGTAGAGCAACATGCTGGTTTTGCTTTGCAGTATAATTAGGCTCTGGATGAGGCACCCTGCTTTTATTTTAAAAGTAAAATATATGTGTGGTTTATGAAAACCAAGCATCTGCCACAGAGACACTAAAATATGTACCCTAAAATATCTGCTGCTAATACACTGCTAAGTACATTAAACAAATTAACAACGATCCAAACGGACATTTTAACACTGAAATTATGGTTACCTGTCACTTAACTCATGTATCTTCCTGTTAATTATACTCCTGATATACAGACCTTACTTGCTTTAAAAATATATCTTCCATGTTTCTGAATCATCTTTTCGTCTACTGACCACAAGACTTGCTTCACTCCCAGAATGATCAGATCTCATACATTTTTCTTCTCAATTCTTTTCTTCTTAATTTCTTCTTAATTTCCTCCTTAATTGTATAGGATTGATTCCTCTTTATCATTGCTCAGTGATGTCTACCCTAGAAAAACAGAAGACCAGTTTGTCACCTGTCAGATGCTGGCAGAATAAGAGACACTGATTGATGGAACGATGACTTCAATCTCCCCACATATGCTGAAACTGCCTTAAATATTCTTTTGGCCGTGGTATTTACAGGAAAAAATGCTGGAATGTGGCAATAAAGGAAATGAATATGAAGGGCAGACTGACTTTTCTGCTGGTGGTTTTCGCTACACAAAAACTTAACTCCCAGGCGGTGACACCTTGTACTAATGAGAAGCACCGTTATCCAGGGTCTTTCTTAACAGCACATGAAGCTTACTTGAAGTTTCAGCTTTCTCTCCCCTACTAATAGAAACTAGAAAACACAACTAATGCATTTGATAATTAAATTGCCAAGTTACTTCATGGGAAACCGCTCACACCACTTCAGCTTGTGTTCAAATCAGCAACCGGCTGGAGAAACGTGGTGTCTTTTCATCATTCTGTTGTCAAAGGGCAAGCTTGGAAAACAAACTGAAACATGCATGCTGGCTTTCTGTCACTGAATAGGCGGTAGCAAAAAGTGAATGCTGACATGGACTTAAAGATTGGAGATCCTGAAAGTGAGGGAGGCAAGTTTTCCTAAGATTTCATTAGAACTCTCCAATAAGGTAAGGCAAGGCTGCACTTACAGGCACTGAAATTGTTGAAAACAGAAATAATTTCTGTTGAGAGTCAGAGTTGTAGTTCATGGGAGGAACTACTCTTAAAATCTCCTCGTCTGAATGGAGTTTGATAGCTGGATAAGTTAATGGTGTGAATTAAGTTTCTGTCTGTACATTCCCTTTTCTTTATTTGTTGATTTGTTTACTTTGCTTTTCAGGGAGGAAGAGGCAGTAGGACAAGACCAGCTGTTTTAACATCAGGCTGTGAAAAACAGCCACCAAATAATGCAATAAATTATTCCTCTTGTCCAGTGAGCAGCACTATGGAACCACCTTCAGTGAGAAAATAGAGATTCGTAAATACAGAACATTTCACCAGGATTAGATTAAGAAATCTTTGAAATTAATTTGTTTCAGCTTCATTTAGAATAAAAAATGTGTGCATTTTTCATGCTGCATATTGATGGTAAACTTGAGACACGCACAAAATGAACATACTTCTACATGTATAATAAGCCATGGTGCAAATGAGAAATCTTTTTTAAAAGAAATAGGTTGTTTTTCACTGGGGGCATTCTGAGTCTTCATGCTGGAAAACTATGGCTCTCATTTCAGTACGATTTTAATTGCAAAGTCTCTTTCAGCAGAAAAACAATGAACTGCTGGACAGGTAGATGAAGGTACGTGATTAATGGAGTTGTTACCTGGAAAGGGAAATATTCGGCCACATTAGAAGTCCAGCCTGTTTCTGTTTGCATATTTGGCAGCCTTAAAAAAAGACATTAACTAGTACTGCTGTGTCAGTGGGGTTATGTCATATTGTGTGGGGACACCAGTGGTTCTTCCCTATATGATATTCTAAGGTTAAAAAGGAGAGGGAGAGAAAAAAAAAAGATAAATCAAAACCAAGTTGTTCATTTTTGCTGTTGTAGTGTTTCTTTTAGAGGATAAATTAAAACATAGTTTTATGATGCTTTAAGACATGCGACCTTTGTCTGTGAATAAAATGTATCAGAGAATCACAGAATCACAGGATAGCCTGGGTTGAAAGGAACAATGATCACACAGTTTCAACGCCCCTGCTGTGTGCAGGGCACCAAGCACTCAACCAGGCTGCCCAGAGCCACATCCAGCCTGGCCTCGAATACCTCCAGGGATGGGCATCCACAGCCTCCTTACTCTTCTCCAGTGTGAGAAATGCTATTGCTGGGCTACCTTTGAGTTTGTTCTGTGTCCTCACGATGTTCTAGTGAGGCCAAACATCTGCCAACCTGTCTAATTGAGCGTGGCTGACAGCTGCTTTTGCTTCTGGAAGTCTGTAAACCCACTGAATCTAACTAGGAGCACAGCGTAGTTGTGAGAGATGTGTGAACTTGCAGCCTAATTCCACCCTTAGCTGTGCAGCCCATCTGCCACTGCTGAGAGTGGCTTCTATTACTGTTGGTTCACATTTCGTGCTGTTGCCAAAATAATGCAAATTATTGTGTGAATATTTCCAGATTTGCTGCCAAGATAAGCAGAGCTAGCAGATAAATACCTCTTTGGCATCTGAGTTGCCAAGAGACATTGCTGAGCTTTGAACGAGCGTCAGCCACTCAGTGAGGAACCACCCACAGCTCCAACATGGACCAGATTCTCTCAGTGGTACTCATGTCTGACTGCACAACTGAGGAGCCTCCAAATTTAAGGCGTCTGCAGCAACTACATTTGAGTGTCTAAATGTAAGTGTCTGAATCTAGAGCTGAGCTACACAGCTTCTGGTCTGAAAGACTGTTAAAATTAAAGCCTGCCACCAAGCACTATCTGCCAACATATTATGACACACTTTGTCATAGATGCTAGGGATGTGAGGAATTTAAGGGGGAAAAAGAGACGTGTAGATGTGTCCTAGTTTCATGAGAGACACATGCACTTAGACTGCTGAGGTAAACTTTTACAGTTCATACCTCAACTAGTTTTTCAATTCTGAAGGCCATTCAGACTTTCAGACCCTTCAGTAAGGGTGATGGAGCACTGGAGCAGGTTGCCCAGAGAGGCTGTGGGGTCTCCTTCTCTGGAGACATTACTCAAAACCTGCCTGGATGCGTTCCTGAGTGACCTAATCTAGGAGTTCTGCTAAGGCAGGGGATTGCACTCGATGAGCTTCCCAGGTTCCTGCAGCTATAAATAGGAAGACTGCTAAAAAAATACCCTTTTCACATCTCAGCCAGGATTCTTGCATTTATTTATTTTTAATAAATGATACAATTTTCTCTTCTCTTCTCTTCTCTTCTCTTCTCTTCTCTTCTCTTCTCTTCTCTTCTCTTCTCTTCTCTTCTCTTCTCTTCTCTTCTCTTCTCTTCTCCTCTCTTCTCTTCTTTCTCCTCTCTTCTCCTCTCTTCTCCTCTCTTCTCCTCTCTTCTCTTTCTTTCTCCTCTCTTCTCCTCTCTTCTCCTTTCCCCTCCTTCCCTTTTTCCTTCCCTTTTCCTTTCCCTTTCTCCTTCCATTTTCCCTTCCCTTTTTCTTCTACTCCTCTCATTTTTAATTTCTTTTTCATTCCCTTTTTCCTTCCCTCTCTGTTTCCTCCTCATCCCCTCTCCTTTCCCTTTTCCCTCCTCTCCCTTCTCCTCCCCTTCTCTCTTTTCATTTTCTTTCCTCCCCTCCCCTCCCCTCCCCTCCCCTCTCCTCCCCTCTCCTCCCCTCTCTTCTTTCTCTTCTCTTCTCTTCTCTTTCTTCTCTTCTCTTCTCTTCTCTTCTCTTCTCTTCTCTTCTCTTCTCTTCTCTTCTCTTCTCTTCTCTTCTCTTCTCTTCTCTTCTCTTCTCTTCTCTTCTCTTCTCTTCTCTTTTCTCTTCTCTTTTTTTCTCTTCTCTCCTCCTTTCCCCTCCTTCCCTTTTTCCTTCCCTTTTTCCTCTCCTCTCCTCTCCTCTCCTCTCCTCTCCTCTCCTCTCCTCTCCTCTCCTCTCCTCTCCTCTCCTCTCCTCTCCTCTCCTCTCCTCTCCTCTCCTCTCCTCTCCTCTCCTCTCCTCTCCTCTTCTCTTTTCTCTTCTCTCCTCCTTTCCCCTCCTTCTCTTTTTTCTTCCCTTTTTCCTTCCCTTTTTCCTTCCCTTTTTCCTCTCCTCTCCTCTCCTCTCCTCTCCTCTCCTCTCCTCTCCTCTCCTCTCCTCTCCTCTCCTCTCCTCTCCTCTCCTCTCCTCTCCTCTCTTCTCCTCTCCTCTCCTCATTTTAAATTTCTCTTTTTCATTCCCTTTTTCTTCCCTCCCCTTTCCTCTCATTCCTCCTCATTCCCTCTCCTTTCCCTTTTCCCTCCTCTCCCTTCTACTCCCCTTCTCTCCTTCTTCTCTTTTTTTCTTTTTTTCTCTTCTCTCCTTTCGTTTTCTCTTTTTCCTTTCGTTTTCTTTTCTTTTTCTTCCTTTTTCTTCTACTGGCTCCACCGTTGAAGGCAGAACTCTCTTATTCTCTTCCACGTCTCACTAGAAAATGGAGAGTCTCAAGTTGTGACTGAGTAATTTCCACCTCACACAGACTTTGAGAGGAAAAAAGAGAAGCTGCCTCCTCCCTGGATCCCTCTGGCAGAGGCAAGCTACAACTACAGCAAAGGCAGGAGTGCCAGTACCTGTCTGTGGGTCCAGGCGGCCGGGAGAAGTTGTTCATCACGGCCTCAGTGTGACAGCGGGTGAGGATGACCACCGCCTGGCACAGGAAGGGCACGAACGTGCTCTGCTGCGTAGATGACGCGCAGCTGCGCAGGATGTAGAGGATGGGTGGCACCTGGAAGAAGAAGGGGAGAAGGAAGGACTTGCTGCATCCTGGACTCTGCAGGGCCTAACCATGGACATTCAGCGCGTGAGCAGTGCCTGCTCCCTTGACATGCTGCAATGCCTAAGCCTAAATTTCAAACCAGCCCCCCTGTCCAAGCCCTGGCTCTGCGCTCAGGCTGTGCTGCTTTAGTACCAGAGCAGACGGCACAGGGCATGGTGCAACAGCCAGAAACAAACCAAGACACGTGGAAGAAAGAAAGTCTCTTACGTTCCAACAGATGTCCTTCCCGTGCATCTGCAGAAAGGTGGTCACCCACTTCCCAGCAGCACGCACGCGCACTCCTGTGGCTTTCCGGATGGTCTCCTTGGTGGCCATCATGAAGTCGACGGTGCGTTCGACGGGGAAGTTTCTGCACACGATCTGCAGAGAGATGAGAAGCAGGAGAGATCCCATCACTGCTCTGCGCAGCTCTTCAGAGCACAAAGCAGGCTGGAGGGCATTCTTAGCTCAGTGGCTTGCCGGCCATTCACAACGCTCCTGCTGTCCGTACCCTGCTATTTACACGGAAGGCGGCTGAGCCTTCGCTCAGCTTCTGCACCCATGGTGTCTGCTGACATGCAAAGCCTACCTCCCAGCAGCCACAGTCACACATGCACGCAAGTGCACACACACACACAAACACACACATCATGGAGTCAGCCCCTTGCACTGCGTGCCTGAAGGCCAGCCATAGCTCAGAGCCTCCTGCTGCTTGCTGAGAACAGAGGTCTCAGGGTGACAGCTCATTTTGGAAACGGTGTGAAAGGCTGGGAGCAGCACAGAGTCGTGCAGAAGCCTCCGCACAGAGATCCCACCACCCCTTTCTGGGTCCACTTACCATGGCCATTTTGGACGTGGTCTGGAGCTGAGAGACAGTGCTGCAGGCATGCAGTCCCTCAGACAGGCTCCCGATGTCTCCTGGCTCCCTGTTGGCTGCTTTGGCTGGAAAGAGCCCCGGGAGAAAGGGAAAGTCATGCTTCTGGAAATGGAACCGCTCTCCACGGGGGAGAGACAGAGGACAGGGTGGGGACGAGAAGAGAGCTGTGCACGGTGCCTCTCCCTCCTGTAAACAGGGCCCAGCCTGTGGGGCTCTGGCAGTGCCACGGAGGAGGGCAGAGGGCTGGTGCAACCTGCTCTGCTCACCTTGGATTCGGAGAAGGGAGCTCAGACAGGAGGCAGCCAACTGGCGGGATGCGGGCATGGGGTCGCACGTCAGAGGCGCCAGCAATCCCACCAGGGAGCCAAAGTGCTCGCAGGCATCTGCTCTCTGCAGGGGTGAGAGGCAGGAAGAAAGCTGTAGGCAGCCCCGGCTCTCCCTGGCTTCTCCGCCTGTGCCTTCCTCACGCCGTGGCACAGCATGCACAGCTGGGCGGAGCTCGCCTTCCAGCTCAGGGGCTGTGGGGAGGGAGCAGGGGGCATGTGGTGGGGCTCTTTACTCACTCGAAGCTCTTCGCAAACAGCCAGCAGCTGGGAGCAGGTCTGCAGGGCCCTCTTGCGCTCCCACACGTTCTCTGAAACCATGCATTTCTGCAGGACCTGGGGTAGAGCATCTGTCTCACTGAGGATGTCTTTGCTTTCCCTCCTGCCGCTCCTCTCCCTGTCCCTCCTTCCCCAGCACTTTCCCCCAAGGCTGCCCTGTGGCTCCACGTGGCCTCCAGCCTCACTGAGCACCGGCACTGCTGCCCCCGCTCTCTGCAGTCATCCTGCCTGCCAACCCGGGAGCTTTTCCTCGGCTGTGGCCTGCCAGGGGCTGGCTCCTGCCTTTCCCCTGCAGGGCCCATTGCTCTGCCCATTTCTGAGCTCGCAGTGAGCTGGCACGTCAGCAGGAGATTGCTCCCCTCTGATCACCCTCTCAGTCCCCAGATCTGCCCCCACTGCCGACAGGCACCATGCTTTCTCCCTTGCCCCACACATACTCACATGCACTATGTTCTGAAAGAAGCCGCCGCTGGGCTCTGTCTGGAGCAGAACTGCCATGAGCCGGCCCAGAGCTTTCAGGGACGTTTGCTGAAGCTGAAAGCAGAAGAGGGCAGTGAGGTTTAGCATCACGGCTGTTGCCAGAGCATAGGCTGTGTGTGCTGAGGTCGGGTTTGACCGAGAGGTGGCCGGGAAAGTTACGGCAGGTTACCTGCAGGTACTGCGCTGCGTGCTGTGACTTCCTGATCTTCAGCATCATCTCTGCTGAAGGGTGCGTCACGATGTTCTTGCAGCACAGGACCAACATCTCCCGCATGTCCTTGCTTTCGAAAGTGGGCTTCAGCTTGCTGAGAGGAGGAAGAAAGAAAGAGAAATCGGAAAGGGCCTTTAGCAGTGCTCTCCAGCCTGGTTCAGACAACATCTGACTTTCTCCTAATCGACAGCTACCAAGCCAATACCCCCAGCTCCTGCTGCTGAGCACTGTCTTCAGTTCAGCAGCGCCCACCTCCTCCCCGGCAGCAGTGAACCAGCTCCCTCTCTGAAGGGAAGGAGACCCCAACTCTCCCTTCTCTTCCCTGCCAGGGGACAGGAGCACCAGGGCCTTTCTCCCTGCCCAGAACCTCAGTTTTGCTGGGCGCAACAGCCCAGTCTTCACTCCTATAGATGCGGCTCCTCGCCCCCTACCTCCTCCAGACCTTCAGGAGCTACCCAAAATGGGGACCTTACCTCAACTGCTCCAGGGCCAGGACCACCTTGAGGGGCACTGGGGAGACAGGAATGCCCGAGTAGTATTTCTTCAGCAGGTCCTGCAAGTCCCAGAGAGACACTGTCAAGTTGGGCAGGGGGCACATGAGAGCTTTTCCACCCAGCCCCAAGACAGGCACAACTGCCACACACCAGCCCCATCACTCCCATGTTTCCCATGGAAGCACTGCAGGATGCAGCAGCTCGACAGCTGGTGCACCTAGCCCGCTGCCCAGCAGCTGCATCCAGCACCCAAAGTCCCCAACAGCTGGAGACGTGTGGCTGATGGAGACCTGTATGCCCCCAGGGAAGCAGGCCTCATGGCGCAGCCCAGAACTCTGCAGGCAGCCCTGCCTCTAGGCACTCACCATCAAGATCTCCAGAAGCTTTCCCTTTAAGGAGGGGTTAAAGGATGTAGAATCACCCACGACTGCTTGGAAGGCAGAGCTGAAGTCGGTGATGCTCTGCACCAGTGCGAGGTTGTTCTGCAGGTCCTGAGGCCCAAGAGAGAAGAACATTCTTTGAACTGTGGGATGGGACAAGGGCTGCAAGGGGGACACGTGGGGGCAACGCTAAGGGAAGGGCTTGGGTCTTCATCTGGGCACAAACCATTCCCCGGGGGACCTTTGGAAAGGGAAGGCCCCTCTCAGCATCCCCCCTTGTGGAGGGGCTGCAGCTGGGCGCTCAGACACCCTGGCACGCTTTGAGCTCTCACCCGGCAGCTGCAGCTGTAGAGCATCAGGATGTTGCCCACGATGTCTCCCTCCAGGTGGGCGAGCAGCTGTTCCTTGGAGGCACGCAGTGCCAAGCTGCCGTGGGCGAGCACGAGAGCGCTGCGTGTGGCCTGAGCTCTCGTGCTGTCCAGCTCCATCTGTGTGGGAAGAAATGCCTTGAGACACTCGCTCAACGGCCCCCAGTGCCCCGCGATGCACCTGGGCTCCAGGGCAGAAAAAAAGGCAGAAGAATGCCAAGATGGAAACCCGTAACGCTTTACCTTCTTGCGCCTGGAAATCCTCGCGTTGCGGCCTTTGCACAGCCTGGACGCAAACGTGGTGAGCGTGGCCAGGACTGCTTGGAAGTTACTCTCAGCCGCGTGGCTGAGAAGAGAGACCATTCCCTGCACAAAGGAACAAGGGGCAGTTGGCACAGGCCTGAATCTACAGATCCTCTCCTGAGGAAAAGGGCAGCAGGGAGGAGATGGAAAGGCGCGGAGCAGGGCCAGGAGAAGCCCTCTGCCCCAGGGACGGAGCGGGGATGCTCGCAGGAGCTGGAGGAGAGCAGGGCTCACCTGGGCCTCACATGGGTCCTCCGCGTTTGCTTCCTCCAGGTGCTGCAGCAGCTTCTCCTGGACGTGGAGGACTCCCTTACAGGCTCCCAGCACTGTGCCCAGAGCCTTGTACAGGAAAGACTGCAGGGGAAGGGAAGGAAGAAGGTGAGATGTGGCAGCAGCTTAACCTGTTGGGGGAGGGCCAGGTGGAAGGAGCCACGCTCCCTGGGAGTCGCTGAGAGCAGCTGCAGGGCCGAGCTTTATCCATCCCTGGGCAGCTTGCAGGGAAAGGCCCTCTGGGGGCACAGACTGGGGAAGCAGCATCAGCATCCCGCGTGGGCAGAGCACCAGCCGCAGCCCCAGCCCCAGTTGGACACCTGCAGCTGCACCGCTGGGTGGAGCCGGGGGGAACTCACCTTTTCTGCAGAGCTGCTGGCAGAGCTGCTCAGCCACCGGCTCAGCTCACAGCTCAGGGCCTCGGTCCAGGCCTCATCCCGTATGGTGTCCATTGACGCCCCGAGGAACTGTTGGAGAACAGGAGAAGACGATGTTCCCTTGCCCTTTGCCTCTTCCCTCACTCCCAATTGCTGCAGCCCTCTGGGGAGAGGTGTCTGGAAGAACAGTTCCTCTCCCAGCTCCCCAGCATTCCCTCCATTTAAGCCTTCTGCCACTCTTCTCCTAAGACCCCCCTTGGGCTTGGGACAGAGCGGAAGAGGCAGCGCCTCAAAGGCTCCTCAGCAGCACTGGAGAGGCTGTTCCTGTCCCGTGGTGGCTCATATGGGAGCGGGGCTACTTGGGGCAGGCAAGCACTTCTCTGCACCCAGCAGTGCTGTACCTTCAGCAGACGGCGCTCCCACCCTGCAGTGTCCAGGAAGCTCTCATCTTTCCCTGCACAGCAACAGGAAGAAAAAGACCCTTACTTGGGATCAAGGCACAGAAGAAGAGCTGCTGCAAACCTGGCTTGGCCTGGGCACTTGACACTGCCAAGCTGGGACCCGCACCCCCTCCACCATGACCTGTCCCTCCCCACAAACACTGTCCCCGCAGGAACACAGAACTAACTGAGGGGACGTGAAGGGCCCATCCGTGTCCTGGAAGGGGCAGATCCCCGCGGGGAAAGATCCCCGGGCCTCAGCGCTGTCTCCCTGGAATGGGAACAGCAGCAGAGCAAGCACTGGGCTGCAGGCAATGCTTCCCCTCTGCCACCCTGCAGAGAGAGCTGCATTTTCACTCCCGCCCTTCCCTGCCTCCGCCTCTCCCTCCCCACCAGCACTTTACCTTGGAGACACTGCAGCAGCAGGGGGATCTCAGCGGCCCACATGGCCCCCACAGCTCTGTGGAACCTGCTGTGGAGGTTTAGCATCAGCTGTAAGGCAGCGGCCTGGAGTTCGCTGCCTGCAACAGGGCTCCCTGCCACCACCTGAGCGAGAGCAAGGAGAAGCAGGGTCACTTCTGCAGCAAGAGCAGCGGCTTCCCCCCAGGATGGAAGCAGCCAACAGCTCTGCCCGTGGCCGTGCTGCTTCCTCCCGGGGGCTGGTGGCACTGGGCTCTGGAGCATCTACTCACCAGCAGGCGCGCCAGCAGTGTCTGGGGAGTCAGTCGTGGGCCTGTGAGGAGAAAAAAGTGCTGAGTCAGACTCCAAGACGCTCCGTGCCCAGCCACGCGCAGCTCCGCTGTCCCTTCTGGGTGGTAGCACAGGTCAGCAGAGCTCACTGGCGGAGCTTCTGCTCCTACCTTGAAACATGGAGCTGAGGAAATGGGGATCCAGCTCCTCTACTCGCCGTCCTGTCAGATCCTCTCTCTCGGCCAGGGCTCGGACACAGCGCGAGACCGGGATCAGCATGCCGGTGTGCTGGGCTGGCACCACGAACAGCAGCAGCCGTGGCCACAGGAGCTGTCGGGAACGAGGCAGTTGAGCGTGTCAGCATTCCTGCCTCCGCTCAGAGATGAAGAGGACTCTGCGAATTTCCCTGAGCCTTGCGTGCTTCAGAGCACGCTGGAGGAGAGACCTGGGGTGGTGGGATGAGGAACAGGTGGTGCGAAGGCAAGGAGCAGCAGCAGGGCAGATGTGACTTACTTTGGACATCCCTGTCGCAGAGACGTCCAGAGACCCCAGGATGTCCATGCACAGCTCCTGCAGAGCTCCTTCTTCCTGGGCTTCCCGGGCAGAAAGGTCTCCAGCTGCCTGCACAACAACGGTGTTGAAACCTGGTTACCTCAGTTCTCAGGAGCCTCTCAGGAGGCTCAGGTGCAGCCCCAGCGGTGCTTCTGTGCCACCCTCTGAGCAGCACAGGTCTTCCCAAAGAAGATGCTGCCCACTGTCCTTACCCTTCTTCCAGCGGTGCGGCTGAACTCAGTGAAGATGTGCCCCACCACATCCCAGGCTGAGCAGCTCCGGGTGTTCGAACTGAGCAGGTCCTTGATGAAGTGCAGAACTGCCGTCCTCACCTGCCAGGGGTCAGTTGTGGGTGTGATTTTTCAGGTCAGAAGGCAAAGGGAAGCCACCTGCTCATCGGGGCAGCCCTTTGGGCACGAGCAGAGACAACAGGAGCAGAGGAGGAGCCTTGGCTCCTGAGGTGAGGGCCAGGCCTTAGCACCAGGCTGTGCACTTTCCAAGCACAGCACAGGGACCTGCCCGCTCCACTCTGCCTGCTCTCCCACAGGAGCCATCGCGACCGTGTGGTCAATGCCCCAGCACCTCTCTAGTCACCCCAGCCCTGCCCGTGTTGGCAGCAGCATCACCACCCCAACAACACTTTCTATTCCCAAAGCAGCTCACCCGGATCCTGAGGTCGCTGCACAGACACTGCACAGCCTCAACCACCTGGGGCAGCTTCTCCATCATCACGGGCTCTGCAAGACATGCACAGAAGCATGAGCGGAGCCACAACCCCGATGGCAGAGGGGATCCCTGGAAGTCCCAGCCTGTGGTACTGACCATCAGAGCGAGCCAGAGCACCGAGCAGACCCAGTGCTGCCACGCGTCCAGCCTCCCAGTCCTCGCCCAGCTGTGACTGCAGAAACAGGACCATTTCCTCTGGGCAGATCCGGGCTGCAGGGAGGAAATCCCACGCTATGTTAGCAAGAAACTCACGCCCATTCCCGAGGTTTGTGAGAGAGGCCCTTTTGGCAAGGGCACTGCAAGCATTGCCAAAGCTCCTCTCCTTACCCTGCAGCATGATGCAGTGGGTCAGCTCCGCTCGATCAGCCTCGCTGTGCTGCTTGGTGTTGTCATAGAGCTGTGGGAACAAAGTCCATATGAGAAAATCACATCAGCACTGAGGACGGAAAAGACGCTGTGCTGCCTGCTCTCATCTCCCTGGGCATTCTCAGGAAGAGAACAGGCAGACCAAACCCAGCCTGCCTCACAGCATCCCTGGGGGGACAGGCACGGCTCTGGAACAGCCGTGAGCATGCAGGAGCCAAGGCTCAGCTGCATTAGTCAGGGGCTCAGACCTTTGCAGTCCTCCTCAGACTTAGGTAAGAGGGAAACTGCTGTGGGCACAGGGATAGGCTCCCCTTACCTGGTAGAACACGGCACTCATGACGTCCAGAAACTTGTCGTTCTGGATGACAGACTCAGTGCCCTCTAAGGCCTCCAGGAAGACAGTGAGGCTCTGCAAGAGACAAGGAGAGGAAGAAAGGGATGAAGCCACATCTAGCCACTTGGGAGTGGAAAACCTCTTTCCCAATTGTTTCTCTGCAGGGAGAAGCTCCTGCACAGGCTTTTTATCCCCCACCTCCCAGCAGCACCGAGAGTCTCTGCTCTCAATCGAGCCATGCTTGAGCATCATTTGCAGGCATTTCCCACCCAGCAGCCCTCTTCTCCCCCATCAGATGCAACTGGATGTGGTCCCCCCAGTTGCTAGCACAGAGCTCCTCAGGCTCTCAGGCACCCATTCCTCCTTTCTCCAAGGGCTCCCCACCTCCTCCCTGCACCCCCCGACCCCTCGTGGCACTTGCACTGGCCCCACGTCCACCCTGAGCCCTGCACAGCGTCTCACCTTGGCCACCCTGCAGGTGTCTTGGATCTCCTGACACGGGTGCACAAGCCAGAGGAGCTGCTCCCAGACGTGCTCTTGGTGCAGCTCCTCTTGCAGGAGAACATCCAGCATGGCAGCCACGGCCCCGAGGACGGCCTGTTTGTCCTGGAGAGGGATGGCAGAGGCCCGGCATCAAAGACCAAAGGTCTGCCCTTCCTACAGAGAAGGCTTTCTCTTTCCCTTCCCCTTCCCCACACCCCCACGCCCAGCAGGGGATGGGCTCGCTCTGGAGGGCAGGCAGGTTTTCCCCAGACCCTCATCCCCAGCTCTTCCTGCCACAGTGCTGTGACATGCAGCTGCTCCCTGCCACAGAGCCACTTCGGGGCCCTTTGCAGAGCCAGCCCACTCCCTCCCATCACTGCTCAGCTGCCAGCCCACTGGGCACAGACAGAGCTGCCACATGGGTGCCCTGCTGCCACCCTGGGCTGGGAGCGCAGCAAGGCTCACCTCCTCCTGGCAGTCCTGCCAGTTCCTCAGCACAGAGAAGAGCAGCTCCTGAAGGTTCTCATAGATCTGCTCTTTCTCCATGGCAGGCCAGGGGCATTGGGATCCAGAGGACAAGTGAATCTTCACTCCGTCCAGCCACTGTTTCACAACTGAGAAAACAAAATTAAAGAAACATATATGAATAGTAATTGTTATTTTCTGTGTTTAAAGAGAGTGAGAGAAAAGGCAGCCTGTGAGAGCCTGCAGCAGGGCGAGGTGCAAGGGCTGTCCCGAGGCCCCCTGCTCTGGAGCCAGCACTCACCAGCACAAGCGAGGCGCAGGGTCCGGCCGCTCCTCACCTGGCCCACCACACTGCGCAGGCCAGCCAGCATCAGCCACGTGAAGGGGATGCACTGTGGAGCTGCAGAGAGGAAGGAGAGGCCGCAGTCAGAGTCTGGGCAGTGAGGGAGGAGGGGCTGCAGCCCCGCATCCCCCAGCTCAACGCAGATCGCGCGCGGAGGGGAGAGGCTCCTGTCCCGGTTGTCGGAGATGTCGGGGGGCTGAGGGCGCTCTACCAGAGGTGCTGAAGAGTCGGCTCAGGGTGAGGAGCACAAACTCCTTGGACGCGTCCCCCGTGGCCTTCAGGTGGCTCTGGAGCTCGGCCATCACCAGGGTGAAGTGCGTCCGAGCCAGAGCCACCAGGACATTGCCGGCAGCTGTCTTCACGTGGCCGGTCACGCCCTGCAAAAGAGGCTCTGGTGACACGCGGCACAGGAGATCGCCCGAGGCCCTGGGAAGGGCTGAGCCATCGCCGTCCGCCAGCAGAACGCCAGTGTGGGCAGCGGCTCCCTTTGCCATCGGGAGTGACCCCTCACCTGGGCTGCCGTCAGGTCCTGGGACACCTCTGCCAGCAGCCGGTTCACCACTCCGCTCAGCGGGCGGCTGTCATCTTCCCACAGGGCGCCCTCCAGCTCACGGTACGCCTGCGCTCGGTCACCCTGGGGACAAGGATCGGGCACGCTCGCTTTGCCCGCTGCCACCCATCCCGACGGGACCGTGGCACCGGGCCGGGAGGGCGAGGGAGGATGGTTGGCAGCCGGACGTCCCCGACTCACCTCCCGGTCTTGCAGGCGCCGCAGCAGCGAAGTCACGGCGCAGGCAGGGACAGGGCTCGGCACCCTGCTTCTCTCCCTGCGACGCGTACGTCTGGGCACGCAGCCCACACAGGCAAAGAGACCTGGAAGCAAAGAGCGGAGCAGCTGCCGCCGGTGTCGCTCGGAGCCAGGGCCGAGCATCCGGCCGGCTCTGGGAGGAACGCTCCTCCAGCCCCACGGTTGGCGGGGATGGGGGAGGGAGCTTTCCCCTTGCTGGGGTGCCGGGGAAACCACGGCGGGCAGCTGCGCTCAGCAGAGCGAGGACGGTGCTGCCGGCGCGGCCTGAACTGACTCTGGAGGCACACGTGCGCTCGGGCGGCGTCACGGCGTGCGGAGAGGTGGAGGGACTCACCTCGAAGGGCTCTCAGCCGCTCCATGACAGCAGGAAATCTCCAGGTAGACGCAACGCTCTCTCTGGTTCCGCTTCCTGCGGGTCCCACAAGCGGACTGAGCCACCGCTCCCACCGCTGCCACGAGGGCGCACGAGGTACCACTGTGACATCACAGCGCAGTGTCACCTCACAGGGAATGGCTGGGGACCAGGCAGCACGCAGGGCAGCCCTGCAGGCCCCCAAACGCAGCATCTTCTGTGATGCACTCGGCTCTGGGGTTCCGGTTCCATGCGGAATTCCTTCCATGAAGTTGTAATACAGACATTTTACTGGCTTAATAAATAGGACCTGAACTGGTAAAATACTTCACGATGGCTTAATTTTAAGATTTAGGTCTCAGAAGGAGCCCTTGGTTACCAAACACCAGCAGTTTAGCAATACTGGTGCACCAGCACATTAGCACTATCCTAATGGATACCACGGTTACTGTAGAAATTCCCTGTCTCACTGTAGAAACTAAAACATACTCCTGGATGATTACAATAATTTTCTGTCCATTCTGATGCTCTGAAACAATAAATGTGCATAGCTCAATTACATTTGATGCCTAGAATGTCAGCAATCAACATAGTTTAATAACTTTTCTAAGAGTGAAGGGATTTTCACTACTTTTGAAAAGAATCCATAATTGCACACTCACTCGTGCAAAATGAGTTCATCTTGTTAGAGAGTGGTTCTTAGTGGAATGAAATGTGCCGTGCTAAGTAAACAGCTACAGTCAGATTGGCACAAAACCCAAACACATTCCAAGGAGAAATGTTTATAACAAATAAAATGAAATGAACACATCTTACGAGTGCTTTTAGAAACGTGCTCCTGTTACTCGTTACAAAACAAATGGCTGCAACATACATAAAGTGAAGGAAAACACCAAACAAATAAGGCAGGAACAGGCTCAAAGTGAATGCGTTGTCAAATGAGCAAGAAGAAAAACTATGACAAATCAGGTATGCTTCAGCAGGAAGGTATTTGTGAAGAAAATGCTGCCAATTATAAGGCACGTATTTATTCTGTGCTGAGTAACTGAAGAGCCGCATCTACTTCACGGAGATGTGCTGCCAGAGCTGCACAGTCAGCACAGAGTTTGAAAGCAGAATGCATGTCTCTGAAGACAGGTATGCAAAGCCATAAAACCAATGGCTGAATGATGCAGAACAGCATCTCTAAAAGCATCTCACCTTTCTGGAATGGCTGCTGTTCCTATGTGATATGGGTTCTTTCAAACTGCACGTCAGACCTGACACCTCTGTGTGAGCACCCAACCCAGTTCTGAAAGACAACACTGAACATTTTGGGTGGGCTTTGGCTTGCAATGTGGCTCTATGTGAGCTAAGCCCCCATTATGGTCTGCATAGATGTAACCAAAACAACTGCAGCCCAAAGAGGAGTTCAGCTCATCCTATCTCTGGATAGCTAAACATCTCACAGGCTCCATAGGCTGCACTGCTGTATAGGCAAATGGATACAGTGAAATAAAGGAGACTGCTTAACAGAATTGGAAACTCCACTGCACTGCCTTTCGTTACTTGGTCTTATCATTCTGTCTGTTTGGAAAAGGGGAGCTGTATCTTTAGGAAGCCTTGACCTGGTCCAGTTGAAACGTGTAATTCCCAGAGGCTCATCAGAACAACACATCATGGTACAAGGTGATGTAAATGTCCAGCTGAACCCAGCCCCAAAGCTTTCTCTGCAGGAATGCGATTGATGTTGGTGTGGAGCTGCGACAGCCAACTCACAGCCCATGAAAGGACATCTTGTTAATGCTCCAGAAGAGGGGAAAGATAAATAGCTCTCTAAGTTCTGTACTTCATATACCAGCCACAGTTACGGCTCTTCATAAATATTTTCAGAGAGACATCAATCAGAAATGCCACTTTATTTCTTCCCACACCTGAACCTGTGAGGTTTTATTTTGGGAAATTAAATCTACCTACTCCACACAGACAGACTGTTCCCTGGATACCACGGAATGAACGCAGTAAAGTGATCTCTGGGGTGTGCCAGGGCTGGGAACGCTCTCCGACGTGTGCATCCTCTTGCCCTTACAGGACAGAAGAGCCTGAAATGCTGGAAGGCAAACTGAACAGCTCTGAATATTTGACAGCCACCTTTGTTCGTATCTCACCCTTCTGCAATGTTGATCTTACAGGCACTGGGCATGAAGTACGAATTGCAGAGCACAGGTTTCCTCTTCCTCCATTCAGCATGTGCTGTGCTGCAGAGCTACCGAATCTTTCCATCTGTTGGCCGAGTCAGATATATTGTAAAAGGTTTCTTGGGCTTGGCTACAAATGTTGCCCTGATCTGTTGGACTCGTCCATCAGTACAAGTGCTTACAAAGCACACGGAGGATACGAGGCCTTGCAGAAATTGAGTAAATCATACGAGGAACAAACATCAGAGCTGCAGCAGCACACAAAATAGGAGACGTTTCACCGTGGGCGATTTGTTTAGCAACTCCTCCATCATCCTTCAATTTCAGACAACAATCAGAGTCACTCAGTTTGCCACCTGGTGACTCTTCAGGAGTGGTGACACCAGTGTTACATGAGAGCCCTCAGTACAAAGCATCAGAGGTAATCCCAGAGACACACACATCTCTCACCAAAACTTAGGCACTTTCCAACAGCGAGGAGTTTTGTCTACCTATAGATTTTAACGACTCTGGAAGCCCCCTAACTACAGCAGTCGTTCTCTCAGGGTCAGCGGGCATCATCAGAGGTGATTCATGCTGTGGCTGCAGCTTTCTATCACACATCACACAAATAAGACATCTCCACTTTTCATGCTGGCAATGCTGTCACTCATTTTTCAATGCAATGAAAGACCTACACCAAGGGAGGAGGGGGTGCACGTATTCAAAAGCCCAGGCAACTCCTTACCTCCCCCCAGGGAGGCACACAACACCGATTAAACAAATGCAAATGCTCCAGTCACTCTTCCCTTTCTCAGAGGGAAGCACACTGAAGTTAGAGATACTTAAATCACCAAATGCAGAGAGGTCTTCCTGAGGAGGCACACACATATTCTACATTAATTCATGAGAGGTATGCACACAAACAGCAAGGTTTCAGAATACGGAGCAGTCTTCCTGGAGAAGGACTCACGTGGAAGTGCTCAAAGATATCGCTCCTTGCAGCTCCAGGAGGGACGCACAGGAAACTTTCAGGCTGTGTCTGGAAGGACAGCACTCACGGTGGGTTCCTGCCTTCCACTACGCCTTAAATAAATGTCTCGCTCCCATTTATAGGAGGGAGAGGAGGTTCTTTTAGTATCTGTGTACCCGGCGTGAGATTAAGAAAACAACGGTTCCAATGCTGGTCTGACAAGTTGATTGCAAATCTTAATTAGGGAGATGGGGAAGGGGAGGACGGACGCTGTTCTGAATTGGGGTAATGGGAAGGGAAGGAGGGTGAGGAAAGACAGGAAAGAAGCAGCACGGAGTCTTTATAGGAAGCAAGAGGGAGATAGTCACCACCACGGATCCAGTGCAGTTCGTAGTTCAGCCACTGATCTTCAGTAGCAGTGGGTCGTCGGGTGTTGCTGTTCTGTTGACAATGACTGCAACAGTGACCATGGCGATGATGGCCCCTTTTCAGTGCTTTCCAAGTGGTCGAGTCAGCTGTCTTTGGAGTGACAGCTCAAATCCACAGTGGTCGAGTCAGCTCTCCTTGCAGTGGCAGATTCTGGCTCTGGGATCTCAGCAGCACCTCCTTGGTTCCCATCTTCTGGGCCCTGCCAGCAGATAAGAGGGAGCAGGGATGCCCACCTGCATCCTGTTTTCACAGGACACGAAGGTATCATTCCCAGCTTTCCCAGACCGAGCTGGAGCTATTTAGTCACAGGCAGATCTCCAGCAAACACTCCTGAGCACTCTCTTCCGGAGGCAAGCGGCTCTGGAGGAAGGGCTTTCAAATGTCCACAGAGTGATGTCGATTGTCCTTATTTCTTGTGTCCCACACTGAAGTTAGCTTTTCCCTTCCCACCAAGGGCTGCAGTCTTTGATTCTCTCCATCTTCTCCCATCTTGCTCCCTTGCCCGTCACAGGAAAGCTCTACTTTCTAAAGTGCACATGATGCCTTGTTTACCTGCTGCCATGCTGCTCAGAACCGTCTCTTCTCCTGCTCTGTGCTGGAATACATTCAGACACAGCCTGATTTTCCAAGAAATCAAACTCACAGTTCTGTTCCGACCATTACTGGATTGTGGAAGGATGCTCCCAGCAATATGCCATTCAGCAGGTAGAGCTTGTTGCTGGGAGGATGGTAAGATTTGACTCAGAAGGAAGGCTGTCACTGCAGCCGAAACCTTGTCAGAAGAGAGACGTGAGCTTGTCATTTGTCCATTGCATTCCTTGCAGGTTTGATATAGCACATGAAGATTTCGGTACATCAGCAGTGAGCTTTCACCATTCTCATCTTCACTTGTGATTGCTTGGGTGATTTACATACCAGCAGCACAAGGAGCCCTTATACTTCTTCTTCCTTTGTTTTCTTATTGGAAAATCACTGTGACACATTAAAAGCCAAAGTCCAGTGTCTTTGCTGCATACCAAGGCAGACAGAAAAAGAATTAACACTGATTGTGGCCTTCTGTTCTGGGCAGATGAGAAGTGCTTGAAGAGATGCTTCAAATGGCCGTTTGTAGCTCATTCTCCAGTGCTGCAAGCTCTCTTGGTTTGGACTCTGGCTTGGAAAACAACACTGGTGAGGAACTCAGCCCTCCTCATTGCTGCACAGCCTCAAGGCCCTTCTTCCCCTGACGGATTTCTGCCAAGATTCAGCTGTGAGACACTCATTTTTAGCAGCTAAGTACAGAATTCTGCACTCTGGAGAACCATGACACAAACTTCTTTCATTTTATAATAGAGTGTGAATGTGAGTGTGTTGATCAAGCAATGTGCCATAGAAGTGCTGTGACCTTTTAGTCATGTCAGCATGTTTTGGGAGCAAGAGGCAACGCAGTGTTGATGATCTCCACATCTTTCTGGCAGTGAAATTTACTTTAAAATTTCTGCAGGAAAAGGTTTGTGCCAAATGACAAAGGAAAGAACCCTTCCTGCAAAACGTCTGTTAGAAAGCAGCACGTTGTCAGCTGGAATCATGAGTTATTTCAGCCCTCACTGGGCTGATCTGGAGAAGGGCTGTGCCAAGGTATTTACAGATGTCTTCTGATGGGTTTGAAGCATTTCTGGCTTGCGGGGTAGGCATAATTCTGCAAAGCTGGTGGATTGCTTGATCAATCTGAAATACAAGAAAGATCAATAAATGACCAAAAAAAAAAAAAAAGCACCCAGATATATTGATAGCTGCATTATGTACTACATGATTCCTTTCAGCTGTATGTTTTTTTTTAAATAAGAAAGTGTAGAGCTGCCAGTTCCCTTATCCATCCTTTCAAGCTCCAGGCTAAGTAAGAAATGTTATTCCTCTCAACTGGAAGATGCATTCTGGGAAGAATGGTCTTCAAAGTATTTGCGTTTCTTTAAGACATTCAGTTATGGGAAAATAAAACAAACCAAAACAAAACAACAACAACAAAAAACAGCAACAACCTCTATATTCTGAAAATGAAAAAAAAACCCTTTTGACTTTCTCTTGACTGTCTGAAAAGTGTAACACATCACATACAAATGTTTAAGGAACAAAGAGCTGTCATGGAATAGGAGGGAGCTGCTCTTTTACCTATCAAACCTTCCACATCTTTGAGTGTCTGCCAACAACCAGAATGTGTGGAGGCACCTTCAGTAAATGGAGGGCAATGATGGCACTACACTTACATTAATCCTTGATGAAATAGTACAGCACTGATAGAAACTTCCCAACAGTCTGTGCTGATCTGAAATGCTCTGGCAACTCTTTGCAAGAGGCACTTCATGCTGAGTATTTTTATGTCATTGCTTGCTTGCTGGTATCACCTGTGCTGAGCCAGCTGGACAAACCCAGATTGGCAGCTCCTCAGATGTGTTACCAGCTAATTTCTCACTGATCATTAGAAACAGAAAGTTAATTCTGCTGGGAATTTTGACTCAGCACGAAAAGGAGAGCAAAAGGAAGGGCAAAATGAATGAAATAGCGACACAAGTTACCCAGCTGTTCTGTTGGAAAGACCATTTTTAAGCCAAAAGAACTGCAGAAAGAAGGAATGGACGGATTTCCTGGAGCATCTAGTTCTCCAGATGCCTACAAGAGACTGCCTTTCTGCATGTGGGACACAGAGCAGATCCCCTCTGATGTTCGGCACAGGGATGGATGGTGCTAAAAGCAGGTTTGTGTTTACCTGCAGGGCCCATTTGTTGCTTTGTTTCCATGTACAGAGAGCCCATAGGAGGTATCAAAACCATCTCACAGTTTGTGCTTGTAGGTTCAGTGTTTGGGAGCATTGACCTTCTGAACAGCTGAAACCAAAATCTGCAATTCAAAACCTGTCAATAATATTCACATAATAATTAATTAAGAAATGCAATAGGTAAACCTTTCACACCTGGAGCTCAGCTGCCATCACAGACCATTGCAGTGACTGCCCATGCATTAATTCTGTGTTGATAGTATCACTGGTGTCTCTCTTCTAGAGATGGATCCAAGCTGAAATGTGACTGCTGGTCGAGTTTCCACCTTAGCAGCTCCTCTACTGCTGCTGTCACGACTGCATTGTCCACCTGAACTGCGGGTTGGATGTGACCTTGTGAGCAGCAGTCTGCTGGCAGATTTGTGAGTATTTTCCAGTATGTAGTTATCCCTGGTCAGTAGAAGGTGGAAAGAATTAGTACATGTATGCATATACTATAAATACATTAATTATATAATTATATAAATTACACTTAATTACATAATTTATATGTAATTATATATTATAAATCCATGAAATATACGTGAATACATACAAACAATTAAAAATCCATAAACATTTTTGTGCATATTTAAATGTAGGAATGCATTCTATCAGAGGCATTGATAAGCAGGCATTTAAGCACACCTTGCTTTGCTGTTTAAGCAGGTCTGCACCAGAATCCTGACTGTAAGTGACATCTGTGAATGTCTTGAAAAGGACAGCTCAAATCTCAGGTCATGCACGAGCATGGAGAAGCTGATTTCCTCTTGGTTAATCCTTGATTGTTCAGTGCATAGTGGTCAGATGGAAGACAACATGTAGTCCAAATGTACTGATTTGAGAAAACAGCTGCTCTGGGTACTAGGAAACGGAGAGTAAATGGAGAAACAGACACTGCCAGAACTCTGCTGTGAGCACTTGTCTCATGAAGGATGTATCATAACAAGCCCAAAACTAATGGAGGAAGAAATAGGCTTTCTAGCTGTGTATTCATCCTTGGCATAACTAATTCTGTCTTTAGACATGTTTTTGAAACACTCACACGTTTTACCGACAGATAAGTAGATAAGAGACCAAAATGCTGAATGTCACGCACACGTTGCTCCAAAAGTAATGCCTGCTACTGATTTCGATGGAAACTGCAGCTCTGCTGCCCTCTGCTGGCACGACAACAAAACGTAATGGAGTATTTGTAGGAAGGTTCAGCCTCTGCTGCCGTACCACCAACAGTCACCTCTGATATCACGGGCATTCATCATTATCTGTCATCACAACACCTGAACGTACGGCCACTGACACATTGAGGGAGAGAGGGAGGAGGCGAGGAAGAGGGGGAAACGGTGCGGGGGGGACGGCGGGGGCTGGGGAAGGGGCGGCCCCCCCGAGGAGCTGGCGGGCAGAGGCAGCGGGGTGCAGCTCCGCACAGGACCCGAGCGGCTGCCCCTCTCCCTCCGGCCCGGCTCAGCCGTCTCAGCTCGCCGCGGAGCAGAGCGGCGCTTTCCCTCGCACTGCCGCGCTGTGACCGGCATTCCGGACGCTCTCGCGTCTCTCGCTTTGCCGGATCGGGTTCGTGCGGCGAGTCGCCGTTCCTCCTCGGCTCGCTGCCGTCGCGTTTTCTCTCGCTTCCAACGATCTGCTCGCTCTCTGCCCTTCCCCCTCTCCCGGAGCGCACGCGGCCCGGGGCCGGCCGGCTCGCGGCAAAGCGTTGCGAGCCCTGCGGTTGTTTGTCCTTTTCCCGGGGCTGTGCCCCCGTCACGGACACGGAGGAGAGGAGAGGAAGGGTAAGGAGGGGGGGGAAGGAAGGGGGAAGGACCGGGGGGGGGGGAGGGAGAAGAAGGGGGAGGAACGGGGGGGCTGGAAGAAGGGAGGAAGGAAGGGGGGCGAAGGGAGGGGGAGGGGGGGGGGAAAGAAAGGGGAAGGAAGGGGGGGAAGGAAAGGGGAAGGAAAGCGGAAGGAAAGGGGAAGGAAGGAAGGCAGAAGGAAGGAAGGGGGGGCAAAAAGGAAGGGAGTGCAAGGAAAGAAGGGGGAAGGATGGGGGGCAAGGAAAGAAGGGAGAAGGATGGGGGCTTAGGAAGGGGGGGAAGGAAGGGGGAAGGAAGGAAGCGGGGGGGAAGGAAGGGGAAAGGAAGGAAGGGGGAGGAAGGGGGGGCGGAAGGAGGGAGGGGAAAGAAGGTGGGGAAGGAAGGGGGGGAAGGAAGGAAGGGGGAAGGAAGGAAAGGGGAAATAAGGAGGGGATAGGAAGGAAGGCGGTAGGAAGGAAGGGGGAAGGAAGGGGGGGGGGGTAGGAGAGCTGGTTTGGTTTCCTGTTGAATCTGTCCACATTTTATAGATGTACAGCATCCTGTGGAAAAGGATTCTGTCCGTACCAATACCATTCCAAGCACTTGAAGCCAAAGGTGGGTGTCAGAGGAGATGGGAATATCCTGTTCTCTGTGTCCAGAAGAAGTGGTGAGATGACTGAGATGTTAGAAGAACATAAGAGGAAACACTGGGATGGGCGACTGCTGGAGGCCGCTCAGTTTTTGGTGATGGCTGCCTTTGAGAAGCGTGCAGATGAACAAATCTCAGGACAGGGACAGGTGCTGGATTTCTCTGGCGTAGAGGCAACAGAGCAGCGCCCATACAGACCTACTTTACTGCCTAGTTATTTACAGTCTGATTTTGGCAGAAGAGAGTGAAGCAGCTTATGAGTGATGGTAGTCATGAGAAGCATGCCTGTATAATGCTTGCAGATCATAAGCTGGGACCTGTTTGTGAGAACAGTGCTCTGCAGGACTAGTGCTCGTGTTTGCAGGGAGTTCTCGTGGTTCAGAATCCAAAGCCATCTTACAGAAATGAAATCTTTTTTTTGAGATTAGAAAACACAAAATACACAAACCCACCCCCCCACCAAGCCCACAAACAAATCTGATAATGATTTGGTAGATGTGAGAGAAACTATTTTGTCAAAGCAGTGGCATTTTCTTACCTTGAATTGAAATGTCTGTAAATGGGAGCAGTGATATAAGAATGTTGTTAAAGTAAAGGTGACAAAGTTTTGTTTGTACAGTAAATACAACTCTTGGAAGTCAGTAGTTGAAATTTGTGCTAGGAATAATGGAGTTTCAGTTCTGAGTTTATTGGGTCTTTTCCTGATGCTTCTGGATGCTACCCTATTATGGTTCATTCAGTTTTGGGATTTTCTTGTTCATTTCACAGAAGAACTGAGTTGGGCCTTGTGAGTGATTGCTGGTGGTACTGATTTTCCTGGTCTTGGTCTCAGTCCTGCACAGCCACTGCAGTGAGTTAGCATTGCTTTTGTCCCACAGGAGTCACCACCGCCTGTTGTGGAAAGGATCACAGGTGGCTGGGAGTGGATTTATCAGAGCTGCCAAAGCTGAGCGTAGCTGTAGGTGAAGCAGGACTGGACAGTGATGTCCCCACCCTTTCCATAGCAGAGGTGGTGCTCACCTCCATGGCAAACAGCAGCTCAGGTGAGCTGTCCTTGGTTAGCTGGGCTGTGAAATGAGAAGCAGAGGCTTCACTGTAAGTCATGGGAGACTTGTGTCTTAAAACTAAAGCCTTGTGGATTCTGTGCAAGCTCCAAACAGCTCCTTGCATTGTAGGTATGAGGGAGCAGTTGATTCCCACAGCATCATAACAGGAGGCAGTGTGCACAGCTGGAACACAGGAGCTTCTGTCTGAACATCTGCAAACGCTTCTGGACTGTGTGAGTGATGGGCACTGTCACAGCTTGCCCAGACAGGCTGTGGAGTCTCCCTCCTTGCAGATCTTCCAGAGCTGTTTGTGGGGGTGGAGAGTGATAGGGCAAGGGGGAATGGCTTTGCACTGAGACAGGGGGTGTTGAGTTTTAGGTTGGATGTGAGGAGGAAGTTTTTCAGCCAGAGGGTGGTGAGGCACTGGAACAGGTTGCCCAAGGAGGCTGTGGATGCCCCATCCCTGCAGGCATCCAAGGCCAGGCTGGATGTGGCTCTGGGCAGCCTGGGCTGCTGGTTGGCGACCTGCACACAGCAGGGGGTGGGAACCAGATGATCTTTGAGGTCCTTTGCAACCCAGGCCGTGCTATGACTCTACTTGGCCATGGTCCTGGGTAGGCAGCTCTGGGTGGTTCTGCTGGTGTAGGAGGTTGGAGCAGATGGCGTCCAGAGGTTTCTCCAATCTCATCTGTACTGTGAACCTAAAAGGGAGGTTAGGAAAATACAAAGAAGAAGAACCTGAAGTACTGTGGGTTGGTTTGTTTGTTTTTAAAATTTTGGGGTCTTCTCATCCCAGACTCTCTCTATGAATGGATGAGACTTCCATAGATCCCCAGTACAGGTTTCTCTTTTGTATGTTATGTGTCAGGATGCCTTAATAGCATGCCTGAAGCTGCACCTGTCCTACAAGAGGTGGTCCCACGGGTATTTAATTATCCGTACGTCCGTCTCCCGACAGGTCAGGAGCCTTGATTCAGTGGGCAGCAGAGCATTTCTCTCATGCATGCTTTCTGCTCTATGAGCAGATGCACCCAGAGGACCCCTTTGGACGTGTCATGCAACAGCATTTCAGCCAGCTGGACTCTGCACTTTGTTCTTTGTCTCCAAGCCTGATTGTGAAGCACAGCAGAAGAGTTTTTTGGAAAAGTGAGTACCTGCAGCCCTCAGAGCCATGGGAAACTGAGACACCTGCAGAAGGGGTAACTGCAGGTAATTGTAGAAGTGGCCAGCTGGGCCAGCTGGGTTGAAGCAAAAAGGGCCGAGGCAGAGCTGCTGCCTGCTCTGCTGATGTGGCTAGTCATCTGAAGGTCCCTCGCCAAGAAGCAGCCTGTTTGCTGGTGTGGGATAAGGCAACGTATGGGTTCCTCTGAGGCTTTTCATCTTAGGTGTTCTGTAGAAATGTTTAGGCAAGACATCTCATCGGACTTTGAGCTGCTGCTTCTTTCCAGCTGGGCAGTTTTAAAGACCCCCCATGCAGATGCTTCATGGAGGGTCTTTGTTGTGTTGTGGGAAGTGAGTCTTTTCTTCCAGAAGGAATCATCTTGAAGGATTTCTGTTTTAGATGTGAGCGAGTGTTTCACCTGCTGTATTGCAGAAGATGAGCAACACAGAGTGCAGGCTCTGGAGCCTTTTGATGAACATGAGGTAATCCTTGTCAGCACTGAAAGAAGACTCTTCTGTGTAAGAGAAGATTGGTGTTCCTTGCTCAGTGAGAGATATCTTAGGGAGGCAATCTCAGATTGCAGAGTAGCTGCTGTTGTAAAGGCTATTGCTGACCCTGACAATTTGCAAGTGCTCCAGTTGCAATTCTTTCAGTGCAGGAATGCATTGAGGATTCCTTGAATACCTGGAAAGTATGCCTGGTGTGAGGTTCCTGACCTGCAGATGTGTGGGAGCATTTCTGGAGGGAGTGCATGCTGCTCTTGCATTTCCCTGGGCTGTTAGTGTTTTGTAGCCATTCCTGTAATAATGACTGAGTTTTAGCTGTGACTGTATTCTGTGCCATTTTTCATGTTAACTGCTGGCAAACTTGCAAGTGTCAGAAGTGTAGGATTGAAGATAAAGCAGGGACAATGAGTAACTTTGAGGTAAGTGTTGTGTGAGATAATCACTGGATGTTTCTCGTTCTGCCTTGTGGTTCTCTGTTTCTAATTCTAGAAGTGTAACAGCCTGCAGTATGAGAACAGTTGAATGTGGTTGTGTTTGCTTTGCCACCAGGCATCGTGAACAAAATCATTAGCTGAAATTCTGGAGATGAGCACAGTGGTGTAGCAGTGTTCACAGCAAGTATTGTAGAGGAAGGAAATGTCTCTGAAAGTGGGAAAGCAAACTCTTAAATTTCCAGTATTTACATTTTATGCCATTTTGCAAAAGATTCATCTTCACCTAAGATGACATTTGGGCTTGTTGTTGATGCTGTTATTCCTTTGCACTTTAAATTTCTTGTTCAGGCCGCCTTGTCACACAGCGGGGTGAATCCATTCAGTCCCCTGGTAGTGAACACACTCAGTTCCTCAACGTCCACCAAAGCCAGGTGACCTCTAGTATTGCTGCTGGCGCCTTGTGCAGGGCTCTGCTTGTGCTGTTTGCCTCTGAGAGATTGCACAGTGAGATGGAAATCATGGTTAGGTATGGTCAGACAGCAGAGGCCGGGCTGTATCTTTGAACACTTCTGATTTCTGTAGGGTCAGTCACATTTCGTGACCTCTGGGGAATCTTCATCCCTCTGGTATACAGCCTTCAGCCCTTTGTATGATCACAGCTGGCAGCAAAAAGGGAAGCTGCTTCTGAAGAAGAGCATTCATCATGCAACTTACAGTACAGGGAATCCCTGGGCTGTATGCTTTTGAGTGTTAGAAGAGATTGTACAACCTTGTTCTTTCTCAGATGCAGTTTTAGGCTTCTGATTTTGGCCATTGCTGGAAATACTGTGGAGCCAGTTTCATTTGTGCCTTGCTTGCTCTGGCCATTTGTTAGTAGCTTTTGGTCTGAGATTTTGAGAGCTCGTGCTTGTTTTTGTTTCTTCTTTTTGTCTTGATACAGGAATGGCATCTGAGGTGTTCTCCTTACTTTGCCTTGACTGCATCAGAGGGGATGGAGCCCTCCTGAACTCCCTTCTGATCCACCGTGACAGGTACATGCTGACTGGTTTTTGCAGTATTCTTTTATCTCACACAGGCTCCTCTGACAGATGTGAGGAGACAGTAAAACCCTGGGAGGAACAGATGAGATGGTAATATCCAGTTGGCTTTTTCCATTCTCATTCACTAAGGACTGCTCATTGCCAGGTGAAGCCAGCCCGACAAATTCCTGCTTTTGGCTGCTTGCTTCCTTTAGGGAGCGGCAAGCAGAAGCTGGAAGTTGGTGTAGGGCAGTTGAAAGTGCTGCAGACTGATTTCCAGGGCATGTCAGATTGTCAGGTGGCTGCATCAGGTTCCTTTGCAATTGTTAGTTTCGTTTTTGGAGCTAAGAAGTGCGAGTGTTGGTTCTTGTTTGCTTGAAATTCAGGTGGTTGTAGTCCTGGTTGGCTTGCAGTTCCTCCTCCTCGTGGCCCCATCAGGTTGGCTGGCAGTGTCAGTGCGTTGGCACTGCAGCTCAGTCTGAAGCTCTTGGCTTGAGACGTGACGGTCAGCACTCCGCTCTTACAACACCCAGTGTGATGCTGAGCACTGGAGGCTCTGGGGCGGAGAACGGAATCACTGTCGTCTGCGGAGTTCTCCTGTTCTTGTGGAGTCTGCAGGTCCTGGCACAGCAGCCAGGAAATGAGGAAATGCTGATACAGGTGGGGAAGTGTTTCAAGTGGGATGCTGATGGCAGGGGTAAGGGAGATGTGTGTAAGGGAGACCAGGCTGCCCAGAGCCACATCCAGCCTTAGAGGTGAAGCAAGGAACAGTGCTGTGTTCAGAAGTGATGTAAGTTTGCACAGGGCTGACTTGTAGGTCAAGTGGAGTCACTGAGTCAAGAAGCCATTGGAAAGATGCAGCCAAGCATAACTGAATGTGAAGCAGGATGAGTCATTGGTCATTCTTGAATGTTTCTAAAGGCCTTTGTGAGGGGGTATGGAAAGAGAGTGTCTGCTCCCTGAAGGATATTTGGTCGAAGACTGTTTTACAGTGTAACAGGGGAAATAGGAAAGGGAGGAGGACATAAGCAGGAGCATAGAGAGATACAGACCTGACCAGCAAATGATAAGCAAGGCTGTAATGGGAAGCTGCCTGGTCAGTCACAGTTACTGGTGGGGGGATGTAAGTGTGTGAGGGTGTTTATTGCAGCAAGGTTATCTGCTAGGGAGTTTCATTTCTGGTTGATTCTGCAAATGAGAGAGTGGCAGCAGTGTCCTCCAGCCTGAGCACAGATCCTGGGTCCCCAGCCTTTGGGCTGCCAGCCAGTGGCTGCTCAGGAGTGGTCTCAGGCCGGAGCAGCTGGAGGAGGCAGTCACACCCTTTACCTCTCTTAGCAGTCTTGATATGACAAGCTATGCTTTTTCTTGCCAGCAGCTCAGCTCCAGTCTATAGCTCTTGCTTGTTACCTGGGAGGATACTAGTGCTGACTGGGCTGCCCAGCAGGAGCAGTTTCTTCAAGTTTGAAAAAGTTGTCAGAGCATTTCTCTCCATATTGTAAGGATTTAAAGCGGGTCAGCTTTTGGCCTAGCAGTGATGGAGCCCTTTAAATATGCTCTAGCTGTAGCGTGTTATCAATCCCTGTGGCAGCGTAAAGTACATTGTTTGGTTGCTGAGAACAGCATGTTTTCCTTTGCTTGTGAATTGGTCCCTGAAAAGTTCATCCTGAGAATATGTTTGTTCTTTCCTTCTTTTGTTCATTCATTCTTTCTTTCTTTCTTTCCTCCTAAGGAAACTCAGAACTTGTAACTACAGATGTGCTGCTCTGCAGAAGACTCCAGAAGTCACTGATCTGTGGTCAGCGTAGGCATTAATCTACCTGGGTTTGGAGATTAAAACAAGGAACGATTAATTACATAGCCTTGAGGTTATTTTTCAGAAACAGCAATGGAAGCAGTGATGGGCAAGTCTCAAAAGGTTTACGTAAAGGTTCAGATCGGATCACATCCCTAAATGTCATAGACTGGGAAGCTGGCTGGAAACATCCACGAGAGTTAAAAGTGCTTTGAGGATGTATTTTAAGTTAGAGCAATGGGCCCAGTGGGAAAAATAAGGAAATGTTTAGAATACACCTCTTCATCTTGGGGCTGAGAGTCAGTGCACATCCTTAATTACTGTACCAAGGAAAGCACGAGCATCAATATGACTTTCAAGGTCTGAATACAGGGACAAATGTAGAATTTCTTGTCACATTTTATTCTTTTCATTATGACTCAGTGTTTGGTCAAACTGGGAACAAGGATTCCAGCACAGTAGAGATGCTATTCTTCTCATAGCTTTTCTTTCTCTTTGCTCCCACAGAATGAAAAGACCTTCCTACACTGACATGGAAGATCATACGTTGTTCTGCCAAATCCCTCGGGAGCATTTCTTCTGTGGCACCAATGGAACAGGAATGTGGAGAGATGTCCAAACACAGATTTTGTGCATCAGCCCTCATGATACCGCATAAATTGACCCATAAACCACATTCATTCTTATATCTTCCCCTTCTTTCTTTTTCTTTTTCTTTTTCTTTTTTTTCCTTTTTGTTTTTCCTATCAAATACTCTGTCAATGCAGTGTACTTCTGGATGGCTACCAGGCTTTAAACTGAGAGGGAGCAATACAGTCATACTACAGGGCAGAAACCCCTTTATATTACCTTGCCTTTAACCCCGGATTAACTTTGTGCTAACTGATGCTCTGTCTTTCCCACTGCTTTTGAAAAGGAAGGACCAAGAGGGTCTTTTTTGCAATATGCTGTGGAGATAGAACCTTAGTTCGTAAGCTGTGTCTAACAGTATAGTTGAGCAATGGACCTTCTTCCTCAGCAGTGCTTCTGGCTGTGGTGGCACCACAAGTACTGTAACATTACTTGAGCAAATGGAAGAGAAAACAACTGCAGTGATTTCCATCAGGCCATGAAAAAGGTCCCATAGGCACTTGTGCCATGCAGCTTTTGTTGCAGCTTGGCAATGTTCTAGCTCTGACATCAACAGTTCCCTCGTAGATCTAACAGCCAGATGGGTGTGAAGTTGTGAACTACTGACTGAGCTGCTCTTGAAGTCATGCCAAGAGAGATCTCTGCAGGCACACATTCATTCTGCAGGGCAGTGCTGTAAGGTCACAGGAAGAACGAGGTCAGAAGTGCCTTGTCTGATGTTTCTGGGGTGTGCATTGGCTCGACTGGCTGCCCACAGTCACTGAGCTGCAAACAGAAGAGGTGGGGATAATCATTCATAACAGGTCAGTTATCCATTGGGTTTTGGCATCTCTTTATGTTTGCAAATGGTCCACGAACAGACCCTGATTTTCCTGAATGCATTAGTTACTCAGAGTTATTGCTGACACAGGACACAAAGCACAGAAATGCTGGCTGGGGTCACCTTTCTCTGAGGCTGAGCAGGGCTGCCATCAGCTAGGCACTTCACATGAGGGCTGGTGAAAGAAAGGGAGCATAAAAAAAAATCTGACACACAGCTCCTTCTCAGACATTGTATGGGTAATGTGAAGGTGAAAATACATTCATAATGTGAGCTGTTAAGCCATTCTGATTCACCCTTTGCATCCACAGCATACAGTTTTTTCCCACACTGCTGTTTCTATCCAGCAATGTGCATATGTGCAGTGGTACAGATGTTGGTGGCCCTGCCTGTGGCAGGGGGTTGGAGATTCCTGATCCTTGAGGTCCCTTCCAACCCGGGCCATTCTGTGTGTGTGTGTGTGACTGGCTAAACACCAATTGTTGCTAGCTCAGCAGGTATACTGCTAATTATTGAACGTCTGACAGCTGCTTATCAACACTTGGCCACTATTTCTGGACACCTGCTCATCCCTGAAGAGAGAGAAGTTTGGAAGGAGGACAGAGGGGAGTCTCTTGATGCCTGCCTGTTGCATCCCAACCTGCCCACAGAGTGAGTCAATTCGGCCTTGTGTGGAGGCCCTGGCTTCTTTGGAGTCTGTTTTTCTTTTGCTGAGCTTCTCCTATCCAAACAGAACGGCCTTAAAGCATGCTTTCTGGTCCTTAATGCTATACCCATACTATTTGTAACTATTACAGTTCTGTAAGTGAGAATTGATCACATAATTCAACAACTGTATTTCTAAAATACGTTTCTGAAATAACTTCTTTTTACTAATACTAATAAAGTCTTTCTACTTTTTCAAACTGTTTCTAAGGGCAAATTACAAAACACATGGTGCTGTACTGCTTCTGACCAATCCCACATTTGATAGCCAGTGCAGAAACAACATTCCATCCTACAGCATTAGCTAGTTCAGAGGTACCAGACGTGTATCTGGATGTGGCTGTTGTGCATAACTGGGGCTGAGGGATCAGAAATAACAGCTCCACTCTTGGAGACCACAGAACTGAAATGGAAAGATAAAATAGTTGCAGGGCAATTGTTCTGTGTGCCTGAAGCAGGGACTGATTTATGAAGGAGAGATTTAACAGTTAAATGAGGATTACAGCTGCAAGTCTGTGAAAAAGATGTCAGGGGTCAATGAATGTGTTAACAGCTGTGATGAAGAAGAAATGAATCCAAAGGTGTGGGCAGGGGAAGGAAATCGGGGTGGACTCACAATTTTCCCTTACAAAGAACTGCCCAAGGAGGGAGTGGAGCTGTGAAACAGCAACAATATCCCATAGCCTTAGAAGGGAGAGTGGGTCTAAAAGCTGTAACACAGACAGTGGTTAAGGATGTCTTCTGGAACCTTGTCTGTGGCCTTATAACACCCCAATCCTGTCGGCACGGAAGGCAGACGGCACGTATCGGCTGGTGCAAGATGTAAGGAAATGACTGAACCCGTTCTCAAAAGACAGCCTGTGGTTCCTAAGCCCTATACCCTAATGAGTCAGATCCCACACGGACAGCAGTGGTTTGGTGTGAGAGACCTCAAAGATGCTTTCCGGACAGCCTCTGGACTCAGAGAGAAATGGCTGCGTTTGTATGAGGACACATTGTAATCCTATCGTGATTCGTGATGATACTGTAGATACTGGAACTCGTGCTAATCCTTGTCTTTGCAGCATTTGAAGCAAGCAGCTGGTGCTGCTGTCATGCAGAAAGCTCCCTTCCAACCACTCAGCAAGAATTTGGATGAGACAGCTTCCTGCTGGGAGCCCTCCGACATCACTGCTGCCTCCTCCAGAACCATACCTGCAGATGCTTCAGAGCTCTTCAGCATGGACTTCCTTCCTCCCATCAGCAGCTGCTCCTGCACTGACCTTCATTCACACTGGGATACCATCTGCTTCCAGCAGGAGCTGACCTGCGAGACAGAGAAAGGAAACGTGGGATGAGCACCAATGCAGAAGCACAAGGCTGTGTCACCACCACGTCTTGCAGCCTTGGGAAGTCAGCTGCAACTGCAGCCTTGGTCAGAATTACAACGGGCACCGTAAATTAAGTGTGACCTCTGAAGTTGTTGCCATGATCAGAAATAGACGCTGAAATCGCTCACATAACTGTCGGTGGTTCCCTCCAAATTCTTTTGCTTTGGGGAACAGATGGACTCGGAATGGAAGGACACGAGAAAAATGACATCTGTTTGAGCTCAGCAGACTTGAGAGGTGGGCCTGGGTGAACCTGATGAGGTTCAGCACAGCCAAGTGCAAGGTTTGGCATTTGGGCCGGAGGAATCCCAGGCATTCTTTTGTCATCGTGGTGGTTTCCAATAGACCCCAACAATGAGACATCAGGTCGCCGTGTGGGCTCCTGGGTGACACTGCCATTTCCCAGCCATTGCAGCCTAGGGGCAAATAAAGTAAAATACTTCAGAAAGATCTCACACTGATTGCATATTTTACTGTTCTTTTACACAAAACAGAAGGGGAGGGCAGCAGATGCATGCAGCTGCATCAACACCCAGGCTGCTAAAGGAATGGAAAGACAGAAACATCAAATATCAATGCCTTATTCTAATGCAAGGAGGGAAGCTTTTTTCAATGTTACTTTTTATCATTTAAAATAAGCAGTTGGCACTCTTAAAGGAAAATCCTAGGCCCCAGGTTCTGGCAGTGTGGCAATCTGGCACGGACTCAGCTGTGAATGATCCAAACAGTCTGTTCCAGATTTTAACATCCCTTCTATGCATTCACAAGTTTTCTCTCTTGACTTCCCCTTACAGCCGTTAGATGCCAGCAAAACATCCCACAAACACTCCTTACCTCTGTGCACACAGGCACCCATCCAACCAGAGCCATCAGTCATTCCCAGCCATGCGCTCTTCCTCCAATCATGGTCAGCATCACACGGCCGTCACGCAGCTCACTTGACTCAGTTTTTCTCTTCTTTCTGGAGGTGTCCTTGCTTCTCAGCCTTACCTTCTCGTGATGTTTATCTCGCTCTGCAGCTCCTGCTCTGAATAGGCTTTCTTGGATTCCCGCATGACAGGCACAAAATGCAGCCACAGCCCCTGCCACCAAGGTCAGCTCTTCAGCACACATTACCTGAGGAGCACTTGGCAACTCCTGCAACCTGAGCAGTGCCAGGAAGACTGTTTCACTTCTGCTTCTCCTGGCTCAGAAATTCATTTTCCTACCTAGAAAATGGAAAAAGAAAAGAAAGAAAAAAAATCCTGACATAAAGGAGACACAATTGATACTATGGAATTCTGGAAGGCAAGGGATTTGCCCTCTATGATGAGAAGTTGAGTGCAAAGAACTAAGAAGAGCCATGAGCAGGTTGTGAACTTGTGGGTAAAATTAGGAAGTGCAGCAGTGCAGGGCTTCTGGAGGTGAGGGTCTGCTACAGCCACCTGGAAAGAGAGCCTGTTGGTGGGAGCTGCTTACTGCAGCCAGCAGAAGCATCGCACTCACTGACTCTCATCCTGATGGGGGATTCCAGTCAGTCTGGGAAATCAGCATGGCTGGCTGCAAGCAATCTGACAGACTCCTGGAGTGCAGTGAGAATCACTCTGTGGTGCAGGCATTGGGCACAGCAAGCAGAAGGGAAGCATTGCTGGACATGGTGCACACCAGGGGTTACGACAGGAGGCGGTCAGGGCTGCAGTGACCATGCCCTCCTTGAGTTGGTGATCTCAAGGAATGCGGGCCTGGCAGGAAGCAAAGGCAGGAGCCTGAACTTCAGGAGAGCCAGCTGCAGGCTGTTCCAGGAATTCTTGGACGAGATCCTCTGGACAACTGTTTGTAGGGGCAAAGGGATGGAAAAGAGCTGGTCACTTTCTCAGAAAAAAACTTGCTCAGGTTGCAGGCTGAGCTGCAGGAGAGGAAGGGGAGGAGGTGCCAGCACGGCTCTGCACGATGCTCTGCCACACTGGGCAGCTTGATCATGGCTCAGCAGTGGGATCAGACGAGGAGAAGGGGAGAAGGAAATCAAGGATGGGAGGGAACCATCAGACACAGTCAATAAGTGTCTGTGAAGTCTTGCAAACCAGAGATTCCCAGGTTGTTTCTGCTTTTGCAGCATTTGTGTGGTGCAGGGTGAGCAAAAGGTTCTGCTGCTTGATTCTTCTGCAGGAGCCGCCTAAAAGGGAAATGGCCACTGAGCTGCAGACCAAGCAGTACTGCCTGACCTTGGCCAGGGGGAGCTTCTCCTGCCGCAGTGTGCTGATGACAGGTCTGGAGATGATCTGCACGGCCAGCTCGTAGGTGGGAGCCAGGAAAGGACACGATGGGAGGAGAGAGGTGTTAAAGAACAGCCAAGGCATGGAAATGCATTAGAAGGCCCTGAAAAGCATCACAAAGCCACAGCCAGGAAGCTTGGGAGTATCATGAGCAGCATCCAGGATGCGAGAGATTATTTGCTACCATGCCAAATGGTAGCAGAGCTCCCCCTGCAGACATCCCAAAGCCAGACAAAACAGGAACAAACCCGGAGCTGTGCTGCACGCACCCCACAGCCACAGCATTGCAAGCTGGGGTGCCTTGCTGTGTGCTGCATTCATCCCAGTCCGTGTGAATGAAGACTCTGGAGGCAGTCAAGGCGTTGATTGAGCACGAGTGTGCTTTTATTATTATATAAAGGACAGGAGGGTGTGAGAGGTCCACGGTGAAGATGGGACTCATCCTGTCTTGTCATGGAGAGAGTGGCTCAGAGCTCTCAGTGCTGCTGTCCGGTGCCTGGGACTGGAGGCCTGATTGAAAGTCCCCCTGCAAGAGGCTCTGCTCCTCTTCACTGATGCTGACCTGCTCCTGCATGGAGGTGCTGCTGTCAGGGCACTCACACTGTGCTTCAGATGGGCTGCACTGCAGAGACTCTGGGTTAAAATCCACACTTGTGACTGTGGTGTCTGGGAGGCTCAGGTCAGCAACTTCAGCAGAGCCAGGTGTAATGAGAGCATGGACTTCGATGAGCTCCTTCTCTCCATTACTGATGTCAGATGGAAGGCTGCTGTTGGAACTGCAGCAATTTGTGCTTCCTAAGAGCTCTCCACTGATGGAAGCACACAGAGCATCCTCGCTACTTGCCCTGGATCTTATGGCTTGGCAAGGGCTCGATTCACCTAGAAAGGATACACAGGGGTTAGTGTCAAACTTTCACAAGCTGAATTACGACAGTGGTACTTGATCAGGGGTGAAGATTTAGGCACGGGATTGAACGATAGAAAGAGATACATGTGCAGAGCAAGCTTGAATTGTATGTTCCTGAAAAGCAGGGATTTGGAAGCTGCATTTGCACCCTTACCTGCCAGGACTACCACTGCTGTTTCAGAGGGCTGCCTGGCATTGCGCTGCAGTTGGCGTTTGCTGCCAGAGGATGGCTTCCTGAGGCTGAAGCAGCAACACCAACTGCTAGCTGGTGATTCCTCATTCTTGCTGGGTGGATTTTGTCTGGAGAGAGAAAACAGCCAATGCATTGAGTCGTGCGTGGTGCAGGGTGAGGGAAGAGCAGCACTGAGCTCTTGGCAGCAGTTGCTTGTTCCTAGCACTGCCTGGTTTCTGCAGGAAAACACAAAAACCCACCCAAACAATGATGCTGGGTGCTGGAAAAGAAAGTCCTCTTTACCTGTCAGATGGAAAGTCAACGACGGTGTGGAATTTGCCCTGCCCAGCTGCAGGGCTTTCTTCCACTTCAATGTCCCTGCTGCTCTCTGTTACCACAGAAGAGGTGCTGTGGCCTCGCCTCTGTGCCTGTGCCTCCTCCAGGCTGAGCAGCTTTGTGGCAGCAGAAGAGACCCCCACAGACTTGGGCCCTGGGAGAGAATTGTGCCCTGTCAGGGAAAACCACAGGTAAGAGCGAGGATCAGAAAGCAGCAGCACAGCCACCACAGTTCTGGGGGAGGTGCTGTATTTTTCTCAGGCTTGCTTATCCGAGCCACTGGAAGAAGAGGAGCCCAAAATAACCATGTGGGAAGAGGTGTGTTTATGGCAAAGGACACGGTCATCATTAAGAGCAGCTTACTGTATCAAAATAGGCAAGGAAAAACCCAAGGAAATGGGGGCAGGGAACTGAGAAAGCTTCGCTGCCACACTTGCATCAAGCTTTTCCTGCGTGCAAACCATAATAATGACGGTTTCCTCCTTGTGAAGTTTGGGCTTGGACATTCTCAGCATCCAGCAACAGGATGCCATACCCTAATGGAAGTCCAGAGGTCTGCTGTCCCCTTGATGGTAAAAGAGTATCTCAAACATCCTGGAGAAGGCCTGCATTTGGTCAAGGTGTCAGGTCAAGATCAAGCTAATGGAGGAAGACACTCACCTGCTGCATCTGCAATGTCTGCTCTGGATTTGGAGCCGAAGAGGACGTCGGTGTGGTTGATGATGAATTCCACCACATCCGACTGCGTCTGCAGCTCCATGCAGGCAGCTCTTCCGCTGGCGCAGGCAGACTCGTTCTGCTGTGATCTGTAGATAAGGCAGATTTTAGAAGTCATTTCTCCAAGACCGTTTCCCCGAGTCTGAATTGTTGCAGCCAAAAGCTGTCAGCTGAGGCTCTGGAGACTTCCGCAGTGGGCAATCAGTGATGCCACTGCAGAAATTCCCCTGGATGATCAAGGACACGTCAGTCCCATCTCAACAAGACTGCAGAAATTGTCACCTAGACATTGTGCCCGTGGGGTTGGAGAACAGCTCAGGCTCCTGCTCTTCTGTCAGCCACAGATTTTACAGGAGAAGAGCACATTTGATGGAGAAAAAGGGAGCACTGTTTTTTTTTTTAATGGAGAACAGATGTAAGCGTTGTGTTGAAACAGAACCAGCAGTTTACCTTAAGAGGTTTGGAGCCCACACAATGGCTAGGTTCTTGGCATGCATGTTTGTGATGGTGGAGCTCCCAGCCAGACACGCCAAGTGTCTCATCAGGAACTCCAGTGTCCTGGAAAACAAGAGAGGCAAACGTTCAGCACCAACGAGCATGCCGTGCTGCAATTCAGAAAGCAAACCTCCATTCATGCTACTTCTTGTGATTGCTACTGTCACCGAAGATGAAGTAGATCCAACCTGACTGAGTGCCACGCTGCAGCACCAAGCCCCAGCACAGCACAGCCGCAGCCATCAGCTGCACCAAGCGTGCCCCCGTGCCCAGGAACTGACCCCATAAAGTAAGCCCATGGAGCCTTCAACCCTTCAGCATACACAGGCATCGTGTTGCCGGCGTGAGACAGAGCCTGGAACCGCATCGTTGCCCTCTGCAATGCAGCAGGGCTGAGCTCAGCAGGCTGAGGGCAGCACTGACCTGTAGTGAGGAGCGGGCAGCTGCTGGATGACGTCCTGCATTCTGAGCAGCCGCTCCTCCTCTGTAGCGGCACCAACAGCATCCTGGAGTAGTGCAGAAAGGGAGCGAGACACCAATCAGGCTAGTACACCACTGCGAGTAAACCTCGTGGGGCTGACAGCAAAAGGGCCTCCGAGCTGGGGCACTGCTGCAGCCATCTGCCAAGAGGCCCAGGAAGAGGGAAATGAAAGACGTGGCCTTGTGCTTACCGAGAACTTGCCGTACAGCTGGTGGGTGAGCAGAGGGTTCGGGAGCTCCCTGAAGTACATCTTGCAGAGGGAGCTCACGCTGTGAATGTCCCGGACGGTGATCTCAGGAATCTGCTCAGACTCAAATTCCTGCCTGGAGAGAGGGACGCAAACCCGGTTGAGCGAGAGGAAGGCAAGCCCAAAGCCACACCAGATGCACTCAGGCTGTGTCAGTCGCAGCACTCTTACCGCAGTCTCTGGATGTTGGACGCGACGCCGGACAGGCGGTATATCCCCTGCACCACGCCGTGCTGCTCAATGAACTCAGCGCAGCTCTGGAGGACCTGGGGGACTGAAGAACACGTGCCAGCCGTCAGTGGAGCTCCTGATTCAATCGTGCTGCAGGCTGTGCTTCACATCCCATCCACTAAGCCCAGCCAGGCTTGGCTGAAGCAAATACAGATGTGCTTGTCTCTTAGGAGCATCCGCCTCACTTTATCCTTCAGCCATCAACTCCCATTACACGTGTCTCCACTGCTATCAGCCTTCCCCCTGCTAGATATGAGCTCCCTTTCATCTTCTTTAGATGCCCAGCAGAGGAAGATCTCGGGAATGGGCAGCTCCTTACCATCACGACCGGAGTGGAGAAGATGCTCTCCCAGGTCACCGCCAAACACCCTTTCCTTCTCCACCTCCCGCTCGGTCGGTTTCTTTGGGCGGGCCTTCACCAAGGAACGAAGGAAGGTGAGGATCTTGCTGCGTTTCTTGGGCACTGCACAACAAAAGGAAGAAACCAGGTCATTTCAGGTCTGGCTCCATTGGACGAGGCCGAGCACAGCACATTCTACAGAGCACGTCAGAACGGGAAGAACATTACCAACCAGTACATACAAAAAGGGATTTTCCCCATGCCTGGAGGAGCCCAAGGCCAGGTTGGATGGGGCCCTGGGCAGCCTGGTCTAGTCTCACATTAAATGTGGGGGCTGGGAGACCATCCTGAGGCGGGAGGGTTGGAGCATGATGATCCCTGAGGTCCCTTCCATCCCAAGCCATTCTATGAAGATTCTATAGTTTCCCCAAGTCCAGTCATAAACACAGGAGGATTGGGCCAAATCTCTGCCCCATGGTGTGCGTGAAGGATCATCAACCCAGAGGACAATGTGGGATGCATAAAGGAGGTATTAAACATGGAACACACCCCAAAAAAGACTTCATTTTGCTTCCCCACACTATCAAATGTAACATCCGTACCTGGCTTTGGCACTGAGTTGATGAGTGCCTCAGGAATGTTCTTATTAATGAGTTCCACACACTCCCCTGGGAAAAATCCAACCTGTAACAAGAAGAGAGGCCAACTATTGCATGCAGCACTTCTCAGATCTGAACTGTTAAACCAAAAGCCACATAACATTTCCCTCGGAACGTGCTTGCCTGACGTTCCATAAGACTATCCAGCAGAAAATGGCCATAGTTCACAGCATAAAGGTAATAATTTTTCAACATTTGCAGCCAACGGCAAGGTCCCCTGACACCGACACAGGGAAACTGTTTACGTCCATTAGGCATCCTGTGCATGCAGAGCAGCTGTAAGCTAAGATTCCTGCCTTTACTGCAGTTGCACTCTCCAGTCTGAAGCTTGTGCCTACCTGGAAGCCGAGCTTGCCTCTCCACCAGGGGGTCAGCTCCTTTGGAGGCATGTCGATGACACAGATGATGTCTCCGACCTGCAAGAGATTGCAACGTCAATCCCAGCTTCAGCACAGCTGGGAGGAAAGCACAGCTCAAATGACTGCATTCTTCTGCACTGCCAAACATCGCCGAGCCTGAGAGCACTTGCACCAGTGCAGCTCTGAAGGCATTTGCCATTGTAAAATTGAGCAACAAGGAACGCCTTGAACTGCTTACCTCAAAGGAGAGTTCATCCGCTGCCTGGGCAACGTATCTCTTAATAGCATGGGCAGCAGCAATAGCTGGAACATTCACAGGTGCCACCTCATGGTCTAGCAGGGGCTTCCCCTTGTTCTCAGCCTGAAACAGAGAGCACAGGCCACGGTGAGGAGCTGGGAACCAACAAGGAGGATTTCAAGGTGAGGAGCACATCTGCAGAGAAAGCTGCAGGAAATGCACTCGGTCCTTATCATGGGCACTTCAGAAGGAACTGCAAGTCTAATAACGGCTGTTTCTCTCCCTGGTGTGCAGCAGGCACACGCCAGGCAATGCAAAGATGCATCTCTCCCCATCCAGACTAATCAGCAATGGCACTGACGCAGACAGGTGGCCTTGTGTATTTTGCCACATCCTTTCCTGCGCTCTTTGTGCAGGAAGGCTGGCTGTTTAAGATGCTAGGAGACCGTGAAGAGGGAAACCAAAGCTACGGCTGCAGTTACAAGGTGCAAACAGTGCCATTGCAAGCACCAAGCAGCTCTCTTGAGCAGTCCAACCAACAGCGAGGCCAAACAGAGCAGAGAATGATTGTTGTTTCTGCAGCCATTTCAAGGGAAAAGTCAGTAGAGGACAAACACAACACCCGAGATGGCTCTGGTACTTTTATAAACTTGCCACTCTTGCACTACTGTCTTGCCACAGAGGAGCTCTCTTGGAAAGCAGGAGAGCACATCTGCGGCTCACTCTGCTGGCTGCAGTCAGGGAACAAAGACCAATCAGAGCTTCATACTCTACCTCTGTCCATGCCAGGTCAGGCCCACAGCTGATCTCGCTGCACGCCACAGCCATCAGCGTAGGTGTGACAAGCTGGAACTGAAAAGAAACACACTTTTATTTTCTCTGTTCACATCTCTGCTGTGCTCCCTACAGCTGTCGGGCACACTCACACAGCCCAAGCACGCCTGCTGGTGTCCCTGGTGATGCTGTGCAGCTCTGCACAAGCTGGGGCTGGGACTCTTTGCCTAAGGGATTGGTTTCCTGTAGACCAGCTGGTCACAGCACCACAGACAGCATCCTTCTGAGGGCTGAGCTGCAGAGCACGTGGAGAAAACCCACACGTGACCAGCGTCCCATCAAAGCTGGATGAGGCTGTGTTACTAAACACGGGGCGTCACGGGCTGCTAAAGCATGTGGGGGGACAAAGCATGGCAGGTACCTGGCAAGAGATCAGAACGAGGGAGAGAAATCTCACGAATCCGCAGCCGTTCCTTGTCACTTTGCTCTGATCTTCCACGAGCAAAAGCTGCAGCAGGGAAGCAGGCAGAGGGTGGAGAGAGGAGAGAGAAAGAGCAGGTCAGTTTGCTTCCACGGTTTAGCAAAGACTACAAGGGAAAAACCAAAATCTGCCCTCCCTCAACTTAAAAACTTAAGTTTTCAACTTAAAACCATTTCCCCTTGACCTGCTGATATCTACCCTTTCAAAGAGTTGATTCCCCTCCTCTTTTTAGGCTCCCTTTAGGTACTGAAGGCTGCCATGAGGTCACCCCACTGCCTTCTTTTCTCCAGGCTGAACAAGCCCAGCTCCCTCAGCCTGTCTTTGCAGGGGAGGTGCTCCAGTCCCCTGATCATCTCTGTGGCTCGCCTCTGGACCCTCTCCAACAGCTCCCTGTCTTTCTGGACACTGTACTGCAGCTGGGGCCTCACAAGAGCAGAGCAGGGGGGGACGATCACCTCCCTGTCCCTCATGGCCACCCCTCTGCTGATGGAGATAATGTGATCCTATGAGCTCCGCCAGCCAGCAGTTCTCAGCACTCACTGTCCCCCCGTCTCTCCCACACTGTCTCAGCTTACCTACAAGGTGCTGCACAGGACGGTGTGAAGACAAAGGGACGCAGTCGGTGCACAAGTGCAACAAGCGAGCTGCTCAGTCAGAGCTCCAGCGCTCCAATGAAGGGACGCAGCACGCACTGCTCCTCCCCTCATTCTAGCCCTTATGACATCACTGAGGGCCACCAGGCTGCTCCACCACGACGGACAGGGTGGGGAGGCAAGACCAGTCACAAGGGCAGAAGATTCCAACAGCCCAGCCCAACGTTCTGGAATCAGGGGCTGCTTGGAATTCTACCCCAGCCAAATCCTGGAGAAGCTGGCACGGGGTCGTCATGACCAAAGCGCAGGACCTGGCGCTTGCTCTTGTTGAGCCTCGCACAACTGGCCTCAGTGCATCCCTCTGGAGGGCCTTCCTGCCCTCAGCCAGATGGACGCTTCCTCCCAGCAGCGTACCTTGCAGTGCTGGGCCCATGTCAAATCCACACTAGAGTGGGTTTTGTTACATTCAAGGGCATGTTGCAGCACCCATCTATTTCACCTGGAAGGAAATAAAGCAGGAGATGGGAGAAACACAGAACTACTGCCAGACTGCTTTATCCCTTTCTTAGCCCAACTTCCCTTGCCTCATCCCCTACCCCAACTCCTGGATGATGCCCACGGGCTGATAGTTGGATCTCAAATCCATAGGACTCCTTTCACAGGGCTCCATCAAAAAGGCTGTCACACTTGTTCCGTACACTCACACTGACCCAGCAGTGGTATCACAGTCACTTAACACACACACAACAACCAAACCCCGAGCATGCACATCCCTTCCTGCGTGACTGCAGCCCACAGCTCCCCTTCACACCTCCGTGGATCTCTGGTGTTTTACACGGATGCAGCCTCGCTGCAGCTCCGTGGCTGTCACACAAGGCCTGCAGGACCTCTTTCTCTGCAAACCCCGTCTGCAGGCATTGGTTCACGAGGTTCACCTCCTGCCCTCCTGAGCAAAAACAAGCACTAAGAACAAGAGCAAAGCACACTGGACTCGACCTGGCTGGATCCCCAACCCTCAGTCCTGTCAGTCGTACCCTGGTGTGGAGACTCATCCCCAAAGCCTGGCTGGACATCAGCACAGGCATCCTTCTTCAAACGCCCCATCCAAGCAGCAAGGGATCAAAGCGTTGGCACAGCTGAAACAGAAATGCTGTGTGAGTTTCCTGTTAGCACTGAGCAGGAACAAATCTACCGCTGAGCAGCAGGATGTGAGACAAGCAGCAGAAGACACCCAACCTGCAGAACCAGCTCGTTTGGGGTCGGTCCAGATGTTTGTCTGCTCCCTTCCCTGGCCCAGGCCAAGCTTGTGAGCTGCTCCTCCTTGGTGCAGGGGGAAATGGTGCAGATGCCATGTGGTGGCTATGCACAGCATGCCTTTTACTTGCTTTTCCTCTCTCCATCTGCCATTAGCAAACAGCATCTCCAGCCTCCAGAGATCACTGAGTCCAACCCCTGCACAACAGTGAAAAAAAAAGATATGATAAGGGGTACTTAAAGCACAGCATCTGTAATCAGATCAGACTCCTGCACTGTGAAGACTTCCATGAGTATTCCTGCAGAGTGCATCACTTAGTCTCTCTTTAGCCTTGTGTTCATGGTTTTCCTGTAAGAGCTTGTCTAAACACTGCCTGTAATCGTGGTTATGCTAGAAGCATTTGGATTTCTTGATCCTCAGTGTAATTTCAATAACAAATCCAGATGTTTTTTTGTTAGGGACAGCTTTCAATTTCTCAACTGAAATTTCAATATTGCATTAGGTGTTGACAACCACGGGGCTGCAGTACAGAGAATTACAGGAAGATTAATTTCTCCATCTCCATGCTCCTAGACATTTATGATTACAGTGATGTAGTTATATACAAAGTTGCAAGATACCAAAGCTAGAATAACCTCTTGGTGCAGCAGGATGTCTGGAGCCCAAGTGCAGAGTCTCAGTGTTCCCAAGCCTTGAAGAGGTGCATCGTATGTGCTGGGGCTGATGACACAGACACTGGAGCAAGGCCAGTGTGATGTTAGAAACTTGACCAGCAGCTGATCTGTTGTCAGCCATTTCTGGACACAAACGGGATCTGGTCGACTTAGGACATGACCTTTGGGCTGGAGAGCAACTCCCCGAGGAATCACACAGCCACTGCAGACCGTTGGCAAGAACCCCATACCAAAACAGCTCATCTGCAATCAGTTTTTAATCTGTGCAGCAGTGATTGGAACAGGCGCACGCTCTCTGCAATTGCAGGAATGTTCACAAGTGGAATGTACATCACCTGTGTGCTCCAGCTCTTCTGTGTGCATGCTAGGAGCAGTGATCCCCCTGCACCCAGGGCTGCAATAAGGTCCTGTGGGCTTTCTAACCTGCCAACCAGCAGCCCAGGCTGCCCAGAGCCACATCCAGCCTGGCCTTGGATGCCTGCAGGGATGGGGCATTCACAGCCTCCCTGGGCAACCTGTTCCAGTGCCTCACCACCCTCTGGCTGAAAAACTTCCTCCTCACATCCAACCTAAAAATCAACACCCCCCGTCTCAGTTTAAAGCCATTCCCCACTTGTCCCATCACTATCCACCCTCCAAAACAAAACACCTCGGCTGTTCAACACTGAAAGAGCAAAATAACCCACAGCTCTTACTTCCACTGTATGCAGTTAATTCCAAACTTAAGGTCACAGTTTAATTACTCATGTGATCCTTCCTGACAGAAGAACTACTCGTAGTGATGTGTAGGAGTAAGGAACAGTTTGAAAAGGTCATGGACATATTAGAACTTGCAGCATTTATCTTAATAGATGCCTACATTGCAAAGCATTTTGTAAAACACACGTTACAAGTACTGTGCATTGGATTACACTATATCAAACTCTAAGTAACAATACAGGTTGCTTTTAAATCTACACTTACATGCTAACTCCTTGATAAAATTCCTGACTGCCTTCAGTTTTATAGCCAAAGCAGTGTTTGAGCTGGTAATGTACTCTTGAACAGCACTGCTGCCTTCAGCATTTGTATGTTTAGATCTGAAAAGAGAACTTGGTCATTATTTCACGATGAGAGAATCCTATATGACAAAACAGAATTACAAAAATCTGACAATACTGTAAAATGCCAGCGTAAGAATGTGGCTTTGATTTTTTTTTTTTCTTTTTTTTTTTTTAAATGGTGAGTGTACCATTAATTCAAGACAAGAATTTTGTTTGTAAGTCGATCTCTATAACTGTTCTTGGCATCATTCTGTAGGATGAACTAGATACATGGAATTTGGCACTGGCTCCCCAGGGCAGTGGTTTGGCACTGAGCTGACAAAGGCCAAAGAGCATTTGCACAATGCTCTCAGACACAGGGCTTGAGGTCCGGTGTGGAACCAGGAGGTGGAATACATGATCCTCGAGGTCCCTTCCAAATACAGATATTCCATCATCCTCTAATACTTATATTCCCAAGTCCTGTACACAGTGCTCAGATGCTTAATTGAAAGGTTCCATGAAACAGTGAGGTATCTATGTCCCTTTACCACCCAGTTATTCAATTTGCCACATGGATCTTTTATCCAGTCACATTAAAAAACCCCTCAAAGTATTTCCTTCAGTCTTCCATTCTGATAGAGCTTTCTGGAGCAAATAAAGAGTTGCAACTCAGAATGTCCACACCTCCCTTCCTGCACCCTGCATACATTTTTCATTGCACTGTGATTACGTACCATTCTATTGTCACCCTCATTCTGTACTTATCTAGGCAGTTTACTGCCATTAAATTTTCCAGCAACAGATGCCCACAAGTACAGCCAGCCTGGACTTATTTCCAATACTTATCTTTGTCCTGATGTCCTTGTAGGAGCTGGGACATTTCTCCATCTCAGCAGCAGAGGGCAGGAGGGGTCCAAGGTGAGGGCACGCTCTCCTCTATTTTTCTGGCACTCAAAGACAAAGGGAACAAGAAAACCAGATGTGTTTCCCTGCCCATGGCAAACACCAGCCTTTCCATCCTTACAGTCCTTCCTGCCATCAGCACAGACATTTTGCTTTCTTGTGCCACTTCATCCCTTTAGCATCTGGCATTCTAACAAAAAAGTACTTACAAGGAATTTTAATATTTTCATATTAAATGTCAGAATTAGAACCATTATGTTTACCAAATATTTAAAACGTTCAACCCAGTGAGAAGTGAATTGATGTTGCATTTAGCATTCAGATAAGAACTTGTATACGAAGTAAAAAGTGCTGCTTTCATAAACTATAGTCTCATTGTCAAGCCTTGCACTGTCTCAGCAGATTATTACAGAATGTTCATTCAAGCAGGAATTCAGAGATGCGTCTGAATTGATAACAACAACGAGTAATTAAGAAAGCTTGACTGCAGTCTGCTTGAGGATTCCAGTCTGAAGTGTGTTCCACCTGATGACAACTGGGAATGTCTTTCTCTCACCATTAGAACCATTGCACCTCTGACTAAACACATAGCTAATCACCACTGAAAACCTAGGTGCAATTTCTGCAGTGCACAGACCAACTACGTGTTGATTAACATTCAGAGAGATTGTGCAGGTGTCCTTTTAGGAACTGGCCTACAGTATGCTAAGAGGGATGGATGTGGGGACATTAGGATAACGTGCCCTCTGCCTGTTAAGACAGCCCCAGCAGAGCAGGTCAGCAGGCTGAAGAGCTGAGTGGGTCACCAGGGCTCAGAGACTTCACTCGGCCATCTGAAAGTTGAGGGACTTCGCCCCAAGCTGCCCTTTTCCATGCAGGCAAGGAGGCCAAGAGAAGGTGGATCGGCACGGTTCTGGTGCAGACAGGGGCTGCAGTGTGAGCAGGCCTACACAGACAAGGCTGTGCCCACACAGAGTGACAGCAGCTTTCGCTGTGAGCAGATTCCCAGGGGGCCTGAGCCATGGCAGTTCTTGATGGCAGCATGTTCCAATCAGCCCTGGAAGTCTTCTCTGGACGTCTGTCGCATTCTGGAATCCACACTGAGGACGCAGTCGCTGTGTCAGAGCAGCTGGCAGAGTCACGGGGAACCGTGACGTAGTTGGCCCAGGGAGCAACAACAAGGCCTGCACTGCTCAGCCAGCCCAGGCCAAAGGGGAGCACGAGAGAGAGCAGAGGAGAGAGGGGGGGAAAGAGGGCCAGGAAGGAAAGGCCTGTGCCTGAATGGACGTGTAGCAGCAGCTGCTGACAGCAAACTCGGTGATGGCAGGGGCACAGCAGAGCAGTGCAATGCTGGCAGCTTCCTGTGTCTTTCACACAGGCACTGCAGACATGGCCAGCACTGGGAGATCAGCAGAACTGCTGCACACCTCTGCCAGCCCAGGCCAGAGGAGTGCAGAACAGTGAGCTGCTGCTGAGGGGAGAGAGGATGGCCTGAGAGCTGACCTGAGAGGCAGGGCTGGCTGTGTGACAGCAGCCTCTGTGTCCTCCTCCTGTGTCTGTGAGGGCCAGAGGGCCAGAAGAGAACATGCCCAGACAACGAAGCCCTGCTGTCCTCTGCTGCTCAGCTGGAGAGATGTTCCGCCTTCCTGAAGGACGCTGATCCAAAGGGAAGGAATCAAAGGAAGTCCAGGCTGGCTGTCCTTGTGGGCATCAGCTGCTGGCAGCTGCCTCTGTGCTGCCATGGGCAGGGCACAGCACACACAGTGTTTGCAGTTCCCTGTGTGACACTGGCCCTGGTGACCTGACAGCCATAGGGAGACAAGAGAAAGAGCTGCCTCCCTCTGCCAGATGAGGCAAAGGGGAGAATCCCAGAATCACAGCATGGCCCGGGTTGGAAAGGAGCTCAAGGTTCATGAATCTCCAACCCTTGGCTCTCCAAGGGTGCACAGGGGGCTTTGTTCTCCCTGTGGTGCAGCTTCAGTGCCAACTCACAGCTGAGCTGGTTGGCACACTGTGACAGCCTGCCGCTCTGAAGCTCTTGGGGCAGTGCTCAGTTCTTTCTGAAGTACTCTGGAAAATGCTGCTTCTCCTTCACCAAGTCTGTTTCCAGACAGACGTCTTTTTCTCCTCTGTACACACAAACAGTATCTTGTAACTCCCTGGCACAGTGCTCAGAAGTGATGCTTCTGGAAGCACGTCAGAGAAAAGTGGCCTTGTCCCAGTGGACTTTCAGAGCAGATGAGAACAAGTCTTGGTTGACGGCTTTCTTCTGCTTCTGGAACTGCACAGGCAGGTTGTGTGTTGTCATACTTTATGCCAGAGTGCCAAACTGAAGCAGTTTCTGCAACTTCTTTTTTTTTCATACTTGTCTTGTACTTGTGGATGTCTTCAGGGGTTTGAAATGGGCAGAGCTGTAAAACTTGAAGGCTTTCACTGAAATTGTCCTCTGCTTTATTTTGTAATCTTAGTTTCACCAATGCTTTCCAATATTATTTTCGTATGAATGCAGATACATGGGATAGGATTTAAAGTTTTCATGTTTTTGCTGCATAATTTTCTGTAGTCATCATAAGCAAATAAAGAAAATAAATGGTAATTAGGCAATCTATTAACAACCTGTGGCACGTGTCAAAACAATGAAATTCCTTGCAGGAAGAAAATATCGCTATATAATAATGTGGCTATCCAAAACTGTTAATTATACTTTAGGACCTGGAGATAATCCTGAAATGCGGGACTTTGATCTTAGCCAAGAATAATAAAACTTATTATCATTCTTAAATTGGCAGCTGCTATCAAAAGCCTCTGTCTTATTTCCCTTTTAGTAACACTGGCTAAATCAGAGAAACTGATAAAAGAATTTCATGATTGCAGCTTAGGGATTCTTTCCCACTTGACCAGAAGTAATCAATGTCCAAAAATGTCTGTAAATACTTTTTCTATCTTATTTTGCCAGATGTATTGATATTTGAGATGAATGGCAAAAACATTTTGCGTATATAGATAAGCAATGCAAATTCGCTGGGTTGTTTTAGAGAAAAAAGCTCTGGTTATCAGATCGTTTCCATGCAGAAATAAGATTTACAGAAAAATTCTCATTATTATTATTCATGCATGAATAAGTTCAAAAAAGAGATGTGGGGGATGTTGTTTCAATTCCAGGTGATAGTAGGAAGGACTGTCAGGATGGAAAGGCTAGTGTCTGCATGGGAAACGAAACACTTCTGGTTTTCATGTTCCCTTTGTCTTTGAGTGGAAGAGGCCATGAGGAGAGTGTGCCCTAAACTTGGACCCTTTTTGACCATTGCAGCAGAGATGGAGAAGTGTTCAACCTTCTAGAAGGACTTCAGGACAAAGATATGTAATGAAAATAAGTCCAGGTTGGCTGTCCTTGTGGGCATCAGCTGCTGGCATCTGCATTGCTGCTGCCATGAGCATGGCAAAGCAGGTAAAAGATTGCTTTTCCTTGTGTGACACAGGAGCTCTTGTCTTGAAAGCTAGAGGGATGCAATAGAAAGAGCTGCAACCTCTGCCTGACATGGCAATGGTGAGTGGAATGTTGTTTCCATTTCTGCTGATGTCAGGAAGGACTGTAAGTATGGAATGTCTGGTGTTTGCCATGGGCTGGGAAAAACATCTATTTTCTTGTTCTCTTAATCTTTCAGTGCTAGGTAAATAGAGGAGAGTGTGCCCTCACCTTGGAACTCTCCTGCCCTCTGCTGCTCAGAGGAAGAAATGTCCAAGCTTCTAGAAGGACATCAGGACAAAGATATGTAATGAAAATAAGTCCAGGCTGGCTGCCCTTGTGGGCGTCAGCTGCTGGCATCTGCATTGCTGCTGCCATGAGCATGGCAAAGCAGGTAAAAGATTGCTTTTCCTTGTGTGACACAGGAGCTCTTGACTTGAAAGCTAGAGGGATGCAATAGAAAGAGCTGAAACCTCTGCCTGACATGGCAAAGGTGAGTGGGATGTTGTTTCAGTTGCTACTGATGTCAGGAAGGATTGTAAGGATGGAAAGTCTGGTGTTTGCCATGGGCAGGGAAACACATCTGGTTTTCATTTTCTTGTTCTCTTTGAGTGCCAGATATGCAGGGGAGAGTGTGCCCTCACCTTGAACCCATCCTGCCCTCTTCTGCTGAGATGGAGAAATCTTCCAGCTTGTAGAAGGACATCAGGACAAAGATATGTAATGAAAATAAGTCCAGGCTGGCTGTCCCTGTGGGCATCAGCTGCAGGCATCTGCATTGCTGCTGCCATGACCATGGCAAAGCAGGTAAATGATTGCTTTTCCTTGTGTGACACAGGAGCTCTTGACTTGAAAGCTAGAGGGATGCAATAGAAAGAGCTGCAACCTCTGCCAGACATGGCAAAGGTGAGTGGGATGTTGTTTCAATTAGTGCTGAAGTCAGGAAGGACTGTAAGGATGGAAAGGCTGGTGTTTGCCATGGGCTGGGAAACACATCTTGTTTTCATTTTCACTTTCTCTTTGAGTGCCAGATAAACAGGGGAGAGTGTGCCCTCACCTTGGAACTCTCCTGCCCTCTGCTGCTCAGAGGGAGAAATGTTCCAGCTTCTAGAAGGACATCAGGACAAAGATATGTAATGAAAATAAGTCCAGGCTGGCTGCCCTTGTGGGCATCAGCTGCTGGCATCTGTATTGCTGCTGCCAAGAGCATGGCACAGCAGGTAAAAGATTGCTTTTCCTTCTGTGACACAGGAGCTCTTGACTTGAAAGCTAGAGGGATGCAATAGAAAGAGCTGAAACCTCTGCCAGACATGGCAAAGGTGAGTGGGATGTTGTTTCAGTTGCTGCTGATGTCAGGAAGGACTGTAGGGATGGAAAGGCTGGTGTTTGCCATGGGCAGGGAAACACATCTGGTTTTCATTTTCTCTTTCTCTTTGAGTGCCAGAAAAAGAGGAGAGTGTGCCCTAACCTTGGATCCCTCCTGCCCGCTTCTGTTGAGATGGAGAAATATTCCAGCTTGTAGAAGGACATCAGGACCAAGATATGTAATGAAAAGAAGTCCAGGCTGGCTGTCCTTGTGGGCATCAGCTGCTGGCATCTCCAATGCTGCTGCCATGAGCATGGCAAAGCAGGTAAAAGATTGCTTTTCCTTGTGTGACACAGGAGCTCTTGTCTTGAAAGCTAGAGGGATGCAATAGAAAGAGCTGCAACCTCTGCCAGACATGGCAAAGGTGAGTGGGATGTTGTTTCAGTTGCTACTGATGTCAGGAAGGACTGTAAGGATGGAATGTCTGGTGTTTGCCATGGGCAGGGAAACACATCTGGTTTTCATTTTCTCTTTCTCTTCGAGTGCCAGATAAACAGGGGAGAGTGTGCCCTCACCTTGGACCCATCCTGCCCTCTTCTGCTGAGATGGAGAAATGTTCCAGCTTCTAGAAGGACATCAGGACAAAGATATGTAATGAAAATAAGTCCAGGCTGGCTGTCCTTGTGGGCATCAGCTGCTGGCATCTGGACTTCTGTGACATGAGCATGGCAAAGCAGGTAAAAGATTGCTTTTCCTTGTGTGACACAGGAGCTCTTGACTTGAAAGCTAGAGGGATGCAATAGAAAGAGCTGCAACCTCTGCCAGACATGGCAAAGGTGAGTGGGATGTTGTTTCAATTAGTGCTGATTTCAGGAAGACTGTAAGGATGGAAAGGCTGATGTTTGCCATGGGCTGGGAAACACATCTTGTTTTCATTTTCTCTTTCTCTTTGAGTGCCAGATAAAGAGCAGAGTGTGCCCTAACCTTGGAACACTCCTGGCCTCTTCTGCTGAGATGGTGAAATGTTCCAGCTTCTAGAAGGACATCAAGACTAAGATATGTAATGAAAATAAGTCCAGGCTAGCTGTCCTTGTGGGCATCAGCTGCTGGCAACTGCATTGCTGCTGCCATGAGCATGGCAAAGCAGGTAAAAGATTGCTTTTCCTTGTGTGACACAGGAGCTCTTGACTTGAAAGCTAGAGGGATGCAATAGAAAGAGCTGCAACCTCTGCCAGACATGGCAAAGGTGAGTGGGATGTTGTTTCAATTAGTGCTGAAGTCAGGAAGACTGTAAGGATGGAAAGTCTAGTGTTTGCCATGGGCAGGGAAACACATCTATTTTCATTTTCTCTTTCTGTGCCAGAAAAAGAGGAGAGTGTGCCTGCAACTTGGACCCATCCTGCCCTCTGCTGCTCAGAGGGAGAAATGTTCCAGCTTGTCGAAGGACATCAGGACAAAGATATGTAATGAAAATAAGTCCAGGCTGGCTGTCCGTGTGGGCATCAGCTGCTGGCATCTGCACTGCTGCTGCCATGAGCATGGCAAAGCAGGTAAAAGATTGCTTTTCCTTGTGTGACACAGGGGCTCTTGACTTGAAAGCTAGAGGGATGCAATAGAAAGAGCTGCAACCTCTGCCAGACATGGCAAAGGTGAGTGGGATGTTGTTTCAATTAGTGCTGAAGTCAGGAAGGACTGTAAGGATGGAAAGGCTGGTGTTTGCCATGGGCAGGGAAACACATCTGGTTTTCATTTTCTCTTTCTCTTTGAGTGCCAGATAAACAGGGGAGTGTGTGCCCTCACCTTCGACCCATCCTGCCCTCTTCTGCTGAGATGGAGAAATGTTAGAGCTTCTAGAAGGACATCAGGACAAAGATATGTAATGAAAATAAGTCCAGGCTGGCTGTCCTTGTGGGCATCAGCTGCTGGCATCTGCACTGCTGCTGCCATGAGCATGGCAAAGCAGGTAAAAGATTGCTTTTCCTTGTGTGACACAGGAGCTCTTGACTTGAAAGCTAGAGGGATGCAATAGAAAGAGCTGCAACCTCTGCCAGACATGGCAAAGGTGAGTGGGATGTTGTTTCAATTAGTGCTGAAGTCAGGAAGGACTGTAAGGATGGAAAGGCCATGGGCTGGGAAACACATCTGGTTTTCATTTTCTCGTTGTATGCCAGAAAAAGAGGAGAGTGTGCCCTCACCTTGGACCCATCCTGCCCTCTTCTGCTCATTGGGAGAAATGTCCAAGCTTCTAGAAGGACATAAGGACAAAGATATGTAATGAAAATAAGTCCAGGCTGGCTGCCCTTGTGGGCATCAGCTGCTGGCATCTGCATTGCTGCTGCCATGAGCATGGCAAAGCAGGTAAAAGGTTTCTTTTCCTTGTGTGACACAGGAGCTCTTGACTTGAAAGCTAGAGGGATGCAATAGAAAGAGCTGCAACCTCTGCCAGACATGGCAAAGGTGAGTGGGATGTTGTTTCAATTAGTGCTGAAGTCAGGAAGGACTGTAAGGATGGAAAGGCCATGGGCTGGGAAACACATCTGGTTTTCATTTTCTCTTTGTGTGCCAGAAAAAGAGCAGAGTGTGCCCTCACCTTGGACACCTACTGCCCTCTGCTGCTCAGAGGGAGAATGGCCAAGCTTCTTGAAGGACATCAGGACAAAGATATGTTATGAAAATAAGTCCAGGCTGGCTGTCCTTGTGGGCATCAGCTGCTGGCATCTGCATTGCTGCTGCCATGAGCATGGCAAAGCAGGTAAAAGATTGCTTTTCCTTGAGTGACCCAGGAGCTCTTGACTTGAAAGCTAGAGGGATGCAATAGAAAGAGCTGCAACCTCTGCCAGACTTGGCAAAGGTGAGTGGGATGTTGTTTCAATTAGTGCTGAAGTCAGGAGGACTGTAAGGATGGAAAGGCTGGTGTTTGCCATGGGCTGGGAAACACATCTGCTTTTCATTTTCTCGTTGTATGCCAGAAAAAGAGGAGAGTGTGCCCTCACCTTGGACCCATCCTGCCCTCTTCTGCTCATTGGGAGAAATGTCCAAGCTTCTAGAAGGACATCAGGACAAAGATATGTAATGAAAATAAGTCCAGGCTGGCTGCCCTTGTGGGCATCAGCTGCTGGCATCTGCATTGCTGCTGCCATGAGCATGGCAAAGCAGGTAAAAGGTTTCTTTTCCTTGTGTGACACAGGAGCTCTTGACTTGAAAGCTAGAGGGATGCAATAGAAAGAGCTGCAACCTTTGCCATGTCTGGCAGAGGTCTGAGTGGGATGTTGTTTCAATTAGTGCTGATGACAGGAAGACTGTAAGGATGGAAAGGCTGGTGTTTGCCATGGGCTTGGAAACACATCTATTTTCATTTTCTCTTTCTGTGCCAGAAAAAGAGGAGAGTGTGCCTGCAACTTGGACCCGTCCTGCCCTCTGCTGCTCAGAGGGAGAAATGTTCCAGCTTCTAGAAGGACATCAGGACAAAGATATGTAATGAAAATAAGTCCAGGCTGGCTGTCCGTGTGGGCATCAGCTGCTGGCATCTGCACTGCTGCTGCCATGAGCATGGCACAGCAGGTAAAAGATTGCTTTTCCTTGTGTGATACAGTCTCTGTTGACTTGAAAGCAAGAGGGATGCAATAGAAAGAGCTGCAACCTCTGCCAGACATGGCAAAGGTGAGTGGGATGTTGTTTCCATTGCTGCTGATGTCAGGAAGGAGTGTAAGGATGGAAAGGCTGGTGTTTGCCATGGGCAGGGAAACACATCTGGTTTTCAGTTTCTCTTTCTCTTTGAGTGCCAGATAAACAGGGGAGAGTGTGCCCTCACCTTGGAACTCTCCTGCCCTATTCTGCTGAGATGGAAAATTGTCCCAGCTTCTAGAAGGACATCAGGACAAAGATATGTAAGGAAAATAAGTCCAGGCTGGCTGTCCTTGTGGGCATCAGCTGCTGGCATCTGCATTGCTGCTGCCCTGAGCATGGCAAAGCAGGTAAAAGATTGCTTTTCCTTGAGTGACCCAGGAGCTCTTGACTTGAAAGCTAGAGGGATGCAATAGAAAGAGCTGCAACCTCTGCCAGACATGGCAAAGGTGAGTGGGATGTTGTTTCAATTAGTGCTGAAGTCAGGAAGGACTGTAAGGATGGAAAGGCTGGTGTTTGCCATGGGCTGGGAAACACATCTGGTTTTCATTTTCTCTTTGTGTGCCAGAAAAAGAGCAGAGTGTGCCCTCACCTTGGACACCTACTGCCCTCTGCTGCTCAGAGGGAGAATGGCCAAGCTTCTTGAAGGACATCAGGACAAAGATATGTAATGAAAATAAGTCCAGGCTGGCTGTACTTGTGGGCATCAGCTGCTGGCATCTGCATTGCTGCTGCCATGAGCATGGCACAGCAGGTAAAAGATTGCTTTTCCTTGTGTGACACAGGAGCTCTTGACTTGACAGCTAGAGGGATGCAATAGAAAGAGCTGCAACCTCTGCCAGACATGGCAAAGGTGAGTGGGATGTTGTTTCAATTAGTGCTGATGACAGGAAGACTGTAAGGATGTAAAGGCTGGTGTTTGCCATGGGCTGGGAAACACATCTGTTTTTCATTTTCTCTTTCTCTTTGAGTGGCAGATAAACAGGGGAGAGTGTGCCCTCACCTTGGACCCGTCCTGCCCTCTTCTGCTGAGATGGAGAAATGTTCCAGCTTCTAGAAGGACATCAGGACAAAGATATGTAATGAAAATAAGTCCAGGCTGGCTGTCCTTGTGGGCATCAGCTGCTGGCATCTGCATTGCTGCTGCCAAGAGCATGGCACAGCAGGTAAAAGATTGCTTTTCCTTGTGTGACACAGGAGCTCTTGAGTTGAAAGCTAGAGGGATGCAATAGAAAGAGCTGCAACCTCTGCCAGACATGGCAAAAGTGAGTGGGATGTTGTTTCAGTTGCTGATGATGTCAGGAAGGACTGTAAGGATGGAAAGTCTGGTGTTTGCCATGGGCAGGGAAACACATCTGGTTTTCACTTTCTCTTTCTCTTTGTGTGCCACATAAACAGGGGACAGTGTGCCCTCACCTTGGACCCATCCTGCCCTCTTCTGCTGAGATGGAGAAATGTTCCAGCTTCTAGAAGGACATCAGGACAAAGATATGTAATGAAAATAAGTCCAGGCTGGATGTCCTTGTGGGCATCAGCTGCTGGCATCTGCATTGCTGCTGCCATGAGCATGGCACAGCAGGTAATAGATTGCTTTTTCTTGTGTGACACAGGAGCTCATGACTTGAAAGCTAGAGGGATGCAATAGAAAGAGCTGCAACCTCTGCCAGACATGGCTAACTTGAGTGGGATGTTCTTTCAATTAGTGCTGAAGTCAGGAAGAATGTAAGGATGGAAAGGCTGGTGTTTGCCATGGGCTGGGAAACACATCTGGTTTTCATTTTCTCTTTGTGTGCCAGAAAAAGAGTAGAGTGTGCCCTCACCTTGGATCCCTCCTGCCCTCTTCTGCTGAGATGGAGAAATGTTCCAGCTTCTAGAAGGACATCAGGACAAAGATATGTAATGAAAATAAGTCCAGGCTGGCTGTCCTTGTGGGCATCAGCTGCTGGCATCTGCACTGCTGCTGCCATGAGCATGGGAAAGCAGGTAAAAGATTGCTTTTCCTTGAGTGACCCAGGAGCTCTTGACTTGAAAGCTAGAGGGATGCAATAGAAAGAGCTGCAACCTCTGCCAGACATGGCAAAGGTGAGTGGGATGTTGTTTCAATTAGTGCTGATGTCAGGAAGGACTGTAAGGATGGAAAGGCTTGTGTTTGCCATGGGCAGGGAAACACATCTGGTTTTCATTTTCTCTTTCTCTTTGAGTGCCAGATAAACAGGGGAGAGTGTGCCCTCACCTTGGAGCTCTCCTTCCCTCTGCTGCTCAGAGGGAGAAATGTCCAAGCTTCTAGTAGGACATCAAGAAAAAGATATGTAATAAAAATAAGTCCAGGCTGGCTGTACTTTTGCGCATCAGCTGCTGGCATCTGCATTGCTGTTGCCATGAGCATGGCACAGCAGGTAAAAGATTGCTTGTCCTTGTGTGACACAGGAGCTCTTGAGTTGAAAGCTAGAGGGATGCAATAGAAAGAGCTGCAACCTCTGCCAGCCATGGCAAAGGTGAGTGGGAAGTTGTTTCAGTTGCTGCTGATGTCAGGAAGTACTGTAAGGACGGAAAGGCTGGTGTTTGCCATGGGCAGGGAAACACATTTGGTTTTCATTTTCTCTTTCTCTTTGAGTGCCAGATAAACAGGGGAGTGTGTGCCCTCACCTTGGTCCCATCTTGCCCTCTCCTGCTGAGATGGAGAAATGTTCCAGCTTCTAGAAGGACATCAGGACAAAGATATGTAATGAAAATAAGTCCAGGCTGGCTGTCCTTGTGGGCATCAGCTGCTGGCATCTGCATTGCTGCTGCCATGAGCATGACACAGCAGGTAAAAGATTGCTTTTCCTTGAGTGACATAGACTCTGTTGACTTGAAAGCAAGAAGGATGCAATAGAAAGAGCTGCAACCTCTGCCAGACATGGCAAAGGTGAGTGGGATGTTGTTTCAGTTGCTGCTGATGTCAGGAAGGACTTTAAGGATGGAAAGGCTGGTGTTTGCCATGGGCAGGGAAACAATGCTGGTTTTCATCTTCTCTTTCTCTTTGAGTGCCAGAAAAATAGAGGAGAATGTGCGTGCTTTCTTCCCCTCTTGCCCTCTTCTGCTGAGATGGAGAAATGTCCCAGCTTCTAGAAGGAAATCAGGACAAGGATATGTAATGAAAACAAGTCCAGGCTGGCTGTACTTGTGGGCATCAGCTGCTGGCATCTGGACTTCTGCTGCCATGAGCATGGCACAGCAGGTAAAAGATTGCTTTTCCTTGTGTGACACAGGAGCTCTTGACTTGAAAGCTAGAGGGATGCTATAGAAAGAGCTGCAACCTCTGCCAGACATGGCAAAGGTGAGTGGGATGTTGTTTCAATTAGTGCTGATGTCAGGAAGGACTGTAAGGATGGAAATTCTGGTGTTTGCCATGGGCAGGGAAAGATATCTGGTTTTCATCTTCTCTTTGTCTTTGTGTGCCAGAAAAAGAGGAGAGTGTGCCCTAATCTTGGACCCCTCCTGCCCTCTTCTGCTGAGATGGAGAAATGTTCCAGCTTCTAGAAGGACATCAGGACAAGGATATGTAATGAAAATAAGTCCAGGCTGGCTGTCCTTGTGGGCATCAGCTGCTGCCATCTGCATTGCTGCTGCCATGAGCATGGCACAGCAGGTAAAAGATTGCTTTTCCTTGTGTGACACAGGAGCTCTTGACTTGAAAGCTAGAGGGATGCAATAGAAAGAGCTGCAACCTCTGCCAGACATGGCAAAGGTGAGTGGGATGTTGTTTCCATTGCTGATGATTGCAGGAAGGACTGTAGGGATGGAAAGGCTGGTGTTTGCCATGGGCTGGGAAACACATCTGGTTTTCATTTTCTCTTTCTATTTGAGTGCCAGATAAAGAGCAGAGTGTGCCCTAACCTTGGACCCCTCCTGCCCTCTTCTGCTGAGATGGAGAAATGTTCCAGCTTCTAGAAGGACATCAGAACAAGGATGTGTAATGAAAATAAGTCCAGGCTGGCTGTCCTTGTGGGCATCAGCTGCTGGCATCTGCATTGCTGCTGCCATGAGCATGGCACAGCAGGTAAAAGATTGCTTTTCCTTGTGTGACACAGGAGCTCTTGACTTGAAAGCTGGAGGGATGCAATAGAAAGAGCTGCAACCTCTGCCAGACATGGCAAAGGTGAGTGGGATGTTGTTTCAGTTGCTACTGATGTCAGGAAGGACTGTAAGGATGGAAAGGCTGGTGTTTGCCATGGGCAGGGAAACACATCTGGTTTTCATTTTCTCTTTCTCTTTGAGTGCCAGTTAAAGAGCAGAGTGTGCCCTCACCTTGGACCCATCCTGTCCTCTGCTGCTGAGATGGTGAAATGTCCCAGCTTCTAGAAGGATATCAGGACAAGGATATGTAATGAAAATAAGTCCAGGCTGGATGTCCTTGTGGGCATCAGCTGCTGGCATCTGCATTGCTGCTGCCATGAGCATGGCACAGCAGGTAAAAATTGCGTTTCCTTGTGTGACAGGAGCTCTTGACTTGAAAGCTAGAGGGATGCAATAGAAAGAGCTGCAACCTCTGCCAGACATGGCAAAGGTGAGTGGGATGTTGTTTCCATTGCTGATGATTGCAGGAAGGACTGTAAGGATGGAAAGGCTGGTGTTTGCCATGGTCAGGGAAACACAGCTGGTTTTCAAATTTCTCTTACTCTTTGAGTGCCAGATAAAGAGCAGAGTGTGCCCTCAACTTGGGCCCATCCTGCCCTCTGCTGCTCAGAGGGAGAAATGTTCCAGCTTGTTGAAGGACATCAGGACAAAGATATGTAATGAAAATAAGTCCAGGCTGGCTGTCCTTGTGGGCATCAGCTGCTGGCATCTGGACTTCTGCTGCCATGAGCATGGCACAGCAGGTAAAAGATTGCTTTTCCTTGTGTGACACAGGAGCTCTTGACTTGAAAGCTAGAGGGATGCAATACAAAGAGCTGCAACCTCTGCCAGACATGGCAAAGGTGAGTGGGATGTTGTTTCAGTTGCTGCTGATGTCAGGAAGGACTGTAAGGATGGAAAGGCTGGTGTTTGCCATGGGCAGGGAAAGACATCTGGTTTTCATCTTCTCTTTGTCTTTGTGTGCCAGAAAAAGAGGAGAGAGTGCCCTCACCTTGGACCCCTCCTGCCCTCTTCTGCTGAGATGGAGAAATGTTCCAGCTTCTAGAAGGACATCAGAACAAGGATGTGTAATGAAAATAAGTCCAGGCTGGCTGTCCTTGTGGGCATCAGCTGCTGGCATCTGCATTGCTGCTGCCATGAGCATGGCAAAGCAGGTAAAAGATTGCTTTTCCTTGTGTGACACAGGAGCTCTTGACTTGACAGCTAGAGGGATGCAATAGAAAGAGCTGCAACCTCTGCCAGACATGGCAAAGGTGAGTGGGATGTTGTTTCAATTAGTGTTGATGTCAGGAAGGACTGTAAGGATGGAAAGGCTGGTGTTTGCCATGGGCAGGGAAACAGAGCTGGTTTTCATTTTCTCTTTCTCTTTGAGTGCCAGATAAAGAGCAGAGTGTGCCCTCACCATGGACCCCTCCTGCCCTCTGCTGCTCAGAGGGAGAAATGTCCAAGCTTCTAGAAGGAAATCAGGACAAAGATATGTAATGAAAATAAGTCCAGGCTGGCTGTCCTTGTGGGCATCAGCTGCTGGCATCTGCATTGCTGCTGCCATGAGCATGGCAAAGAAGGTAAAAGATTGCTTTTCCTTGTGTGACACAGGAGCTCTTGACTTGAAAGCTAGAGGGATGCAATAGACAGAGCTGCAACCTCTGATTGACATGGCAAAGGTGAGTGGGATGTTGTTTCAAGTAGTGCTGATGTCAGGAAGGACTGTAAGGATGGAAAGGCTGGTGTTTGCCATGGGCAGGGAAACACAGCTGGTTTTCATTTTCTCTTTCTCTTTGAGTGCCAGTTAAAGAGCAGAGTGTGCCCTCACCTTGGACCCATCCTGCCCTCTGCTGCTGAGATTGTGAAATGTCCCAGCTTCTAGAAGGACATCAGGACAAGGATATGTAATGAAAACAAGTCCAGGCTGGCTGTCCTTGTGGGCATCAGCTGCTGGCATCTGCATTGCTGCTGCCATGAGCATGGCACAGCAGGTAAAAGATTGCTTTTCCTTGTGTGGCACGGGAGCTCTTGACTTGAAAGCTAGAGGGATGCAATGGAAAGGGCTGCAACCTCTGCCAGACATGGCAAAGGTGAGTGGGATGTTGTTTCCATTGCTGATGATTGCAGGAAGGACTGTAGGGATGGAAAGGCTGGTGTTTGCCATGGGCTGGGAAACACATCTGGTTTTCATTTTCTCTTTCTATTTGAGTGCCAGATAAAGAGCAGAGTGTGCCCTAACCTTGGACCCATCCTGCCCTCTTCTGCTGAGATGGAGAAATGTTCCAGCTTCTAGAAGGACATCAGAACAAGGATGTGTAATGAAAATAAGTCCAGGCTGGCTGTCCTTGTGGGCATCAGCTGCTGGCATCTGCATTGCTGCTGCCATGAGCATGGCACAGCAGGTAAAAGATTGCTTTTCCTTGTGTGACACAGGAGCTCTTGACTTGAAAGCTGGAGGGATGCAATAGAAAGAGCTGCAACCTCTGCCAGACATGGCAAAGGTGAGTGGGATGTTGTTTCAGTTGCTGCTGAAGTCAGGAAGACTGTAAGGATGGAAAGTCTGGTGTTTGCCATAGGCAGGGAAACACATCTGGTTTTCATTTTCTCTTTGAGTGCCAGTTAAAGAGCAGAGTGTGCCCTCACCTTGGACCCCTCCTGCCCTCTACTGCTCAGAGGGAGAAATGTCCGAGCTTCTAGAAGGAAATCAGGACAAAGATATCTAATGAAAATAAGTCCAGGCTGGCTGTCCTTGTGGGCATCAGCTGCTGGCATCTGCATTGCTGCTGCCATGAGCATGGCAAAGCACGTAAAAGGTTGCTTTTCCTTGTGTGACACAGGAGCTCTTGACTTGAAAGCTAGAGGTATGCAATAGAAAGAGCTGCAACCTCTGCCAGACATGGCAAAGGTGAGTGGGATGTTGTTTCCATTGCTGATGATTGCAGGAAGGACTGTAAGGATGGAAAGGCTGGTGTTTGCCATGGGCTGGGAAACATATCTGGTTTTCATTTTCTCTTTCTCTTTGAGTGCCAGATAAAGAGCAGAGTGTGCCCTCACCTTGGACCCCTCCTGCCCTCTTCTGCTGAGATGGAGAAATGTTCCAGCTTCTAGAAGGACATCAGGACAAAGATATGTAATGAAAATAAGTCCAGGCTGGCTGTCCTTGTGGTCATCAGCTGCTGGCATCTGGACTTCTGCTGCCATGAGCATGGCACAGCAGGTAAAAGATTGCTTTTCCTTGTGTGACACAGGAGCTCTTGACTTGAAAGCTAGAGGGATGCAATAGAAAGAGCTGCAACCTCTGCCAGGCATGGCAAAGGTGAGTGGGATGTTGTTTCCATTGCTGATGATGGCAGGAAGGACTGTAAGGATGGAAAGGCTGGTGTTTGCCATGGGCTGGGAAACACATCTTGTTTTCATTTTCTCTTTCTCTTTGAGTGCCTGATAAAGAGCAGAGTGTGCTCTCAACTTGGACCCCTCCTGCCCTCTTCTACTGAGATGGAGAAGTGTTCCAGCTGCTAGAAGGAAATCAGGACAAAGATATGTAATGAAAAGAAGTCCAGGCTGGCTGTCCTTGTGGGCATCAGCTGCTGGCATCTGCATTGCTGCTGCCATGAGCATGGCACAGCAGGTAAAAGATTGCTTTTCCTTGTGTGACACAGGAGCTCTTGACTTGAAAGTTAGAGGGATGCAATGGAAAGGGCTGCAACCTCTGCCAGACATGGCAAAGGTGAGTGGGATGTTGTTTCAATTATTGCTGAAGTCAGGAAGACTGTAAGGATGGAAAGTCTGGTGTTTGCCATAGGCAGGGAAACACATCTGGTTTTCATTTTCTCTTTGTGTTCCAGAAAAAGAGGAGAGTGTGCCCTCACCTTGGACCCCTCCTGCCCTCTTCTGCTGAGATGGAGAAATGTTCCAGCTTCTAGAAGGACATCAGGACAAAGATATGTAATGAAAATAAGTCCAGGCTGGCTGTCCTTGTGGGCATCAGCTGCTGGCATCTGCATTGCTGCTGCCATGAGCATGGCACAGCAGGTAAAAGATTGCTTTTCCTTGTGTGACACAGGAGCTCTTGACTTGAAAGCTAGAGGGATGCAATAGAAAGAGCTGCAACCTCTGCCAGACATGGCAAAGGTGAGTGGGATCTTGTTTCAATTAGTGCTGATGTCAGGAAGGACTGTAAGGATGGAAAGGCTGGTGTTTGCCATGGGCTGGGAAACACATCTTGTTTTCATTGTCTATTTCTCTTTGAGTGCCAGATAAAGAGCAGAGTGTGCCCTCATCTTGGACCCCTCCTGCCCTCCTCTGCTGCTGCTGAGAAATGTTAGAGCTTCTAGAAGGACATCAGGACAAAGATATGTAATGAAAATAAGTCCAGGCTGGCTGTCCTTGTGGGCATCAGCTGCTGGCATCTGCATTGCTGCTGCCATGGGCATGGCACAGCAGGTAAAAGATTGCTTTTCCTTGTGTGACACAGGAGCTCTTGACTTGAAAGCTAGAGGGATGCAATAGAAAGAGCTGCAACCTCTGCCAGACATGGCAAAGGTGAGTGGGATGTTGTTTCAATTAGTGCTGATGACAGGAAGGACTGTAAGGATGGAAAGGCTGGTATTTGCCATGGGCAGGGAAAAATATCTGGTTTTCATTTTCTCTTTCTCTTTGAGTGCCAGATAAAGAGCAGAGTGTGCCCTCACCTTGGACCCATCCTGCCCTCTGCTGCTCAGAGGGAGAAATGTCCAAGCTTCTAGAAGGAAATCAGGACAAAGTTATGTAATGAAAATAAGTCCAGGCTGGCTGTCCTTGTGGGCATCAGCTGCTGGCATCTGCATTGCTGCTGCCATGAGCATGGCACAGCAGGTAAAAGATTGCTTTTCCTTGTGTGACACAGGAGCTCTTGACTTGAAAGCTAGAGGGATGCAATAGAAAGAGCTGCAACCTCTGCCAGACATGGCAAAGGTGAGTGGGATGTTGTTTCAATTAGTGCTGATGACATGAAGGACTATAAGGATGGAAAGGCTGGTGTTTGCCATGGGCAGGGAAACACAGCTGATTTTCATTTTCTCTTTCTCTTTGAGTGCCAGAAAAATAGAGGAGAGTGTGCATGCTTTCTACCCCTCTTGCCCTCTTCTGCTGAGATGGAGAAATGTCCCAGGTTCTACAAGGACATCAGGACAAAGATATGTAGTGAAAATAAGTCCAGGCTGGCTGTCCTTGTGGGCATCAGCTGCTAGCTTCTGCATTGGTGTTGCCATGAGCATGTCACAGCAGGTAAGGGATTGCTTTTCCTTGTGGGACAGCTGTTAAGCCATTCTGATTCACCCTTTGCATCCACAGCATACAGTTTTTTCCCACACTGCTGTTTCTATCCAGCAGTGTGCATATATGCAATGCTACAGATGTTGGTGGTCCTGCCTGTGGCAGGGAGTTGGAGATTCCTGATCCTTGAGGTCCCTTCCAACCCGGGCCATTCTGTGTGTGTGTGTGTGACTGGCTAAACACCAATTGTTGCTAGCTCAGCAGGTATACTGCTAATTATTGAACATCTGACAGCTGCTTATCAACACTTGGCCACTATTTCTGGACACCTGCTCATCCCTGAAGAGAGAGAAGTTTGGAAGGAGGACAGAGGGGAGTCTCTTGATGCCTGCCTGTTGCATCCCAACCTGCCCACAGAGTGAGTCACTTCGGCCTTGTGTGGAGGCCCTGGCTTCTTTGGAGTCTGTTTTTCTTTTGCTGAGCTTCTCCTATCCAAACAGAATGGCCTTACAACATGCTTTCTGGTCCTTAATGCTATACCCATGCAATTTGTAACTATTACAGTTCTGTAAGTGAGAATTGATCACATGATTGAACAACTGTATTTCTAAAATATGTTATGAAATAACTTCTTTTTACTAATACTAATAAAGTCTTTCTACTTTTTCAAACTGTTTCTAAGGGCAAATTACAAAACACATGGTGCTGTACTGCTTCAGAGCAATCCCACATTTGATAGCCAGTGCAGAAACAACATTCCATCCTACAGCATTAGCTAGTTCAGAGGTACCAGACGTGTATCTGGATGTGGCTGTTGTGCATAACTGGGGCTGAGGGATCAGAAGTGACAGCTCCACTCTTGGAGACCACAGAACTAAAATGGAAAGATAAAATAGTTGCAGGGCAATTGTTCTGTGTGCCTGAAGCAGGGACCGATTTATGGGGGAGAGATTTAACAGTTAAATGAGGATTACAGCTGCAAGTCTGTGAAACAGATATCAGGGGTCAATGAATGTGTTAACAGCTGTGATGAAGAAGAAATGAATCCAAAGGTGTGGGCAGGGGAAGGAAATCGGGGTGGACTCACAATTTTCCCTTACAAATAACTGCCCAAGGAGGGAGTGGAGCTGTGAAACAGCAACAATATCCCATAGCCTTAGAAGGGAGAGTGGGTCTAAAAGCTGTAACACAGACAGTGCTTAAGGATGGTCTTCTGGAACCTTGTCTGTGGCCTTATAACACCCCAATCCTGTCGGCACGGAAGGCAGACGGCACGTATCGGCTGGTGCAAGATGTAAGGAAATGACTGAACCCGTTCTCAAAAGACAGCCTGTGGTTCCTAACCCCTATACCCTAATGAGTCAGATCCCACACGGACAGCAGTGGTTTGGTGTGAGAGACCTCAAAGATGCTTTCCGGACAGCCTTTGGACTCAGAGAGAAATGGCTGCGTTTGTATGAGGACACATTGTAATCCTATCGTGATTCGTGATGATACTGTAGATACTGGAACTCGTGCTAATCCTTGTCTTTGCAGCATTTGAAGCAAGCAACTGGTGCTGCTGTCATGCAGAAAGCTCCCTTCCAACCACTCAGCAAGCATTTGGATGAGACAGCTTCCTGCTGGGAGCCCTCCGACATCACTGCTGCCTCCTCCAGAACCATACCTGCAGATGCTTCAGAGCTCTTCAGCATGGACTTCCTTCCTCCCATCAGCAGCTGCTCCTGCACTGACCTTCATTCACACTGGGATACCATCTGCTTCCAGCAGGAGCTGACCTGCGAGACAGAGAAAGGAAACGTGGGATGAGCACCAATGCAGAAGCACAAGGCTGTGTCACCACCACGTCTTGCAGCCTTGGGAAGTCAGCTGCAACTGCAGCCTTGGTCAGAATTACAACGGGCACCGTAAATTAAGTGTGACCTCTGAAGTTGTTGCCATGATCAGAAATAGACGCTGAAATCGCTCACATAACTGTCGGTGGTTCCCTCCAAATTCTTTTGCTTTGGGGAACAGATGGACTCGGAATGGAAGGACACGAGAAAAATGACATCTGTTTGAGCTCAGCAGACTTGAGAGGTGGGCCTGGGTGAACCTGATGAGGTTCAGCACAGCCAAGTGCAAGGTTTGGCATTTGGGCCGGAGGAATCCCAGGCATTCTTTTGTCATCGTGGTGGTTTCCAATAGACCCCAACAATGAGACATCAGGTCGCCGTGTGGGCTCCTGGGTGACACTGCCATTTCCCAGCCATTGCAGCCTAGGGGCAAATAAAGTAAAATACTTCAGAAAGATCTCACACTGATTGCATATTTTACTGTTCTTTTACACAAAACAGAAGGAGAGGGCAGCAGATGCATACAGCTGCATCAACACCCAGGCTGCTAAAGGAATGGAAAGACAGAAACATCAAATATCAATGCCTTATTCTAATGCAAGGAGGGAAGCTTCTATCAATGTTACTTTTTATCATTTAAAATGAGCAGTTGGCACTCTTAAAGGAAAATCCTAGGCCCCAGGTTCTGACAGTGTGGCAATCTGGACTCAGCTGTGACTGATCCAAACAGTCTGTTCCAGATTTTAACATCCCTTCTATGCATTCACAAGTTTTCTCTCTTGACTTCCCCTTACAGCCGTTAGATGCCAGCAAAACATCCCACAAACACTCCTTAACTCTGTGCACACAGGCACCCATCCAACCAGAGCCATCAGTCATTCCCAGCCATGCGCTCTTCCTCCAATCATGGTCAGCATCACACGGCCGTCACGCAGCTCACTTGACTCAGTTTTTCTCTTCTTTCTGGAGGTGTCCTTGCTTCTCAGCCTTACCTTCTCGTGATGTTTATCTCGCTCTGCAGCTCCTGCTCTGAATAGGCTTTCTTGGATTCCCGCATGACAGGCACAAAATGCAGCCACAGCCCCTGCCACCAAGGTCAGCTCTTCAGCACACATTACCTGAGGAGCACTTGGCAACTCCTGCAACCTGAGCAGTGCCAGGAAGACTGTTTCACTTCTGCTTCTCCTGGCTCAGAAATTCATTTTCCTACCTAGAAAATGGAAAAAGAAAAGAAAGAAAAAAAATCCTGACATTAGCAGACACAATTGATACTATGGAATTCTGGAAGGCAAGGGATTTGCCCTCTATGATGAGAAGTTGAGTGCAAAGAACTAAGAAGAGCCATGAGCAGGTTGTGAACTTGTGGGTAAAATTAGGAAGTGCAGCAGTACAGGGCTTCTGGAGGTGAGGGTCTGCTACAGCCGCCTGGAAAGAGAGCCTGTTGGTGGGAGCTGCTTACTGCAGCCAGCAGAAGCATCGCACTCACTGACTCTCATCCTGATGGGGGATTCCAGTCAGTCTGGGAAATCAGCATGGCTGGCTGCAAGCAATCTGACAGACTCCTGGAGTGCAGTGAGAATCACTCTGTGGTGCAGGCATTGGGCACAGCAAGCAGAAGGGAAGCATTGCTGGACATGGTGCACACCAGGGGTTACGACAGGAGGCGGTCAGGGCTGCAGTGACCATGCCCTCCTTGAGTTGGTGATCTCAAGGAATGCGGGCCTGGCAGGAAGCAAAGGCAGGAGCCTGAACTTCAGGAGAGCCAGCTGCAGGCTGTTCCAGGAATTCTTGGACGAGATCCTCTGGACAACTGTTTGTAGGGGCAAAGGGATGGAAAAGAGCTGGTCACTTTCTCAGAAAAAAACTTGCTCAGGTTGCAGGCTGAGCTGCAGGAGAGGAAGGGGAGGAGGTGCCAGCACGGCTCTGCACGATGCTCTGCCACACTGGGCAGCTTGATCATGGCTCAGCAGTGGGATCAGACGAGGAGAAGGGGAGAAGGAAATCAAGGATGGGAGGGAACCATCAGACACAGTCAATAAGTGTCTGTGAAGTCTTGCAAACCAGAGATTCCCAGGTTGTTTCTGCTTTTGCAGCATTTGTGTGGTGCAGGGTGAGCAAATTCTTCTGCTGCTTGATTGCCGCCTAAAAGGGAAATGGCCACTGAGCTGCAGACCAAGCAGTACTGCCTGACGTTGGCCAGGGGGAGCTTCTCCTGCCGCAGTGTGCTGATGACAGGTCTGGAGATGATCTGCAGGGCCAGTTCGTAGATGGGAGCCAGGAAAGGACATGATGGGAGGAGGGAGGTGTTAAGCAACATCCAAGGCATCAAAATGCATCAGAAGGCCCTGAAAAGCATCACAAAGCCACAGCCAGGAAGCTTGGGAGTATCATGAGCAGCATCCAGGATGCGAGAGATTATTTGCTACCATGCCAAATGGTAGCAGAGCTCCCCCTGCAGACATCCCAAAGCCAGACAAAACAGGAACAAACCCGGAGCTGAGCTGCATGCACCCCACAGCCACAGCATTGCAAGCTGGGGTGCCTTGCTGTGTGCTGCATTCATCCCAGTCCGTGTGAATGAAGACTCTGGAGGCAGTCAAGGCGTTGGTTGAGCACAAGATTCCTTTTATTATTATATAAAGGACAGGAGGGTGTGAGAGGTCCACGGTGAAGATGGGACTCATCCTGTCTTGTCATGGAGAGAGTGGCTCAGAGCTCTCAGTGCTGCTGTCCGGTGCCTGGGACTGGAGGCCTGATTGAAAGTCCCCCTGCAAGAGGCTCTGCTCCTCTTCACTGATGCTGACCTGCTCCTGCATGGAGGTGCTGCTGTCGGGGCACTCACACTGTGCTTCAGATGGGCTGCACTGCAGAGACTCTGGGTTAAAATCCACACTTGTGACTGTGGTGTCTGGGAGGCTCAGGTCAGCAACTTCAGCAGAGCCAGGTGTAATGAGAGCATGGACTTCGATGAGCTCCTTCTCTCCATTAATGTTGTTAGATGGAAGGCTGCTATTAGAACTGCAGCAACTTGTGCTTCCTATGAGCTCTCCACTGATGGAAGCACACAGAGCATCCTCGCTACTTGCCCTGGATCTTATGGCTTGGCAAGGGCTCGATTCACCTAGAAAGGATACACAGGGGTTAGTGTCAAACTTTCACAAGCTGAATTACGACAGTGGTACTTGATCAGGGGTGAAGATTTAGGCACGGGATTGAACGCTAGAAAGAGATACATGTGCAGAGCAAGCTTGAATAGTATGTTCCTGAAAAGCAGGGATTTGGAAGCTGCATTTGCACCCTTACCTGCCAGGACTACCACTGCTGTTTCTGAGGGCTGCCTGGCATTGCGCTGCAGTTGGCGTTTGCTGCCAGAGGATGGCTTCCTGAGGCTGAAGCAGCAACACCAACTGCTAGCTGGTGATTCCTCAGTCTTGCTGGGTGGATTTTGTCTGGAGAGAGAGAACAGCCAATGCTGTGAGTCGTGCGTGGTGCAGGGTGAGGGAAGAGCAGCACTGAGCTCTTGGCAGCAGTTGCTTGTTCCTAGCACTGCCTGGTTTCTGCAGGAAAACACAAAAACCCACCCAAACAATGATGCTAGGTGCTGGAAAAGAAAGTCCTCTTTACCTGTCAGATGGAAAGTCAACGACGGTGTGGAATTTGCCATGCCCAGCTGCAGGGCTTTCTTCCACTTCAATGTCCCTGCTGCTCTCTGTTACCACAGAAGAGGTGCTGTGGCCTCGCCTCTGTGCCTGTGCCTCCTCCAGGCTGAGCAGCTTTGTGGCAGCAGAAGAGACCCCCACAGACTTGGGCCCTGGGAGAGAATTGTGCCCTGTCAGGGAAAACCACAGGTAAGAGCGAGGATCAGAAAGCAGCAGCACAGCCACCACAGTTCTGGGGGAGGTGCTGTATTTTTCTCAGGCTTGCTTATCCGAGCCACTGGAAGAAGAGGAGCTCAAAATAACCATGTGGGAAGAGGTGTGTTTATGGCAAAGGACACGGTCATCATTAAGAGCAGCTTACTGTATCAAAATAGGCAAGGAAAAACCCAAGGAAATGGGGGCAGGGAACTGAGAAAGCTTCGCTGCCACACTTGCATCAAGCTTTTCCTGCGTGCAAACCATAATAATGACGGTTTCCTCCTTGTGAAGTTTGGGCTTGGACATTCTCAGCATCCAGCAACAGGATGCCATACCCTAATGGAAGCCCAGAGGTCTGCTGTCCCCTTGATGGTAAAAGAGTATCTCAAAGGTCCTGGAGAAGGCCTGCATTTGGTCAAGGTGTCAGGTCAAGATCAAGCTAATGGAGGAAGACACTCACCTGCTGCATCTGCAATGTCTGCTCCGGATTTGGAGCCGAAGAGGACGTCGGTGTGGTTGATGATGAATTCCACCACATCCGACTGCGTCTGCAGCTCCATGCAGGCAGCTCTTCCGCTGGCGCAGGCAGACTCGTTCTGCTGTGATCTGTAGAAAAGGCAGATTTTAGAAGTCATTTCTCCAAGACCGTTTCCCCGAGTCTGAATTGTTGCAGCCAAAAGCTGTCAGCTGAGGCTCTGGAGACTTCCGCAGTGGGCAATCAGTGATGCCACTGCAGAAATTCCCCTGGATGATCAAGGACACGTCAGTCCCATCTCAACAAGACTGCAGAAATTGTCACCTAGACATTGTGCCCGTGGGGTTGGAGAACAGCTCAGGCTCCTGCTCTTCTGTCAGCCACAGATTTTACAGGAGAAGAGCACATTTGATGGAGAAAAAGGGAGCACTGTTTTTTTTTTTAATGGAGAACAGATGTAAGCGTTGTGTTGAAACAGAACCAGCAGTTTACCTTAAGAGGTTTGGAGCCCACACAATGGCTAGGTTCTTGGCATGCATGTTTGTGATGGTGGAGCTCCCAGCCAGACACGCCAAGTGTCTCATCAGGAACTCCAGTGTCCTGGAAAACAAGAGAGGCAAACGTTCAGCACCAACGAGCATGCCGTGCTGCAATTCAGAAAGACAAAGTCTGGAACCGCATCGTTGCCCTCTGCAATGCAGCAGGGCTGAGCTCAGCAGGCTGAGGGCAGCACTGACCTGTAGTGAGGAGCGGGCAGCTGCTGGATGACGTCCTGCATTCTGAGCAGCCGCTCCTCCTCTGTAGCGGCACCAACAGCATCCTGGAGTAGTGCAGAAAGGGAGCGAGACACCAATCAGGCTAGTACACCACTGCGAGTAAACCTCGTGGGGCTGACAGCAAAAGGGCCTCCGAGCTGGGGCACTGCTGCAGCCATCTGCCAAGAGGCCCAGGAAGAGGGAAATGAAAGACGTGGCCTTGTGCTTACCGAGAACTTGCCGTACAGCTGGTGGGTGAGCAGAGGGTTCGGGAGCTCCCTGAAGTACATCTTGCAGACGGAGCTCACGCTGTGAATGTCGCGGACGGTGAGCTCAGGAATCTGCTCCGACTCAAATTCCTGCCTGGAGAGAGGGACGCAAACCCGGTTGAGCGAGAGGAAGGCAAGCCCAAAGCCACACCAGATGCACTCAGGCTGTGTCAGTCGCAGCACTCTTACCGCAGCCTCTGGATGTTGGACGCGACGCCGGACAGGCGGTATATCCCCTGCACCACGCCGTGCTGCTCAATGAACTCAGCGCAGCTCTGGAGGACCTGGGGGACTGAAGAACACGTGCCAGCCGTCAGTGGAGCTCCTGATTCAAGTCCTGCTGCAGCTTGTGCTTCCGGGAGTCACATCCCATCCACTAAGCCCAGCCAGGCTTGGCTGAAGCAAATACAGATGTGCTTGTCTCTTAGGAGCATCCGCCTCACTTTATCCTTCAGCCATCAACTCCCATTACACGTGTCTCCACGGCTATCAGCCTGCCCCCTGCTAGATATGAGCTCCCTTTCATCTTCTTTAGATGCCCAGCAGAGGAAGATCTCAGGAATGGGCAGCTCCTTACCATCACGACCGGAGTGGAGAAGATGCTCTCCCAGGTCACCGCCAAACACCCTTTCCTTCTCCACCTCCCGCTCGGTCGGTTTCTTTGGGCGGGCCTTCACCAAGGAACGAAGGAAGGTGAGGATCTTGCTGCGTTTCTTGGGCACTGCACAACAGAAGGACTAAACCAGGTCATTTCAGGTCTGGCTCCGTTGGACGAGGCCGAGCACAGCACATTCTACAGAGCACGTCAGAACGGGAAGAACATTACCAACCAGTACATACAAAAAGGGATTTTCCCCATCTCTGGAGGAGCCCAAGGCCAGGTTGGATGGGGCCCTGGGCAGCCTGGTCTAATCTGACATTAAATGTGGGGGCTGGCAGCACAGCCTGATGCAAGGAAGTGGAAGCTTGAGGATCCTTAAGGACCCTACCATCCCAAGCCATTCTATGAAGATTCTATAGTTTCCCCAAGTCCAATCATAAACACAGGAGGATTGGGCCAAATCTCTGCCCCATGGTGTGCATGAAGAATCATCAACCCAGAGGACAATGTGGGATGGATAAAGGAGGTACTAAACATGGAACGCACCCCAAAAAAGACTTCATTTTGCTTCCCCACACCATCAAATGTAACATCCCTACCTGGCTTTGGCACTGAGTTGATGAGTGCCTCAGGAATGTTCTTATTAATGAGTTCCACACACTCCCCTGGGAAAAATCCAACCTGTAACAAGAAGAGAAGCCAACTATTGCATGCAGCACTTCTCAGGTCTGAACTGTTAAACCAAAAGCCACATAACATTTCCCTCGGAACGTGCTTGCCTGACGTTCCATAAGACTATCCAGCAGAAAATGGCCATAGTTCAAAGCATAAAGGTAATAATTTTTCAACATTTGCAGCCAACGGCAAGGTCCCCTGACACCGACACAGGGAAACTGTTTACGTCCATTAGGCATCCTGTGCATGCAGAGCAGCTGTAAGCTAAGATTCCTGCCTTTACTGCAGTTGCACTCTCCAGTCTGAAGCTTGTGCCTACCTGGAAGCCGAGCTTGCCTCTCCACCAGGGGGTCAGCTCCTTTGGTGGCATGTCGATGACACACACGATGTCTCCGACCTGCAAGAGATTGCAACGTCAATCCCAGCTTCAGCACAGCTGGGAGGAAAGCACAGCTCAAATGACTGCATTCTTCTGCACTGCCAAACATCGCCGAGCATTAAAGCACTTGCACCAGTGCAGCTCTGAAGACATTTGCCATTGTAAAATTGAGCAACAAGGAACGCCTTGAACTGCTTACCTCAAAGGAGAGTTCATCCGCTGCCTGGGCAACGTATCTCTTAATAGCATGGGCAGCAGCAATAGCTGGAACATTCACAGGTGCCACCTCATGGTCTAGCAGGGGCTTCCCCTTGTTCTCAGCCTGAAACAGAGAGCACAGGCCACGGTGAGGAGCTGGGAACCAACAAGGAGGATTTCAAGGTGAGGAGCACATCTGCAGAGAAAGCTGCAGGAAATGCACTCGGTCCTTATCATGGGCACTTCAGAAGGAACTGCAAGTCTAATAACGGCTGTTTCTCTCCCTGGTGTGCAGCAGGCACACGCCAGGCAATGCAAAGATGCATCTCTCCCCATCCAGACTAATCAGCAATGGCACTGACGCAGACAGGTGGCCTTGTGTATTTTGCCACATCCTTTCCTGCGCTCTTTGTGCAGGAAGGCTGGCTGTTTAAGATGCTAGGAGACCGTGAAGAGGGAAACCAAAGCTACGGCTGCAGTTACAAGGTGCAAACAGTGCCATTGCAAGCACCAAGCAGCTCTCTTGAGCAGTCCAACCAACAGCGAGGCCAAACAGAGCAGAGAATGATTGTTGTTTCTGCAGCCATTTCAAGGGAAAAGTCAGTAGAGGACAAACACAACACCCGAGATGGCTCTGGTACTTTTATAAACTTGCCACTCTTGCACTACTGTCTTGCCACAGAGGAGCTCTCTTGGAAAGCAGGAGAGCACATCTGCGGCTCACTCTGCTGGCTGCAGTCAGGGAACAAAGACCAATCAGAGCTTCATACTCTACCTCTGTCCATGCCAGGTCAGGCCCACAGCTGATCTCGCTGCACGCCACAGCCATCAGCGTAGGTGTGACAAGCTGGAACTGAAAAGAAACACACTTTTATTTTCTCTGTTCACATCTCTGCTGTGCTCCCTACAGCTGTCGGGCACACTCACACAGCCCAAGCACGCCTGCTGGTGTCCCTGGTGATGCTGTGCAGCTCTGCACAAGCTGGGGCTGGGACTCTTTGCCTAAGGGATTGGTTTCCTGTAGACCAGCTGGTCACAGCACCACAGACAGCATCCTTCTGAGGGCTGAGCTGCAGAGCACGTGGAGAAAACCCACACGTGACCAGCGTCCCATCAAAGCTGGATGAGGCTGTGTTACTAAACACGGGGCGTCACGGGCTGCTAAAGCATGTGGGGGGACAAAGCATGGCAGGTACCTGGCAAGAGATCAGAACGAGGGAGAGAAATCTCACGAATCCGCAGCCGTTCCTTGTCACTTTGCTCTGATCTTCCACGAGCAAAAGCTGCAGCAGGGAAGCAGGCAGAGGGTGGAGAGAGGAGAGAGAAAGAGCAGGTCAGTTTGCTTCCACGGTTTAGCAAAGACTACAAGGGAAAAACCAAAATCTGCCCTCCCTCAACTTAAAAACTTAAGTTTTCAACTTAAAACCATTTCCCCTTGACCTGCTGATATCTACCCTTTCAAAGAGTTGATTCCCCTCCTCTTTTTAGGCTCCCTTTAGGTACTGAAGGCTGCCATGAGGTCACCCCACTGCCTTCTTTTCTCCAGGCTGAACAAGCCCAGCTCCCTCAGCCTGTCTTTGCAGGGGAGGTGCTCCAGTCCCCTGATCATCTCTGTGGCTCGCCTCTGGACCCTCTCCAACAGCTCCCTGTCTTTCTGGACACTGTACTGCAGCTGGGGCCTCACAAGAGCAGAGCAGGGGGGGACGATCACCTCCCTGTCCCTCATGGCCACCCCTCTGCTGATGGAGATAATGTGATCCTATGAGCTCCGCCAGCCAGCAGTTCTCAGCACTCACTGTCCCCCCGTCTCTCCCACACTGTCTCAGCTTACCTACAAGGTGCTGCACAGGACGGTGTGAAGACAAAGGGACGCAGTCGGTGCACAAGTGCAACAAGCGAGCTGCTCAGTCAGAGCTCCAGCGCTCCAATGAAGGGACGCAGCACGCACTGCTCCTCCCCTCATTCTAGCCCTTATGACATCACTGAGGGCCACCAGGCTGCTCCACCACGACGCACAGGGTGGGGAGGCAAGACCAGTCACAAGGGCAGAAGATTCCAACAGCCCAGCCCAACGTTCTGGAATCAGGGGCTGCTTGGAATTCTACCCCAGCCAAATCCTGGAGAAGCTGGCACGGGGTCGTCATGACCAAAGCGCAGGACCTGGCGCTTGCTCTTGTTGAGCCTCGCACAACTGGCCTCAGTGCATCCCTCTGGAGGGCCTTCCTGCCCTCAGCCAGATGGACGCTTCCTCCCAGCAGCGTACCTTGCAGTGCTGGGCCCATGTCAAATCCACACTAGAGTGGGTTTTGTTACATTCAAGGGCATGTTGCAGCACCCATCTATTTCACCTGGAAGGAAATAAAGCAGGAGATGGGAGAAACACAGAACTACTGCCAGACTGCTTTATCCCTTTCTTAGCCCAACTTCCCTTGCCTCATCCCCTACCCCAACTCCTGGATGATGCCCACGGGCTGATAGTTGGATCTCAAGTCCATAGGACTCCTTTCACAGGGCTCCATCAAAAAGGCTGTCACACTTGTTCCGTACACTCACACTGACCCAGCAGTGGTATCACAGTCACTTAACACACACACAACAACCAAACCCCGAGCATGCACATCCCTTCCTGCGTGACTGCAGCCCACAGCTCCCCTTCACACCTCCGTGGATCTCTGGTGTTTTACACGGATGCAGCCTCGCTGCAGCTCCGTGGCTGTCACACAAGGCCTGCAGGACCTCTTTCTCTGCAAACCCCGTCTGCAGGCATTGGTTCACGAGGTTCACCTCCTGCCCTCCTGAGCAAAAACAAGCACTAAGAACAAGAGCAAAGCATGCTGGACTCGACCTGGCTGGATCCCCAACCCTCAGTCCTGTCAGACGGACCCTGGTGTGGAGACTCATCCCCAAAGCCTGGCTGGACATCAGCACAGGCATCATTCTTCAAACGCCCCATCCAAGCAGCAAGGGATCAAAGCGTTGGCACAGCTGAAACAGAAATGCTGTGTGAGTTTCCTGTTAGCACTGAGCAGGAACAAATCTACCGCTGAGCAGCAGGATGTGAGACAAGCAGCAGAAGACACCCAACCTGCAGAACCAGCTCGTTTGGGGTCGGTCCAGATGTTTGTCTGCTCCCTTCCCTGGCCCAGGCCAAGCTTGTGAGCTGCTCCTCCTTTGTGCAGGGGGAAATGGTGCAGATGCCATGTGGTGGCTATGCACAGCGTGCCTTGGACTTGCTTTTCCTCTCTCCATCTGCCATTAGCAAACAGCATCTCCAGCCTGCAGAGATCACTGAGTCCAACCCCTGCACAACAGTGAAAAAAAAGATATGATAAGGGGTACTTAAAGCACAGCATCTGTAATCAGATCAGACTCCTGCACTGTGAAGACTTCCATGAGTATTCCTGCAGAGTGCATCACTTAGTCTCTCTTTAGCCTTGTGTTCATGGTTTTCCTGTAAGAGCTTGTCTAAACACTGCCTATAATCGTGGTTATGCTAGAAGCATTTGGATTTATTGATCCTCAGTGTGATTTCAGTAACAAATCCAGATGTTTTTTTGTTAGGGACAGCTTTCAATTTCTCAACTGAAATTTCAATATTGCATTAGGTGTTGACAACCACGGGGCTGCAGTACAGAGAATTACAGGGAGATTAATTTCTCCATCTCCATTCTCCTAGACATTTATGATTACAGTGATGTAGTTATATACAAAGTTGCAAGATACCAAAGCTAGAATAACCTCTTGGTGCAGCAGGATGTCTGGAGCCCAAGTGCAGAGTCTCAGTGTTGCAAAGCCTTGAAGAGGTGCACCGTATGTGCTGGGGCTGATGACACAGACACTGGAGCAAGGCCAGTGTGATGTTAGAAACTTGACCAGCAGCTGATCTGTTGTCAGCCATTTCTGGACACAAACGGGATCTGGTCGACTTAGGACATGACCTTTGGGCTGGAGAGCAACTCCCCGAGGAATCACACAGCCACTGCAGACCGTTGGCAAGAACCCCATACCAAAACAGCTCATCTGCAATCAGTTTTTAATCTGTGCAGCAGTGATTGGAACAGGCGCACGCTCTCTGCAATTGCAGGAATGTTCACAAGTGGAATGGACATCACCTGTGTGCTCCAGCTCTTCTGTGTGCATGCTAGGAGCAGTGATCCCCCTGCACCCAGGGCTGCAATAAAGTCATGTTGGGTTTCTAACCTGCCAACCAGCAGCCCAGGCTGCCCAGAGCCACATCCAGCCTGGCCTTGGATGCCTGCAGGGATGGGGCATCCACAGCCTGTCTGGGCAACCTGTTCCAGTGCCTCACCACCCTCTGGCTGAAAAACTTCCTCCTCACATCCAACCTAAACCTCAACACCCCCCGTCTCAGTTTAAAGCCATTCCCCACTTGTCCCATCACTGTCCACCATCCAAAACAAAACACCTCGGCTGTTCAACACTGAAAGAGCAAAATAACCCACAGCTCTTACTTCCACTGTATGCATTTAATTCCAAACTTAAGGTCACAGGTTAATTACTCAGGTGATCCTTCCTGACAGAAGAACTACTCGTAGCGATGTGTAGGAGTAAGGAACAGTTTGAAAAGGTCATGGACATATCAGAACTTGCAGCATTTATCTTAATAGATGCCTACATTGCAAAGCATTTTGTAAAACACACGTTAGAAGTACTGTGCATTGGATTACACTATATCAAACTCTAAGTAACAATACAGGTTGCTTTTAAATCTACACTTACATGTTTTCTTCTAACTCCTTGATAACATTCCTTACTACCTTCAGTTTTACAGCCAAAGCAGTGTTTGAGCTGGTAATGTACTCTTGAACAGCACTGCTGCCTTTAACATTTGTATGTTTAGATCTGAAAAGAGAATTTGGTCATTATTTCATGATGAGAGAATCTTATATGACAAAACAGAATTACAAAAATCTGACAATACTGTAAAATGCCAGTGTAAGAATGTTGCTTTGATTTTTTTTTTCTTTTTTTTTTCTTCTTTTATCTTTTTCATCTTTTTTTTTTTTTTTTTTTTTTTAAATGGTGAGTGTACCATTAATTCAAGACAAGAATTTTGTTTGTAAGTCGATCTCTATAACTTATCTTGGCATCATTCTGGAGGATGAAGTAGATACATGGAATTTGGCACTGGCTCCCCAGGGCAGTGGTTTGGCACTGAGCTGACAAAGGCCAAAGAGCATTTGCACAATGCTCTCAGACACAGGGCTTGACCCATAGGAGGTCCGGTGTGGAACCAGGAGGTGGAATACATGATCCTCGAGGTCCCTTCCAAATACAGATATTCCATGATCCTCTAATACTTATATTCCCAAGTCCTGTACGCAGTGCTCAGGTGCTTAATTGAAAGGTTCCATGAAACAGTGAGGTATCTATGTCCCTTTACCACTCAGTTATTCAATTTGCCACATGGATCTTTTATCCAGTCACATTAAAAAAACACTCAAAGTGTTTCCTTCAGTCTTCCATTCTGATAGAGCTTTCTGGAGCAAATAAAGAGTTGCAACTCAGAATGTCCACACCTCCCTTCCTGCACCCTGCATACTTTTTTCATTGCACTGTGATTACGTACCATTCTATTGTCACCCTCATTCTGTCATTATCTAGGCAGTTTACTGCCATTAAATTTTCCAGCAACAGATGCCCACAAGTACAGCCAGCCTGGACTTATTTCCAATACTTATCTTTGTCCTGATGTCCTTGTAGGAGCTGGGACATTTCTCCATCTCAGCAGCAGAGGGCAGGAGGGGTCCAAGGTGAGGGCACGCTCTCCTCTATTTTTCTGGCACTCAAAGACAAAGGGAACAAGAAAACCAGATGTGTTTCCCTGCCCATGGCAAACACCAGCCTTTCCATCCTTACAGTCCTTCCTTCCATCAGCAGAGACATTTTGCTTTCTTGTGCCACTTCATCCCTCTAGCATCTGGCATTCTAACAAAAATGTAATGTAACACAGGAATTTTAATATTTTCACATTAAATGTCAGAATTAGAACCTTAAATTTACCAAATATTTAAAACGTTCAACCCAGTGAGAAGTGAATTGATGTTGTATTTAGCATTCAGATAAGAACTTGTAAAGGAAGTAAAAAGTGCTGCTCTAATAAACTATAGTCTCATTGTCAAGCCTTGCACTGTCTCAGCAGATTATTACAGAATGTTCATTCAAGCAGGAATTAAGAGATGCGTCTGAATTGATAACAACAACGAGTAATTAAGAAAGCTTGACTGCAGTCTGCTTGAGGATTCCAGTCTGAAGTGTGTTCCACCTGATGACAACTGGGAATGTCTTTCTCTCACCATTAGAACCATTGCACCTCTGACTAAACACATAGCTAATCACCACTGAAAACCTAGGTGCAATTTCTGCAGTGCACAGACCAACTACGTGTTGATTAACATTCAGAGAGATTGTGCAGGTGTCCTTTTAGGAACTGGCCTACAGTATGCTAAGAGGGATGGATGTGGGGACATTAGGATAACGTGCCCTCTGCCTTTTAAGACAGCCCCAGCAGAGCAGGTCAGCAGGCTGAAGAGCTGAGTGGGTCACCAGGGCTCAGAGACTTCACTCGGCCATCTGCAAGTTGAGGGACTTCAGCCCAAGCTGCCCTTTTCCATGCAGGCAAGGAGGCCAAGAGAAGGTGGATCGGCACGGTTCTGGTGCAGACAGGGGCTGCAGTGTGAGCAGGCCTACACAGACAAGGCTGTGCCCACACAGAGTGACAGCAGCTTTCGCTGTGAGCAGATTCCCAGGGGGCCTGAGCCATGGCAGTTCTTGATGGCAGCATGTTCCAATCAGCCCTGGAAGTCTTCTCTGGACGTCTGTCGCATTCTGGAATCCACACTGAGGACGCAGTCGCTGTGTCAGAGCAGCTGGCAGAGTCACGGGGAACCGTGACGTAGTTGGCCCAGGGAGCAACAACAAGGCCTGCACTGCTCAGCCAGCCCAGGCCAAAGGGGAGCACGAGAGAGAGCAGAGGAGAGAGGGGGGGAAAGAGGGCCAGGAAGGAAAGGCCTGTGCCTGAATGGACGTGTAGCAGCAGCTGCTGACAGCAAACTCGGTGATGGCAGGGGCACAGCAGAGCAGTGCAATGCTGGCAGCTTCCTGTGTCTTTCACACAGGCACTGCAGACATGGCCAGCACTGGGAGATCAGCAGAACTGCTGCACACCTCTGCCAGCCCAGGCCAGAGGAGTGCAGAACAGTGAGCTGCTGCTGAGGGGAGAGAGGATGGCCTGAGAGCTGACCTGAGAGGCAGGGCTGGCTGTGTTACAGCAGCCTCTGTGTCCTCCTCCTGTGTCTGTGAGGGCCAGAGGGCCAGAAGAGAACATGCCCAGACAACGAAGCCCTGCTGTCCTCTGCTGCTCAGCTGGAGAGATGTTCCGCCTTCCTGAAGGACGCTGATCCAAAGGGAAGGAATCAAAGGAAGTCCAGGCTGGCTGTCCTTGTGGGCATCAGCTGCTGGCAGCTGCCTCTGTGCTGCCATGGGCAGGGCACAGCACACACAGTGTTTGCAGTTCCCTGTGTGACACTGGCCCTGGTGACCTGACAGCCATAGGGAGACAAGAGAAAGAGCTGCCTCCCTCTGCCAGATGAGGCAAAGGTGAGAATCCCAGAATCACAGCATGGCCCGGGTTGGAAAGGAGCTCAAGGTTCATGAATCTCCAACCCTTGGCTCTCCAAGGGTGCACAGGGGGCTTTGTTCTCCCTGTGGTGCAGCTTCAGTGCCAACTCACAGCTGAGCTGGTTGGCACACTGTGACAGCCTGCCGCTCTGAAGCTCTTGGGGCAGTGCTCAGTTCTTTCTGAAGTACTCTGGAAAATGCTGCTTCTCCTTCAAGTCAATGTCTGTTTCCAGACAGACGTCTTTTTCTCCTTTGTACACATAAACAGTATCTTGGTAACTCCCTGGCACAGTGCTCAGAAGTGATACTTCTGGAAGCACGTCAGAGAAAAGTGGCCTTGTCCCAGTGGACTTTCAGAGCAGATGAGAACAAGTCTTGGTTGACGGCTTTCTTCTGCTTCTGGAACTGCACAGGCAGGTTGTGTGTTGTCATACTTTATGCCAGAGTGCCAAACTGAAGCAGTTTCTGCAACTTCTTTTTTTCATACTTGTCACTCTTTGCTATTTCTGAGACCTTAACTTAGTCATTTTTAATGCGCTCTCATCTAAACTACTGAGTCCTCCAGTGTCAGTGTTGTATGAATCAGGACTGTGGGATTTCATCAGTGAAAGGATTCTGCTCTAATGACTGTCATTCTAAAGCTGATATTGTTTCTACCGCATCAGGCTTGCATGAAGCATCTTTGATCAACAGAGAAATCAGAAAAATTGCTTTTCCTATTGCAGTTTCCTTTTAACTAGTGATGAAAGCTGTCAGTTTATTTTTGGCACCAGAAATCCTGGGATGCAACCAGGTTAGATAAGAAGTGAAACTGAGTGCACAGTAAAGGAACACAGATGAGATAGCATCACACAGCTCTGGAAAAGATGTTCCAGCTCTGTGTCTACCTACACCTTCAGGAGATGAAAAGTACTGGCTTACTGAGGTGTCCTGGGTTGCAGGTTCTGTTAATCTCCATTTTTGGAAGAGCTGCTTGCAGTAAATACCTTGTAAGGTGAATGAGCTTGATAGAATTAGGGTGTGAAAGAGATGGATTTGCTGTTTCCCTGAAGGTGCAGGAGTATTGCTGTGCCTACAGTCAGTAAACAAGGCAGAAATCACTGTGTTCCTCAGAATGAAAAGCAAAAGAATAAAAATCTTTTTGGGAGTGACAGCACGCCTGAATGAAGCACAAATCTAAACATTTAAAATAAGGGCTAGTGTCAGAGGGACTTGCAGTACTTCTCGTGAAGAAATATTTGATGCTTCTTTAGGAAAGTCATCCTAACAAAAGTGTACTGATGTCTTTGCTGAGGATTTCCTTGGTTCCAGCCTGAAGGTGTGCGCAGGCATGAGCAGGCAGTGCTGAGCTGCAGGTGAGTGCCTGTGTCCCACAGCAGGAAACCCGTGGATGTCTTCAGGGGTTTGAAATGGGCAGAGCTGTAAAACCTGCAGGCTTTCACTGAAATTGTCCTCTGCTTTATTTTGTAATCTTAGTTTCACCAATGCTTTCCAATATGATTTTCATATGAATGCAGATACATGGGATAGGATTTAAAGTTTTTATGGTGCTGCTGTATAATTTTCTGTGGTCATCATAAGCCAATAAAAAAAATAAATGGTAATCAGGCAATCTATTAACAACCTGTGGCACGTGTCAAAACAATGAAATTCCTTGCAGGAAGACAATATTGCTATATAATAATGTGGCTATCCAAAACTGTTAATTATACTTGATGAGCTGGAGATAATCCTGAAATGGGGGACTTTGATCTTAGCCAAGAATAATAAAACTTATTATCATTCTTAAATTGGCAGCTGCTATCAAAAGCCTGTGTCTTATTTCCCTTTCAGTAACACTGGCTAAATCAGAGAAACTGATAAAAGAATTTCATGATTGCAGCTTAGGGATTCTTTCCCACTTGACCAGAAGTAATCAATGTCCAAAAATGTCTGTAAATACTTTTTCTATCTTATTTTGCCAGATGTATTGATATTTGAGAAGAATGGCAAAAACATTTTGCGTACATAGATAAGCAATGCAAATTTGCTGGATTATTTTAGAGAAAAAAGCTCCGGTTATCTGATCATTTCCATACAGAAATAAGATTTACAGTAAAATTCTCATTATTATTATTCAAGCATGAATAAGTTCAAAAAAGAGATGTGGGAAATGTTGTTTCAATTCCAGGTGATTGTAGGAAGGACTGTCAGGATGGAAAGGCTAGTGTCTGCCATGGGCAAAGAAACACTTCTGGTTTTCATGTTCCCTTTGTCTTTGACTGCAAGAGGCCATGAGGAGAGTGTGCCCTAAACTTGGACCCTATTTGACCATTGCAGCAGAGATGGAGAAGTGTTCAACCTTCTAGAAGGACTTCAGGACAAAGATATGTAATGAAAATAAGTCCAGATTGGCTGTCCTTGTGGGCATCAGCTGCTGCCATCTGCATAGTTGTTGCTATGGGAATGGCAGAACAGCTGGAATGTTGCATTTCCTTGTGTGACACAAGCACTGGTGAATTCAAAGCCAGAGGGGTATATTAGAAAGAGCATCACCTCCCTGCCAGATTAGGAAAAGGTGAGTGGGATGTTGTTTCAATTAGTGCAGATGGCAGGAAGGACTGTAAGGATGGAAAGGCTGGTGTTTGCCATGGGCAGGAAAACACATCTGGTTTTCATTTTGTCTTTCTCTTTGAGTGCCAGATAAACAGGGGAGAATGTGGCTCACCTTGGATTCCTCCTGCCCTCTTCTGCTGAGAGGGAGAAATGTCCAATCTTCTAGAAGGACATCAGGACAAAGATATGTAATGAAAATAAGTCCAGGCTGGCTGTCCTTGTGGGCATCAGCTGCTGGCATCTGCATTGCTGCTGCCATGAGCATGGCACAGCAGGTAAAAGATTGCTTTTCCTTGTGTGACACAGGAGCTCTTGACTTGAAAGCAAGAGGGATGCAATAGAAAGAGCTGCAACCTCTGCCAGACATGGCAAAGTGAGTGGGATGTTGTTTCAATTAGTGCTGATGTCAGGAAGGACTGTAAGGATGGAAAGGCTGGTGTTTGCCATGGGCTGGGAAACACATCTGGTTTTCATTTTCTCTTTCTCTTTCAGTGCCAGATAAACATGGGATAGTTTGCCCTCAACTTGGAACTCTCCTGCCCTCTGCTGCTGAGAGGGAGAAATGTCCAATCTTCTAGAAGGACATCAGGACAAAGATATGTAATGAAAATAAGTCCAGGCTGGCTGTCCTTGTGGGCATCAGCTGCTGGCATCTGCATTGCTGCTGCCATGAGCATGGCACAGCAGGTAAATGATTGCTTTTCCTTGTGTGACACAGGAGCTCTTGACTTGAAAGCTAGAGGGATGCAATAGAAAGAGCTGCAACCTCTGCCAGACATGGCAAAGGTGAGTGGGATGTTGTTTCAATTATTGCTGAAGTCAGGAAGACTGTAAGGATGGAAAGGCTGGTGTTTGCCATGGGCTGGGAAACACATCTGGTTTTCATTTTCTCTTTCTCTTTGAGTGCCAGATAAAGAGCAGAGTGTGCCCTCAACTTGGACCCCTCCTGCCCTCTTCTGCTGAGATGGAGAAATGTTCCAGCTTGTAGAAGGACATCAGGACAAAGATGTGTAATGAAAATAAGTCCAGGCTGGCTGTCCTTGTGGGCATCAGCTGCTGGCATCTGCATTGCTGCTGCCATGAGCATGGCAAAGCAGGTAAAAGATTGCTTTTCCTTGTGTGACACAGGAGCTCTTGACTTGAAAGCAAGAGGGATGCAATAGAAAGAGCTGCAACCTCTGGCAGACATGGCAAGGGTGAGAGGGATGTTGTTTCAATTAGTGCTGATGTCAGGAGGACTGTAAGGATGGAAAGGCTGGTGTTTGCCATGGGCAGTGAAACACATCTGGTTTTCATTTTCTCTTTCTCTTTGAGTGCCAGATAAACATGGGATAGTTTGCCCTCACCTTGGACCCCTCCTACCCTCTTCTGCTGAAATGGAGAAATGTTCCAGCTTCTAGAAGGACATCAGGACAAAGATATGTAATGAAAATAAGTCCAGGCTGGCTGTCCTTGTGGGCATCAGCTGCTGGCATCTGCATTGCTGCTGCCATGAGCATGGCACAGCAGGTAAAAGATTGCTTTTCCTTGTGTGACACAGGAGCTCTTGACTTGAAAGCTAGAGGGATGCAATAGAAAGAGTTGCAACCTCTGCCAGACATGGCAAAGGTGAGTGGGATGTTGTTTCAGTTGCTGCTGATGTCAGGAAGGACTGTAAGGATGGAAAGGCTGGTGTTTGCCATGGGCTGGGAAACACATCTTGTTTTCATCTTCTCTTTGTGTGCCAGATAAAGAGCAGAGTGTGCCCTCACCTTGGACCCCTCCTGCCCTCTTCTGCTGAGATGGAGAAATGTTCCAGCTTGTAGAAGGACATCAGGACAAAGATATGTAATGTAAATAAGTCCAGGCTGGCTGTCCTTGTGGGCATCAGCTGCTGGCATCTGCATTGCTGCTGCCATGAGCATGGAAAAGCAGCTAAAAGATTGCGTTTCCTTGTGTGACACAGGAGCTCTTGACTTGAAAGCTAGAGGGATGCAATAGAAAGAGCTGCAACCTCTGCCAGACATGGCAAAGGTGAGTGGGATGTTGTTTCAATTAGTGCTGATGTCAGGAAGGACTGTAAGGATGGAAAGGCTGGTGTTTGCCATGGGCAGTGAAACACATCTGGTTTTCATTTTCTCTTTCTCTTTGAGTGCCAGATAAAGAGCAGAGTGTGCCCTCACCTTGGACCCCTCCTGCCCTCTTCTGCTGAAATGGAGAAATGTTCCAGCTTCTAGAAGGACATCAGGACAAAGATATGTAATGAAAATAAGTCCAGGCTGGCTGTCCTTGTGGGCATCAGATGCTGGCATCTGCATTGCTGCTGCCATGAGCATGGCACAGCAGGTAAATGATTGCTTTTCCTTGTGTGACACAGGAGCTCTTGACTTGAAAGCAAGTGGGATGCAATAGAAAGAGCTGCAACCTCTGCCAGACATGGCAAAGGTGAGTGGGATGTTGTTTCAATTATTGCTGAAGTCAGGAAGACTGTAAGGATGGAAAGGCTGGTGTTTGCCATGGGCTGGGAAACACATCTGGTTTTCATTTTCTCTTTGTCTTTGTGTGCCAGAAAAAGAGGAGAGTGTGCCCTCAACTTGGACCCCTCCTGCCCTCTTCTGCTGAGATGGAGAAATGTTCCAGCTTGTAGAAGGACATCAGGACAAAGATATGTAATGAAAATAAGTCCAGGCTGGCTGTCCTTGTGGGCATCAGCTGCTGGCATCTGCATTGCTGCTGCCATGAGCATGGCAAAGCAGGTAAAAGATTGCTTTTCCTTGTGTGACACAGGAGCTCTTGACTTGAAAGCAAGAGGGATGCAATAGAAAGAGCTGCAACCTCTGGCAGACATGGCAAAGGTGAGTGGGATGTTGTTTCAATTAGTGCTGATGTCAGGAAGGACTGTAAGGATGGAAAGGCTGGTGTTTGCCATGGGCAGTGAAACACATCTGGTTTTCATTTTCTCTTTCTCTTTGAGTGCCAGATAAACATGGGATAGTTTGCCCTCACCTTGGACCCCTCCTACCCTCTTCTGCTGAAATGGAGAAATGTTCCAGCTTCTAGAAGGACATCAGGACAAAGATGTGTAATGAAAATAAGTCCAGGCTGGCTGTCCTTGTGGGCATCAGCTGCTGGCATCTGCATTGCTGCTGCCATGAGCATGGCAAAGCAGCTAAAAGATTGCGTTTCCTTGTGTGACACAGGAGCTCTTGACTTGAAAGCTAGAGGGATGCAATAGAAAGAGCTGCAACCTCTGCCAGACATGGCAAAGGTGAGTGGGATGTTGTTTCAATTAGTGCTGATGTCAGGAAGGACTGTAAGGATGGAAAGGCTGGTGTTTGCCATGGGCTTGGAGACACATCTTGTTTTCATTTTCTCTTTCTCTTTGAGTGCCAGATAAAGAGCAGAGTGTGCCCTCACCTTGGACCCCTCCTGCCCTCTTCTGCTGAAATGGAGAAATGTTCCAGCTTCTAGAAGGACATCAGGACAAAGATATGTAATGAAAATAAGTCCAGGCTGGCTGTCCTTGTGGGAATCAGCTGCTGGCATCTGCATTGCTGCTGCCATGAGCATGGCACAGCAGGTAAAAGATTGCTTTTCCTTGTGTGACACAGGAGCTCTTGACTTGAAAGCAAGAGGGATGCAATAGAAAGAGCTGCAACCTCTGCCAGACATGGCAAAGGTGAGTGGGATGTTGTTTCAATTAGTGCAGATGTCAGGAAGGACTGTAAGGATGGAAAGTCTGGTGTTTGCCATGGGCTGGGAAACACATCTGGTTTTCATCTTCTCTTTGTCTTTGTGTGCCAGAAAAAGAGGAGAGTGTGCCCTAACCTTGGACCCCTCCTGCCCTCTTCTGCTGAGATGGAGAAATGTTCCAGCTTGTAGAAGGACATCAGGACAAAGATATGTAATGAAAATAAGTCCAGGCTGGCTGTCCTTGTGGGCATCAGCTGCTGGCATCTGCATTGCTGCTGCCATGAGCATGGCAAAGCAGCTAAAAGATTGCGTTTCCTTGTGTGACACAGGAGCTCTTGACTTGAAAGCAAGAGGGATGCAATAGAATGAGCTGCAACCTCTGCCAGACATTGCAAAGTTGAGTGGGATGTTGTTTCAATTAGTGCTGATGTCAGGAGGACTGTAAGGATGGAAAGGCTGGTGTTTGCCATGGGCAGTGAAACACATCTGGTTTTCATTTTCTCTTTCTCTTTGAGTGCCAGATAAACATGGGATAGTTTGCCCTCACCTTGGACCCCTCCTACCCTCTTCTGCTGAAATGGAGAAATGTTCCAGCTTGTAGAAGGACATCAGGACAAAGATATGTAATGTAAATAAGTCCAGGCTGGCTGTCCTTGTGGGCATCAGCTGCTGGCATCTGCATTGCTGCTGCCTAGAGCATGGCACAGCAGGTAAAAGATTGCTTTTCCTTGTGTGACACAGGAGCTCTTGACTTGAAAGCTAGAGGGATGCAATAGAAAGAGCTGCAACCTCTGCCAGAGATGGCAAAGGTGAGTGGGATGTTGTTTCAGTTGCTGCTGATGTCAGGAAGGACTGTAAGGATGGAAAGGCTGGTGTTTGCCATGGGCTGGGAAACACATCTGGTTTTCATCTTCACTTTGTCTTTGTGTGCTAGAAAAAGAGGAGAGTGTGCCCTAACCTTGGACCCCTCCTGCCCTCTTCTGCTGAGATGGAGAAATGTTCCAGCTTCTAGAAGGACATCAGGACAAAGATATGTAATGAAAATAAGTCCAGGCTGGCTGTCCTTGTGGGCATCAGCTGCTGGCATCTGCATTGCTGCTGCCATGAGCATGGCAAAGCAGGTAAAAGATTGCGTTTCCTTGTGTGACACAGGAGCTCTTGACTTGAAAGCTAGAGGGATGCAATAGAAAGAGCTGCAACCTCTGCCAGACATGGCAAGGGTGAGTGGGATGTTGTTTCCATTGCTGATGATGTCAGGAAGGATTGTAAGGATGGAGAGGCTGGTGTTTGCCATGGGCAGGGAAACACATCTTGTTTTCATTTTCTCTTTCTCTTTGAGTGCCAGATAAACATGGGATAGTTTGCCCTCACCTTGGACCCCTCTTGCCCTCTTCTGCTGAGATGGAGAAATGTTCCAGCTTGTAGAAGGACATCAGGACAAAGATATGTAATGAAAATAAGTCCAGGCTGGCTGTCCTTGTGGGCATCAGCTGCTGGCATCTGCATTGCTGCTGCCATGAGCATGGCACAGCAGCTAAAAGATTGCGTTTCCTTGTGTGACACAGGAGCTCTTGACTTGAAAGCTAGAGGGATGCAATAGAAAGAGCTGCAACCTCTGCCAGACATGGCAAAGGTGAGTGGGATGTTGTTTCACTTATTGCTGAAGTCAGGAAGACTGTAAGGATGGAAAGCCTGGTGTTTGCCATGGGCTGGGAAACACATCTTTTTTTCATCTTCTCTTTGTGTGCCAGAAAAAGAGCAGAGTGTGCCCTAACCCTGGACCCCTCCTGCCCTCTTCTGCTGAGATGGAGAAATGTTCCAGCTTGTAGAAGGACATCAGGACAAGGATATGTAATGAAAATAAGTCCAGGCTGGCTGTGCTTGTGGGCATCAGCTGCTGGCATCTGCATTGCTGCTGCCATGAGCATGGCAAAGCAGGTAAAAGATGGCTTTTCCTTGTGTGACACAGGAGCTCTTGACTTGAAAGCAAGAGGGATGCAATAGAAAGAGCTGCAACCTCTGCCAGACATGGCAAAGGTGAGTGGGATGTTGTTTCAATTAGTGCTGATGTCAGGATGGACTGTAAGGATGGAAAGGCTGGTGTTTGCCATGGGCTGGGAAACACATCTGGTTTTCATTTTCTCTTTCTCTTTGAGTGCCAGATAAAGAGCAGAGTGTGCCCTCACCTTGGACCCATCCTGCCCTCTTCTGCTGAAATGGAGAAATGTTCCAGCTTCTAGAAGGACATCAGGGCAAAGATATGTAATGAAAATAAGTCCAGGCTGGCTGTCCTTGTGGGCATCAGCTGCTGGCATCTGCATTGCTGCTGCCATGAGCATGGCAAAGCAGGTAAAAGATTGCTTTTCCTTGAGTGACACAGGAGCTCTTGACTTGACAGCTAGAGGGATGCAATAGAAAGAGCTGCAACCTCTGCCAGACATGGCAAAGGTGAGTGGGATGTTGTTTCAATTAGTGCTGATGTCAGGAGGACTGTAAGGATGGAAAGGCTGGTGTTTGCCATGGGCTTGGAAACACATCTGGTTTTCATTTGCTCTTTCTCTTTGAGTGCCAGATAAACATGGGATAGTTTGCCCTCACCTTGGACCCCTCCTACCCTCTTCTGCTGAAATGGAGAAATGTTCCAGCTTCTAGAAGGACATCAGGACAAAGATATATAATGTAAATAAGTCCAGGCTGGCTGTCCTTGTGGGCATCAGCTGCTGGCATCTGCATTGCTGCTGCCTAGAGCATGGCACAGCAGGTAAAAGATTGCTTTTCCTTGTGTGACACAGGAGCTCTTGACTTGAAAGCTAGAGGGATGCAATAGAAAGAGCTGCAACCTCTGCCAGAGATGGCAAAGGTGAGTGGGATGTTGTTTCAGTTGCTGCTGATGTCAGGAAGGACTGTAAGGATGGAAAGGCTGGTGTTTGCCATGGGCTGGGAAACACATCTGGTTTTCATCTTCACTTTGTCTTTGTGTGCTAGAAAAAGAGGAGAGTGTGCCCTAACCTTGGACCCCTCCTGCCCTCTTCTGCTGAGATGGAGAAATGTTCCAGCTTCTAGAAGGACATCAGGACAAAGATATGTAATGAAAATAAGTCCAGGCTGGCTGTCCTTGTGGGCATCAGCTGCTGGCATCTGCATTGCTGCTGCCATGAGCATGGCAAAGCAGGTAAAAGATTGCGTTTCCTTGTGTGACACAGGAGCTCTTGACTTGAAAGCTAGAGGGATGCAATAGAAAGAGCTGCAACCTCTGCCAGACATGGCAAGGGTGAGTGGGATGTTGTTTCCATTGCTGATGATGTCAGGAAGGATTGTAAGGATGGAGAGGCTGGTGTTTGCCATGGGCAGGGAAACACATCTTGTTTTCATTTTCTCTTTCTCTTTGAGTGCCAGATAAACATGGGATAGTTTGCCCTCACCTTGGACCCCTCTTGCCCTCTTCTGCTGAGATGGAGAAATGTTCCAGCTTGTAGAAGGACATCAGGACAAAGATATGTAATGAAAATAAGTCCAGGCTGGCTGTCCTTGTGGGCATCAGCTGCTGGCATCTGCATTGCTGCTGCCATGAGCATGGCACAGCAGCTAAAAGATTGCGTTTCCTTGTGTGACACAGGAGCTCTTGACTTGAAAGCTAGAGGGATGCAATAGAAAGAGCTGCAACCTCTGCCAGACATGGCAAAGGTGAGTGGGATGTTGTTTCACTTATTGCTGAAGTCAGGAAGACTGTAAGGATGGAAAGCCTGGTGTTTGCCATGGGCTGGGAAACACATCTTTTTTTCATCTTCTCTTTGTGTGCCAGAAAAAGAGCAGAGTGTGCCCTAACCCTGGACCCCTCCTGCCCTCTTCTGCTGAGATGGAGAAATGTTCCAGCTTGTAGAAGGACATCAGGACAAGGATATGTAATGAAAATAAGTCCAGGCTGGCTGTGCTTGTGGGCATCAGCTGCTGGCATCTGCATTGCTGCTGCCATGAGCATGGCAAAGCAGGTAAAAGATGGCTTTTCCTTGTGTGACACAGGAGCTCTTGACTTGAAAGCAAGAGGGATGCAATAGAAAGAGCTGCAACCTCTGCCAGACATGGCAAAGGTGAGTGGGATGTTGTTTCAATTAGTGCTGATGTCAGGATGGACTGTAAGGATGGAAAGGCTGGTGTTTGCCATGGGCTGGGAAACACATCTGGTTTTCATTTTCTCTTTCTCTTTGAGTGCCAGATAAAGAGCAGAGTGTGCCCTCACCTTGGACCCATCCTGCCCTCTTCTGCTGAAATGGAGAAATGTTCCAGCTTCTAGAAGGACATCAGGGCAAAGATATGTAATGAAAATAAGTCCAGGCTGGCTGTCCTTGTGGGCATCAGCTGCTGGCATCTGCATTGCTGCTGCCATGAGCATGGCAAAGCAGGTAAAAGATTGCTTTTCCTTGAGTGACACAGGAGCTCTTGACTTGACAGCTAGAGGGATGCAATAGAAAGAGCTGCAACCTCTGCCAGACATGGCAAAGGTGAGTGGGATGTTGTTTCAATTAGTGCTGATGTCAGGAGGACTGTAAGGATGGAAAGGCTGGTGTTTGCCATGGGCTTGGAAACACATCTGGTTTTCATTTGCTCTTTCTCTTTGAGTGCCAGATAAACATGGGATAGTTTGCCCTCACCTTGGACCCCTCCTACCCTCTTCTGCTGAAATGGAGAAATGTTCCAGCTTCTAGAAGGACATCAGGACAAAGATATATAATGTAAATAAGTCCAGGCTGGCTGTCCTTGTGGGCATCAGCTGCTGGCATCTGCATTGCTGCTGCCTAGAGCATGGCACAGCAGGTAAAAGATTGCTTTTCTTTGTGTGACACAGGAGCTCTTGACTTGAAAGCTAGAGGGATGCAATAGAAAGAGCTGCAACCTCTGCCAGACATGGCAAAGGTGAGTGGGATGTTGTTTCAATTAGTGCTGATGTCAGGAGGACTGTAAGGATGGAAAGGCTGGTGTTTGCCATGGGCTTGGAAACACATCTGGTTTTCATTTGCTCTTTCTCTTTGAGTGCCAGATAAAGAGCAGAGTGTGCCCTCACCTTGGACCCATCCTGCCCTCTTCTGCTGAAATGGAGAAATGTTCCAGCTTCTAGAAGGACATCAGGACAAAGATATGTATTGAAAATAAGTCCAGGCTGGCTGTCCTTGTGGGCATCAGCTGCTGGCATCTGCATTGCTGCTGCCATGAGCATGGCACAGCAGGTAAAAGATTGCTTTTCCTTGTGTGACACAGGAGCTCTTGACTTGAAAGCAAGAGGGATGCAATAGAAAGAGCTGCAACCTCTGGCAGACATGGCAAGGGTGAGTGGGATGTTGTTTCAATTAGTGCTGATGTCAGGAGGACTGTAAGGATGGAAAGGCTGGTGTTTGCCATGGGCAGTGAAACACATCTGGTTTTCATTTTCTCTTTCTCTTTGAGTGCCAGATAAACATGGGATAGTTTGCCCTCACCTTGGACCCCTCCTACCCTCTTCTGCTGAAATGGAGAAATGTTCCAGCTTGTAGAAGGACATCAGGACAAAGATGTGTAATGAAAATAAGTCCAGGCTGGCTGTCCTTTTGGGCATCAGATGCTGGCATCTGCATTGCTGCTGCCATGAGCATGGCAAAGCAGGTAAAAGATTGCTTTTCCTTGTGTGACACAGGAGCTCTTGACTTGAAAGCTAGAGGGATGCAATAGAAAGAGCTGCAACCTCTGCCAGACAAGGCAAAGGTGAGTGGGATGTTGTTTCAGTTGCTGATGATTTCAGGAAGGACTGTAAGGATGGAAAGTCTGGTGTTTGCCATGGGCTGGGAAACACATCTGGTTTTCATCTTCTCTTTGTCTTTGTGTGCCAGAAAAAGAGGAGAGTGTGCCCTAACCTTGGACCCCTCCTGCCGTCTTCTGCTGAGATGGAGAAATGTTCCAGCTTGTAGAAGGACATCAGGACAAAGATATGTAATGAAAATAAGTCCAGGCTGGCTGTCCTTGTGGGCATCAGCTGCTGGCATCTGCATTGCTGCTGCCATGAGCATGGCAAAGCAGCTAAAAGATTGCGTTTCCTTGTGTGACACAGGAGCTCTTGACTTGAAAGCAAGAGGGATGCAATAGAATGAGCTGCAACCTCTGCCAGACATGGCAAAGGTGAGTGGGATGTTGTTTCAATTAGTGCTGATGTCAGGAAGGATTGTAAGGATGGAGAGGCTGGTGTTTGCCATGGGCTTGGAGACACATCTTGTTTTCATTTTCTCTTTCTCTTTGAGTGCCAGATAAACATGGGATAGTTTGCCCTCACCTTGGACCCCTCCTGCCCTCTTCTGCTGAAATGGAGAAATGTTCCAGCTTCTAGAAGGACATCAGGACAAAGATATGTAATGAAAATAAGTCCAGGCTGGCTGTCCTTGTGGGCATCAGCTGCTGGCATCTGCATTGCTGCTGCCATGAGCATGGCAAAGCAGGTAAAAGATTGCTTTTCCTTGAGTGACACAGGAGCTCTTCACTTGACAGCTAGAGGGATGCAATAGAAAGAGCTGCAACCTCTGCCAGACATGGCAAAGGTGAGTGGGATGTTGTTTCAATTAGTGCTGATGTCAGGAGGACTGTAAGGATGGAAAGGCTGGTGTTTGCCATGGGCTTGGAAACACATCTGGTTTTCATTTGCTCTTTCTCTTTGAGTGCCAGATAAACATGGGATAGTTTGCCCTCACCTTGGACCCCTCCTACCCTCTTCTGCTGAAATGGAGAAATGTTCCAGCTTGTAGAAGGACATCAGGAAAAAGATATATAATGTAAATAAGTCCAGGCTGGCTGTCCTTGTGGGCATCAGCTGCTGGCATCTGCATTGCTGCTGCCTAGAGCATGGCACAGCAGGTAAAAGATTGCTTTTCTTTGTGTGACACAGGAGCTCTTGACTTGAAAGCTAGAGGGATGCAATAGAAAGAGCTGCAACCTCTGCCAGACATGGCAAAGGTGAGTGGGATGTTGTTTCAATTAGTGCTGATGTCAGGAGGACTGTAAGGATGGAAAGGCTGGTGTTTGCCATGGGCTTGGAAACACATCTGGTTTTCATTTGCTCTTTCTCTTTGAGTGCCAGATAAAGAGCAGAGTGTGCCCTCACCTTGGACCCATCCTGCCCTCTTCTGCTGAAATGGAGAAATGTTCCAGCTTCTAGAAGGACATCAGGACAAAGATATGTATTGAAAATAAGTCCAGGCTGGCTGTCCTTGTGGGCATCAGCTGCTGGCATCTGCATTGCTGCTGCCATGAGCATGGCACAGCAGGTAAAAGATTGCTTTTCCTTGTGTGACACAGGAGCTCTTGACTTGAAAGCAAGAGGGATGCAATAGAAAGAGCTGCAACCTCTGGCAGACATGGCAAGGGTGAGTGGGATGTTGTATCAATTAGTGCTGATGTCAGGAGGACTGTAAGGATGGAAAGGCTGGTGTTTGCCATGGGCAGTGAAACACATCTGGTTTTCATTTTCTCTTTCTCTTTGAGTGCCAGATAAACATGGGATAGTTTGCCCTCACCTTGGACCCCTCCTACCCTCTTCTGCTGAAATGGAGAAATGTTCCAGCTTGTAGAAGGACATCAGGACAAAGATGTGTAATGAAAATAAGTCCAGGCTGGCTGTCCTTTTGGGCATCAGATGCTGGCATCTGCATTGCTGCTGCCATGAGCATGGCAAAGCAGGTAAAAGATTGCTTTTCCTTGTGTGACACAGGAGCTCTTGACTTGAAAGCTAGAGGGATGCAATAGAAAGAGCTGCAACCTCTGCCAGACAAGGCAAAGGTGAGTGGGATGTTGTTTCAGTTGCTGATGATTTCAGGAAGGACTGTAAGGATGGAAAGTCTGGTGTTTGCCATGGGCTGGGAAACACATCTGGTTTTCATCTTCTCTTTGTCTTTGTGTGCCAGAAAAAGAGGAGAGTGTGCCCTCAACTTGGACCCCTCCTGCCCTCTTCTGCTGAGATGGAGAAATGTTCCAGCTTCTAGAAGGACATCAGGACAAAGATATGTAATGAAAATAAGTCCAGGCTGGCTGTCCTTGTGGGCATCAGCTGCTGGCATCTGCATTGCTGCTGCCATGAGCATGGCAAAGCAGGTAAAAGATGGCTTTTCCTTGTGTGACACAGGAGCTCTTGACTTGAAAGCAAGAGGGATGCAATAGAAAGAGCTGCAACCTCTGGCAGACATGGCAAAGGTGAGTGGGATGTTGTTTCAATTAGTGCTGATGTCAGGAAGGACTGTAAGGATGGAAAGGCTGGTGTTTGCCATGGGCAGTGAAACACATCTGGTTTTCATTTTCTCTTTCTCTTTGAGTGCCAGATAAACATGGGATAGTTTGCCCTCACCTTGGACCCCTCCTACCCTCTTCTGCTGAAATGGAGAAATGTTCCAGCTTCTAGAAGGACATCAGGACAAAGATGTGTAATGAAAATAAGTCCAGGCTGGCTGTCCTTGTGGGCATCAGCTGCTGGCATCTGCATTGCTGCTGCCATGAGCATGGCAAAGCAGCTAAAAGATTGCGTTTCCTTGTGTGACACAGGAGCTCTTGACTTGAAAGCTAGAGGGATGCAATAGAAAGAGCTGCAACCTCTGCCAGACATGGCAAAGGTGAGTGAGATGTTGTTTCAATTAGTGCTGATGTCAGGAAGGACTGTAAGGATGGAAAGGCTGGTGTTTGCCATGGGCTTGGAGACACATCTTGTTTTCATTTTCTCTTTCTCTTTGAGTGCCAGATAAAGAGCAGAGTGTGCCCTCACCTTGGACCCCTCCTGCCCTCTTCTGCTGAAATGGAGAAATGTTCCAGCTTCTAGAAGGACATCAGGACAAAGATATGTAATGAAAATAAGTCCAGGCTGGCTGTCCTTGTGGGCATCAGCTGCTGGCATCTGCATTGCTGCTGCCATGAGCATGGCACAGCAGGTAAAAGATTGCTTTTCCTTGTGTGACACAGGAGCTCTTGACTTGAAAGCAAGAGGGATGCAATAGAAAGAGCTGCAACCTCTGCCAGACATGGCAAAGGTGAGTGGGATGTTGTTTCAGTTGCTGATGATTTCAGGAAGGACTGTAAGGATGGAAAGTCTGGTGTTTGCCATGGGCTGGGAAACACATCTGGTTTTCATCTTCTCTTTGTCTTTGTGTGCCAGATACAGAGGAGAGTGTGCCCTAACCTTGGACCCCTCCTGCCGTCTTCTGCTGAGATGGAGAAATGTTCCAGCTTGTAGAAGGACATCAGGACAAAGATATGTAATGTAAATAAGTCCAGGCTGGCTGTCCTTGTGGGCATCAGCTGCTGGCATCTGCATTGCTGCTGCCTAGAGCATGGCACAGCAGGTAAAAGATTGCTTTTCTTTGTGTGACACAGGAGCTCTTGACTTGAAAGCTAGAGGGATACAATAGAAAGAGCTGCAACCTCTGCCAGAGATGGCAAAGGTGAGTGGGATGTTGTTTCAATTAGTGCTGATGTCAGGAAGGACTGTAAGGATGGAAAGGCTGGTGTTTGCCATGGGCTGGGAAACACATCTGGTTTTCATCTTCCCTTTGTCTTTGTGTGCTAGAAAAAGAGGAGAGTGTGCCCTAACCTTGGACCCCTCCTGCCCTCTTCTGCTGAGATGGAGAAATGTTCCAGCTTCTAGAAGGACATCAGGACAAAGATATGTAATGAAAATAAGTCCAGGCTGGCTGTCCTTGTGGGCATCAGCTGCTGGCATCTGCATTGCTGCTGCCATGAGCATGGCAAAGCAGGTAAAAGATTGCGTTTCCTTGTGTGACACAGGAGCTCTTGACTTGAAAGCTAGAGGGATGCAATAGAAAGAGCTGCAACCTCTGCCAGACATGGCAAAGGTGAGTGGGATGTTGTTTCAATTAGTGCTGATGTCAGGAGGACTGTAAGGATGGAAAGGCTGGTGTTTGCCATGGGCAGTGAAACACATCTGGTTTTCATTTTCTCTTTCTCTTTGAGTGCCAGATAAACATGGGATAGTTTGCCCTCACCTTGGACCCCTCCTACCCTCTTCTGCTGAAATGGAGAAATGTTCCAGCTTCTAGAAGGACATCAGGACAAAGATATATAATGTAAATAAGTCCAGGCTGGCTGTCCTTGTGGGCATCAGCTGCTGGCATCTGCATTGCTGCTGCCTAGTGCATGGCACAGCAGGTAAAAGATTGCTTTTCTTTGTGTGACACAGGAGCTCTTGACTTGAAAGCAAGAGGGATGCAATAGAAAGAGCTGCAACCTCTGCCAGACATGGCAAAGGTGAGTGGGATGTTGTTTCAGTTGCTGCTGATGTCAGGAAGGACTGTAAGGATGGAAATTCTGGTGTTTGCCATGGGCAGGGAAAGACATCTGGTTTTCATCTTCTCTTTGTCTTTGTGTGCCAGAAAAAGAGGAGAGTGTGCCCTAATCTTGGACCCCTCCTGCCCTCTTCTGCTGAGATGGAGAAATGTTCCAGCTTCTAGAAGGACATCAGAACAAAGATGTGTAATGAAAATAAGTCCAGGCTGGCTGTCCTTGTGGGCATCAGCTGCTGGCATCTGCATTGCTGCTGCCATGAGCATGGCAAAAAGGTAAAATATTGCTTTTCCTTGTGTGACACGGGAGCTCTTGACTTGAAAGCTAGAGGGATGCAATGGAAAGGGCTGCAACCTCTGCCAGACATGGCAAAGGTGAGTGGGATGCTGTTTCAGTTGCTGCTGAAGTCAGGAAGACTGTAAGGATGGAAAGTCTCGTGTTTGCCATAGGCAGGGAAACACATCTGGTTTTCATTTTCTCTTTGAGTGCCAGTTAAAGAGCAGAGTGTGCCCTCACCTTGGACCCCTCCTGCCCTCTGCTGCTCAGAGGGAGAAATGTCCGAGCTTCTAGAAGGAAATCAGGACAAAGATATGTAATGAAAATAAGTCCAGGCTGGCTGTCCTTGTGGGCATCAGCTGCTGGCATCTGCATTGCTGCTGCCATGAGCATGGCAAAGCACGTAAAAGGTTGCTTTTCCTTGTGTGACACAGGAGCTCTTGACTTGAAAGCTAGAGGTATGCAATAGAAAGAGCTGCAACCTCTGCCAGACATGGCAAAGGTGAGTGGGATGTTGTTTCCATTGCTGATGATTGCAGGAAGGACTGTAAGGATGGAAAGGCTGGTGTTTCCCATGGGCTGGGAAACATATCTGGTTTTCATTTTCTCTTTCTCTTTGAGTGCCAGATAAAGAGCAGAGTGTGCCCTCACCTTTGAGCCCTCCTGCCCTCTTCTGCTGAGATGGAGAAATGTTCCAGCTTCTAGAAGGACATCAGGACAAAGATATGTAATGAAAATAAGTCCAGGCTGGCTGTCCTTGTGGGCATCAGCTGCTGGCATCTGGACTTCTGCTGCCATGAGCATGGCACAGCAGGTAAAAGATTGCTTTTCCTTGTGTGACACAGGAGCTCTTGACTTGAAAGCTAGAGGTATGCAATAGAAAGAGCTGCAACCTCTGCCAGACATGGCAAAGTTGAGTGGGATGTTGTTTCCATTGCTGATGATGGCAGGAAGGACTGTAAGGATGGAAAGGCTGGTGTTTGCCATGGGCTGGGAAACACATCTTGTTTTCATTTTCTCTTTCTCTTTGAGTGCCAGATAAAGAGCAGAGTGTGCCCTCAACTTGGACCCCTCCTGCCCTCTTCTACTGAGATGGAGAAGTGTTCCAGCTGCTAGAAGGAAATCAGGACAAAGATATGTAATGAAAAGAAGTCCAGGCTGGCTGTCCTTGTGGGCATCAGCTGCTGGCATCTGCATTGCTGCTGCCATGAGCATGGCACAGCAGGTAAAAGATTGCTTTTCCTTGTGTGACACAGGAGCTCTTGACTTGAAAGTTAGAGGGATGCAATGGAAAGGGCTGCAACCTCTGCCAGACATGGCAAAGGTGAGTGGGATGTTGTTTCAATTATTGCTGAAGTCAGGAAGACTGTAAGGATGGAAAATTCTGGTGTTTGCCATAGGCAGGGAAACACATCTGGTTTTCATTTTCTCTTTGTGTTCCAGAAAAAGAGGAGTGTGTGCCCTCACCTTGGACCCCTCCTGCCCTCTTCTGCTGAGATGGAGAAATGTTCCAGCTTCTAGAAGGACATCAGGACAAAGGTATGTAATGAAAATAAGTCCAGGCTGGCTGTCCTTGTGGGCATCAGCTGCTGGCATCTGCATTTCTGCTGCCATGAGCATGGCACAGCAGGTAAGGGATTGCTTTTCCTTGTGGGACAGCTGTTAAGCCATTCTGATTCACCCTTTTCATCCACAGCATACAGATTTTTCCCACACTGCTGTTTTTATCCAGCAGTGTGCATATGTGCAGTGGTACAGAGGTTGGTGGCCCTGCCTGTGGCAGGGAGTTGGAGATTCCAGATCCTTGAGGTCCCTTCCAACCAGTGCCATTCTATGTGTGTGTGTGTGACTGGCTAAACACCAATTGTTGCTAGCTCAGCAGGTATACTGCTAATTATTGAATGCCTGACAGCTGCTTATCAACACTTGGCCACTATTTCTGGACACCTGCTCATCCCTGAAGAGAGAGAAGTTTGGAAGGAGGACAGAGGGGAGTCTCTTGATGCCTGCCTGTTGCATCCCAACCTGCCCACAGAGTGAGTCAGTTCGGCCTTGTGTGGAGGCCCTGGCTTCTTTGGAGTCTGTTTTTCTTTTGCTGAGCTTCTCCTATCCAAACAGAATGGCCTTACAACATGCTTTCTGGTCCTTAATGCTATACCCATGCAGTTTGTAACTATTACAGTTCTGTAAGTGAGAATTGATCACATGATTGAACAACTGTATTTCTAAAATATGTTATGAAATAACTTCTTTTTACTAATACTAATAAAGTCTTTCTACTTTTTCAAACTGTTTCTAAGGGCAAATTACAAAACACATGGTGCTGTACTGCTTCAGAGCAATCCCACATTTGATAGCCAGTGCAGAAACAACATTCCATCCTACAGCATTAGCTAGTTCAGAGGTACCAGACGTGTATCTGGATGTGGCTGTTGTGCATAACTGGGGCTGAGGGATCAGAAATGACAGCTCCACTCTTGGAGACCACAGAACTAAAATGGAAAGATAAAATAGTTGCAGGGCAATTGTTCTCTGTGCCTGAAGCAGGGACCGATTTATGGGGGAGAGATTTAACAGTTAAATGAGGATTACAGCTGCAAGTCTGTGAAACAGATATCAGGGGTCAATGAATGTGTTATCAGCTGTGATGAGAAGAAATGAATCCAAAGGTGTGGGCAGGGGAAGGAAATCGGGGTGGACTCACAATTTTCCCTTACAAAGAACTGCCCAAGGAGGGAGTGGAGCTGTGAAACAGCAACAATATCCCATAGCCTTAGAAGGGAGAGTGGGTCTAAAAGCTGTAACACAGACAGTGCTTAAGGATGGTCTTCTGGAACCTTGTCTGTGGCCTTATAACACCCCAATCCTGTCGGCACGGAAGGCAGACGGCACGTATCGGCTGGTGCAAGATGTAAGGAAATGACTGAACCCGTTCTCAAAAGACAGCCTGTGGTTCCTAACCCCTATACCCTAATGAGTCAGATCCCACACGGACAGCAGTGGTTTGGTGTGAGAGACCTCAAAGATGCTTTCCGGACAGCCTCTGGACTCAGAGAGAAATGGCTGCGTTTGTATGAGGACACATTGTAATCCTGTCGTGATTCGTGATGATACTGTAGATACTGGAACTCGTGCTAATCCTTGTCTTTGCAGCATTTGAAGCAAGCAACTGGTGCTGCTGTCATGCAGAAAACTCCCTTCCAACCACTCAGCAAGCATTTGGATGAGACAGCTTCCTGCTGGGGAGCCCTCCGACATCACTGCTGCCTCCTCCAGAACCATACCTGCAGATGCTTCAGAGCTCTTCAGCATGGACTTCCTTCCTCCCATCAGCAGCTGCTCCTGCACTGACCTTCATTCACACTGGGATACCATCTGCTTCCAGCAGGAGCTGACCTGCGAGACAGAGAAAGGAAACGTGGGATGAGCACAAATGCAGAAGCACAAGGCTGTGTCACCACCACGTCTTGCAGCCTTGGGAAGTCAGCTGCAACTGCAGCCTTGGTCAGAATTACAACGGGCACCGTAAATTAAGTGTGACCTCTGAAGTTGTTGCCATGATCAGAAATAGACGCTGAAATCGCTCACATAACTGTCGGTGGTTCCCTCCAAATTCTTTTGCTTTGGGGAACAGATGGACTCGGAATGGAAGGACACGAGAAAAATGACATCTGTTTGAGCTCAGCAGACTTGAGAGGTGGGCCTGGGTGAACCTCATGAGGTTCAGCACAGCCAAGTGCAAGGTTTGGCATTTGGGCCGGAGGAATCCCAGGCATTCTTTTGTCATCGTGGTGGTTTCCAATAGACCCCAACAATGAGACATCAGGTCGCCGTGTGGGCTCCTGGGTGACACTGCCATTTCCCAGCCATTGCAGCCTAGGGGCAAATAAAGTAAAATACTTCAGAAAGATCTCACACTGATTGCATATTTTACTGTTCTTTTACACAAAACAGAAGGAGAGGGCAGCAGATGCATACAGCTGCATCAACACCCAGGCTGCTGAAGGAATGGAAAGACAGAAACATCAAATATCAATGCCTTATTCTAATGCAAGGAGGGAAGCTTCTATCAATGTTACTTTTTATCATTTAAAATGAGCAGTTGGCACTCTTAAAGGAAAATCCTAGGCCCCAGGTTCTGACAGTGTGGCAATCTGGACTCAGCTGTGACTGATCCAAACAGTCTGTTCCAGATTTTAACATCCCTTCTATGCATTCACAAGTTTTCTCTCTTGACTTCCCCTTACAGCCGTTAGATGCCAGCAAAACATCCCACAAACACTCCTTAACTCTGTGCACACAGGCACCCATCCAACCAGAGCCATCAGTCATTCCCAGCCATGCGCTCTTCCTCCAATCATGGTCAGCATCACACGGCCGTCACGCAGCTCACTTGACTCAGTTTTTCTCTTCTTTCTGGAGGTGTCCTTGCTTCTCAGCCTTACCTTCTCGTGATGTTTATCTCGCTCTGCAGCTCCTGCTCTGAATAGGCTTTCTTGGATTCCCGCATGACAGGCACAAAATGCAGCCACAGCCCCTGCCACCAAGGTCAGCTCTTCAGCACACATTACCTGAGGAGCACTTGGCAACTCCTGCAACCTGAGCAGTGCCAGGAAGACTGTTTCACTTCTGCTTCTCCTGGCTCAGAAATTCATTTTCCTACCTAGAAAATGGAAAAAGAAAAGAAAGAAAAAAAATCCTGACATTAGCAGACACAATTGATACTATGGAATTCTGGAAGGCAAGGGATTTGCCCTCTATGATGAGAAGTTGACTGCAAAGAACTCAGAAGAGCCATGAGCAGGTTGTGAACTTGTGGGTAAAATCAGGAAGTGCAGCAGTGCAGGGCTTCTGGAGGTGAGGGTCTGCTACAGCCGCCTGGAAAGAGAGCCTGTTGGTGGGAGCTGCTTACTGCAGCCAGCAGAAGCATCGCACTCACTGACTCTCATCCTGATGGGGGATTCCAGTCAGTCTGGGAAATCAGCATGGCTGGCTGCAAGCAATCTGACAGACTCCTGGAGTGCAGTGAGAATCACTCTGTGGTGCAGGCATTGGGCACAGCAAGCAGAAGGGAAGCATTGCTGGACATGGTGCACACCAGGGGTTACGACAGGAGGCGGTCAGGGCTGCAGTGACCATGCCCTCCTTGAGTTGGTGATCTCAAGGAATGCGGGCCTGGCAGGAAGCAAAGGCAGGAGCCTGAACTTCAGGAGAGCCAGCTGCAGGCTGTTCCAGGAATTCTTGGACGAGATCCTCTGGACAACTGTTTGTAGGGGCAAAGGGATGGAAAAGAGCTGGTCACTTTCTCAGAAAAAAACTTGCTCAGGTTGCAGGCTGAGCTGCAGGAGAGGAAGGGGAGGAGGTGCCAGCACGGCTCTGCACGATGCTCTGCCACACTGGGCAGCTTGATCATGGCTCAGCAGTGGGATCAGACGAGGAGAAGGGGAGAAGGAAATCAAGGATGGGAGGGAACCATCAGACACAGTCAATAAGTGTCTGTGAAGTCTTGCAAACCAGAGATTCCCAGGTTGTTTCTGCTTTTGCAGCATTTGTGTGGTGCAGGGTGAGCAAATTCTTCTGCTGCTTGATTGCCGCCTAAAAGGGAAATGGCCACTGAGCTGCAGACCAAGCAGTACTGCCTGACGTTGGCCAGGGGGAGCTTCTCCTGCCGCAGTGTGCTGATGACAGGTCTGGAGATGATCTGCAGGGCCAGTTCGTAGATGGGAGCCAGGAAAGGACATGATGGGAGGAGGGAGGTGTTAAGCAACATCCAAGGCATCAAAATGCATCAGAAGGCCCTGAAAAGCATCACAAAGCCACAGCCAGGAAGCTTGGGAGTATCATGAGCAGCATCCAGGATGCGAGAGATTATTTGCTACCATGCCAAATGGTAGCAGAGCTCCCCCTGCAGACATCCCAAAGCCAGACAAAACAGGAACAAACCCGGAGCTGAGCTGCATGCACCCCACAGCCACAGCATTGCAAGCTGGGGTGCCTTGCTGTGTGCTGCATTCATCCCAGTCCGTGTGAATGAAGACTCTGGAGGCAGTCAAGGCGTTGGTTGAGCACAAGATTCCTTTTATTATTATATAAAGGACAGGAGGGTGTGAGAGGTCCACGGTGAAGATGGGACTCATCCTGTCTTGTCATGGAGAGAGTGGCTCAGAGCTCTCAGTGCTGCTGTCCGGTGCCTGGGACTGGAGGCCTGATTGAAAGTCCCCCTGCAAGAGGCTCTGCTCCTCTTCACTGATGCTGACCTGCTCCTGCATGGAGGTGCTGCTGTCGGGGCACTCACACTGTGCTTCAGATGGGCTGCACTGCAGAGACTCTGGGTTAAAATCCACACTTGTGACTGTGGTGTCTGGGAGGCTCAGGTCAGCAACTTCAGCAGAGCCAGGTGTAATGAGAGCATGGACTTCGATGAGCTCCTTCTCTCCATTAATGTTGTTAGATGGAAGGCTGCTATTAGAACTGCAGCAACTTGTGCTTCCTATGAGCTCTCCACTGATGGAAGCACACAGAGCATCCTCGCTACTTGCCCTGGATCTTATGGCTTGGCAAGGGCTCGATTCACCTAGAAAGGATACACAGGGGTTAGTGTCAAACTTTCACAAGCTGAATTACGACAGTGGTACTTGATCAGGGGTGAAGATTTAGGCACGGGATTGAACGCTAGAAAGAGATACATGTGCAGAGCAAGCTTGAATTCTATGCTCCTGAAAAGCAGGGATTTGGAAGCTGCATTTGCACCCTTACCTGCCAGGACTACCACTGCTGTTTCTGAGGGCTGCCTGGCATTGCGCTGCAGTTGGCGTTTGCTGCCAGAGGATGGCTTCCTGAGGCTGAAGCAGCAACACCAACTGCTAGCTGGTGATTCCTCAGTCTTGCTGGGTGGATTTTGTCTGGAGAGAGAAAACAGCCAATGCTGTGAGTCGTGCGTGGTGCAGGGTGAGGGAAGAGCAGCACTGAGCTCTTGGCAGCAGTTGCTTGTTCCTAGCACTGCCTGGTTTCTGCAGGAAAACAGAAAAACCCACCCAAACAATGATGCTAGGTGCTGGAAAAGAAAGTCCTCTTTACCTGTCAGATGGAAAGTCAACGACGGTGTGGAATTTGCCCTGCCCAGCTGCAGGGCTTTCTTCCACTTCAATGTCCCTGCTGCTCTCTGTCACAACAGGAGACCTGCTGTGGCCTCGCCTCTGTGCCTGTGCCTCCTCCAGGCTGAGCAGCTTTGTGGCAGCAGAAGAGACCCCCACAGACTTGGGCCCTGGGAGAGAATTGTGCCCTGTCAGGGAAAACCACAGGTAAGAGCGAGGATCAGAAAGCAGCAGCACAGCCACCACAGTTCTGGGGGAGGTGCTGTATTTTTCTCAGGCTTGCTTATCCGAGCCACTGGAAGAAGAGGAGCTCAAGATAACCATGTGGGCAGAAGTCTGTTTATGGCAAAGGACACGGTCATCATTAAGAGAGCTCACCCCTAGATAAAAGGGGCAGGGAACTGAGAAAGCTTCGCTGCCACACTTGCATCAAGCTTTTCCTGCGTGCAAACCATAATAATGACGGTTTCCTCCTTGTGAAGTTTGGGCTTGGACATTCTCAGCATCCAGCAACAGGATGCCATACCCTAATGGAAGTCCAGAGGTCTGCTGTCCCCTTGATGGTAAAAGAGTATCTCAAACATCCTGGAGAAGGCCTGCATTTGGTCAAGGTGTCAGGTCAAGATCAAGCTAATGGAGGAAGACACTCACCTGCTGCATCTGCAATGTCTGCTCCGGATTTGGAGCCGAAGAGGACGTCGGTGTGGTTGATGATGAATTCCACCACATCCGACTGCGTCTGCAGCTCCATGCAGGCAGCTCTTCCGCTGGCGCAGGCAGACTCGTTCTGCTGTGATCTGTAGAAAAGGCAGATTTTAGAAGTCATTTCTCCAAGACCGTTTCCCCGAGTCTGAATTGTTGCAGCCAAAAGCTGTCAGCTGAGGCTCTGGAGACTTCCGCAGTGGGCAATCAGTGATGCCACTGCAGAAATTCCCCTGGATGATCAAGGACACGTCAGTCCCATCTCAACAAGACTGCAGAAATTGTCACCTAGACATTGTGCCCGTGGGGATGGAGAACAGCTCAGGCTCCTGCTCTTCTGTCAGCCACAGATTTTACAGGAGAAGAGCACATTTGATGGAGAAAAAGGGAGCACTGTTTTTTTTTTTAATGGAGAACAGATGTAAGCGTTGTGTTGAAACAGAACCAGCAGTTTACCTTAAGAGGTTTGGAGCCCACACAATGGCTAGGTTCTTGGCATGCATGTTTGTGATGGTGGAGCTCCCAGCCAGACACGCCAAGTGTCTCATCAGGAACTCCAGTGTCCTGGAAAACAAGAGAGGCAAACGTTCAGCACCAACGAGCATGCCGTGCTGCAATTCAGAAAGCAAACCTCCATTCATGCTACTTCTTGTGATTGCTACTGTCACCGAAGATGAAGTAGATCCAACCTGACTGAGTGCCACGCTGCAGCACCAAGCCCCAGCACAGCACAGCCGCAGCCATCAGCTGCACCAAACGTGCCCCCGTGCCCAGGAACTGACCCCATAAAGTAAGCCCATGGAGCCTTCAACCCTTCAGCATACACAGGCATCGTGTTGCCGGCGTGAGACAGAGCCTGGAACCGCATCGTTGCCCTCTGCAATGCAGTAGGGCTGAGCTCAGCAGGCTGAGGGCAGCACTGACCTGTAGTGAGGAGCGGGCAGCTGCTGGATGACGTCCTGCATTCTGAGCAGCCGCTCCTCCTCTGTAGCGGCACCAACAGCATCCTGGAGTAGTGCAGAAAGGGAGCGAGACACCAATCAGGCTAGTACACCACTGCGAGTAAACCTCGTGGGGCTGACAGCAAAAGGGCCTCCGAGCTGGGGCACTGCTGCAGCCATCTGCCAAGAGGCCCAGGAAGAGGGAAATGAAAGACGTGGCCTTGTGCTTACCGAGAACTTGCCGTACAGCTGGTGGGTGAGCAGAGGGTTCGGGAGCTCCCTGAAGTACATCTTGCAGAGGGAGCTCACGCTGTGAATGTCACGGACGGTGAGCTCAGGAATCTGCTCCGACTCAAATTCCTGCCTGGAGAGAGGGACGCAAACCCGGTTGAGCGAGAGGAAGGCAAGCCCAAAGCCACACCAGATGCACTCAGGCTGTGTCAGTCGCAGCACTCTTACCGCAGCCTCTGGATGTTGGACGCGACGCCGGACAGGCGGTATATCCCCTGCACCACGCCGTGCTGCTCAATGAACTCAGCGCAGCTCTGGAGGACCTGGGGGACTGAAGAACACGTGCCAGCCGTCAGTGGAGCTCCTGATTCAGTCGTGCTGCAGGCTGTGCTTCACATCCCATCCACTAAGCCCAGCCAGGCTTGGCTGAAGCAAATACAGATGTGCTTGTCTCTTAGGAGCATCCGCCTCACTTTATCCTTCAGCCATCAACTCCCATTACACGTGTCTCCACGGCTATCAGCCTGCCCCCTGCTAGATATGAGCTCCCTTTCATCTTCTTTAGATGCCCAGCAGAGGAAGATCTCAGGAATGGGCAGCTCCTTACCATCACGACCGGAGTGGAGAAGATGCTCTCCCAGGTCACCGCCAAACACCCTTTCCTTCTCCACCTCCCGCTCGGTCGGTTTCTTTGGGCGGGCCTTCACCAAGGAACGAAGGAAGGTGAGGATCTTGCTGCGTTTCTTGGGCACTGCACAACAAAAGGAAGAAACCAGGTCATTTCAGGTCTGGCTCCGTTGGACGAGGCCGAGCACAGCACATTCTACAGAGCACGTCAGAACGGGAAGAACATTACCAACCAGTACATACAAAAAGGGATTTTCCCCATCTCTGGAGGAGCCCAAGGCCAGGTTGGATGGGGTCCTGGGCAGCCTGATCTAGTCTCACATAAACTGTGGGGGCTGGGAGACCATCCTGAGGCGGGAGGGTTGGAGCATGATGATCCATGAGGTTCCTTCCATCCCAAGCCATTCCATGAGAGTTCTATAGTTTCCCCAAGTCCAGTCATAAACACAGGAGGATTGGGCCAAATCCCTGCCCCATGGTGTGCATAAAGAATCATCAACCCAGAGGACAATGTGGGATGGATAAAGGAGGTACTAAACATGGAACGCACCCCCAAAAAGACTTCATTTTGCTTCCCCACACCATCAAATGTAACATCCCTACCTGGCTTTGGCACTGAGTTGATGAGTGCCTCAGGAATGTTCTTATTAATGAGTTCCACACACTCCCCTGGGAAAAATCCAACCTGTAACAAGAAGAGAAGCCAACTATTGCATGCAGCACTTCTCAGGTCTGAACTGTTAAACCAAAAGCCACATAACATTTCCCTCGGAACGTGCTTGCCTGACGTTCCATAAGACTATCCAGCAGAAAATGGCCATAGTTCAAAGCATAAAGGTAATAATTTTTCAACATTTGCAGCCAAAGGCAAGGTCCCCTGACACCGACACAGGGAAACTGTTTACGTCCATTAGGCATCCTGTGCATGCAGAGCAGCTCTAAGCTAAGATTCCTGCCTTTACTGCAGTTGCACTCTCCAGTCTGAAGCTTGTGCCTACCTGGAAGCCGAGCTTGCCTCTCCACCAGGGGGTCAGCTCCTTTGGTGGCATGTCGATGACACACACGATGTCTCCCACCTGCAAGAGATTGCAGTGTCAATCCCAGCTTCAGCACAGCTGGGAGGAAAGCACAGCTCAAATGACTGCATTCTTCTGCACTGCCAAACATGGCCGAGCATGAGAGCACTTGCACCAGTGCAGCTCTGAAGACATTTGCCATTGTAAAATTGAGCAACAAGGAACGCCTTGAACTGCTTACCTCAAAGGAGAGTTCATCCGCTGCCTGGGCAACGTATCTCTTAATAGCATGGGCAGCAGCAATAGCTGGAACATTCACAGGTGCCACCTCATGGTCTAGCAGGGGCTTCCCCTTGTTCTCAGCCTGAAACAGAGAGCACAGGCCACGGTGAGGAGCTGGGAACCAACAAGGAGGATTTCAAGGTGAGGAGCACATCTGCAGAGAAAGCTGCAGGAAATGCACTCGGTCCTTATCGTGGGCACTTCAGAAGGAACTGCAAGTCTAATAACGGCTGTTTCTCTCCCTGGTGTGCAGCAGGCACACGCCAGCAAAGATGCATCTCTCCCCATCCAGACTAATCAGCAATGGCACTGACGCAGACAGGTGGCCTTGTGTATTTTGCCCCCTCCTTTCCTGCGCTCTTTGTGCAGGAAGGCTGACTGTTTAAGATGCTAGGAGACCGTGAAGAGGGAAACCAAAGCTACGGCTGCAGTTACAAGGTGCAAACAGTGCCATTGCAAGCACCAAGCAGCTCTCTTGAGCAGTCCAACCAACAGCGAGGCCAGACAGAGCAGAGAATGATTGTTGTTTCTGCAGCAATTTCAAGGGAAAAGTCAGTAGAGGACAAACACAACAGCCGAGATGGCTCTGGTACTTTTATAAACTTGCCACTCTTGCACTACTGTCTTGCCACAGAGGAGCTCTCTTGGAAAGCAGGAGAGCACATCTGCGGCTCACTCTGCTGGCTGCAGTCAGGGAACAAAGACCAATCAGAGCTTCATACTCTACCTCTGTCCATGCCAGGTCAGGCCCACAGCTGATCTCGCTGCACGCCACAGCCATCAGCGTAGGTGTGACAAGCTGGAACTGAAAAGAAACACACTTTTATGTTCTCTGTTCACATCTCTGCTGTGCTCCCTACAGCTGTCGGGCACACTCACACAGCCCAAGCACGCCTGCTGGTGTCCCTGGTGATGCTGTGCAGCTCTGCACAAGCTGGGGCTGGGACTCTTTGCCTAAGGGATTGCTTTCCATAAAACCAGCTGGTCACAGCACCACAGACAGCATCCTTCTGAGGGCTGAGCTGCAGAGCACGTGGAGAAAACCCACACGTGACCAGCGTCCCATCAAAGCTGGATGAGGCTGTGTTACTAAACACGGGGCGTCACGGGCTGCTAAAGCATGTGGGGGGACAAAGCATGGCAGGTACCTGGCAAGAGATCAGAACGAGGGAGAGAAATCTCTCGAATCCGCAGCCGTTCCTTGTCACTTTGCTCTGATCTTCCACGAGCAAAAGCTGCAGCAGGGAAGCAGGCAGAGGGTGGAGAGAGGAGAGAGAAAGAGCAGGTCAGTTTGCTTCCACGGTTTAGCAAAGACTACGAGGGAAAAACCAAAATCTGCCCTCCCTCAACTTAAAAACTTAAGTTTTCAACTTAAAACCATTTCCCCTTGTCCTGCTGATATCTACCCTTTCAAAGAGTTGATTCCCCTCCTCTTTTTAGGCTCCCTTTAGGTACTGAAGGCTGCCATGAGGTCACCCCACTGCCTTCTTTTCTCCAGGCTGAACAAGCCCAGCTCCCTCAGCCTGTCTTTGCAGGGGAGGTGCTCCTGTCCCCTGATCATCTCTGTGGCTCGCCTCTGGACCCTCTTCAACAGCTCCCTGTCTTTCTGGACACTGTACTGCAGCTGGGGCCTCACAAGAGCAGAGCAGGGGGGGACGATCACCTCCCTGTCCCTCATGGCCACCCCTCTGCTGATGGAGATAATGTGATCCTATGAGCTCCGCCAGCCAGCAGTTCTCAGCACTCACTGTCCCCCCGTCTCTCCCACACTGTCTCAGCTTACCTACAAGGTGCTGCACAGGACGGTGTGAAGACAAAGGGACGCAGTCGGTGCACAAGTGCAACAAGCGAGCTGCTCAGTCAGAGCTCCAGCGCTCCAATGAAGGGACGCAGCACGCACTGCTCCTCCCCTCATTCTAGCCCTTATGACATCACTGAGGGCCACCAGGCTGCTCCACCACGACGGACAGGGTGGGGAGGCAAGACCAGTCACAAGGGCAGAAGATTCCAAAAGCCCAGCCCAACGTTCTGGAATCAGGGGCTGCTTGGAATTCTAGCCCAGCCAAATCCTGGAGAAGCTGGCACAGGGTCGTCATGACCAAAGCGCAGGACCTGGCGCTTGCTCTTGTTGAGCCTCGCACAACTGGCCTCAGTGCATCCCTCTGGAGGGCCTTCCTGCCCTCAGCCAGATGGACGCTTCCTCCCAGCAGCGTACCTTGCAGTGCTGGGCCCATGTCAAATCCACACTAGAGTGGCTTTTGTTACATTCAAGGGCATGTTGCAGCACCCATCTATTTCACCTGGAAGGAAATAAAGCAGGAGATGGGAGAAACACAGAACTACTGCCAGACTGCTTTATCCCTTTCTTAGCCCAACTTCCCTTGCCTCATCCCCTACCCCAACTCCTGGATGATGCCCACGGGCTGATAGTTGGATCTCAAGTCCATAGGACTCCTTTCACAGGGCTCCATCAAAAAGGCTGTCACACTTGTTCCGTACACTCACACTGACCCAGCAGTGGTATCACAGTCACTTAACACACACACAACAACCAAACCCCGAGCATGCACATCCCTTCCTGCGTGACTGCAGCCCACAGCTCCCCTTCACACCTCCGTGGATCTCTGGTGTTTTACACTGATGCAGCCTCGCTGCAGCTCCGTGGCTGTCACACAAGGCCTGCAGGACCTCTTTCTCTGCAAACCCCGTCTGCAGGCATTGGTTCACGAGGTTCACCTCCTGCCCTCCTGAGCAAAAACAAGCACTAAGAACAAGAGCAAAGCACACTGGACTCGACCTGGCTGGATCCCCAACCCTCAGTCCTGTCAGACGGACCCTGGTGTGGAGACTCATCCCCAAAGCCTGGCTGGACATCAGCACAGGCATCCTTCTTCAAACGCCGCATCCAAGCAGCAAGGGATCAAAGCGTTGGCACAGCTGAAACAGAAATGCTGTGTGAGTTTCCTGTTAGCACTGAGCAGGAACAAATCTACCGCTGAGCAGCAGGATGTGAGACAAGCAGCAGAAGACACCCAACCTGCAGAACCAGCTCGTTTGGGGTCGGTCCAGATGTTTGTCTGCTCCCTTCCCTGGCCCAGGCCAAGCTTGTGAGCTGCTCCTCCTTTGTGCAGGGGGAAATGGTGCAGATGCCATGTGGTGGCTATGCACAGCGTGCCTTGGACTTGCTTTTCCTCTCTCCATCTGCCATTAGCAAACAGCATCTCCAGCCTCCAGAGATCACTGAGTCCAACCCCTGCACAACAGTGAAAAAAAAGATATGATAAGGGGTACTTAAAGCACAGCATCTGTAATCAGATCAGACTCCTGCACTGTGAAGACTTCCATGAGTATTCCTGCAGAGTGCATCACTTAGTCTCTCTTTAGCCTTGTGTTCATGGTTTTCCTGTAAGAGCTTGTCTAAACACTGCCTATAATCGTGGTTATGCTAGAAGCATTTGGATTTCTTGATCCTCAGTGTGATTTCAGTAACAAATCCAGATGCTTTTTTGTTAAGGGCAGCTTTCAATTTCTCAACTGAAATTTCAATATTGCATTAGGTGTTGACAACCACGGGGCTGCAGTACAGAGAATTACAGGAAGATTAATTTCTCCATCTCCATGCTCCTAGACATTTATGATTACAGTGATGTAGTTATATACAAAGTTGCAAGATACCAAAGCTAGAATAAGCTCTTGGTGCAGCAGGATGTCTGGAGCCCAAGTGCAGAGTCTCAGTGTTGCAAAGCCTTGAAGAGGTGCACCGTATGTGCTGGGGCTGATGACACAGACACTGGAGCAAGGCCAGTGTGATGTTAGAAACTTGACCAGCAGCTGATCTGTTGTCAGCCATTTCTGGACACAAACGGGATCTGGTCGACTTAGGACATGACCTTTGGGCTGGAGAGCAACTCCCCGAAGAATCACACAGCCACTGCAGACCGTTGGCAAGAACCCCATACCAAAACAGCTCATCTGCAATCAGTTTTTAATCTGTGCAGCAGTGATTGGAACAGGCGCACGCTCTCTGCAATTGCAGGAATGCTCACAAGTGGAATGTACATCACCTGTGTGCTCCAGCTCTTCTGTGTGCATGCTAGGAGCAGTGATCCCCCTGCACCCAGGGCTGCAATAAAGTCCTGTGGGCTTTCTAACCTGCCCACCAGCAGCCCAGGCTGCCCAGAGCCACATCCAGCCTGGCCGTGGATGCCTGCAGGGATGGGGCATTCACAGCCTCCCTGGGCACTTACATGTTTTCTTCCAACTCCTTGATAAAATTCCTGACTGCCTTCAGTTTTATAGCCAAAGCAGTGTTTGAGCTGGTAATGTACTCTTGAACAGCACTGCTGCCTTTAACATTTGTATGTTTAGATCTGAAAAGAGAGTTTGGTCATTATTTCATGATGAGAGAATCTTATATGACAAAACAGAATTACAAAAATCTGACAATACTGTAAAATGCCAGCGTAAGAATGTGGCTTTGATTTTTTTTTTTTTATTTTTTTTTAATGGTGAGTGTACCATTAATTCAAGACAAGAATTTTGTTTGTAAGTCGATCTCTATAACTGTTCTTGGCATCATTCTGTAGGATGAACTAGATACATGGAATTTGGCACTGGCTCCCCAGGGCAGTGGTTTGGCACTGAGCTGACAAAGGCCAAAGAGCATTTGCACAATGCTCTCAGACACAGGGCTTGACCCATAGGAGGTCCGGTGTGGAACCAGGAGGTGGAATACATGATCCTCGAGGTCCCTTCCAAATAAAGATATTCCATCATCCTCTAATACTTATATTCCCAAGTCCTGTACACAGTGCTCAGATGCTTAATTGAAAGGTTCCATGAAACAGTGAGGTATCTATGTCCCTTTACCACCCAGTTATTCAATTTGCCACATGGATCTTTCATCCAGTCACATTAAAAAAGCACTCAAAGTATTTCCTTCAGTCTTCCATTCTGATAGAGCTTTCTGGAGCAAATAAAGAGTTGCAACTCAGAATGTCCACACCTCCCTTCCTGCACCCTGCATACTTTTTTAATTGTACTGTGATTACGTACCATTCTATTGTCACCCTCATTCTGTCATTATCTAGGCAGTTTACTGACATTAAATTTTCCAGCAACAGATGCCCACAAGTACAGCCAGCCTGGACTTATTTCCAATACTTACCTTTGTCCTGATGTCCTTGTAGGAGCTGGGACATTTCTCCATCTCAGCAGCAGAGGGCAGGAGGGGTCCAAGGTGAGGGCACGCTCTCCTCTATTTTTCTGGCACTCAAAGACAAAGGGAACAAGAAAACCAGCAGTGTTTCCCTGCCCATGGCAAACACCAGCCTTTCCATCCTTACAGTCCTTCCTGCCATCAGCAGAGACATTTTGCTTTCTTGTGCCACTTCATCCCTTTAGCATCTGGCATCCTAACAAAAAAGTACTCTAACACAGGAATTTTAATATTTTCATATTAAATGTCAGAATTAGAACCATTATGTTTACCAAATATTTAAAACGTTCAACCCAGTGAGAAGTGAATTGATGTTGTATTTAGCATTCAGATAAGAACTTGTGAAGGAAGTAAAAAGTGCTGCTTTCATAAACTATAGTCTCATTGTCAAGCCTTGCACTGTCTCAGCAGCTTATTACAGAATGCTCATTCAAGCAGGAATTAAGAGATGCGTCTGAATTGATAACAACAACGAGTAATTAAGAAAGCTTGACTGCAGTCTGCTTGAGGATTCCAGTCTGAAGTGTGTTCCACGTGATGACAACTGGGAATGTCTTTCTCTCACCATTAGAACCATTGCACCTCTGACTAAACACATAGCTAATCACCACTGAAAACCTAGGTGCAATTTCTGCAGTGCACAGACCAACTGCATGTTGATTAACATTCAGAGAGATTGTGCAGGTGTCCTTTTAGGAACTGGCCTACAGTATGCTAAGAGGGATGGATGTGGGGACATTAGGATAACGTGCCCTCTGCCTGTTAAGACAGCCCCAGCAGAGCAGGTCAGCAGGCTGAAGAGCTGAGTGGGTCACCAGGGCTCAGAGACTTCACTCGGCCATCTGAAAGTTGAGGGACTTCGCCCCAAGCTGCCCTTTTCCATGCAGGCAAGGAGGCCAAGAGAAGGTGGATCGGCACGGTTCTGGTGCAGACAGGGGCTGCAGTGTGAGCAGGCCTACACAGACAAGGCTGTGCCCACACAGAGTGACAGCAGCTTTCGCTGTGAGCAGATTCCCAGGGGGCCTGAGCCATGGCAGTTCTTGATGGCAGCATGTTCCCATCAGCCCTGGAAGTCTTCTCTGGACGTCTGTCGCATTCTGGAATCCACACTGAGGACGCAGTCGCTGTGTCAGAGCAGCTGGCAGAGTCACGGGGAACCGTGACGTAGTTGGCCCAGGGAGCAACAACAAGGCCTGCACTGCTCAGCCAGCCCAGGCCAAAGGGGAGCACGAGAGAGAGCAGAGGAGAGAGGGGGGGAAAGAGGGCCAGGAAGGAAAGGCCTGTGCCTGAATGGACGTGTAGCAGCAGCTGCTGACAGCAAACTCGGTGATGGCAGGGGCACAGCAGAGCAGTGCAATGCTGGCAGCTTCCTGTGTCTTTCACACAGGCACTGCAGACATGGCCAGCACTGGGAGATCAGCAGAACTGCTGCACACCTCTGCCAGCCCAGGCCAGAGGAGTGCAGAACAGTGAGCTGCTGCTGAGGGGAGAGAGGATGGCCTGAGAGCTGACCTGAGAGGCAGGGCTGGCTGTGTGACAGCAGCCTCTGTGTCCTCCTCCTGTGTCTGTGAGGGCCAGAGGGCCAGAAGAGAACATGCCCAGACAACGAAGCCCTGCTGTCCTCTGCTGCTCAGCTGGAGAGATGTTCCGCCTTCCTGAAGGACGCTGATCCAAAGGGAAGGAATCAAAGGAAGTCCAGGCTGGCTGTCCTTGTGGGCATCAGCTGCTGGCAGCTGCCTCTGTGCTGCCATGGGCAGGGCACAGCACACACAGTGTTTGCAGTTCCCTGTGTGACACTGGCCCTGGTGACCTGACAGCCATAGGGAGACAAGAGAAAGAGCTGCCTCCCTCTGCCAGATGAGGCAAAGGTGAGAATCCCAGAATCACAGCATGGCCCGGGTTGGAAAGGAGCTCAAGGTTCATGAATCTCCAACCCTTGGCTCTCCAAGGGTGCACAGGGGGCTTTGTTCTCCCTGTGGTGCAGCTTCAGTGCCAACTCACAGCTGAGCTGGTTGGCACACTGTGACAGCCTGCCGCTCTGAAGCTCTTGGGGCAGTGCTCAGTTCTTTCTGAAGTACTCTGGAAAATGCTGCTTCTCCTTCACCAAGTCTGTTTCCAGACAGACGTCTTTTTCTCCTCTGTACACACAAACAGTATCTTGTAACTCCCTGGCACAGTGCTCAGAAGTGATACTTCTGGAAGCACGTCAGAGAAAAGTGGCCTTGTCCCAGTGGACTTTCAGAGCAGATGAGAACAAGTCCTGGTTGACGGCTTTCTTCTGCTTCTGGAACTGCACAGCCAGGTTGTGTGTTGTCATACTTTATGCCAGAGTGCCAAACTGAAGCAGTTTCTGCAACCTCTTTTTTTCATACTTGTCACTCTTTGCTGAGACCTTAACTTAGTCATTTTTAATGCGCTCTCATCTAAACTACTGTGTCCTCCAGTGTCAGTGTTGTATGAATCAGGACTGTGGGATTTCATCAGTGAAAGGATTCTGCTCTAATGACTGTCATTCTAAAGCTGATATTGTTTCTACCGCATCAGGCTTGCATGAAGCATCTTTGATCAACAGAGAAATCAGAAAAATTGCTTTTCCTATTGCAGTTTCCTTTTAACTAGTGATGAAAGCTGTCAGTTTATTTTTGGCACCAGAAATCCTGGGATGCAACCAGGTTAGATAAGAAGTGAAACTGAGTCAACAGTAAGGGAACACAGATGAGACAGCATCACACAGCTCTGGAAAAGATGTTCCAGCTCTGTGTCTACCTACACCTTCAGGAGATGAAAAGTACTGGCTTACTGAGGTGTCCTGGGTTGCAGGTTCTGTTAATCTCCATTTTTGGAAGAGCTGCTTGCAATAAATACCTTGTAAGGTGAATGAGCTTGATAGAAGTAGGGTGTGAAAGAGATGGATTTGCTGTTTCCCTGAAGGTGCAGGAGTATTGCTGTGCCTACAGTCAGTAAACAAGGCAGAAATCACTGTGTTCCTCAGAATGAAAAGCAAAAGAATAAAAATCTTTTTGTGAGTGACAGCACGCCTGAATGAAGCACAAATCTAAACATTTAAAATAAGGGTTAGTGTCAAAGGGACTTGCAGTATTTCTCGTGAAGAAATTTTTGATGCTTCTTTATGAAAGTCATCATAACAAAAGTGTACTGATGTCTTTGCTGAGGATTTCCTTGGTTCCAGCCTGAAGGTGTGCGCAGGCATGAGCAGGCAGTGCTGAGCTGCAGGTGAGTGCCTGTGTCCCACAGCAGGAAACCCGTGGATGTCTTCAGGGGTTTGAAATGGGCAGAGCTGTGAAACCTGCAGGCTTTCACTGAAATTGTCCTCTGCTTTATTTTGTAATCTTAGTTTCACCAATGCTTTCCAATATTATTTTCATATGAATGCAGATACATGGGATAGGATTTAAAGTTTTTATGGTGCTGCTGTATAATTTTCTGTGGTCATCATAAGCCAATAAAAAAAATAAATGGTAATCAGGCAATCTATTAACAACCTGTGGCACGTGTCAAAACAATGAAATTCCTTGCAGGAAGACAATATTGCTATATAATAATGTGGCTATCCAAAACTGTTAATTATACTTGATGAGCTGGAGATAATCCTGAAATGGGGGACTTTGATCTTAGCCAAGAATAATAAAACTTATTATCATTCTTAAATTGGCAGCAGCTATCAAAAGCCTGTGTCTTATTTCCCTTTTAGTAACACTGGCTAAATCAGAGAAACTGATAAAAGAATATCATGATTGCAGCTTAGTGATTCTTTCCCACTTGACCAGAAGTAATCAATGTCCAAAAATGTCTGTAAATACTTTTTCTATCTTATTTTGCCAGATGAATTGATATTTGAGATGAATGGCAAAAACATTTTGCGTACATAGATAAGCAGTGCAAATTTGCAGGATTGTTTTAGAGAAAAAAGCTCCGGTTATCAGATCGTTTCCATGCAGAAATAAGATTTACAGAAAAATTCTCCTTATTATTATTCACGCATGAATAAGTACAAAAAAGAGATGTGGGGGATGTTGTTTCAATTCCAGGTGATTGTAGGAAGGACTGTCAGGATGGAAAGGCTAGTGTCTGCCATGGGCAAAGAAACACTTCTGGTTTTCATCTTCTCTTTGCCTTTGAGTGCAAGAGACCATGAGGAGAGTGTGCCCTAAACTTGGACCCTTTTTGAGCATTGCAGCAGAGATGTAGAAGTGTTCAACCTTCTAGAAGGACTTCAGGACAAAGATATGTAATGAAAATAAGTCCAGGCTGGCTGTCCTTGTGGGCATCAGCTGCTGACATCTGCATAGTTGTTGCTATGGGAATGGCAGAACAGCTGGAATATTGCATTTCCTTGTGTGACACAAGCACTGGTGAATTCAAAGCCAGAGGGGTATAATAGAAAGAGAATCACCTCCCTTCCAGATTAGGCAAAGGTGAGTGGGATGTTGTTTCAATTAGTGCTGATGTCAGGAAGACTGTAAGGATGGAAAGGCTGGTGTTTGCCATGGGCAGGGAAACACATCTGGTTTTCATTTTCTCTTTCTCTTTGAGTGCCAGATAAACAGGGGAGAGTGTGCCCTCACCTTGGAACTCTCCTGCCCTCTGATGCTCAGAGGGAGAAATGTTAGAGCTTCTAGAAGGACATCAGGACAAAGATATGTAATGAAAATAAGTCCAGGCTGGCTACCCTTGTGTGCATCAGCTGCTGGCATCTGCATTGCTGCTGCCATGAGCATGGCAAAGCAGGTAAAAGGTTGCTTTTCCTTGTGTGACACAGGAGCTCTTGACTTGAAAGCTAGAGGGATGCAATAGAAAGAGCTGCAACCTCTGCCAGACATGGCAAAGGTGAGTGGGATATTGTTTCAGTTGCTGCTGATGTCAGGAAGGACTGTAAGGATGGAAAGTCTGGTGTTTGCCATGGACAGAGAAACACATCTGGTTTTCATCTTCTCTTTGTCTTTGTGTGCCAGAAAAAGAGGAGAGTGTGCCCTCACCTTGGACCCATCCTGCCCTCTTCTGCTGAGATGGAGAAATGTTACAGCTTGTAGAAGGACATCAGGACAAAGATATTAAATGAAAATAAGTCCAGGCTGGCTGTCCTTGTGGGCATCAGCTGCTGGCATCTGCATTGCTGCTGCCATGAGCATGGCACAGCAGGTAAAAGATTGCTTTTCCTTGTGTGACACAGGAGCTCTTGAGTTGAAAGCTAGAGGGATGCAATAGAAAGAGCTGCAACCTCTGCCAGACATGGCAAACTTGAGTGGGATGTTGTTTCAGTTGCTGCTGATGTCATGTAGGACTGTAAGGATGGAAAGGCTGGTGTTTGCCATGGGAAGGGAAACACATCTGGTTTTCATCTTCTCTTTGTGTGCCAGATACAGAGGAGAGTGTGCCTGCTACTTGGACCCCTCCTGCCCTCTTCTGCTCAGAGGGAGAAATGTTCCAGCTTGTAGAAGGACATCAGGACAAAGATATGTAATGAAAATAAGTCCAGGCTGGCTGTCCTTGTGGGCATCAGCTGCTGGCATCTGCATTGCTGCTGCCATGAGCATGGCACAGCAGGTAAGAGATTGCTTTTTCTTGTGTGACACAGGAGCTCTTGACTTGAAAGCTAGAGGGATGCAATAGAAAGAGCTGCAACCTCTGCCAGACATGGCAAACTTCAGTGGGATGTTGTATCAGTTGCTGCTGATGTCAGGAAGGACTGTAAGGATGGAAAGGCTGGTGTTTGCCATGGGCAGGGAAACACATCTGGTTTTCATCTTCTCTTTGTGTGCCAGAAAAATAGGAGAGTGTGCCCTAACCTTGGACCCCTCCTGCCCTCTGCTGCTGAGATGGAGAAATGTCCCAGCTTATAGAAGGACATCAGGACAAAGATATGTAATGAAAATAAGTCCAGGCTGGCTGTCCTTGTGGGCATCAGCTGCTGGCATCTGCACTGCTGCTGCCATGAGCATGGCAAAGCAGGTAAAAGATTGCTTTTCCTTGTGTGACACAGGAGCTCTTGACTTGAAAGCTAGAGCGATGCAATAGAAAGAGCTGCAACCTCTGCCAGACATGGCAAAGGTGAGTGGGATGTTGTTTCAGTTGCTGCTGATGTCAGGAAGGACTGTGAGGATGGAAAGTCTGGTGTTTGCCATGGGCAGGGAAACACATCTGGTTTTCATGTTCTCTTTGTGTGCCAGAAAAAGAGGAGAGTGTGCCTGCTACTTGGACCCCTCCTGCCCTCTTCTGCTGAGATGGAGAAATGTTCCAGCTTCTAGAAGGACATCAGGACAAAGATATGTAATGAAAATAAGTCCAGGCTGGCTGTCCTTGTGGGCATCAGCTGCTGGCATCTGCATTGCTGCTGCCATGAGCATGGCAAAGCAGGTAAAAGATTGCTTTTCCTTGTGTGACACAGGAGCTCTTGACTTGAAAGCAAGAGGGATGCAATAGAAAGAGCTGCAACCTCTGCCAGACATGGCAAACTTGAGTGGGATGTTGTTTCAGTTGCTGCTGATGTCATGTAGGACTGTAAGGATGGAAAGGCTGGTGTTTGCCATGGGCAGGGAAACACATCTGGTTTTCATCTTCTCTTTGTCTTTGTGTGCCAGATACAGAGGAGAGTGTGCCTGCTACTTGGACCCCTCCTGTCCTCTTCTGCTGAGATGGAAAAATGTTCCAGCTTGTAGAAGGACATCAGGACAAAGATATATAATGACAATAAGTCCAGGCTGGCTGTCCTTGTGGGCATCAGCTGCTGGCATCTGCACTGCTGCTGCCATGAGCATGGCAAAGCAGGTAAAAGATTGCTTTTCCTTGTGTGACACAGGAGCTCTTGACTTGAAAGCTAGAGGGATGCAATAGAAAGAGCTGCAACCTCTGCCAGACATGGCAAAGGTGAGTGGGATGTTGTTTCAGTTGCTGCTGATGTCAGGAAGGACTGTAAGGATGGAAAGGCTGGTGTTTGCCATGGGCAGGGAAACACATCTGGTTTTCACTTTCTCTTTCTCTTTGAGTGCCAGATAAACGGGGGAGAGTGTGCCCTCACCTTGGAACTCTCCTGCCCTCTTCTGCTGAGAGGGAGAAATGTTCCAGCTTGTAGAAGGACATCAGGACCAAGATATATAATGACAATAAGTCCAGGCTGGCTGTCCTTGTGGGCATCAGCTGCTGGCATCTGCACTGCTGCTGCCATGAGCATGGCAAAGCAGGTAAAAGATTGCTTTTCCTTGTGTGACACAGGAGCTCTTGACTTGAAAGCTAGAGGGATGCAATAGAAAGAGCTGCAACCTCTGCCAGACATGGCAAAGGTGAGTGGGATGTTGTTTCAGTTGCTGCTGATGTCAGGAAGGACTGTGAGGATGGAAAGTCTGGTGTTTGCCATGGGCAGGGAAACACATCTGGTTTTCATGTTCTCTTTGTGTGCCAGAAAAAGAGGAGAGTGTGCCTGCTACTTGGACCCCTCCTGCCCTCTTCTGCTGAGATGGAGAAATGTTCCAGCTTCTAGAAGGACATCAGGACAAAGATATGTAATGAAAATAAGTCCAGGCTGGCTGTCCTTGTGGGCATCAGCTGCTGGCATCTGCATTGCTGCTGCCATGAGCATGGCAAAGCAGGTAAAAGATTGCTTTTCCTTGTGTGACACAGGAGCTCTTGACTTGAAAGCAAGAGGGATGCAATAGAAAGAGCTGCAACCTCTGCCAGACATGGCAAACTTGAGTGGGATGTTGTTTCAGTTGCTGCTGATGTCATGTAGGACTGTAAGGATGGAAAGGCTGGTGTTTGCCATGGGCAGGGAAACACATCTGGTTTTCATCTTCTCTTTGTCTTTGTGTGCCAGATACAGAGGAGAGTGTGCCTGCTACTTGGACCCCTCCTGTCCTCTTCTGCTGAGATGGAAAAATGTTCCAGCTTGTAGAAGGACATCAGGACAAAGATATATAATGACAATAAGTCCAGGCTGGCTGTCCTTGTGGGCATCAGCTGCTGGCATCTGCACTGCTGCTGCCATGAGCATGGCAAAGCAGGTAAAAGATTGCTTTTCCTTGTGTGACACAGGAGCTCTTGACTTGAAAGCTAGAGGGATGCAATAGAAAGAGCTGCAACCTCTGCCAGACATGGCAAAGGTGAGTGGGATGTTGTTTCAGTTGCTGCTGATGTCAGGAAGGACTGTAAGGATGGAAAGGCTGGTGTTTGCCATGGGCAGGGAAACACATCTGGTTTTCACTTTCTCTTTCTCTTTCAGTGCCAGATAAACGGGGGAGAGTGTGCCCTCACCTTGGAACTCTCCTGCCCTCTTCTGCTGAGAGGGAGAAATGTTCCAGCTTGTAGAAGGACATCAGGACCAAGATATATAATGACAATAAGTCCAGGCTGGCTGTCCTTGTGGGCATCAGCTGCTGGCATCTGCACTGCTGCTGCCATGAGCATGGCACAGCAGGTAAGAGATTGCTTTTTCTTGTGTGACACAGGAGCTCTTGACTTGAAAGCTAGAGGGATGCAATAGAAAGAGCTGCAACCTCTGCCAGACATGGCATACTTCAGTAGGATGTTGTTTCAGTTGCTGCTGATGTCAGGAAGGACTGTAAGGATGGAAAGGCTGGTGTTTGCCATGGGCAGGGAAACACATCTGGTTTTCATCTTCTCTTTGTGTGCCAGAAAAAGAGGAGAGTGTGCCCTAACCTTGGACCCCTCCTGCCCTCTGCTGCTGAGATGGAGAAATGTCCCAGCTTATAGAAGGACATCAGGACAAAGATATGTAATGAAAATAAGTCCAGGCTGGCTGTCCTTGTGGGCATCAGCTGCTGGCATCTGCATTGCTGCTGCCATGAGCATGGCAAAGCAGGTAAAAGATTGCTTTTCCTTGTGTGACACAGGAGCTCTTGACTTGAAAGCTAGAGCGATGCAATAGAAAGAGCTGCAACCTCTGCCAGACATGGCAAAGGTGAGTGGGATGTTGTTTCAGTTGCTGCTGATGTCAGGAAGGACTGTAAGGATGGAAAGTCTGGTGTTTGCCATGGGCAGGGAAACACATCTGGTTTTCATTTTCTCTTTCTCTTTGAGTGCCAGATAAACAGGGGAGAGTGTGCCCTCACCTTGGAACTCTCCTGCCCTCTTCTGCTGAGAGGGAGAAATGTTCCAGCTTGTAGAAGGACATCAGGACAAAGATATGTAATGAAAATAAGTCCAGGCTGGCTGTCCTTGTGGGCATCAGCTGCTGGCATCTGCATTGCTGCTGCCATGAGCATGGCACAGCAGGTAAGAGATTGCTTTTCCTTGTGTGACACAAGAGCTCTTGACTTGAAAGCTAGAGGGATGCAATAGAAAGATGTGCAACCTCTGCCAGACATGGCAAACTTCAGTGGGATGTTGTATCAGTTGCTGCTGATGTCAGGAAGGACTGTAAGGATGGAAAGGCTGGTGTTTGCCATGGGCAGGGAAACACATCTGGTTTTCATTTTCTCTTTCTCTTTGAGTGCCAGATAAACAGGGGAGAGTGTGCCCTAACCTTATACCCCTCCTGCCCTCTGCTGCTGAGATGGAGAAATGTTCCAGCTTGTAGAAGGACATCAAGACAAAGATATGTAATGAAAATAAGTCCAGGCTGGCTGTCCCTGTGGGCATCAGCTGCTGGCATCTGCATTGCTGCTGCCATGAGCATGGCACAGCAGGTAAAAGATTGCTTTTCCTTGTGTGATACAGGAGCTCTTGAGTTGAAAGCTAGAGGGATGCAATAGAAAGAGCTGCAACCTCTGGCAGAAATGGCAAAGGTGAGTGGGATGTTGTTTCAGTTGCTGCTGATGTCAGGAAGGACTGTGAGGATGGAAAGGCTGGTGTTTGCCATGGGCAGGGAAACACATCTGGTTTTCATTTTCTCTTTCTCTTTGAGTAACAGGTAAACAGGGGAGAGTGTGCCCTCACCTTGGAAATCTCCTGCCCTCTGCTGCTCAGAGGGAGAAATGTTCCAGCTTCTAGAAGGACATCAGGACAAAGATATGTAATGACAATAAGTCCAGGCTGGCTGTCCCTGTAGGCATCAGCTGCTGGCATCTGCATTGCTGCTGCCATGAGCATGGCACAGCAGGTAAAAGATTGCTTTTCCTTGTGTGACACAGGAGCTCTTGACTTGAAAGCTAGAGGGATGCAATAGAAAGAGCTGCAACCTCTGCCAGACATGGCAAACTTGAGTCGGATGTTGTTTCAGTTGCTGCTGATGTCAGGAAGGACTGTAAGGATGGAAAGGCTGGTGTTTGCCATGGGCAGGGAAACACATCTGGTTTTCATCTTCTCTTTGTGTGCCAGAAAAACAGGAGAGTGTGCCTGCTACTTGGACCCCTCCTGCCCTCTTCTGCTCAGAGGGAGAAATGTTCCAGCTTGTAGAAGGACATCAGGACAAAGATATGTAATGAAAATAAGTCCAGGCTGGCTGTCCTTGTGGGCATCAGCTGCTGGCATCTGCATTGCTGCTGCCATGAGCATGGCACAGCAGGTAAGAGATTGCTTTTTCTTGTGTGACACAGGAGCTCTTGACTTTAAAGCTGAGGTATGCAATAGAAAGAGCTGCAACCTCTGCCAGACATGGCATACTTCAGTGGGATGTTGTTTCAGTTGCTGCTGATGTCAGGAAGGACTGTAAGGATGGAAAGGCTGGTGTTTGCCATGGGCAGGGAACCACATCTTGTTTTCATCTTCTCTTTGTGTGCCAGAAAAAGAGGAGAGTGTGCCCTAACCTTGGACTTCTCCTGCCCTCTACTGCTGAGATGGAGAAATGTCCCAGCTTATAGAAGGACATCAGGACAAAGATATGTAATGAAAATAAGTCCAGGCTGGCTGTCCTTGTGGGCATCAGCTGCTGGCATCTGCATTGCTGCTGCCATGAGCATGGCACAGCAGGTAAAAGATTGCTTTTCCCTGTGTGACACAGGAGCTCTTGAGTTGAAAGCTAGAGGGATGCAATAGAAAGAGCTGCAACCTCTGCCAGACATGGCAAAGGTGAGTGGGATGTTGTTTCAATTAGTGCTGATGTCAGGAAGGACTGTAAGGATGGAAAGGCTGGTGTTTGCCATGGGCAGGGAAACACATCTGGTTTTCATTTTCTCTTTCTCTTTGAGTGCCAGATAAACAAGGGAGAGTGCGCACTCACCTTGTAACTCCCCTGCCCTCCACTGCTGAGATGGAGAAATGTTCCAGATTCTAGAAGGACATCAGGACAAAGATATGTAATGAAAATAAGTCCAGGCTGGCTGTCCTTGTGGGCAGCAGCTGCTGGCATCTGCATTGCTGCTGCCATGAGCATGGCACAGCAGGTAAAAGATTGCTTTTCCTTGTGTGATACAGGAGCTCTTGAGTTGAAAGCTAGAGGGTTGCAATAGAAAGAGCTGCAACCTCTGGCAGAAATGGCAAAGGTGAGTGGGATGTTGTTTCAGTTGCTGCTGATGTCAAGATGGACTGTGAGGATGGAAAGGCTGGTGTTTGCCATGGGCAGGGAAACACATCTGGTTTTCATCTTCTCTTTGTGTGCCAGAAAAAGAGGAGAGTGTGCCTGCTACTTGGACCCCTCCTGCCCTCTTCTGCTCAGAGGGAGAAATGTTCCAGCTTGTAGAAGGACATCAGGACAAAGATATGTAATGAAAATAAGTCCAGGCTGGGGGTCCTTGTGGGCATCAGCTGCAGGCATCTGCATTGCTGCTGCCATGAGCATGGCACAGCAGGTAAAAGATTGCTTTTCCTTGTGTGACACAGGAGCTCTTGACTTGAAAGCTAGAGGGATGCAATAGAAAGAGCTGCAACCTCTGCCAGACATGGCAAACTTGAGTGGGATGTTGTTTCAGTTGCTGCTGATGTCATGTAGGACTGTAAGGATGGAAAGGCTGGTGTTTGCCATGGGCAGGGAAACACATCTGGTTTTCATTTTCTCTTTCTCTTTGAGTAACAGGTAAACAGGGGAGAGTGTGCCCTCACCTTGGAAATCTCCTGCCCTCTGCTGCTCAGAGGGAGAAATGTCCAAGCTTCTAGAAGGACATCAGGACAAATATATGTAATGACAATAAGTACAGGCTGGCTGTCCCTGTAGGCATCAGCTGCTGGCATCTGCATTGCTGCTGCCATGAGCATGGCACAGCAGGTAAAAGATTGCTTTTCCTTGTGTGACACAGGAGCTCTTGAGTTGAAAGCTAGAGGGATGCAATAGAAAGAGCTGCAACCTCTGCCAGACATGGCAAACTTGAGTCGGAGTTGTTTCAGTTGCTGCTGATGTCAGGAAGGACTGTAAGGATGGAAAGGCTGGTGTTTGCCATGGGCAGGGAAACACATCTGGTTTTCATCTTTTCTTTCTCTTTGTGTGCCAGAAAAAAAGGAGAGTGTGCCCTAACCTTGGACCCCTCCTGCCCTCTTCTGCTGAGATGGAGAAATGTTCCAGCTTGTAGAAGGACATCAGGACAAAGATATGTAATGAAAATAAGTCCAGGCTGGCTGTCCTTGTGGGCATCAGCTGCTGGCATCTACATTGCTGCTGCCATGAGCATGGCACAGCAGGTAAGAGATTGCTTTTTCTTGTGTGACACAGGAGCTCTTGACTTTAAAGCTGAGGTATGCAATAGAAAGAGCTGCAACCTCTGCCAGACATGGCATACTTTAGTGGGATGTTGTTTCAGTTGCTGCTGATGTCAGGAAGGACTGTAAGGATGGAAAGGCTGGTGTTTGCCATGGGCAGGGAAACACATCTGGTTTTCATCTTCTCTTTGTGTGCCAGAAAAAGAGGAGACTGTGCCTGCTACTTGGACCCCTCCTGCCCTCTGCTGCTGAGATGGAGAAATGTTCCAGCTTCTAGAAGGACATCAGGACAAAGATATGTAATGAAAATAAGTCCAGGCTGGCTGTCCTTGTGGGCATCAGCTGCTGGCATCTGCATTGCTGCTGCCATGAGCATGGCACAGCAGGTAAAAGATTGCTTTTCCTTGTGTGACACAGGAGCTCTTGACTTGAAAGCAAGAGGGATGCAATAGAAAGAGCTGCAACCTCTGCCAGACATGGCAAAGGTGAGTGGGATGTTGTTTCAGTTGCTGCTGATGTCAGGAAGGACTGTGAGGATGGAAAGGCTGGTGTTTGCCATGGGAAGGGAAACACATCTGGTTTTCATCTTCTCTTTGTGTGCCAGAAAAAGAGGAGAGTGTGCCTGCTACTTGGACCCCTCCTGCCCTCTTCTGCTGAGATGGAGAAATGTTCCAGCTTGTAGAAGGACATCAGGACAAAGATATGTAATGAAAATAAGTCCAGGCTGGCTGTCCTTGTGGGCATCAGCTGCTGGCATCTGCATTGCTGCTGCCATGAGCATGGCACAGCAGGTAAGAGATTGCTTTTCCTTGTGTGACACAAGAGCTCTTGACTTGAAAGCTAGAGGGATGCAATAGAAAGATGTGCAACCTCTGCCAGACATGGCAAACTTCAGTGGGATGTTGTATCAGTTGCTGCTGATGTCAGGAAGTACTGTAAGGATGGAAAGGCTGGTGTTTGCCATGGGCAGGGAAACACATCTGGTTTTCATTTTCTCTTTCTCTTTGAGTGCCAGATAAACAGGGGAGAGTGTGCCCTAACCTTGGACCCCTCCTGCCCTCTGCTGCTGAGATGGAGAAATGTTCCAGCTTGTAGAAGGACATCAAGACAAAGATATGTAATGAAAATAAGTCCAGGCTGGCTGTCCCTGTGGGCATCAGCTGCTGGCATCTGCATTGCTGCTGCCATGAGCATGGCACAGCAGGTAAAAGATTGCTTTTCCTTGTGTGATACAGGAGCTCTTGAGTTGAAAGCTAGAGGGATGCAATAGAAAGAGCTGCAACCTCTGGCAGAAATGGCAAAGGTGAGTGGGATGTTGTTTCAGTTGCTGCTGATGTCAGGAAGGACTGTGAGGATGGAAAGGCTGGTGTTTGCCATGGGCAGGGAAACACATCTGGTTTTCATTTTCTCTTTCTCTTTGAGTAACAGGTAAACAGGGGAGAGTGTGCCCTCACCTTGGAAATCTCCTGCCCTCTTCTGCTCAGAGGGAGAAATGTTCCAGCTTGTAGAAGGACATCAGGACAAAGATATGTAATGACAATAAGTCCAGGCTGGCTGTCCCTGTAGGCATCAGCTGCTGGCATCTGCATTGCTGCTGCCATGAGCATGGCACAGCAGGTAAAAGATTGCTTTTCCTTGTGTGACACAGGAGCTCTTGACTTGAAAGCTAGAGGGATGCAATAGAAAGAGCTGCAACCTCTGCCAGACATGGCAAACTTGAGTCGGATGTTGTTTCAGTTGCTGCTGATGTCAGGAAGGACTGTAAGGATGGAAAGGCTGGTGTTTGCCATGGGCAGGGAAACACATCTGGTTTTCATCTTCTCTTTGTGTGCCAGAAAAACAGGAGAGTGTGCCTGCTACTTGGACCCCTCCTGCCCTCTTCTGCTCAGAGGGAGAAATGTTCCAGCTTGTAGAAGGACATCAGGACAAAGATATGTAATGAAAATAAGTCCAGGCTGGCTGTCCTTGTGGGCATCAGCTGCTGGCATCTGCATTGCTGCTGCCATGAGCATGGCACAGCAGGTAAGAGATTGCTTTTTCTTGTGTGACACAGGAGCTCTTGACTTTAAAGCTGAGGTATGCAATAGAAAGAGCTGCAACCTCTGCCAGACATGGCATACTTCAGTGGGATGTTGTTTCAGTTGCTGCTGATGTCAGGAAGGACTGTAAGGATGGAAAGGCTGGTGTTTGCCATGGGCAGGGAAACACATCTTGTTTTCATCTTCTCTTTGTGTGCCAGAAAAAGAGGAGAGTGTGCCCTAACCTTGGACTTCTCCTGCCCTCTACTGCTGAGATGGAGAAATGTCCCAGCTTATAGAAGGACATCAGGACAAAGATATGTAATGAAAATAAGTCCAGGCTGGCTGTCCTTGTGGGCATCAGCTGCTGGCATCTGCATTGCTGCTGCCATGAGCATGGCACAGCAGGTAAGAGATTGCTTTTTCTTGTGTGACACAGGAGCTCTTGACTTTAAAGCTGAGGTATGCAATAGAAAGAGCTGCAACCTCTGCCAGACATGGCATACTTCAGTGGGATGTTGTTTCAGTTGCTGCTGATGTCAGGAAGGACTGTAAGGATGGAAAGGCTGGTGTTTGCCATGGGCAGGGAAACACATCTGGTTTTCATCTTCTCTTTGTGTGCCAGAAAAAGAGGAGAGTGTGCCCTTACCTTGGACCCCTCCTGCCCTCTGCTGCTGAGATGGAGAAATGTCCCAGCTTATAGAAGGACATCAGGACAAAGATATGTAATGAAAATAAGTCCAGGCTGGCTGTCCTTGTGGGCATCAGCTGCTGGCATCTGCATTGCTGCTGCCATGAGCATGGCACAGCAGGTAAAAGATTGCTTTTCCCTGTGTGACACAGGAGCTCTTGACTTGAAAGCTAGAGGGATGCAATAGAAAGAGCTGCAACCTCTGCCAGACATGGCAAAGGTGAGTGGGATGTTGTTTCAGTTGCTGCTGATGTCAGGAAGGACTGTGAGGATGGAAAGGCTGGTGTTTGCCATGGGCAGGGAAACACATCTGGTTTTCATCTTCTCTTTGTGTGCCAGAAAAAGAGGAGAGTGTGCCTGCTACTTGGACCCCTCCTGCCCTCTTCTGCTGAGAGGGAGAAATGTTCCAGCTTGTAGAAGGACATCAGGACAAAGATATGTAATGAAAATAAGTCCAGGCTGGCTGTCCTTGTGGGCATCAGCTGCTGGCAGCTGGACTGCTGCTGCCATGAGCATGGCAAAGCAGGTAAAAGATTGCTTTTCCTTGTGTGACACAGGAGCTCTTGACTTGACAGCTAGAGGGATGCAATAGAAAGAGCTGCAACCTCTGCCAGACATGGCAAAGGTGAGTGGGATGTTGTTTCACTTGCTGATGATGTCAGGAAGGACTGTAAGGATGGAAAGGCTGGTGTTTGCCATGGGCAGGGAAACACATCTGGTTTTCATCTTCTCTTTGTGTGCCAGAAAAAGAGGAGAGTGTGCCTGCTACTTGGACCCCTCCTGCCCTCTTCTGCTGAGATGGAGAAATGTTCCAGCTTGTAGAAGGACATCAGGACAAAGATATGTAATGAAAATAAGTCCAGGCTGGCTGTCCTTGTGGGCATCAGCTGCTGGCATCTGCATTGCTGCTGCCATGAGCATGGCACAGCAGGTAAAAGATTGCTTTTCCTTGTGTGACACAGGAGCTCTTGAGTTGAAAGCTAGAGGGATGCAATAGAAAGAGCTGCAACCTCTGCCAGACATGGCAAAGGTGAGTGGGATGTTGTTTCAGTTGCTGCTGATGTCAGGAAGGACTGTGAGGATGGAAAGTCTGGTGTTTTCCATGGGCAGGGAAACACATCTGGTTTTCATTTTCTCTTTCTCTTTGAGTGCCAGATAAACAGGGGAGAGTGTGCCCTCACCTTGGAACTCTCCTGCCCTCTTCTGCTGAGAGGGAGAAATGTTCCAGCTTGTAGAAGGACATCAGGACAAAGATATGTAATGAAAATAAGTCCAGGCTGGCTGTCCTTGTGGGCATCAGCTGCTGGCATCTGCATTGCTGCTGCCATGAGCATGGCACAGCAGGTAAAAGATTGCTTTTCCTTGTGTGACACAGGAGCTCTTGACTTGAAAGCTAGAGGGATGCAATAGAAAGAGCTGCAACCTCTGGCAGAAATGGCAAAGGTGAGTGGGATGTTGTTTCAGTTGCTGCTGATGTCAAGATGGACTGTGAGGATGGAAAGGCTGGTGTTTGCCATGGGCAGGGAAACACATCTGGTTTTCATCTTCTCTTTGTGTGCCAGAAAAAGAGGAGAGTGTGCCTGCTACTTGGACCCCTCCTGCCCTCTTCTGCTGAGATGGAGAAATGTTCCAGCTTGTAAAAGGACATCAGGACAAAGATATGTAATGAAAATAAGTCCAGGCTGGCTGTCCTTGTGGGCATCAGCTGCTGGCATCTGCATTGCTGCTGCCATGAGCATGGCACAGCAGGTAAGAGATTGCTTTTTCTTGTGTGACACAGGAGCTCTTGACTTTAAAGCTGAGGTATGCAATAGAAAGAGCTGCAACCTCTGCCAGACATGGCATACTTTAGTGGGATGTTGTTTCAGTTGCTGCTGATGTCAGGAAGGACTGTAAGGATGGAAAGGCTGGTGTTTGCCATGGGCAGGGAAACACATCTGGTTTTCATCTTCTCTTTGTGTGCCAGAAAAAGAGGAGAGTGTGCCCTAACCTTGGACCCCTCCTGCCCTCTGCTGCTGAGATGGAGAAATGTTCCAGCTTCTAGAAGGACATCAGGACAAAGATATGTAATGAAAATAAGTCCAGGCTGGCTGTCCTTGTGGGCATCAGCTGCTGGCATCTGCATTGCTGCTGCCATGAGCATGGCACAGCAGGTAAAAGATTGCTTTTCCTTGTGTGACACAGGAGCTCTTGAGTTGAAAGCAAGAGGGATGCAATAGAAAGAGCTGCAACCTCTGCCAGACATGGCAAAGGTGAGTGGGATGTTGTTTCAGTTGCTGCTGATGTCAGGAAGGACTGTGAGGATGGAAAGGCTGGTGTTTGCCATGGGCAGGGAAACACATCTGGTTTTCATCTTCTCTTTGTGTGCCAGAAAAAGAGGAGAGTGTGCCTGCTACTTGGACCCCTCCTGCCCTCTTCTGCTGAGATGGAGAAATGTTCCAGCTTGTAGAAGGACATCAGGACAAAGATATGTAATGAAAATAAGTCCAGGCTGGCTGTCCTTGTGGGCATCAGCTGCTGGCATCTGCATTGCTGCTGCCATGAGCATGGCACAGCAGGTAAGAGATTGCTTTTCCTTGTGTGACACAGGAGCTCTTGACTTGAAAGCTAGAGGGATGCAATAGAAAGAGCTGCAACCTCTGCCAGACATGGCAAAGGTGAGTGGGATGTTGTTTCAATTATTGCTGAAGTCAGGAAGACTGTAAGGATGGAAAGGCTGGTGTTTGCCATGGGCAGGGAAACACATCTGGTTTTCATCTTCTCTTTGTGTGCCAGAAAAAGAGGAGAGTGTGCCCTAACCTTGGACTTCTCCTGCCCTCTGCTGCTGAGATGGAGAAATGTCCCAGCTTATAGAAGGACATCAGGACAAAGATATGTAATGAAAATAAGTCCAGGCTGGCTGTCCTTGTGGGCATCAGCTGCTGGCATCTGCATTGCTGCTGCCATGAGCATGGCACAGCAGGTAAGAGATTGCTTTTTCTTGTGTGACACAGGAGCTCTTGACTTTAAAGCTGAGGTATGCAATAGAAAGAGCTGCAACCTCTGCCAGACATGGCATACTTCAGTGGGATGTTGTTTCAGTTGCTGCTGATGTCAGGAAGGACTGTAAGGATGGAAAGGCTGGTGTTTGCCATGGGCAGGGAAACACATCTGGTTTTCATCTTCTCTTTGTGTGCCAGAAAAAGAGGAGAGTGTGCCCTAACCTTGGACCCCTCCTGCCCTCTGCTGCTGAGATGGAGAAATGTCCCAGCTTATAGAAGGACATCAGGACAAAGATATGTAATGAAAATAAGTCCAGGCTGGCTGTCCTTGTGGGCATCAGCTGCTGGCATCTGCATTGCTGCTGCCATGAGCATGGCACAGCAGGTAAAAGATTGCTTTTCCCTGTGTGACACAGGAGCTCTTGACTTGAAAGCTAGAGGGATGCAATAGAAAGAGCTGCAACCTCTGCCAGACATGGCAAAGGTGAGTGGGATGTTGTTTCACTTGCTGATGATGTCAGGAAGGACTGTGAGGATGGAAAGGCTGGTGTTTGCCATGGGCAGGGAAACACATCTGGTTTTCATCTTCTCTTTGTGTGCCAGAAAAAGAGGAGAGTGTGCCTGCTACTTGGACCCCTCCTGCCCTCTTCTGCTCAGAGGGAGAAATGTTCCAGCTTGTAGAAGGACATCAGGACAAAGATATGTAATGAAAATAAGTCCAGGCTGGCTGTCCTTGTGGGCATCAGCTGCTGGCAGCTGGACTGCTGCTGCCATGAGCATGGCAAAGCAGGTAAAAGATTGCTTTTCCTTGTGTGACACAGGAGCTCTTGACTTGAAAGCTAGAGGGATGCAATAGAAAGAGCTGCAACCTCTGCCAGACATGGCAAAGGTGAGTGGGATGTTGTTTCACTTGCTGATGATGTCAGGAAGGACTGTAAGGATGGAAAGGCTGGTGTTTGCCATGGGCAGGGAAACACATCTGGTTTTCATCTTTTCTTTCTCTTTGTGTGCCAGAAAAAAAGGAGAGTGTGCCCTAACCTTGGACCCCTCCTGCCCTCTTCTGCTGAGATGGAGAAATGTTCCAGCTTGTAGAAGGACATCAGGACAAAGATATGTAATGAAAATAAGTCCAGGCTGGCTGTCCTTGTGGGCATCAGCTGCTGGCATCTGCATTGCTGCTGCCATGAGCATGGCACAGCAGGTAAAAGATTGCGTTTCCTTGTGTGACACAGGAGCTCTTGACTTGAAAGCTAGAGGGATGCAATAGAAAGAGCTGCAACCTCTGCCAGACATGGCAAAGGTGAGTGGGATGTTGTTTCAGTTGCTGCTGATGTCAGGAAGGACTGTGAGGATGGAAAGTCTGGTGTTTGCCATGGGCAGGGAAACACATCTGGTTTTCATTTTCTCTTTCTCTTTGAGTGCCAGATAAACAGGGGAGAGTGTGCCCTCACCTTGGAACTCTCCTGCCCTCTTCTGCTGAGAGGGAGAAATGTTCCAGCTTGTAGAAGGACATCAGGACAAAGATATGTAATGAAAATAAGTCCAGGCTGGCTGTCCTTGTGGGCATCAGCTGCTGGCATCTGCATTGCTGCTGCCATGAGCATGGCACAGCAGGTAAGAGATTGCTTTTTCTTGTGTGACACAGGAGCTCTTGACTTTAAAGCTGAGGTATGCAATAGAAAGAGCTGCAACCTCTGCCAGACATGGCATACTTCAGTGGGATGTTGTTTCAGTTGCTGCTGATGTCAGGAAGGACTGTAAGGATGGAAAGGCTGGTGTTTGCCATGGGCAGGGAAACACATCTGGTTTTCATCTTCTCTTTGTGTGCCAGAAAAAGAGGAGACTGTGCCTGCTACTTGGACCCCTCCTGCCCTCTTCTGCTCAGAGGGAGAATTGTTCCAGCTTGTAGAAGGACATCAGGACAAAGATATGTAATGAAAATAAGTCCAGGCTTGCTGTCCTTGTGGGCATCAGCTGCTGGCATCTGCATTGCTGCTGCCATGAGCATGGCACAGCAGGTAAGAGATTGCTTTTCCTTGTGTGACACAGGAGCTCTTGACTTGAAAGCTAGAGGGATGCAATAGAAAGAGCTGCAACCTCTGCCAGACATGGCAAACTTCAGTGGGATGTTGTATCAGTTGCTGCTGATGTCAGGAAGGACTGTAAGGATGGAAAGGCTGGTGTTTGCCATGGGCAGGGAAACACATCTGGTTTTCATCTTCTCTTTGTGTGCCAGAAAAAGAGGAGAGTGTGCCTGCTACTTGCACCCCTCCTGCCCTCTTCTGCTGAGATGGAAAAATGTTCCAGCTTGTAGAAGGACATCAGGACAAAGATATGTAATGAAAATAAGTCCAGGCTGGCTGTCCTTGTGGGCATCAGCTGCTGGCATCTGCATTGCTGCTGCCATGAGCATGGCACAGCAGGTAAGAGATTGCTTTTCCTTGTGTGACACAGGAGCTCTTGACTTGAAAGCTAGAGGGATGCAATAGAAAGAGCTGCAACCTCTGCCAGACATGGCAAACTTCAGTGGGATGTTGTTTCAGTTGCTGCTGATGTCAGGAAGGACTGTAAGGATGGAAAGGCTGGTGTTTGCCATGGGCAGGGAAACACATCTGGTTTTCATTTTCTCTTTCTCTTTGAGTGCCAGATAAACAGGGGAGAGTGTGCCCTCACCTTTGAGCTCTCCTGCCCTCTTCTGCTGAGAGGGAGAAATGTTCCAGCTTGTAGAAGGACATCAGGACAAAGATATGTAATGAAAATAAGTCCAGGCTGGCTGTCCTTGTGGGCATCAGCTGCTGGCATCTGCATTGCTGCTGCCATGAGCATGGCACAGCAGGTAAGAGATTGCTTTTCCTTGTGTGACACAGGAGCTCTTGACTTGAAAGCTAGAGGGATGCAATAGAAAGAGCTGCAACCTCTGCCAGACATGGTAAACTTCAGTGGGATGTTGTTTCAGTTGCTGCTGATGTCAGGAAGGACTGTAAGGATGGAAAGGCTGGTGTTTGCCATGGGCAGGGAAACACATCTGGTTTTCATGTTCTCTTTGTGTGCCAGAAAAAGAGGAGAGTGTGCCCTAACCTTGGACTTCTCCTGCCCTCTGCTGCTGAGATGGAGAAATGTTCCAGCTTGTAGAAGGACATCAGGACAAAGATATGTAATGAAAATAAGTCCAGGCTGGCTGTCCTTGTGGGCATCAGCTGCTGGCATCTGCATTGCTGCTGCCATGAGCATGGCAAAGAAGTTAAAAGATTGCTTTTCCTTGTGTGACACAGGAGCTCTTGACTTGAAAGCTAGAGGGATGCAAAAGAAAGAGCTGCAACCTCTGCCAGACATGGCAAAGGTGAGTGGGATGTTGTTTCAGTTGCGGCTGATGTCAGGAAGGACTGTAAGGATGGAAAGGCTGGTGTTTGCCATGGGCAGGGAAACAAATCTGGTTTTCATCTTCTCTTTGTCTTTGTGTGCCAGGAAAATTGGAAAGTGTGCCTTCAACTCGGACCCCTCCTGCCCTCTGCTGCTCAGAGGGAGAAATGTCCCAGCTTCTAGAAGGATATCAGGACAGAGATATGTAATAAAAATATGTCCAGGCTGGCTGTCCTTGTGGGCATCAGCTGCTGGCATCTGCACTGCTGCTGCCATGAGCATGGCAAAGCAGGTAAAAGATTGCTTTTCCTTGTGTGACACACGAGCTCTTGACTTGACAGCTAGAGGTATGTAATAGAAAGAGCTGCAACCTCTGCCAGACATGGCAAAGTTGAGTGGGATGTTGTTTCAATTAGTGCTGATGTCAGGAAGGACTGTAAGGATGGTAAGGCTGGTGAGAAAGGGGTGTTTATGTTAGGTTGGATGTGAGGAGGAAGTTTTTCAGCCAGAGGGTGGTGAGGCACTGGAACAGGTTGCCCAGACAGGCTGTGGATGCCCCATCCCTGCAGGCATCCAAGGCCAGCCTGGATGTGGCTCTGGGCAGCCTGGGCTGCTGGTTGGCAGGTTAGAAAGCCCACAGGACTTTATTGCAGCCCTGGGTGCAGGGGGATCACTGCTCCTAGCATGCACACAGAAGAGCTGGAGCACACAGGTGATGTACATTCCACTTGTGAACATTCCTGCAATTGCAGAGAGCGTGCGCCTGTTCCAATCACTGCTGCACAGATTAAAAACTGATTGCAGATGAGCTGTTTTGGTATGGGGTTCTTGCCAACGGTCTGCAGTGGCTGTGTGATTCCTCGGGGAGTTGCTCTCCAGCCCAAAGGTCATGTCCTAAGTCGACCAGATCCCGTTTGTGTCCAGAAATGGCTGACAACAGATCAGCTGCTGGTCAAGTTTCGAACATCACACTGGCCTTGCTCCAGTGTCTGTGTCATCAGCCCCAGCACATACGGTGCACCTCTTCAAGGCTTTGCAACACTGAGACTCTGCACTTGGGCTCCAGACATCCTGCTGCACCAAGAGGTTATTCTAGCTTTGGTATCTTGCAAATTTGTCTATAACTACATCACTGTAATCATAAATGTCTAGGAGCATGGAGATGGAGAAATTAATCTTCCTGTAATTCTCTGTACTGCAGCCCCGTGGTTGTCAACACCTAATGCAATATTGAAATTTCAGTTGAGAAATTGAAAGCTGTCCCTAACAAAAAAACATCTGCATTTGTTATTGAAATCACACTGAGGATCAAGAAATCCAAATGCTTCTAGCATAACCACGATTATAGGCAGTGTTTAGACAAGCTCTTACAGGAAAACCATGAACACAAGGCTAAAGAGAGATTAAGTGATGCACTCTGCAGGAATACTCATGGAAGTCTTCACAGTGCAGGAGTCTGATCTGATTACAGATGCTGTGCTTTAAGTACCCCTTATCATATCTTTTTTTTCACTGTTGTGCAGGGGTTGGACTCAGTGATTTCTGGAGGCTGGAGATGCTGTTTGCTAATGGCAGATGGAGAGAGGAAAAGCAAGTGCAAGGCATGCTGTGCATAGCCACCACATGGCATCTGCACCACTTCCCCCTGCACAAAGGAGGAGCAGCTCACAAGCTTGGCCTGGGCCAGGGAAGGGAGCAGACAAACATCTGGACCGACCCCAAACGAGCTGGTTCTGCAGGTTGGGTGTCTTCTGCTGCTTGTCTCACATCCTGCTGCTCAGCGGTAGATTTGTTCCTGCTCAGTGCTAACAGGAAACTCACACAGCATTTCTGTTTCAGCTGTGCCAACGCTTTGATCCCTTGCTGCTTGGATGGGGCGTTTGAAGAATGATGCCTGTGCTGATGTCCAGCCAGGCTTTGGGGATGAGTCTCCACACCAGGGTCCGTCTGACAGGACTGAGGGTTGGGGATCCAGCCAGGTCGAGTCCAGCATGCTTTGCTCTATTTCTTAGTGCTTGTTTTTGCTCAGGAGGGCAGGAGGTGAACCTCATGAACCAATGCCTGCAGACGGGTTTTGCAGAGAAAGAGGTCCTGCAGGCCTTGTGTGACAGCCACGGAGCTGCAGCGAGGCTGCATCCGTGTAAAACACCAGAGATCCACGGAGGTGTGAAGGGGAGCTGTGGGCTGCAGTCACGCAGGAAGGGATGTGCATGCTCGGGGTTTGGTTGTTGTGTGTGTGTTAAGTGACTGTGATACCACTGCTGGGTCAGTGTGAGTGTACGGAACAAGTGTGACAGCCTTTTTGATGGAGCCCTGTGAAAGGAGTCCTATGGACTTGAGATCCAACTATCAGCCCGTGGGCATCATCCAGGAGTTGGGGTAGGGGATGAGGCAAGGGAAGTTGGGCTAAGAAAGGGATAAAGCAGTCTGGCAGTAGTTCTGTGTTTCTCCCATCTCCTGCTTTATTTCCTTCCAGGTGAAATAGATGGGTGCTGCAACATGCCCTTGAATGTAACAAAAGCCACTCTAGTGTGGATTTGACATGGGCCCAGCACTGCAAGGTACGCTGCTGGGAGGAAGCGTCCATCTGGCTGAGGGCAGGAAGGCCCTCCAGAGGGATGCACTGAGGCCAGTTGTGCGAGGCTCAACAAGAGCAAGCGCCAGGTCCTGCGCTTTGGTCATGACGACCCCGTGCCAGCTTCTCCAGGATTTGGCTGGGGTAGAATTCCAAGCAGCCCCTGATTCCAGAACGTTGGGCTGGGCTGTTGGAATCTTCTGCCCTTGTGACTGGTCTTGCCTCCCCACCCTGTGCGTCGTGGTGGAGCAGCCTGGTGGCCCTCAGTGATGTCATAAGGGCTAGAATGAGGGGAGGAGCAGTGCGTGCTGCGTCCCTTCATTGGAGCGCTGGAGCTCTGACTGAGCAGCTCGCTTGTTGCACTTGTGCACCGACTGCGTCCCTTTGTCTTCACACCGTCCTGTGCAGCACCTTGTAGGTAAGCTGAGACAGTGTGGGAGAGACGGGGGGACAGTGAGTGCTGAGAACTGCTGGCTGGCGGAGCTCATAGGATCACATTATCTCCATCAGCAGAGGGGTGGCCATGAGGGACAGGGAGGTGATCGTCCCCCCCTGCTCTGCTCTTGTGAGGCCCCAGCTGCAGTACAGTGTCCAGAAAGACAGGGAGCTGTTGGAGAGGGTCCAGAGGCGAGCCACAGAGATGATCAGGGGACTGGAGCACCTCCCCTGCAAAGACAGGCTGAGGGAGCTGGGCTTGTTCAGCCTGGAGAAAAGAAGGCAGTGGGGTGACCTCATGGCAGCCTTCAGTACCTAAAGGGAGCCTAAAAAGAGGAGGGGAATCAACTCTTTGAAAGGGTAGATATCAGCAGGACAAGGGGAAATGGTTTTAAGTTGAAAACTTAAGTTTTTAAGTTGAGGGAGGGCAGATTTTGGTTTTTCCCTCGTAGTCTTTGCTAAACCGTGGAAGCAAACTGACCTGCTCTTTCTCTCTCCTCTCTCCACCCTCTGCCTGCTTCCCTGCTGCAGCTTTTGCTCGTGGAAGATCAGAGCAAAGTGACAAGGAACGGCTGCGGATTCGTGAGATTTGTCTCCCTCGTTCTGATCTCTTGCCAGGTACCTGCCATGGTTTGTCCCCCCACATGCTTTAGCAGCCCGTGACGCCCCGTGTTTAGTAACACAGCGTCATCCAGCTTTGATGAGACGCTGGTCACGTGTGGGTTTTCTCCACGTGCTCTGCAGCTCAGCCCTCAGAAGGATGCTGTCTGTGGTGCTGTGAGCAGCTGGTCTACAGGAAACCAATCCCTTAGGCAAAGAGTCCCAGCCCCAGCTTGTGCAGAGCTGCACAGCATCACCAGGGACACCAGCAGGCGTGCTTGGGCTGTGTGAGCGTGCCCGACAGCTGTAGGGAGCACAGCAGAGATGTGAACAGAGAACATAAAAGTGTGTTTCTTTTCAGTTCCAGCTTGTCACACCTACGCTGATGGCTGTGGCGTGCAGCGAGATCACCTGTGGGCCTGACCTGGCATGGACAGAGGTAGAGTATGAAGCTCTGATTGGTCTTTGTTCCCTGACTGCAGCCAGCAGAGTGAGCCGCAGATGTGCTCTCCTGCTTTCCAAGAGAGCTCCTCTGTGGCAAGACAGCAGTGCAAGCGTGGCAAGTTTATAAAAGTACCAGAGCCATCTCGGCTGTTGTGTTTGTCCCCTACTGACCTTTCCCTTGAAATGGCTGCAGAAACAACAATCATTCTCTGCTCTGTTTGGCCTCGCTGTTGGTTGGACTGCTCAAGAGAGCTGCTTGGTGCTTGCAGTGGCACTGTTTGCACCTTGTAACTGCAGCCGTAGCTTTGGTTTCCCTCTTCACGGTCTCCTAGCATCTTAAACAGTCAGCCTTCCTGCACAAAGAGCGCAGGAAAGGAGGGGGCAAAATGGACAAGGCCACCTGTCTGCGTCAGTGCCATTGCTGATTAGTCTGGGTGGGGAGAGATGCATCTTTGCATTGCCTGGCGTGTGCCTGCTGCACACCAGGGAGAGAAACAGCCGTTATTAGACTTGCAGTTCCTTCTGAAGTGCCCATGATAAGGACCGAGTGCATTTCCTGCAGCTTTCTCTGCAGATGTGCTCCTCACCTTGAAATCCTCCTTGTTGGTTCCCAGCTCCTCACCGTGGCCTGTGCTCTCTGTTTCAGGCTGAGAACAAGGGGAAGCCCCTGCTAGACCATGAGGTGGCACCTGTGAATGTTCCAGCTATTGCTGCTGCCCATGCTATTAAGAGATACGTTGCCCAGGCAGCGGATGAACTCTCCTTTGAGGTAAGCAGTTCAAGGCGTTCCTTGTTGCTCAATTTTACAATGGCAAATGCCTTCAGAGCTGCACTGGTGCAAGTGCTTTAATGCTCGGCGATGTTTGGCAGTGCAGAAGAATGCAGACATTTGAGCTGTGCTTTCCTCCCAGCTGTGCTGAAGCTGGGATTGACGTTGCAATCTCTTGCAGGTCGGAGACATCGTGTGTGTCATCGACATGCCACCAAAGGAGCTGACCCCCTGGTGGAGAGGCAAGCTCGGCTTCCAGGTAGGCACAAGCTTCAGACTGGAGAGTGCAACTGCAGTAAAGGCAGGAATCTTAGCTTAGAGCTGCTCTGCATGCACAGGATGCCTAATGGACGTAAACAGTTTCCCTGTGTCGGTGTCAGGGGACCTTGCCGTTGGCTGCAAATGTTGAAAAATTATTACCTTTATGCTTTGAACTATGGCCATTTTCTGCTGGATAGTCTTATGGAACGTCAGGCAAGCACGTTCCGAGGGAAATGTTATGTGGCTTTTGGTTTAACAGTTCAGACCTGAGAAGTGCTGCATGCAATAGTTGGCTTCTCTTCTTGTTACAGGTTGGATTTTTCCCAGGGGAGTGTGTGGAACTCATTAATAAGAACATTCCTGAGGCACTCATCAACTCAGTGCCAAAGCCAGGTAGGGATGTTACATTTGATCGTGTGGGGAAGCAAAATGAAGTCTTTTTGGGGGTGCGTTCCATGTTTAGTACCTCCTTTATCCATCCCACATTGTCCTCTGTGTTGATGATTCTTCATGCACACCATGGGTCAGAGATTTGGCCCAATCCTCCTGTGTTTATGATTGGACTTGGGGAAAGTATAGAATCTTCATAAAATGGCTTGGGATGGAAGGGACCTCAGGGATCATCATGCTCCAACCCTCCCGCCTCAGGATGGTCTCCCAGCCCCCACATTTAATGTGAGACTAGATCAGGCTGCCCAGGGCCCCATCCAACCTGGCCTTGGGCTCCTCCAGGCATGGGGAAAATCCCTTTTTGTATGTACTGGTTGGTAATGTTCTTCCCGTTCTGACGTGCTCTGTAGAATGTGCTGTGCTCGGCCTCGTCCAACGGAGCCAGACCTGAAATGACCTGGTTTCTTCCTTTTGTTGTGCAGTGCCCAAGAAACGCAGCAAGATCCTCACCTTCCTTCGTTCCTTGGTGAAGGCCCGCCCAAAGAAACCGACTGAGCGGGAGGTGGAGAAGGAAAGGGTGTTTGGCTGTGACCTGGGAGAGCATCTTCTCCACTCCGGTCGTGATGGTAAGGAGCTGCCCATTCCTGAGATCTTCCTCTGCTGGGCATCTAAAGAAGATGAAAGGGAGCTCATATCTAGCAGGGGGCAGGCTGATAGCAGTGGAGACACGTGTAATGGGAGTTGATGGCTGAAGGATAAAGTGAGGCGGATGCTCCTAAGAGACAAGCACATCTGTATTTGCTTCAGCCAAGGCTGGCTGGGCTTAGTGGATGGGATGTGAAGCACAGCCTGCAGCACGATTGAATCAGGAGCTCCACTGACAGCTGGCACGTGTTCTTCAGTCCCCCAGGTCCTCCAGAGCTGCGCTGAGTTCCTTGAGCAGCACGGCGTGGTGCAGGGGATATACCGCCTGTCCGGCGTCGCGTCCAACATCCAGAGACTGCGGTAAGAGTGCTGCGACTGACACAGCCTGAGTGCATCTGGTGTGGCTTTGGGCTTGCCTTCCTCTCGCTCAACCGGGTTTGCGTCCCTCTCTCCAGGCAGGAATTTGAGTCGGAGCAGATTCCTGAGCTCACCGTCCGTGACATTCACAGCGTGAGCTCCCTCTGCAAGATGTACTTCAGGGAGCTCCCGAACCCTCTGCTCACCCACCAGCTGTACGGCAAGTTCTCGGTAAGCACAAGGCCACGTCTTTCATTTCCCTCTTCCTGGGCCTCTTGGCAGATGGCTGCAGCAGTGCCCCAGCTCTGAGGCCCTTTTGCTGTCAGCCCCACGAGGTTTACTCGCAGTGGTGTACTAGCCTGATTGGTGTCTCGCTCCCTTTCTGCACTACTCCAGGATGCTGTTGGTGCCGCTACAGAGGAGGAGCGGCTGCTCAGAATGCAGGACGTCATCCAGCAGCTGCCCGCTCCTCACTACAGGTCAGTGCTGCCCTCAGCCTGCTGAGCTCAGCCGTGCTGCATTGCAGAGGGCAACGATGCGGTTCCAGCCTTTGTCTTTCTGAATTGCAGCACGGCATGCTTGTTGGTGCTGAACGTTTGCCTCTCTTGTTTTCCAGGACTCTGGAGTATCTGATGAGACACTTGGCGTGTCTGGCTGGGAGCTCCAGTATAACAAACATGCATGCCAAGAACCTAGCCATTGTGTGGGCTCCAAACCTCTTAAGGTAAACTTCTGGTTCTGTTTCAACACAACGCTTACATCTGTTCTCCATTAAAAAAAAAAACAGTCCTCTCTTTTTCTCCATCAAATGTGCTCTTCTCCTGTAAAATCTGTGGCTGACAGAAGAGCAGGAGCTTGGGCTGTTCTCCAACCCCACGGGCACAATGTCTAGGTGACAATTTCTGCAGTCTTGTTGAGATGGGACTGACGTGTCCTTGATCATCCAGGGGAATTTCTGCAGTGGCATCACTGATTGCCCACTGCGGAAGTCTCCAGAGCCTCAGCTGACAGCTTTTGGCTGCAACAATTCAGACTCGGGGAAACGGTCTTGGAGAAATGACTTCTAAAATCTGCCTTTTCTACAGATCACAGCAGAACGAGTCTGCCTGCGCCAGCGGAAGAGCTGCCTGCATGGAGCTGCAGACGCAGTCGGATGTGGTGGAATTCATCATCAACCACACAGACGTCCTCTTCGGCTCCAAATCCGGAGCAGACATTGCAGATGCAGCAGGTGAGTGTCTTCCTCCATTAGCTTGATCTTGACCTGACACCTTGACCAAATGCAGGCCTTCTCCAGGATGTTTGAGATACTCTTTTACCATCAAGGGGACAGCAGACCTCTGGACTTCCATTAGGGTATGGCATCCTGTTGCTGGATGCTGAGAATGTCCAAGCCCAAACTTCACAAGGAGGAAACCGTCATTATTATGGTTTGCACGCAGGAAAAGCTTGATGCAAGTGTGGCAGCGAAGCTTTCTCAGTTCCCTGCCCCTTTTATCTAGGGGTGAGCTCTCTTAATGATGACCGTGTCCTTTGCCATAAACAGACTTCTGCCCACATGGTTATCTTGAGCTCCTCTTCTTCCAGTGGCTCGGATAAGCAAGCCTGAGAAAAATACAGCACCTCCCCCAGAACTGTGGTGGCTGTGCTGCTGCTTTCTGATCCTCGCTCTTACCTGTGGTTTTCCCTGACAGGGCACAATTCTCTCCCAGGGCCCAAGTCTGTGGGGGTCTCTTCTGCTGCCACAAAGCTGCTCAGCCTGGAGGAGGCACAGGCACAGAGGCGAGGCCACAGCAGGTCTCCTGTTGTGACAGAGAGCAGCAGGGACATTGAAGTGGAAGAAAGCCCTGCAGCTGGGCAGGGCAAATTCCACACCGTCGTTGACTTTCCATCTGACAGGTAAAGAGGACTTTCTTTTCCAGCACCTAGCATCATTGTTTGGGTGGGTTTTTCTGTTTTCCTGCAGAAACCAGGCAGTGCTAGGAACAAGCAACTGCTGCCAAGAGCTCAGTGCTGCTCTTCCCTCACCCTGCACCACGCACGACTCACAGCATTGGCTGTTTTCTCTCTCCAGACAAAATCCACCCAGCAAGACTGAGGAATCACCAGCTAGCAGTTGGTGTTGCTGCTTCAGCCTCAGGAAGCCATCCTCTGGCAGCAAACGCCAACTGCAGCGCAATGCCAGGCAGCCCTCAGAAACAGCAGTGGTAGTCCTGGCAGGTAAGGGTGCAAATGCAGCTTCCAAATCCCTGCTTTTCAGGAGCATAGAATTCAAGCTTGCTCTGCACATGTATCTCTTTCTAGCGTTCAATCCCGTGCCTAAATCTTCACCCCTGATCAAGTACCACTGTCGTAATTCAGCTTGTGAAAGTTTGACACTAACCCCTGTGTATCCTTTCTAGGTGAATCGAGCCCTTGCCAAGCCATAAGATCCAGGGCAAGTAGCGAGGATGCTCTGTGTGCTTCCATCAGTGGAGAGCTCATAGGAAGCACAAGTTGCTGCAGTTCTAATAGCAGCCTTCCATCTAACAACATTAATGGAGAGAAGGAGCTCATCGAAGTCCATGCTCTCATTACACCTGGCTCTGCTGAAGTTGCTGACCTGAGCCTCCCAGACACCACAGTCACAAGTGTGGATTTTAACCCAGAGTCTCTGCAGTGCAGCCCATCTGAAGCACAGTGTGAGTGCCCCGACAGCAGCACCTCCATGCAGGAGCAGGTCAGCATCAGTGAAGAGGAGCAGAGCCTCTTGCAGGGGGACTTTCAATCAGGCCTCCAGTCCCAGGCACCGGACAGCAGCACTGAGAGCTCTGAGCCACTCTCTCCATGACAAGACAGGATGAGTCCCATCTTCACCGTGGACCTCTCACACCCTCCTGTCCTTTATATAATAATAAAAGCACACTCGTGCTCAATCAACGCCTTGACTGCCTCCAGAGTCTTCATTCACACGGACTGGGATGAATGCAGCACACAGCAAGGCACCCCAGCTTGCAATGCTGTGGCTGTGGGGTGCATGCAGCTCAGCTCCGGGTTTGTTCCTGTTTTGTCTGGCTTTGGGATGTCTGCAGGGGGAGCTCTGCTACCATTTGGCATGGTAGCAAATAATCTCTCGCATCCTGGATGCTGCTCATGATACTCCCAAGCTTCCTGGCTGTGGCTTTGTGATGCTTTTCAGGGCCTTCTGATGCATTTTGATGCCTTGGATGTTGCTTAACACCTCCCTCCTCCCATCATGTCCTTTCCTGGCTCCCATCTACGAACTGGCCCTGCAGATCATCTCCAGACCTGTCATCAGCACACTGCGGCAGGAGAAGCTCCCCCTGGCCAACGTCAGGCAGTACTGCTTGGTCTGCAGCTCAGTGGCCATTTCCCTTTTAGGCGGCAATCAAGCAGCAGAAGAATTTGCTCACCCTGCACCACACAAATGCTGCAAAAGCAGAAACAACCTGGGAATCTCTGGTTTGCAAGACTTCACAGACACTTATTGACTGTGTCTGATGGTTCCCTCCCATCCTTGATTTCCTTCTCCCCTTCTCCTCGTCTGATCCCACTGCTGAGCCATGATCAAGCTGCCCAGTGTGGCAGAGCATCGTGCAGAGCCGTGCTGGCACCTCCTCCCCTTCCTCTCCTGCAGCTCAGCCTGCAACCTGAGCAAGTTTTTTTCTGAGAAAGTGACCAGCTCTTTTCCATCCCTTTGCCCCTACAAACAGTTGTCCAGAGGATCTCGTCCAAGAATTCCTGGAACAGCCTGCAGCTGGCTCTCCTGAAGTTCAGGCTCCTGCCTTTGCTTCCTGCCAGGCCCGCATTCCTTGAGATCACCAACTCAAGGAGGGCATGGTCACTGCAGCCCTGACCGCCTCCTGTCGTAACCCCTGGTGTGCACCATGTCCAGCAATGCTTCCCTTCTGCTTGCTGTGCCCAATGCCTGCACCACAGAGTGATTCTCACTGCACTCCAGGAGTCTGTCAGATTGCTTGCAGCCAGCCATGCTGATTTCCCAGACTGACTGGAATCCCCCATCAGGATGAGAGTCAGTGAGTGCGATGCTTCTGCTGGCTGCAGTAAGCAGCTCCCACCAACAGGCTCTCTTTCCAGGCGGCTGTAGCAGACCCTCACCTCCAGAAGCCCTGCACTGCTGCACTTCCTAATTTTACCCACAAGTTCACAACCTGCTCATGGCTCTTCTTAGTTCTTTGCACTCAACTTCTCATCATAGAGGGCAAACCCCTTGCCTTCCAGAATTCCATGGTATCAATTGTGTCTGCTTTATGTCAGGATTTTTTTTCTTTCTTTTCTTTTTCCATTTTCTAGGTAGGAAAATGAATTTCTGAGCCAGGAGAAGCAGAAGTGAAACAGTCTTCCTGGCACTGCTCAGGTTGCAGGAGTTGCCAAGTGCTCCTCAGGTAATGTGTGCTGAAGAGCTGACCTTGGTGGCAGGGGCTGTGGCTGCATTTTGTGCCTGTCATGCGGGAATCCAAGAAAGCCTATTCAGAGCAGGAGCTGCAGAGCGAGATAAACATCACGAGAAGGTAAGGCTGAGAAGCAAGGACACCTCCAGAAAGAAGAGAAAAACTGAGTCAAGTGAGCTGCGTGACGGCCGTGTGATGCTGACCATGATTGGAGGAAGAGCGCATGGCTGGGAATGACTGATGGCTCTGGTTGGATGGGTGCCTGTGTGCACAGAGGTAAGGAGTGTTTGTGGGATGTTTTGCTGGCATCTAACGGCTGTAAGGGGAAGTCAAGAGAGAAAACTTGTGAATGCATAGAAGGGATGTTAAAATCTGGAACAGACTGTTTGGATCAGTCACAGCCGAGTCCAGATTGCCACACTGTCAGAACCTGGGGCCTAGGATTTTCCTTTAAGAGTGCCAACTGCTCATTTTAAATGATAAAAAGTAACATTGATAGAAGCTTCCCTCCTTGCATTAGAATAAGGCATTGATATTTGCTGTTTCTGTCTTTCCATTCCTTTAGCAGCCTGGGTGTTGATGCAGCTGCATGCATCTGCTGCCCTCCCCTTCTGTTTTGTGTAAAAGAACAGTAAAATATGCAATCAGTGTGAGATCTTTCTGAAGTATTTTACTTTATTTGCCCCTAGGCTGCAATGGCTGGGAAATGGCAGTGTCACCCAGGAGCCCACACGGCGACCTGATGTCTCATTGTTGGGGTCTATTGGAAACCACCACGATGACAAAAGAATGCCTGGGATTCCTCCGGCCCAAATGCCAAACCTTGCACTTGGCTGTGCTGAACCTCATCAGGTTCACCCAGGCCCACCTCTCAAGTCTGCTGAGCTCAAACAGATGTCCTTTTTCTCGTGTCCTTCCATTCCGAGTCCATCTGTTCCCCAAAGCAAAAGAATTTGGAGGGAACCACCGACAGTTATGTGAGCGATTTCAGCGTCTATTTCTGATCATGGCAACAACTTCAGAGGTCACACTTAATTTACGGTGCCCGTTGTAATTCTGACCAAGGCTGCAGTTGCAGCTGACTTCCCAAGGCTGCAAGACGTGGTGGTGACACAGCCTTGTGCTTCTGCATTGGTGCTCATCCCACGTTTCCTTTCTCTGTCTCGCAGGTCAGCTCCTGCTGGAAGCAGATGGTATCCCAGTGTGAATGAAGGTCAGTGCAGGAGCAGCTGCTGATGGGAGGAAGGAAGTCCATGCTGAAGAGCTCTGAAGCATCTGCAGGTATGGTTTTGGAGGAGGCAGCAGTGATGTCGGAGGGTTCCCCAGCAGGAAGCTGTCTCATCCAAATGCTTGCTGAGTGGTTGGAAGGGAGCTTTCTGCATGACAGCAGCACCAGTTACTCAACTCAAATGCTGCAAAGACAAGGATTAGCACGAGTTCCAGTATATACAGTATCATCACGAATCACGATAGGATTACAATGTGTCCTCATACAAACGCAGCCATTTCTCTCTGAGTCCAGAGGCTGTCCGGAAAGCATCTTTGAGGTCTCTCACACCAAACCACTGCTGTCCGTGTGGGATCTGACTCATTAGGGTATAGGGGTTAGGAACCACAGGCTGTCTTTTGAGAACGGGTTCAGTCATTTCCTTACATCTTGCACCAGCCGATACGTGCCGTCTGCCTTCCGTGCCGACAGGATTGGGGTGTTATAAGGCCACAGACAAGGTTCCAGAAGACATCCTTAACCACTGTCTGTGTTACAGCTTTTAGACCCACTCTCCCTTCTAAGGCTATGGGATATTGTTGCTGTTTCACAGCTCCACTCCCTCCTTGGGCAGTTCTTTGTAAGGGAAAATTGTGAGTCCACCCCGATTTCCTTCCCCTGCCCACACCTTTGGATTCATTTCTTCTTCATCACAGCTGTTAACACACTGACACCCTGATATCTGTTTCACAGACTTGCAGCTGTAATCCTCATTTAACTGTTAAATCTCTCCCCCATAAATCGATCCCTGCTTCAGGCACAGAGAACAATTGCCCTGCAACTATTTTCTCTTTCCATTTTAGTTCTGTGGTCTCCAAGAGTGGAGCTGTCATTTCTGATCCCTCAGCCCCAGTTATGCACAACAGCCACATCCAGATACACGCCTGGTACCTCTGAACTAGCTAATGCTGTAGGATGGAATGCTGTTTCTGCACTGGCTATCAAATGTGGGATTGCTCTGAAGTAGTACAGCACCATGTGTTTAGTAATTTGCCCTTAGAAACAGTTTGAAAAAGTAGAAAGACTTTATTAGTATTAGTAAAAATATGTTATTTCATAACATATTTTAGAAATACAGTTGTTCAATCATGTGATCAATTCTCACTTACAGAACTGTAATAGTTACAAACTGCATGGGTATAGCATTAAGGACCAGAAAGCATGTTGTAAGGCCATTCTGTTTGGATAGGAGAAGCTCAGCAAAAGAAAAACAGACTCCAAAGAAGCCAGGGCCTCCACACAAGGCCGAATTGACTCACTCTGTGGGCAGGTTGGGATGCAACAGGCAGGCATCAAGAGACTCCCCTCTGTCCTCCTTCCAAACTTCTCTCTCTTCAGGGATGAGCAGGTGTCCAGAAATAGTGGCCAAGTGTTGATAAGCAGCTGTCAGGCGTTCAATAATTAGCAGTATACCTGCTGAGCTAGCAACAATTGGTGTTTAGCCAGTCACACACACACACACAGAATGGCTCGGGTTGGAAGGGACCTCAAGGATCAGGAATCTCCAACTCCCTGCCACAGGCAGGACCACCAACATCTGTAGCATTGCATATATGCACACTGCTGGATAGAAACAGCAGTGTGGGAAAAAACTGTATGCTGTGGATGCAAAGGGTGAATCAGAATGGCTTAACACCTGTCCCACAAGGAAAAGCAATCCCTTACCTGCTGTGCCATGCTCATGGCAGCAGCAATGCAGATGCCAGCAGCTGATGCCCACAAGGACAGCCAGCCTGGACTTATTTTCATTACATATCTTTGTCCTGATGTCCTTCTACAAGCTGGAACATTTCTCCCTCTGAGCAGCAGAGGGCAAGAGGGGTCCAAGGTGAGGGCACACTCTCCCCTGTTTATCTGGAACTCAAAGAGAAAGAGAAAATGAAAACCAGATGTGTTTCCCTGCCCATGGCAAACACCAGCCTTTCCATCCTTACAGTCCTTCCTGACTTCAGCACTAATTGAAACAACATCCCACTCACCTTTGCCATGTCTGGCAGAGGTTGCAGCTCTTTCTATTGCATCCCTCTAGCTTTCAACTCAAGAGCTCCTGTGTCACACAAGGAAAAGCAATCTTTTACCTGCTGTGCCATGCTCATGGCAGCAGCAATGCAGTTGCCAGCAGCTGATGCCCACAAGGACAGCCAGCCTGGACTTATTTACATTACATATCTTTGTCCTGATGTCCTTCTACAAGCTGGAACATTTCTCCATCTCAGCAGAAGAGGGCAGGAGGGGTCCAAGGTGAGGGCACACTCTGCTCTTTTTCTGGCACACAAAGAGAAAATGAAAACCAGATGTGTTTCCATGCCCATGGCAAACACCAGCCTTTCCATCCTTACAGTCCTTCCTGACATCAGCAGCAACTGACACAAAATCCCTCTCACCTTTGCCATGTCTGGCAGAGGTTGCAGCTCTTTCTATTGCATCCCTCTAGCTTTCAAGTCAAGAGCTCCTGTGTCACACAAGGAAAGCAATCTTTTACCTGCTGTGCCATGCTCATGGCAGCAGCAATGCAGATGCCAGCAGCTGATGCCCACAAGGACAGCCAGCCTGGACTTATTTTCATTACATATCTTTGTCCTGATGTCCTTCTAGAAGCTGGAACATTACTCCCTCTGATCAGCAGCGGGCAGGAGAGTTAGAAGTTGCAGGCACACTCTCCCCTGTTTATCTGGCACAAAAAGACAAAGAGGAAATGAAAACCAGATGTGTTTCCCTGCCCATGGCAAACACCAGCCTTTCCATCCTTACAGTCCTCCTGACATCAGCAGCAACTGAAACAACATCCCACTCACCTTTGCCATGTCTGGCAGAGGTTGCAGCTCTTTCTATTGCATCCCTCTAGCTTTCAAGTCAAGAGCTCCTGTGTCACACATGGAAAAGCAATCTTTTACCTGCTGTGCCATGCTCATGGCAGCAGCAATGCAGATGCCAGAGGCTGATGCCCACAAGGACAGCCAGCCTGGACTTATTTTCATTACATATCTTTGTCCTGATGTCCTTCTAGAAGCTGGAACATTTCTCCCTCTGAGCAGCAGAGGGCAAGAGGGGTCCAAGGTGAGGGCACACTCTGCTCTTTTTCTGGCACACAAAGAGAAAATGAAAACCAGATGTGTTTCCCTGCCCATGGCAAACACCAGCCTTTCCATCCTTACAGTCCTTCCTGACATCAGCAGCAACTGACACAAAATCCCTCTCACCTTTGCCATGTCTGGCAGAGGTTGCAGCTCTTTCTATTGCATCCCTCTAGCTTTCAAGTCAAGAGCTCCTGTGTCACACAAGGAAAAGCAATTTTTACCTGCTGTGCCATGCTCATGGCAACACCAATGCAGATGCCAGCAGCTGATGCCCACAAGGACAGCCAGCCTGGACTTATTTTCATTACATATCTTTGTCCTGATGTCCTTCTAGAAGCTGGAACATTTCTCCCTCTGAGCAGCAGAGGGCAAGAGGGGTCCAAGGTGAGGGCACACACTCCTCTATTTATCTAGCACAGAATGATTAAGACAAAATGAAAACCAGATGTGTTTCCCTGCCCATGGCAAATACCAGACTCTCCATCCTTACAGTCCCTCCTGACATCAGCACTAATTGAAACAACATCCCACTCATCTTTGCCATGTCTGGCACAGGTTGCAGCTCTTTCTATTGCATCTCTCAAGCTTTCAAGTCAAGAGAACCTGTGTCACACAAGGAAAAGCAATCTTTTACCTGCTGTGCCATGCTCATGGCAGCAGCAATGCAGATGCCAGCAGCTGATGCCCACAAGGACAGCCAGCCTGGACTTATTTTCATTACATATCTTTGTCCTGATGTCCTTCTAGAAGCTGGAACATTTCACCATCTCAGCAGAAGAGGGCAGGAGGGGTCCAATTTGCAGGCACATTCTCCTGTTTTTCCGGAACACAAAGAGAACATGAAAACCAGATCTCTTTCCCTGCCCATGGCAAACACCAGCCTTTCCATCCTTACAGTCCTTCCTGACAGCAGCAGCAACTGAAACAACATCCCACTCACCTTTGCCATGTCTGGCAGTGGTTGCAGCTCTTTCTATTGCATCCCTCTAGCTTTCAACACTAGAGCACCTGTATCACACAAGGAAAAGCAATTTTTTACCTGCTTTGCCATGCTCATGGCAGCAGCAGTGCAGATGCCAGCAGCTGATGCCCACAAGGACAGCCAGCCTGGACTTATTTTCATTACATATCTTTGTCCTGATGTCCTTCTAGAAACCGGGACGTTTCTCCATCTGAGCAGCAGAGGGCAGGAGAGTTCCAAGGTGAGGGCACACTCTCCCCTGTTTATCTGGCTCTCAAAGAGAAAGACAAAATGAAAACCAGATGTGTTTCCCTGCCCATGGCAAACACCAGCCTTTCCATCCTTACAGTCCTTCCTGACATCAGCACTAATTGAAACAACATCCCACTCACCTTTGCCATGTCTGGCAGAGGTTGCAGCTCTTTCTATTGCATCCCTCTAGCTTTCAACTCTAGAGCACCTGTGTCACACAAGGAAAAGCAATCTTTTACCTGCTTTGCCATGCTCATGGCAGCAGCAGTGCAGATGCCAGCTGCTGATGCCCACAAGGACAGCCAGCCTGGACTTATTTTCATTACATATCTTTGTCCTGATGTCCTTCTAGAAGCTGGGACGTTTCTCCATCTCAGCAGAACAGGGCAGGAGGAGTCCAAGCTGAGGGCACACACTCCTCTATTTATCTAGCACAGAATGATTAAGACAAAATGAAAACCTGATGTGTTTCACTGCCCATGGCAAACACCAGACTCTCCATCCTTACAGTCCCTCCTGACATCAGCACTAATTGAAACAACATCCCACTCATCTTTGCCATGTCTGGCAGAGGTTGCAGCTCTTTCTATTGCATCTCTCTAGCTTTCAAGTCAAGAGCTCCTGTGTCACACAAGGAAAAGCAATCTTTTACCTGCTGTGCCATGCCCATGGCAGCAGAAATGCAGATGCCAGCACCTGATGCCCACAACGACAGCCAGCCTGGACTTATTTTCATTACATATCTTTGTCCTGATGACCTTCTAGAAGCTGGAACATTTCACCATCTCAGCAGAAGAGGGCAGGAGGGGTCCAAGGTGAGGGCACACTCTCCTCTTTTTCTGGAACACAAAGAGAAGATGAAAACCAGATGTCTTTCCCTGCCCATGGCAAACACCAGCCTTTCCATCCTTACAGTCCTTCCTGACGTCAGCAGCAACAGAAACAAAATCCCACTCATCCTTGCCATGACTGGCAGAGGTTGCAGCTCTTGCTATTGCATCCCTCTTGCTTTCAAGTCAAGAGCTCCTGTGTCACTCAAGGAAAAGCAATCTTTTACCTGCTTTGCCATGCTCATGCCAGCAGCAATGCAGATGCCAGCAGCTGATGCCCACAAGTACAGCCAGCCTGGACTTATGTTCATTAGATATCCTTGTCCTGATGTCCTTCTAGAAGCTGGAACATTTCTCCATCTGAGCAGCTGAGGGCAGGAGAGTTCCAAGGTGAGGGCACACTCTCCCCTGTTTATCTGGCTCTCAAAGAGAAACACAAAATGAAAACCAGATGTGTTTCCCTGCCCATGGCAAACACCAGCCTTTCCATCCTTACAGTCCTTCCTGACATCAGCACTAATTGAAACAACATCCCACTCACCTTTGCCATGTCTGGCAGACGTTGCAGCTCTTTCTATTGCATCCCTCTAGCTTTCAAGTCAAGAGCTCCTGTGTCACACAAGGAAAAGCAATCTTTTACCTGCTGTGCCATGCTCATGGCAGCAGCAATGCAGATGCCAGCAGCTGATGCCCACAAGGACAGCCAGCCTGGACTTATTTTCATTTCATATCTTTGTCCTGATGTCCTTCTAGAAGCTGGAACATTTCACCATCTCAGCAGAAGAGGGCAGGAGATTTCCAAGGTGAGGGCACACTCTCCTCTGTTTATCTGGCAATCAAAGAGAAAGAGAAGATGAAAACCAGATGTGTTTCCCTGCCCATGGCAAACACCAGACTTTCCATCCTTACAGTCCTTCCTGACATCAGCAGCAACTGAAACAACATCCCACTCACCTTTGCCATGTGTGGTAGAGGTTGCAGCTCTTTCTATAGCATCCTTCTTGCTTACAAGTCAACAGAGTCTGGGTCACTCAAGGAAAAGCAATCTTTTAATTGCTGTGCCATGCTCATGGCAGCAGCAATGCAGATGCCAGCAGCTGATGCCCACAAGGACAGCCAGCCTGGACTTATTTTCATTACATATCTTTGTACTGATGTCCTTCTAGATGCTGGAACATTTCTCCCTCTGAGCAGCAGAGGGCAGGAGAGTTCCAAGGTGAGGGCACACTCTCCCCTGTTTTTCTGGCACACAAAGAGAAAGAGAAAATGAAAACCATATGTGTTTCCCTGCCCATGGCAAACACCAGCCTTTCCATCCTTACAATCTTTCCTGACATCAGCACTAATTGAAACAACATCCCACTCACCTTTGCCTAATCTGGCAGGGAGGTGATGCTCTTTCTATTAAACCCCTCTGGCTTTGAATTCACCAGTGACTGTGTCACACAAGGAAATGCAACATTCCACCTGTTCTCCCATTCCCATAGCAACAACTCTGCAGATGTCAGCATCTGATGCCCACAAGGACAGCCAGCCTGGACTTATTTTCATTACATATCTTTGTCCTGATGTCCTTCTAGAAGGTTGAACACTTCTCCATCTCTGCTGCAATGGTCAAAAAGGTTCCAAGTTTAGGGCACACTCTCCTCATGGCCTCTTGCACTCAAAGACAAAGGGAACATGAAAACCAGAAGTGTTTCTTTGCCCATGGCAGACACTAGCCTTTCCTTCCTGACAGTCCTTCCTGCAATTACCTGGAGTTGAAACAACATCCCCCACATCTCTTTTTTGAACTTATTCATGCAGGAATAATAATAATGAGAATTTTTCTGTAAATCTTATTTCTGCATGGAAACGATCAGATAACCGGAGCTTTTTTCTCTAAAACAATCCTGCAAATTTGCATTGCTTATCTATGTACGGAAAATGTTTTTGCCATTCATCTCAAATATCAATTCAACTGGCCAAAGAATATAGAAAAAGTATTTACAGACATTTTTGGACATAGATTACTTCTGGTCAAGTGGGAAGGAATCCCTAAGCTGCAATCATGGAATTCTTTTATCACTTTCTCTGATTTAGCCAGTGTTACTAAAAAGGAAATAAGACACAGGCTTTTTAAAGCAGCTGCCAATTTAAGAATGATAATAAGTTTTATTATTCTTGGCTAAGATCAAAGTCCCCCATTTCAGGATTATCTCCAGCTCATCAAGTATAATTAACAGTTTTGGATAGCCACATTATTATATAGCAATATTGTCTTCCTGCAAGGAATTTCATTGTTTTGACACGTGCCACAGGTTGTTAATAGATTGCCTGATTACCATTTATTTTTTTTATTGGCTTATGATGACTACAGAAAATTATACAGCAGCACCATAAAAACTTTAAATCCTATCCCATGTATCTGCACTCATACGAAAATAATATTGGAAAGCATTGGTGAAACTAAGATTACAAATTAAAGCAGAGGACAATTTCAGTGAAAGCCTGCAGGTTTTACAGCTCTGCCCATTTCAAACCCCTGAAGACACCCACGGGTTTCCTGCTGTGGGACACAGGCACTCACCTGCAGCTCAGCACTGCCTGCTCATGCCTGTGCACACCTTCAGGCTGGAACCAAGGAAATCCTCAGCAAAGACATCAGTACACTTTTGTTAGGATGACTTTCATAAAGAAGCATCAAATATTTCTTCACGAGAAATACTGCAAGTCCCTTTGACACTAGCCCTTATTTTAAATGTTTAGATTTGTGCTTCATTCAGGTGTGCTGTCACTCACAAAAAGATTTGTATTCTTTTGTTTTTCATTCTGAGGAACACAGTGTTTTCTGCCTTGTTTACTGACTGTAGGCACAGCAATACTCCTGCACCTTCAGGGAAACAGCAAATCCATCTCTTTCACACCCTACTTCTATCAAGCTCATTCACCTTACAAGGTATTTATTGCAAGCAGCTCTTCCAAAAATGGAGATTAACAGAACCTGCAACCCAGGACACCTCAGTAAGCCAGTACTTTTCATCTCCTGAAGGTGTAGGTAGACACAGAGCTGGAACATCTTTTCCAGAGCTGTGTGATGCTATCTCATCTGTGTTCCCTTACTGTTGACTCAGTGTCACTTCTTATCTAACCTGGTTTCATCCCAGGATTTCTGGTCCCAAAAATAAACTGACAGCTTTCATCACTAGTTAAAAGGAAACTGCAATAGGAAAAGCAATTTTTCTGATTTCTCTGTTGATCAAAGATGCTTCCTGCAAGCCTGATGCGGTAGAAACAATATCAGCTTTAGAATGACAGTCATTAGAGCAGAATCCTTTCACTGATGAAATCCCACAGTCCTGATTCATACAACACTGACACTGGAGGACTCAGTAGTTTAGATGAGAGCGCATTAAAAATGACTAAGTTAAGGTCTCAGAAATAGCAAAGAGTGACAAGTATGAAAAAAAGAAGTTGCAGAAACTGCTTCAGTTTGGCACTCTGGCATAAAGTATGACAACACACAACCTGCCTGTGCAGTTCCAGAAGCAGAAGAAAGCCGTCAACCAAGACTTGTTCTCATCTGCTCTGAAAGTCCACTGGGACAAGGCCACTTTTCTCTGACGTGCTTCCAGAAGTATCACTTCTGAGCACTGTGCCAGGGAGTTACAAGATCCTGTTTGTGTGTACAGAGGAGAAAAAGACGTCTGTCTGGAAACAGACTTGGTGAAGGAGAAGCAGCATTTTCCAGAGTACTTCAGAAAGAACTGAGCACTGCCCCAAGAGCTTCAGAGCGGCAGGCTGTCACAGTGTGCCAACCAGCTCAGCTGTGAGTTGGCACTGAAGCTGCACCACAGGGAGAACAAAGCCCCCTGTGCACCCTTGGAGAGCCAAGGGCTCATCTCTGAAGCCACAAAGCACTTGGGCTCACCGTGCTTTTTTTTGCACATCGGTCTTGTTTACAATGACAGTCACACTCTTTTCACTTGAAAATGCAGAGCTGACATGAGCACTGGAGCCCTGGGCAGCCTGGCCTCGTATTAAATGTAGAAGCTGGGGCCCTGCCTATGGCAGGGGGGTTGGAGATTGATGAACCTTGAGCTCCTTTCCAACCCGGGCCATGCTGTGATTCTGGGATTCTCACCTTTGCCTCATCTGGCAGAGGGAGGCAGCTCTTTCTCTTGTCTCCCTATGGCTGTCAGGTCACCAGGGCCAGTGTCACACAGGGAACTGCAAACACTGTGTGTGCTGTGCCCTGCCCATGGCAGCACAGAGGCAGCTGCCAGCAGCTGATGCCCACAAGGACAGCCAGCCTGGACTTCCTTTGATTCCTTCCCTTTGGATCAGCGTCCTTCAGGAAGGCGGAACATCTCTCCAGCTGAGCAGCAGAGGACAGCAGGGCTTCGTTGTCTGGGCATGTTCTCTTCTGGCCCTCTGGCCCTCACAGACACAGGAGGAGGACACAGAGGCTGCTGTAACACAGCCAGCCCTGCCTCTCAGGTCAGCTCTCAGGCCATCCTCTCTCCCCTCAGCAGCAGCTCACTGTTCTGCACTCCTCTGGCCTGGGCTGGCAGAGGTGTGCAGCAGTTCTGCTGATCTCCCAGTGCTGGCCATGTCTGCAGTGCCTGTGTGAAAGACACAGGAAGCTGCCAGCATTGCACTGCTCTGCTGTGCCCCTGCCATCACCGAGTTTGCTGTCAGCAGCTGCTGCTACACGTCCATTCAGGCACAGGCCTTTCCTTCCTGGCCCTCTTTCCCCCCCTCTCTCCTCTGCTCTCTCTCGTGCTCCCCTTTGGCCTGGGCTGGCTGAGCAGTGCAGGCCTTGTTGTTGCTCCCTGGGCCAACTACGTCACGGTTCCCCGTGACTCTGCCAGCTGCTCTGACACAGCGACTGCGTCCTCAGTGTGGATTCCAGAATGCGACAGACGTCCAGAGAAGACTTCCAGGGCTGATTGGAACATGCTGCCATCAAGAACTGCCATGGCTCAGGCCCCCTGGGAATCTGCTCACAGCGAAAGCTGCTGTCACTCTGTGTGGGCACAGCCTTGTCTGTGTAGGCCTGCTCACACTGCAGCCCCTGTCTGCACCAGAACCGTGCCGATCCACCTTCTCTTGGCCTCCTTGCCTGCATGGAAAAGGGCAGCTTGGGCTGAAGTCCCTCAACTTGCAGATGGCCGAGTGAAGTCTCTGAGCCCTGGTGACCCACTCAGCTCTTCAGCCTGCTGACCTGCTCTGCTGGGGCTGTCTTAAAAGGCAGAGGGCACGTTATCCTAATGTCCCCACATCCATCCCTCTTAGCATACTGTAGGCCAGTTCCTAAAAGGACACCTGCACAATCTCTCTGAATGTTAATCAACACGTAGTTGGTCTGTGCACTGCAGAAATTGCACCTAGGTTTTCAGTGGTGATTAGCTATGTGTTTAGTCAGAGGTGCAATGGTTCTAATGGTGAGAGAAAGACATTCCCAGTTGTCATCAGGTGGAACACACTTCAGACTGGAATCCTCAAGCAGACTGCAGTCAAGCTTTCTTAATTACTCGTTGTTGTTATCAATTCAGACGCATCTCTTAATTCCTGCTTGAATGAACATTCTGTAATAATCTGCTGAGACAGTGCAAGGCTTGACAATGAGACTATAGTTTATTAGAGCAGCACTTTTTACTTCCTTTACAAGTTCTTATCTGAATGCTAAATACAACATCAATTCACTTCTCACTGGGTTGAACGTTTTAAATATTTGGTAAATTTAAGGTTCTAATTCTGACATTTAATGTGAAAATATTAAAATTCCTGTGTTACATTACATTTTTGTTAGAATGCCAGATGCTAGAGGGATGAAGTGGCACAAGAAAGCAAAATGTCTCTGCTGATGGAAGGAAGGACTGTAAGGATGGAAAGGCTGGTGTTTGCCATGGGCAGGGAAACACATCTGGTTTTCTTGTTCCCTTTGTCTTTGAGTGCCAGAAAAATAGAGGAGAGCGTGCCCTCACCTTGGACCCCTCCTGCCCTCTGCTGCTGAGATGGAGAAATGTCCCAGCTCCTACAAGGACATCAGGACAAAGGTAAGTATTGGAAATAAGTCCAGGCTGGCTGTATTTGTGGGCATCTGTTGCTGGAAAATTTAATGGCAGTAAACTGCCTAGATAATGACAGAATGAGGGTGACAATAGAATGGTACGTAATCACAGTGCAATGAAAAAAGTATGCAGGGTGCAGGAAGGGAGGTGTGGACATTATGAGTTGCAACTCTTTATTTGCTCCAGAAAGCTCTATCAGAATGGAAGACTGAAGGAAATACTTTGAGGGGTTTTTTAATGTGACTGGATAAAAGATCCATGTGGCAAATTGAATAACTGGGTGGTAAAGGGACATAGATACCTCACTGTTTCATGGAACCTTTCAGTTAAGCACCTGAGCACTGCGTACAGACCTTGGGAATATAAGTATTAGAGGATGATGGAATATCTTTATTTGGAAGGGACCTCGAGGATCATGTATTCCACCTCCTGGTTCCACACCGGACCTCCTATGGGTCAAGCCCTGTGTCTGAGAGCATGGTGCAAATGCTCTTTGGCCTTTGTCAGCTCAGTGCCAAACCACTGCCCTGGGGAGCCAGTGCCAAATTCCATGTATCTAGTTCATCCTACAGAATGATGCCAAGAACAGTTATAGAGATCGACTTACAAACAAAATTCTTGTCTTGAATTAATGGTACACTCACTATTTAAAAAAAAAAAAAAAAAAAGAAGAAGAAGAAGAAGAAAAAAAATAAAAAAATGAAAGCCGCATTCTTACGCTGGCATTTTACAGTATTGTCAGATTTTTGTAATTCTGTTGTGTCAGATCAAGGTTCTCTCATCGTGAAATAATGACCAAGTTCTCTTTTCATATCTAAACATACAAATATAAAGGCAGCAGTGCTGTTCAAGAGTACATTACCAGCTCAAACACTGCTTTGGCTGTAAAACTGAAGGTAGTAAGGAATTTTATCAAGGAGTTGGAAGAAAACATGTATGTGTAGATTTAAAAGCGACCTGTATTGTTACTTAGAGTTTGATATAGTGTAATCCAATGCACAGTACTTGTAACGTGTGTTTTACAAAATGCTGTGCAATGTAGGCATCTATTAAGATAAATGCTGCAAGTTCTAATATGTCCATGACTTTTTCAAACTGTTCCTTACTGCTACACATCACTACGAGTAGTTCTTCTGTCAGGAAGGATCACATGAGTAATTAACCTGTGACCTTAAGTTTGGAATTAACTGCATACAGTGGAAGTAAGAGCTGTGGGTTATTTTGCTCTTTCAGTGTTGAACAGCCGAGGTGTTTTGTTTTGGAGGGTGGACAGTGATGGGACACGTGGGGAATGGCTTTAAACTGAGACGGGGGGTGTTGAGGTTTAGGTTGGATGTGAGGAGGAAGTTTTTCAGCCAGAGGGTGGTGAGGCACTGGAACAGGTTGCCCAGGGAGGCTGTGGATGCCCCATCCCTGCAGGCATCCAAGGCCAGGCTGGATGTGGCTCTGGGCAGCCTGGGCTGCTGGTGGGCAGGTTAGAAAGCCCACAGGACTTTATTGCAGCCCTGGGTGCAGGGGGATCACTGCTCCTAGCATGCACACAGAAGAGCTGGAGCACACAGGTGATGTACATTCCACTTGTGAACATTCCTGCAATTCCAGAGAGCATGCGCCTGTTCCAATCACTGCTGCACAGATTAAAAACTGATTGCAGATGAGCTGTTTTGGTATGGGGCTCTTGCAAACGGTCTGCAGTGGCTGTGTGATTCCTCGGGGAGTTGCTCTCCAGCCCAAAGGTCATGTCCTAAGTCGACCAGATCCCGTTTGTGTCCAGAAATGGCTGACAACAGATCAGCTGCTGGTCAAGTTTCTAACATCACACTGGCCTTGCTCCAGTGTCTGTGTCATCAGCCCCAGCACATACGGTGCACCTCTTCAAGGCTTTGCAACACTGAGACTCTGCACTTGGGCTCCAGACATCCTGCTGCACCAAGAGCTTATTCTAGCTTTGGTATCTTGCAACTTTGTATATAACTACATCACTGTAATCATAAATGTCTAGGAGCATGGAGATGGAGAAATTAATCTTCCTGTAATTCTCTGTACTGCAGCCCCGTGGTTGTCAACACCTACTGCAATATTGAAATTTCAGTTGAGAAATTGAAAGCTGTCCCTAACAAAAAAACATCTAAATTTGTAATTGAAATCACAGTAAGGATCAATAAATCCAAATGCTTCTAGCATAACCACGATTATAGGCAGTGTTTAGACAAGCTCTTACAGGAAAACCATGAACACAAGGCTAAAGAGAGACTAAGTGATGCACTCTGCAGGAATACTCATGGAAGTCTTCACAGTGCAGGAGTCTGATCTGATTACAGATGCTGTGCTTTAAGTACCCCTTATCATATCTTTTTTTTCACTGTTGTGCAGGGGTTGGACTCAGTGATCTCTGGAGGCTGGAGATGCTGTTTGCTAATGGCAGATGGAGAGAGGAAAAGCAAGTCCAAGGCATGCTGTGCATAGCCACCACATGGCATCTGCACCATTTCCCCCTGCACCAAGGAGGAGCAGCTCACAAGCTTGGCCTGGGCCAGGGAAGGGAGCAGACAAACATATGGACCGACCCCAAACGAGCTGGTTCTGCAGGTTGGGTGTCTTCTGCTGCTTGTCTCACATCCTGCTGCTCAGCGGTAGATTTGTTCCTGCTCAGTGCTAACAGGAAACTCACACAGCATTTCTGTTTCAGCTGTGCCAACGCTTTGATCCCTTGCTGCTTGGATGGGGCGTTTGAAGAATGATGCCTGTGCTGATGTCCAGCCAGGCTTTGGGGATGAGTCTCCACACCAGGGTACGACTGACAGGACTGAGGGTTGGGGATCCAGCCAGGTCGAGTCCAGTGTGCTTTGCTCTTGTTCTTAGTGCTTGTTTTTGCTCAGGAGGGCAGGAGGTGAACCTCGTGAACCAATGCCTGCAGACGGGTTTTGCAGAGAAAGAGGTCCTGCAGGCCTTGTGTGACAGCCACGGAGCTGCAGCGAGGCTGCATCCGTGTAAAACACCAGAGATCCACGGAGGTGTGAAGGGGAGCTGTGGGCTGCAGTCACGCAGGAAGGGATGTGCATGCTCGGGGTTTGGTTGTTGTGTGTGTGTTAAGTGACTGTGATACCACTGCTGGGTCAGTGTGAGTGTACGGAACAAGTGTGACAGCCTTTTTGATGGAGCCCTGTGAAAGGAGTCCTATGGACTTGAGATCCAACTATCAGCCCGTGGGCATCATCCAGGAGTTGGGGTAGGGGATGAGGCAAGGGAAGTTGGGCTGAGAAAGGGATAAAGCAGTCTGGCAGTAGTTCTGTGTTTCTCCCATCTCCTGCTTTATTTCCTTCCAGGTGAAAGCGATGGGTGCTGCAACATGCCCTTGAATGTAACCCACTCTAGTGTGGATTTGACATGGGCCCAGCACTGCAAGGTACGCTGCTGGGAGGAAGCGTCCATCTGGCTGAGGGCAGGAAGGCCCTCCAGAGGGATGCACTGAGGCCAGTTGTGCGAGGCTCAACAAGAGCAAGCGCCAGGTCCTGCGCTTTGGTCATGACGACCCCGTGCCAGCTTCTCCAGGATTTGGCTGGGGTAGAATTCCAAGCAGCCCCTGATTCCAGAACGTTGGGCTGGGCTGTTGGAATCTTCTGCCCTTGTGACTGGTCTTGCCTCCCCACCCTGTGCGTCGTGGTGGAGCAGCCTGGTGGCCCTCAGTGATGTCATAAGGGCTAGAATGAGGGGAGGAGCAGTGCGTGCTGCGTCCCTTCATTGGAGCGCTGGAGCTCTGACTGAGCAGCTCGCTTGTTGCACTTGTGCACCGACTGCGTCTCTTTGTCTTCACACCGTCCTGTGCAGCACCTTGTAGGTAAGCTGAGACAGTGTGGGAGAGACGGGGGGACAGTGAGTGCTAGAACTGCTGGCTGGCGGAGCTCATAGGATCACATTATCTCCATCAGCAGAGGGGTGGCCATGAGGGACAGGAGGTGATTGTCCCTGTCTAATCTGCCCTTGTGGGGCCCCATCTGCAGCACAGTGTCCAGAAAGACAGGGAGCTGTTGGAGAGGGTCCAGAGGCAAGCCACAGAGATGATCAGGGGACAGGAGCACCTCCCCTGCAAAGACAGGCTGAGGGAGCTGGGCTTGTTCAGCCTGGAGAAAAGAAGGCTGTGGGTTGATTTCATGGCAGCCTTCAGTACCTAAAGGGAGCCTAAAAAGAGGAGGGGAATCAACTCTTTGAAAGGGTAGATAACAGTAGGACAAGGGGAAATGGTGTTAAGTTGAAAACTTAAGTTTTTAAGTTGAGGGAGGGCAGATTTTGATTTTTCCCTCGTGATCTTTGCTGAACCGTGGAAGCAAACTGACCTGCTCTTTCTCTCTCCTCTCTCCACCCTCTGCCTGCTACCCTGCTGCAGCTTTTGCTCGTGGAAGATCATAGCAAAGTGACAAGGAACGGCTGCGGATTCGTGAGATTTCTCTTCCTCGTTCTGATCTCTTGCCAGGTACCTGCCATGGTTTGTCCCCCCACATGCTTTAGCAGCCCGTGACGCCCCGTGTTTAGTAACACAGCCTCATCCAGCTTTGATGGGACGCTGGTCACGTGTGGGTTTTCTCCACGTGCTCTGCAGCTCAGCCCTCAGAAGGATGCTGTCTGTGGTGCTGTGACCAGCTGGTCTACAGGAAAGCAATCCCTTAGGCAAAGAGTCCCAGCCCCAGCTTGTGCAGAGCTGCACAGCATCACCAGGGACACCAGCAGGCATGCTTGGGCTGTGTGAGTGTGCCCGACAGCTGTAGGGAGCACAGCAGAGATGTGAACAGAGAAAATAAAAGTGTGTTTCTTTTCAGTTCCAGCTTGTCACACCTACGCTGATGGCCGTGGCATGCAGCGAGATCAGCTGTGGGCCTGACCTGGCATGGACAGAGGTAGAGTATGAAGCTCTGATTGGTCTTTGTTCCCTGACTGCAGCCAGCAGAGTGAGCCGCAGATGTGCTCTCCTGCTTTCCAAGAGAGCTCCTCTGTGGCAAGTCAGTAGTGCAAGAGTGGCAAGTTTATAAAAGTACCAGAGCCATCTCGGGTGTTGTGTTTGTCCTCTACTGACTTTTCCCTTGAAATGGCTGCAGAAACAACAATCATTCTCTGCTCTGTTTGGCCTCGCTGTTGGTTGGACTGCTCAAGAGAGCTGCTTGGTGCTTGCAATGGCACTGTTTGCACCTTGTAACTGCAGCCGTAGCTTTGGTTTCCCTCTTCACGGTCTCCTAGCATCTTAAACAGCCAGCCTTCCTGCACAAAGAGCGCAGGAAAGGAGGGGGCAAAATGGACAAGGCCACCTGTCTGCGTCAGTGCCATTGCTGATTAGTCTGGATGGGGAGAGATGCATCTTTGCTGGCGTGTGCCTGCTGCACACCAGGGAGAGAAACAGCCGTTATTAGACTTGCAGTTCCTTCTGAAGTGCCCATGATAAGGACCGAGTGCATTTCCTGCAGCTTGCTCTGCAGATGTGCTCCTCACCTTGAAATCCTCCTTGTTGGTTCCCAGCTCCTCACCATGGCCTGCGCTCTCTGTTTCAGGCTGAGAACAAGGGGAAGCCCCTGCTAGACCATGAGGTGGCACCTGTGAATGTTCCAGCTATTGCTGCTGCCCATGTCGTTAAGAGATACGTTGCCCAGGCAGCGGATGAACTCTCCTTTGAGGTAAGCAGTTCAAGGCGTTCCTTGTTGCTCAATTCTACAGTGGCAAATGCCTTCAGAGCTGCACTGGTGCAAGTGCTCTCATGCTCGGCGATGTTTGGCAGTGCAGAAGAATGCAGTCATTTGAGCTGTGCTTTCCTCCCAGCTGTGCTGAAGCTGGGATTGACGTTGCAATCTCTTGCAGGTGGGAGACATCGTGTGTGTCATCGACATGCCACCAAAGAACCTGACCCCCTGGTGGAGAGGCAAGCTCGGCTTCCAGGTAGGCACAAGCTTCAGACTGGAGAGTGCAACTGCAGTAAAGGCAGGAATCTCAGCTTAGAGCTGCTCTGCCTGCACAGGATGCCTAATGGACATAAACAGTTTCCCTGTGTCGGTGTCAGAGGACCTTGTCTTTGGCTGCAAATGTTGAAAAATTATTACCTTTATGCTGTGAACTATGGCCATTTTCTGCTGGATAGTCTTATGGAACGTCAGGCAAGCACGTTCCGAGGGAAATGTTATGTGGCTTTTGGTTTAACAGTTCAGACCTGAGAAGTGCTGCATGCCATAGTTGGCCTCTCTTTTCTTCTTGTTACAGGTTGGATTTTTCCCAGGGGAGTGTGTAGAACTCATTAATAAGAACATTCCTGAGGCACTCATCAACTCTGTGCCAAAGCCAGGTAGGGATGTTACATTTGATGGTGTGGGAAAGCAAAATGAGGTCTTATTTGGGGTGCGTTCCATGTTTAGTACCTCCTTTATCCATCCCACATTGTCCTCTGGGTTGATGATTCTTCATGCACACCATGGGGCAGAGATTTGGCCCAATCCTCCTGTGTTTATGACTGGACTTGGGGAAAGTATAGAATCTTCATGGAATGGCTTGGGATGGAAAGGAACCTCAGGGATCATCATGCTCCAACCCTCCTCAGGATGGTCTCCCAGCCCCCACATTTAATGTCAGACTAGATCAGGCTGCCCAGGGCCCCATCTAACCTGGCCTTGGGCTCCTCCAGAGATGGGGAAAATCCCTTTTTGTATGAACTGGTTGGTAATGTTCTTCCCGTTCTGATGTGCTCTGTAGAATGTGCTGTGCTCGCCCTCGTCCAACGGAGCCAGACCTGAAATGACCTGGTTTCTTCCTTTTGTTGTGCAGTGCCCAAGAAACGCAGCAAGATCCTCACCTTCCTTCGTTCCTTGGTGAAGGCCCGCCCAAAGAAACCGACCGAGCGGGAGGTGGAGAAGGAAAGGGTGTTTGGCGGTGACCTGGGAGAGCATCTTCTCCACTCCGGTCGTGATGGTAAGGAGCTGCCCATTCCTGAGATCTTCCTCTGCTGGGCATCTAAAGAAGATGAAAGGGAGCTCATATCTAGCAGGGGGCAGGCTGATAGCAGTGTAGGCACGTGTAATGGGAGTTGATGGCTGAAGGATCAAGTGAGGCGGATGCTCCTAAGAGACAAGCACATCTGTATTTGCTTCAGCCAAGCCTGGCTGGGCTTAGTGGATGGGATGTGACTCCCGGAAGCACAGCCTGAAGCACGATTGAATCAGGAGCTCCACTGACGGCTGGCACGTGTTCTTCAGTCCCCCAGGTCCTCCAGAGCTGCGCTGAGTTCATTGAGCAGCACGGCGTGGTGCAGGGGATATACCGCCTGTCCGGCGTCGCGTCCAACATCCAGAGACTGCGGTAAGAGTGCTGCGACTGACACAGCCTGAGTGCATCTGGTGTGGCTTTGGGCTTGCCTTCCTCTCGCTCAACCGGGTTTGCGTCCCTCTCTCCAGGCAGGAATTTGAGTCGGAGCAGATTCCTGAGCTCACCGTCCGTGACATTCACAGCGTGAGCTCCCTCTGCAAGATGTACTTCAGGGAGCTCCCGAACCCTCTGCTCACCCACCAGCTGTACGGCAAGTTCTCGGTAAGCACAAGGCCACGTCTTTCGTTTCCCTCTTCCTGGGCCTCTTGGCAGATGGCTGCAGCAGTGCCCCAGCTCGGAGGCCCTTTTGCTGTCAGCCCCACGAGGTTTACTCGCAGTGGTGTACTAGCCTGATTGGTGTCTCGCTCCCTTTCTGCACTACTCCAGGATGCTGTTGGTGCCGCTACAGAGGAGGAGCGGCTGCTCAGAATGCAGGACGTCATCCAGCAGCTGCCCGCTCCTCACTACAGGTCAGTGCTGCCCTCAGCCTGCTGAGCTCAGCCCTGCTGCATTGCAGAGGGCAACGATGCGGTTCCAGGCTCTGTCTCACGCCGGCAACACGATGCCTGTGTATGCTGAAGGGTTGAAGGCTCCATGGGGTTACTTTATGGGGTCAGTTCCTGGGCACGGGGGCACGCTTGGTGCAGCTGATGGCTGCGGCTGTGCTGTGCTGGGGCTTGGTGCTGCAGCGTGGCACTCAGTCAAGTTGGATCTACTTCATCTTCTGTGACAGTAGCAATCACAAGAAGTAGCATGAATGGAGGTTTGCTTTCTGAATTGCAGCACGGCATGCTCGTTGGTGCTGAACGTTTGCCTCTCTTGTTTTCCAGGACACTGGAGTTCCTGATGAGACACTTGGCGTGTCTGGCTGGGAGCTCCACAATCACAAACATGCATGCCAAGAACCTAGCCATTGTGTGGGCTCCAAACCTCTTAAGGTAAACTTCTGGTTCTGTTTCAACACAACGCTTCATCTGTTCTTCCGTAAAAAAAAAACAGTCCTCCCTTTTTCTCCATCAAATGTGCTCTTCTCCTGTAAAATCTGTGGCTGACAGAAGCGCAGGAGCCTGGGCTGTTCTCCAACCCCACGGGCACAATATCTAGGTGACAATTGTGTTCTATTCTTTAGATGGGACTGACGTGTCCTTGATCATCCAGGGGAATTTCTGCAGTGGCATCACTGATTGCCCACTGCGGAAGTCTCCAGAGCCTCAGCTGACAGCTTTTGGCTGCAACAATTCAGACTCGGGGAAACGGTCTTGGAGAAATGACTTCTAAAATCTGCCTTTTCTACAGATCACAGCAGAACGAGTCTGCCTGCGCCAGCGGAAGAGCTGCCTGCATGGAGCTGCAGACGCAGTCGGATGTGGTGGAATTCATCATCAACCACACCGACGTCCTCTTCGGCTCCAAATCCGGAGCAGACATTGCAGATGCAGCAGGTGAGTGTCTTCCTCCATTAGCTTGATCTTGACCTGACACCTTGATCAAATGCAGGCCTTCTCCAGGACCTCTGAGATACTCTTTTACCATCAAGGGGACAGCAGACCTCTGGGCTTCCATTAGGGTGTGGCATCCTGTTGCTGGATGCTGAGAATGTCCAAGCCCAAACTTCACAAGGAGGAAACCGTCATTATTATGGTTTGCATGCAGGAAAAGCTTGATGCAAGCGTTGCAGTGAAGCTTTCTCAGTTCCCTGTCCCTTTTATCTAGGGGTGAGCTCTCTTAATGATGACCATGTCCTTTGCCATAAACAGACTTCTGCCCACATGGTTATGTTGGGCTCCTCTTCTTCCAGTGGCTCGGATAAGCAAGCCTGAGAAAAATACAGCACCTCCCCCAGAACTGTGGTGGCTGTGCTGCTGCTTTCTGATCCTCGCTCTTACCTGTGGTTTTCCCTGACAGGGCACAATTCTCTCCCAGGGCCCAAGTCTGTGGGGGTCTCTTCTGCTGCCACAAAGCTGCTCAGCCTGGAGGAGGCACAGGCACAGAGGCGAGGCCACAGCAGCTCTCCCCCTGTGACAGAGAGCAGCCGGGACATTGAAGTGGAAGAAAGCCCTGCAGCTGGGCAGGGCAAGTTCCACACCGTCATTGACTTTCCATCTGAAAGGTAAAGAGGACTTTCTTTTCCAGCACCCAGCATCATTCTTTGGGTGGGCTTTTCTGTTTTTCTGCAGAAACCAGGCAGTGCTAGGAACAAGCAACTGCTGCCAAGAGCTCAGTGCAGCTCTTCCCTCACCCTGCACCACGCACAACTCACAGCATTGGCTGTTTTCTCTCTCCAGGCAAAATCCACCCAGCAAGAGTGAGGAATCACCAGCTAGCAGTTGGTGTTGCTGCTTCAGCCTCAGAAAGCCATCCTCTGGCAGCAAACGCCAACTGCAGCACAATGCCAGGCAGCCCTCAGAAACAGCAGTGGTAGTCCTGGCAGGTAAGGGTGCAAATGCAGTTTCCAAATCCCTGCTTTTCATGAACATAGAATTCAAGCTTGCTCTGCACTTGTATCTCCTTCTGGCATTCCAGCCCCTGCCTAGCATCTTCAGTTCACCCCTGATCAAGAACCACTGTCGTAATTCAGCTTGTGAAAGTTTGACACTAACCCCTGTGTATCCTTTCTAGGTGAATCGAGCCCTTGCCAACCCAGAGGATCCAGGGCAAGTAGCGAGGATGCTCTCTGTGCTTCCATCAGTGGAGAGCTCTTAGGAAGCACAAATTGCTGCAGTTCCAACAGCAGCCTTTCATCTGACATCAGTAATGGAGAGAAGGAGATCATCGAAGTTCATGCTCTCATTACACCTGGCTCTGCTGAAGTTGCTGACCTGAGCCTGCAAGACACCACAGTCACAAGTGTGGATTTTAACCCAGAGTCTCTGCAGTGCAGCCCATCCCAAGCACAGTGTGAGTGCCCCGACAGCAGCACCTCCATGCAGGAGCAGGTCAGTGTCAGTGAAGAGGAGCAGAGCCTCTTGAAGGAGGACTGTCAATCAGACCTCCAGTCCCAGGCACCGGACAGCAGCACTGAGAGCTCTGAGCCACTCTCTCCATGACAAGACAGGATGAGTCCCATCTTCACCGTGGACCTCTCCCACCCTCCTGTCCTTTATTTAATAATAAAAGCACACTCGTGCTCAATCAACGCCTTGACTGCCTCCAGAGTCTTCATTCACACGGACTGGGATGAATGCAGCACACAGCAAGGCACCTCAGCTTGCAATGCTGTGGGTGTTGGGTTTGTGCAGCACAGCTCCGGGTTTGTTCCTGTTTTGTCTGGCTTTGGGATGTCTGCAGGGGGAGCTCTGCTACCATTTGGCATGGTAGCAAATAATCTCTCGCATCCTGGATGCTGCTCATGATACTCCCAAGCTTCCTGGCTGTGGCTTTGTGATGCTTTTCAGGGCCTTCTGATGCATTTTGATGCCTTGGATGTTGCTTAACACCTCCCTCCTCCCATCATGTCCTTTCCTGGCTCCCATCTACGAACTGGCCCTGCAGATCATCTCCAGACCTGTCATCAGCACACTGCGGCAGGAGAAGCTCCCCCTGGCCAACGTCAGGCAGTACTGCTTGGTCTGCAGCTCAGTGGCCATTTCCCTTTTAGGCGGCTCCTGCAGAAGAATCAAGCAGCAGAACCTTTTGCTCACCCTGCACCACACAAATGCTGCAAAAGCAGAAACAACCTGGGAATCTCTGGTTTGCAAGACTTCACAGACACTTATTGACTGTGTCTGATGGTTCCCTCCCATCCTTGATTTCCTTCTCCCCTTCTCCACGTCTGATCCCACTGCTGAGCCATGATCAAGCTGCCCAGTGTGGCAGAGCATCGTGCAGAGCCGTGCTGGCACCTCCTCCCCTTCCTCTCCTGCAGCTCAGCCTGCAACCTGAGCAAGTTTTTTTCTGAGAAAGTGACCAGCTCTTTTCCATCCCTTTGCCCCTACAAACAGTTGTCCAGAGGATCTCGTCCAAGAATTCCTGGAACAGCCTGCAGCTGGCTCTCCTGAAGATCAGGCTCCTGCCTTTGCTTCCTGCCAGGCCCGCATTCCTTGAGATCACCAACTCAAGGAGGGCATGGTCACTGCAGCCCTGACCGCCTCCTGTCGTAACCCCTGGTGTGCACCATGTCCAGCAATGCTTCCCTTCTGCTTGCTGTGCCCAATGCCTGCACCACAGAGTGATTCTCACTGCACTCCAGGAGTCTGTCAGATTGCTTGCAGCCAGCCATGCTGATTTCCCAGACTGACTGGAATCCCCCATCAGGATGAGAGTCAGTGAGTGCGATGCTTCTGCTGGCTGCAGTAAGCAGCTCCCACCAACAGGCTCTCTTTCCAGGCGGCTGTAGCAGACCCTCACCTCCAGAAGCCCTGCACTGCTGCACTTCCTAATTTTACCCACAAGTTCACAACCTGCTCATGGCTCTTCTTAGTTCTTTGCACTCAACTTCTCATCATAGAGGGCAAATCCCTTGCCTTCCAGAATTCCATAGTATCAATTGTGTCAGGATTTCTTTATTTTATTTATTTATTTATTTATTTATTTCGATTTTCTAGGTAGGAAAATGAATTTCTGAGCCAGGAGAAGCAGAAGTGAAACAGTCTTCCTGGCACTGCTCAGGTTGCAGGAGTTGCCAAGTGCTCCTCAGGTAATGTGTGCTGAAGAGCTGACCTTGGTGGCAGGGGCTGTGGCTGCATTTTGTGCCTGTCATGCGGGAATCCAAGAAAGCCTATTCAGAGCAGGAGCTGCAGAGCGAGATAAACATCACGAGAAGGTAAGGCTGAGAAGCAAGGACACCTCCAGAAAGAAGAGAAAAACTGAGTCAAGTGAGCTGCGTGACGGCCGTGTGATGCTGACCATGATTGGAGGAAGAGCGCATGGCTGGGAATGACTGATGGCTCTGGTTGGATGGGTGCCTGTGTGCACAGAGGTAAGGAGTGTTTGTGGGATGTTTTGCTGGCATCTAACGGCTGTAAGGGGAAGTCAAGAGAGAAAACTTGTGAATGCATAGAAGGGATGTTAAAATCTGGAACAGACTGTTTGGATCAGTCACAGCCGAGTCCAGATTGCCACACTGTCAGAACCTGGGGCCTAGGATTTTCCTTTAAGAGTGCCAACTGCTCATTTTAAATGATAAAAAGTAACATTGATAGAAGCTTCCCTCCTTGCATTAGAATAAGGCATTGATATTTGCTGTTTCTGTCTTTCCATTCCTTTAGCAGCCTGGGTGTTGATGCAGCTGCATGCATCTGCTGCCCTCCCCTTCTGTTTTGTGTAAAAGAACAGTAAAATATGCAATCAGTGTGAGATCTTTCTGAAGTATTTTACTTTATTTGCCCCTAGGCTGCAATGGCTGGGAAATGGCAGTGTCACCCAGGAGCCCACACGGCGACCTGATGTCTCATTGTTGGGGTCTATTGGAAACCACCACGATGACAAAAGAATGCCTGGGATTCCTCCGGCCCAAATGCCAAACCTTGCACTTGGCTGTGCTGAACCTCATCAGGTTCACCCAGGCCCACCTCTCAAGTCTGCTGAGCTCAAACAGATGTCATTTTTCTCGTGTCCTTCCATTCCGAGTCCATCTGTTCCCCAAAGCAAAAGAATTTGGAGGGAACCACCGACAGTTATGTGAGCGATTTCAGCGTCTATTTCTGATCATGGCAACAACTTCAGAGGTCACACTTAATTTACGGTGCCCGTTGTAATTCTGACCAAGGCTGCAGTTGCAGCTGACTTCCCAAGGCTGCAAGACGTGGTGGTGACACAGCCTTGTGCTTCTGCATTGGTGCTCATCCCACGTTTCCTTTCTCTGTCTCGCAGGTCAGCTCCTGCTGGAAGCAGATGGTATCCCAGTGTGAATGAAGGTCAGTGCAGGAGCAGCTGCTGATGGGAGGAAGGAAGTCCATGCTGAAGAGCTCTGAAGCATCTGCAGGTATGGTTCTGGAGGAGGCAGCAGTGATGTCGGAGGGCTCCCAGCAGGAAGCTGTCTCATCCAAATTCTTGCTGAGTGGTTGGAAGGGAGCTTTCTGCATGACAGCAGCACCAGCTGCTTGCTTCACATGCTGCAAAGACAAGGATTAGCAGGAGTTCCAGTATCTACAGTATCATCACGAATCACGATAGGATTACAATGTGTCCTCATACAAACGCAGCCATTTCTCTCTGAGTCCAGAGGCTGTCCGGAAAGCATCTGCGAGGTCTCTCACACCAAACCACTGCTGTCCGTGTGGGATCTGACTCATTAGGGTATAGGGGTTAGGAACCACAGGCTGTCTTTTGAGAACGGGTTCAGTCATTTCCTTACATCTTGCACCAGCCGATACGTGCCGTCTGCCTTCCGTGCCGACAGGATTGGGGTGTTACAAGGCCACAGACAAGGTTCCAGAAGACCATCCTTAACCAGTGTCTGTGTTACAGCTTTTAGACCCACTCTCCCTTCTAAGGCTATGGGATATTGTTGCTGTTTCACAGCTCCACTCCCTCCTTGGGCAGTTCTTTGTAAGGGAAAATTGTGAGTCCACCCCGATTTCCTTCCCCTGCCCACACCTTTGGATTCATTTCTTCTTCATCACAGCTGTTAACACATTCATTGACCCCTGATATCTGTTTCACAGACTTGCAGCTGTAATCCTCATTTAACTGTTAAATCTCTCCCCCATAAATCGGTCCCTGCTTCAGGCACACAGAACAATTGCCCTGCAACTATTTTATCTTTCCATTTTAGTTCTGTGGTCTCCAAGAGTGGAGCTGTCACTTCTGATCCCTCAGCCCCAGTTATGCACAACAGCCACATCCAGATACACGTCTGGTACCTCTGAACTAGCTAATGCTGTAGGATGGAATGTTGTTTCTGCACTGGCTATCAAATGTGGGATTGCTCTGAAGCAGTACAGCACAATGTGTTTTGTAATTTGCCCTTAGAAACAGTTTGAAAAAGTAGAAAGACTTTATTAGTATTAGTATTAGTAAAAAGAAGTTATTTCATAACATATTTTAGAAATACAGTTGTTCAATCATGTGATCAATTCTCACTTACAGAACTGTAATAGTTACAAATTGCATGGGTATAGCATTAAGGACCAGAAAGCATGTTGTAAGGCCATTCTGTTTGGATAGGAGAAGCTCAGCAAAAGAAAAACAGACTCCAAAGAAGCCAGGGCCTCCACACAACGCCAAACTGACTCACTCTGTGGGCAGGTTGGGATGCAACAGGCAGGCATCAAGAGACTCCCCTCTGTCCTCCTTCCAAACTTCTCTCTCTTCAGGGATGAGCAGGTGTCCAGAAATAGTGGCCAAGTGTTGATAAGCAGCTGTCAGACGTTCAATAATTAGCAGTATACCTGCTGAGCTAGCAACAATTGGTGTTTAGCCAGTCACACACACACACACAGAATGGCCCGGGTTGGAAGGGACCTCAAGGATCACGAATCTCCAACCCCCTGCCACAGGCAGGGCCACCAACATCTGTAGCACTGCACATATGCACACTGCTGGATAGAAACACCAGTGTGGAAAAAAACTGTATGCTGTGGATGCAAAGGGTGAATCAGAATGGCATAACAGCTGTCATACAAGGAAAAGCAATCCTTTACCTGCTGTGACATGCTCATGGCAACACCAATGCAGATGCCAGCAGCTGATGCCCACAAGGACAGCCAGCCTGGACTTATTTTCACTACATATCTTTGTCCTGATGTCCTTCTAGAAGCTGGGACATTTCTCCTTCTGAGCAGCAGAGGGCAGGATGGGTCCAAGGTGAGGGCACACTCTGCTCTTTATCTGGCACTCAAAGAGAAAGAGAAAATGAAAATCAGCTGTGTTTCCATGCCCATGGCAAACACCAGCCTTTCCATCCTTATAGTCCTTCATGACATCAGCACTAATTGAAACAACATCCCACTCACCTTTGCCATGTCTGGCAGAGGTTGCAGCTCTTTCTATTGCATCCCTCTAGCTTTCAAGTCAAGAGCTCCTGTGTCACACAAGGAAAAGCAATCTTTTACCTTCTTTGCCATGCTCATGGCAGCAGCAATGCAGATGCCAGCAGCTGATGCCCACAAGGACAGCCAGCCTGGACTTATTTTCATTACATATCTTTGTCCTGATGTCCTTCTACAAGCTGGAACATTTCACCATCTCAGCAGAAGAGTGCAGGAGGGGTCCAAGTTACAGGCACACTCTCCTCTTTTTCTGGCACACAAAGAGAAAATGAAAACCAGATGTGTTTAACTGCCTATGGCAAACCCCAGACTTTCCATCCTTACAGTCTTCCTGACTTCAGCAATAATTGAAACAACATCCCACTCACCTTTGCCATGTCTGGCAGAGGTTGCAGCTCTTTCTATTGCATCCCTCTAGCTTTCAAGTCAAGAGCTCCTGTGTCACACAAGGAAAAGCAATCTTTTACCTTCTTTGCCATGCTCATGGCAGCAGCAATGCAGATGCCAGCAGCTGATGCCCACAAGGACAGCCAGCCTGGACTTATTTTCATTACATATCTTTGTCCTGATGTCCTTCTAGAACCTGGGACATTTCTCCCTCTCAGCAGCAGAGGCCAGGAGGGGTCCAAGGTGAGGGCACACTCTGCTCTTTATCTGGCACTCAAAGAGAAAGAGAAAATGAAAACCAGCTCTGTTTCCCTGCCCATGGCAAACACCAGCCTTTCCATCCTTACAGTCCTTCCTGACATCAGCAGCAACTGAAACAACATCCCACTCACCTTTGCCATGTCTGGCAGAGGTTGCAGCTCTTTCTATTGCATCCCTCTAGCTTTCAAGTCAAGAGCTCCTGTGTCACACAAGGAAAAGCAATCTTTTACCTGCTTTGCCATGCTCATGGCAGCAGCAATGCAGATGCCAGCAGCTGATGCCCACAAGGACTGCCAGCCTGGACTTATTTTCATTACATATCCTTGTCCTGATGTCCTTCTAGAAGCTGGAACATTTTTCCATCTCAGCAGCAGAGGGCAGGAGGGGTCCAAGGTGAGGGCACACTCTGCTCTTTTTCTGGCACACAAAGAGAAAATGAAAACCAGATGTGTTTCCCTGCCCATGGCAAACACCAGACTTTCCATCCTTAAAGTCCTCCTGACATCAGCACTAATTGAAACAACATCCCACTCACCTTTGCCATGTCTGGCAGAGGTTGCAGCTCTTTCTATTGCATCCCTCTAGCTTTCAAGTCAAGAGCTCCTGTGTCACACAAGGAAAAGCAATCTTTTACCTTCTTTGCCATGCTCATGGCAGCAGCAATGCAGATGCCAGCAGCTGATGCCCACAAGGACAGCCAGCCTGGACTTATTTTCATTACATATCTTTGTCCTGATGTCCTTCTAGAAGCTGGAACATTTCTCCCTCTGAGCAGCAGAGGACAGGATGGGTCCAAGGTGAGGGCACACTCTGCTCTTTATCTGGCACTCAAAGAGAAAGAGAAAATGAAAACCAGCTGTGTTTCCTTGCCCATGGCAAACATCAGACTTTCCATCCTTACAGTCCTTCCTGCAATCATCAGCAATGGAAGCAACATCCGACTCACCTTTGCCATGTCTGGCAGAGGTTGCAGCTCTTTCTATTGCATCCCTCTTGCTTTCAAGTCAAGAGCTCCTGTGTCACACAAGGGAACGCCATCTTTTACCTGCTTTGCCATGCTCATGGCAGCAGAAGTCCAGATGCCAGCAGCTGATGCCCACAAGGACATCCAGCCTGGACTTATTTTCATTACATATCTTTGTCCTGATGTCCTTCTAGAAGCTCTAACATTTCTCAGCAGTAGCAGAGGAGGGCAGGAGGGGTCCAAGGTGAGGGCACACTCTGCTCTTTTTCTGGCACACAAAGAGAAAATAAAAACAAGATGAGTTTCCCTGCCCATGGGAAACACCAGACGTTCCATCCTTAAAGTCCTCCTGACATCAGCACTAATCGAAACAACATCCCACTCACCTTTGCCATGTCTGGCAGAGGTTGCAGCTCTTTCTATTGCATCCCTCTAGCTTTCAAGTCAAGAGCTCCTGTGTCACACAAGGAAAAGCAATCTTTTACCTGCTGTGCCATGCTCATGGCAGCAGCAATGCAGATGCCAGCAGCTGATGCCCACAAGGACAGCCAGCCTGGACTTATTTTCATTACATATCTTTGTCCTGATGTCCTTCTAGAAGCTGGGACATTTCTCACTCTGAGCAGCAGAGGGCAGGATGGCTCCAAGGTGAGGGCACACTCTGCTCTTTAACTGGCACTCAAAGAGAAAGAGAAAATGAAAAGCAGATGTGTTTCCCTGCCCATGGCAAACACCAGCCTTTCCATCCTCACAGTCCTTCCTGACATCTGCACTAATTGAAACAACATCCCACTCACCTTTGCCATGTCTGGCAGAGGTTGCAGCTCTTTCTATTGCATCCCTCTAGCTTTCAAGTCAAGAGCTCCTGTGTCACACAAGGAAAAGCAATCTTTTACCTGCTTTGCCATGCTCATGGCAGCAGCAATGCAGATGCCAGCAGCAGATGCCCACAAGGACAGCCAGCCTGGACTTATTTTCATTACATATATTTGTCCTGATGTCCTTCTACAAGCTGGAACATTTCTCCATCTCAACAGAAGAGGGCAGGAGGGGTCCAAGGTGAGGGCACACTCTGCTCTTTATCTGGCACTCAAAGAGAAAGAGAAAATGAAAACCAGATGTGTTTCCCTGCCCATGGCAAACACCAGCCTTTCCATCCTTACAGTCTTCCTGACTTCAGCAATAATTGAAACAACATCCCACTCACCTTTGCCATGTCTGGCAGAGGTTGCAGCTCTTTCTATTGCATCCCTCTAGCTTTCAAGTCAAGAGCTCCTGTGTCACACAAGGAAAAGCAATCTTTTACCTGCTTTGCCATGCTCAAGGCAGCAGCAATGCAGATGCCAGCAGCAGATGCCCACAAGGACAGCCATCCTGGACTTATCTTCATTAAATATCTTTGTCCTGATGTCTTTCCAGAAGCTGGCACATTTCTCCATCTCAGCAGAAGAGGGCAGGAGGGGTCCAAGGTGAGGGCACACTCTGCTCTTTATCTGGCACTCGAAGAGAAAGAGAAAATGGAAACCAGATGTGTTTCCCTGCCCATGGCAAACACCAGCCTTTCCATCCTTACAGTCCTCCTGACATCAGCACTAACTGAAACAACATCCCACTCACCTTTGCCATGTCTGGCAGAGGTTGCAGCTCTTTCTATTGCATCCCTCTAGCTTTCAATCAAGAGCTCCTGTGTCACACAAGGAAAAGCAATCTTTTACCTGCTGTGCCATGCTCATGGCAGCAGCAATGCAGATGCCAGCAGCTGATGCCCACAAGGACAGCCAGCCTGGACTTATTTTCATTACATATCTTTGTCCTGATGTCCTTCTAGAAGCTGGGACATTTCTCACTCTGAGCAGCAGAGGGCAGGATGGCTCCAAGGTGAGGGCACACTCTGCTCTTTAACTGGCACTCAAAGAGAAAGAGAAAATGAAAAGCAGATGTGTTTCCCTGCCCATGGCAAACACCAGCCTTTCCATCCTTACTGTCCTTCCTGACATCAGCACTAATTGAAACAACATCCCACTCACCTTTGCCATGTCTGGCAGAGGTTGCAGCTCTTTCTATTGCATCCCTCTAGCTTTCAAGTCAAGAGCTCCTGTGTCACACAAGGAAAAGCAATCTTTTACCTGCTTTGCCATGCTCATGGCAGCAGCAATGCAGATGCCAGCAGCTGATGCCCACAAGGACAGCCAGCCTGGACTTATTTTCATTACACATCTTTGTCCTGATGTCCTTCTAGAAGCTTGGACATTTCTCCCTCTTAGCAGCAGAGGGCAAGAGAGTTCCAAGTTGAGGGCAAACTATCCCCTGTTTATCTGGCACTCAAAGAGAAAGAGAAAATGAAAACCAGATGTGTTTCCCTGCCCAGGGCAAACAGCAGCCTTTCCATCCTTACAGTCCTTCGTGACATCAGCAGCAATGGAAACAACATCCCACTCACCTTTGCCATGTCTGGTAGAGGTTGCAGCTCTTTCTATTGCATCCCTCTAGCTTTCAAGTCAAGAGCTCCTGTGTCACACAAGGAAAAGCAATCTTTTACCTGCTTTGCCATGCTCATGGCAGCAGCAATGCAGATGCCAGCAGCTGATGCCCACCAGGACAGCCAGCCTGGACTTATTTTCATTACATATTTTTCTTCTGATGTCCTTCTACAAGCTGGAACATTTCTACATCTCAGCAGAAGTGGGCAGGAGGGGTCCAAGGTGAGGGCACACTCTGCTCTTTATCTGGCACTCAAAGAGAAAGAGAAAATGAAAACCAGATGTGTTTCCCTGCCCATGGCAAACACCAGCCTTTCCATCCTTACAGTCCTCCTGACATCAGCACTAACTGAAACAACATCCCACTCACCCTTGCCATGTCTGCCAGAGGTTGCAGCTCTTTCTATTGCATCCCTCTAGCTTTCAAGTCAAGAGCTCCTGTGTCACACAAGGAAAAGCAATCTTTTACCTGCTGTGCCATGCTCATGGCAGCAGCAATGCAGATGCCAGCAGCTGATGCCCACAAGCACAGCCAGCCTGGACTTATTTTCATTACATATCCTTGTCCTGATGTCCTTCTACAAGCTGGAACATTTCTCCATCTCAGCAGAAGAGGGCAAGAGAGATCCAAGTTGATGGCAAACTATCCCATGTTTATCTGGCAGTCAAAGAGAAGGAGAAAATGAAAACCAGATGTGTTTCCCTGCCCATGGCAAACACCAGCCTTTCCATCCTTACAGTCCTTCCTGACATCAGCAGCAATGGAAACAACATCCCACTCACCTTTGCCATGTCTGGCAGAGGTTGCAGCTCTTTCTATTGCATCCCTCTAGCTTTCAAGTCAAGAGCTCCTGTGTCACACAAGGAAAAGCAATCTTTTACCTGCTGTGCCATGCTCATGGCAGCAGACATGCAGATGCCAGCAGCTGATGCCCACAAGCACAGCCAGCCTGGACTTATTTTCATTACATATCTTTGTCCTGATGTCCTTCTACAAGCTGGGACATTTCTACATCTCAGCAGAAGAGGGCAGGATGGGTCCAAGGTGAGGGCACACTCTCCTCTTTATCTGGCACTCAAAGAGAAAGAGAAAATGAAAACCAGATGTGTTTCCCTGCCCATGGCAAACACCAGCCTTTCCATCCTTACAGTCCTCCTGACATCAGCACTAACTGAAACAACATCCCACTCACCCTTGCCATGTCTGCCAGAGGTTGCAGCTCTTTCTATTGCATCCCTCTAGCTTTCAAGTCAAGAGCTCCTGTGTCACACAAGGAAAAGCAATCTTTTACCTGCTGTGCCATGCTCATGGCAGCAGCAATGCAGATGCCAGCAGCTGATGCCCACAAGGACAGCCAGCCTGGACTTATTTTCATTACATATCTTTGCCCTGATGTCCTTCTAGAAGCTTGGACATTTCTCCATCTCAGCAGAATTGGGCAGGAGGGGTCCAAGGTGAGGGCACACTCTGCTCTTTATCTGGCACTCAAAGAGAAAGAGAAAATGAAAACCAGATGTGTTTCCCTGCCCATGGCAAACACCAGCCTTTCCATCCTTACAGTCCTCCTGACATCAGCACTAACTGAAACAACATCCCACTCACCCTTGCCATGTCTGCCAGAGGTTGCAGCTCTTTCTATTGCATCCCTCTAGCTTTCAAGTCAAGAGCTCCTGTGTCACACAAGGAAAAGCAATCTTTTACCTGCTGTGCCATGCTCATGGCAGCAGACATGCAGATGCCAGCAGCTGATGCCCACAAGGACAGCCAGCCTGGACTTATTTTCATTACATATCTTTGTCTTGATGTCCTTCTAGAAGCTTGGACATTTCTCCATCTCAGCAGAAGAGGGCAGGATGGGTCCAAGGTGAGGGCACACTCTCCTCTTTATCTGGCACTCAAAGAGAAAGAGAAAATGAAAACCAGATGTGTTTCCCTGCCCATGGCAAACACCAGCCTTTCCATCCTTACAGTCCTTCCTGACATCAGCACTAACTGAAACAACATCCCACTCACCTTTGCCATGTCTGGCAGAGGTTGCAGCTCTTTCTATTGCATCCCTCTAGCTTTCAAGTCAAGAGCTCCTGTGTCACACAAGGAAAAGCAATCTTTTACCTGCTTTGCCATGCTCATGGCAGCAGCAATGCAGATGCCAGCAGCTGATGCCCACAAGGACAGCCAGCCTGGACTTATTTTCATTACATATCTTTGTCCTGATGTCCTTCTACAAGCAGGAACATTTCTGCATCTCAGCAGAAGAGGGCAGGATGGGTCCAAGGTGAGGGCACACTCTGCTCTTTATCTGGCACTCAAAGAGAAAGAGAAAATGAAAACAAGATGTGTTTCCCAGCCCATGGCAAACACCAGCCTTTCCATCCTTACAGTCCTTCCTTACATCAGCACTAATTGAAAGAACATCCCACTCACCTTTGCCATGTCTGGCAGAGGTTGCAGCTCTTTCTATTGCATCCCTCTAGCTTTCAAGTCAAGAGCTCTTGTGTCACACAAGGAAAAGCAACCTTTTACCTGCTTTGCCATGCTCATGGCAGCAGCAATGCAGATGCCAGCAGCTGATGCCCACCAGGACAGCCAGCCTGGACTTATTTTCATTGCATATTTTTCTTCTGATGTCCTTCTACAAGCTGGAACATTTCTACATCTCAGCAGAAGTGGGCAGGAGGGGTCCAAGGTGAGGGCACACTCTGCTCTTTATCTGGCACTCAAAGAGAAAGAGAAAATGAAAACCAGATGTGTTTCCCTGCCCATGGCAAACACCAGCCTTTCCATCCTTACAGTCCTCCTGACATCAGCACTAACTGAAACAACATCCCACTCACCCTTGCCATGTCTGCCAGAGGTTGCAGCTCTTTCTATTGCATCCCTCTAGCTTTCAAGTCAAGAGCTCCTGTGTCACACAAGGAAAAGCAATCTTTTACCTGCTGTGCCATGCTCATGGCAGCAGCAATGCAGATGCCAGCAGCTGATGCCCACAAGGACAGCCAGCCTGGACTTATTTTCATTACATATCCTTGTCCTGATGTCCTTCTACAAGCTGGAACATTTCTCCATCTCAGCAGAAGTGGGCAGGAGGGGTCCAAGGTGAGGGCACACTCTGCTCTTTATCTGGCACTCAAAGAGAAAGAGAAAATGAAAACCAGATGTGTTTCCCTGCCCATGGCAAACACCAGCCTTTCCATCCTTACAGTCCTTCCTGACATCATCAGCAAGTGAAACAACATCCCACTCACCTTTGCCATGTCTGGCAGAGGTTGCAGCTCTTTCTATTGCATCCCTCTAGCTTTCAAGTCAAGAGCTCCTGTGTCACACAAGGAAAAGCAATCTTTTACCTGCTTTGCCATGCTCATGGCAGCAGCAATGCAGATGCCAGCAGCTGATGCCCACAAGGACAGCCAGCATGGACTTATTTTCATTACATATCTTTGTCTTGATGTCGTTCTAGAAGCTTGGACATTTCTCCCTCTCAGCAGAAGAGGGCAAGAGAGATCCAAGTTGATGGCAAACTATCCCATGTTTATCTGGCAGTCAAAGAGAAGGAGAAAATGAAAACCAGATGTGTTTCCCTGCCCATGGCAAACACCAGCCTTTCCATCCTTACAGTCCTTCCTGACATCAGCAGCAATGGAAACAACATCCCACTCACCTTTGCCATGTCTGGCAGAGGTTGCAGCTCTTTCTATTGCATCCCTCTAGCTTTCAAGTCAAGAGCTCCTGTGTCACACAAGGAAAAGCAATCTTTTACCTGCTGTGCCATGCTCATGGCAGCAGCAATGCAGATGCCAGCAGCTGATGCCCACAAGCACAGCCAGCCTGGACTTATTTTCATTACATATCTTTGTCCTGATGTCCTTCTACAAGCTGGGACATTTCTACATCTCAGCAGAAGAGGGCAGGATGGGTCCAAGGTGAGGGCACACTCTCCTCTTTATCTGGCACTCAAAGAGAAAGAGAAAATGAAAACCAGATGTGTTTCCCTGCCCATGGCAAACACCAGCCTTTCCATCCTTACAGTCCTCCTGACATCAGCACTAACTGAAACAACATCCCACTCACCCTTGCCATGTCTGCCAGAGGTTGCAGCTCTTTCTATTGCATCCCTCTAGCTTTCAAGTCAAGAGCTCCTGTGTCACACAAGGAAAAGCAATCTTTTACCTGCTGTGCCATGCTCATGGCAGCAGCAATGCAGATGCCAGCAGCTGATGCCCACAAGGACAGCCAGCCTGGACTTATTTTCATTACATATCTTTGCCCTGATGTCCTTCTAGAAGCTTGGACATTTCTCCATCTCAGCAGAATTGGGCAGGAGGGGTCCAAGGTGAGGGCACACTCTGCTCTTTATCTGGCACTCAAAGAGAAAGAGAAAATGAAAACCAGATGTGTTTCCCTGCCCATGGCAAACACCAGCCTTTCCATCCTTACAGTCCTCCTGACATCAGCACTAACTGAAACAACATCCCACTCACCCTTGCCATGTCTGCCAGAGGTTGCAGCTCTTTCTATTGCATCCCTCTAGCTTTCAAGTCAAGAGCTCCTGTGTCACACAAGGAAAAGCAATCTTTTACCTGCTGTGCCATGCTCATGGCAGCAGACATGCAGATGCCAGCAGCTGATGCCCACAAGGACAGCCAGCCTGGACTTATTTACATTACATATCTTTGTCTTGATGTCCTTCTAGAAGCTTGGACATTTCTCCATCTCAGCAGAAGAGTGCAGGATGGGTCCAAGGTGAGGGCACACTCTCCTCTTTATCTGGCACTCAAAGAGAAAGAGAAAATGAAAACCAGATGTGTTTCCCTGCCCATGGCAAACACCAGCCTTTCCATCCTTACAGTCCTTCCTGACATCAGCACTAACTGAAACAACATCCCACTCACCTTTGCCATGTCTGGCAGAGGTTGCAGCTCTTTCTATTGCATCCCTCTAGCTTTCAAGTCAAGAGCTCCTGTGTCACACAAGGAAAAGCAATCTTTTACCTGCTTTGCCATGCTCATGGCAGCAGCAATGCAGATGCCAGCAGCTGATGCCCACAAGGACAGCCAGCCTGGACTTATTTTCATTACATATCTTTGTCCTGATGTCCTTCTACAAGCAGGAACATTTCTGCATCTCAGCAGAAGAGGGCAGGATGGGTCCAAGGTGAGGGCACACTCTGCTCTTTATCTGGCACTCAAAGAGAAAGAGAAAATGAAAACAAGATGTGTTTCCCAGCCCATGGCAAACACCAGCCTTTCCATCCTTACAGTCCTTCCTTACATCAGCACTAATTGAAAGAACATCCCACTCACCTTTGCCATGTCTGGCAGAGGTTGCAGCTCTTTCTATTGCATCCCTCTAGCTTTCAAGTCAAGAGCTCTTGTGTCACACAAGGAAAAGCAACCTTTTACCTGCTTTGCCATGCTCATGGCAGCAGCAATGCAGATGCCAGCAGCTGATGCCCACAAGGACAGCCAGCCTGGACTTATTTTCATTACATAACTATGTCCTGATGTCCTTCTACAAGCTGGAACATTTCTCCATCTCAGCAGAAGAGGGCAGGATGGTTCCAACGTGAGGGCACACTCTGCTCTTTAACTGGCACTCAAAGAGAAAGAGAAAATGAAAACCAAATGTGTTTCCCTGCCCATGGCAAACACCAGCCTTTCCATCCTTACAGTCCTTCCTGCCATCAGCACTAATTGAAACAACATCCCACTCACCTTTGCCTAATCTGGCAGGGAGGTGATGCTCTTTCTAATATACCCCTCTTGCTTTGAATTCACCAGTGCTTGTGTCACACAAGGAAATGCAACATTCCAGCTGTTCTGCCATTCCCATAGCAACAACTATGCAGATGCGAGCAGCTGATGCCCACAAGGACAGCCAACCTGGACTTATTTTCATTACATATCTTTGTCCTGAAGTCCTTCTAGAAGGTTGAACACTTCTCCATCTCTGCTGCAATGGTCAAAAAGGGTCCAAGTTTAGGGCACGCTCTCCTCATGGCCTCTTCCACTCAAAGACAAAGGGAACATGAAAACCAGAAGTGTTTCTTTGCCCATGGCAGACACTAGCCTTTCCATCCTGACAGTCCTTCCTACAATCACCTGGAATTGAAACAATATCCCCCACATCTCTTTTTTGAACTTATTCATGCATGAATAATAATAATGAGAATTTTTCTGTAAATCTTATTTCTGCATGGAAACGATCTGATAACCAGAGCTTTTTTCTCTAAAACAATCCAGCGAATTTGCATTGCTTATCTATGTACGCAAAATGTTTTTGCCATTCATCTCAAATATCAATACATCTGGCAAAATAAGATAGAAAAAGTATTTACAGACATTTTTGGACATAGATTACTTCTGGTCAAGTGGGAAAGAATCCCTAAGCTGCAATCATGAAATTCTTTTATCACTTTCTCTGATTTAGCCAGTGTTACTAAAAGGGAAATAAGACACAGGCTTTTTAAAGCAGCTGCCAATTTAAGAATGATAATAAGTTTTATTATTCTTGGCTAAGATCAAAGTCCCCCATTTCAGGATTATCTCCAGCTCATCAAGTATAATTAACAGTTTTGGATAGCCACATTATTATATAGCAATATTGTCTTCCTGCAAGGAATTTCATTGTTTTGACACGTGCCACAGGTTGTTAATAGATTGCCTGATTACCATTTATTTTTTTTATTGGCTTATGATGACCACAGAAAATTATACAGCAGCACCATAAAAACTTTAAATCCTATCCCATGTATCTGCACTCATACGAAAATCATATTGGAAAGCATTGGTGAAACTAAGATTACAAAATAAAGCAGAGGACAATTTCAGTGAAAGCCTGCAGTTTTACAGCTCTGCCCATTTCAAACCCCTGAAGACACCCACGGGTTTCCTGCTGTGGGACACAGGCACTCACCTGCAGCTCAGCACTGCCTGCTCATGCCTGCGCACACCTTCAGGCTGGAACCAAGGAAATCCTCAGCAAAGACATCAGTACACTTTTGTTATGATGACTTTCATAAAGAAGCATCAAATATTTCTTCACGAGAAATACTGCAAGTCCCTTTGACACTAGCCCTTATTTTAAATGTTTAGATTTGTGCTTCATTCAGGCGTGCTGTCACTCCCCAAAAGATTTTTATTCTTTTGCTTTTCATTCTGAGGAACACAGTGATTTCTGCCTTGTTTACTGACTGTAGGCACAGCAATACCCCTGCACCTTCAGGGAAACAGCAAATCCATCTCTTTCACACCCTACTTCTATCAAGCTCATTCACCTTACAAGGTATTCATTGCAAGCAGCTCTTCCAGAAATGGAGATTAACAGAACCTGCAACCCAGGACACCTCAGTAAGCCAGTACTTTTCATCTCCTGAAGGGGTAGGTAGACACAGAGCTGGAACATCTTTTCCAGAGCTGTGTGATGCTGTCTCATCTGTGTTCCCTTACTGTTGACTCAGTGTCACTTCTTATCTAACCTGGTTGCATCCCAGGATTTCTGGTGCCAAAAATAAACTGTCAGCTTTCATCACTAGTTAAAAGGAAACTGCAATAGGAAAAGCAATTTTTCTGATTTCTCTGTTGATCAAAGATGCTTCATGCAAGCCTGATGCGGTAGAAACAATATCAGCTTTAGAATGACAGTCATTAGAGCAGAATCCTTTCACTGATGAAATCCCACAGTCCTGATTCATACAACACTGACACTGGAGGACTCAGTAGTTTAGATGAGAGCGCATTAAAAATGACTAAGTTAAGGTCTCAGCAAAGAGTGACAAGTATGAAAAAAAGAGGTTGCAGAAACTGCTTCAGTTTGGCACTTTGGCATAAAGTATGACAACACACAACCTGCCTGTGCAGTTCCAGAAGCAGAAGAAAGCCGTCAACCAAGACTTGTTCTCATCTGCTCTGAAAGTCCACTGGGACAAGGCCACTTTTCTCTGACGTGCTTCCAGAAGTATCACTTCTGAGCACTGTGCCAGGGAGTTACAAGATCCTGTTTGTGTGTACAGAGGAGAAAAAGACGTCTGTCTGGAAACAGACTTGGTGAAGGAGAAGCAGCATTTTCCAGAGTACTTCAGAAAGAACTGAGCACTGCCCCAAGAGCTTCAGAGCGGCAGGCTGTCACAGTGTGCCAACCAGCTCAGCTGTGAGTTGGCACTGAAGCTGCACCACAGGGAGAACAAAGCCCCCTGTGCACCCTTGGAGAGCCAAGGGCTCATCTCTGAAGCCACAAAGCACTTGGGCTCACCGTGCTTTTTTTTGCACATCGGTCTTGTTTACAATGACAGTCACACTCTTTTCACTTGAAAATGCAGAGCTGACATGAGCACTGGAGCCCTGGGCAGCCTGGCCTCGTATTAAATGTAGAAGCTGGGGCCCTGCCTATGGCAGGGGGGTTGGAGATTGATGAACCTTGAGCTCCTTTCCAACCCGGGCCATGCTGTGATTCTGGGATTCTCACCTTTGCCTCATCTGGCAGAGGGAGGCAGCTCTTTCTCTTGTCTCCCTATGGCTGTCAGGTCACCAGGGCCAGTGTCACACAGGGAACTGCAAACACTGTGTGTGCTGTGCCCTGCCCATGGCAGCACAGAGGCAGCTGCCAGCAGCTGATGCCCACAAGGACAGCCAGCCTGGACTTCCTTTGATTCCTTCCCTTTGGATCAGCGTCCTTCAGGAAGGCGGAACATCTCTCCAGCTGAGCAGCAGAGGACAGCAGGGCTTCGTTGTCTGGGCATGTTCTCTTCTGGCCCTCTGGCCCTCACAGACACAGGAGGAGGACACAGAGGCTGCTGTAACACAGCCAGCCCTGCCTCTCAGGTCAGCTCTCAGGCCATCCTCTCTCCCCTCAGCAGCAGCTCACTGTTCTGCACTCCTCTGGCCTGGGCTGGCAGAGGTGTGCAGCAGTTCTGCTGATCTCCCAGTGCTGGCCATGTCTGCAGTGCCTGTGTGAAAGACACAGGAAGCTGCCAGCATTGCACTGCTCTGCTGTGCCCCTGCCATCACCGAGTTTGCTGTCAGCAGCTGCTGCTACACGTCCATTCAGGCACAGGCCTTTCCTTCCTGGCCCTCTTTCCCCCCCTCTCTCCTCTGCTCTCTCTCGTGCTCCCCTTTGGCCTGGGCTGGCTGAGCAGTGCAGGCCTTGTTGTTGCTCCCTGGGCCAACTACGTCACGGTTCCCCGTGACTCTGCCAGCTGCTCTGACACAGCGACTGCGTCCTCAGTGTGGATTCCAGAATGCGACAGACGTCCAGAGAAGACTTCCAGGGCTGATTGGAACATGCTGCCATCAAGAACTGCCATGGCTCAGGCCCCCTGGGAATCTGCTCACAGCGAAAGCTGCTGTCACTCTGTGTGGGCACAGCCTTGTCTGTGTAGGCCTGCTCACACTGCAGCCCCTGTCTGCACCAGAACCGTGCCGATCCACCTTCTCTTGGCCTCCTTGCCTGCATGGAAAAGGGCAGCTTGGGCTGAAGTCCCTCAACTTGCAGATGGCCGAGTGAAGTCTCTGAGCCCTGGTGACCCACGCAGCTCTTCAGCCTGCTGACCTGCTCTGCTGGGGCTGTCTTAACAGGCAGAGGGCACGTTATCCTAATGTCCCCACATCCATCCCTCTTAGCATACTGTAGGCCAGTTCCTAAAAGGACACCTGCACAATCTCTCTGAATGTTAATCAGCACGTAGTTGGTCTGTGCACTGCAGAAATTGCACCTAGGTTTTCAGTGGTGATTAGCTATGTGTTTAGTCAGAGGTGCAATGGTTCTAATGGTGAGAGAAAGACATTCCCAGTTGTCATCAGGTGGAACACACTTCAGACTGGAATCCTCAAGCAGACTGCAGTCAAGCTTTCTTAATTACTCGTTGTTGTTATCAATTCAGACGCATCTCTGAATTCCTGCTTGAATGAACATTCTGTAATAATCTGCTGAGACAGCGCAAGGCTTGACAATGAGACTATAGTTTATGAAAGCGTCACTTTTTACTTACTTTACAAGTTCTTATCTGAATGCTAAATACAACATCAATTCACTTCTCACTGGGTTGAACGTTTTAAATATTTGGTAAATATAAGGTTCTAATTCTGACATTTAATATGAAAATATTAAAATTCCTTGTAAGTACTTTTTTGTTAGAATGCCAGATGCTAAAGGGATGAAGTGGCACAAGAAAGCAAAATATCTCTGCTGATGGCAGGAAGGACTGTAAGGATGGAAAGGCTGGTGTTTGCCATGGGCAGGGAAACACATCTGGTTTTCATGTTCTCTTTGTCTTTGAGTGCCAGAAAAATAGAGGAGAGCGTGCCCTCACCTTGGACCCCTCCTGCCCTCTGCTGCTGAGATGGAGAAATGTCCCAGGTTCTAGAAGGACTTCAGGTCAAAGATTTGTAATGAAAATAAGTCCAGGCTGTCTGTCCTTGTGGGCATCAGCTGCTGGCATCTGCATTTCTGTTGCCATGAGCATGGCACAGCAGGTAAAAGATTGCTTTTCCTTGTGTGACACAGGAGCTCTTGACTTGAAACCTAGAGGGATGCAATAGAAAGAGCTGCAACCTCTGCCAGACATGGCAAGGGTGAGTGGGATGTTGTTTCAATTAGTGCTGATGTCAGGAAGGACTGTAAGGATGGAAAGTCTGTTGTTTGCCATGGGCAGGGAAACAGATCTGGTTTTCATCTTCTGTTTGTCTTTGAGTGCCAGAGGCCAGGAGGATTCCTGTTTCCATGGACTATCATCAAATTGTCTTTCACTTTGGCGATCACACATTCTTCTGGACCCTGTGGATCCACCTGACAATTTGCCCATAGTTCAGACTAGACAAACACAGACTGAAGAATCTCTCAGTTTTCAGCAGGTCCTCATCAGGTGTCACTTTGGTCCTCTCCTCCAGGCTGCATGATATCTCTGGCATATTACTAGAGAGGAAAAACCCAATGATGTTGTGTACGCCCCACTCCTGTATGCATTCAAGGCCAGGCTGGATTTGGCTCTGGGCAACCTGGTGAATGGTTGGCTGCCCTACACAGAGCAGGGGTTTGAAACTAGATGATCATTGTGGTCCTTTTCAACCCAGGCCATTCTTTGATTCTATGATTTAATCAGAATGTAACTGCTGTAGTATCTCCTCATAGGATGCCAAAAATCAGTCAAGTCCTGCAGTACTCCATAATAAACACTGCAAATACACTGCAGTTCATTTAATCCATCCAGTTATTCAGTGCACTCTTTTTCTAGCCAGGCTACTTGGTCCTCTACAGCTTCTGGTCTTCTGAAAAACATCAGTGTTTTGTTATTCATTTGGAAGCTCAGTGTTACGTCCTGTGACCTCTCTAGATTTCTCCATGAGAATATGTAGAAATCTGTAAAGCTCTGATGTCCCTCAGTTCACTACACAAAATTTAAGGGCAGTGCCAAATTCCGTATATCTAGTTCATCCTGCAGAATGATGCCATTTTTTTATCTCAGTGAAAAGTATAGCAGTCAAAGCAGGACTGGATTTTTGTTCCAGCGCAGACCAAATTTCCTGCCTACCTTCAAGAAAAGCTCATCGTGTGTAGCTACAGTTACGTACAGATGCAGCTCCTCTGTTAAAATGTACAGAGAGAATGTTCTCTAACCTTGATATGAGATATTTACTGATCTTGTAGCATGAGTGACCTCGTGATTCTTCACGCCTGTCAATTTTTAAATAATGAGAAATAAAAACACATATTTTTCAAAACAGGTATAGAGATTGACTTACAAAAAAATGTTTATCTTGAATCAATCATACACTCAGCATTGCAATAAAAAAAAATAATAAAAAAAAAAAAAGAAAGAAGAAAAGCCACATTCTTACAGTGGCATTTTACAGTATTGTAATTCTGTTGTGTGAAATCAAGGTTCTCTCATCGTGAAATAATGACCATGTTCTCTTTTCATATCTAAACATACAAATGCTAAAGGCAGCAGTGCTGTTCAAGAATACATTACCAGCTCAAACACTGCTTTGGCTATAAAACTGAAGGTAGTAAGGAATTTTATCAAGGAATCACAGAATCACAGAACTGCCAGGGTTGGAAGGGACCTCAAGGATCATGAATCTCCAACCCCCCTGCCACATGCAGGGCCACCACCATTCCACCTAATGCTAGACCAGACTGCCCAGGGCCCCATCCAATCTGGCCTTGAACACCTCCAGGGACGGGGCATCCACAACCTCCCTGGGCAGTTGTTCCAGTACAGTACAGTCATGTTTTAATTTCAGTCTGAGTCAGGACACACTGCATAGCAGAGTACTTGTATTTGTACTGTATTAATTGTGACTTTCAGAGTTACAGTTAAACAGTTTGGGCCCTGATGACTTCAGCTGTTGAAAATAATGCAGCCTAGTCACCTCCTTGGACGGTGACAGCAGTGGAAATGTGAAATTGCTGCCTTCCCTTTTCTTTTTCATGGTTTAGACTCTAAGGTTAGTGTTGCTAGCTAGGTTTGTCATGTTTCTAATGTTATTCGAAATGTAGCAGCAGAGCTCCAGACAGACACCAAAAGAAGTGAAGCTTCTATCTTCATGTGGGCTGGACTCTTAACTGTACGCTTTTCAATAAAGGAGATTATTTTGTATGCCAGCATTTTCTACAATAGAGATTAGTGTGTATAATACTTTCCACGTATCATCTTTCCTCCTTTCTCACATGAGTTGCTCCCCTAAACAGAAAGTTTGATAAGGGCAAACTAAGAGTTACCTGAAAGCTGCAATAACTGATAAGAACACATCAGCAGAACCAAAGCGTGATTTCACTTCTAGAGGTTTTATTAGAAATGCAAGTATTCTGCTGTTCAGATAGAAATTCCTTAATAATCTCTATGTAGAAGCAATTAGCAATGGCTCCGTTTTACTGCTGCTGTCAAATCATATTAGTACAAAAACTGAGATGGTAATGTCTCAGATTTTTTTTCCTTTAAAAAGCCAAACAGTTGAGCTCAATACAAATACCTGTAAGTGACAGAGATTTAATATTTAAGCCAGCAGTTAGTGAAGAAATGCTTAAGCAATTCAAATTCCATTATTTTAAAGTTATTCTCTCTACTCCTAACTAGCCTATTGAAATTGGTACAATAAGATTTGCAATACTTTCAAGAGGTGTGTTTTCTTTATTTTCCTATGTATTTATCACTTTATTTTCATTTCAATGAAACCAGCTGAATGCACAGTTTGAAATTCTACTGATATATTTTGAAGCCTTCCTGGAGTGACGACATCAGTGGGCATTGGGCAACTGCTGTCATCTCCCTGTACTTGTGGAAGGCTTTTGACATGTTCCCACATTGCGTCCTTCTCTCTGAGTTGGAGAGAGATGGATTTGAAGGCTGAATCATTCTGTGGGTAAATAATTGGTCTGATGGTCACAGCCAGAGGTTGTTATCACCGGTTCTGAGTCCGGGTGGAGGCCAGTCGTGAGTGGTGTCCCCTAAGGGTCCATCCTGGGGCTGGTGCTCTTCAGCATTTTCATCAATGTCACAGGCAGTGGAAACAACACACAGAGGGTGGTGAGGCACTGGAACAGGTTGCCCAAGGAGGCTGTGGATGCCCCATCCCAGCAGGCACGCAAGGCCAGGCTGGATGTGGCTCTGGGCAGCCTGGGCTGCTGGTTGTGACTGCACACAGCAGGGGGATTAAAACTATGTGATCATGGTGTCCTTTTCAACCCAGGCCATTGCAAGATTCTATGATTCCATGACACAAGTGTACCCTCAGCAAATTTGCTGATGATACCCAGTGAGGTGGTACAGCTGGCAGAGTAGAAGGGAGGGATGCGATCCAGAGGGACCTCCCGGCATGGAGTCCCCAGTCACTGAGACAGTGCCGGGCAGCGGTGCCCAGCAGCTGCTCCCTGGCAGGGGCTCTCCCTCAGCTGAGGTCATTCCCTGCTTGGAATTCCGCATGGAACCGGAACCCCAGAGCCGAGTGCATCACAGAAGATGCTGCGTTTGGGGGCCTGCAGGGCTGCCCTGCGTGCTGCCTGGTCCCCAGCCATTCCCTGTGAGGTGACACTGCGCTGTGATGTCACAGTGGTACCTCGTGCGCCCTCGTGGCAGCGGTGGGAGCGGTGGCTCAGTCCGCTTGTGGGACCCGCAGGAAGCGGAACCAGAGAGAGCGTTGCGTCTACCTGGAGATTTCCTGCTGTCATGGAGCGGCTGAGAGCCCTTCGAGGTGAGTCCCTCCACCTCTCCGCACGCCGTGACGCCGCCCGAGCGCACGTGTGCCTCCAGAGTCAGTTCAGGCCGCGCCGGCAGCACCGTCCTCGCTCTGCTGAGCGCAGCTGCCCGCCGTGGTTTCCCCGGCACCCCAGCAAGGGGAAAGCTCCCTCCCCCGTCCCCGCCAACCGTGGGGCTGGAGGAGCGTTCCTCCCAGAGCCGGCCGGATGCTCGGCCCTGGCTCCGAGCGACACCGGCGGCAGCTGCTCCGCTCTTTGCTTCCAGGTCTCTTTGCCTGTGTGGGCTGCGTGCCCAGACGTACGCGTCGCAGGGAGAGAAGCAGGGTGCCGAGCCCTGTCCCTGCCTGCGCCGTGACTTCGCTGCTGCGGTGCCTGCAAGACCGGGAGGTGAGTCGGGCACGTCCGGCCGCCAACCATCCTCCCTCGCCCTCCCGGCCTGGTGCCATGGTCCCGTCGGGATGGGTGGCAGCGGGCAAAGCGAGCGTGCCCGATCCTTGTCCCCAGGGTGACCGAGTGCAGGCGTACCGCGAGCTGGAGGGCGCCCTGTGGGAAGACGACAGCCGCCCGCCGTGCGGAGTGGTGAACCGGCTGCTGGCAGAGGTGTCCCAGGACCTGACGGCAGCCCAGGTGAGGGGTCACTCCCGATGGCAAAGGGAGCCGCTGCCCACACTGGCGTTCTGCTGGCGGACGGCGATGGCTCAGCCCTTCCCAGGGCCTCGGGCGATCTCCTGTGCCACGTGTCACCAGAGCCTCTTTTGCAGGGCGTGACCGGCCACGTGAAGACAGCTGCCGGCAATGTCCTGGTGGCTCTGGCTCGGACGCACTTCACCCTGGTGATGGCCGAGCTCCAGAGCCACCTGAAGGCCACGGGGGACGCGTCCAAGGAGTTTGTGCTCCTCACCCTGAGCCGACTCTTCAGCACCTCTGGTAGAGCGCCCTCAGCCCCCCGACATCTCCGACAACCGGGACAGGAGCCTCTCCCCTCCGCGCGCGATCTGCGTTGAGCTGGGGGATGCGGGGCTGCAGCCCCTCCTCCCTCACTGCCCAGACTCTGACTGCGGCCTCTCCTTCCTCTCTGCAGCTCCACAGTGCATCCCCTTCACGTGGCTGATGCTGGCTGGCCTGCGCAGTGTGGTGGGCCAGGTGAGGAGCGGCCGGACCCTGCGCCTCGCTTGTGCTGGTGAGTGCCGGACCAGAGCAGGGGGCCTCGGGACAGCCCTTGCACCTTGCCCTGCTGCAGGCTCTCACAGGCTGCCTTTTCTCTCACTCTCTTTAAACACAGAAAATAATAATTACTATTCATATGTGTTTCTTTAATTTTGTTTTTTCAGTTGTGAAACAGTGGCTGGATGGAGTGAAGACTCACTTGTCCTCTGGATCCCAATGCCCCTGGCCTGCCATGGAGAAAGAGCAGATCTATGAGAACCTTCAGGAGCTGCTCTTCTCTGTGCTGAGGAGCTGGCAGGACTGCCAGGAGGAGGAGGTGAGCCTTGCTGCGCCCCCAGCCCAGGGTGGCAGCGGGGGCACCCATGTGGCAGCTCTGTCTGTGCCCAGTGGGCTGGCAGCTGAGCAGTGATGGGAGGGAGTGGGCTGGCTCTGCAAAGGGCCCCGAAGTGGCTCTGTGGCAGGGAGCAGCTGCATGTCACAGCACTGTGGCAGGAAGAGCTGGGGATGAGGGTCTGGGGAAAACCTGCCTGCCCTCCAGAGCGAGCCCATCTCCTGCTGGGCGTGGGGGTTGGGGAAGGGGAAGGGAAAGAGAAAGCCTTCTCTGTAGGAAGGGCAGACCTTCGGTCTTTGATGCCGGGCCTCTGCCATCCCTCTCCAGGACAAACAGGCCGTCCTCGGGGCCGTGGCTGCCATGCTGGATGTTCTCCTGCAAGAGGAGCTGCACCAAGAGCACGTCTGGGAGCAGCTCCTCTGGCTCGTGCACCCGTGTCAGGAGATCCAAGACACCTGCAGGGTGGCCAAGGTGAGACGCTGTGCAGGGCTCAGGGTGGACGTGGGGCCAGTGCAAGTGCCACGAGGGGTCGGGGGGTGCAGGGAGGAGGTGGGGAGCCCTTGGAGAAAGGAGGAATGGGTGCCTGAGAGCCTGAGGAGCTCTGTGTTAGCAACTGGGGGTCAGTTGCATCTGACTGGAGGAGAAGAGGGCTGCTGGGTGGGAAATGCCTGCAAATGATGCCCAAACACAGCTTGTTTGAGAGCAGAGAGACTCTCGGTGCTGCTGGGAGGTGGGGGATAAAAAGCCTGTGCAGGAGCTTCTCCCTGCAGAGAAACAATTGGGAAAAAGTTTTTCCACTCCCAAGTGGCTAGATGTGGCTTCATCCCTTTCTTCCTCTCCTTGTCTCTTGCAGAGCCTCACTGTCTTCCTGGAGGCCTTAGAGGGCATTGAGTCTGTCATCCAGAAGGACAGGTTTCTGGACATCACGAGTGCCGTGTTCTACCAGGTAAGGGGAGCCTATCCCTGTGCCCACAGCAGTTTCCCTCTTGCCTAAGTCTCAGGAGGAGTGCAAAGGTCTGAGCTCCTGACTAATGCAGCTCAGCCTTGGCTCCTGCATGCTCATGGCTGTTCCAGAACCGTGCCTGTCCCCCCGGGGATGCTGTGAGGCAGGCTGGGTTTTGTCTGCCTGTGCTCTTCCTGAGAGTGCCCAGGGAGATGAGAGCAGCAGCACAGCGTATTTTCCATCCTCAGTGCTGATGTGATTTTCTCATATGGACTTTGTTCCCACAGCTCTATGACAACACCAAGCAGCACAGTGAGGCTGATCGTGCGGAGCTGACCCACTGCATCCTGCTGCAGGGTAAGGAGAGGAGCTTTGGCAATGCTTGGCGGTGCCCTGGCCAAAACCCCTCTCACAAACCTCAGGAATGGGCTTGAGTTTCTTGCTAACATAGCGTGGGATTTCCTCCCTGCAGCCCGGATCTGCCCAGAGGAAATGGTCCTGTTTCTGCAGTCACAGCTGGGCGAGGACTGGGAGGCTGGACGCGTGGCAGCACTGGGTCTGCTCGGTGCTCTGGCTCGCTCTGATGGTCAGTACCACAGGCTGGGACTTCCAGGGATCCCCTCTGCCATCGGGGTTGTGGCTCCGCTCATGCTTCTGTGCATCTCTTGCAGAGCCCGTGATGATGGAGAAGCTGCCCCAGGTGGTTGAGGCTGTGCAGTGTCTGTGCAGCGACCTCAGGATCCGGGTGAGCTGCTTTGGGAAAGGAAAGCTCTGTCAGGGTGGTGATGCTGCTGCCAACACGGGCAGGGCTGGGGTGACTAGAGAGGTGCTGGGGCATTGACCACACGGTCGCGATGGCTCCTGTGGGAGAGCAGGCAGAGCGGAGCGGGCAGGTCCCTGTGCTGTGCTTGGAAAGTGCACAGCCTGGTGCTACGGCCTGGCCCTCACCTCAGGAGCCAAGGCTTCTCCTCTGCTCCTGTTGTCTCTGCTCGTGCCCAAAGGCTGCCCCGATGAGCAGGTGGCTTCCCTTTGCCTTCTGACCTGAAAAATCACACCCACAACTGACCCCTGGCAGGTGAGGACGGCAGTTCTGCACTTCATCAAGGACCTGCTCAGTTCGAACACCCGGAGCTGCTCAGCCTGGGATGTGGTGGGGCACATCTTCACTGAGTTCAGCCGCACCGCTGGAAGAAGGGTAAGGACAGTGGGCAGCATCTTCTTTGGGAAGACCTGTGCTGCTCAGAGGGTGGCACAGAAGCACCGCTGGGGCCGCACCTGAGCCTCCTGAGAGGCTCCTGAGAACTGAGGTAACCGGGTTTCAACACCGTTGTTGTGCAGGCAGCTGGAGACCTTTCGGCCCGGGAAGCCCAGGAGGAAGGAGCTCTGCAGGAGCTGTGCATGGACATCCTGGGGTCTCTGGACGTCTCTGCGACAGGGATGTCCAAAGTAAGTCACATCTGCCCTGCTGCTGCTCCTTGCCTTCGCACCACCTGTTCCTCATCCCACCGCCCCAGGTCTCTCCTCCAGCGTGCTCTGAAGCACGCAAGGCTCAGGGAAATTCGCAGAGTCCTCTTCGTCTCTGAGCGGAGGCAGGAATGCTGACACGCTCAACTGCCTCGTTCCCGACAGCTCCTGTGGCCACGGCTGCTGCTGTTCGTGGTGCCAGCCCAGCACACCGGCATGCTGATCCCGGTCTCGCGCTGTGTCCGAGCCCTGGCCGAGAGAGAGGATCTGACAGGACGGCGAGTAGAGGAGCTGGATCCCCATTTCCTCAGCTCCATGTTTCAAGGTAGGAGCAGAAGCTCCGCCAGTGAGCTCTGCTGACCTGTGCTACCACCCAGAAGGGACAGCGGAGCTGCGCGTGGCTGGGCACGGAGCGTCTTGGAGTCTGACTCAGCACTTTTTTCTCCTCACAGGCCCACGACTGACTCCCCAGACACTGCTGGCGCGCCTGCTGGTGAGTAGATGCTCCAGAGCCCAGTGCCACCAGCCCCCGGGAGGAAGCAGCACGGCCACGGGCAGAGCTGTTGGCTGCTCCTTGCCTGCCAGGGCAGAGCCACGCTGCTTCCATCCTGGGGGGAAGCCGCTGCTCTTGCTGCAGAAGTGACCCTGCTTCTCCTTGCTCTCGCTCAGGTGGTGGCAGGGAGCCCTGTTGCAGGCAGCGAACTCCAGGCCGCTGCCTTGCAGCTGATGCAAAACCTCCACAGCAGGTTCCACAGAGCTGTGGGGGCCATGTGGGCCGCTGAGATCCCCCTGCTGCTGCAGTGTCTCCAAGGTAAAGTGCTGGTGGGGAGGGAGAGGCGGAGGCAGGGAAGGGCGGGAGTGAAAATGCAGCTCTCTCTGCAGGGTGGCAGAGGGGAAGCATTGCCTGCAGCCCAGTGCTTGCTCTGCTGCTGTTCCCATTCCAGGGAGACAGCGCTGAGGCCCGGGGATCTTTCCCCGCGGGGATCTGCCCCTTCCAGGACACGGATGGGCCCTTCACGTCCCCTCAGTTAGTTCTGTGTTCCTGCGGGGACAGTGTTTGTGGGGAGGGACAGGTCATGGTGGAGGGGGTGCGGGTCCCAGCTTGGCAGTGTCAAGTGCCCAGGCCAAGCCAGGTTTGCAGCAGCTCTTCTTCTGTGCCTTGATCCCAAGTAAGGGTCTTTTTCTTCCTGTTGCTGTGCAGGGAAAGATGAGAGCTTCCTGGATGCTGCAGGGTGGGAGCGCCGTCTGCTGAAGGTACAGCACTGCTGGGTGCAGAGAAGTGCTTGCCTGCCCCAAGTAGCCCCGCTCCCATATGAGCCACCACGGGACAGGAACAGCCTCTCCAGTGCTGCTGAGGAGCCTTTGAGGCGCTGCCTCTTCCGCTCTGTCCCAAGCCCAAGGGGGGTCTTAGGAGAAGAGCGGCAGGAGGCTTTAAGGGAGGGAATGCTGGGGGAGCTGGGAGAGGAACTGTTCTTCCAGACACCTCTCCCCAGAGGGCTGCAGCAATTGGGAGTGAGGGAAGAGGCAAAGGGCAAGGGAACATCGTCTTCTCCTGTTCTCCAACAGTTCCTCGGGGCGTCAATGGACACCATACGGGATGAGGCCTGGATCGAGGCCCTGAGCTGTGAGCTGAGCCGGTGGCTGAGCAGCTCTGCCAGCAGCTCTGCAGAAAAGGTGAGTTCCCCCCGGCTCCACGCAGCGGTGCAGCTGCAGGTGTCCAACTGGGGCTGGGGCTGCGGCTGGTGCTCTGCCCACGCGGGATGCTGGTGCTGCTTCCCCAGTCTGTGCCCCCAGAGGGCCTTTCCCTGCAAGCTGCCCAGGGATGGATAAAGCTCGGCCCTGCAGCTGCTCTCAGCGACTCCCGGGGAGCGTGGCTCCTTCCACCTGGCCCTCCCCCAACAGGTTAAGCTGCTGCCACATCTCAACTTCTTCCTTCCCTTCCCCTGCAGTCTTTCCTGTACAAGGCTCTGGGCACAGTGCTGGGAGCCTGTAAGGGAGTCCTCCACGTCCAGGAGAAGCTGCTGCAGCACCTGGAGGAAGCAAACGCGGAGGACCCATGTGAGGCCCAGGTGAGCCCTGCTCTCCTCCAGCTCCTGCGAGCATCCCCGCTCCGTCCCTGGGGCAGAGGGCTTCTCCTGGCCCTGCTCCGCGCCTTTCCATCTCCTCCCTGCTGCCCTTTTCCTCAGGAGAGGATCTGTAGATGCAGGCCTGTGCCAACTGCCCCTTGTTCCTTTGTGCAGGGAATGGTCTCTCTTCTGAGCCACGCGGCTGAGAGTAACTTCCAAGCAGTCCTGGCCACGCTCACCACGTTTGCGTCCAGGCTGTGCAAAGGCCGCAACGCGAGGATTTCCAGGCGCAAGAAGGTAAAGCGTTACGGGTTTCCATCTTGGCATTCTTCTGCCTTATTTTCTGCCCTGGAGCCCAGGTGCATCGCGGGGCACTGGGGGCCGTTGAGCGAGTGTCTCAAGGCATTTCTTCCCACACAGATGGAGCTGGACAGCACGAGAGCTCAGGCCACACGCAGCGCTCTCGTGCTCGCCCACGGCAGCTTGGCACTGCGTGCCTCCAAGGAACAGCTGCTCGCCCACCTGGAGGGAGACATCGTGGGCAACATCCTGATGCTCTACAGCTGCAGCTGCCGGGTGAGAGCTCAAAGCGTGCCAGGGTGTCTGAGCGCCCAGCTGCAGCCCCTCCACAAGGGGGGATGCTGAGAGGGGCCTTCCCTTTCCAAAGGTGCCTCGGGGAATGGTTTGTGCCCAGATGAAGACCCAAGCCCTTCCCTTAGCGTTGCCCCCACGTGTCCCCCTTGCAGCCCTTGTCCCGTCCCGCAGTTCACAGAATGTTCTTCTCTCTTGGGCCTCAGGACCTGCAGAACAACCTCGCGCTGGTGCAGAGCATCACCGACTTCAGCTCTGCCTTCCAAGCAGTCGTGGGTGATTCTGCATGCTTTAATCCCTCCTTGAAGGGAAAGCTTCTGGAGATCCTGATGGTGAGTGCCTAGAGGCAGGGCTGCCTGCAGAGTTCTGGGCTGTGCCACGCAGCCCACTTCCCTGGGGGCACACAGGTCTCCATCAGCCACACGTCTCCAGCTGGTGGGGACTTTGGGTGCTGGATGCAGCTGCTGGGCAGCGGGCTAGGTGCACCAGCTGTCGAGCTGCTGCATCCTGCAGTGCTTCCATGGGAAACATGGGAGTGATGGGGCTGGTGTGTGGCAGTTGTGCCTGTCTCGGGGCTGGGTGGAAAAGCTCTCATGTGCCCCCTGCCCACCTTGACAGTGTCTCTCTGGGACTTGCAGGACCTGCTGAAGAAATATTATTCGGGCATCCCTGTCTCCCCAGTGCCCCTCAAGGTGGTTCTGGCCCTGGAGCAGCTGAGGTAAGGTCTGAGGTTGCAAGGCAGGATGGTGGTCCCCATTTTCGGTAGCTCCTGAAGGCCTGGAGGGGGTAGGGGAAGAGGAGCTGCATCTATAGGAGTGAAGGCTGGGCTGTTGTGCCCGGCGAAGCTGAGGTTCTGGGCAGGGAGAAAGGCCCTGGTGCTCCTGTCCCCTGGCAGGGAAGAGAAGGGAGAGTTGGGGTCTCCTTCCCTTCAGAGAGGGAGCTGGTTCAGTGCTGCCTGGGAGGAGGTGGGCGCTGCTGGAACTGAAGACAGTGCTCAGCAGCAGGAGCTGGGGGTATTGGCTTGGTAGCTGTCGATTAGGAGAAAGTCAGATGCTGCCTGAACCAGTCTGGAGAGCACTGCTAAAGGCCCTTTCTGATTTCTCTTCCTTCCTCCTGTCAGCAAGCTGAAGCCCTGTTTTGAAAGCAAGGACATGCGGGAGATGTTGGTCCTGTGCTGCAAGAACATTGTGACGCACCCTTCAGCAGAGATGATGCTGAAGATCAGGAAGTCACAGCACGCAGCGCAGTACCTGCAGGTAACCTGCCGTAACTTTCCTGGCCACCTCTCGGTCAAACCCGACCTCAGCACACGCAGCCTATGCTCTGGCAGCAGCCGTGAAGCTAAACCTCACTGCCCTCTTCTGCTTTCAGCTTCAGCAAACGTCCCTGAAAGCTCTGGGCCGGCTCATGGCGGTTCTGCTCCAGACAGAGCCCAGCGGCGGCTTCTTTCAGAACATAGTGCATGTGAGTATGTGTGGGGCAAGGGAGAAAGCATGGTGCCTGTCGGCAGTGGGGGCAGATCTGGGGACTGAGAGGGTGATCAGAGGGGAGCAATCTCCTGCTGACGTGCCAGCTCACTGCGAGCTCAGAAATGGGCAGAGCGATGGGCCCTGCAGGGGAAAGGCAGGAGCCAGCCCCTGGCAGGCCACAGCCGAGGAAAAGCTCCCGGGTTAGCAGGCAGGATGACTGCAGAGAGCGGGGGCAGCAGTGCCGGTGCTCAGTGAGGCTGGAGGCCACGTGGAGCCACAGGGCAGCCTTGGGGGAAAGTGCTGGGGAAGGAGGGACAGGGAGAGGGGCGGCAGGAGGGAAAGCAAAGACGTCCTCAGTGAGACAGATGCTCTACCCCAGGTCCTGCAGAAATCCATGGTAGCAGAGAACGTGTGGGAGCGCAAGAGGGCCCTGCAGACCTGCTCCCAGCTGCTGGCTGTTTGCGAAGAGCTTCAAGTGAGTAAAGAGCCCCACCGCATGCCCCCTGCTCCCTCCCCAGAGCCCCTGAGCTAGAAGGCGAGCTCCGCCCAGCTGTGCATGCTGTGCCACGGCGTGAGGAAGGCACAGGCGGAGAAGCCAGGGAGAGCCGGGGCTGCCTACAGCTTTCTTCCTGCCTCTCACCCCTGCAGAGAGCAGATGCCTGCGAGCACTTTGGCTCCCTGGTGGGATTGCTGGCGCCTCTGACGTGCGACCCCATGCCCGCATCCCGCCAGTTGGCTGCCTCCTGTCTGAGCTCCCTTCTCCGAATCCAAGGTGAGCAGAGCAGGTTGCACCAGCCCTCTGCCCTCCTCCGTAGCACTGCCAGAGCCCCACGGGCTGGGCCCTGTTTACAGGAGGGAGAGGCACCGTGCACAGCTCTCTTCTCATCCCCACCCTGTCCTCTGTCTCTGCCCCGTGGAGAGCGGTTCCATTTCCAGAAGCATGACTTCCCTTTTCTCCCTGGGCTCTTTCCAGCCAAAGCAGCCAACAGGGAGCCAAGAGACATCGGGAGCCTGACTGAGGGACTGCATGCCTGCAGCACTGTCTCTCAGCTCCAGACCACGTCCAAAATGGCCATGGTAAGTGGACCCAGAAAGGGGTGGTGGGATCTCTGTGCGGAGGCTTCTGCACGACTCTGTGCTGCTCCCAGCCTTTCACACCGTTTCCAAAATGAGCTGTCACCCTGAGACCGCTGTTCTCAGCAAGCAGCAGGAGGCTCTGAGCTATGGCTGGCCTTCAGGCACGCAGTGCAAGGGGCTGACTCCATGATGTGTGTGTGTGTGTGTGTGTGTGTGTGTGTGCACTTGCGTGCATGTGTGACTGTGGCTGCTGGGAGGTAGGCTTTGCATGTCAGCAGACACCATGGGTGCAGAAGCTGAGCGAAGGCTCAGCCGCCTTCCGTGTAAATAGCAGGGTACGGACAGCAGGAGCGTTGTGAATGGCCGGCAAACCACTGAGCTAAGAATGCCCTCCAGACTGCTTTGTGCTCTGAAGAGCTGCGCAGAGCAGTGATGGGATCTCTCCTGCTTCTCATCTCTCTGCAGATCGTGTGCAGAAACTTCCCCGTCGAACGCACCGTCGACTTCATGATGGCCACCAAGGAGACCATCCGGAAAGCCACAGGAGTGCGCGTGCGTGCTGCTGGGAAGTGGGTGACCACCTTTCTGCAGATGCACGGGAAGGACATCTGTTGGAACGTAAGAGACTTTCTTTCTTCCACGTGTCTTGGTTTGTTTCTGGCTGTTGCACCATGCCCTGTGCCGTCTGCCTCTGGAACTAAAGCAGCACAGCCTGAGCGCAGAGCCAGAGCTTGGACAGGGGGGCTGGTTTGAAATTTAGGCTTAGGCGTTGCAGCATGTCAAGGGAGCAGGCACTGCTCCTGTGCTGAATGCCCATGGTTAGGCCCTGCAGAGTCCAGGATGCAGCAAGTCCTTCCTTCTCCCCTTCTTCTTCCAGGTGCCACCCATCCTCTACATCCTGCGCAGCTGCGCGTCATCTACGCAGCAGAGCACGTTCGTGCCCTTCCTGTGCCAGGCGGTGGTCATCCTCACCCGCTGTCACACTGAGGCCGTGATGAACAACTTCTCCCGGCCGCCTGGACCCACAGACAGGTACTGGCACTCCTGCCTTTGCTGTAGTTGTAGCTTGCCTCTGCCAGAGGGATCCAGGGAGGAGGCAGCTTTTCTTTTTTCCTCTCAAAGTCTGTGTGAGGTGGAAATTACTCAGTCACAACTTGAGACTCTCCATTTTCTAGTGAGACGTGGAAGAGAATAAGAGAGTTCTGCCTTCAACGGTGGAGCCAGTAGAAGAAAAAGGAAGAAAAAGAAAAGGAAACGAAAGGAAAAAGAGAAAACAAAAGGAGAGAAGAGAAAAAAGAAAAAAAGAGAAGAAAGAGACAAGGGGAGTAGAAGGGAGAGGAGGGAAAAGGGAAAGGAGAGGGAATGAGGAGGAATGAGAGGAAAGGGGAGGGAAGAAAAAGGGAATGAAAAAGAGAAATTTAAAATGAGGAGAGGAGAGGAGAGGAGAGGAGAGGAGAGGAGAGGAGAGGAGAGGAGAGGAGAGGAGAGGAGAGGAGAGGAGAGGAGAGGAGAGGAGAGGAGAGGAGAGGAGAGGAGAGGAGAGGAGAGGAGAGGAGAGGAGAGGAGAGGAGAGGAGAGAAAAATGGGAAGGAAAAAGGGAAGGAAAAAGGGAAGAAAAAAGAGAAGGAGGGGAAAGGAGGAGAGAAGAGAAAAGAGAAGAGGAGAGGAGAGGAGAGGAAAAAGGGAAGGAAAAAGGGAAGGAAAAAGGGAAGGAGGGGAAAGGAGGAGAGAAGAGAAAAAAAGAGAAGAGAAAAAAGAAGAGAAGAGAAGAGAAGAGAAGAGAAGAGAAGAGAAGAGAAGAGAAGAGAAGAGAAGAGAAGAGAAGAGAAGAGAAGAGAAGAGAAGAGAAGAGAAGAGAAGAGAAGAGAGGGGAGGAGAAGAGAGGGGAGGAGAAGAGAGGGGAGGAGAAGAGAGGGGAGGAGAAGAGAGGGGAGGAGAGGGGAGGGGAGGAGAGGGGAGGAGAGGGGAGGAGAGGGGAGGGAAGGAGAGGGGAGGGGAGGGGAGGGGAGGAGAGGGGAGGAGAGGGGAGGAGAGGGGAGGAGAGGAAAGAAAATGAAAAGAGAGAAGGGGAGGAGAAGGGAGAGGAGGGAAAAGGGAAAGGAGAGGGGATGAGGAGGAAACAGAGAGGGAAGAAAAAAGGGAATGAATCAGAAATTAAAAATGAGAGGAGTAGAAGAAAAAGGGAAGGGAAAATGGAAGGAGAAAGGGAAAGGAAAAGGGAAAGAAAAAGGGAAGGAGGGGAAAGGAGAAGAGAGGAGAAGAGAGGAGAAGAGAGGAGAAAGAAGAGAAGAGAGGAGAAAGAAGAGAAGAGAGGAGAAAGAAGAGGAGAAGAGAAGAGAAGAGAAGAGAAGAGAAGAGAAGAGAAGAGAAGAGAAGAGAAGAGAAGAGAAGAGAAGAGAAGAGAAGAGAAGAGAAGAGAAGAAAGAGAAAATTGTATCATTTATTAAAAATAAATAAATGCGAGAATCCTGGCTGAGATGTGAAAAGGGTACTTTTTTAGCAGTCTTCCTATTTATAGCTGAAGGAACCTGGGAAGCTCATCTAGTGCAATCCCCTGCCTTAGCAGAACTCCTAGATTAGGTCACTCAGGAACGCATCCAGGCAGGTTTTGAGTAATGTCTCCAGAGAAGGAGACCCCACAGCCTCTCTGGGCAACCTGCTCCAGTGCTCCATCACCCCTACTGAAGGGTCTGAAAGTCTGAATGGCCTTCAGAATTGAAAAACTAGTTGAGTTATGAACTGTAAAAGTTTACCTCAGCAGTCTAAGTGCATGTGTCTCTCATGAAACTAGGACACATCTACACGTCTCTTTTTCCCCCTTAAATTCCTCACATCCCTAGCATCCATGACAAAATGTGTCATAATAAGTTGGCAGATAGTGCTTGGTGGCAGGCTTTAATTTTAACAGTCTTTCAGACCAGAAGCTGTGTAGCTCAGCTCTAGATTCAGACACTTACATTTAGACACTCAAATGTAGTTGCTGCAGACGCCTTAAATTTGGAGGCTCCTCAGTTGTGCAGTCAGACATGAGTACCACTGAGAGAATCTGGTCCATGTTGGAGCTGTGGGTGGTTCCTCACTGAGTGGCTGACGCTCGTTCAAAGCTCAGCAATGTCTCTTGGCAACTCAGATGCCAAAGAGGTATTTATCTGCTAGCTCTGCTTATCTTGGCAGCAAATCTGGAAATATTCACACAATAATTTGCATTATTTTGGCAACAGCACGAAAGGTGAACCAACAGTAATAGAAGCCACTCTCAGCAGTGGCAGATGGGCTGCACAGCTAAGGGTGGAATTAGGCTGCAAGTTCACACATCTCTCACAACTACGCTGTGCTCCTAGTTAGATTCAGTGGGTTTACAGACTTCCAGAAGCAAAAGCAGCTGTCAGCCACGCTCAATTAGACAGGTTGGCAGATGTTTGGCCTCACTAGAACATCGTGAGGACACAGAACAAACTCCAAGGTAGCCCAGCAATAGCATTTCTCACACTGGAGAAGAGTAAGGAGGCTGTGGATGCCCATCCCTGGAGGTATTCGAGGCCAGGCTGGATGTGGCTCTGGGCAGCCTGGTTGAGTGCTTGGTGCCCTGCACACAGCAGGGGCGTTGAAACTGTGTGATCATTGTTCCTTTCAACCCAGGCTATTCTGTGATTCTATGATTCTATGATACATTTTATTCACAAAGGTCGCATGTCTTAAAGCATCATAAAACTATGTTTTAATTTATGCACTAAAAGAAACAACAGCAAAAATGAACAACTTGGTTTTGATTTTGATTTCTTTTTCATTTCATTTTTTTTTTCTCTCTCTCTCCTTTTTAACCTTAGAATATCATATAGGGAAGAACCACTGGTGTCCCCACACAATATGACATAACCCCACTGACACAGCAGTACTGGTTAATGCCTTTTTTTTAAGGCTGCCAAATATGCAAACAGAAACAGGCTAGGCTTCTAATGTGGCCGAATATTTCCCTTTCCAGGTAACAACTCCATTAATCACGTACCTTCATCTACCTGTCCAGCAGTTCATTGTTTTTCTGCTGAAAGAGACTTTGCAATTAAAATCGTACTGAAATGAGAGCCATAGTTTTCCAGAATGAAGACTCAGAATGCCCTCAGTGAAAAACAACCTATTTCTTTTAAAAAAGATTTCTCATTTGCACCATGGCTTATTATACATGTAGAAGTATGTTCATTTTGTGTGTGTCTCAAGTTTACCATCAACATGCAGCATAAAAAATGCACACATTTTTTATTCTAAATGAAGTTGAAACAAATTATTTTCAAAGATTTCTTAATATAATCCTTGTGAAATGTTCTGTATTTACGAATCTCTGTTTTCTCACTGAAGGTGGTTCCATAGTGCTGCTCACTGGACAAGAGGAATAATTTATTGCATTATTTGGTGGCTGTTTTTCACAGCCTGATGTTAAAACAGCTGGTCTTGTCCTACTGCCTCTTCCTCCCTGAAAAGCAAACTAAACAAATCAACAAATAAATAAAAGGGAATGTACAGACAGAAACTTAATTCACACCATTACCTTATCCAGCTATCAAACTGCATTCAGACGAGGAGATTTTAAGAGTAGTTCCTCCCATGAACTACAACTCTGACTCTCAACAGAAATTATTTCTATTTTCAACAGTTTCAGTGCCTGTAAGTGCAGCCTTGCCTTACCTTACTACAGAGTTCTAATGAAATCTTAGGAAAACTTGCCTCCCTCACTTTCAGGATCTCCAATCTTTAAGTCCGTGTCAGCATTCACTTTTTGCTACCGCCTATTCAGTGACAGAAAGCCAGCATGCATGTTTCAGTTTGTTTTCCAAGCTTGCCCTTTGACAACAGAATGATGAAAAGACACCACGTTTCTCCAGCCGGTTGCTGATTTGAACACAAGCTGAAGTGGTGTGAGCGGTTTCCCATGAAGTAACTTGGCAATTTAATTATCAAATGCATTAGTTGTGTTTTCTAGTTTCAACTAGTAGGGGAGAGAAAGCTGAAACTTCAAGTAAGCTTCATGTGCTGTTAAGAAAGACACTGGATAACGGTGCTTCTCATTAGTACAAGGTGTCACCGCCTGGGAGTTAAGTTTTTGTGTAGCAAAAACCACCAGCAGAAAAGTCAGTCTGCCCTTCATATTCATTTCCTTTATTGGCATATTCCAGCATTTTTTCCTGTAAATACCACGGCCAAAAGAATATTTAGGGCAGTTTCGGCATATGTGGGGAGATTGAAGTCATCGTTCCATCAATCAGTGTCTCTTATTCTGCCAGCATCTGACAGGTGACAAACTGGTCTTCTGTTTTTCTAGGGTAGACATCACTGAGCAATGATAAAGAGGAATCAATCCTATACAATTAAGAGGAAAAATGTATGAGATCTGCTCATTCTGGGAGTGAAGCAAGTCTTGTGGTCAGTAGACGAAAAGATGATTCAGAAACATGGAAGATATATTTTTGTATATCAGAAGTATAGTTAATGGGAAGATACATGAGTTAAGTGACAGGTAACCATAATTTCAGTGTTAAAATGTCCGTTTGGATCGTTGTTAATTTGTTTAATGTACTTAGCAGTGTATTAGCAGCAGATATTTTAGGGTACATATTTTAGTGTCTCTGTGGCAGATGCTTGGTTTTCATAAACCACACGTATATTTTACTTTTAAAATAAAAGCAGGGTGCCTCATCCAGAGGCTAATTATACTGCAAAGCAAAACCAGCATGTTGCTCTACACAGGTTACCAAAGCCATCCTCCTTCAGCTAGATCTGGCTACTTAATAGCCTTCATTAGCTGGGAACAGTTTCCAAAGCACTCTGTTAAAGCCATTTCCAAACCATTCTGTCCTAGGGCAGGAAGAAAAATTAGCACATGTCCAAACAAAAATTGCTACAACTTCTTTTGCTCCCAAAAGAGAAATGAAATGGACAAGTTTGTATTTTCTCATTCCTGACATGAGAATACAGTACAGCTAAAGAGAACAGGTAGTCAGAGCTTCACTGACCATAAACCATTCTGTAACGAATAAGTCCTTTATTTTTTTGTTCTATCAGATAGCAAACCCCTGAATAACAACTGTCCCACTGACTCTGTGTCAATGTGAGGATTAGAGGGAAGAGTAAAGTGGTTTAATTGTATTTGTATGAATGAAGAAGATTAAATCATTTCATCAGTATTTGTAACACAGTTTACTTGCTTTCAGGTAACATAAGCAATCTCCATTTTAAGCAGTACCTCCTGACCTGGGGAAAGAATATCCAGCAGTTCTGGAGGCTAACATACACTATGTAAGTGCTCTCACAAAAAGCACTGGTGCTGTGATGAGCTCAACCTTCCCCTCTTTCATGTCACCAGTGCTGTAGAGCAAGGGGCAAGTTCTGAGAGCAAACACGGTAAGAACAATCCATGCACTGAAAGGCACACTCATACAGTGCTATACAATGCAGAATAGTTTTCTTTCTAACAGTGATGGTGAAGATAAGAGCCAACTTACCTACAATCTACAGAACATTTCTACCAATACATCCATGTGAACCTCCCTTCTCCACTCTTTGCCCTCTCCTTTCAGACACAGGACACTCACCTGAGACGCAGTGTAGACAGGAATCTTTCAAATAAGCACAGGACATCTAACACCAATTAAGCCTCCCCAGCTTTTCTCTTGGCCTGTAACTTTCTCTCCACAAGGATACAGATCTTCTGTAGGATCCATGGCATGTCTGCAGGCTTCTGAATGTTTCAGGTGTCCCAAGGCATCTAAAATAGTTGTAGCCATTCATGCATAAGCACCTGAATTCTACTCAGCGATCTGCAAGGAGAAAATCTCAAGAGTAACATGAGCGTACTTTGTTTGCAAGAACATCATCTGCAGGTTTCTGTTCCTTCCGTTACTGTTTCCTACTTTCACACTGCCAAGAAAAAGCACAGCAACAGAAAAAGGGCACAGGAATATACATCCTTCATTTCTGAGCCCTTTGTGAACTGAATTTCCCACACTGTCTGGAGATGCCTCGGCAAACTTCTTTCTAAATCACACCCAGCTGCACAGTGCCAAAGGGCTGCCGTCCTGTAACCAAGTGCTGTCAGAACATGGAAGCATGACTTTCTACATCTACTACATGTACTTTCTTTCCATTGAGCCAGAAATGTCGTACCTTCCAAATCATGATGCTGGTAGAGACCACAGACAGTGCCAACAGCTTCCAGGAGAAGCCATGTAACAGCAACTTCAATCAAGGAGTAAAAATTACAAGAGATAGGAAGCGCAGCTGATGGTTCCCTGATACTGTATGTAAATCTCTAGAAATGGGAACAAAACACAGCTTTTAGCAGTATTAGATGTCGCACAAGGAAAACTGTATTGAAATGTTTTTCAGAATTTGCTCTACAAATTTTGCTCCTTGCAAAATCTGCAGATAGGACAACTCTTGTGCTGCAATTTTTTTTCTTGCAGATGAAGCTGCTAAAGAGAGAATTAATATATGCAGGAATTGCAATCAGAGGTACATAAAAGTGTGAATAAATGATAGCCCAGAATCCACAAATCAGCATAATACCTTTTCAATATTGAAAAAAAAAAAAAAGTAAAATATTTTTTAAACTTAAATAGACATTCTATGTAAAATGCGTGCTCCAGTGACAACTGCAACATGCAATCTTACCTGTATCCTTCAATAAGCCAAAATGTAACAAAAGAAATGGACTATGTTTCTAGAGAACTGATTTTCTAGGTCACACCTGCACTATGTTCATCCTAAAATACTGAATTATGAAAACATTTAGCTTTGTACTTTCAAACTCATTTGCTCAACCTATGTACTGCTATGAATGCACATAATATCAATCAAGTATCCATGAAGCAGCAGACTGTCAAGAAAGAGGTAATCACAGTGTTTTTTGCTAAACATACTCCTATGATTTCATCACAGTTTTCAAATTACACTGGCTTTGAAATTTGGAGTATTTGCTGGTTTTGAGTCATCAGTGTCAGAGCTCTCCTTCTTTCTATTTCATGCTGCTTTGTCAATTCTACCGTATCATTCTCTTTGGATTTGTTTGCCATCAGTAGGAAGATAATGTCCTTTGTTCAGCCTTCTTTAATGGTTAACTCAGGTGAGAAGCAGAACATGCTGAAAGGCCAGCTAAGTTGTTTAGAAGTATGTTCTCTAAGAACATGGAGTGCACTACACTGGTAAGAGTAACCAGGGGCTTTGATGAGCAGTACTAAAATATCCTGTAGTCTGGAATAAAGTCCTGGCCCCAACTTTCATATACCCATGTTGTGAGGGCTGGTGGATCAAGTCGGACAGTCTGAAGATTCCTGCTTAAAGGCATGACTGAAAGGTCATTTCTCAAAATGCTTCTGGGCAGTGGGAAAATTGAGCAACGTTCAGTTCGGACTGGGAATTCCACCTGACACAGCCTGACCCTTCACACTGCACTTTGCACACTGTGCATGTGACACGGCAGAACAAACTTCCACAGCAACTTAAAATACAGAACTAATGGGGATTTGCAGAGGTTGAGTGCTCGCTCTCAAAGATCTAGCAGAAGGAATATTTTAATGATAGGTTTCAACTGTTCAGCCCAGAGAAGGCAATAAGATCCAGCCCAGGAGACACAAAAACTGAATAAAATACAACAACCTGAACCAAACCAAATAGAAGGTGTTGGAAAAAGCAACTGTTTCTAAGATATTTCTTAGGGGTCGTCATCTATAATTATTTACATATTACATTAGAAGAAGTATTTTCCCATTCATACGTAAGGCAGGCCATATTTCTGTCTACAGACTATTCCTGTGTCTCTTGTGTTCCCTTGAATTTCTTTCTGTCTTGAAAGTTGGCCTTTTTGTCAACATATTCACAAGTGTAAACACAACTTTGCTGTGAAGTATGGTTTTATGTTCTGTTGTTTTGAAAGATTCATCTCTAAGGTTCACGCTTGGGCAAGAAACACAGCTTGGATGCAGAAAGTAAGAAACAAACAAAAGCTGAAAACAACAACAATTTCTTTAAAAGGATGGAAGAGTTCTCTGCCACTCAGTGACACAGCATGGGAAGATGGGCCAGGGGCACCCTGTAAGACAAGAGTGTTGGGGGTCCCCATGGGCAGTTCAGGGCAGGCCCTGGCAACCTGATCCCATCCTGTGTTCCCAAGCACAGGAAGGCGGTCAGGGACAGTGGTGCAGACCTTGGGTGTGGAGTCTCCTTGGGGGGGGACAGGCCCACAAGCTGGGATGGGTTTGGGCCACAGGTGGGCTCAGCTGGGCAAAGGGCTGACCTGGCAGGGCTGTGAAGGGCCAAAGCCCAGCCTGCTGTTGTCTTGCTGGGAAAGGGACCACAGCCCCAGGATGGTGTGGGGGCCTGGGCTTGGGCAAGGGAAGGCCCAGGGGTGGGCATGGACAGGCAAAGCTGAATGAACCTGGTGGATATTTGCTGTACATTTTACAGATGTTACACAGGGAATGGGTAGATGTGCTGAAGGTGAGGTTGAGAGGTGTGGCTGACAAAGAGGCATTAGATAGTGGGGCATTACTGACCATGATGTAAATGGCATGGAAAAAGGGGCAGAGACTGAACTGAGTCCAGCTAGGCTGGAATTCATAATAGCTTCCTTGGGGCTTTACTTTAGATTGGTGGCCAAGAGAGTGGTGATAACAAACTGGTGTTCCAGCTTTTGCTGAGCAGCGCTTGCACGGTATATAGGCCTTGTCTTTTTTTCCCTTTCTGGCCCCACTGAAAGTAGGCTGGAGAGAAGGGAAGGGTTGGGAGGTGTCCTGGTCTCAGGTAGCACAGAGTTATTATAGCAGTTGGGGTGGTTCTGTGTTCTGAATTTGGGATGAAAATAATGTTGATAGCACAGCAGTGTTTTGACTGCTGCTGAGCAGTGCATACACCAAGTCATGGACTTTCAGCTTCCCATACTGCCCTGCCAGTGAGGATGCTGTGGCTGCAAAAGGAGCTGGGAGGGACAGCTGACTCCAGCTGAACAAAATTCCATATCATATGACATCATGCTCAACCATAAAAGCTGGGGATACAGACACTGTCTTTGTCTTGAACATTAATCTGTTCTGTCTCTTGCTCTTCCAATTTTTTCTCGCAAGTACTGCAGGTAAGGAGTGAGAAACTGAGTGGGGACTTAGCTGCCACTTGGAGTCAATCCACCATAGCCATAAATTTAAAGGCTGTAAACAGAGAAAAAATATATATATTAAAAAAAAAAAGAAAGAAAAATACAATCCTTCTTGTGATGTTTCTTGTGGTATTTAAATAATTGTCATGAATTTGAAGGGAGGAGCTGTGAGGCTCTTGTTTGCCTGTGTGATGTTAAAGATGCAGTGTACTGAAGAAATATTTCAACACTCTGCCTGTGTTGAAAAGAAACTGTATTGGACAACAAAAGCCAATAACACCAGATCTGAACGTTCAAAACCCATTTGAGTCAGTCACAGTGCCATCAGGTCACAAGTTACACAACTTCCTCTGGACAGACCACTGTTTGAGTAACCTTGTAAAGCTGTTCTTGGTAATTAGGACAAAAAGTAACCACCCTGAAGAATGCAATCTGCTCGAACGTCCCCAGGAAAGCATGGAAGGACAGCTCTCTCATCTGCAGGGACTGCTGTGTGCTTCAGAGGTGCCGCACAGGACACGTCAGAAGGCACCAGGGGATGTCTGGGGAGAAGTGTTCTGCCTCCCACTCAGCAAAGAGGGAGCAGAAAGAGAAGTGCATGAAGCCTTTCCCTGCTGGTTCCAGCAGGAAAATCTATGGTGGGTGCTCCCCCTGCTCCCTGCCCCAGGCTTCTCGCTTTCTCTAACTGAGGTTTCCCTTTTCTACTCTCAGCCAAGTATCACCACTTCCCTAGGGATGGCAACTGACAGAGGTTTTAGTAAGAGCATCTGCATCAAATAGTAAAAGTTCCAGCAGTTACAAAATAGCAGAACAAGAATTCACAGTCAGATCTGTTTCCCATCTTTACAGGGACTGCATTCAGGAAACAGCCACTGCACTGGCAAGAGCCCTTCACACCGGGTCTCACTGTGGCAGCATATCTTCCCTGACACAACTCAAAAGCAGCACAAGTGTGGCAGTGGAGCAGCATTATTCCATCCTTTCCATGGGACAAAATATGGCATAGAAAAAAACTTTACAACAATCTGTTTTCACTTGAACCCAGTCATCCTTTCCATGGAAAAGACCAATTGGAACAGTGAACATCTACACAGAAATACGTACTTTGCTGAAGACCAAGATTTGGGCCACGTACAACAGAAAATGCAGTGATCCTTTGGATCAGAGCAGGGAGAAAGCTTGGTAGAGTAAGTATAAGGGAGGGGAGTAAGGTATTGCTAGCAAGTTAAGGAAAATGTCAGACATAGTGCCAAAGACCAGAGCTATGTCCCCCCATCAGAATGTATTACTAAACTGCTTGTTCAAAAAGTGTTGCAGAAGGCAAGTATGAACTAGCAAGACATTGACTGAGGCTCTCCTATAACAGAATATCCAAAAACAGTTTAACTGGTGGTAGGTGAATGGTTGGACCAGATGATCTTAGTGGTCTTTTCCAACCTTTTAACAATTATATGTTTCTATGATTCAGGCATAGCTCTTCTCTTGCTTAACTGCTTTTATATGCACTGATGTGAATGTAGTGGAAAATCAGACAGTCTGGGGGTGATCCTTACCTTTAACCTGAGAAGAGTTGCAATGCAGTTAGCATTCAGATCCCAGTGCAGTCCCCACAGCTTCCTAGAGTTCAAACAGAATGAAAGGACTTACTGCTGGCACATACTCTTTCTGTTTATTCCTATATGATACTGATTTTCTCCCTCACTGTTACACAGCTTTTTGCTTCAGTGTAGGTGAGCACAGCACTCTCTACCTTTTTGTGACCGTGCTCCCTACAATGAAATTTTGCCTCTTGCAGATTGTTTTAGCAGATCAGATTTTGTATCTGATTTTATCACTTCAGTCCAGCAACTCCTTTTTTCTTTCACTGACTTTGATTAACATGCTTGTGCTAGACTTAATAAACCAGTACTGCAGTTTCATGTCTTGTCAGTCTGGATCACCACCTTGCCTGCATTCTCTCTGCTCCTGAAACAGGATTTGTGGCTGAGATCACTATTTAGAGTATTTATCCCCAGCTTGACTCCGTTCTCATTTCTCAGGAATCATTTTCTTCCCACTGTGTTTATAAGCTTGAAATCCAGTTGAGGCTTTTAGGTCACCAAGCAAATCTAAATTTGTTTCATGAAATAGAGCTACTCTCTTGAGAAAACCTGGCTGAAACACTGCCTATGACATTAAACAAGGATTTGGTTGGAAGCTTTTCCAAGAGAATAAAAGATAACTTGATTTGTGATTCATCATACTGTGATGGAACTGGGGAAAGAAAGAAAGTGATAGCTTGCTTAGCTTTCAGAATTCCTTTGGCAATTTCTTTTTATCGTAAATACACTTCCTTTCTGTGTCTGGTTTAGAAATGTACTTGTTAAGTACTCAGAATTGCTGCAGGGTAGTGAAAGCTGCAGATTATGAAGAGGAAGTTCTTGTGGGTTTCAGTTGCTGCCAAGAATAACAAAGCTAGAGAAATAAATCTGGTACGTGAGGGTTGGTGCTGAGAAAGTATTATCTTCTAGCTATAAATAAAAAGTTTGAACTCTTAAAAATCATGAATATATGTGGATCTCTGTGAAATTATAACAAAAGTTCACAAGTAATCTTTAAGGAAGTAATCTACAACTCCACTCTGCAGGTTGCAGTATCAGTACCATCACTGAGTCTCCATCTGGATGAACAAGTTCACACAGAAAGATTTACAGAAACTGAAGAACATAAGCATCTTCAGTAGCCTGTAGCAATCTATAAATCCAAAACCTGTTTTTACACGAGTGTGGCTTCTTTCTTCCTCCCTCAGTATTCATCCTTCACCTTAAAGGCCACTGTCAAGCACTATGAAATTTTTGTTCTCTGGTTATTGTTAAAGCTGACTTCAGGGTTACTGCTTTAAACGTTTCTTGCTGGAAAATCTCCCACTTCCTCATCTCCTGACATTTCCACAGTGGTCTCCATTGATGAAGTGAATGCTTAATTAACGGAATCCTGAATTAACAGAAGTAGCTTTACTGGACTGAGCAACACGTTTCTTGACAGCTAAAGATTTCATGATTAGCTGGGTTTTCCACAAAACATTATTTAAAGCTGGATTTTTCTGTGCAGTAACAGAAGTATCTTAGAAGTTTTACTTTGTGGGAAAAATGATACAATGAATCTCATGTATATATACATACTTAAGAAAGACTAGTATGAAATACAAGCCAGTAGCTGAGGAAGTTAGCTAGATAAGTAAAAAAAGTTAAAAATCTACTGACGTGCACTTAATCTCACTGAGAAGAAAGAAATCTGACCCAAGAGAAGAGAAGTCAACAGGAAAGGGAAAATCATTAGTGACAGTGTGCAGAAAAGAAGATAGAAGAGCAAAGCAGGAATTTGGAGAAGAACTGCACGGGATACAACAAACCCAATGAAACTTTCTAGGTATTACAGAAGCAGGAAGTCAGAAGTGAATTAGTTATCTCCAAGCCCAAGACGACCACGAACTAAAAGACAGCAAAAATGCAAATAAACTTAAAGAATTCTTTGAATAATCCCTTCCCACCATGTCACAACAAAAGTATTCATTCACCCATCCAGGATCAGTAATTTCAAGTAATGAAGATGGGCCTCAAACAGAGACTGAAGATGAAAAGTACAGCAAACGAGGCTGGCACAAACTGGCAAACAACAACTCACTAGGACTAGCTGGTACCTCTCCAAAGCTCTGCGGATGCTGAAGACAGAAGGGATTTAACAGCTATCAAAATATTCAATCTCTGGTTAAAATCAGCAGCTCCACTGGAGACCTGCAGGGTAACAACTGTTCCAGCTATTAAAAAAAAAGAAAGGAAAAAAGAAAAGGTAGGGAACTGGAGAAACACAGATCATAGAGTTTTATTTCAATATAGGTTAATCTTGTAAAATTTAAATAAAAATAGTCTTTTAAAACATCTCAGGGAACATGATAGGACCAACGTCTGATAGAACCCCATGTGTTTTGTATGAGTACAATCACTGAGAAAAAAAAATGTGAACAGTGAGTCAGTCAATTAATTTTGCAGATGGTTGAAAATTATTTCATTTGGCAAGATCAGAGAAGATTGCAAGGGATTCTGAAGGAACCTAATAAAGCTGTGTTAATGAGAAGTAGAACTTCTAAAAATTGGTACTGGCTCATATTCAGGAACAAAAATCGACAGGAACAGTTTCAGACCCATGAATTTGCTAACCCAATTTACTCTTAGAGCCACGAAATCTGCAGCATTTTTTATTTAATGGAAATCTAGATACACTATCTATGAGGTTTTTAAGTTCTTACGTATAAAGAATAAAATAATTGTCAACCACAGGAGCCTCAGGGCAAGAACATTTCAGCAGGTCTTCATCCAGCTTCAGAAATTGCAGGCGTAAGGATCCAGGTCACTTAAAGGCTGGTCAGTCTCAGTTCAGTCCCTGCAAAAACAACATAGCAAAATGTTGTGATCAGCGGTGCAAAGTCCAACTGGCAGCCAGAAACTACAGCACCCTTCAGGGGCTGACACTGAAGTTCATACTGTTTAATGTCCTCATTATTAACCCCAATGGCAGGACAATATGCATTCTCAGCAAGTCTGCAGACAACGCTAGATTAGGAGGAACAACCAAGTTGGTACCTGAACAGAAGATTCAGAGCAGGTGGAGCCAAGCTGAGCAAAATTCTTAATAGATGTGCAGAACAGCAGGGTGAAAAAAGGCTGTGGGCAGAGTTTGGAACACAGGAAATTCCAATTAGATATAAGGAAAATATTCTCATTATAAGGATAGTCAAACACTGGAACGTGTTCAGACAGCTTTTGGGATCTCCAGCCTTGGAGTTGTTGAACACTCAATTAGAAACCTCCCTGAGCAAACTGATATAATCAGACCCTCTCTGAGCAACAGATTGGATTAGATGGCATCCAAAGGTCTCCTTCAACCTAAATAATTCAATGATTCTATGATTCTAATTGATTTCAAAATTCTTCACCATTAGTATAGCCAGGAATCCTCCTTTGAAGCATCTAACCCCCAACTGCATAAGAGATGGGATACCAACTGCTTTACACATCTTTAGATCCCAAAGCCTGTTCTAAATGAGTGAGCAGAGCAGGACCCAGAGGCATGCTCGGAGTTTGCCTGCATGTCCCTGAAAGACTGATGTGTGATTGATGTGCCTGTGGCTGAGCGTGAGTGAGTCCATGTGGCATAGCACACTGGCTGTAAGGTTGCTTTAAGGCTTATCTCAAAAGACAATAAAGACTAAACCCTAAGGCATCTCCTGTTCAATCCAGTATGGCTGTTTCTGTCTGTTCAACAGAAAAACTCTTCTAGTGGGATTTTTAAACAGCAAGGTATCTTGAAAAAAAGGGAAAAGAAATAACCATGCACAAAGAAATGCAGTCATTCACTGTTTTGTCTGGATATCATTTGATGGCCCTTCTTAGGTGAATGTTCTCTTTTTACAGTCTCTTAATCTGAAAAGATATTCATCATACTACAGAAAACCACCTACACTTTCTCAAAAGTATTCAGAGCAAAGACAGAAATGGCTGATCTTATTAACATAATTTTATATATACGTGTATGCATATAGTAGAAGTTCTCTGAAGATGGTGTCTGCATATGCACTGACATTTTAAGTGGGATATAGCTGCATCAATCTGGAGAGGACATGTAATGCTTTAACATTAATTCCTAACTTTTTGGTAATATTTCCTTACACTTCTTTGAGCTCATTTCTACTGATATTCTCAATCTATATTGTAGGACACAGCTCAAAAAGTTTCCCTCTCTAAGAATATAGGTTAATAGTTTATTTGAAGAATGAAATGTACTGCAGTTTGTTTTGCATGGAATGGCAGGTTAGAGCAGTAATGAACTCAGTGAAGGGCTATAAGCAGAGCGGAGCAATGCTGGCAGGATGTCACGATAGACCAGCACAGTGCAGAGGGATGTTCTTGTTGAGTACAGGAAAGACTGCCCAATTGACTTCTTCCATAACTTGATGAAAGAGTCAATAGCGTGCTGCAAGTTCTATTCAAATAGAAAAGATTGTAGTCTCCAATGAAATAGAGGGAAAAGCAATCCAGAAGATTGAGAAATGGAAAAAAAAAAAAGAGGTTAGACTTTAAATATGTAGACTGATGTCTCTGGGGAGAATAACTCAAAACATAAATATTATTGTTTGGAATATTTTAAAATATGTAGGGTAAAAATATTCCAATTTGTGCCTGAAGATCAAAATAGCTATCTGCTTGCAGTGCAACATTGATACATAAAGCACTGTGATTGTGGGAACCTGGAAGATATGAACACATACCAGGAGACATGAAAATCTGTATTCCATTGGGCTGCACTGTGGCTGAAGAGCCCTTCTCTTTCCTACAGACTTTAAACAAATGAAAAATTAAACCTACACTAACACATATTGACATTTTTAGTGTCAAGGATACAAGTTAATATATGTTAAGGATATTTCTGATCTAATATTGGGCAGCCCATCAATGACCTTTCTCCCTTCTACCGCATATTTCCAAAATCCCTTTCTTTTATTTTTTATGCCATTGTCTACAGAACATGTGGGAGAGGTTGACAGAACTGTGTTTGTTCAGTGTTGGGATGTGGAAGGGGGACAGACCGTATCTTCAACTGGCTAGTGGGAGGCTAGCAGAACAAGACCCATCACTTCTTGAAGATTCATAGAGAAAAAGACAAAGGACAAGAGACACTGCTTGCAAGAAGAGGAACTATGATTGGATGTTAGATAAAAAATCCTGTAACAAAAATTGTAGTCAAAATCCAGAACAGATTCTTTCATAAAGGTTGTGAGACCTCCATCCTTGAAGATACTCACAGCTTGACTGGTTAAGCCTTCAGCACCCAGATCTAGCCTGTACCTGATTTTGAACAGGACATTAGATTAAATGACCTCCAGAGGTCCTTTACATCCTATATAATTTTGTGGTTCTAGTACACACCTGGAGGAGAAATCCACACATCTGATAGCTTTCCTAAACCAACAGTGCCCACAAGATGAAAATAGGAGACATATCTGGGGCCTAGTCCTGCAGGCAATTACATTAATCACTGCACGTAGTCATCAGATTCTGTTTTTTCCATAGCTTTCTCATGGCTAACAGTATTTGAAAATCAAAAGCTGAACTATCTCCACTGGAAAAGAAGAGTACACTTCTTGCTGTTTGTCTTCAGGCTTATTTTGACTATTTTTCATAAAAACTTTTGAACATAGGGAAAAAAAACCTAGTAATTTGCCAAATGTATGGTCTGTTTTCCTAGTGAGAAAAATTCCTATAATCTTGTAGAACTTGCTTAAGAATATCCCTTTCTGATATTTCCTTTTATCTCCTACTGATCAACTTTGGATTTGCAAGGGCTCAGAGGCAAGAAAGTCTTATTAATAAGAATGCACAATGAACATCTAAAGTACTTTTGCTCAGTTGAAGCAGTGTATGACACTAGCAATAGCAAGTTAGGAAATTTTACTCAGGCGTAATAAACCTACCATACAATCATAAAATTGGTATTTTCTGCCTAGGGCTCTCACTGCTATCAGGTTGAATTCAGCACAATGCTAAAAGAAAATGTAAGTATCAAACTAGCAGCAAGTGTACCTCTCAAAAATAAATTTAACAAAGAGCAAGAAAAATCACAGAGCTCCTTCAGTCGAGGACAAGTTATTATACTCACAAACATCAATACAAACCCCTATATTAAAACAAGGGCAAGGTTGATTCAGGTCCACAGGGATATTTATTTTATACTGTAGGGGGATCATAAGTCATAAAGCAGTAAAAAATAAACGTGACATTCATCTGGCACAGAAATAGCTTTGTTGTTGTTTTTTTCTTGGTTTACCTTATGCAGCTATAACAGCTATATCCCTTGTTCCCATCGATGCTGGCATACAGACAGGAATTTTGCTGCATGTCCTGCCAAATCCAGTCTCCCAGTCCCACAGTTGCAGGAGAAGGAGCCTGGAAACCCTGGGCACATGTGACAAGAGCTTATAATCACAGAATAGACAGAGCTATTATCTGCTGTTACACTTCCACTACTGGAAATCCCTGAATTAGAGTAGAGATTAGTAGAGATGTTGGAATCATAGAATCAGAGAATGGTTTGGATTGGAAGAGATCTCAAAGCCCACCCAGCCCCAACCCCTGCCGTGGGCAGGGCTGCCCCCCCCTAGCTCAGGCTGTGCAGGGCCCCATCTATTGCTCAGTTTCATCTTGATAACATCCTCAGTTTAATCTCCAGTTAGACCTTGTTCCTAAGGTGATGTTTCAAGCTGTATCACTACTCTTCTCTATAGGTTAGAGACTCAGAGGTAGGAAAATGTAGGCACAGAGACTTTCTGTTATTGGGTGATATTCTGAGAGCAAATAAATTTGGATTGCTTCCTTTTCCTTCATGGATTCTTGAAATACTTAGAAATTCTTCCTGTACTCTTACATGTATTAAGAGCTAGACTATGTATAAAAGGCAACATTTTTCTATTTCCCCTTTGGAACCAGACTAACTCCATTGAGGCTTATGCAGAGCTCATTCCCAGAGAAGATACAAAAAGATAGGAGAAGCCTCTCTGGAGAAGGAAACCCTACCAAAACTGCCCAGATTGTCAGATACCCTTATTACTGCTACCATGTCCAAACGTCTGCTATTAAATGACAAATTTAGATACCACCCTATGGATCTGGGCTGGGTCACTTCGTGGTGACCTGAGTTTAGTCTGGTGGTGCATGACTAAATAACATTTCTGCATCTCCAAATCCCCACAGTACTGGCATATAAGAAGCAAGGATACAATTACAAGAGGCAGGGATCCTAGTCACTGTTCAGGAAAGACTCTGTAGACAACACTTCTGAAAAACACTAAGTCAGCAATGTCAGACTGTATTCTGTGTGACAGAAATCACTTCTGTTCCCTTTAGTAATTGTTCTGTTACAGAGCATTCACCCATGGACTGGAAAGTGTATATACAAATTAAGAAGGTACTGCCCTGGCTCCCTGCACCTCAAAGTTCAGGACAACCAAGAGATAAAGACTGGTTCCTTCCCAATAGTATCAAAAGAAACAATAAATAAGAAGTCTACACAACTGATAACATAAAAAATAGCTGAAATACAATTTTAGTGCTTTTGAAAACTTACTATCACACAAAGTTTGGTTTCCTAGAATAAAGATGTAGTGAATTATGCCTCTTTATTTAAATAAATTGGCAGAATTTTTTCCATCTGTGGGATCATAACATAGCAAATCTGGCTCCCCAGAGTCCTCATACCCTGTATAAGACAGCAATATCTGTAAGATTCAGCACAGTTTTGGATATAAACAGAACAGGCGCAAATAAGACAGAGACAAAGCCAAAGAATGAACTTCCCACTCCTTTATCAGCTTCTTGGGGATTGGTGGCTTTTGTCCTTGACAAATTGCACGTGTGAAGTTGTTTGAGAACTCCAGTGCAGCCTTCCACTTTGCAGAACAGGTACAGATTCATTCTGAGGGCAAGGCCATGAGGCTTTTTTGGACAAGAATACTTGCTGAATACCTGAACACCCTACGTCGCCTGCTGCCAACAAGCATCTGAAGACAATCAGTTCTTCACAGAGACAAGTCTCCCTTTGTGTAGGAAAGGTAATCAGTAACCTTGTTACTAGTCATGAGACTTACAAAAGAAATAGTTCATTGTATTTTATTTTGACTGAAAGACTCTAATACGTGAGATACAGTTTAATAATATTATGCCATGACATTATTAAAAATTATTAAACTTACCTAATGAAGCTTTCTGCTGATGTGAATAAGCTAAACCAATTTTGTCGCTCCTAAAGGAAAAGACTCAGGAATGTTTGGGCGTTATGAACAAGAACTGTACCTGATTTTTTCATTCAACCATGAACATCAAGTCTACGTTTTCTTATATGTTCCTCTCAGCTAGCAATGAAAGCCATTTTCAGGTTATCAGTGCTGTCAAAGGTTTTCTAAGAGTGAGGTTTTTCCCTATTTGTATCAGTACTTGCCTCCAGGCAGGCGCCTTCTTGCTTTATCAAAGATGCTAACATTTATGCTCAGCAAAGTAGAATGCATACTATCCCAAGTAGAACAGATGATACTCCAGCCCACATGTTGAGGGCCAGTGAGTTTTGAGAAGGGCAAGAAAATTCTCCCCAGCTTGCTACAAGAAGGGAAAATTCACAGAGAAGAGCTCACCAACTGATGCTTTCAGGGGGGAAAGAAAGAAACAACCCAAATAAAAATCAAAGATATCCATCAAAAAACAATCATCTAATTTGCGAACAGATATCCCAAGAATATGTGTATATGTCTATATATACATAAGCAAAACAAATTGATTGATCTTTTAGTTGTAGATACCGGAAAGAAAGAAAATATTCTTTTCTTGGTTGATTTCCATGCTGTTCCACTGAGTGAAAGTGCTCACACGAGACAGGTAGGGAACACAGAAAGATCTGTAATGCTCAGTCTGACTCATCTTTCACTTTACGCCGAGATAAATTATCTAGGTGAATAATTAGCGTGACGAAACTGATAATGGCACTGTCATTTTTATCAGTATCTAAACAAGGACTATAAGAAAGGACAGACTCCTTAGCAGTACCTGCTGTGATAGGACAGGGGGAGTTTTAAACTAAAAGGAGAGATTTAGATTGCACATAAGGGAAAAGATTTTTACAGTAATAGTAGTGAGTCACTGGAACATGTTGTCCAGAGAGGAGGTGGCTGCCCCATCCCTGCAGACACTCAAAGTCAGGCTGGATGGGGGCACTGAGCACCAGATCATTGCAGGGGTGTTGGACAAGATGACCTTGAAAGGTTTCTTCCAACTCAAACAATTCTCTGATTCTACAATTAAGTCATGAGCTGTTTTTTCCTGCAGGACAACGTGCTCTAAGGAGCAGAGGTAATGTTATTTGAATACATAACAAGTACATCCTAGTAATATAACTTTTCTGAATCAAAAGTGGTCTAGTGAAGTTACAAATATCTGACATTATTCATCTGTTTTCTGTTTTGCCTCAGTCTCTTGAAAAGGTCTCCTCAGCACGTGGGGAAGGCTTTCACACTCCTTCTGGAAAACCAGCACATCTCTGTGACTCGCTGAAGTGCTCTACACTAATGCCCACGTCATGGGAACAAAAGCATGAAATGGAGGCCTGTATGCAGGGAAAGGGCTATGACTTCATCAGAAAGCAGTGGGATAGCTCACATAATTAGAGCCTATTAGATAACTGGAAGAAACCTCTTGTTTGCACAGCCTAATAAATGCAAAAGAGACAACGCAGTCCAGCACAATCAGAAACAATCCAGATTTCTGGAGTGCACTGATGATCCTGACACAGGTGATCAAAAGATCAAGTGTAGGTATCCTGACTAAACTCAAACATAAGCAGCAACAGATGACCCAGGACAAACACAGAGTCATTATTCCAACCAAAGTCCATCTGGAGGTGAATCTGGTGAGGAACATAAAAGGCAACAGGAAAGACTTCTACAGGTACATAGGCAGGAATATGAAAACTAGGGAAAATAAGGGCTCAATGCTGAATGAAGAAGGAACCCTTTGCAGAACACTGAAAAGAGTGAGGTATTCAGTGCCTTTCTTACCTCAGTCTTTCCTGTTAAGACTGGTCTTTAGGAATTCCTGACCCTTGAGAAAAGAGGGAAGGTCAGAAGCCAAATAAGGACCTATCCTGAGCAGAGGACAATCAGATTAGGATGCATTTCAATAAAACAGGACGTGAGCCCAAGGAACTTGATGGAATGCACCTAGTGAAGGGAGCTGCTCATGGTAAGGCCTCTTAATTATCCTGGAAAAGTGGAGCAGGTTGCCCTGACATGTGTTGGCATCACTATGCAAATGATATGGCTATGATGGCTTTAGATACTCCAATGAAAAAAGCCCTGAGCAACTTGGTCTGACCCCAAAGCTTGTCCTACGGTGGGACAGAGACTTCCTGAAGCCCCTTTCCAATCAGATTACTGTGAGGTAGTAGCATCTCATGGTCACTTGCTCTCCATAGTCACTGGCATCACCTGGATAAAGAGAGGCAGGCAGTTGCATGGCTTTCATGCTCTGCTTACCTACTTAGGTATGGAATTTCCACCTACAGGCATCTTACTTCAGTTATAATATCTGATATTTTCTGTAATTTATTCAGCCTCTGTTCCATGAGCCTCTGTTCTCTGTCATTCCTATGTGATTTGTGCACTGTTAGTAGAGACCTGAAAATCTCCCTTCCACCTACTTTCTAAGCTGTCCACAGTCTTTTTTAATCTTTATCCCACTTTACCTTATTCAACTTCAATTCCTCAAAAAAAAAAAAAAAAAAAAAAAAAAAAAGCCATGTTTAAGCTCTAAGAAGTGATCCGTGTATTTCACAAGTGTCAAAGTAGCTCACTAATTTCCATATGAGCAGCTACTGGAAACAAATTCTCCAGACACTTTGCTAGGGCTTTAGGCATTCACAGTTGTTAGAACAAAGAAGAGAATCCCAGTCTGGAAGCCAAGCTGTAAACTTGGCACACAAACAACATTAAGGAGATGAGCTTTAAAAACCATATGCCTCAAAACTAAATACTGCAAGCATGGACTGTAAGACCTGTAAGACTTTATGAAGTGTTGCATAGTTTCTAGCTTTTAAAAAGGACACATGCAACATCACGTTCCAAAAATAGTTTTGCTCATCTAGAAATAAGATGATTTGTAAGTAGTCAATAAATAGACAGTATTCAAATATTCCTATAAATGAAAAGGGTTAATTTTATCACTATGAAAAAGGGTATAATTATACCCTTTGTTTTAAATTTTAAATATATTATGTACCTATATTTTTAATATATAGTACTTAACAACAGTGCTTGTATAAAGCTGGATTTTTTTAGTAGGAACATAATTCTGAAAGAAAATTAGAGAAACATAGAAAATTACAGAAAAATAGGAAATATTTCAGTAGCAATTAGTGGCAATGCAGAATGCCTCTGGGGTCCAGGAAAATGTGACAATAATGCTGATCAATACATTACTTCAATAACAAGCTGAACCAGATACCTCTAACTAAAAGCCTTCACCAAGATGTTTTTGGTTTGGTTTGGTTCAGTTCTGTTGTGTGAATTCCTTTTATCATATAGCTCTGTTGCCTGACCTGTACTTAGTGTAGGAATTCCAGCCTGCTGTGATTTTTGGTTTTGCTTTTGTCTTTGCTTATTTGTTCACTGAGTGGAAGAATGTACACTCACAGGAACTAATGAGATAATTTGTAAACCTGTCAGCAAAAGACATCAGAATTAATCTAGTGGTGGTCTGGTAAAAGAGGAGAAGATAATCTCACATGAAACTTCCACATTTGCTCTGCCTATTTCCTCCTTTATGCCTCTTTGCCTGTAGCACTAGGCAGTGTGTAAACTCTGAAGCACGTGTGGTATTCCATCTCTAGCACTCCTATTCTTGGCATGAGTGTCTGCTTCAGAGCAGAGAGACTTTAGGAGACTTCTCAAGGATACAGCTGATCCAAAACCCACAGGGGCGATACGATTCTTAGCAACAATAGCTACTATATGAAATTGAGGTGACTGGGATGCTTGGATAGCTACTGTCTTATTTGTATTATGAGTTACCAGAAAATTAATGGCCTATTATGAGTAAGAGCAATCTACATCATTACTCTGTTAATTGGCACACCTTACTGGTATCTGCAGGGTTCCACACTGGATATTTGATGATTCATCAGTGGTGTGCACAACAACGGGCCTTCGGGATGGTAAGAGTTTTTTGCCTTGCACTGTTTGCAGGGCCCAGAGATGAGTGACCTTTGTTTCATCTTTTCTCGGGTCCTTTGTGTCTCGTGGTACAGCCATCATCTTTTCTAAAACAAAAAGCAGAGAAAAATGAATATTTAGGAATCCTTACAGATACTGTACAGATGGCTGGTTTAGTGACAGCTGTTAGAAGACAGTTTAAGCCACAGTTCTATGCCATGTTGTCATTTTCTCAATTCCTTGAAGACCGACAAAATAATAAAGATGAAAAAGAAAAATATTAATCATTAGGATTTAAAGAGAATCTTCACAACTGGCTTACACGACAGAGAGGAGAAAGCCTTGTAGGGAATAGGGCAGGAGAAGCCCATGGCATCATGCATACATATTACGTATGGATTACATAAATCCATTGACAGTAAGACAAAACATGGCTTAAACTGAAGTACAGAAGAATCCTAGCAGACATGAGGAAGAATAAACAGAGCTAATTAAACAATGAGATGTTTGTTGAACCAACAGTACAGGATCTACGTCATCTGAGAGTTTCAATAACAAGTTAGACAGTGGTAAAGAATGACATACATCTGTGGTTGATCCTGTCTTTCTAGGCACTGATGGAGTAGACGGTACCTTAAGGCATCTCCTGACATTTCATACTTCATAATATGCATCTTCAGCTTTAAGTACTGGAAGTATCTGAGCTCTTTTTAACAGAATGGACTCCTCTTGAACATTTGTGAGCTGATGAAAAATACCTTATGAACTTTTTCCCCGAGAAAAGTTATTTAATTAATGTTGCATTACTGCATATTGTTATTTTGCTTTATTTTAACCAACATTTTGGTTTTCAAGGGTTGGGTTCCTTCCACGTGAGGACTCATTTCCCAGTAAGTAGTAAAGCTTTTAGAAAACTTTCTGTGTAAAATTCTGACAGTAAAAAGCAACCTGATGTAGGAACCTGCGTGAACATTTACATCTGAGATGTCACTGATAAGAAAGATTTAGAGACCTTGGAAGTTATATTTTTTGCCACAAAGATTTCAGCGAGGCCAGTGGCAATATAAGTTACTACCACATCATCCAGATGATTAAATGCCACTTAAATGTTTTAAGGACAAGGAATAGTTCTGCTGCTTTATCTATTCTGTTCATTATCCTTCTCCTTATCTTGTAAAGCAATAGGATAACAATTTCATTTGTATGACAGTGATAACTGTCCAGCAGGAACAAGCCTGAGACCATCAATTCATTTCCCAAAAGCCATCCATTACTTAATCACAGCACGTTTAACACTGGGATTCAGCTGAGTCACATACATTAACCATGTTATGCTTTCCTAACTGGGGACTTTAGTAGATAGTGTTTACATTAAACGTACATGAAATTCTGTTAACGAGTTTCTGATTCTTCCTCATGTTTGATACTTATGCAAACACTTTAAACGTGGGCAAATATTGCACAACGATATCTGTATGTCTGTAAATTCTCCTTCAATACACTGTTCATGTTCTTTTCATGTAAATTTGAAAGCACACTCTATGGCAGTTTGTAAGCGGAAAAAAAATTAAGATAGGACTACTTCTATTCTCTGAACATGGATTTGTGAACAGAACGTTATATCAACGTACTCACATTTATATTCAAAGCCATTTGTGGGATTAATGAATCTTTGAACCAAGGAAAAGACATCAGACAGGTGATTTGGATTATTACACATTACAAATTAATAGAAAGGCTGACAGTCATAGTAATTAACTCAAAAGCAACTCACAGATTGAGCATACACTGTGGCAAAGCCCACTTCCAGATGATTCATAAATAGAAGAGAGCAAACTGATCAATCATTGTCCTGTGAAAAAAGTTTGCCAAAGTCTCTTAGTGTACTTCTTTTCAGCTCCATCATTCCCTTACATCTCTACTCCCCTTTCTTCACAGCAAGGACCTCCGTTATCTCCAGTGCGTGGACCTGCAAGGAGGTGCTGTTGACTGTAGCTTAAATGCAGCTCATCTATGATAAATGAGAAAGAGTAAAGCTAAAAAAAGAAGCCTACAGCTTGTGGTTATACTAACTTTGATGAGAACAGAGTATGGATGAATGGTGATTGTGTGAAGGTCAGCAATTTCTGCAAAAGGAAAAGACAAAAACCATGAAAGAGAGCACACCAGTACTGAGAAATCAGTCGTACAGAGTGATCAAAGGGAATGAGAGGAAACTGAGCATGAGACATATTTGTGACTCATTGCAATATAACCAACAGAATATGTTACAATATTAAAAGTCATTCATTTGAATCAAATATAGAAATTGACAATCATACAGTAAGAGAAGCATAAAAAGTCTCAAAAAATCACATATGTAAAGCAGTTTATGTAAAACTTAATGAAAAAGATGTAGAAGAAAAGAATACTACAGTAAAATATCTGTTTGTTTTTTCAAGAAAGTACAACAGTCACACTTCTTTGAGTAAAACTCTCAGCAAATGTTTTAGGAGAACTTTGTCTCTTCTAACTTCCCAGTTTTTCTTACATCTATTCATTTACCTCCATCAGCATTAGCAGCAGTACTAATATTGGTTGATGTGCTGTAGTATCATTTACTCACAATTTCCATGTACTTCTATGGACAGCAGAAGAGTTACTGAACTCAGGTAGTCCCTAAGTGAATGCCCAGATCTTCCAGGAAGATCTTCCAGGTTGTGGATGCCCCATCCCTGGAGGTGTTCAAGGGCAGGTTGGATGGGGCCCTGGGCAGCCTGGTCGAGTACTAAAATTGGAGGATGGTGGCCCTGCATGTGGCATGAGGGTTGGAGCTTCATGATTCTTGAGGCCCCTTCCAACCCGGGCCATTCTATGATTCCATATTCTGTGATTCCAAGCCATGGTAGCACAAGCTGCTCTTCAGGGAAAACTAGAAGGCCAGCTGTCTGCTCAGTTCCACCACTCTTCCCACAAAAACTGCATACCCAAACTGACTGCTAGCAGACAGTCAGACATCATATATTCACCATTCTTTCGCTACTGAAATAGAGGTTCAGTGCGATCCCTGTTGAGCAGACAGCCAGGTGAGCTTTCTGACTGCCTCTCACCACTCATACCATGAAGCAGAGTTACGCAAAGAAAACACTGCTGCCAACATCCAAAATACACCTGCAATTTGGGGCATCATCACATCCACTCTTACAGACAACACCACCCAACTCCTTTTCACCTTTTCCCAGCAGATTCTCTTAGTACTTTTGCCCCAGTGTTTCCCTTGTGGAGGATTCTTACCCCACTAGTCTTGACAGAGAGTGGAAAAACTGTGATGAAGCAAGCATACTCACAGCGTTTGGTAAAAATTCATGGTGCTTTAGTCTGTAGGGGTAAAAATCAATGATGCTTTTTCATTTAGCAGAGGCATCTCACATGTGATATATAGAAATTTTTGGCTCCGTGTATGTGATCTGAACACTAAACTCTTCATTTCTTTCTCCTTTTCTCCACTGCGTTACATTTAATTTTTCCTTAACTGAGCAACATTGTGCAGTTGCAGTCATCACAACTGTTCTCAGTCTGGATTTACCTTTGGAGGTCAATACTAATTATTCTGCCATACATCCCCCATTTCAGAACTGCAAGCAGCTTTCATGTCTTCTCTATTTTTTTCAGTTACTCCAGAAAAAGGTATTAACTCACCCTACAAGTCTTGCCATGGGGCTGTTCTGCCATTCATGCAAAGAAAATTGTCTTTCTTCTCCGCAGAGTGCAATGAATTTTTCATCTTCTCACCTAACAGTTATATCTCTCAAAGAATAAAAGTAAATACAAAATCAGCAAGGATTCAGTAACAGTAGGTCAGCTATAAATACTCGTAAATGGGAAACATCTAGTGAACATCTTTGGAATTACAACATTACAGCATTCTGATTTTAGGAAAGTTACAATTAAGCTCCACTTCCATACAACCAGCTCTATATTACAAACTCAACAAAAATGTACGGTGGAGCAGAAGTCCTACTCAGTGCACCTCGTGCCTTTTACCCAGTTATTCAGATACAGCACTGTCACAGTTCTGGCCTGGTTTGACCTGGTTCCTTGACTAAATGGCACAGGGGGACCCTGTGATGGGTCTAAAAACAAAACAGCAGCAACGAGCTAAGGGAGAAAATTAATTCACTAAATATTAGAGCACAGTGTGAGAGAATGCAATAGAACAATACGATTGGAATTGTAGCTAATAAACCAATCAAGAGATTGTCCAAAACCAAAGGCCTTACTCTAATGTTGAAGGTAAGACAGCTAGGGAGCATACACTGCAGAGCCAAGCAGAAAAAGAAGTCTCATGACTCCCAGTTTTCTCTTTCCCTTTAAGCAGAAAATGGAAATGGAACAGTGAAGTATTCTGGGAGACACAGTTCATTCTTTCTCTTCTGTGAAATGTACCTGGAACTATCAACAGTCCATGGAACTGAAGCCTTAACTCTTTAACTCCCCGTGCATTACCTGATGCTATGATGTGGAACACCAATAGCAGAAATCCTGAAACCACAACAAGTGTGCCAGGGGACAACATCAGGGCCAACATTGTCTATCTTCATTAATGACCTGAACGTCTGGACAAAGTGCACTCTCATCAAGTTTGTAGATGGTACAACATTGCTGCTGAGGCACTAGTTGAGTGTGCTGCCATTCAAAGGGAGCTGGATTGGCTGCAATATTAGGCTGAAAAGATCCATGTGATATTCAACAAGAAGAAATGCAAAGTCCTGTGTCTGTCAAGGAATGACTCCCCAGTACATAATTACTGGATGAGGAGAAGCACTACAGAGAGAAATCTGGGTTCTGCAGGACAAAAAGCTGACCACAAGCCAACACTGTGCCTTCACAGCAGAGGAGGTCAGCGACCTCCAGAGTCACGTTAGGCAAGGCATTGACAGCAGGTCAGCAGAGGAATTCCCTCTCCTGTACTCAATTCTGGTGCGATACATCTGGAGCTCTGGGCTTACTGGCATGAGACAGGCAGCTACTGCAGCAGGTGCAGTGAAGGGGCACAAAAATAACAAAGGAAGAGGATAACATGACATGAAGAGAAGCTGAAAGAACTGAGACTGTTCAGCCTGGAAAAGAAGAGGCTTAGGGGGATCTTGTTGATGATATAAATTCTTGATAGGAAGGAATGAAGAAGAGGGAGCCAGATTCTGCCCAGTGACAGGATAACAAGTGATGAACACAAAGTGAATACCTGTGAAAGTCTGTATAAATAGGAAAAACAAAACAAAAAAACAACAGTTTTACTCCAGGAGAAGTCAAACACTGCAACAGATTGCCCAGAGAGGTGATGGAATTTCTGGAGATGCTCAAGCCCAATTGGACACGTCTGCGAGCAACACCCTGCCTGAGCAAGCAGTGGACTAGAACATCTCCAAAGGTGCCCTTCCAGAATCTGTGATTCCGATTGAAATTCTCTGAAATTACTCTTTTTGTACCTTTGGGTGCTCCCAGATGAAATCATTAGGAATCACACAACTTCTTTCCCTAATCGGATATAAGAATCTAACACCAAGAGAGCTGTATTTTTCAAGACTGTCGTGTTGTAAGCATTTACACAGCTTCATTTTTCATGTGAAGCTATATTCATTCAATCTGGAGTTTACTTAAGTAGTTTAGACCACACTTCAGAACTTCATCACATCAGTGGTTCCACCCTCACTCTAAAGGTAATGCTGCTTTTCCTGAATACTCTCTGATTTGGCCCTGAGAGCTCACAAGCTACACCTGCTCACTAACTGAAGATACAGCAGCAAAAATTATTTCCTGACTTGTTCCCTTGCTTCAGCCCAAGACATTTCCAAACCAAACGCTCCAGGTGGGCTGAGAGGGTATGGTCTATCTCCTCTGGTTCCTGACTATTGAGTCCCACCACGTCAGAAAGTACAGCACGTCAAAAAGTCTGTGCAGTGCTCAAAAGTGAGATGGGGAGAAGCTAGGTTGGCACGATGAGATATTCTGCACAGCCCTTACTAAGCTGATGCTCAGATAAATCCCTGCTGTCTAGTGTAAACTCCTTTACCTTTTACCTCCAGTTACCTCATCTAATGATCCTCTAGTAAGATGAGGTATATCCATTATGCCCTATCCCCCATTCTTCAGGTGCCCTCTGTGCTCTGTCTGAAGTCAACTCAGGCTCTGCAGGTGGCAGTATGTCCTACCTGTTGCTAAGTCCACACGTTCTCCTTTCCCTACCATGACATTGCTACCCAAAGCTTGCACAGTTTTAGAAGAAAAACAAAAGGACAAAAATGTTCTCCAGAAAATAAGTCCCCTTCTGTTAGCCTGGGCTCATGTAAGGGCCAGTCACTGAAGGAAGTTGTCGTAGTTTGGCCAGGTTTGGTGATAAGGAGCTAAGGGATCTACGGACTGGGAAGAGAAAAGGGTGGGGGAAGAGGCAAGAAAACCAGCAGCAGTGAACTAAGGGAAAAACTTCATTTAAAAAATACAGTGGCGGAATGTGAGATAATAGAATACGATGGGATTTTGAGTTAATAACTCAAATAAAACAGGAGAGAGTTTACAAAACTGCATTCCTTACTCTAATGCTATAGGAGAGACAGCCAAGAGCGCAGAGAGCAAAGAGAGGCAGTCTTGAGACTCCGCCAGTTTTATCTTTTTGTTCAAATGGAAATGGAACAATGAAGTCTTCTGAGAGTTGTAGCTCACTCTTTTCTTCTGAGACCAGGAAACCAGAAATGCTGGCAAGCCACTGAACTGCAGTACTAACCCTTTAACTCCCAGTACAGTGTGATGTTATGATGTGGAATGATTTTTGGTCAGTATAAGACCACAACAAGAGAGTATCTCTTGGAGCTAGGCTGCTTCCTGGGAAGGAGTGCTGTGTAGCCATAGAGCCCCTTCACCAGCTGGGGGAGCACAATTTTTCTTGCTATGATTACTGGTCTACCTGTGAATACTTTGCCTGGTATCTCCAAGAATCTGTCAGAAGCAATTTTGCTTCTTTGTGAGCAGGGCATCTACATTACCTTTATGTTGTGTGTTCAGACAGTGCTAGTCTGCAGCCATGTGCAAAGCCCTACGAAATCATTAGGGAAAAACTTGTGCCAAGACATCTGAAGGCACTTCTCCAGAAAATACAGGTGGGCAAAACAGTGTGCACCTTCTCTCTGCCTTTGATCTCTTACTCTGATTCCCTGAGAAGGAAAGTGCAGAGGCTGAAGGGGAACCACAGGGCACTTTGACAGCCTGTCCACCAGTAGGGATGCATGCGGGACCGTGGCTATGCAACATGCCCACAGAGCCACTTGTCTTCAGCTCTGACAGCTACCTGCAAGTCTTGGACTTCAGTGACTCTGAATAGGGTGCTCACTCTTAACTACTGATACACTACAAAACATTTCAGATAGTTACATTTAGTACTGTTGGAGCAAAGGTTTACTCTAGCTTGAATACATGGAAAACAGAATTTGCTTATAAGTCCTCCAAGGGTAGACATAATGGCTGCAATAAAATAAATCAGTGATCTACATTTGCTGCTGTTTTCCATCCCAAACATTTCACTGTCGGAGCATAATCAGCTGAGACTACAGATGAGCCTTTAAGAAATTAGCTTAGGAGTTACTGTGCTGTGATCAAGTTACAAAACAACAAGAGGCTCTAATACTTGGATTCAAAGTGCACGAAATTGCTATTCAATGTGAAGAATGATCATTTAATAAACCAACCTACCTGCCTTTCATCTGTCTTCACCACTTTCACCACAAGACTTACAGAAATGTCATTAGAAATTGACAGGCATCTCAGTTCATACACAGCCTCCTTCTGTAAGATAACAAATACTTAATTGCCACCCAGGGAGTAGGAATATATTTAAGTTTCCCCCACAGCCTTATGAAGTTTGCATCCAGGTCACCTACGTTCCTATAGAGCATGCGAAGCACAAGGAACAGATGTAAAAGTATACACACACACTCAATTCACACCTCTCTACTTCTGTTCATTTTTTTCTCACGTGAACAAATGAAGAACCCATCTGGAGATCAAGGGGAAAACAAACAAAAAATGCACATAAATAGAAGGCATTCTGGGAGCCTGTATTGATTGTAAGCCTGTGTAGCTACTTCTACTATAAACTTCTGCTATAAACAGTAATTGAATAAATTGTTGATATGGTTTTCAGACTAAGAATTAGAGCCACATTTAACTCTCTTTCAGGCAAAGTCCCTGATCACGAGGCTTTCAGCTCTGCTCTTGTTGATGTTTCCTCACTGGGGAGCAGGAGGCAACTCTATGCTGAGAAGTTCATCAGCAGGATCTGTCTGGGATGGAAGACCCTTTCCCAGTCCTGGGCCTGTTTGTAGCTGAATCTTATTTCTCTTCTCCAAAGTCTCAAGACAATACTGAATCCTGTGCTCCTGCATTGCCCTATACTGGTCAAGTGCTCTCATCACCTTATCCAACAGCGTGGCCTTAAAAGTGCACAGAACTGTGCTGCAGTTCAGCACATACAGGACTGCTGAACGTGACAGGCAGCTTCAGAGACACCCAGACTCGTCTGAGCCAGCAGCAGGAAACAAGGAGCACCCCAGAGCACCTCAACTTTCATCAGTGCCTGCATGTGGGGAACTGAGCCAAGTTCCTAGCTCCATGTGCACACCGACATGAGGACACCTATGTTCAGGAAAGCAATCAACTGGAAATTGAATCTCACTCTTCCTCTGAAATGTTGCAGTCTTCTTTACAACATTTTCAGATGACTTTATAAGAACAGAAAAAAAATCCGTAAAGACATGATTTAATTAAAATTTGTCACCTTCGCTTGATCTTAAAGAGCACTTTCTCTATTAACAAATTTGATACATGAAGAAGGAAAGACAATTCAATCTCTACAATCTCCACTATTTCTTTTTTAATCTCTCTCCATCAAAATATTTCTAATCCCTTTCTACACCCTTGGAATTCACCCAAAAGCTAATATTAAAATCCACCCCATCTTCATTCTTATTTTCATCTTTATAGATCAAAAGTATCTAAGATAATCTGTGATCCTGAGCAGATCCCAAGCAGCAGCCCAAATACAAAGTGAGGTAGAATAGAAAATAAAGGATATGCAATAACTATTTCTCCTGCTATCATAGAATCACCGAGGTTGGAAAAGACCTGCAAGATCATCACCAATATTTCTCACTAAACCACGTCCCTCAACACAACATCTGAACGTTCCTTGAATGCCTCCTGGGTCGGTGACTCCACCACCTCCCTGGGCAGCCCATTCCAGTGCCTGTCCACTCTTTCAGAGAAGTACTATTTCCTAATGTCCAACCTGAAGCTCCCCTGGTGCAACTCGAGGCCATTTCCTCCAGTCATGTCACTAGTTACATGGGAGAAGAGGCCGAGACCAGCTGGCTACAACTTCCTTTCAGGTAGGTAGAGAGAGCTATAACGTCTCTCCTGAGCTTCCTCTCCAGCAGATTGAACAATGCCAGCTCCCTCAGCCAAGTTGGTAACAGCCTACACCACTCTGTTAAAGAGAGGAGCTGCATAATATTGTGGCAGATTAAAATTACTCAAGTACCCCAATAGGCAGGAAGGTAAATATTAAAACTAAAGTCCAGTTGGATCAAAAGAACCAAACACATAATTTCCAATCATACGAATTTTAATTTCATTATTAGGGAGTCCCAAACTTCATGGAAACCAGGAGGATTCACCTCTCAAACAGATTTTACTAAAGGTGTTTTATCATAGAGTTCTGCACTGAGCTCTCAGGTTTCCTATAAAGCTGCAAGGAAATCTGCCCCTCCAGCAAGTCTGTTACCTTGAACACATCCCATGTCACAGTGCATTTGGGAAGAGTGACAACTGCTAACTCTCCTTGTACACTTGTGTGTGCATTTACCCTAGAGGTCTCCCTGTAAGCAGGAAGCAAAGGCTGTCATTGCTCCAGATGCATGATAATACGAGATCAATGTCTGAAGCAGCCTGTCTGACAGTGAATCTCTGCTTTGAGGAAGATGAGGAAGAAGGTTAGATATTACACGGACTTCTTCATTATTCACATCTGTCACTTTTATCTCAAGCTGTGAGTAACTGTCTTATTTTGTAGGTTTTCTTCACAGCTGCAAAGCTCAAGTCTTTTGCTTCTGCCTTGCTACACATTCCACTGCAGCCACAGATAAGGTGCAAGATGGGCACCTTATCAGATGTTCCCCCAGACAACAGAGGAGATGCAGCCAGCACAGCTGCTGCTTCCACATGGCATTTCTTATCCCCCTGACATTTCAAAACCACAGGAACAGCTTCAGCTGTCAGTGAAGTGCTTTCTGAGAAGGCATACTGTTTTGGAAAGAGTAAAGCCATACTGCCACACTATGTAGTACAGGAGATGAACCAAAGATACGCATACCCTACAATTCACACCAAGATTTACTTACATACTAAATAGAGATACAGAGAGTTTTTTAGATGGCTTTCTTAAAGTGACTGCCAGCTCGAGGCAAGGCAAAAATAAGAGATACATAAAATGAATACATAATAAGCAGTTAAGTTAAAAAAAGAAAAAAGAAGAGGGCTCAGATAAGGTCAATTTGCAATAGTTTAATAGGTTTGGGATGAAAGATGGGATTTGTGACTGTGATCAATCTGTAATACTTAGAGTTAAGGTCTACATGAAAATCTTTCAAAATGGAAAGACTCACTGGTATGCCCTTACCTTTGTCAGCTGCTCACTTCTTAACTGTATACTGATGATCTTAAAGACAACTGCCATAGTCTATTTCAGGCTATGAGTAAATACATGGAGAATACTCAGTTCTGCAGTGCTGGCTGTCTTGTTTTCTTTTTGGCAAAAAATGCCGGTGGCTGAATGGTGCCTTTAGAAAGACCTGACATTTCCCAAGCGAGCCTGGAAAGGAACACGTTCTATCTTCTTTTCCCTACAAAGTTCCTGCTTAGCCCAGATTTTTGATTCAACAGAAGGGGAATGCAAGCTCATCAAATATGCCTGTAGTGTATGGCTACAGCTCTCCTGAGCTCTAAAACATTACATCTTTTTCTGCAAAAGGTACATTTGGCATGCAGGTTTGCCCAGGGAATATCAGCTTCTATGTTTTCCTTCATAATTCTATTCCATTTACTCAGAGCTGCAGCCAAACAGAGAATGCCATGACCATTGCTACAAACATCTCAAATGATCTCTAAGAAGTCAGAAAGAAGATCTGAACTTTGAGACTAACGATGACTGATGATGGTTACTGCCTGAGTTTGTAGCCCCATCATCTGGAAACAGTGATGAAGTGAGAACATACATGCACACACAGCTCCAGAAATTAGATTTCCTGCACCATAAATTGACCACTTTCAATGGTCATTTCTTTCTAATAACTTGCAACTTTCCATCCTGCAACAAAACATCATCCTTCAACCCAGTAGAGATCTGTATTGTTTCCTTTATGTTTTGAAAGTTACAGTTTTTATGAGATAAGAAGAGGCCAAGGGGAGAAGTTGGACATACTGCTCATTTTCTGCTGAGCCATACCTGTAACATACTCTGTGGGATCCTCTTACTTGCCACAGCATGTCATTTTTAACTGCCATATCATAAAATAGTTTTTAATGCATTGAACATTAAGGGATTTAAGTCTCTTTAATGCTCCTGGATGGTAACCTCTCAAGGTTCATACTGAGGCCAGCTCCATATAATAAATAGAATGTGGGCAAAAAAGCAATAACATAAATTAATGACAAGTACTGTAGAGAACATTTGAAACACTTGAAATCAGATCTCTAGGAGTTTTGCATTTCCAATAATAAGCCAAAGCAGTAAGTGAGGGAGGAAGGAAGGAGGGAAGGAATATTTCTGTTCTTTCTGGGGTAAAGTCACTTATTACTCTCCAAGCAAAAGGTTTTATACAATTTAATACAGGTCAATACTGTCAAGATGTCTGAAATCAAACCTATACAAGGAAGAACCCACAACAGCAATCAGATGTGCATAGGCTGGGGTAAAGCAATATGAAAACCATGGCATCACTGTACTCAATAGAAGGTTAATCTTGAAGATATGAAAGTGCTGTCAGCAGAGGCATATGGAATGTTTCAAAAACAGTAATGTATACAATGCAATATGAGCCAGTCTGGGGAACTTAACAGCTGTCTTATCCTGTCCAACTATGCAATTTACAGAAATCTGTGATTATTTAAGAAGTGTGGACAGCAATACCTATCTATACTAGCAGGAGCAAATGGGATCATTTTAGCTAACTTGAAGATTTTCCTATCAAATTATCTCCAAAGAATGAACAGAAATCAAATTTACGTAATTGAGTTCAGCATATAGGTATTTGAAACCAATTAAGGTTATTTAGATCCTTTGTGTCATTAATGAGCAGCTTCAGATAAGGAAAAGCTCTCTCAACACACCATTAACAAGCCCAGCAACACTTGTGAAATGAACTGCAGCTTGGACACACATCAGTGCATCAGGTCATACAGGAGGAAATGCCTTTTCAGAGCACATTTTGGCTGTTCTCACAAAACCAGTCAGAAAGCTCCCCATCTGTCTTTTCCAAAGGTATTTTTAGTATCCGAGACAAAGACTTGTTACAAAAGCCTATCAGAATCCTAACAGTTGATAATTGTGGGGTTATTTTATTTTATTAAGGTTATTCTTTTTTGCTAGTTTCAGTGTCTGAACTAAATGATCTTCATTAGTTTGCAAATATTAGGTCTTGTACCTAAGTGCATGTATTTGTAAGTATCCCAGTAGATATCTATGATACATGAGCACTGACAAGTTTCCATGAATGATAGTGCTTGGAATACCACATTCATTCTTGCTCACATAAAGGATTTTTTCTAATTCTATTTGAATTATTCTAAATTATTCTAAATAATACACAATCTTTTCTGCTTGTTATATGGGTAAAAAAGCACGTCACTTGTAACCACTATGCTATTTTGCAATAACATCTACGTCATCTCTGAAGCTTTGAAAACTTCAGATTCAAAAAGAAGCTTCATCTTATCTCACATTACTTACATGCCAACCTTAACTGTTAAGTTGCTCTGAGTATCCCATAGCCAAAGAAAATGCAAATTTTGCATATTTTTCCTTTTCATACATTCTTCCTCAATTCTAAAGGCATTTTCCATACAATAACAGAGACTTCTGTGTTCAAGCAAGTCCATCTGTTAGAAGTTACATAATTTAACAGATTCATCTTCTCAGGCTAAGTTTATACTCAGCAGCTTTCCAGGAGGAGTGCCAAGTGATCATGACGGCCAAGTTCAAGGCTGGGCAAGCTGTGGTCAAGGTCTCTATCTACTGCAGTTTAACAGTCACATCAAGGCTGAATCAGTCCTTCATCCAGTGAATCAATACATTAAAGCCAGACTCCAACTACAGCAAATCTCAAACGCACAAATGCAGACTTCAGCTCTGACCTGTACAACATCTGAATGAATGCCACAGGGTAAGCGGGTTAGATACAAGTCCTACAAAACTCAAAAAAAATGAAAGACAACAGTCACAAATCACAGCAAATGAAGGGGATTTTAAAGGCTTAGCCTTCTTGCTGTTTGTTGTAGCATGTTTACTTAGCACTCTGAGCATGTCTTCAGTTGACAGATGAAAAACATTGTTTTTACTCATAATGAATAGGCATACAAGAATTCTGAGAACCTTGATCTTGCCACAGTAAACTCAAGAGACTGGAAACTCTTAAAAAGCACGGTTGGGAAAGTTTTAACAATTCCATAAGCAGGAAGACAGTTCTTGACTCCCTGATCAGACTGAAGCAGGGTGGCAATAAATCTCATCAGCTCAGGATGAAGAGGAGGTAGTACTGTCTGGACACCAAAGGAAAAAGAGGACTACATGGAAAAGTTTGCACTTCAATAAATGCCTGGGAAAAAAAAAAAAAAAAAAAAGAGGAAACGACGAAATCTGAGAATAAGGCACAGAGAGGAGTGAATACAGCTGAGATTCATCCAAGCAACAAACTTAGGAATGAATCGGTGACGCTGGGGAGATGAAGTCAGCTATGCCACCAAACATTAAGATAGAGATGGTAAACAATACAGAAAACAGAATCAAATGAAACTAGACCTTTGACTTCTAAAACGTCCCCACATAATCACTGCTAAGCTTTCTTTGAGCAAACCTAAAACTATGCCTGCTTTCTTGTTAACCTAGGAAGAAATCAAAGCTCATAGTCCAGAATAAAGTTTCAAGCCAAACTGGATTACCAAGGTAAAATCAAGAATCTGTAAACAAGGGTAGGAACATCAGATGAAAAGCCAGAAATGTAGTTAAAAGGCAGGCAGTGCCCAGGGTTTGAGATAAAGGGCACAGACTTCACCTACAGACCAGTTAATTGACACTGCGCATGCTACTGCAACTGAAGAGCATGGGAAGCCTCCTTAGCCCTCTGATTGCTATTAAATCTTGGTAGAGGAGATGCTAATAGAAAAGAAATTAGCTTCAAGCCAATTACAAATGAAAATCCTTTCATTCAGCTGCATTTACCACACTGTACACTGATATTCTCTTCCAAATAATAATAATTTTTAAAAAAGTATGATTTCAAGCTTTATTTTCTTTTCTACTAAAAGCTTCTAATAGGAGAAGGGAAATTCTGATCTTTCTGTTGACATTAAACTTGTCTGCAAGGCCCATAATATGACTTAATTAGGGCACAGATTTCCATTGCTCTGGCCCCACACCATCAGGTTGAGTCGTGTGTTAAATGCAGCATATTTCAGACCAAAAGCCAGATGCCTTGACCATGCAACCCCTACCGTGAGTCTTCTACTGAACTCCATGAATTCATGTATGGCTGTAATGCACCCTGAGCTTTCTGAGTTCATAGGATGACATTGCTTAGGCATCTCATACTGCTGCTGAGACCTTCAGCTCCAATTCTATCTATCTGATCCATACTGAATCTTCTTCATTAATCTGTCAGTCCATCACCAAGAAAAAGCCCAGTCCCTCTGCACATGGATGCAATAAGGGAACCCCAGGTTATGAAGGCAATATTTACCAGATGATTTTCTATCCAGATGATTTTTCTCACTTTTACATAGGACCAGCCTGACTTCCTTGCTAGCATCACAGACGTCACGCTGCCAAGGTCTGTCACCTCTTCTGGAAAACACAAGTGCAGCAATGCTTCTTCCTTGACAGGGGGATAGGTAACAGAAGGAGGCCCTGGCCTTGCCCCATCATCAGTCACATAAGACCTCTACAGAGGAGTTGGGGCAGCTTTCTTGTTGGCTCTGTGGTGGTTGGAAACAGATCTAAACAGCTCTGTCTTCAGTTAGAATTGTCACAAGCTCTCAGGACGATTTCCTTCAAACTGCTCTCCCAAAAAAAAGCACTTCCACACAGTAAGCCTCAGTAACAGAAGAGGTCTGTCTTTCCAACAGAATTTCTGTTTCTTAGCTAAATGCCATAGCAGTACTCTTCAGAGCAGGAAATCTGCCACAGTGATTGTCTCCACGCCACAAATACGATCAGGTAGAATAATGCCCTCTGATCTTTAACTTGACACAAAACTATTTACTTGTTGAAGTAGATAGGTAGGAAAGGAGCATTTCAAAAGACCCAGAGCCAGTCATTCACAACCTTTAAATGTGCGTCTGCATAATCTGGAGTGTGTGAGCCACAAAAGTGTCTTAAATGGAACCTGCCTTCCAGGAAGAGATGGCAGTTTGACTCAATAAGTCACGCTGCAACTCTCAGCAAAACAGAGCATACACAGCTCAGTGCTCAACTCCTTTCCTGACATTAAAGGCTACAAGTGAACATAACCGAACAGCTAGAACTGCTGTGGATCTGTGCTCTAGGCATCATTCTCACCTGTTGATTCAGTACTGCAATCAAGTTTAAGTTTCCTTCACAAAAACTCCAGCTCCCATTTAGTACCAGTGATTATGCCACTTGGGTTATCCTGACTTTGTCTAGAAGTACAGCAAAAAGCTGGCATGTTGGGAAATTATCCAAATGGGAGTACCCCTTCAAATAAGGGGTCTGCATAGTGTTGTGCAGGGATCAGATGCTTCTTCGGTGCTGCATAACTTGGGGTTCTTAGCATCTAAAGGGACATCAGTTATCTATTATTCTGTCCTTTTAGCATTCAATCTAATAAACAGCAGGTCAAATGGTACCTTACAGACTCTGAGTGCCTTTCATACCAGGATCCTAATGGACCAGTTCTCCCCCAGCACCAAATACACCAAGAGTACAGAACAGAGCAGTTAAATTGTTATCTTCCTCAAAATACGTAAGTACCTACATCCCAGGCCTACAAGAACTACACTCTATCTATGAGAACAGTACTGCATGGAAGGATTTGTGTGCCTCCTTAAAATAGAATTTCTGTTCTCTAGAATCAGCCATCCAAAAATTAGACATATCATCTTAAATCAATATTTAGATTCCCTACATATTCAGCAAAGAGAAAGGAGTGATTAAGGATAGCAATCCATACCTTTTCAAGACAGCCATCTGGGATGGGAAAGATTAAGCTTCCTCTGTAGATGCACTTAGAACGTCCATAGCAGCCAAATCTGATCTTCAGCCAGCTTAACTTCACACCTAACGGTTACAGGTTTGATGTCAAGTGAGATGATTTGTACCCCAGTTGGTACTGACAAGGAAGTCAGAACAGGCTGGAATCAAAGTATTTGAAGTGCACTAAGGACAAGATAAGTAGAGCCATCTATATTGCTACATAAAAACATGGGAATTTTAAGAAATACATACATCATCTGGTACTGACGATCCATTATTTTGCTACGCCTTCAGTGCTCCACACAGTTCTGCTGGATTTTCTTCATCTTGTAATGAGCGACCCATCTGTGGACTCAAGACCAGAGAAATGTATTGGTAAGGACTGGGAACCAAAAAAATCCATTTTTGACTAGCAACTATTTCTATAATATTTAAATTTTATTTAAATTTTTAAATAAAATATTAATATATATATATTATATATTATAATTAAATATTTAATAAATAAAGAATTTAAAACATCCCTTTCTTGCTATAACAGAGTGACTGAGTTACTGGCCCACCATTAACCTGAGCATCTCCAAATATACTGCTATGCACACACAAGCATAAACAGAGATTATGTCAACCTCTTATTTAAACAAACTTGAATATAGGAACTCAAGAAAAATAATTTATGATTAATGTGGAATTGTAAGTATTTACAGACTCCTTCTCTAGCTTACTTTTAGAACAGAAATTCTTGCTGATGTTTTCATGATGTCCATTCTTACTTCTTCACTTCCACTTTGCCTTCTTGCTTTCAAGAAAACAAATGATAAAATATACTATTAAGCGATTAGTTCTCTGCTTAGATGCCTCTGCTTGCAAGTTGTTCTACTGCAGGATTTCTCTTTACTCCACAATACTACAGTTTGCCAGGTTTTCGTGTTTGCCCTAGATAATTCCCAACTGCAGTGAACACATGCTAGAAAACCTTAGTTATACTGTATAATCAATGAATACACAGACATTATAATTACGAAACACAAGAGAGTTTGGCTAAGCAGATTATTACATACACCAAAGAAAGAACAGATAGAGTGCTTACGCTTACCTGGGCTTGCTGTAAAACTCCAAAGAAGGGATCTCCAGAAAAAGATCCTTCCCCACTGGTAGTCAGCTCTTAAATGGGACCAGGAGAGGTGCAGCCAGGCTCCACTCCTTCCAGCAGCACAGCTGAATTGCCTTCACCTGTGCTCCCAGGGCTGACTCATTGCTCGCCTCAGGTGATCAATCAGAGGTTCAGGCCATTCTTCCCATACATATATACACCATAAAAATCAAACTACAGCTTCAGAAATACATGTAAGCACACTGCTTACACATCCTTGCTTCTCGGCCAGGATGCTGGGTTTTACCCAACCTGAGCTATTGCTCCCCTCTACTCTGTCCTTGTGAGGCCCCATCTGGAGTACTGCATCCCAGTACAGTAAGGATGTGGAGCTGCTGAAGCAGGTCCAGAGGTGGCCTTGGAGATGATGAGAGGACTGGAGAACATTTCCTGTGAAGAAAGGCTGAGGGAGCTGGGCTTGTGTAGTTTGGAGAAGAGAAGGCTCTGGGCAGGCCTTATTGCAGCCTCCCAGTACTTGAAGGGAGCTTACAAGTTTTTACACAGTCTGCTAGTAATAGGACAGGGGGAAATGATTTTAAATTAAAAAGGGGGCAATTTAAGTTAGATGTTAGGAGGAAATGCTGTACCCAGAGGTTGGTGAGGCGCTGGCACAGCTGCCCAGAGAAGCTGTGGTGCCCCATCCCTGGAGGCGCTCGAGGCCAGGCTGGATGGGGCCCTGGGCAGCTGAGCTGGTGGGGGGCAGCCCTGCACATGGCAGGGGTTGGGGCTGGGGGGGCCTGTAAGGTCCTTTCCAATCTAAGCCATTATATGATTCTATGATCTTCCAAAGGTATGTGAAGGTTGACGTGTTTTTGCACCTTTTTAATCATTATAAATTAAACCATTTCACAATGTTAGATTAAGGATGATACTTACTACAATGGTTGTGCAAGAAGTGCAGATATGAGATCAGCCAGGGGCTTTTATCCCTCACCAACTCTTGATTAAGGCGAATGCCAGGAAGTCCATGGAAAGCAGTGACTTCATAAGGTGACAGCCAAAAGCTAGACCCTCAAATAGGAAGGATCTGCATAATTCCTTCAAAAGACACAACAGTCTAGCTGAAGTTTTGGCTCTGAAAGCATTGCCCCAGCAATCTTTGTATTGAGATCTGCAGCAGTGAATTATGGCTATATATTTTTATATATAGTTAAATTATTAAATTATTAAATTATAATTAATCAAATTAATTAAAGGTGATATAATTTAGTGTGTTATCATGTACAAATAAAAAATCCCAGTTGTTATATTCTTTGAGATAAAGATTTTTCACATGCTTTGAACCATTAAAACAAGGACATCCAGAGGTTCTAAGGACAATAATAGCATACACTACTGAGGGATATTTAAGAAAGTGTATAGGTTATTAAACCTTGTTCAAAGCATGCAATTAAACTTAGTGCTATTTTCTTTTCTACTCAGAACTTAATATTCAGATGAAAAACTAACTACCAAATGGGATTATTACATTTCTAGTATTTCTAATGAACAAGCAACTTTCTTTCCAACAACCAACACAGAAGTCTGTTTTTATATATTATCATTCTGAGTTACATTATCCAGTTAAAAATACCCCAGATGTAAGGGAATCTATTCCTTTGAACACAGAAAATAGGCAGTTATAACAATTCAAACAACAAAATGTTCCCTCATGTTACAGAAGAAGACTTGAGAAACCAGCAGACCATCTGGCAAAAAAAAAAAAAAAAAAAAAGTGTACTTTACTAACTGTGAACTTGTGGAGGCTTTTTTTCTTAGCATAAAACCAGCCAGCATTCCTTTACCCATTAACTATTTTGAACATGCACTGGAAATCAAGGGCTGGCAATGAAGATAAACATGTCATTTTTCTACAAGGGAGACATTACAAAGAAGTTGTTCTTATGTGGTAAATAATAGAAACTCACAGAAGAGTAGGATGAAATAGGGCAGTTCTTCCAGTACTTTGCTGCATGGCTGAATACGGACATCAATCTGCCAATCTTCTTTCTAACTTCTGAAGAAAACACAATGGCTCAGCTGTGAAAAGTTTCCTGGACTATCAAGTAATTGGAAGGAAAAAAAACCAACAAGAACGAAGACTGATAATGCTCTGTTTTACCTAACATAGTAATTATAACCTCATATGCTGTTTTATTCCCTCACAATTACTTGGCCCTGTGCAAATGGTTTCAATATATTGATATTACAGTGAAAAACAAGTAGATAAAACAAGGTTTTACCAACACATCTCCTTTAGAAGCCCTATTTATTAGTGTGCCATTTTCAAATTTAGTGATAACATATTTTAAGCTAGGAAGAGAGTCATCATCATGCTAATATCTATTAATCATTGTAATTATGAAAAAACAATTAGATACATGTTGCATCACCTGACTGAATATCCCTCTGATGCATCTCTAGTTTACATCTACTGACTTTCTGATTAGCAAAAATAAACCAAATCAAGTAAGACCTCTCATCTGTGGCTTGGTTTCCAAATTATATTCAACACCTAGCACGTATATCTTCTGTTACTGCTGGTCTGTATTTGTGCTGTCTATTTTCATGTCACATCACCAAAACCTTTTTTCCTTGAGCTTGTTTTTTTAAGTGTTAAAGATGATGCCTCAGTTAGATGGAGAGCCAGCTCCAGGCACAAGAGATGTACCAGCAGAACCAGAGATACTAGGGTAGCAAAGTACAGGATCCAGACCTCTTTTATGCCAAACAACAGAAACTTTTGTAGAGCACTGAATTCAGGCCATGCAGCACGCACACAAATGCTGAACAACCGAGTCAAATACTTAGTTTTTAATGACAGTAAATCTTCATGTAGGTGTTCTTCAAGGTACTGTGACACTCATTTCAAAACTGACTTGTTTCTACCTAATTCAACTCTGTGGCTATTTGTCATTCTGGTTGTCACACTGCTGCAGCACTCTAGTCACAGGCCATAACCTCAGTGACTAAGGACTGAACAAACAGGACACAAAGCTGCCAGGTGGCCAAGAGAAAATGAGTTTTCCTCTAGTCACAGCTAAATAGAGTGGATTGCTGAATGTTTGGAAGAGAGCACCAAAGAGAGAAAACCAAGTTTTAATCTGCTTCTCTGTCTCAGAATTTGGAACTGACTTTGTTTCCCGACAAAGTTATCCACAGACAGTGTGGATAGAGACAAAAAATTTATCCAAAACCCATAGGAAGTTAAAGGTGTTGTCTTGCTCCTACCCCACCCCCCCCAAAACAAAACTAAAAAAAAAAAAAAAAATGGAGAATAATGAGAGAAGCTCAGAGAGGATACAGTCCCTGAGGAAGGGCAAGAATTCAGTAAGAAAAGCCTGGTTAAATGTGAGGCAGGTGTCTGATATTTTGAAAAAGATAAGCATACTGATGTGGATCTGAGATTCAGCTGCAGTCAAAGGCTTTAGTGAGAGAAATTCTAGAGAGATGTCAAGGATGGATTGTTGCATGATGAAATCAGAGGAGAGTTCAGAATACCAATAAGTTTAGGAATGGAATGCCTGGAAAGAAGTTAGAGGAGTGGGGGGAAGAAAGGGTCACGGGTGGGTTTCCTTTGTGTAGGAAACAAAGAAACTGAGTGCAAGAAAGGCATCCAAAGACACTAGAAGATTACATGGAAACAAAATAGAGAAAAGCAAATGAGATGTTTGTATTAGTGACAGGAGGAAAGGAAGAGTAAGTGGCAAGAGACAGAAATCAAAGCCAAGAGAGTGTGTATAGTGTCTTTTATCATAGAATCCTTAGGGTTGGAACAGACCTTTAGAAGTCATCTAGTCCAACTCCTCTGCAATGAACAGGGACATTTACATCTACATCAGGTTCCCCAGGGTCTGATCCAGCACACTGCCTTGAAAGTCTCTAGGGACACAGCATCCACCACATCTCTGGGCATCTGTTCCACTGCCTTACCACCTTCACTGTAAAAAACTTTTTCCTAATATCTAACCTAAATCCATCCTTTTTAAGCTTGAAACCATTTCCCCTGGTCCTATCACAACAGAGCCTGATAAAGAGTCTATCACCTTTGTTCCTGTAGCTCCCACTGAGATACTGAAATGCCACAATCACCTCAGAGCCTTCTCTTCTCCAGGCTGAGCAGCCCCAGCTCTTTCAGCCTGTCCTCATAGGAGAGGTGCTTCACCCCTTGGATAATTTTTATGGCCCTCCACTCAATACAATCCAAGGGGTCTACGTCTCTCCTGTACTGAGGACTCCACATCTGGACACAGGACTCCAGGTAAGGTCTCACCAGCACAAAGTAGAGAGGTGCAAGACCTCGCACTTGAATTTGCTGAGGCTCTCCCAGGCCGAGTGCTCAAGCCCGTCCAGGTCCATTTGGTGGCACCCCATCCCTCCGGTGTGCTGACCACAGCCCACAGCTCGGTGTCATCTACAGACCTGCTGAGGGAACACTCAGCCCCACTGCCAATCTCACGGACACAAAAGAACATCAGTCCCAGCAGCGTGCGACACCACTTGCCTCCGATCTCCAGCGAGACGTCGAGCCACTGAGCACCAGCCTCTGGGCACCGTCCTGCAGCCACTTCTTCGTCCAGGCTTCTCCTCACAGAAACCACCAAAGCCCTGCGCAGAGAGGGATGTGGGAGCAGGAGAAGCAACGCGGGAGCAGGAGAACACTCACACTGCAGAGGTGGATCTCTAGCACCTCATTTTCCCAGCAGAACCACCCACAGAAGACACAGCCTGGACTAACTGAGACAGCAGCCAGGTTCACATGAAGCGCCGCCATTTCACACAGCGGCCGCCGAGCACAGCAACGACGGAACAGCAGCCCTGCCTGCGTGTGGCAGCTGAGGCGCTTTCGCCGACACAACCCGCAGCTTCCATCTCCACAAGCCGCCCGGTCTGCCGGCGCCCAGCAGCACCCGGGGCTCCGCAGCTGCGGCGTCAGCCTTCCGCCGGGCGCGGCCGCGGCCACTCGGCGCCTCCGGAGCTGCGGCCGCCGGGCCGTCAACGGGAGCCGCGCACTCACCGCTCGCCCGGCGGCGCCGACGGCCGCCCTCGCCGCGCGGTCCCGCGTCCGAGCGGCTCGCGGCTTCTCCTCGTTAAAGCGGCCCGGGCGATCCTCGCGCCCCGCCGCCTCCGCTCCGCCCCCGAGGCTTTTTCCAGGCGAGCCCCGGCGACGTCCCCGCCGCGTCGGCCGCTCTCGCGAGAGCCGCCCGGCCGAGAGCCGCGCGGCCGCTCCGTCGCCTCGGGGAGCCGTGAGTGAGGGAAGCGGCCGGAACCGCGCCGCGCCTCGCGGGCCGTCGCTGCGCTTCTGGCGGGAACGGCTCCGAAGCGGCGAACCTCGGCGGTCGAGGCGTCCGCACTTCGCGGTGATGCCGGAGGACGTGCCGCAGTGTGGGAAGTCTCCACATAACGCTCTGGGACGGCGTCTCGGATAAAGCAGACGTTCTTCGCAGTTGCGGTGGCGGCCTCCTGCAAGCAGGAGAGCCCGAGAAAGCAGGGTTCCATCTTTCATCCCCTCTGCCCGACGCTGCTCTCTTTCTGCCCCGGTTCCTCACAAATACAGGCAAACACAGGAAAAATGTATTTCTGCAGAGTTTAATGTCGCTACAGAAGAAGGCAGTACGTGACAAGTGGTTCATTTGTTCACATCTCACTCTTTCACTAACACTGCAAAATCCAGTGCTTTGTTTTCCAGCTGCCGACTGCTCAACCCTGCCAAATACAGAAATGATACACCGATCTGTAACATGAAACTTGGCTGGCAGTTATCCTGGTCAGCTTTTATCATTTCCACGTAGACTTCATGGGTTTCCTCATTGCTGCAGGTTAATCGTAGGCCTTGTCAGCAATCTGTGTCAGTGGCCGTACGTTCAGGTGTTGTGATGACAGATAATGATGAATGCCCGTGATATCAGAGGTGACTGTTGGTGGTACGGCAGCAGAGGCTGAACCTTCCTACAAATACTCCATTACGTTTTGTTGTCGTGCCAGCAGATGGCAGCAGAGCTGCAGTTTCCATCGAAATCAACAGCAGGCATTACTTTTGGAGCGACCTACATCGGAGTGTCCAAGTATCCGTATGCACTTGTGTACAGCAGTGAAAAAGTCATGGAAAAAGCCCCCTGCAAGGAATGCAGGGAGCATTGCCTTTGCCAACGCCTGAACAAAAGACTGCAGTGTTTTTCTCAGTAATGTCCCAGACGTTTCCAATGGGAGAGAAGGAATCTGTGGGACTGACGGTGGGAAATTCAGCCTCTTTTTTCATCCCCAACAGAGCTGAAATCTGGGCGACCAAAATTACCATGAGGTATCTTGGCAATATAGAAGCCAGTATCCTACACCAGGGTAACCCGTGAGTTCTGCCAAAACCCCAAAGCATTGACTGCAAAATGCTACAGTGGAAGAGTGGAAAAGTGGAGAAAATCTTGTTCCTGTGTCCTGGGAAACTCTAGCAGCTTTGTGCCATGGTGAGAGGCCCTTTCTCTAGTAAGATAAGGGCACACCAATTTTGCTGGAGAAGTAAGATCTGCACGGCCAGCACGTAGGTGGGAGCCAGGAAAGGACATGGTGGGAGGAGAGAGGTGTTAAGCAACATCCAAGGCATGAAAATGCATCAGAAAGCCCTGAAAAGCATCACAAAGCCACAGCCAGGAAGCTTGGGAGTATCATGAGCAGCATCCAGGATGCGAGAGATTATTTGCTACCACGCCAAATGGTAGCAGAGCTCCCCCTGCAGACATCCCAAAGCCAGACAAAATGGGAAAAACCCCAGAGCTGTGCTGCACGCACCCCACAGCCACAGCATTGCAAGCTGGGGTGCCTTGCTGTGTGCTGCATTCATCCCAGTCCGTGTGAATGAAGACTCTGGAAGCAGTCAAGACGTTGATTGAGCACAAGTGTGCTTTTATTATTATATAAAAGACAGGAGGGTGTGAGAGGTCGATGGTGACGATGGGACTCATCCTGTCTTGTCATGGAGAGAGTGGCTCAGAGCTCTCAGTGCTGCTGTCCGGTGCCTGGGACTGGAGGCCTGATTGAAAGTCCCCCTGCAAGAGGCTCTGCTCTTCCTCACTGATCCTGGCCTGTTCCTGCACAGAGGTGCAACTTTCGGGGCATTCTGACTGTGCTTGGGCTGGGCTGCACAGCAAAGGCACGGGGTTAAAATCCAGGTTGGTCACGGTGGTGTCTGGCAGGCTCAGGTCAGCATTTTCAGCAGAGCCAGGTGTAATGAGAGCATGAACTTGAATGAGCTCCTTCTCTCCATCACTGTTGTTACTGTTGTTAGATGGAAGGCTGCTGTTGGAGTTGCAGCAATTTGTGCTCCCTATAAGCTCTCCAATGATGGAAGCACAGAGAGCATCCTTGCTACTTGCCCTGGATCTTGTGGGTTGGCCAGGGCTCGATTCACCTAGAAAGGATACACAGGGGTTAGTGTCAAACTTTCACAAACTGAATTACGACAGTGGTTCTTGATCAGGGGTGAACTGAAGATGTTAGGCAGGGGCTGGAATGCCAGAAGGAGATACAAGTGCAGAGCAAGCTTGAATTCTATGTTCCTGAAAAGCAGGGATTTGGAAGCTGCATTTGCACCCTTACCTGCCAGGACTACCACTGCTGTTTCTGAGGGCTGCCTGGCATTGCGCTGCAGTTGGCGTTTGCTGCCAGAGGATGGCTTTCTGAGGCTGAAGCAGCAACACCAACTGCTAGCTGGTGATTCCTCAGTCTTGCTGGGTGGATTTTGCCTGGAGAGAGAAAACAGCCAATGCTGTGAGTCGTGCGTGGTGCAGGGTGAGGGAAGAGCAGCACTGAGCTCTTGGCAGCAGTTGCTTGTTCCTAGCACTGCCTGGTTTCTGCAGAAAAACAGAAAACCCACCCAAACAATGATGCTGGGTGCTGGAAAAGAAAGTCCTCTTTACCTTTCAGATGGAAAGTCAATGACTGTGTGGAATTTGCCCTGCCCAGCTGCAGGGCTTTCTTCCACTTCAATGTCGGGGCTGCTCTCTGTCACAACAGGAGAGCTGCTGTGGCCTCGCCTCTGTGCCTGTGCCTCCTCCAGGCTGAGCAGCTTTGTGGCAGCAGAAGAGACCCCCACAGACTTGGGCCCTGGGAGAGAATTGTGCCCTGTCAAAGAAAACCACAGGTAAGAGCGAGGATCAGGAAGCAGCAGCACAGCCACCACAGTTCTGGGGGAGGTGCTGTATTTTTCTCAGGCTTGCTTATCCGTGCCACTGGAAGAAGAGGAGCTCAAAATAACCACGTGGGCAGAGGTGTGTTTATGGCAAAGGACACGGTCATCATTAAGAGATCTCACCCCTAGATAAAAGGGGCAGGGAACTGAGAAAGCTTCGCTGCCATGCTTGCATGAAGCTTTTCCTGCATGCAAACCATAATAATGACGGTTTCCTCCTTGTGAAATTTGGGCTTGGACATTCTCAGCATCCAGCAACAGGATGCCATACCCTAATGGAAGCCCAGAGGTCTGCTGTCCCCTTGATGGTAAAAGAGTATCTCAAAGGTCCTGGAGAAGGCCTGCATTTGGTCAAGGTGTCAGGTCAAGATAAAGCTAATGGAGGAAGACACTCACCTGCTGCATCTGCGATGTGTGCTCTGGATTTGGAGCAGAAGAGGACGTCGGTGTGGTTGATCATGAATTCCACCACATCTGACTGTGTCTGCAGCTCCATGCAGGCAGCTCTTCCGCTGGCGCAGGCAGACTCGTTCTGCTGTGATCTGTAGAAAAGGCAGATTTTAGAAGTCATTTCTCCAAGACCGTTTCCCCGAGTCTGAATTGTTGCAGCCAAAAGCTGTCAGCTGAGGCTCTGGAGACTTCCACAGTGGGCAATCAGTGATGGCACTGCAGAAATTCTCCTGGATGATCAAGGACACGTCAGTCCCATCTCAACAAGACTGCAGAAATTGTCACCTAGACATTGTGCCCGTGGGGTTGGAGAACAGCCCAGGCTCCTGCGCTTCTGTCAGCCACAGATTTTACAGGAGAAGAGCACATTTGATGGAGAAAAAGAGAGGACTGTTTTTCTTAACTGGAGAACAGAGGAAGTGTTGAAACAGAAGCAGAAGTTTACCTTAAGAGGTTTGGAGCCCACACAATGGCTAGGTTCTTGGAATGCATGTTTGTTATCGTGGAGCTCCCAGCCAGACACGCCAAGTGTCTCATCAGATACTCCAGAGTCCTGGAAAACAAGAGAGGCAAACGTTCAGCACCAACAAGCATGCTGTGCTGTAATTCAGAAAGACAAAGGCTGGAACCGCATCGTTGCCCTCTGCAATGCAGCAGGGCTGAGCTCAGCAGGCTGAGGGCAGCACTGACCTGTAGTGAGGAACGGGCAGCTGCTGGATGACGTCCTGCATTCTGAGCAGCCGCTCCTCCTCTGTAGCGGCACCAACAGCATCCTGGAGTAGTGCAGAAAGGGAGCGAGACACCAATCAGGCTAGTACACCACTGCGAGTAAACCTCGTGGGGCTGACAGCAAAAGGGCCTCAGAGCTGGGGCACTGCTGCCGCCATCTGCCAAGAGGCCCAGGAAGAGGGAAATGAAAGACGTGGCCTTGTGCTTACCGAGAACTTGCCGTACAGCTGGTGGGTGAGCAGAGGGTTCGGGAGCTCCCTGAAGTACATCTTGCAGAGGGAGCTCACGCTGTGAATGTCACGGACGGTGAGCTCAGGAATCTGCTCCGACTCAAATTCCTGCCTGGAGAGAGGGACGCAAACCCGGTTGAGCGAGAGGAAGGCAAGCCCAAAGCCACACCAGATGCACTCAGGCTGTGTCAGTCGCAGCACTCTTACCGCAGCCTCTGGATGTTGGACGCGACGCCGGACAGGCGGTATATCCCCTGCACCACGCCGTGCTGCTCAATGAACTCAGCGCAGCTCTGGAGGACCTGGGGGACTGAAGAACACGTGCCAGCCGTCAGTGGAGCTCCTGATTCAGTCGTGCTGCAGGCTGTGCTTCACATCCCATCCACTAAGCCCAGCCAGGCTTGGCTGAAGCAAATACAGATGTGCTTGTCTCTTAGGAGCATCCGCCTCACTTTATCCTTCAGCCATCAACTCCCATTACACGTGTCTCCACGGCTATCAGCCTGCCCCCTGCTAGATATGAGCTCCCTTTCATCTTCTTTAGATGCCCAGCAGAGGAAGATCTCAGGAATGGGCAGCTCCTTACCATCACGACCGGAGTGGAGAAGATGCTCTCCCAGGTCACCGCCAAACACCCTTTCCTTCTCCACCTCCCGCTCGGTCGGTTTCTTTGGGCGGGCCTTCACCAAGGAACGAAGGAAGGTGAGGATCTTGCTGCGTTTCTTGGGCACTGCACAACAAAAGGAAGAAACCAGGTCATTTCAGGTTTGGCTCCGTTGGACGAGGCCGAGCACAGCACATTCTACAGAGCACGTCAGAACGGGAAGAACATTACCAACCAGTACATACAAAAAGGGATTTTCCCCATCTCTGGAGGAGCCCAAGGCCAGGTTGGATGGGGCCCTGGGCAGCCTGGTCTAGTCTCACATTAAATGTGGGGGCTGGGAGACCATCCTGAGGAGGGTTGGAGCATGATGATCCCTGAGGTCCCTTCCATCCCAAGCCATTCCATGAGTATTCTATAGTTTTGCCAAGTCCAATCATAAAATCAGGAGGATTGGGCCAAATCACTGCCCCATGGTATGCATGAAGATTCATCAACCCAGAGGACAATGTGGGATGGATAAAGGAGGTACTAAGCACACCCCAAAAAAGACTTCATTTTTCTTCCCGTCATCATCAAATGTAACATCCGTACCTGGCTTTGGCACAGAGTTGATGAGTGCCTCAGGAATGTTCTTATTAATCAGTTCCACACACTCCCCTGGGAAAAATCCAACCTGTAACAAGAAGAGAGGCCAACTATTGCATACAGCACATCTCAGATCTGAACTGTTAAACCAAAAGCCACGTAACATTTCCCTCGGAACGTGCTTGCCTGACGTTCCATAAGACTATCCAGCAGAAAATGGCCATAGTTCACAGCATAAAGGTAATAATTTTTCAACATTTGCAGCCGAAGGCAAGGTCCTCTGACACCGACAGAGGGAAACTGTTTACGTCCATTAGGCATCCTATGCAGGCAGAGCAGCTCTAAGCTGAGATTCCTGCCTTTACTGAAGTTGCACTCTCCAGTCTGAAGCTTGTGCCTACCTGGAAGCCGAGCTTGCCTCTCCACCAGGGGGTCAGCTCCTTTGGTGGCATGTCGATGACACACACGATGTCTCCCACCTGCAAGAGATTGCAGTGTCAATCCCAGCTTCAGCACGGCTGGGAGGAAAGCACAGCTCAAATGTCTGCATTCTTCTGCACTGCCAAACATCGCCGAGCTTGAGAGCACTTGCACCAGTGCAGCTCTGAGGGCATTTACCATTGTAAAATTGAACAACAAGGAACGCCTTGAACTGCTTACCTCAAAGGAGAGTTCATCCGCTGCCTGGGCAACGTATCTCTTAACGACATGGGCAGCAGCAATAGCTGGAATGTTCACAGCTGACTCCCCATGGTCCAGCAGGGGTTTCCCCTTGTTCTCAGTCTGAAACAGAGAGCACAGGCCACGGTGAGGAGCTGGGAACCAACGAGGAGGATTTCAAGGTGAGGAGCACATCTGCAGAGAAAGCTGCAGGAAATGCACTCGGTCCTTATCATGGGCACTTCAGAAGGAACTGCAAGTCTAATAACGGCTGTTTCTCTCCCTGGTGTGCAGCAGGCACACGCCAGGCAATGCTGCATCTCTCCCCACCCAGACTAATCAGCAATGGCACTGACGAAGGCAGGTGGCCTTGTCCATTTTGCCCCCTCCTTTCCTGCGCTCTTTGTGCAGGAAGGCTGACTGTTTCAGATGCTAGGAGACCGTGAAGAGGGAAACCAAAGCTATGGCTGCAGTTACAAGGTGCAAACAGTGCCATTGCAAGCACCAAGCAGCTCTCTTGAGCAGTCCAACCAACAGCGAGGCCAAACAGAGCAGAGAATGATTGTTGTTTCTGCAGCCATTTCAAGGGAAAAGTCAGTAGAGGACAAACACAACAGCCGAGATGGCTCTGGTACTTTTATAAACTTGCCACACTTGCACTGCTGTCTTGCCACAGAGGAGCTCTCTTGGAAAGCAGGAGAGCACATCTGCGGCTCACTCTGCTGGCTGCAGTCAGGGAACAAAGACCAATCAGAGCTTCATACTCTACCTCTGTCCATGCCAGGTCAGGCCCACAGCTGATCTCGCTGCACGCCACAGCCATCAGCGTAGGTGTGACAAGCTGGAACTGAAAAGAAACACACTTTTATTTTCTCTGTTCACATCTCTGCTGTGCTCCCTACAGCTGTCGGGCACACTCACACAGCCCAAGCACGCCTGCTGGTGTCCCTGGTGATGCTGTGCAGCTCTGCACAAGCTGGGGCTGGGACTCTTTGCCTAAGGGATTGGTTTCCTGTACACCAGCTGGTCACAGCACCACAGACAGCATCCTTCTGAGGGCTGAGCTGCAGAGCACGTGGAGAAAACCCACACGTGACCAGCGTCCCATCAAAGCTGGATGAGGCTGTGCTACTAAACACGGGGCGTCACGGGCTGCTAAAGCATGTGGGGGGACAAAGCATGGCAGGTACCTGGCAAGAGATCAGAACGAGGGAGAGAAATCTCTCGAATCCGCAGCCGTTCCTTGTCACTTTGCTCTGATCTTCCACGAGCAAAAGCTGCAGCAGGGAAGCAGGCAGAGGGTGGAGAGAGGAGAGAGAAAGAGCAGGTCAGTTTGCTTCCACGGTTTAGCAAAGAATACGAGGGAAAATCCAAAATCTGCCCTCCCTCAACTTAAAAACTTAAGTTTTCAACTTAAAACCATTTCCCCTTGTCCTGCAGTTATCTACCCTTTCAAAGAGTTGATTCCCCTCCTCTTTTTAGGCTCCCTTTAGGTACTGAAGGCTGCCATGAGGTCACCCCACAGCCTTCATTTCTCCAGGCTGAACAAGCCCAGCTCCCTCAGCCTGTCTTTGCAGGGGAGGTGCTCCTGTCCCCTGATCATCTCTGTGGCTCGCCTCTGGACCCTCTCCAACAGCTCCCTGTCTTTCTGGACACTGTAGTGCAGCTGGGGCCTCACAAGAGCAGAGCAGGGGGGGACAATCACCTCCCTGTCCCTCATGGCCACCCCTCTGCTGATGGAGATAATGTGATCCTATGAGCTCCGCCAGCCAGCAGTTCTCAGCACTCACTGTCCCCCCGTCTCTCCCACACTGTCTCAGCTTACCTACAAGGTGCTGCACAGGACGGTGTGAAGACAAAGGGACGCAGTCGGTGCACAAGTGCAACAAGCGAGCTGCTCAGTCAGAGCTCCAGCGCTCCAATGAAGGGACGCAGCACGCACTGCTCCTCCCCTCATTCTAGCCCTTATGACATCACTGAGGGCCACCAGGCTGCTCCACCACGACGGACAGGGTGGGGAGGCAAGACCAGTCACAAGGGCAGAAGATTCCAACAGCCCAGCCCAACGTTCTGGAATCAGGGGCTGCTTGGAATTCTACCCCAGCCAAATCCTGGAGAAGCTGGCACGGGGTCGTCATGACCAAAGCGCAGGACCTGGCGCTTGCTCTTGTTGAGCCTCGCACAACTGGCCTCAGTGCATCCCTCTGGAGGGCCTTCCTGCCCTCAGCCAGATGGACGCTTCCTCCCAGCAGCGTACCTTGCAGTGCTGGGCCCATGTCAAATCCACACTAGAGTGGCTTTTGTTACATTCAAGGGCATGTTGCAGCACCCATCTATTTCACCTGGAAGGAAATAAAGCAGGAGATGGGAGAAACACAGAACTACTGCCAGACTGCTTTATCCCTTTCTCAGCCCAACTTCCCTTGCCTCATCCCCTACCCCAACTCCTGGATGATGCCCACAGGCTGATAGTTGGATCTCAAGTCCATAGGACTCCTTTCACAGGACTCCATCAAAAAGGCTGTCACACTTGTTCCGTACACTCACACTGACCCAGCAGTGGTATCACAGTCACTTAACACACACACAACAACCAAACCCCGAGCATGCACATCCCTTCCTGCGTGACTGCAGCCCACAGCTCCCCTTCACACCTCCGTGGATCTCTGGTGTTTTACACTGATGCAGCCTCGCTGCAGCTCCGTGGCTGTCACACAAGGCCTGCAGGACCTCTTTCTCTGCAAACCCCGTCTGCAGGCATTGGTTCACGAGGTTCACCTCCTGCCCTCCTGAGCAAAAACAAGCACTAAGAACAAGAGCAAAGCACACTGGACTCGACCTGGCCGGATCCCCAACCCTCAGTCCTGCCAGACGGACCCTGGTGTGGAGACTCATCCCCAAAGCCTGGCTGGACATCAGCACAGGCATCATTCTTCAAACGCCCCATCCAAGCAGCAAGGGATCAAAGCGTTGGCACAGCTGAAACAGAAATGCTGTGTGAGTTTCCTGTTAGCACTGAGCAGGAACAAATCTACCGCTGAGCAGCAGGATGTGAGACAAGCAGCAGAAGACACCCAACCTGCAGAACCAGCTCGTTTGGGGTCGGTCCAGATGTTTGTCTGCTCCCTTCCCTGGCCCAGGCCAAGCTTGTGAGCTGCTCCTCCTTGGTGCAGGGGGAAATGGTGCAGATGCCATGTGGTGGCTATGCACAGCATGCCTTTCACTTGCTTTTCCTCTCTCCATCTGCCATTAGCAAACAGCATCTCCAGCCTCCAGAGATCACTGAGTCCAACCCCTGCACAACAGTGAAAAAAAAGATATGATAAGGGGTACTTAAAGCACAGCATCTGTAATCAGATCAGACTCCTGCACTGTGAAGACTTCCATGAGTATTCCTGCAGAGAGCATCACTTAGTCTCTCTCTAGCCTTGTGTTCATGGTTTTCCTGTAAGAGCTTGTCTAAACACTGCCTATAATCGTGGTTATGCTAGAAGCATTTGGATTTATTGATCCTTAGTGTGATTTCAATAACAAATGCAGATGTTTTTTTGTTAGGGACAGCTTTCAATTTCTCAACTGAAATTTCAATATTGCATTAGGTGTTGACAACCACGGGGCTGCAGTACAGAGAATTACAGGAAGATTAATTTCTCCATCTCCATGCTCCTAGACATTTATGATTACAGTGATGTAGTTATATACAAAGTTGCAAGATACCAAAGCTAGAATAACCTCTTGGTGCAGCAGGATGTCTGGAGCCCAAGTGCAGAGTCTCAGTGTTGCAAAGCCTTGAAGAGGTGCACCGTATGTGCTGGGGCTGATGACACAGACACTGGAGCAAGGCCAGTGTGATGTTAGAAACTTGACCAGCAGCTGATCTGTTGTCAGCCATTTCTGGACACAAACGGGATCTGGTCGACTTAGGACATGACCTTTGGGCTGGAGAGCAACTCCCCGAGGAATCACACAGCCACTGCAGACCGTTGGCAAGAACCCCATACCAAAACAGCTCATCTGCAATCAGTTTTTAATCTGTGCAGCAGTGATTGGAACAGGCGCACGCTCTCTGCAATTGCAGGAATGTTCACAAGTGGAATGTACATCACCTGTGTGCTCCAGCTCTTCTGTGTGCATGCTAGGAGCAGTGATCCCCCTGCACCCAGGTGCAATAAAGTCATGCTGGGTTTCTAACCTGCCCACCAGCAGCCCAGGCTGCCCAGAGCCACATCCAGCCTGGCCTTGGATGCCTGCAGGGATGGGGATCCACAGCCTCCCTGGGCAACCTGTTCCAGTGCCTCACCACCCTCTGGCTGAAAAACTTCCTCCTCACATCCAACCTAAACCTCAACACCCCCCATCTCAGTTTAAAGCCATTCCCCACTTGTCCCATCACTGTCCACCATCCAAAACAAAACACCTCGGCTGTTCAACACTGAAAGAGCAAAATAACCCACAGCTCTTACTTCCACTGTATGCAGTTAATTCCAAACTTAAGGTCACAGGTTAATTACTCATGTGATCCTTCCTGACAGAAGAACTACTCGTAGTGATGTGTAGGAGTAAGGAACAGTTTGAAAAGGTCATGGACATATTAGAACTTGCAGCATTTATCTTAATAGATGCCTACATTGCAAAGCATTTTGTAAAACACACGTTACAAGTACTGTGCATTGGATTACACTATATCAAACTCTAAGTAACAATACAGGTTGCTTTTAAATCTACACGCACATGCTTTCTTCTAACTCCTTGATAAAATTCCTTACTACCTTCAGTTTTACAGCCAAAGCAGTGTTTGAGCTGGTAATGTACTCTTGAACAGCACTGCTGCCTTCAGCATTTGTATGTTTACATCTGAAAAGAGAACTTGGTCATTATTTCATGATGAGAGAATCTTATATGACAAAACAGAATTACAAAAATCTGACAATACTGTAAAATGCCAGCGTAAGAATGTGGCTTTGATTTTTTTTTTTTTTTATTTTTTTTTAATGGTGAGTGTACCATTAATTCAAGACAAGAATTTTGTTTGTCAGTCGATCTCTATAACTGTTCTTGGCATCATTCTGTAGGATGAACTAGATACATGGAATTTGGCACTGGCTCCCCAGGGCAGTGGTTTGGCACTGAGCTGACAAAGGCCAAAGAGCATTTGCACAATGCTCTCAGACACAGGGCTTGACCCATAGGAGGTCCGGTGTGGAACCAGGAGGTGGAATACATGATCCTCGAGGTCCCTTCCAAATAAAGATATTCCATCATCCTCTAATACTTATATTCCCAAGTCCTGTACACAGTGCTCAGATGCTTAATTGAAAGGTTCCATGAAACAGTGAGGTATCTATGTCCCTTTACCACTCAGTTATTCAATTTGCCACATGGATCTTTCATCCAGTCACATTAAAAAAGCACTCAAAGTATTTCCTTCAGTCTTCCATTCTGATAGAGCTTTCTGGAGCAAATAAAGAGTTGCAACTCAGAATGTCCACACCTCCCTTCCTGCACCCTGCATACTTTTTTAATTGTACTGTGATTACGTACCATTCTATTGTCACCCTCATTCTGTCATTATCTAGGCAGTTTACTGACATTAAATTTTCCAGCAACAGATGCCCACAAGTACAGCCAGCCTGGACTTATTTCCAATACTTATCTTTGTCCTGATGTCCTTGTAGGAGCTGGGACATTTCTCCATCTCAGCAGCAGAGGGCAGGAGGGGTCCAAGGTGAGGGCACGCTCTCCTCTGTTTTTCTGGCACTCAAAGACAAAGGGAACAAGAAAACCAGATGTGTTTCCCTGCCCATGGCAAACACCAGCCTTTCCATCCTTACAGTCCTTCCTGCCATCAGCAGAGACATTTTGCTTTCTTGTGCCACTTCATCCCTTTAGCATCTGGCATCCTAACAAAAAAGTACTCTAACACAGGAATTTTAATATTTTCATATCAAATGTCAGAATTAGAACCATTATGTTTACCAAATATTTAAAACGTTCAACCCAGTGAGAAGTGAATTGATGTTGCATTTAGCATTCAGATAAGAACTTGTAAAGGAAGTAAAAAGTGCTGCTTTCATAAACTATAGTCTCATTGTCAAGCCTTGCGCTGTCTCAGCAGATTATTACAGAATGTTCATTCAAGCAGGCATTAAGAGATGCATCTGAATTGATAACAACAACGAGTAATTAAGAAAGCTTGACTGCAGTCTGCTTGAGGATTCCAGTCTGAAGTGTGTTCCACCTGATGACAACTGGGAATGTCTTTCTCTCACCATTAGAACCATTGCACCTCTGACTAAACACATAGCTAAGCACCACTGAAAACCTAGGTGCAATTTCTGCAGTGCACAGACCAACTACATGTTGATTAACATTCAGAGAGATTGTGCAGGTGTCCTTTTAGGAACTGGACTACAGTATGCTAAGAGGGATGTATGTGGGGACATTAGGATAACGTGCCCTCTGCCCTTTAAGACAGCCCAAGCAGACCAGGTCAGCAGGCTGAAGAGCTGAGTGGGTCACAGAATCACAGAATCACAGAATTGCCAGGGTTGGAAGGGACCTCAAGGGTCCAACCCCCCTGCCACACGCAGGGCCACCAACCATCCCACCTAATGCTAGACCAGGCTGCCCAGGGCCCCATCCAATCTGGCCTTGAACACCTCCAGGGACAGGGCATCCACAACCTCCCTGGGCAGCTGTTCCAGTACCTCACCACTCTCTCCGTAAAGAATTTCCCCCTGACGTCCAACCTAAATCTCCCTTCCCTCAGCTTAAAACCATTTCCTTTTGTCCTGCTGTCACTCACCCTTTCAAAGAGTTGATTCCCCTCCTGTTTGTAGGCTCCCTTTAGGTACTGAAAGGCTGCAATGAGGTCACCCCGCAGCCTTCTTTTCTCCAGGCTGAACAAGCCCAGCTCCCTCAGCCTGTCCTCATAGGGGAGGTGCTCCAGTCCCCTGATCATCTTTGTGGCCCTCCTCTGGACCCTCTCCTACAGCTCCCTGTCTTTCTTGTACTGGGGGCTCCAGACCTGGATGCAGTATTCCAGATGGGGCCTCACAAGAGCAGAGTAGAGGGGAACAATCACCTCTCTGTCCCTGCTGGGTCACCAGGGCTCAGAGACTTCACTCGGCCATCTGAAAGTTGAGGGCCTTCAGCCCAAGCTGCCCTTTTCCATGCAGGCAAGGAGGCCAAGAGAAGGTGGATCGGCACGGTTCTGGTGCAGACAGGGGCTGCAGTGTGAGCAGGCCTACACAGACAAGGCTGTGCCCACACAGAGTGACAGCAGCTTTCGCTGTGAGCAGATTCCCAGGGGGCCTGAGCCATGGCAGTTCTTGATGGCAGCATGTTCCAATCAGCCCTGGAAGTCTTCTCTGGACGTCTGTCGCATTCTGGAATCCACACTGAGGACGCAGTCGCTGTGTCAGAGCAGCTGGCAGAGTCACGGGGAACCGTGACGTAGTTGGCCCAGGGAGCAACAACAAGGCCTGCACTGCTCAGCCAGCCCAGGCCAAAGGGGAGCACGAGAGAGAGCAGAGGAGAGAGGGGGGAAAGAGGGCCAGGAAGGAAAGGCCTGTGCCTGAATGGACGTGTAGCAGCAGCTGCTGACAGCAAACTCGGTGATGGCAGGGGCACAGCAGAGCAGTGCAATGCTGGCAGCTTCCTGTGTCTTTCACACAGGCACTGCAGACATGGCCAGCACTGGGAGATCAGCAGAACTGCTGCACACCTCTGCCAGCCCAGGCCAGAGGAGTGCAGAACAGTGAGCTGCTGCTGAGGGGAGAGAGGATGGCCTGAGAGCTGACCTGAGAGGCAGGGCTGGCTGTGTGACAGCAGCCTCTGTGTCCTCCTCCTGTGTCTGTGAGGGCCAGAGGGCCAGAAGAGAACATGCCCAGACAACGAAGCCCTGCTGTCCTCTGCTGCTCAGCTGGAGAGATGTTCCGCCTTCCTGAAGGACGCTGATCCAAAGGGAAGGAATCAAAGGAAGTCCAGGCTGGCTGTCCTTGTGGGCATCAGCTGCTGGCAGCTGCCTCTGTGCTGCCATGGGCAGGGCACAGCACACACAGTGTTTGCAGTTCCCTGTGTGACACTGGCCCTGGTGACCTGACAGCCATAGGGAGACAATAGAAAGAGCTGCCTCCCTCTGCCAGATGAGGCAAAGGTGAGAATCCCAGAATCACAGCATGGCCCGGGTTGGAAAGGAGCTCAAGGTTCATGAATCTCCAACCCTTGGCTCTCCAAGGGTGCACAGGGGGCTTTGTTCTCCCTGTGGTGCAGCTTCAGTGCCAACTCACAGCTGAGCTGGTTGGCACACTGTGACAGCCTGCCGCTCTGAAGCTCTTGGGGCAGTGCTCAGTTCTTTCTGAAGTACTCTGGAAAATGCTGCTTCTCCTTCACCAAGTCTGTTTCCAGACAGACGTCTTTTTCTCCTCTGTACACACAAACAGTATCTTGTAACTCCCTGGCACAGTGCTCAGAAGTGATACTTCTGGAAGCACGTCAGAGAAAAGTGGCCTTGTCCCAGTGGACTTTCAGAGCAGATGAGAACAAGTCTTGGTTGACGGCTTTCTTCTGCTTCTGGAACTGCACAGGCAGGTTGTGTGTTGTCATACTTTATGCCAGAGTGCCAAACTGAAGCAGTTTCTGCAACTTCTTTTTTTCATACTTGTCACTCTTTGCTATTTCTGAGACCTTAACTTAGTCATTTTTAATGCGCTCTCATCTAAACTACTGAGTCCTCCAGTGTCAGTGTTGTATGAATCAGGACTGTGGGATTTCATCAGTGAAAGGATTCTGCTCTAATGACTGTCATTCTAAAGCTGATATTGTTTCTACCGCATCAGGCTTGCAGGAAGCATCTTTGATCAACAGAGAAATCAGAAAAATTGCTTTTCCTATTGCAGTTTCCTTTTAACTAGTGATGAAAGCTGTCAGTTTATTTTTGGCACCAGAAATCCTGGGATGCAACCAGGTTAGATAAGAAGTGAAACTGAGTGCACAGTAAAGGAACACAGATGAGATAGCATCACACAGCTCTGGAAAAGATGTTCCAGCTCTGTGTCTACCTACACCTTCAGGAGATGAAAAGTACTGGCTTACATAGGTGTCCTGGGTTGCAGGCTCTGTTAATCTCCATTTTTGGAAGAGCTGCTTGCAGTAAATACCTTGTAAGGTGAATGAGCTTGATAGAATTAGGGTGTGAAAGAGATGGATTTGCTGTTTCCCGGAAGGTGCAGGAGTATTGCTGTGCCTACAGTCAGTAAACAAGGCAGAAATCACTGTGTTCCTCAGAATGAAAAACAAAAGAATAAAAATCTTTTTGGGAGTGACAGCACGCCTGAATGAAGCACAAATCTAAACATTTAAAATAAGGGCTAGTGTCAGAGGGACTTGCAGTATTTCTCGTGAAGAAATATTTGATGCTTCTTTAGGAAAGTCATCCTAACAAAAGTGTACTGATGTCTTTGCTGAGGATTTCCTTGGTTCCAGCCTGAAGGTGTGCGCAGGCATGAGCAGGCAGTGCTGAGCTGCAGGTGAGTGCCTGTGTCCCACAGCAGGAAACCCGTGGATGTCTTCAGGGGTTTGAAATGGGCAGAGCTGTAAAACCTGCAGGCTTTCACTGAAATTGTCCTCTGCTTTATTTTGTAATCTTAGTTTCACCAATGCTTTCCAATATGATTTTCATATGAATGCAGATACATGGGATAGGATTTAAAGTTTTTATGGTGCTGCTGTATAATTTTCTGTGGTCATCATAAGCCAATAAAAAAAAATAAATGGTAATCAGGCAATCTATTAACAACCTGTGGCACGTGTCAAAACAATGAAATTCCTTGCAGGAAGACAATATTGCTATATAATAATGTGGCTATCCAAAACTGTTAATTATACTTGATGAGCTGGAGATAATCCTGAAATGGGGGACTTTGATCTTAGCCAAGAATAATAAAACTTATTATCATTCTTAAATTGGCAGCTGCTATCAAAAGCCTGTGTCTTATTTCCCTTTCAGTAACACTGGCTAAATCAGAGAAACTGATGAAAGAATTTCATGATTGCAGCTTAGGGATTCTTTCCCACTTGACCAAAAGTAATCTATGTCCAAAAATGTCTGTAAATACTTTTTCTATCTTATTTAGCCAGATGAATTGATATTTGAGAAGAATGGCAAAAACATTTTGCGTACATAGATAAGCAATGCAAATTTGCTGGATTATTTTAGAGAAAAAAGCTCCGGTTATCTGATCATTTCCATACAGAAATAAGATTTACAGTAAAATTCTCATTATTATTATTCAACCATGAATAAGTTCAAAAAAGAGATGTGGGAAATGTTGTTTCAATTCCAGGTGATTGTAGGAAGGACTGTCAGGATGGAAAGGCTAGTGTCTGCAAAGGGCAAAGGAACACTTCTGGTTTTCATGTTCCCTTTGTCTTTGACTGCAAGAGGCCATGAGGAGAGTGTGCCCTAAACTTGGACCCTATTTGACCATTGCAGCAGAGATGGAGAAGTGTTCAACCTTCTAGAAGGACTTCAGGACAAAGATATGTAATGAAAATAAGTCCAGATTGGCTGTCCTTGTGGGCATCAGCTGCTGCCATCTGCATAGTTGTTGCTATGGGAATGGCAGAACAGCTGGAATGTTGCATTTCCTTGTGAGACACAAGCACTGGTGAATTCAAAGCCAGAGGGGTATATTAGAAAGAGCATCACCTCCCTGCCAGATTAGGAAAAGGTGAGTGGGATGTTGTTTCAATTAGCGCAGATGGCAGGAAGGACTGTAAGGATGGAAAGGCTGGTGTTTGCCATGAGCAGGAAAAGACATCTGGTTTTCATTTTGTCTTTCTCTTTGAGTGCCAGATAAACAGGGGAGAATGTGGCTCACCTTGGATTCCTCCTGCCCTCTGCTGCTGAGAGGGAGAAATGTCCAATCTTCTAGAAGGACATCAGGACAAAGATATGTAATGAAAATAAGTCCAGGCTGGCTGTCCTTGTGGGCATCAGCTGCTGGCATCTGCATTGCTGCTGCCATGAGCAAGGCAAAGCAGGTAAAAGATGGTTTTCCTTGTGTGACACAGGAGCTCTTGACTTGAAAGCAAGAGGGATGCAATAGAAAGAGCTGCAACCTCTGCCAGACATGGCAAAGGTGAGTGGGATGTTGTTTCAATTAGTGCTGAAGTCAGGAAGACTGTAAGGATGGAAAGGCTGGTGTTTGCCATCGGCTGGGAAACACATCTGGTTTTCATTTTCTCTTTGAGTGCCAGATAAAGAGGAGAGTGTGCCCTCACCTTGGACCCCTCCTGCCCTCTTCTGCTGAGATGGAGAAATGTTCCAGCTTGTAGAAGGACATCAGGACAAAGATGTGTAATGAAAATAAGTCCAGGCTGGCTGTCCTTGTGGGCATCAGATGCTGGCATCTGCATTGCTGCTGCCATGAGCAAGGCAAAGCAGGTAAAAGATGGTTTTCCTTGTGTGACACAGGAGCTCTTGACTTGAAAGCAAGAGGGATGCAATAGAAAGAGCTGCAACCTCTGCCAGACATGGCAAAGTGAGTGGGATGTTGTTTCAATTAGTGCTGATGTCAGGAAGGACTGTAAGGATGGAAAGGCTGGTGTTTGCCATGGGCTGGGAAACACATCTGGTTTTCATTTTCTCTTTCTCTTTGAGTGCCAGATAAACATCGGATAGTTTGCCCTCACCTTGGACCCCTCCTACCCTCTTCTGCTGAAATGGAGAAATGTTCCAGCTTCTAGAAGGACATCAGGACAAAGATGTGTAATGAAAATAAGTCCAGGCTGGCTGTCCTTGTGGGCATCAGCTGCTGGCATCTGCATTGCTGCTGCCATGAGCATGGCACAGCAGGTAAAAGATTGCTTTTCCTTGTGTGACACAGGAGCTCTAGACTTGAAAGCAAGAGGGATGTAATAGAAAGAGCTGCAACCTCTGGCAGACATGGCAAGGGTGAGTGGGATGTTTTTTCAATTAGTGCTGATGTCAGGAGGACTGTAAGGATGGAAAGGCTGGTGTTTGCCATGGGCAGTGAAACACATCTGGTTTTCATTTTGTCTTTCTCTTTGAGTGCCAGATAAACATGGGATAGTTTGCCCTCAACTTGGAACTCTCCTGCCCTCTGCTGCTGAGAGGGAGAAATGTCCAATCTTCTAGAAGGACATCAGGACAAAGATATGTAATGAAAATAAGTCCAGGCTGGCTGTCCTTGTGGGCATCAGCTGCTGGCATCTGCATTGCTGCTGCCATGAGCATGGCACAGCAGGTAAATGATTGCTTTTCCTTGTGTGACACAGGAGCTCTTGACTTGAAAGCTAGAGGGATGCAATAGAAAGAGCTGCAACCTCTGCCAGACATGGCAAAGGTGAGTGGGATGTTGTTTCAATTATTGCTGAAGTCTGGAAGACTGTAAGGATGGAAAGGCTGGTGTTTGCCATGGGCAGGGAAACACATCTGGTTTTCATTTTCTCTTTCTCTTTGTGTGCCAGATAAAGAGCAGAGTGTGCCCTCACCTTGGATATCTCCTGCCCTCTTCTGCTGAGATGGAGAAATGTTCCAGCTTGTAGAAGGACATCAGGACAAAGATGTGTAATGAAAATAAGTCCAGGCTGGCTGTCCTTGTGGGCATCAGCTGCTGGCATCTGCATTGCTGCTGCCATGAGCATGGCACAGCAGGTAAAAGATGGTTTTCCTTGTGTGACACAGGAGCTCTTGACTTGAAAGCAAGAGGGATGCAATAGAAAGAGCTGCAACCTCTGCCAGACATGGCAAAGGTGAGTGGGATGTTGTTTCAATTAGTGCTGATGTCAGGAGGACTGTAAGGATGGAAAGGCTGGTGTTTGCCATGGGCAGTGAAACACATCTGGTTTTCATTTTCTCTTTCTCTTTGAGTGCCATAAACATGGGATAGTTTGCCCTCACCTTGGACCCCTCCTACCCTCTTCTGCTGAAATGGAGAAATGTTCCAGCTTCTAGAAGGACATCAGGACAAAGATATGTAATGAAAATAAGTCCAGGCTGGCTGTCCTTGTGGGCATCAGATGCTGGCATCTGCATTGCTGCTGCCATGAGCATGGCACAGCAGGTAAATGATTGCTTTTCCTTGTGTGACACAGGAGCTCTTGACTTGAAAGCAAGTGGGATGCAATAGAAAGAGCTGCAACCTCTGCCAGACATGGCAAAGGTGAGTGGGATGTTGTTTCAATTATTGCTGAAGTCAGGAAGACTGTAAGGATGGAAAGGCTGGTGTTTGCCATCGGCTGGGAAACACATCTGGTTTTCATCTTCTCTTTGTCTTTGTGTGCCAGATACAGAGGAGAGTGTGCCTGCTACTTGGACACATCCTGCCCTCTTCTGCTGAGATGGAAAAATGTTCCAGCTTGTAGAAGGACATCAGGACAAAGATATGTAATGAAAATAAGTCCAGGCTGGCTGTCCTTGTGGGCATCAGCTGCTGGCATCTGCATTGCTGCTGCCATGAGCATGGCAAAGCAGGTAAAAGATTGCGTTTCCTTGTGTGACACAGGAGCTCTTGACTTGAAAGCTAGAGGGATGCAATAGAAAGAGCTGCAAGCTCTGCCAGACATGGCAAGGGTGAGTGGGATGTTGTTTCCATTGCTGATGATGTCAGGAAGGATTGTAAGGATGGAGAGGCTGGTGTTTGCCATGGGCTTGGAGACACATCTGGTTTTCATTTTCTCTTTCTCTTTGAGTGCCAGATAAACATGGGATAGTTTGCCCTCACCATGGACCCCTCCTGCCCTCTTCTGCTGAAATGGAGAAATGTTCCAGCTTCTAGAAGGACATCAGGACAAAGATATGTAATGAAAATAAGTCCAGGCTGGCTGTCCTTGTGGGCATCAGATGCTGGCATCTGCATTGCTGCTGCCATGAGCATGGCACAGCAGGTAAATGATTGCTTTTTCTTGTGTGACACAGGAGCTCTTGACTTGAAAGCAAGTGGGATGCAATAGAAAGAGCTGCAACCTCTGCCAGACATGGCAAGGGTGAGTGGGATGTTGTTTCAATTATTGCTGAAGTCAGGAAGACTGTAAGGATGGAAAGTCTGGTGTTTGCCATGGGCAGGGAAACACATCTGGTTTTCATTTTCTCTTTGTCTTTGTGTGCCAGAAAAAGAGGAGAGTGTGCCCTCAACTTGGACCCCTCCTGCCCTCTTCTGCTGAGATGGAGAAATGTTCCAGCTTGTAGAAGGACATCAGGACAAAGATATGTAATGAAAATAAGTCCAGGCTGGCTGTCCTTGTGGGCATCAGCTGCTGGCATCTGCATTGCTGCTGCCATGAGCATGGCAAAGCAGGTAAAAGATGGCTTTTCCTTGTGTGACACAGGAGCTCTTGACTTGAAAGCAAGAGGGATGCAATAGAAAGAGCTGCAACCTCTGGCAGACATGGCAAGGGTGAGTGGGATGTTGTTTCCATTGCTGATGATGTCAGGAAGGATTGTAAGGATGGAGAGGCTGGTGTTTGCCATGGGCAGGGAAACACATCTTGTTTTCATTTTCTCTTTCTCTTTGAGTGCCAGATAAACATGGGATAGTTTGCCCTCACCTTGGACCCCTCCTGCCCTCTTCTGCTGAGAGGGAGAAATGTTCCAGCTTCTAGAAGGACATCAGGACAAAGATATGTAATGAAAATAAGTCCAGGCTGGCTGTCCTTGTGGGCATCAGATGCTGGCATCTGCATTGCTGCTGCCATGAGCATGGCACAGCAGGTAAATGATTGCTTTTCCTTGTGTGACACAGGAGCTCTTGACTTGAAAGCAAGAGGGATGCAATAGAAAGAGCTGCAACCTCTGCCAGACATGGCAAAGGTGAGTGGGATGTTGTTTCAATTATTGCTGAAGTCAGGAAGACTGTAAGGATGGAAAGGCTGGTGTTTGCCATGGGCTGGGAAACACATCTGGTTTTCATTTTCTCTTTCTCTTTGAGTGCCAGATAAAGAGCAGAGTGTGCCCTCAACTTGGACCCCTCCTGCCCTCTTCTGCTGAGATGGAGAAATGTTCCAGCTTGTAGAAGGACATCAGGACAAAGATATGTAATGAAAATAAGTCCAGGCTGGCTGTCCTTGTGGGCATCAGCTGCTGGCATCTTCATTGCTGCTGCCATGAGCATGGCAAAGCAGCTAAAAGATTGCGTTTCCTTGTGTGACACAGGAGCTCTTGACTTGAAAGCTAGAGGGATGCAATAGAAAGAGCTGCAACCTCTGCCAGACATGGCAAAGGTGAGTGAGATGTTGTTTCAATTAGTGCTGATGTCAGGAAGGACTGTAAGGATGGAAAGGCTGGTGTTTGCCATGGGCAGTGAAACACATCTGGTTTTCATTTTCTCTTTCTCTTTGAGTGCCAGATAAACATGGGATAGTTTGCCCTCACCTTGGACCCCTCCTGCCCTCTTCTGCTGAGAGGGAGAAATGTTCCAGCTTCTAGAAGGACATCAGGACAAAGATATGTAATGTAAATAAGTCCAGGCTGGCTGTCCTTGTGGGCATCAGCTGCTGGCATCTGCATTGCTGCTGCCTAGAGCATGGCACAGCAGGTAAAAGATTGCTTTTCTTTGTGTGACACAGGAGCTCTTGACTTGAAAGCTAGAGGGATGCAATAGAAAGAGCTGCAACCTCTGCCAGACATGGCAAAGGTGAGTGGGATGTTGTTTCAATTAGTGCTGAAGTCAGGAAGACTGTAAGGATGGAAAGGCTGGTGTTTGCCATCGGCTGGGAAACACATCTGGTTTTCATTTTCTCTTTGAGTGCCAGATAAAGAGGAGAGTGTGCCCTCACCTTGGACCCCTCCTGCCCTCTTCTGCTGAGATGGAGAAATGTTCCAGCTTGTAGAAGGACATCAGGACAAAGATGTGTAATGAAAATAAGTCCAGGCTGGCTGTCCTTGTGGGCATCAGATGCTGGCATCTGCATTGCTGCTGCCATGAGCATGGCAAAGCAGGTAAAAGATGGTTTTCCTTGTGTGACACAGGAGCTCTTGACTTGAAAGCAAGAGGGATGCAATAGAAAGAGCTGCAACCTCTGCCAGACATGGCAAAGTGAGTGGGATGTTGTTTCAATTAGTGCTGATGTCAGGAAGGACTGTAAGGATGGAAAGGCTGGTGTTTGCCATGGGCTGGGAAACACATCTGGTTTTCATTTTCTCTTTCTCTTTGAGTGCCAGATAAACATCGGATAGTTTGCCCTCACCTTGGACCCCTCCTACCCTCTTCTGCTGAAATGGAGAAATGTTCCAGCTTCTAGAAGGACATCAGGACAAAGATGTGTAATGAAAATAAGTCCAGGCTGGCTGTCCTTGTGGGCATCAGCTGCTGGCATCTGCATTGCTGCTGCCATGAGCATGGCACAGCAGGTAAAAGATTGCTTTTCCTTGTGTGACACAGGAGCTCTAGACTTGAAAGCAAGAGGGATGTAATAGAAAGAGCTGCAACCTCTGGCAGACATGGCAAGGGTGAGTGGGATGTTTTTTCAATTAGTGCTGATGTCAGGAGGACTGTAAGGATGGAAAGGCTGGTGTTTGCCATGGGCAGTGAAACACATCTGGTTTTCATTTTGTCTTTCTCTTTGAGTGCCAGATAAACATGGGATAGTTTGCCCTCAACTTGGAACTCTCCTGCCCTCTGCTGCTGAGAGGGAGAAATGTCCAATCTTCTAGAAGGACATCAGGACAAAGATATGTAATGAAAATAAGTCCAGGCTGGCTGTCCTTGTGGGCATCAGCTGCTGGCATCTGCATTGCTGCTGCCATGAGCATGGCACAGCAGGTAAATGATTGCTTTTCCTTGTGTGACACAGGAGCTCTTGACTTGAAAGCTAGAGGGATGCAATAGAAAGAGCTGCAACCTCTGCCAGACATGGCAAAGGTGAGTGGGATGTTGTTTCAATTATTGCTGAAGTCTGGAAGACTGTAAGGATGGAAAGGCTGGTGTTTGCCATGGGAAGGGAAACACATCTGGTTTTCATTTTCTCTTTCTCTTTGTGTGCCAGATAAAGAGCAGAGTGTGCCCTCACCTTGGATATCTCCTGCCCTCTTCTGCTGAGATGGAGAAATGTTCCAGCTTGTAGAAGGACATCAGGACAAAGATGTGTAATGAAAATAAGTCCAGGCTGGCTGTCCTTGTGGGCATCAGCTGCTGGCATCTGCATTGCTGCTGCCATGAGCATGGCACAGCAGGTAAAAGATGGTTTTCCTTGTGTGACACAGGAGCTCTTGACTTGAAAGCAAGAGGGATGCAATAGAAAGAGCTGCAACCTCTGCCAGACATGGCAAAGGTGAGTGGGATGTTGTTTCAATTAGTGCTGATGTCAGGAGGACTGTAAGGATGGAAAGGCTGGTGTTTGCCATGGGCAGTGAAACACATCTGGTTTTCATTTTCTCTTTCTCTTTGAGTGCCATAAACATGGGATAGTTTGCCCTCACCTTGGACCCCTCCTACCCTCTTCTGCTGAAATGGAGAAATGTTCCAGCTTCTAGAAGGACATCAGGACAAAGATATGTAATGAAAATAAGTCCAGGCTGGCTGTCCTTGTGGGCATCAGATGCTGGCATCTGCATTGCTGCTGCCATGAGCATGGCACAGCAGGTAAATGATTGCTTTTCCTTGTGTGACACAGGAGCTCTTGACTTGAAAGCAAGTGGGATGCAATAGAAAGAGCTGCAACCTCTGCCAGACATGGCAAAGGTGAGTGGGATGTTGTTTCAATTATTGCTGAAGTCAGGAAGACTGTAAGGATGGAAAGGCTGGTGTTTGCCATCGGCTGGGAAACACATCTGGTTTTCATCTTCTCTTTGTCTTTGTGTGCCAGATACAGAGGAGAGTGTGCCTGCTACTTGGACCCATCCTGCCCTCTTCTGCTGAGATGGAAAAATGTTCCAGCTTGTAGAAGGACATCAGGACAAAGATATGTAATGAAAATAAGTCCAGGCTGGCTGTCCTTGTGGGCATCAGCTGCTGGCATCTGCATTGCTGCTGCCATGAGCATGGCAAAGCAGGTAAAAGATTGCGTTTCCTTGTGTGACACAGGAGCTCTTGACTTGAAAGCTAGAGGGATGCAATAGAAAGAGCTGCAAGCTCTGCCAGACATGGCAAGGGTGAGTGGGATGTTGTTTCCATTGCTGATGATGTCAGGAAGGATTGTAAGGATGGAGAGGCTGGTGTTTGCCATGGGCTTGGAGACACATCTGGTTTTCATTTTCTCTTTCTCTTTGAGTGCCAGATAAACATGGGATAGTTTGCCCTCACCATGGACCCCTCCTGCCCTCTTCTGCTGAAATGGAGAAATGTTCCAGCTTCTAGAAGGACATCAGGACAAAGATATGTAATGAAAATAAGTCCAGGCTGGCTGTCCTTGTGGGCATCAGATGCTGGCATCTGCATTGCTGCTGCCATGAGCATGGCACAGCAGGTAAATGATTGCTTTTTCTTGTGTGACACAGGAGCTCTTGACTTGAAAGCAAGTGGGATGCAATAGAAAGAGCTGCAACCTCTGCCAGACATGGCAAGGGTGAGTGGGATGTTGTTTCAATTATTGCTGAAGTCAGGAAGACTGTAAGGATGGAAAGTCTGGTGTTTGCCATGGGCAGGGAAACACATCTGGTTTTCATTTTCTCTTTGTCTTTGTGTGCCAGAAAAAGAGGAGAGTGTGCCCTCAACTTGGACCCCTCCTGCCCTCTTCTGCTGAGATGGAGAAATGTTCCAGCTTGTAGAAGGACATCAGGACAAAGATATGTAATGAAAATAAGTCCAGGCTGGCTGTCCTTGTGGGCATCAGCTGCTGGCATCTGCATTGCTGCTGCCATGAGCATGGCAAAGCAGGTAAAAGATGGCTTTTCCTTGTGTGACACAGGAGCTCTTGACTTGAAAGCAAGAGGGATGCAATAGAAAGAGCTGCAACCTCTGGCAGACATGGCAAGGGTGAGTGGGATGTTGTTTCCATTGCTGATGATGTCAGGAAGGATTGTAAGGATGGAGAGGCTGGTGTTTGCCATGGGCAGGGAAACACATCTTGTTTTCATTTTCTCTTTCTCTTTGAGTGCCAGATAAACATGGGATAGTTTGCCCTCACCTTGGACCCCTCCTGCCCTCTTCTGCTGAAATGGAGAAATGTTCCAGCTTCTAGAAGGACATCAGGACAAAGATATGTAATGAAAATAAGTCCAGGCTGGCTGTCCTTGTGGGCATCAGATGCTGGCATCTGCATTGCTGCTGCCATGAGCATGGCACAGCAGGTAAATGATTGCTTTTCCTTGTGTGACACAGGAGCTCTTGACTTGAAAGCAAGAGGGATGCAATAGAAAGAGCTGCAACCTCTGCCAGACATGGCAAAGGTGAGTGGGATGTTGTTTCAATTATTGCTGAAGTCAGGAAGACTGTAAGGATGGAAAGGCTGGTGTTTGCCATGGGCTGGGAAACACATCTGGTTTTCATTTTCTCTTTCTCTTTGAGTGCCAGATAAAGAGCAGAGTGTGCCCTCAACTTGGACCCCTCCTGCCCTCTTCTGCTGAGATGGAGAAATGTTCCAGCTTGTAGAAGGACATCAGGACAAAGATATGTAATGAAAATAAGTCCAGGCTGGCTGTCCTTGTGGGCATCAGCTGCTGGCATCTTCATTGCTGCTGCCATGAGCATGGCAAAGCAGCTAAAAGATTGCGTTTCCTTGTGTGACACAGGAGCTCTTGACTTGAAAGCTAGAGGGATGCAATAGAAAGAGCTGCAACCTCTGCCAGACATGGCAAAGGTGAGTGAGATGTTGTTTCAATTAGTGCTGATGTCAGGAAGGACTGTAAGGATGGAAAGGCTGGTGTTTGCCATGGGCAGTGAAACACATCTGGTTTTCATTTTCTCTTTCTCTTTGAGTGCCAGATAAACATGGGATAGTTTGCCCTCACCTTGGACCCCTCCTGCCCTCTTCTGCTGAGAGGGAGAAATGTTCCAGCTTCTAGAAGGACATCAGGACAAAGATATGTAATGTAAATAAGTCCAGGCTGGCTGTCCTTGTGGGCATCAGCTGCTGGCATCTGCATTGCTGCTGCCTAGAGCATGGCACAGCAGGTAAAAGATTGCTTTTCTTTGTGTGACACAGGAGCTCTTGACTTGAAAGCTAGAGGGATGCAATAGAAAGAGCTGCAACCTCTGCCAGACATGGCAAGGGTGAGTGGGATGTTGTTTCCATTGCTGATGATGTCAGGAAGGATTGTAAGGATGGAGAGGCTGGTGTTTGCCATGGGCTTGGAGACACATCTTGTTTTCATTTTCTCTTTCTCTTTGAGTGCCAGATAAACATGGGATAGTTTGCCCTCACCTTGGACCCCTCCTGCCCTCTTCTGCTGAAATGGAGAAATGTTCCAGCTTCTAGAAGGACATCAGGACAAAGATATGTAATGAAAATAAGTCCAGGCTGGCTGTCCTTGTGGGCATCAGATGCTGGCATCTGCATTGCTGCTGCCATGAGCATGGCACAGCAGGTAAAAGATTGCTTTTCCTTGTGTGACACAGGAGCTCTTGACTTGAAAGCTAGTGGGATGCAATAGAAAGAGCTGCAACCTCTGCCAGACATGGCAAAGGTGAGTGGGATGTTGTTTCAATTATTGCTGAAGTCAGGAAGACTGTAAGGATGGAAAGGCTGGTGTTTTCCATGGGCTGGGAAACACATCTGGTTTTCATCTTCTCTTTGTCTTTGTGTGCCAGAAAAAGAGGAGAGTGTGCCCTCAACTTGGACCCCTCCTGCCCTCTTCTGCTGAGATGGAGAAATGTTCCAGCTTGTAGAAGGACATCAGGACAAAGATGTGTAATGAAAATAAGTCCAGGCTGGCTGTCCTTGTGGGCATCAGCTGCTGGCATCTGCATTGCTGCTGCCATGAGCATGGCAAAGCAGCTAAAAGATTGCGTTTCCTTGTGTGACACAGGAGCTCTTGACTTGAAAGCTAGAGGGATGCAATAGAAAGAGCTGCAACCTCTGCCAGACATGGCAAAGGTGAGTGGGATGTTGTTTCAGTTGCTGCTGATGTCAGGAAGGACTGTAAGAATGGAAAGTCTGGTGTTTGCCATGGGCTGGGAAACACATCTGGTTTTCATCTTCTCTTTGTCTTTGTGTGCCAGAAAAAGAGGAGAGTGTGCCCTAACCTTGGACCCCTCCTGCCCTCTTCTGCTGAGATGGAGAAATGTTCCAGCTTGTAGAAGGACATCAGGACAAAGATATGTAATGAAAATAAGTCCAGGCTGGCTGTCCTTGTGGGCATCAGCTGCTGGCATCTGCATTGCTGCTGCCATGAGCACGGCAAAGCAGGTAAAAGATTGCGTTTCCTTGTGTGACACAGGAGCTCTTGACTTGAAAGCTAGAGGGATGCAATAGAAAGAGCTGCAACCTCTGCCAGACATGGCAAAGGTGAGTGGGATGTTGTTTCAATTAGTGCTGATATCAGGAAGGACTGTAAGGATGGAAAGGCTGGTGTTTGCCATGGGCTTGGAAACACATCTGGTTTTCATTTGCTCTTTCTCTTTGAGTGCCAGATAAAGAGCAGAGTGTGCCCTCACCTTGGACCCATCCTGCCCTCTTCTGCTGAAATGGAGAAATGTTCCAGCTTCTAGAAGGACATCAGGACAAAGATATGTAATGAAAATAAGTCCAGGCTGGCTGTCCTTGTGGGCATCAGCTGCTGGCATCTGCATTGCTGCTGCCATGAGCATGGCAAAGCAGGTAAAAGATTGCTTTTCTTTGTGTGACACAGGAGCTCTTGACTTGAAAGCAAGAGGGATGCAATAGAAAGAGCTGCAACCTCTGCCAGACATGGCAAAGGTGAGTGGGATGTTGTTTCAATTAGTGCTGATGTCAGGAAGGACTGTAAGGATGGAAAGGCTGGTGTTTGCCATGGGCTGGGAAACACATCTGGTTTTCATTTTCTCTTTCTCTTTGAGTGCCAGATAAAGAGCAGAGTGTGCCCTCACCTTGGACCCCTCCTGCCCTCTTCTGCTGAGATGGAGAAATGTTCCAGCTTGTAGAAGGACATCAGGACAAAGATGTGTAATGAAAATAAGTCCAGGCTGGCTGTCCTTGTGGGCATCAGCTGCTGGCATCTGCATTGCTGCTGCCATGAGCATGGCACAGCAGGTAAAAGATGGTTTTCCTTGTGTGACACAGGAGCTCTTGACTTGAAAGCAAGAGGGATGCAATAGAAAGAGCTGCAACCTCTGGCAGACATGGCAAGGGTGAGTGGGATGTTGTTTCCGTTGCTGATGATGTCAGGAAGGATTGTAAGGATGGAGAGGCTGGTGTTTGCCATGGGCAGTGAAACACATCTGGTTTTCATTTTCTCTTTCTCTTTGAGTGCCAGATAAACATGGGATAGTTTGCCCTCACCTTGGACCCCTCCTACCCTCTTCTGCTGAAATGGAGAAATGTTCCAGCTTCTAGAAGGACATCAGGACAAAGATGTGTAATGAAAATAAGTCCAGGCTGGCTGTCCTTGTGGGCATCAGCTGCTGGCATCTGCATTGCTGCTGCCATGAGCATGGCAAAGCAGCTAAAAGATTGCGTTTCCTTGTGTGACACAGGAGCTCTTGACTTGAAAGCTAGAGGGATGCAATAGAAAGAGCTGCAACCTCTGCCAGACATGGCAAAGGTGAGTGCGATGTTGTTTCAATTAGTGCTGAAGTCAGGAAGGACTGTAAGGATGGAAAGGCTGGTGTTTGCCATGGGCTTGGAAACACATCTGGTTTTCATTTTCTCTTTCTCTTTGAGTGCCAGATAAAGAGCAGAGTGTGCCCTCACCTTGGACCCCTCCTGCCCTCTTCTGCTGAGAGGGAGAAATGTTCCAGCTTGTAGAAGGACATCAGGACAAAGATATGTAATGAAAATAAGTCCAGGCTGGCTGTCCTTGTGGGCATCAGCTGCTGGCATCTGCATTGCTGCTGCCATGAGCATGGCAAAGCAGGTAAAAGATGGTTTTCCTTGTGTGACACAGGAGCTCTTGACTTGAAAGCAAGAGGGATGCAATAGAAAGAGCTGCAACCTCTGCCAGACATGGCAAAGGTGAGTGGGATGTTGTTTCAATTAGTGCTGATGTCAGGAGGACTGTAAGGATGGAAAGGCTGGTGTTTGCCATGGGCAGTGAAACACATCTGGTTTTCATTTTCTCTTTCTCTTTGAGTGCCAGATAAACATGGGATAGTTTCCCCTCACCTTGGACCCCTCCTACCCTCTTCTGCTGAAATGGAGAAATGTTCCAGCTTGTAGAAGGACATCAGGACAAAGATATGTAATGTAAATAAGTCCAGGCAGGCTGTCCTTGTGGGCATCAGCTGCTGGCATCTGCATTGCTGCTGCCATGAGCATGGCAAAGCAGCTAAAAGATTGCGTTTCCTTGTGTGACACAGGAGCTCTTGACTTGAAAGCTAGAGGGATGCAATAGAAAGAGCTGCAACCTCTGCCAGACATGGCAAAGGTGAGTGAGATGTTGTTTCAATTAGTGCTGATGTCAGGAAGGACTGTAAGGATGGAAAGGCTGGTGTTTGCCATGGGCAGTGAAACACATCTGGTTTTCATTTTCTCTTTCTCTTTGAGTGCCAGATAAACATGGGATAGTTTGCCCTCACCTTGGACCCCTCCTGCCCTCTTCTGCTGAAATGGAGAAATGTTCCAGCTTCTAGAAGGACATCAGGACAAAGATATGTAATGTAAATAAGTCCAGGCTGGCTGTCCTTGTGGGCATCAGCTGCTGGCATCTGCATTGCTGCTGCCATGAGCATGGCACAGCAGGTAAAAGATTGCTTTTCTTTGTGTGACACAGGAGCTCTTGACTTGAAAGCTAGAGGGATGCAATAGAAAGAGCTGCAACCTCTGCCAGACATGGCAAAGGTGAGTGGGATGTTGTTTCAATTAGTGCTGATGTCAGGAAGGACTGTAAGGATGGAAAGGCTGGTGTTTGCCATGGGCTGGGAAACACATCTGGTTTTCATCTTCTCTTTGTCTTTGTGTGCCAGAAAAAGAGGAGAGTTTGCCGTAACCTTGGACCCCTCCTGCCCTCTTCTGCTGAGATGGAGAAATGTTCCAGCTTGTAGAAGGACATCAGGACAAAGATATGTAATGAAAATAAGTCCAGGCAGGCTGTCCTTGTGGGCATCAGCTGCTGGCATCTGCATTGCTGCTGCCATGAGCATGGCAAAGCAGCTAAAAGATTGCGTTTCCTTGTGTGACACAGGAGCTCTTGACTTGAAAGCTAGAGGGATGCAATAGAAAGAGCTGCAACCTCTGCCAGACATGGCAAAGGTGAGTGAGATGTTGTTTCAATTAGTGCTGATGTCAGGAAGGACTGTAAGGATGGAAAGGCTGGTGTTTGCCATGGGCTGGGAAACACATCTGGTTTTCATTTTCTCTTTCTCTTTGAGTGCCAGATAAAGAGCAGAGTGTGCCCTCACATTGGACCCCTCCTGCCCTCTTCTGCTGAAATGGAGAAATGTTCCAGCTTCTAGAAGGACATCAGGACAAAGATATGTAATGAAAATAAGTCCAGGCTGGCTGTCCTTGTGGGCATCAGCTGCTGGCATCTGCATTGCTGCTGCCATGAGCATGGCACAGCAGGTAAAAGATTGCTTTTCCTTGTGTGACACAGGAGCTCTTGACTTGAAAGCAAGAGGGATGCAATAGAAAGAGCTGCAACCTCTGCCAGACATGGCAAAGGTGAGTGCGATGTTGTTTCAATTAGTGCTGAAGTCAGGAAGGACTGTAAGGATGGAAAGGCTGGTGTTTGCCATGGGCAGGGAAACACATCTGGTTTTCATTTGCTCTTTCTCTTTGAGTGCCAGATAAAGAGCAGAGTGTGCCCTCACCTTGGACCCCTCCTGCCCTCTTCTGCTGAGAGGGAGAAATGTTCCAGCTTGTAGAAGGACATCAGGACAAAGATATGTAATGAAAATAAGTCCAGGCTGGCTGTCCTTGTGGGCATCAGCTGCTGGCATCTGCATTGCTGCTGCCATGAGCATGGCAAAGCAGGTAAAAGATTGCGTTTCCTTGTGTGACACAGGAGCTCTTGACTTGAAAGCTAGAGGGATGCAATAGAAAGAGCTGCAACCTCTGGCAGACATGGTAAGGGTGAGTGGGATGTTGTTTCAATTAGTGCTGATGTCAGGAAGGACTGTAAGGATGGAAAGGCTGGTGTTTGCCATGGGCAGTGAAACACATCTGGTTTTCATTTTCTCTTTCTCTTTGAGTGCCAGATAAACATGGGATAGTTTGCCCTCACCTTGGACCCCTCCTACCCTCTTCTGCTGAAATGGAGAAATGTTCCAGCTTGTAGAAGGACATCAGGACAAAGATATGTAATGTAAATAAGTCCAGGCAGGCTGTCCTTGTGGGCATCAGCTGCTGGCATCTGCATTGCTGCTGCCATGAGCATGGCAAAGCAGGTAAAAGATGGCTTTTCCTTGTGTGACACAGGAGCTCTTGACTTGAAAGCAAGAGGGATGCAATAGAAAGAGCTGCAACCTCTGACAGACATGGCAAAGGTGAGTGGGATGTTGTTTCAGTTGCTGATGATTTCAGGAAGGACTGTAAGGATGGAAAGTCTGGTGTTTGCCATGGGCTGGGAAACACATCTGGTTTTCATCTTCTCTTTGTCTTTGTGTGCCAGAAAAAGAGGAGAGTGTGCCCTAACCTTGGACCCCTCCTGCCGTCTTCTGCTGAGATGGAGAAATGTTCCAGCTTGTAGAAGGACATCAGGACAAAGATATGTAATGAAAATAAGTCCAGGCTGGCTGTCCTTGTGGGCATCAGCTGCTGGCATCTGCATTGCTGCTGCCATGAGCATGGCAAAGCAGCTAAAAGATTGCGTTTCCTTGTGTGACACAGGAGCTCTTGACTTGAAAGCTAGAGGGATGCAATAGAAAGAGCTGCAACCTCTGCCAGACATGGCAAAGGTGAGTGGGATGTTGTTTCAATTATTGCTGAAGTCAGGAAGACTGTAAGGATGGAAAGGCTGGTGTTTGCCATGGGCTGGGAAACACATCTTTTTTTCATCTTCTCTTTCTCTTTGAGTGCCATATTAACAGGGGAGAGTGTGCCCACACCTTGGAACTCTCCTGCCCTCTTCTGCTGAGATGGAGAAATGTTCCAGCTTGTAGAAGGACATCAGGAGAAAGATATGTAATGAAAATAAGTCCAGGCTGGCTGTGCTTGTGGGCATCAGCTGCTGGCATCTGCATTGCTGCTGCCATGAGCATGGCAAAGCAGGTAAAAGATGGCTTTTCCTTGTGTGACACAGGAGCTCTTGACTTGAAAGCAAGAGGGATGCAATAGAAAGAGCTGCAACCTCTGACAGACATGGCAAAGGTGAGTGGGATGTTGTTTCAGTTGCTGATGATTTCAGGAAGGACTGTAAGGATGGAAAGTCTGGTGTTTGCCATGGGCTGGGAAACACATCTGGTTTTCATCTTCTCTTTGTCTTTGTGTGCCAGAAAAAGAGGAGAGTGTGCCCTAACCTTGGACCCCTCCTGCCCTCTTCTGCTGAGATTGAGAAATGTTCCAGCTTGTAGAAGGACATCATGACAAAGATATGTAATGAAAATAAGTCCAGGCTGGCTGTCCTTGTGGGCATCAGCTGCTGGCATCTGCATTGCTGCTGCCATGAGCATGGCAAAGCAGGTAAAAGATTGCTTTTTCTTGTGCGACACAGGAGCTCTTGACTTTAAAGCTGAGGTATGCAATAGAAAGAGCTGCAACCTCTGCCAGACATGGCATACTTCAGTGGGACGTTGTTTCAGTTGCTGCTGATGTCAGGAAGGACTGTAAGGATGGAAAGTCTGGTGTTTGCCATGGGCAGGGAAACACATCTGGTTTTCATCTTCTCTTTGTGTGCCAGAAAAGGAGGAGAGTGTGCCCTAACCTTGGACCCCTCCTGCCCTCTGCTGCTGAGATGGAGAAATGTCCCAGCTTATAGAAGGACATCAGGACAAAGATATGTAATGAAAATAAGTCCAGGCTGGCTGTCCTTGTGGGCATCAGCTGCTGGCAGCTGGACTGCTGCTGCCGTGAGCATGGCAAAGCAGGTAAAAGATTGCTTTTCCTTGTGTGACACAGGAGCTCTTGACTTGAAAGCTAGAGCGATGCAATAGAAAGAGCTGCAACCTCTGCCAGACATGGCAAAGGTGAGTGGGATGTTGTTTCAGTTGCTGCTGATGTCAAGATGGACTGTGAGGATGGAAAGGCTGGTGTTTGCCATGGGCAGGGAAACACATCTGGTTTTCATTTTCTCTTTCTCTTTGAGTAACAGGTAAACAGGGGAGAGTGTGCCCTCACCTTGGAAATCTCCTGCCCTCTGCTGCTCAGAGGGAGAAATGTTCCAGCTTCTAGAAGGACATCAGGACAAATATATGTAATGACAATAAGTCCAGGCTGGCTGTCCCTGTAGGCATCAGCTGCTGGCATCTGCATTGCTGCTGCCATGAGCATGGCACAGCAGGTAAAAAATTGCTTTTCCTTGTGTGACACAGGAGCTCTTGACTTGAAAGCTAGAGGGATGCAATAGAAAGAGCTGCAACCTCTGCCAGACATGGCAAAGGTGAGTGGGATGTTGTTTCAGTTGCTGCTGATGTCAGGAAGGACTGTAAGGATGGAAAGGCTGGTGTTTGCCATGGGCAGGGAAACACATCTGGTTTTCATTTTCTCTTTCTCTTTGAGTGCCAGATAAACATGGGATAATTTGCCCTCACCTTGGACCCCTCCTACCCTCTTCTGCTGAAATGGAGAAATGTTCCAGCTTCTAGAAGGACATCAGGACAAAGATGTGTAATGAAAATAAGTCCAGGCTGGCTGTCCTTGTGGGCATCAGCTGCTGGCATCTGCATTGCTGCTGCCATGAGCATGGCAAAGCAGCTAAAAGATTGCGTTTCCTTGTGTGACACAGGAGCTCTTGACTTGAAAGCTAGAGGGATGCAATAGAAAGAGCTGCAACCTCTGCCAGACATGGCAAAGGTGAGTGAGATGTTGTTTCAATTAATGCTGATGTCAGGAAGGACTGTAAGGATGGAAAGGCTGGTGTTTGCCATGGGCTGGGAAACACATCTGGTTTTCATTTTCTCTTTCTCTTTGAGTGCCAGATAAAGAGCAGAGTGTGCCCTCACATTGGACCCCTCCTGCCCTCTTCTGCTGAAATGGAGAAATGTTCCAGCTTCTAGAAGGACATCAGGACAAAGATATGTAATGAAAATAAGTCCAGGCTGGCTGTCCTTGTGGGAATCAGCTGCTGGCATCTGCATTGCTGCTGCCATGAGCATGGCACAGCAGGTAAAAGATGGCTTTTCCTTGTGTGACACAGGAGCTCTTGACTTGAAAGCAAGAGGGATGCAATAGAAAGAGCTGCAACCTCTGCCAGACATGGCAAAGGTGAGTGGGATGTTGTTTCAATTAGTGCTGATGTCAGGAAGGACTGTAAGGATGGAAAGGCTGGTGTTTGCCATGGGCTTGGAAACACATCTGGTTTTCATTTGCTCTTTCTCTTTGAGTGCCAGATAAAGAGCAGAGTGTGCCCTCACCTTGGACCCATCCTGCCCTCTTCTGCTGAAATGTAGAAATGTTCCAGATTCTAGAAGGACATCAGGACAAAGATATGTAATGAAAATAAGTCCAGGCTGGCTGTCCTTGTGGGCATCAGCTGCTGGCATCTGCATTGCTGCTGCCATGAGCATTACAAAGCAGGTAAAAGATTGCGTTTCCTTGTGTGACACAGGAGCTCTTGACTTGAAAGCAAGAGGGATGCAATAGAAAGAGCTGCAACCTCTGGCAGACATGGCAAGGGTGAGTGGGATGTTGTTTCAATTAGTGCTGATGTCAGGAGGACTGTAAGGATGGAAAGGCTGGTGTTTGCCATGGGCAGTGAAACACATCTGGTTTTCATTTTCTCTTTCTCTTTGAGTGCCAGATAAACATGGGATAGTTTGCCCTCACCTTGGACCCCTCCTACCCTCTTCTGCTGAGAGGGAGAAATGTTCCAGCTTGTAGAAGGACATCAGGACAAAGATATGTAACGTAAGTAAGTCCAGGCAGGCTGTCCTTGTGGGCATCAGCTGCTGGCATCTGCATTGCTGCTGCCATGAGCATGGCAAAGCAGCTGAAAGATGGCTTTTCCTTGTGTGACACAGGAGCTCTTGACTTGAAAGCAAGAGGGATGCAATAGAAAGAGCTGCAACCTCTGACAGACATGGCAAAGGTGAGTGGGATGTTGTTTCAGTTGCTGATGATTTCAGGAAGGACTGTAAGGATGGAAAGTCTGGTCTTTGCCATGGGCTGGGAAACACATCTGGTTTTCATCTTCTCTTTGTCTTTGTGTGCCAGAAAAAGAGGAGAGTGTGCCCTAACCTTGGACCCCTCCTGCCGTCTTCTGCTGAGATGGAGAAATGTTCCAGCTTGTAGAAGGACATCAGGACAAAGATATGTAATGAAAATAAGTCCAGGCTGGCTGTCCTTGTGGGCATCAGCTGCTGGCATCTGCATTGCTGCTGCCATGAGCATGGCAAAGCAGCTAAAAGATTGCGTTTCCTTGTGTGACACAGGAGCTCTTGACTTGAAAGCTAGAGGGATGCAATAGAAAGAGCTGCAACCTCTGGCAGACATGGCAAAGGTGAGTGGGATGTTGTTTCAATTATTGCTGAAGTCAGGAAGACTGTAAGGATGGAAAGGCTGGTGTTTGCCATGGGCTGGGAAACACATCTTTTTTTCATCTTCTCTTTCTCTTTGAGTGCCATATTAACAGGGGAGAGTGTGCCCACACCTTGGAACTCTCCTGCCCTCTTCTGCTGAGATGGAGAAATGTTCCAGCTTGTAGAAGGACATCAGGACAATGATATGTAATGAAAATAAGTCCAGGCTGGCTGTGCTTGTGGGCATCAGCTGCTGGCATCTGCATTGCTGCTGCCATGAGCATGGCAAAGCAGGTAAAAGATGGCTTTTCCTTGTGTGACACAGGAGCTCTTGACTTGAAAGCTAGTGGGATGCAATAGAAAGAGCTGCAACCTCTGACAGACATGGCAAAGGTGAGTGGGATGTTGTTTCAGTTGCTGATGATTTCAGGAAGGACTGTAAGGATGGAAAGTCTGGTGTTTGCCATGGGCAGGGAAACACATCTGGTTTTCATCTTCTCTTTGTCTTTGTGTGCCAGATACAGAGGAGAGTGTGCCTGCTACTTGGACCCCTCCTGCCCTCTTCTGCTGAGATGGAGAAATGTTCCAGCTTGTAGAAGGACATCAGGACAAAGATATGTAATGAAAATAAGTCCAGGCTGGCTGTCCTTGTGGGAATCAGCTGCTGGCATCTGCATTGCTGCTGCCATGAGCATGGCAAAGCAGGTAAAAGATTGCTTTTTCTTGTGCGACACAGGAGCTCTTGACTTTAAAGCTGAGGTATGCAATAGAAAGAGCTGCAACCTCTGCCAGACATGGCATACTTCAGTGGGACGTTGTTTCAGTTGCTGCTGATGTCAGGAAGGACTGTAAGGATGGAAAGGCTGGTGTTTGCCATGGGCAGGGAAACACATCTGGTTTTCATCTTCTCTTTGTGTGCCAGAAAAAGAGGAGAGTGTGCCCTAACCTTGGACCCCTCCTGCCCTCTGCTGCTGAGATGGAGAAATGTCCCAGCTTATAGAAGGACATCAGGACAAAGATATGTAATGAAAATAAGTCCAGGCTGGCTGTCCTTGTGGGCATCAGCTGCTGGCATCTGCATTGCTGCTGCCATGAGCATGGCACAGCAGGTAAGAGATTGCTTTTCCTTGTGTGACACAAGAGCTCTTGACTTTAAAGCTAGAGGGATGCAATAGAAAGATGTGCAACCTCTGCCAGACATGGCAAACTTCAGTGGGATGTTGTATCAGTTGCTGCTGATGTCAGGAAGGACTGTAAGGATGGAAAGGCTGGTGTTTGCCATGGGCAGGGAAACACATCTGGTTTTCATCTTCTCTTTGTGTGCCAGAAAAAGAGGAGAGTGTGCCCTAACCTTGGACTTCTCCTGCCCTCTGCTGCTGAGATGGAGAAATGTTCCAGCTTATAGAAGGACATCAGGACAAGGATATGTAATGAAAATAAGTCCAGGCTGGCTGTCCTTGTGGGCATCAGCTGCTGGCATCTGCATTGCTGCTGCCATGAGCATGGCACAGCAGGTAAAAGGTTGCTTTTCCTTGTGTGACACAGGAGATCTTGACTTGACAGCTAGAGGGATGCAATAGAAAGAGCTGCAACCTCTGCCAGACATGGCAAAGGTGAGTGGGATGTTGTTTCAATTAGTGCAGATGTCAGGAAGGACTGTAAGGATGGAAAGGCTGGTGTTTGCCATGGGCAGGGAAACACATCTGGTTTTCATTTTCTCTTTCTCTTTGAGTGCCAGATAAACAGGGGAGAGTGTGCCCTAACCTTGGACCCCTCCTGCCCTCTGCTGCTGAGATGGAGAAATGTTCCAGCTTGTAGAAGGACATCAAGACAAAGATATGTAATGAAAATAAGTCCAGGCTGGCTGTCCTTGTGGGCATCAGCTGCTGGCATCTGCATTGCTGCTGCCATGAGCATGGCACAGCAGGTAAAAGATTGCTTTTCCTTGTGTGATACAGGAGCTCTTGAGTTGAAAGCTAGAGGGATGCAATAGAAAGAGCTGCAACCTCTGCCAGAAATGGCAAAGGTGAGTGGGATGTTGTTTCAGTTGCTGCTGATGTCAAGATGGACTGTGAGGATGGAAAGGCTGGTGTTTGCCATGGGCAGGGAAACACATCTGGTTTTCATCTTCTCTTTGTGTGCCAGAAAAAGAGGAGAGTGTGCCTGCTACTTGGACCCCTCCTGCCCTCTTCTGCTCAGAGGGAGAAATGTTCCAGCTTGTAGAAGGACATCAGGACAAAGATATGTAATGAAAATAAGTCCAGGCTGGCTGTCCTTGTGGGCATCAGCTGCTGGCATCTGCATTGCTGCTGCCATGAGCATGGCACAGCAGGTAAGAGATTGCTTTTTCTTGTGTGACACAGGAGCTCTTGACTTTGAAGCTGAGTTATGCAATAGAAAGAGCTGCAACCTCTGCCAGACATGGCAAAGGTGAGTGGGATGTTGTTTCAATTAGTGCTGATGTCAGGAAGGACTGTGAGGATGGAAAGGCTGGTGTTTGCCATGGGCAGGGAAACACATCTGGTTTTCATCTTCTCTTTGTGTGCCAGAAAAAGAGGAGAGTGTGCCCTAACCTTGGACTTCTCGTGCCCTCTGCTGCTGAGATGGAGAAATGTCCCAGCTTATAGAAGGACATCAGGACAAAGATATGTAATGAAAATAAGTCCAGGCTGGCTGTCCTTGTGGGCATCAGCTGCTGGCAGCTGGACTGCTGCTGCCATGAGCATGGCAAAGCAGGTAAAAGATTGCTTTTCCTTGTGTGACACAGGAGCTCTTGACTTGAAAGCTAGAGCGATGCAATAGAAAGAGCTGCAACCTCTGCCAGACATGGCAAAGGTGAGTGGGATGTTGTTTCACTTGCTGATGATGTCAAGATGGACTGTGAGGATGGAAAGGCTGGTGTTTGCCATGGGCAGGGAAACACATCTGGTTTTCATCTTCTCTTTGTGTGCCAGAAAAAGAGGAGAGTGTACCTGCTACTTGGACCCCTCCTGCCCTCTTCTGCTCAGAGGGAGAAATGTTCCAGCTTGTAGAAGGACATCAGGACAAAGATATGTAATGAAAATAAGTCCAGGCTGGCTGTCCTTGTGGGCATCAGCTGCTGGCATCTGCATTGCTGCTGCCATGAGCATGGCACAGCAGGTAAAAGATTGCTTTTCCCTGTGTGACACAGGAGCTCTTGACTTGAAAGCTAGAGGGATGCAATAGAAAGAGCTGCAACCTCTGCCAGACATGGCAAAGGTGAGTGGGATGTTGTTTCAGTTGCTGCTGATGTCAAGATGGACTGTGAGGATGGAAAGGCTGGTGTTTGCCATGGGCAGGGAAACACATCTGGTTTTCATCTTCTCTTTGTGTGCCAGAAAAAGAGGAGAGTGTGCCTGCTACTTGGACCCCTCCTGCCCTCTTCTGCTCAGAGGGAGAAATGTTCCAGCTTCTAGAAGGACATCAGGACAAAGATATGTAATGAAAATAAGTCCAGGCTGGCTGTCCTTGTGGGCATCAGCTGCTGGCATCTGCATGGCTGCTGCCATGAGCATGGCACAGCAGGTAAGAGATTGCTTTTTCTTGTGTGACACAGGAGCTCTTGACTTTAAAGCTGAGGTATGCAATAGAAAGAGCTGCAACCTCTGCCAGACATGGCAAAGGTGAGTGGGATGTTGTTTCAGTTGCTGCTGATGTCAGGAAGGACTGTAAGGATGGAAAGGCTGGTGTTTGCCATGGGCAGGGAAACACATCTGGTTTTCATCTTCTCTTTGTGTGCCAGAAAAAGAGGAGAGTGTGCCCTAACCTTGGACCCCTCCTGCCCTCTGCTGCTGAGATGGAGAAATGTTCCAGCTTGTAGAAGGACATCAGGACAAAGATATGTAATGAAAATAAGTCCAGGCTGGCTGTCCTTGTGGGCATCAGCTGCTGGCATCTGCATTGCTGCTGCCATGAGCATGGCACAGCAGGTAAAAGATTGCTTTTCCCTGTGTGACACAGGAGCTCTTGACTTGAAAGCTAGAGGGATGCAATAGAAAGAGCTGCAACCTCTGCCAGACATGGCAAAGGTGAGTGGGATGTTGTTTCAGTTGCTGCTGATGTCAGGAAGGACTGTGAGGATGGAAAGGCTGGTGTTTGCCATGGGCAGGGAAACACATCTGGTTTTCATCTTCTCTTTGTGTGCCAGAAAAAGAGGAGAGTGTGCCTGCTACTTGGACCCCTCCTGCCCTCTTCTGCTGAGATGGAGAAATGTTCCAGCTTGTAGAAGGACATCAGGACAAAGATATGTAATGAAAATAAGTCCAGGCTGGCTGTCCTTGTGGGCATCAGCTGCTGGCATCTGCATGGCTGCTGCCATGAGCATGGCACAGCAGGTAAGGGATTGCTTTTCCTTGTGTGACACAGGAGCTCTTGACTTGAAAGCTAGAGCGATGCAATAGAAAGAGCTGCAACCTCTGCCAGACATGGCAAAGGTGAGTGGGATGTTGTTTCAGTTGGTGCTGATGTCAGGAAGGACTGTAAGGATGGAAAGGCTGGTGTTTGCCATGGGCAGGGAAACACATCTGGTTTTCATTTTCTCTTTCTCTTTGAGTGCCAGATAAACAGGGGAGAGTGTGCCCTCACCTTGGAACTCTCCTGCCCTCTTCTGCTGAGAGGGAGAAATGTTCCAGCTTGTAGAAGGACATCAGGACAAAGATATGTAATGAAAATAAGTCCAGGCTGGCTGTCCTTGTGGGCATCAGCTGCTGGCATCTGCATTGCTGCTGCCATGAGCATGGCACAGCAGGTAAGAGATTGCTTTTTCTTGTGTGACACAGGAGCTCTTGACTTTAAAGCTGAGGTATGCAATAGAAAGATGTGCAACCTCTGCCAGACATGGCATACTTCAGTGGGATGTTGTTTCAGTTGCTGCTGATGTCAGGAAGGACTGTAAGGATGGAAAGGCTGGTGTTTGCCATGGGCAGGGAAACACATCTGGTTTTCATCTTCTCTTTGTGTGCCAGAAAAAGAGGAGAGTGTGCCCTAACCTTGGACCCCTCCTGCCCTCTGCTGCTGAGATGGAGAAATGTCCCAGCTTATAGAAGGACATCAGGACAAAGATATGTAATGAAAATAAGTCCAGGCTGGCTGTCCTTGTGGGCATCAGCTGCTGGCATCTGCATGGCTGCTGCCATGAGCATGGCACAGCAGGTAAGAGATTGCTTTTCCTTGTGTGACACAGGAGCTCTTGACTTGAAAGCTAGAGCGATGCAATAGAAAGAGCTGCAACCTCTGCCAGACATGGCAAAGGTGAGTGGGATGTTGTTTCAGTTGCTGCTGATGTCAGGAAGGACTGTGAGGATGGAAAGTCTGGTGTTTGCCATGGGCAGGGAAACACATCTGGTTTTCATCTTCTCTTTGTGTGCCAGAAAAAGAGGAGAGTGTGCCTGCTACTTGGACCCCTCCTGCCCTCTTCTGCTGAGATGGAGAAATGTTCCAGCTTGTAGAAGGACATCAGGACAAAGATATGTAATGAAAATAAGTCCAGGCTGGCTGTCCTTGTGGGCATCAGCTGCTGGCATCTGCATGGCTGCTGCCATGAGCATGGCACAGCAGGTAAAAGATTGCTTTTCCTTGTGTGACACAGGAGCTCTTGACTTGAAAGCTAGAGGGATGCAATAGAAAGAGCTGCAACCTCTGCCAGACATGGCAAAGGTGAGTGGGATGTTGTTTCAATTAGTGCTGATGTCAGGAAGGACTGTAAGGATGGAAAGGCTGGTGTTTGCCATGGGCAGGGAAACACATCTGGTTTTAATTTTCTCTTTCTCTTTGAGTAACAGGTAAACAGGGGAGAGTGTGCCCTCACCTTGGAAATCTCCTGCCCTCTGCTGCTCAGAGGGAGAAATGTCCAAGCTTCTAGAAGGACATCAGGACAAATATATGTAATGAAAATAAGTCCAGGCTGGCTGTCCTTGTGGGCATCAGCTGCTGGCATCTGCACTGCTGCTGCCATGAGCATGGCAAAGCAGGTAAAAGATTGCTTTTCCTTGTGTGACACAGGAGCTCTTGACTTGAAAGCTAGAGGGATGCAATAGAAAGAGCTGCAACCTCTGCCAGACATGGCAAAGGTGAGTGGGATGTTGTTTCAGTTGCTGCTGATGTCAGGAAGGACTGTGAGGATGGAAAGTCTGGTGTTTGCCATGGGCAGGGAAACACATCTGGTTTTCATCTTCTCTTTGTGTGCCAGAAAAAGAGGAGAGTGTGCCTGCTACTTGGACCCCTCCTGCCCTCTTCTGCTGAGATGGAGAAATGTTCCAGCTTGTAGAAGGACATCAGGACAAAGATATGTAATGAAAATAAGTCCAGGCTGGCTGTCCTTGTGGGCATCAGCTGCTGGCATCTGCATTGCTGCTGCCATGAGCATGGCACAGCAGGTAAAAGATTGCTTTTCCTTGTGTGATACAGGAGCTCTTGAGTTGAAAGCTAGAGGGATGCAATAGAAAGAGCTGCAACCTCTGGCAGAAATGGCAAAGGTGAGTGGGATGTTGTTTCACTTGCTGATGATGTCAGGAAGGACTGTAAGGATGGAAAGGCTGGTGTTTGCCATGGGCAGGGAAACACATCTGGTTTTCATCTTCTCTTTCTCTTTGAGTGCCACATAAACAGGGGAGAGTGTGCCCACACCTTGGAACTCTCCTGCCCTCTTTTGCTGAGAGGGAGAAATGTTCCAGCTTGTAGAAGGACATCAGGACAAAGATATGTAATGAAAATAAGTCCAGGCTGGCTGTCCTTGTGGGCATCAGCTGCTGGCATCTGCATTGCTGCTGCCATGAGCATGGCACAGCAGGTAAAAGATGGTTTTCCTTGTGTGACACAGGAGCTCTTGACTTGAAAGCTAGAGCGATGCAATAGAAAGAGCTGCAACCTCTGCCAGACATGGCAAAGGTGAGTGGGATGTTGTTTCAGTTGCTGCTGATGTCAGGAAGGACTGTAAGGATGGAAAGGCTGGTGTTTGCCATGGGCAGGGAAACACATCTGGTTTTCATCTTCTCTTTGTGTGCCAGAAAAAGAGGAGAGTGTGCCTGCTACTTGCACCCCTCCTGCCCTCTTCTGCTGAGATGGAGAAATGTTCCAGCTTCTAGAAGGACATCAGGACAAAGATATGTAATGAAAATAAGTCCAGGCTGGCTGTCCTTGTGGGCATCAGCTGCTGGCATCTGCATTGCTGCTGCCATGAGCATGGCACAGCAGGTAAGAGATTGCTTTTTCTTGTGTGACACAGGAGCTCTTGACTTTAAAGCTGAGGGATGCAATAGAAAGAGCTGCAACGTCTGCCAGACATGGCATACTTCAGTGAGATGTTGTTTCAGTTGCTGCTGATGTCAGGAAGGACTGTAAGGATGGAAAGGCTGGTGTTTGCCATGGGCAGGGAAACACATCTGGTTTTCATCTTCTCTTTGTGTGCCAGAAAAAGAGGAGAGTGTGCCCTAACCTTGGACTTCTCCTGCCCTCTGCTGCTGAGATGGAGAAATGTCCCAGCTTATAGAAGGACATCAGGACAAAGATATGTAATGAAAATAAGTCCAGGCTGGCTGTCCTTGTGGGCATCAGCTGCTGGCATCTCCACTGCTGCTGCCATGAGCATGGCACAGCAGGTAAGAGATTACTTTTCCTTGTGTGACACAGGAGCTCTTGACTTGAAAGCTAGAGCGATGCAATAGAAAGAGCTGCAACCTCTGCCAGACATGGCAAAGGTGAGTGGGATGTTGTTTCACTTGCTGATGATGTCAGGAAGGACTGTAAGGATGGAAAGGCTGGTGTTTGCCATGGGCAGGGAAACACATCTGGTTTTCATCTTCTCTTTCTCTTTGAGTGCCAGAGAAACAGGGGAGAGTGTGCCCTAACATTGGACTTCTCCTGCCCTCTGCTGCTGAGATGGAGAAATGTTCCAGCTTGTAGAAGGACATCAGGACAAAGATATGTAATGAAAATAAGTCCAGGCTGGCTGTCCTTGTGGGCATCAGCTGCTGGCATCTGCATTGCTGCTGCCATGAGCATGGCACAGCAGGTAAAAGATTGCTTTTCCTTGTGTGACACAGGAGCTCTTGACTTGAAAGCTAGAGGGATGCAATAGAAAGAGCTGCAACCTCTGGCAGAAATGGCAAAGGTGAGTGGGATGTTGTTTCACTTGCTGATGATGTCAGGAAGGACTGTAAGGATGGAAAGGCTGGTGTTTGCCATGGGCAGGGAAACACATCTGGTTTTCATCTTCTCTTTGTGTGCCAGAAAAAGAGGAGAGTGTGCCTGCTACTTGGACCCCTCCTGCCCTCTTCTGCTGAGATGGAGAAATGTTCCAGCTTGTAGAAGGACATCAGGACAAAGATATGTAATGAAAATAAGTCCAGGCTGGCTGTCCTTGTGGGCATCAGCTGCTGGCATCTGCATTGCTGCTGCCATGAGCATGGCACAGCAGGTAAAAGATTGCTTTTCCTTGTGTGACACAGGAGCTCTTGACTTGAAAGCTAGAGGGATGCAATAGAAAGAGCTGCAACCTCTGCCAGACATGGCAAAGGTGAGTGGGATGTTGTTTCAGTTGCTGCTGATGTCAGGAAGGACTGTAAGGATGGAAAGGCTGGTGTTTGCCATGGGAAGGGAAACACATCTGGTTTTCATCTTCTCTTTGTCTTTGTGTGCCAGATACAGAGGACAGTGTGCCTGCTACTTGGACCCCTCCTGCCCTCTTCTGCTGAGATGGAAAAATGTTCCAGCTTGTAAAAGGACATCAGGACAAAGATATATAATGACAATAAGTCCAGGCTGGCTGTCTTTGTGGGCATCAGCTGCTGGCATCTGCACTGCTGCTGCCATGAGCATGGCAAAGCAGGTAAAAGATTGCTTTTCCTTGTGTGACACACGAGCTCTTGACTTGACAGCTAGAGGTATGTAATAGAAAGAGCTGCAACCTCTGCCAGACATGGCAAAGGTGAGTGGGATGCTGTTTCAATTAGTGCTGATGTCAGGAAGGACTGTAAGGATGGTAAGGCTGGTGAGAAAGGGGTGTTTATGTTAGGTTGGATGTGAGGAGGAAGTTTTTCAGCCAGAGGGTGGTGAGGCACTGGAACAAGTTGCCCAGGGAGGCTGTGGATGCCCCATCCCTGCAGGCATCCAAGGCCAGGCTGGATGTGGCTCTGGGCAGCCTGGGCTGCTGGTTGGCAGGTCAGAAAGCCCACAGGACTTTATTGCAGCCCTGGGTGCAGGGGGATCACTGCTCCTAGCATGCACACAGAAGAGCTGGAGCACACAGGTGATGTACATTCCACTTGTGAACATTCCTGCAATTCCAGAGAGCGTGCGCCTGTTCCAATCACTGCTGCACAGATTAAAAACTGATTGCAGATGAGCTGTTTTGGTATGGGGTTCTTGCCAACGGTCTGCAGTGGCTGTGTGATTCCTCGGGGAGTTGCTCTCCAGCCCAAAGGTCATGTCCTAAGTCGACCAGATCCCGTTTGTGTCCAGAAATGGCTGACAGCAGATCAGCTGCTGGTCAAGTTTCTAACAGCACACTGGCCTTGCTCCAGTGTCTGTGTCATCAGCCCCAGCACATACGGTGCACCTCTTCAAGGCTTTGCAACACTGAGACTCTGCACTTGGGCTCCAGACATCCTGCTGCACCAAGAGGTTATTCTAGCTTTGGTATCTTGCAACTTTGTATATAACTACATCACTGTAATCATAAATGTCTAGGAGCATGGAGATGGAGAAATTCATCTTCCTGTAATTCTCTGTACTGCAGCCCCGTGGTTGTCAACAACTAATGCAATATTGAAATTTCAGTTGAGAAATTGAAAGCTGTCCCTAACAAAAAAAATCTGCATTTGTTATTGAAATCACCGTAAGGATCAATAAATCCAAATGCTTCCAGCATAACCACGATTATAGGCAGTGTTTAGACAAGCTCTTACAGGAAAACCATGAACACAAGGCTTAGGAGAGACTAAGTGATGCACTCTGCAGGAATACTCATGGAAGTCTTCACAGTGCAGGAGTCTGATCTGATTACAGATGCTGTGCTTTAAGTACCCCTTATCATATCTTTTTTTTCACTGTTGTGCAGGGGTTGGACTCAGTGATCTCTGCAGGCTGGAGATGCTGTTTGCTAATGGCAGATGGAGAGAGGAAAAGCAAGTCCAAGGCATGCTGTGCATAGCCACCACATGGCATCTGCACCATTTCCCCCTGCACCAAGGAGGAGCAGCTCACAAGCTTGGCCTGGGCCAGGGAAGGGAGCAGACAAACATCTGGACCGACCCCAAACGAGCTGGTTCTGCAGGTTGGGTGTCTTCTGCTGCTTGTCTCACATCCTGCTGCTCAGCGGTAGATTTGTTGCTGCTCAGTGCTAACAGGAAACTCACACAGCATTTCTGTTTCAGCTGTGCCAACACTTTGATCCCTTGCTGCTTGGATGGGGCGTTTGAAGAATGATGCCTGTGCTGATGTCCAGCCAGGCTTTGGGGATGAGTCTCCACACCAGGGTCCGTCTGACAGGACTGAGGGTTGGGGATCCAGCCAGGTCGAGTCCAGCGTGCTTTGCTCTTGTTCTTAGTGCTTGTTTTTGCTCAGGAGGGCAGGAGGTGAACCTCGTGAACCAATGCCTGCAGACGGGGTTTGCAGAGAAAGAGGTCCTGCAGGCCTTGTGTGACAGCCACGGAGCTGCAGCGAGGCTGCATCAGTGTAAAACACCAGAGATCCACGGAGGTGTGAAGGGGAGCTGTGGGCTGCAGTCACGCAGGAAGGGATGTGCATGCTCGGGGTTTGGTTGTTGTGTGTGTGTTAAGTGACTGTGATACCACTGCTGGGTCAGTGTGAGTGTACGGAACAAGTGTGACAGCCTTTTTGATGGAGCCCTGTGAAAGGAGTCCTATGGACTTGAGATCCAACTATCAGCCCGTGGGCATCATCCAGGAGTTGGGGTAGGGGATGAGGCAAGGGAAGTTGGGCTGAGAAAGGGATAAAGCAGTCTGGCAGTAGTTCTGTGTTTCTCCCATCTCCTGCTTTATTTCCTTCCAGGTGAAATAGATGGGTGCTGCAACATGCCCTTGAATGTAACAAAACCCACTCTAGTGTGGATTTGACATGGGCCCAGCACTGCAAGGTACGCTGCTGGGAGGAAGCGTCCATCTGGCTGAGGGCAGGAAGGCCCTCCAGAGGGATGCACTGAGGCCAGTTGTGCGAGGCTCAACAAGAGCAAGCGCCAGGTCCTGCGCTTTGGTCATGACGACCCCGTGCCAGCTTCTCCAGGATTTGGCTGGGCTAGAATTCCAAGCAGCCCCTGATTCCAGAACGTTGGGCTGGGCTGTTGGAATCTTCTGCCCTTGTGACTGGTCTTGCCTCCCCACCCTGTCCGTCGTGGTGGAGCAGCCTGGTGGCCCTCAGTGATGTCATAAGGGCTAGAATGAGGGGAGGAGCAGTGCGTGCTGCGTCCCTTCATTGGAGCGCTGGAGCTCTGACTGAGCAGCTCGCTTGTTGCACTTGTGCACCGACTGCGTCCCTTTGTCTTCACACCGTCCTGTGCAGCACCTTGTAGGTAAGCTGAGACAGTGTGGGAGAGACGGGGGGACAGTGAGTGCTGAGAACTGCTGGCTGGCGGAGCTCATAGGATCACATTATCTCCATCAGCAGAGGGGTGGCCATGAGGGACAGGGAGGTGATCGTCCCCCCCTGCTCTGCTCTTGTGAGGCCCCAGCTGCACTACAGTGTCCAGAAAGACAGGGAGCTGTTGGAGAGGGTCCAGAGGCGAGCCACAGAGATGATCAGGGGACAGGAGCACCTCCCCTGCAAAGACAGGCTGAGGGAGCTGGGCTTGTTCAGCCTGGAGAAATGAAGGCTGTGGGGTGACCTCATGGCAGCCTTCAGTACCTCAAGGGAGCCTAAAAAGAGGAGGGGAATCAACTCTTTGAAAGGGTAGATAACAGCAGAACAAGGGGAAATGGTTTTAAGTTGAAAACTTAAGTTTTTAAGTTGAGGGAGGGCAGATTTTGGATTTTCCCTCATAATCTTTGCTAAACCGTGGAAGCAAACTGACCTGCTCTTTCTCTCTCCTCTCTCCACCCTCTGCCTGCTTCCCTGCTGCAGCTTTTGCTCGTGGAAGATCAGAGCAAAGTGACAAGGAACGGCTGCGGATTCGTGAGATTTCTCTTCCTTGTTCTGATCTCTTGCCAGGTACCTGCCATGCTTTGTCCCCCCACATGCTTTAGCAGCCCGTGACGCCCCGTGTTTAGTAACACAGCCTCATCCAGCTTTGATGGGACGCTGGTCACGTGTGGGTTTTCTCCACGTGCTCTGCAGCTCAGCCCTCAGAAGGATGCTGTCTGTGGTGCTGTGACCAGCTGGTTTTATGGAAAGCAATCCCTTAGGCAAAGAGTCCCAGCCCCAGCTTGTGCAGAGCTGCACAGCATCACCAGGGACACCAGCAGGCGTGCTTGGGCTGTGTGAGTGTGCCCGACAGGTGTAGGGAGCACAGCAGAGATGTGAACAGAGAACATAAAAGTGTGTTTCTTTTCAGTTCCAGCTTGTCACACCTACGCTGATGGCCGTGGCGTGCAGCGAGATCAGCTGTGGGCCTGACCTGGCATGGACAGAGGTAGAGTATGAAGCTCTGATTGGTCTTTGTTCCCTGACTGCAGCCAGCAGACTGAGCCGCAGCTGTGCTCTCCTGCTTTCCAAGAGAGCTCCTCTGTGGCAAGACAGTAGTGCAAGCGTGGCAAGTTTATCAAAGTACCAGAGCCATCTCGGCTGTTGTGTTTGTCCTCTACTGACTTTTCCCTTGAAATGGCTGCAGAAACAACAATCATTCTCTGCTCTGTTTGGCCTCGCTGTTGGTTGGACTGCTCAAGAGAGCTGCTTGGTGCTTGCAATGGCACTGTTTGCACCTTGTAACTGCAGCCATAGCTTTGGTTTCCCTCTTCACGGTCTCCTAGCATCTGAAACAGTCAGCCTTCCTGCACAAAGAGCGCAGGAAAGGAGGGGGCAAAATGGACAAGGCCACCTGTCTGCGTCAGTGCCATTGCTGATTAGTCTGGGTGGGGAGAGATGCATCTTTGCTGGCGTGTGCCTGCTGCACACCAGGGAGAGAAACAGCCGTTATTAGACTTGCAGTTCCTTCTGAAGTGCCCATGATAAGGACCGAGTGCATTTCCTGCAGCTTTCTCTGCAGATGTGCTCCTCACCTTGAAGTCCTCCTTGTTGGTTCCCAGCTCCTCACCGTGGCCTGTGCTCTCTGTTTCAGACTGAGAACAAGGGGAAGCCCCTGCTGGACCATGAGGTGGCACCTGTGAATGTTCCAGCTATTGCTGCTGCCCATGCTATTAAGAGATACGTTGCCCAGGCAGCGGATGAACTCTCCTTTGAGGTAAGCAGTTCAAGGCGTTCCTTGTTGCTCAATTTTACAAGGGCAAATGCCTTCAGAGCTGCACTGGTGCAAGTGCTCTCAAGCTCGGCGATGTTTGGCAGTGCAGAAGAATGCAGACATTTGAGCTGTGCTTTCCTCCCAGCCGTGCTGAAGCTGGGATTGACGTTGCAATCTCTTGCAGGTGGGAGACATCGTGTGTGTCATCGACATGCCACCAAAGGAGCTGACCCCCTGGTGGAGAGGCAAGCTCGGCTTCCAGGTAGGCACAAGCTTCAGACTGGAGAGTGCAACTTCAGTAGAGGCAGGAATCTCAGCTTAGAGCTGCTCTGCCTGCATAGGATGCCTAGTGGACATAAACAGTTTCCCTGTGTCGGTGTCAGAGGACCTTGTCTTTGGCTGCAAATGTTGAAAAATTATTACCTTTATGCTGTGAACTATGGCCATTTTCTGCTGGATAGTCTTATGGAACGTCAGGCAAGCACGTTCCGAGGGAAATGTTATGTGGCTTTAGGTTTAACAGTTCAGATCTGAGAAGTGCTGCATGCAATAGTTGGCCTCTCTTTTCTTCTTGTTACAGGTGGGATTTTTCCCAGGGGAGTGTGTGGAACTCATTAATAAGAACATTCCTGAGGCACTCATCAACTCTGTGCCAAAGCCAGGTACGGATGTTACATTTCATGGTGTGGGGAAGCAAAATGAAGTCTTTTTTGGGGTGTGTTCCATGTTTAGTACCTCCTTTATCCATGCCACATTGTCCTCTGGGTTGATGATTCTTCATGCACACCATGGGGCAGGGATTTGGCCCAATCCTCCTGTGTTTATGATTGGACTTGGGGAAACTATAGAATCTTCACAGAATGGCTTGGGATGGAAGGGATTTCGGAGATCATCATGCTCCAACCCTCCCGCCTCAGGATGGTCTCCCAGCCCCCACATTTAATGTGAGACTAGATCAGGCTGCCCAGGGCCCCATCCAACCTGGCCTTGGGCTCCTCCAGAGATGGGGAAAATCCCTTTTTGTATGTACTGGTTGGTAATGTTCTTCCCGTTCTGACGTGCTCTGTAGAATGTGCTGTGCTTGGCCTCGTCCAACGGAGCCAAACCTGAAATGACCTGGTTTCTTCCTTTTGTTGTGCAGTGCCCAAGAAACGCAGCAAGATCCTCACCTTCCTTCGTTCCTTGGTGAAGGCCCGCCCAAAGAAACCGACCGAGCGGGAGGTGGAGAAGGAAAGGGTGTTTGGCGGTGACCTGGGAGAGCATCTTCTCCACTCCGGTCGTGATGGTAAGGAGCTGCCCATTCCTGAGATCTTCCTCTGCTGGGCATCTAAAGAAGATGAAAGGGAGCTCATATCTAGCAGGGGGCAGGCTGATAGCCGTGGAGACACGTGTAATGGGAGTTGATGGCTGAAGGATAAAGTGAGGCGGATGCTCCTAAGAGACAAGCACATCTGTATTTGCTTCAGCCAAGCCTGGCTGGGCTTAGTGGATGGGATGTGAAGCACAGCCTGCAGCAGGACTTGAATCAGGAGCTCCACTGACGGCTGGCACGTGTTCTTCAGTCCCCCAGGTCCTCCAGAGCTGCGCTGAGTTCATTGAGCAGCACGGCGTGGTGCAGGGGATATACCGCCTGTCCGGCGTCGCGTCCAACATCCAGAGACTGCGGTAAGAGTGCTGCGACTGACACAGCCTGAGTGCATCTGGTGTGGCTTTGGGCTTGCCTTCCTCTCGCTCAACCGGGTTTGCGTCCCTCTCTCCAGGCAGGAATTTGAGTCGGAGCAGATTCCTGAGCTCACCGTCCGTGACATTCACAGCGTGAGCTCCCTCTGCAAGATGTACTTCAGGGAGCTCCCGAACCCTCTGCTCACCCACCAGCTGTACGGCAAGTTCTCGGTAAGCACAAGGCCACGTCTTTCATTTCCCTCTTCCTGGGCCTCTTGGCAGATGGCTGCAGCAGTGCCCCAGCTCGGAGGCCCTTTTGCTGTCAGCCCCACGAGGTTTACTCGCAGTGGTGTACTAGCCTGATTGGTGTCTCGCTCCCTTTCTGCACTACTCCAGGATGCTGTTGGTGCCACTACAGAGGAGGAGCGGCTGCTCAGAATGCAGGACGTCATCCAGCAGCTGCCCGCTCCTCACTACAGGTCAGTGCTGCCCTCAGCCTGCTGAGCTCAGCCCTGCTGCATCGCAGAGGGCAACGATGCAGTTCCAGGCTCTGTCTCACGCCGGCAACACGATGCCTGTGTTTGCTGAAGGGTTGAAGGCTCCATGGGGTTACTTTATGGGGTCAGTTCCTGGGCACGGGGGCACGCTTGGTGCAGCTGATGGCTGCGGCTGTGCTGTGCTGGGGCTTGGTGCTGCAGCGTGGCACTCAGTCAAGTTGGATCTACTTTACCTTCGGTGACAGTAGCTATCACAAGAAGTAGCATGAATGGAGGTTTGCTTTCTGAATTGCAGCACGGCATGCTCGTTGGTGCTGAATGTTTGCTTCTCTTGTTTTCCAGGACACTGGAGTACCTGATGAGACACTTGGCGTGTCTGGCTGGGAGCTCCACGGTAACAAACATGCATGCCAAGAACCTAGCCATTGTGTGGGCTCCAAACCTCTTAAGGTAAACTTCTGGTTCTGTTTCAACACTTCCTCTGTTCTCCAGTTAAGAAAAGCAGTCTTCCCTTTTTCTCCATCAAATGTGCTCTTCTGTAAAATCTGTGGCTGACAGAAGTGCAGGAGCCTGGGCTGTTCTCCATCCCCATGGGCACAATGTCTAGGTGACAATTTCTGCAGTCTTGTTGAGATGGGACTGACGTGTCCTTGATCATCCAGGGGAATTTCTGCAGTGGCATCACTGATTGCCCACTGCGGAAGTCTCCAGAGCCTCAGCTGACAGCTTTTGGCTGCAACAATTCAGACTCGGGGAAACGGTCTTGGAGAAATGACTTCTAAAATCTGCCTTTTCTACAGATCACAGCAGAACGAGTCTGCCTGCGCCAGCGGAAGAGCTGCCTGCATGGAGCTGCAGATGCAGTCGGATGTGGTGGAATTCATCATCAACCACACAGACGTCCTCTTCTGCTCCAAATCCGGAGCAGACATTGCAGATGCAGCAGGTGAGTGTCTTCCTCCATTAGCTTGATCTTGACCTGACACCTTGATCAAATGCAGGCCTTCTCCAGGACCTCTGAGATACTCTTTTACCATCAAGGGGACTACAGACCTCTGGGCTTCCATTAGGGTATGGCATCCTGTTGCTGGATGCTGAGAATGTCCAAGCCCAAACTTCACAAGGAGGAAACTGTCATTATTATGTTTGCACGCAGGAGAAGCTTGATGCAAGCGTTGCAGCGAAGCTTTCTCAGTTCCCTGCCCCTTTTATCTAGGGGTGAGCTCTCTTAATGATGACCATGTCCTTTGCCATAAACAGACCTCTGCCCACATGGTTAGTTTGAGCTCCTCTTCTTCCAGTGGCTCGGATAAGCAAGCCTGAGAAAAATACAGCACCTCCCCCAGAACTGTGGTGGCTGTGCTGCTGCTTTCTGATCCTCACTCTTACCTGTGCTTTTCCCTGACAGGGCACAATTCTCTCCCAGGGCCCAAGTCTGTGGGGGTCTCTTCTGCTGCCACAAAGCTGCTCAGCCTGGAGGAGGCACAGGCACAGAGGCGAGGCCACAGCACCTCTTCTGTGGTAACAGAGAGCAGCAGGGACATTGAAGTGGAAGAAAGCCCTGCAGCTGGGCAGGGCAAATTCCACACTGTCATCGACTTTCCATCTGACAGGTAAAGAGGACTTTCTTTTCCAGCACCTAGCATCATTGTTTGGGTGGGTTTTTGTGTTTTCCTGCAGAAACCAGGCAGTGCTAGGAACAAGCAACTGCTGCCAAGAGCTCAGTGCAGCTCTTCCCTCACCCTTCACCACGCACGACTCACAGCGTTGGCTGTTTTCTCTCTCCAGACAAAATCCACACAGCAAGAAGGAGGAATCACCAGCTAGCAGTTGGTGTTGCTGCTTCAGCCTCAGGAAGCCATCCTCTGGCAGCAAACGCCAACTGCAGCGCAATGCCAGGCAGCCCTCAGAAACAGCAGTGGTAGTCCTGGCAGGTAAGGGTGCAAATGCAGCTTCCAAATCCCTGCTTTTCAGGAACATAGAATTCAAGCTTGCTCTGCACTTGTATCTCTTTCTGGCGTTCCAGCCCCTGCCCAACATCTTCAGTTCACCCCTGATCAAGAACCACTGTCGTAATTCAGCTTGTGAAAGTTTGACACTAACCCCTGTGTATCCTTTCTAGGTGAATCGAGCCCTTGCCAACCCACAAGATCCAGGGCAAGTAGCGAGGATGCTCTGTGTGCTTCCATCAGTGGAGAGCTCTTAGGAAGCACAAATTGCTGCAGTTCCAACAGCAGCCTTCCGTCTGACAACATTAATGGAGAGAAGGAGCTCATTCAAGTTCATGCCCTCATTACACCTGGCTCTGCTGAAAATGCTGACCTGGGCCTGCCAGAAACCACAGTCACCAGCCTGGATTGTAACCAGGAGTCTCTGCAGTGCAGGCCATCCCAAGAGCAGTGTGAGTGCCCCAACAGCAGCACCTCCATGCAGGAGCAGGTCAGTGTCAGTGAGGAGGAGCAGAGCCTCTTGCAGGAGGACTTTCAATCAGGCCTCCAGTCCCAGGCATCAGAGAGCAGCACTGAGAGCTCTGAGCCACTCTCTCCATGACAAGACAGGATGAGTCCCATCTTCACCGTGGACCTCTCACACCCTCCTGTCCTTTATATAATAATAAAAGCACACTCGTGCTCAATCAACACCTTGACTGCCTCCAGAGTCTTCATTCACACGGACTGGGATGAATGCAGCACACAGCAAGGCACCCCAGCTTGCAATGCTGTGGCTGTGGGGTGCGTGCAGCACAGCTCTGGGTTTGTTCCTGTTTTGTCTGGCTTTGGGATGTCTGCAGGGGGAGCTCTGCAACCATTTGGCATGGTAGCAAATAATCTCTCGCATCCTGGATGCTGCTCATGATACTCCCAAGCTTCCTGGCTGTGGCTTTGTGATGCTTTTCAGGGCTTTCTGATGCATTTTGATGCCTTGGATGTTGCTTAACACCTCCCTCCTCCCATCATGTCCTTTCCTGGCTCCCAGCTACGAACTGGCCCTGCAGATCATCTCCAGACCTGTCATCAGCACACTGCGGAAGGAGAAGCTCCCCCTGGCCAACGTCAGGCAGTACTGCTTGGTCTGCAGCTCAGTGGCCATTTCCCTTTTAGGCGGCTCCTGCAGAAGAATCAAGCAGCAGAACCTTTTGCTCACCCTGCAGCACACAAATGCTACGAAAGCAGAAACAACCTGGGAATCTCTGGGTCTGCAAGACTTCACAGACACTCACCGACTGTGTCTGATGGTTCCCTCCCATCCTTGATTTCCGTCTCCCCTTCTCCACATCGGATCCCACTGCTGAGCCATGATCAAGCTGCCCAGTGTGGCAGAGCATCGTGCAGAGCCGTGCTGGCACCTCCTCCCCTTCCTCTCCTGCAACCTCACCCGCTTCTCTGACAGACCTGCTGATCCCACGCGTCCCATCGGGATGCTCTGGCACAGGATGTGCCCCTAACCGAAAGCTCCTTCCCACCCTCCCAAGAAAAAGTAAACAGGTTTTCTGCCTCCTCTGCTTGATTTCATGTGGCAGGGATGGAGAGCTCTTCAGCTCTGAGCAAGTTTTTTTCTGAGAAAGTGACCAGCTCTTTTCCATCCCTTTGCCCCTACAAAGAGTTGTCCAGAGCATCTCGTCCAAGAATTCCTGGAACAGCCTGCAGCTGGCTCTCCTGAAGTTCAGGCTCCTGCCTTTGCTTCCTGCCAGGCCCGCATTCCTTGAGATCACCAACTCAAGGAGGGCATGGTCACTGCAGCCCTGACCGCCTCCTGTCGTAACCCCTGGTGTGCACCATGTCCAGCAATGCTTCCCTTCTGCTTGCTGTGCCCAATGCCTGCACCACAGAGTGATTCTCACTGCACTCCAGGAGTCTGTCAGATTGCTTGCAGCCAGCCATGCTGATTTCCCAGACTGACTGGAATCCCCCATCAGCATGAGAGTCAGTGAGTGCGATGCTTCTGCTGGCTGCAGTAAGCAGCTCCCACCAACAGGCTCTCTTTCCAGGCGGCTGTAGCAGACCCTCACCTCCAGAAGCCCTGCACTGCTGCACTTCCTAATTTTACCCACAAGTTCACAACCTGCTCATGGCTCTTCTTAGTTCTTTGCACTCAACTTCTCATCATAGAAGGCAAATCCCTTGCCTTCCAGAATTCCATAGTATCAATTGTGTCTGCTTTATGTCAGGATTCTTTTTCTTTCTTTTCTTTTTCCATTTTCTAGGTAGGAAAATGAATTTCTGAGCCAGGAGAAGCAGAAGTGAAACAGTCTTCCTGGCACTGCTCAGGTTGCAGGAGTTGCCAAGTGCTCCTCAGGTAATGTGTGCTGAAGAGCTGACCTTGGTGGCAGGGGCTGTGGCTGCATTTTGTGCCTGTCATGCGGGAATCCAAGAAAGCCTATTCAGAGCAGGAGCTGCAGAGCGAGATAAACATCACGAGAAGGTAAGGCTGAGAAGCAAGGCCACCTCCAGAAAGAAGAGAAAAACTGAGTCAAGTGAGCTGCGTGACGGCCGTGTGATGCTGACCATGATTGGAGGAAGAGCGCATGGCTGGGAATGACTGATGGCTCTGGTTGGATGGGTGCCTGTGTGCACAGAGTTAAGGAGTGTTTGTGGGATGTTTTGCTGGCATCTAACGGCTGTAAGGGGAAGTCAAGAGAGAAAACTTGTGAATGCATAGAAGGGATGTTAAAATCTGGAACAGACTGTTTGGATCATTCACAGCTGAGTCCGTGCCAGATTGCCACACTGTCAGAACCTGGGGCCTAGGATTTTCCTTTAAGAGTGCCAACTGCTCATTTTAAATGATAAAAAGTAACACTGAAAAAAGCTTCCCTCCTTGCATTAGAATAACGCATTGATATTTGATGTTTCTGTCTTTCCATTCCTTTAGCAGCCTGGGTGTTGATGCAGCTGCATGCATCTGCTGTCCTCCCCTTCTGTTTTGTGTAAAAGAACAGTAAAATATGCAATCAGTGTGAGATCTTTCTGAAGTATTTTACTTTATTTGCCCCTAGGCTGCAATGGCTGGGCAATGGCAGTGTCACCCAGGAGCCCACACGGCGACCTGATGTCTCATTGTTGGGGTCTATTGGAAACCACCACGATGACAAAAGAATGCCTGGGATTCCTCCGGCCCAAATGCCAAACCTTGCACTTGGCTGTGCTGAACCTCATGAGGTTCACCCAGGCCCACCTCTCAAGTCTGCTGAGCTCAAACAGATGTCATTTTTCTCGTGTCCTTCCATTCCGAGTCCATCTGTTCCCCAAAGCAAAAGAATTTGGAGGGAACCACCGACAGTTATGTGAGCGATTTCAGCGTCTATTTCTGATCATGGCAACAACTTCAGAGGTCACACTTAATTTACGGTGCCCGTTGTAATTCTGACCAAGGCTGCAGTTGGAGCTGACTTCCCAAGGCTGCAAGACGTGGTGGTGACACAGCCTTGTGCTTCTGCATTGGTGCTCATCCCACGTTTCCTTTCTCTGTCTCGCAGGTCAGCTCCTGCTGGAAGCAGATGGTATCCCAGTGTGAATGAAGGTCAGTGCAGGAGCAGCTGCTGATGGGAGGAAGGAAGTCCATGCTGAAGAGCTCTGAAGCATCTGCAGGTATGGTTCTGGAGGAGGCAGCAGTGATGTCGGAGGGCTCCCCAGCAGGAAGCTGTCTCATCCAAATGCTTGCTGAGTGGTTGGAAGGGAGCTTTCTGCATGACAGCAGCACCAGCTGCTTGCTTCACATGCTGCAAAGACAAGGATTAGCACGAGTTCCAGTATCTACAGTATCATCACGAATCACGATAGGATTACAATGTGTCCTCATACAAACGCAGCCACTTCTCTCTGAGTCCAAAGGCTGTCCAGAAAGCATCTTTGAGGTCTCTCACACCAAACCACTGCTGCCCGTGTGGGATCTGACTCATTAGGGTATAGGGGTTAGGAACCACAGGCTGTCTTTTGAGAACGGGTTCAGTCATTTCCTTACATCTTGCACCAGCTGATACGTGCCGTCTGCCTTCCATGCCGACAGGACTGGGGTGTTATAAGGCAACAGACAAGGTTCCAGAAGACATCCTTAACCAGTGTCTGTGTTACAGCTTTTAGACCCACTCTCCCTTCTAAGGCTATGGGATATTGTTGCTGTTTCACAGCTCCACTCCCTCCTTGGGCAGTTCTTTGTAAAAGAAAATTGTGAGTCCACCCCGATTTCCTTCCCCTGCCCACACCTTTGGATTCATTTCTTCTCATCACCAGCTGTTAACACATTCATTGACCCCTGATATGTGTTTAACAGACTTGCAGCTGTAATCCTCATTTAACTGTTAAATCTCTCCCCCATAAATCGGTCCCTGCTTCAGGCACAGAGAACAATTGCCCTGCAACTATTTTATCTTTCCATTTTAGTTCTGTGGTCTCCAAGAGTGGAGCTGTCATTTCTGATCCCTCAGCCCCAGTTACGCACAACAGCCACATCCAGATACATGTCTGGTACCTCTGAACTAGCTAATGCTGTAGGATGGAATGTTGTTTCTGCACTGGCTATCAAATGTGGGATTGCTCTGAAGCAGTACAGCACCATGTGTTTTGTAATTTGCCCTTAGAAACAGTTTGAAAAAGTAGAAAGACTTTATTAGTATTAGTAAAAAGAAGCTATTTCATAACATGTTTTAGAAATACAGTTGTTCAATCATGTGATCAATTCTCACTTACAGAACTGTAATAGTTACAAATTGCATGGGTATAGTATTAAGGACCAGAAAGCATGTTGTAAGGCCATTCTGTTTGGATAGGAGAAGCTCAGCAAAAGAAAAACAGACTCCAAAGAAGCCAGGGCCTCCACACAAGGCCGAAGTGACTCACTCTGTGGGCAGGTTGGGATGCAACAGGCAGGCATCAAGAGACTCCCCTCTGTCCTCCTTCCAAACTTCTCTCTCTTCAGGGATGAGCAGCTGTCCAGAAATAGTGGCCAAGTGTTGATAAGCAGCTGTCAGACGTTCAATAATTAGCAGTATACCTGCTGAGCTAGCAACAATTGGTGTTTAGCCAGTCACACACACACACACAGAATGGCCCGGGTTGGAAGGGACCTCAAGGATCAGGAATCTCCAACTCCCTGCCACAGGCAGGGCCACCAACCTCTGTACCATTGCACATATGCACATTGCTGGACAGAAACAGCAGTGTGGGAAAAATCTGTATGCTGTGGATGAAAAGGGTGAATCAGAATGGCTTAACAGTTGTCCCACAAGGAAAAGCAATCCCTTACCTGCTGTGCCATGCTCATGGCAGCAGAAATGCAGATGCCAGCAGCTGATGCCCACAAGGACAGCCAGCCTGGACTTATTTTCATTACATATCTTTGACCTGATGTCCTTCTAGAAGCTGGGACATTTCTCCCTCTCAGCAGAAGAGGGCAGGGGAGTTACAAGGTGAGGGCACACTCTCCCCTGTTTATCTGGCACTCAAAGTGAAAGAGAAAATGAAAACCAGATGTGTTTCCCTGCCCATGGCAAACACCAGCCTTTTCATCCTTACAGTCCTTCCTGACATCAGCACTAATTGAAACAACATCCCACTCACCTTTGCAATGTCTGGCAGAGGTTGCAGCTCTATCTATTGCATCCCTCTAGCTTTCAACTCAAAAGCTCCTGTGTCACACAAGGATAAGCAATCTGTTACCTGCTGTGCCATGCTCATGTCAGCAGCAATGCAGATGCCAGCAGCTGATGCCCACAAGGACTGCCAGCCTGGACTTATTTTTATAACATATCTGTCCTGATGTCCTTCCAGAAGCTGGGACATTTCTCCCTCTCAGCAGCAGAGGGCAGGAGAGTTACAAGGTGAGGGCACACTCTCCCCTGTTTATCTGGCACTCAAAGAGAAAGAGAAAATGAAAACCAGATGTGTTTCCCTGCCCATGGCAAACACCAGCCTTTCCATCCTTACAGTCCTTCCTGACATCAGCACTAATTGAAACAACATACCACTCACCTTTCCATGTCTGGCAGAGGTTGCAGCTCTGTCTATTGCATCCCTCTAGCTTTCAAGTCAAGAGCTCCTGTGACACACAAGGAAAAGCAATCTTTTACCTGCTGTGCCATGCTCATGTCAGCAGCAATGCAGATGCCAGCAGCTGATGCCCACAAGGACTGCCAGCCTGGACTTATTTTCATTACATACCTTTGTCCTGATGTCCTTCTAGAAGCTGGGACATTTCTCCCTCTCAGCAGCAGAGGGCAGGAGAGTTGCAAGGTGAGGCCACACTCTCCCCTGTTTATCTGGCACTCAAAGAGAAAGAGAAAATGAAAACCAGATGTGTTTCCCTGCCCATGGCAAACACCAGCCTTTCCATCCTTACAGTCCTTCCTGACATCAGCACTAATTGAAACAACATCCCACTCACCTTTGCCATGTCTGGCAGAGGTTGCAGCTCTATCTATTGCATCCCTCTAGCTGTCAAGTCAAGAGCTCCTGTGTCACACTAGGAGAAGCAATCTGTTACCTGCTGTGCCATGCTCATGTCAGCAGCAATGCAGATGCCAGCAGCTGATGCCCACAAGGACAGCCAGCCTGGACTTATTTTCATTACATACCTTTGTCCTGATGTGCTTCTAGAAGCTGGGACATTTCACCATCTCAGCAGAAGAAGGCAGGGGAGTTACAAGGTGAGTGCACACTCTCCCCTGTTTATCTGGCACTCAAAGAGAAAGAGAAAATGAAAACCAGATGTGTTTCCCTGCCCATGGCAAACACCAGCCTTTCCATCCTTACAGTCCTTCCTGACATCAGCAGCAATGGAAACAACATCCCACTCAAATTTGACATGTCTGGCAGAGGTTGCAGCTCTGTCTATTGCATCCCTCTAACTTTCAAGTCAAGAGCTCCTGTGTCACACCAGGAAAAGCAATCTGTTACCTGCTGTGCCATGCTCATGGCAGCAGCAATGCAGATGCCAGCAGCTGATGCCCACAAGGACTGCCAGCCTGGACTTATTTTCATTACATACCTTTGTCCTGATGTCCTTCTAGAAGCTGGGACATTTCTCCCTCTCAGCAGAAGAGGGCAGGAGAGTTGCAAGGTGAGGGCACACTCTCCCCTGTTTATCTGGCACTCAAAGAGAAAGAGAAAATGAAAACCAGATGTGTTTCCCTGCCCATGGCAAACACCAGCCTTTCCATCCTTACAGTCCTTCCTGACATCAGCACTAATTGAAACAACATCCCACTCACCTTTGCCATGTCTGGCAGAGGTTGCAGCTCTGTCTATTGCATCCCTCTCGCTTTCAACTCAAAAGCTCCTGTGTCACACAAGGAAAAGCAACCTTTTACCTGCTTTGCCATGCTCATGTCAGCAGCAATGCAGATGCCAGCAGCTGATGCCCACAACGACTGCCAGCCTGGACTTATTTTCATTACATATCTTTGACCTGATGTCCTTCTAGAAGCTGGGACATTTGTCCCTCTCAGCAGAAGAGGGCAGGGGAGTTACAAGGTGAGGGCACACTCTCCCCTGTTTATCTGGCACTCAAAGTGAAAGAGAAAATGAAAACCAGATGTGTTTCCCTGCCCATGGAAAACACCAGCCTTTTCATCCTTACAGTCCTTCCTGACATCAGCACTAATTGAAACAACATCCCACTCACCTTTGCAATGTCTGGCAGAGGTTGCAGCTCTATCTATTGCATCCCTCTAGCTTTCAACTCAAAAGCTCCTGTGTCACACAAGGATAAGCAATCTGTTACCTGCTGTGCCATGCTCATGTCAGCAGCAATGCAGATGCCAGCAGCTGATGCCCACAAGGACTGCCAGCCTCGACTTATTTTTATAACATATCTTTGTCCTGATGTCCTTCCAGAAGCTGGGACATTTCTCCCTCTCAGCAGCAGAGGGCAGGAGAGTTGCAAGGTGAGGGTACACTCTCCCCTGTTTATCTGGCACTCAAAGAGAAAGAGAAAATGAAAACCAGATGTGTTTCCCTGCCCATGGCAAACACCAGCCTTTCCATCCTTACAGTCCTTCCTGACATCAGCACTAATTGAAACAACATCCCACTCACCTTTGCCATGTCTGGCAGAGGTTGCAGCTCTTTCTATTGCATCCCTCTAGCTTTCAAGTCAAGAGCTCCTGTGTCACACAAGGAAAAGCAACCTTTTACCTGCTTTGCCATGCTCATGGCAGCAGCAATGCAGATGCCAGCAGCTGATGCCCACAACGACTGCCAGCCTGGACTTATTTTCATTACATATCTTTGTCCTGATGTCCTTCTACAAGCTGGGACATTTCACCATCTCAGCAGAAGACGGCAGGGGAGTTGCAAGGTGAGGGCACACTCTCCCCTGTTTATCTGGCACTCAAAGAGAAAGAGAAAATGAAAACCAGATGTGTTTTTCTGCCCATGGCAAACACCAGCCTTTCCATCCTTACAGTCCTTCCTGACATCAGCACTAATTGAAACAACATCCCACTCACCTTTGCCATGTCTGGCAGAGGTTGCAGCTCTATCTATTGCATCCCTCTAGCTGTCAAGTCAAGAGCTCCTGTGTCACACAAGGAAAAGCAATCTTTTACCTCCTTTGCCATGCTCATGGCAACACCAATGCAGATGCCAGCAGCTGATGCCCACAAGGACAGCCAGCCTGGACTTATTTTCATTACATATCTTTGTCCTGATGTCCTTCTATAAGCTGGGACATTTCACCATCTCAGCAGAAGAAGGCAGGGGAGTTGCAAGGTGAGGGCACACTCTCCCCTGTTTATCTGGCACTCAAAGAGAAAGAGAAAATGAAAACCAGATGTGTTTCCCTGCCCATGGCAAACACCAGCCTTTCCATCCTTACAGTCCTTCCTGACATCAGCACTAATTGAAACAACATCCCACTCACCTTTGCCATTTCTGCCAGAGGTTGCAGCTCTTTCTATTGCATCCCTCTAGCTTTCAAGTCAAGAGCTCCTGTGTCACACAAGGAAAAGCAATCTGTTACCTGCTGTGCCATGCTCATGGCAGCAGCAATGCAGATGCCAGCAGCTGATGCCCACAAGGACTGCCAGCCTGGACTTATTTTCATTACATACCTTTGTCCTGATGTCCTTCCAGAAGCTGGGACATTTCTCCCTCTCAGCAGCAGAGGGCAGGAGAGTTGCAAGGTGAGGGCACACTCTCCCCTGTTTATCTGGCACTCAAAGAGAAAGAGAAAATGAAAACCAGATGTGTTTTTCTGCCCATGGCAAACACCAGCCTTTCCATCCTTACAGTCCTTCCTGACATCAGCACTAATTGAAACAACATCCCACTCACCTTTGCCATGTCTGGCAGAGGTTGCAGCTCTATCTATTGCATCCCTCTAGCTGTCAAGTCAAGAGCTCCTGTGTCACACAAGGAAAAGCAATCTTTTACCTCCTTTGCCATGCTCATGGCAACACCAATGCAGATGCCAGCAGCTGATGCCCACAAGGACAGCCATCCTGGACTTATTTTCATTACATATCTTTGTCCTGATGTCCTTCTAGAAGCTGGGACATTTCACCATCTCAGCAGAAGAAGGCAGGGGAGTTACAAGGTGAGGGCACACTCTCCCCTGTTTATCTGGCACTCAAAGAGAAAGAGAAAATGAAAACCAGATGTGTTTCCCTGCCCATGGCAAACACCAGCCTTTCCATCCTTACAGTCTTCCTGACTTCAGCACTATTGAAACAACATCCCACTCACCTTTGCCTTGTCTGGCAGAGGTTGCAGCTCTTTCTATTGCATCCCTCTAGCTTTCAAGTCAAGAGCTCCTGTGTCACACAAGGAAAAGCAATCTTTTACCTGCTTTGCCAAGCTCATGGCAGCAGCAATGCAGATGCCAGCAGCTGATGCCCACAAGGACAGCCAGCCTGGACTTATTTTCATTACATATCTTTGTCCTGATGTCCTTCTACAAGCTGGAACATTTCTCCCTCTGATCAGCAGAGGGCAGGAGAGTTAGAAGTTGCAGGCACACTCTTCTCTTTTTCTGCCACACAAAGAGAAAATGAAAACAAGATGTGTTTCCCAGCCCATGGCAAACACCAGCCTTTCCAACCTTACAATCTTCCTGACTTCAGCACTAATTGAAACAACATCCCACTCACCTTTGCCATGTCTGGCAGAGGTTGCAGCTCTTTCTATTGCATCCCTCTAGCTTTCAAGTCAAGAGCTCCTGTGTCACACAAGGAAAAGCAATCTTTTACCTGCTTTGCCATGCTCATGGCATAAGCAATGCAGTTTCCAGCAGCTGATGCCCACAAGGACAGCCAGCCTGGACTTATTTTCATTACATATCTTTGTCCTGATGTCCTTCTAGAAGCTGGAACATTTCTCCCTCTGATCAGCAGAGGGCAGGAGAGTTAGAAGTTGCAGGCACACTCTCCTCTTTTTCTGTCACACAAAGAGAAAATGAAAACCAGATGTGTTTCCCAGCCCATGGCAAACACCAGCCATTCCATCCTTACAGTCCTTCCTGACATCAGCAGCAACTGAAACAACATCCAACTCACCTTTGCCATGTCTGGCAGAGGTTGCAGCTCTTTCTATTGCATCCCTCTAGCTTTCAAGTCAAGAGCTCCTGTGTCACACAAGGAAAAGCAATCTTTTACCTGCTGTGCCATGCTCATGGCAGCAGCAATGCAGATGCCAGCAGCTGATGCCCACAAGGACTGCCAGCCTGGACTTATTTTCATTACATACCTTTGTCCTGATGTCCTTCTAGAAGCTGGAACATTTCTCCCTCTGAGCAGCAGAGGGCAGGATGGGTCCAAGTTGAGGGCAAACTCTGCTCTTTTTCTGGAACACAAAGAGAAAATGAAAACAAGATGTGTTTCCCAGCCCATGGCAAACACCAGCCTTTCCATCCTTACAGTCCTTCCTGAAATCAGCAGCAATGGAAACAACATCCCACTCACCTTTGCCATGTCTGGCAGAGGTTGCAGCTCTTTCTATTGCATCCCTCTAGCTTTCAAGTCAAGAGCTCCTGTGTCACACAAGGAAAAGCAATGTTTTACCTGCTTTGCCATGCTCATGGCAGCAGCAATGCAGATGGCAGCAGCTGATGCCCACAAGGACAGCCAGCCTGGACTTATTTACATTACATATCTTTGTCCTGATGTCCTTCTACAAGCTGGAACATTTCTCCCTCTGATCAGCAGAGGGCAGGAGAGTTAGAAGTTGCAGGCACACTCTCCTCTTTTTCTGGCACACAAAGAGAAAATGAAAACCAGATGTGTTTCCCTGCCCATGGCAAACACCAGCCTTTCCATCCTTACAGTCCTCCTGAAATCAGCACTAATTGAAACAACATCCCACTCACCTTTGCCATGTCTGGCAGAGGTTGCAGCTCTTTCTATTGCATCCCTCTAGCTTTCAAGTCAAGAGCTCCTGTGTCACACAAGGAAAAGCAATCTTTTACCTGCTTTGCCATGCCTATGGCAGCAGCAATGCAGATGCCAGCAGCGGATGGCCACAAGGACAGCCAGCCTGGACTTATTTTCATTACATATCTTTGTCCTGAAGTCCTTCTAGAAGCTGGAACATTTCTCCCTCTGAGCAGCAAAGGGCAGGAGGGGTCCAAGGTGAGGGCACGCTCTCCGCTGTTTATCTGGCACAAAAGGAGAAAGAGAAAATGAAAACCAGATGTGTTTCCCAGCCCATGGCAAACACCAGCCTTTCCATCCTTACAGTCCTCCTGACATCAGCACTAATTGAAACAACATCCCACTCACCTTTGCCATGTCTGGCAGAGGTTGCAGCTCTTTCTATTGCATCCCTCTAGCTTTCAAGTCAAGAGCTCCTGTGTCACACAAGGAAAAGCAATCTTTTACCTGCTTTGCCATGCTCATGGCAGCAGCAATGCAGATGCCAGCAGCGGATGGCCACAAGGACAGCCAGCCTGGACTTATTTTCATTACATATCTTTGTCCTAATGTCCTTCTAGTAGCTGGGACATTTCTCCATCTCAGCAGAAGAGGGCAGGATGGGTCCAAGGTGAGGGCACACTCTGCTCTTTTTCTGGCACACAAAGAGAAAATGAAAACCAGATGTGTTTCCCAGCCCATGGCAAACACCAGCCTTTCCATCCTTACAGTCCTTCTTGAAATCAGCAGCAATGGAAACAACATCCCACTCACCTTTGCCATGTCTGGCTGAGGTTGCAGCTCTTTCTATTGCATCCCTCTAGCTTTCAAGTCAAGAGCTCCTGTATCACACAAGGAAAAGCAATCTTTTACCTGCTTTGCCATGCTCATGGCATAAGCAATGCAGTTTCCAGCAGCTGATGCCCACAAGGACAGCCAGTCTGGACTTATTTTCATTACATATCTTTGTCCTGATGTCCTTCTAGAAGCTGGAACATTTCTCCCTCTGATCAGCAGAGGGCAGGAGAGTTAGAACAAGCAGGAACACTCTGCTCTTTTTCTGGCACACAAAGATAAAATGAAAACCAGATGTGTTTCCCTGCCCATGACAAACGCCAGCTTTTCCATCCTTACAGTCCTTCCTGACATCAGCAGCAACTGAAACAACATCCAACTCACCTTTGCCATGTCTGGCAGAGGTTGCAGCTCTTTCTATTGCATCCCTCTAGCTTTCAAGTCAAGAGCTCCTGTGTCACACAAGGAAAAGCAATCTTTTACCTGCTGTGCCATGCTCATGGCAGCAGCAATGCAGATGCCAGCAGCTGATGCCCACAAGGACAGCCAGTCTGGACTTATTTTCATTACATATCTTTGCCCTGATTTCCTTCTAGAAGCTGGAACATTTCTCCCTCTGATCAGCAGAGGGCAGGAGAGTTAGAACAAGCAGGAACACTCTGCTCTTTTTCTGGCACACAAAGATAAAATGAAAACCAGATGTGTTTCCCTGCCCATGGCAAACACCAGCCTTTCCATCCTTACAGTCTTCCTGACTTCAGCACTATTGAAACAACATCCCACTCACCTTTGCCATGTCTGGCTGAGGTTGCAGCTCTTTCTATTGCATCCCTCTAGCTTTCAAGTCAAGAGCTCCTGTGTCACACAAGGAAAAGCAATCTTTTACCTGCTGTGCCAAGCTCATGGCAGCAGCAATGCAGATGCCAGCAGCTGATGCCCACAAGGACTGCCAGCCTGGACTTATTTTCATTACATATCTTTGTCCTGATGTCCTTCTAGAAGGTTGAACACTTCTCCATCTCTGCTGCAATGGTCAAAAAGGGTCCAAGTTTAGGGCACACTCTCTTCATTGCCTCTTGTACTCATAGACAAAGGGAACATGAAAACCAGAAGTTTTTCTTTGCCCATGGCAGACACTAGCCTTTCCATCCTGACAGTCCTTCCTACAATCAGACGGAATTGAAACAACATCCCCCATGTCTCTTTTTTGAACTTATTCATGCATGAATAATAATAAGGAGAATTTTACTGTAAATCTTATTTCTGCATGGAAACGATCAGATAACCGGAGCTTTTTTCTCTAAAACAACCCAGGAAATTTGCATTGCTTATCTATGTACGCAAAATGTTTTTGCCATTCATCTCAAATATCAATACATCTGGCCAAAGAATATAGAAAAAGTATTTACAGACATTTTTGGACATAGATTACTTCTTGTCAAGTGGGAAAGAATCCCTAAGCTGCAATCATGGAATTCTTTTATCAGTTTCTCTGATTTAGCCAGTGTTACTAAAAGGGAAATAAGACACAGGCTTTTGATAGCAGCTGCCAATTTAAGAACGATAATAAGTTTTATTATTCTTGGCTAAGATCAAAGTCCTGCATTTCAGGTTTATCTCCAGCTCATCAATTATAATTAACAGTTTTGGATAGCCACATTATTGTATAGCAATATTGTCTTCCTGCAAGGAATTTCATTGTTTTACACGTGCCACAGGTTGTTAATAGATTGCCTGATTACCATTTATTTTTTTTATTGGCTTATGATGACCACAGAAAACTATACAGCAGCACCATAAAAACTTTAAATCCTATCCCATGTATCTGCATTCATACGAAAATTATATTGGAAAGCATCGGTGAAACTAAGATTACAAAATAAAGCAGGGGACAATTTCAGTGAAAGCCTGCAGGTTTCACAGCTCTGCCCATTTCAACCCCCTGAAGACATCCACGGGTTTCCTGCTGTGGGACACAGGCACTCACCTGCAGCTCAGCACTGCCTGCTCATGCCTGCGCACACCTTCAGGCTGGAACCAAGGAAATCCTCAGCAAAGACATCAGTACACTTTTGTTATGATGACTTTCACAAAGAAGCATCAAATATTTCTTCTCGAGAAATACTGCAAGTCCCTTTGACACTAGCCCTTATTTTAAATGTTTAGATTTGTGCTTCATTCAGGCGTGCTGTCACTCCCAAAAAGATTTTTATTCCTTTTCATTCTGAGGAACACAGTGATTTCTGCCTTGTTTACTAACTGTAGGCACAGCAATACTCCTGCACCTTCAGGGAAACAGCAAATCCATCTCTTTCACACCCTACTTCTATCAAGCTCATTCACCTTACAAGGTATTTATTGCAAGCAGCTCTTCCAAAAATGGAGATTAACAGAACCTGCAACCCAGGACACCTCAGTAAGCCAGTACTTTTCATCTCCTGAAGGTGTAGGTAGACACAGAGCTGGAACATCTTTTCCAGAGCTGTGTGATGCTATCTCATCTGTGTTCCCTTACTGTTGACTCAGTGTCACTTCTTATCTAACCTGGTTGCATCCCAGGATTTCTGGTGCCAAAAATAAACTGACAGCTTTCATCACTAGTTAAAAGGAAACTGCAATAGGAAAAGCAATTTTTCTGATTTCTCTGTTGATCAAAGATGCTTCATGCAAGCCTGATGCGGTAGAAACAATATCAGCTTTAGAATGACAGTCATTAGAGCAGAATCCTTTCACTGATGAAATCCCACAGTCCTGATTCATACAACACTGACACTGGAGGACACAGTAGTTTAGATGAGAGCGCATTAAAAATGACTAAGTTAAGGTCTCAGCAAAGAGTGACAAGTATGAAAAAAAGAAGTTGCAGAAACTGCTTCAGTTTGGCACTCTGGCATAAAGTATGACAACACACAACCTGCCTGTGCAGTTCCAGAAGCAGAGGAAAGCCGTCAACCAAGACTTGTTCTCATCTGCTCTGAAAGTCCACTGGGACAAGGCCACTTTTCTCTGACGTGCTTCCAGAAGTATCACTTCTGAGCACTGTGCCAGGGAGTTACAAGATACTGTTTGTGTGTACAGAGGAGAAAAAGACGTCTGTCTGGAAACAGACTTGGTGAAGGAGAAGCAGCATTTCCAGAGTACTTCAGAAAGAACTGAGCACTGCCCCAAGAGCTTCAGAGCGGCAGGCTGTCACAGTGTGCCAACCAGCTCAGCTGTGAGTTGGCACTGAAGCTGCACCACAGGGAGAACAAAGCCCCCTGTGCACCCTTGGAGAGCCAAGGGTTGGAGATTCATGAACCTTGAGCTCCTTTCCAACCCGGGCCATGCTGTGATTCTGGGATTCTCACCTTTGCCTCATCTGGCAGAGGGAGGCAGCTCTTTCTATTGTCTCCCTATGGCTGTCAGGTCACCAGGGCCAGTGTCACACAGGGAACTGCAAACACTGTGTGTGCTGTGCCCTGCCCATGGCAGCACAGAGGCAGCTGCCAGCAGCTGCTGCCCACAAGGACAGCCAGCCTGGACTTCCTTTGATTCCTTCCCTTTGGATCAGCGTCCTTCAGGAAGGCGGAACATCTCTCCAGCTGAGCAGCAGAGGACAGCAGGGCTTCGTTGTCTGGGCATGTTCTCTTCTGGCCCTCTGGCCCTCACAGACACAGGAGGAGGACACAGAGGCTGCTGTCACACAGCCAGCCCTGCCTCTCAGGTCAGCTCTCAGGCCATCCTCTCTCCCCTCAGCAGCAGCTCACTGTTCTGCACTCCTCTGGCCTGGGCTGGCAGAGGTGTGCAGCAGTTCTGCTGATCTCCCAGTGCTGGCCATGTCTGCAGTGCCTGTGTGAAAGACACAGGAAGCTGCCAGCATTGCACTGCTCTGCTGTGCCCCTGCCATCACCGAGTTTGCTGTCAGCAGCTGCTGCTACACGTCCATTCAGGCACAGGCCTTTCCTTCCTGGCCCTCTTTCCCCCCCTCTCTCCTCTGCTCTCTCTCGTGCTCCCCTTTGGCCTGGGCTGGCTGAGCAGTGCAGGCCTTGTTGTTGCTCCCTGGGCCAACTACGTCACGGTTCCCCGTGACTCTGCCAGCTGCTCTGACACAGCGACTGCGTCCTCAGTGTGGATTCCAGAATGCGACAGACGTCCAGAGAAGACTTCCAGGGCTGATTGGAACATGCTGCCATCAAGAACTGCCATGGCTCAGGCCCCCTGGGAATCTGCTCACAGCGAAAGCTGCTGTCACTCTGTGTGGGCACAGCCTTGTCTGTGTAGGCCTGCTCACACTGCAGCCCCTGTCTGCACCAGAACCGTGCCGATCCACCTTCTCTTGGCCTCCTTGCCTGCATGGAAAAGGGCAGCTTGGGCTGAAGTCCCTCAACCTTCAGATGGCCGAGTGAAGTCTCTGAGCCCTGGTGACCCACGCAGCTCTTCAGCCTGCTGACCTGCTCTGCTGGGGCTGTCTTAACAGGCAGAGGGCACGTTATCCTCATGTCCCCACATCCATCCCTCTTAGCATACTGTAGGCCAGTTCCTAAAAGGACACCTGCACAATCTCTCTGAATGTTAATCAACATGTAGTTAGTTTTCAGTGGTGATTAGCTATGTGTTTAGTCAGAGGTGCAATGGTTCTAATGGTGAGAGAAAGACATTCCCAGTTGTCATCAGGTGGAACACACTTCAGACTGGAATCCTCAAGCAGACTGCAGTCAAGCTTTCTTAATTACTCGTTGTTGTTATCAATTCAGACGCATCTCTTAATTCCTGCTTGAATGAACATTTTGTAATAATCTGCTGAGACAGTGCAAGGCTTGACAATGAGACTATAGTTTATTAAAGTAGCACTTTTTACTTAGGTGCACTTTTCATCTGTTGAACTTCCTGTCGTCTATTGGAAATCTCTGGCACCAGTGCATAAGATTCACCTATTCTATAGAAGTCTGACTGAACCCCATACTGGGATTATTTTTGTTCAATCCAAGCACCTTGGACGTTACTATACATTTATTCAATCATGAGGTAAGTCTGCTTCAGAAGCAATATAGAAAGCATAAAGGGGGAAGAAGATAATGTATTAGTGAAGACTTAACTAGTATTCATAAACTGAAAACTGTGAAACACTATGATGATTACAGAATTTCCCGGAGAAATGTCAAGTTCTTCTCTGAATGCTAAATGCAACATCAGTTCACTTCTCACTGGGTTGAATGTTTTAAATATTTGGTAATAATAATGGTTCCTTAATTCTGACATTTAATATGAAAATATTAAAATTCCTGTGTTAGAGTACTTTTTTGTTAGAATGCCAGATGCTAAAGGGATGAAGTGGCACAAGAAAGCAAAATATCTCTGCTGATGGCAGGAAGGACTGTAAGGATGGAAAGGCTGGTGTTTGCCATGGGCAGGGAAACACATCTGGTTTTCTTGTTCCCTTTGTCTTTGAGTTCCAGAAAAATAGAGGAGAGCGTGCCCTCACCTTGGACCCCTCCTGCCCTCTGCTGCTGAGATGGAGAAATGTCCCACCTCCTACAAGGACATCAGGACAAAGATAAGTAATCAAAATATTTCCAGGCTGGCTGTACTTGTGGGCATCTGTTGCTGGAAAATTTAATGGCATTAAACTGCCTAGATAAGGACAGAATGAGGGTGACAATAGAATGGTACGTAATCACAGTACAATGAAAAAAGTATGCAGGGTGCAGGAAGGGAGGTGTGGACATTCTGAGTTGCAACTCTTTATTTGCTCCAGAAAGCTCTATCAGAATGGAAGACTGAAGGAAATACTTTGAGTGTTTTCTAATGTGACTGGATGAAAGATCCATGTGGCAAATTGAATAACTGAGTGGTAAAGGGACATAGATACCTCACTGTTTCATGGAACCTCTCAGTTAAGCACCTGAGCACTGTGTACAGGACTTGGGAATATAAGTATTAGAGGATCATGGAATATCTGTATTTGGAAGGGACCTCGAGGATCATGTATTCCACCTCCTGGTTCCACACCGGACCTCCTATGGGTCAAGCCCTGTGTCTGAGAGCATTGTGCAAATGCTCTTTGGCCTTTGTCAGCTCAGTGCCAAACCACTGCCCTGGGGAGCCAGTGCCAAATTCCATGTATCTAGTTCATCCTACAGAATGATGCCAAGAACAGTTATAGAGATCGACTTACAAACAAAATTCTTGTCTTGAATTAATGGTACACTCACCATTAAAAAAAAAAAAAAAAAAAAAAAAAAAAAAGAAGAAAAAGAAAAATCAAAGCCACATTCTTAGGCTGGCATTTTACAGTATTGTCAGATTTTTGTAATTCTGTTCTGTCATATAAGATTCTCTCATCATGAAATAATGACCAAATTCTCTTTTCAGATCTAAACATACAAATGTTAAAGGCAACAGTGCTGTTCAAGAGTACATTACCAGCTCAAACACTGCTTTGGCTGTAAAACTGAAGGTAGTAAGGAATGTTATCAAGGAGTTAGAAGAAAACATGTAAGTGTAGATTTAAAAGCAACCTGTATTGTTACTTAGAGTTTGATATAGTGTAATCCAATGCACAGTACTTCTAACGTGTGTTTTACAAAATGCTTTGCAATGTAGGCATCTATTAAGATAAATGCTGCAAGTTCTGATATGTCCATGACCTTTTCAAACTGTTCCTTACTCCTACACATCGCTACGAGTAGTTCTTCTGTCAGGAAGGATCACCTGAGTAATTAACCTGTGACCTTAAGTTTGGAATTAAATGCATACAGTGGAAGTAAGAGCTGTGGGTTATTTTGCTCTTTCAGTGTTGAACAGCCGAGGTGTTTTGTTTTGGATGGTGGACAGTGATGGGACAAGTGGGGAATGGCTTTAAACTGAGACGGGGGGTGTTGAGGTTTAGGTTGGATGTGAGGAGGAAGTTTTTCAGCCAGAGGGTGGTGAGGCACTGGAACAGGTTGCCCAGGGAGGCTGTGGATGCCCCATCCCTGCAGGCATCCAAGGCCAGGCTGGATGTGGCTCTGGGCAGCCTGGGCTGCTGGTTGGCAGGTCAGAAAGCCCACAGGACTTTATTGCAGCCCTGGGTGCAGGGGGATCACTGCTCCTAGCATGCACACAGAAGAGCTGGAGCACACAGGTGATGTCCATTCCACTTGTGAACATTCCTGCAATTGCAGAGAGCGTGCGCCTGTTCCAATCACTGCTGCACAGATTAAAAACTGATTGCAGATGAGCTGTTTTGGTATGGGGTTCTTGCCAACGGTCTGCAGTGGCTGTGTGATTCCTCGGGGAGTTGCTCTCCAGCCCAAAGGTCATGTCCTAAGTCGACCAGATCCCGTTTGTGTCCAGAAATGGCTGACAGCAGATCAGCTGCTGGTCAAGTTTCTAACATCACACTGGCCTTGCTCCAGTGTCTGTGTCATCAGCCCCAGCACATACGGTGCACCTCTTCAAGGCTTTGCAACACTGAGACTCTGCACTTGGGCTCCAGACATCCTGCTGCACCAAGAGGTTATTCTAGCTTTGGTATCTTGCAACTTTGTATATAACTACATCACTGTAACCATAAATGTCTAGGAGCATGGAGATGGAGAAATTAATCTTCCTGTAATTCTCTGTACTGCAGCCCCGTGGTTGTCAACACCTAATGCAATATTGAAATTTCAGTTGAGAAATTGAAAGCTGTCCCTAACAAAAAAACATCTGCATTTGTTATTGGAATCACACTGAGGATCAAGAAATCCAAATGCTTCTAGCATAACCACGATTACAGGCAGTGTTTAGACAAGCTCTTACAGGAAAACCATGAACACAAGGCTAGAGAGAGACTAAGTGATGCACTCTGCAGGAATACTCATGGAAGTCTTCACAGTGCAGGAGTCTGATCTGATTACAGATGCTGTGCTTTAAGTACCCCTTATCATATCTTTTTTTTCACTGTTGTGCAGGGGTTGGACTCAGTGATCTCTGCAGGCTGGAGATGCTGTTTGCTAATGGCAGATGGAGAGAGGAAAAGCAAGTCCAAGGCATGCTGTGCATAGCCACCACATGGCATCTGCCCCATTTCCCCCTGCACAAAGGAGGAGCAGCTCACAAGCTTGGCCTGGGCCAGGGAAGGGAGCAGACAAACATCTGGACCGACCCCAAACGAGCTGGTTCTGCAGGTTGGGTGTCTTCTGCTGCTTGTCTCACATCCTGCTGCTCAGCGGTAGATTTGTTCCTGCTCAGTGCTAACAGGAAACTCACACAGCATTTCTGTTTCAGCTGTGCCAACGCTTTGATCCCTTGCTGCTTGGATGGGGCGTTTGAAGAAGGATGCCTGTGCTGATGTCCAGCCAGGCTTTGGGGATGAGTCTCCACACCAGGGTCCGTCTGACAGGACTGAGGGTTGGGGATCCAGCCAGGTCGAGTCCAGCGTGCTTTGCTCTTGTTCTTAGTGCTTGTTTTTGCTCAGGAGGGCAGGAGGTGAACCTCGTGAACCAATGCCTGCAGACGGGCTTTGCAGAGAAAGAGGTCCTGCAGGCCTTGTGTGACAGCCACGGAGCTGCAGCGAGGCTGCATCCGTGTAAAACACCAGAGATCCACGGAGGTGTGAAGGGGAGCTGTGGGCTGCAGTCACGCAGGAAGGGATGTGCATGCTCGGGGTTTGGTTGTTGTGTGTGTGTTAAGTGACTGTGATACCACTGCTGGGTCAGTGTGAGTGTACGGAACAAGTGTGACAGCCTTTTTGATGGAGCCCTGTGAAAGGAGTCCTATGGACTTGAGATCCAACTGTCAGCCTGTGAGCATCATCCAGGAGTTGGGGTAGGGGATGAGGCAAGGGAAGTTGGGCTGAGAAAGGGATAAAGCAGTCTGGCAGTAGTTCTGTGTTTCTCCCATCTCCTGCTTTATTTCCTTCCAGGTGAAATAGATGGGTGCTGCAACATGCCCTTGAATGTAACAAAAGCCACTCTAGTGTGGATTTGACATGGGCCCAGCACTGCAAGGTACGCTGCTGGGAGGAAGCGTCCATCTGGCTGAGGGCAGGAAGGCCCTCCAGAGGGATGCACTGAGGCCAGTTGTGCGAGGCTCAACAAGAGCAAGCGCCAGGTCCTGCGCTTTGGTCATGACGACCCCGTGCCAGCTTCTCCAGGATTTGGCTGGGGTAGAATTCCAAGCAGCCCCTGATTCCAGAACGTTGGGCTGGGCTGTTGGAATCTTCTGCCCTTGTGACTGGTCTTGCCTCCCCACCCTGTCCGTCGTGGTGGAGCAGCCTGGTGGCCCTCAGTGATGTCATAAGGGCTAGAATGAGGGGAGGAGCAGTGCGTGCTGCGTCCCTTCATTGGAGCGCTGGAGCTCTGACTGAGCAGCTCGCTTGTTGCACTTGTGCACCGACTGCGTCCCTTTGTCTTCACACCGTCCTGTGCAGCACCTTGTAGGTAAGCTGAGACAGTGTGGGAGAGACGGGGGGACAGTGAGTGCTGAGAACTGCTGGCTGGCGGAGCTCATAGGATCACATTATCTCCATCAGCAGAGGGGTGGCCATGAGGGACAGGGAGGTGATCGTCCCCCCCTGCTCTGCTCTTGTGAGGCCCCAGCTGCAGTACAGTGTCCAGAAAGACAGGGAGCTGCTGGAGAGGGTCCAGAGGCGAGCCACAGAGATGATCAGGGGACAGGAGCACCTCCCCTGCAAAGACAGGCTGAGGGAGCTGGGCTTGTTCAGCCTGGAGAAATGAAGGCTGTGGGGTGACCTCATGGCAGCCTTCAGTACCTCAAGGGAGCCTAAAAAGAGGAGGGAACCAACTCTTTGAAAGGGTAGATAACAGCACGACAAGGGAAATGGTTTTAAGTTGAAAACTTAAGTTTTTAAGTTGAGGGAGGGCAGATTTTGGTTTTTCCCTCGTAGTCTTTGCTAAACCGTGGAAGCAAACTGACCTGCTCTTTCTCTCTCCTCTCTCCACCCTCTGCCTGCTTCCCTGCTGCAGCTTTTGCTCGTGGAAGATCAGAGCAAAGAGACAAGGAACGGCTGCGGATTCGTGAGATTTCTCTCCCTCGTTCTGATCTCTTGCCAGGTACCTGCCATGGTTTATCCCCCCACATGCTTTAGCAGCCCATGACGCCCCGTGTTTAGTAACACAGCCTCATCCAGCTTTGATGGGACGCTGGTCACGTGTGGGTTTTCTCCACGTGCTCTGCAGCTCAGCCCTCAGAAGGATGCTGTCTGTGGTGCTGTGACCAGCTGGTTTTATGGAAAGCAATCCCTTAGGCAAAGAGTCCCAGCCCCAGCTTGTGCAGAGCTGCACAGCATCACCAGGGACACCAGCAGGCGTGCTTGGGCTGTGTGAGTGTGCCCGACAGCTGTAGGGAGCACAGCAGAGATGTGAACAGAGAAAATAAAAGTGTGTTTCTTTTCAGTTCCAGCTTGTCACACCTACGCTGATGGCTGTGGCGTGCAGCGAGATCAGCTGTGGGCCTGACCTGGCATGGACAGAGGTAGAGTATGAAGTTCTGATTGGTCTTTGTTCCCTGACTGCAGCCAGCAGAGTGAGCCGCAGATGTGCTCTCCTGCTTTCCAAGAGAGCTCCTCTGTGGCAAGACAGTAGTGCAAGCGTGGCAAGTTTATCAAAGTACCAGAGCCATCTCGGCTGTGGTGTTTGTCCTCTACTGACTTTTCCCTTGAAATGGCTGCAGAAACAACAATCATTCTCTGCTCTGTTTGGCCTCGCTGTTGGTTGGACTGCTCAAGAGAGCTGCTTTGTGCCTGCAGTGGCACTGTTTGCACCTTGTAACTGCAGCCGTAGCTTTGGTTTCCCTCTTCACGGTCTCCTAGCATCTGAAACAGTCAGCCTTCCTGCACAAAGAGCGCAGGAAAGGAGGGGGCAAAATGGACAAGGCCACCTGTCTGCGTCAGTGCCATTGCTGATTAGTCTGGGTGGGGAGAGATGCATCTTTGCTGGCGTGTGCCTGCTGCACACCAGGGAGAGAAACAGCCGTTATTAGACTTGCAGTTCCTTCTGAAGTGCCCATGATAAGGACCGAGTGCATTTCCTGCAGCTTTCTCTGCAGATGTGCTCCTCACCTTGAAATCCTCCTTGTTGGTTCCCAGCTCCTCACCGTGGCCTGTGCTCTCTGTTTCAGGCTGAGAACAAGGGGAAGCCCCTGCTGGACCATGGGGAGTCAGCTGTGAACATTCCAGCTATTGCTGCTGCCCATGCTATTAAGAGATACGTTGCCCAGGCAGCGGATGAACTCTCCTTTGAGGTAAGCAGTTCAAGGCGTTCCTTGTTGTTCAATTTTACAATGGCAAATGCCTTCAGAGCTGCACTGGTGCAAGTGCTCTCATGCTCGGCGATGTTTGGCAGTGCAGAAGAATGCAGTCATTTGAGCCGTGCTTTCCTCCCAGCCGTGCTGAAGCTGGGATTGACACTGAAATCTCTTGCAGGTGGGAGACGTCGTGTGTGTCATCGACATGCCACCAAAGGAGCTGACCCCCTGGTGGAGAGGCAAGCTCGGCTTCCAGGTAGGCACAAGCTTCAGACTGGAGAGTGCAACTTCAGTAAAGGCAGGAATCTCAGCTTAGAGCTGCTCTGCCTGCACAGGATGCCCAGTGGACATAAACAGTTTCCCTGTGTTGGTGTCAGAGGACCTTGCCCTTGGCTGCTAATGTTGAAAAATTGTTACCTTTATGCTGTGAACTATGGCCATTTTCTGCTGGATAGTCTTATGGAATGTCAGGCAAGCACGTTCCGAGGGAAATGTTACGTGGCTTTTGGTTTAACAGTTCAGAACTGAGAAGTGCTGCATGCAATAGTTGGCCTCTCTTCTTGTTACAGGTTGGATTTTTCCCAGGGGAGTGTGTGGAACTCATTAATAAGAACATTCCTGAGGCACTCATCAATTCTGTGCCAAAGCCAGGTACGGATGTTACATTTGATGGTGTGGGGAAGCAAAAGGGAGTCTTTTTTGGGGTGGTTCCGTGTTTAGTACCTCCTTTATCCATCCCACATTGTCATCTGGATGTATGATCTTTCATGCATACCATGGGGCAGAGATTTGGCCCAATCCTCCTGTGTTTATGATTGGACTTGGCAAAACTATAGAATCTTCATAGAATGGCTTGGGATGGAAGGGACCTCATGGAAAATCATGCTCCAACCCTCCCGCCTCAGGCTGTGCTGCCAGCCCCCACATTTAATGTGAGACTAGATCAGGCTGCCCAGGGCCCCATCCCACCTGGCCTTGGGCTCCTCCAGGCATGGGGAAAATCCCTTTTTGTATGTACTGGTTGGTAATGTTCTTCCCGTTCTGACGTGCTCTGTAGAATGTGCTGTGCTCGGCCTCGTCCAACGGAGCCAGACCTGAAATGACCTGGTTTCTTCCTTTTGTTGTGCAGTGCCCAAGAAACGCAGCAAGATCCTCACCTTCCTTCGTTCCTTGGTGAAGGCCCGCCCAAAGAAACCGACCGAGCGGGAGGTGGAGAAGGAAAGGGTGTTTGGCGGTGACCTGGGAGAGCATCTTCTCCACTCCGGTCGTGATGGTAAGGAGCTGCCCATTCCTGAGATCTTCCTCTGCTGGGCATCTAAAGAAGATGAAAGGGAGCTCATATCTAGCAGGGGGCAGGCTGATAGCCGTGGAGACACGTGTAATGGGAGTTGATGGCTGAAGGATCAAGTGAGGCGGATGCTCCTAAGAGACAAGCACATCTGTATTTGCTTCAGCCAAGCCTGGCTGGGCTTAGTGGATGGGATGTGAAGCACAGCCTGCAGCAGGACTTGAATCAGGAGCTCCACTGACGGCTGGCACGTGTTCTTCAGTCCCCCAGGTCCTCCAGAGCTGCGCTGAGTTCATTGAGCAGCACGGCGTGGTGCAGGGGATATACCGCCTGTCCGGCGTCGCGTCCAACATCCAGAGACTGCGGTAAGAGTGCTGCGACTGACACAGCCTGAGTGCATCTGGTGTGGCTTTGGGCTTGCCTTCCTCTCGCTCAACCGGGTTTGCGTCCCTCTCTCCAGGCAGGAATTTGAGTCGGAGCAGATTCCTGAGCTCACCGTCCGTGACATTCACAGCGTGAGCTCCCTCTGCAAGATGTACTTCAGGGAGCTCCCGAACCCTCTGCTCACCCACCAGCTGTACGGCAAGTTCTCGGTAAGCACAAGGCCACGTCTTTCATTTCCCTCTTCCTGGGCCTCTTGGCAGATGGCTGCAGCAGTGCCCCAGCTCGGAGGCCCTTTTGCTGTCAGCCCCACGAGGTTTACTCGCAGTGGTGTACTAGCCTGATTGGTGTCTCGCTCCCTTTCTGCACTACTCCAGGATGCTGTTGGTGCCACTACAGAGGAGGAGCGGCTGCTCAGAATGCAGGACGTCATCCAGCAGCTGCCCGCTCCTCACTACAGGTCAGTGCTGCCCTCAGCCTGCTGAGCTCAGCCCTGCTGCATCGCAGAGGGCAACGATGCAGTTCCAGGCTCTGTCTCACGCCGGCAACACGATGCCTGTGTTTGCTGAAGGGTTGAAGGCTCCATGGGGTTACTTTATGGGGTCAGTTCCTGGGCACGGGGGCACGCTTGGTGCAGCTGATGGCTGCGGCTGTGCTGTGCTGGGGCTTGGTGCTGCAGCGTGGCACTCAGTCAAGTTGGATCTACTTTACCTTCGGTGACAGTAGCTATCACAAGAAGTAGCATGAATGGAGGTTTGCTTTCTGAATTGCAGCACGGCATGCTCGTTGGTGCTGAATGTTTGCTTCTCTTGTTTTCCAGGACACTGGAGTACCTGATGAGACACTTGGCGTGTCTGGCTGGGAGCTCCACGGTAACAAACATGCATGCCAAGAACCTAGCCATTGTGTGGGCTCCAAACCTCTTAAGGTAAACTTCTGGTTCTGTTTCAACACTTCCTCTGTTCTCCAGTTAAGAAAAGCAGTCTTCCCTTTTTCTCCATCAAATGTGCTCTTCTGTAAAATCTGTGGCTGACAGAAGTGCAGGAGCCTGGGCTGTTCTCCATCCCCATGGGCACAATGTCTAGGTGACAATTTCTGCAGTCTTGTTGAGATGGGACTGACGTGTCCTTGATCATCCAGGGGAATTTCTGCAGTGGCATCACTGATTGCCCACTGCGGAAGTCTCCAGAGCCTCAGCTGACAGCTTTTGGCTGCAACAATTCAGACTCGGGGAAACGGTCTTGGAGAAATGACTTCTAAAATCTGCCTTTTCTACAGATCACAGCAGAACGAGTCTGCCTGCGCCAGCGGAAGAGCTGCCTGCATGGAGCTGCAGATGCAGTCGGATGTGGTGGAATTCATCATCAACCACACAGACGTCCTCTTCTGCTCCAAATCCGGAGCAGACATTGCAGATGCAGCAGGTGAGTGTCTTCCTCCATTAGCTTGATCTTGACCTGACACCTTGATCAAATGCAGGCCTTCTCCAGGACCTCTGAGATACTCTTTTACCATCAAGGGGACTACAGACCTCTGGGCTTCCATTAGGGTATGGCATCCTGTTGCTGGATGCTGAGAATGTCCAAGCCCAAACTTCACAAGGAGGAAACTGTCATTATTATGTTTGCACGCAGGAGAAGCTTGATGCAAGCGTTGCAGCGAAGCTTTCTCAGTTCCCTGCCCCTTTTATCTAGGGGTGAGCTCTCTTAATGATGACCATGTCCTTTGCCATAAACAGACCTCTGCCCACATGGTTAGTTTGAGCTCCTCTTCTTCCAGTGGCTCGGATAAGCAAGCCTGAGAAAAATACAGCACCTCCCCCAGAACTGTGGTGGCTGTGCTGCTGCTTTCTGATCCTCACTCTTACCTGTGCTTTTCCCTGACAGGGCACAATTCTCTCCCAGGGCCCAAGTCTGTGGGGGTCTCTTCTGCTGCCACAAAGCTGCTCAGCCTGGAGGAGGCACAGGCACAGAGGCGAGGCCACAGCACCTCTTCTGTGGTAACAGAGAGCAGCAGGGACATTGAAGTGGAAGAAAGCCCTGCAGCTGGGCAGGGCAAATTCCACACTGTCATCGACTTTCCATCTGACAGGTAAAGAGGACTTTCTTTTCCAGCACCTAGCATCATTGTTTGGGTGGGTTTTTGTGTTTTCCTGCAGAAACCAGGCAGTGCTAGGAACAAGCAACTGCTGCCAAGAGCTCAGTGCAGCTCTTCCCTCACCCTTCACCACGCACGACTCACAGCGTTGGCTGTTTTCTCTCTCCAGACAAAATCCACACAGCAAGAAGGAGGAATCACCAGCTAGCAGTTGGTGTTGCTGCTTCAGCCTCAGGAAGCCATCCTCTGGCAGCAAACGCCAACTGCAGCGCAATGCCAGGCAGCCCTCAGAAACAGCAGTGGTAGTCCTGGCAGGTAAGGGTGCAAATGCAGCTTCCAAATCCCTGCTTTTCAGGAGCATAGAATTCAAGCTTGCTCTGCACTTGTATCTCTTTCTGGCGTTCCAGCCCCTGCCCAACATCTTCAGTTCACCCCTGATCAAGAACCACTGTCGTAATTCAGCTTGTGAAAGTTTGACACTAACCCCTGTGTATCCTTTCTAGGTGAATCGAGCCCTTGCCAACCCACAAGATCCAGGGCAAGTAGCGAGGATGCTCTGTGTGCTTCCATCAGTGGAGAGCTCTTAGGAAGCACAAATTGCTGCAGTTCCAACAGCAGCCTTCCGTCTGACAACATTAATGGAGAGAAGGAGCTCATTCAAGTTCATGCCCTCATTACACCTGGCTCTGCTGAAAATGCTGACCTGGGCCTGCCAGAAACCACAGTCACCAGCCTGGATTGTAACCAGGAGTCTCTGCAGTGCAGGCCATCCCAAGAGCAGTGTGAGTGCCCCAACAGCAGCACCTCCATGCAGGAGCAGGTCAGTGTCAGTGAGGAGGAGCAGAGCCTCTTGCAGGAGGACTTTCAATCAGGCCTCCAGTCCCAGGCATCAGAGAGCAGCACTGAGAGCTCTGAGCCACTCTCTCCATGACAAGACAGGATGAGTCCCATCTTCACCGTGGACCTCTCACACCCTCCTGTCCTTTATATAATAATAAAAGCACACTCGTGCTCAATCAACACCTTGACTGCCTCCAGAGTCTTCATTCACACGGACTGGGATGAATGCAGCACACAGCAAGGCACCCCAGCTTGCAATGCTGTGGCTGTGGGGTGCGTGCAGCACAGCTCTGGGTTTGTTCCTGTTTTGTCTGGCTTTGGGATGTCTGCAGGGGGAGCTCTGCAACCATTTGGCATGGTAGCAAATAATCTCTCGCATCCTGGATGCTGCTCATGATACTCCCAAGCTTCCTGGCTGTGGCTTTGTGATGCTTTTCAGGGCTTTCTGATGCATTTTGATGCCTTGGATGTTGCTTAACACCTCCCTCCTCCCATCATGTCCTTTCCTGGCTCCCAGCTACGAACTGGCCCTGCAGATCATCTCCAGACCTGTCATCAGCACACTGCGGAAGGAGAAGCTCCCCCTGGCCAACGTCAGGCAGTACTGCTTGGTCTGCAGCTCAGTGGCCATTTCCCTTTTAGGCGGCTCCTGCAGAAGAATCAAGCAGCAGAACCTTTTGCTCACCCTGCAGCACACAAATGCTACGAAAGCAGAAACAACCTGGGAATCTCTGGGTCTGCAAGACTTCACAGACACTCACCGACTGTGTCTGATGGTTCCCTCCCATCCTTGATTTCCGTCTCCCCTTCTCCACATCGGATCCCACTGCTGAGCCATGATCAAGCTGCCCAGTGTGGCAGAGCATCGTGCAGAACCGTGCTGGCACCTCCTCCCCTTCCTCTCCTGCAACCTCACCCGCTTCTCTGACAGACCTGCTGATCCCACGCGTCCCATCGGGATGCTCTGGCACAGGATGTGCCCCTAACCCAAAGCTCCTTCCCACCCTCCCAAGAAAAAGTAAACAGGTTTTCTGCCTCCTCTGCTTGATTTCATGTGGCAGGGATGGAGAGCTCTTCAGCTCTGAGCAAGTTTTTTTCTGAGAAAGTGACCAGCTCTTTTCCATCCCTTTGCCCCTACAAAGAGTTGTCCAGAGCATCTCGTCCAAGAATTCCTGGAACAGCCTGCAGCTGGCTCTCCTGAAGTTCAGGCTCCTGCCTTTGCTTCCTGCCAGGCCCGCATTCCTTGAGATCACCAACTCAAGGAGGGCATGGTCACTGCAGCCCTGACCGCCTCCTGTCGTAACCCCTGGTGTGCACCATGTCCAGCAATGCTTCCCTTCTGCTTGCTGTGCCCAATGCCTGCACCACAGAGTGATTCTCACTGCACTCCAGGAGTCTGTCAGATTGCTTGCAGCCAGCCATGCTGATTTCCCAGACTGACTGGAATCCCCCATCAGGATGAGAGTCAGTGAGTGCGATGCTTCTGCTGGCTGCAGTAAGCAGCTCCCACCAACAGGCTCTCTTTCCAGGCGGCTGTAGCAGACCCTCACCTCCAGAAGCCCTGCACTGCTGCACTTCCTAATTTTACCCACAAGTTCACAACCTGGTCCTGGCTCTTCTTAGTTCTTTGCACTCAACTTCTCATCATAGAGGGCAAATCCAGAATTCCATAGTATCAATTGTGTCTGCTTTATGTCAGGATTTTTTTTCTTTCTTTTCTTTTCCCATTTTCTAGGTAGGAAAATGAATTTCTGAGCCAGGAGAAGCAGAAGTGAAACAGTCTTCCTGGCACTGCTCAGGTTGCAGGAGTTGCCAAGTGCTCCTCAGGTAATGTGTGCTGAAGAGCTGACCTTGGTGGCAGGGGCTGTGGCTGCATTTTGTGCCTGTCATGCGGGAATCCAAGAAAGCCTATTCAGAGCAGGAGCTGCAGAGCGAGATAAACATCACGAGAAGGTAAGGCTGAGAAGCAAGGACACCTCCAGAAAGAAGAGAAAAACTGAGTCAAGTGAGCTGCGTGACGGCCGTGTGATGCTGACCATGATTGGAGGAAGAGCGCATGGCTGGGAATGACTGATGGCTCTGGTTGGATGGGTGCCTGTGTGCACAGAGGTAAGGAGTGTTTGTGGGATGTTTTGCTGGCATCTAACGGCTGTAAGGGGAAGTCAAGAGAGAAAACTTGTGAATGCATAGAAGGGATGTTAAAATCTGGAACAGACTGTTTGGATCATTCACAGCTGAGTCCGTGCCAGATTGCCACACTGTCAGAACCTGGGGCCTAGGATTTTCCTTTAAGAGTGCCAACTGCTCATTTTAAATGATAAAAAGTAACACTGAAAAAAGCTTCCCTCCTTGCATTAGAATAACGCATTGATATTTGATGTTTCTGTCTTTCCATTCCTTTAGCAGCCTGGGTGTTGATGCAGCTGCATGCATCTGCTGTCCTCCCCTTCTGTTTTGTGTAAAAGAACAGTAAAATATGCAATCAGTGTGAGATCTTTCTGAAGTATTTTACTTTATTTGCCCCTAGGCTGCAATGGCTGGGCAATGGCAGTGTCACCCAGGAGCCCACACGGCGACCTGATGTCTCATTGTTGGGGTCTATTGGAAACCACCACGATGACAAAAGAATGCCTGGGATTCCTCCGGCCCAAATGCCAAACCTTGCACTTGGCTGTGCTGAACCTCATGAGGTTCACCCAGGCCCACCTCTCAAGTCTGCTGAGCTCAAACAGATGTCATTTTTCTCGTGTCCTTCCATTCCGAGTCCATCTGTTCCCCAAAGCAAAAGAATTTGGAGGGAACCACCGACAGTTATGTGAGCGATTTCAGCGTCTATTTCTGATCATGGCAACAACTTCAGAGGTCACACTTAATTTACGGTGCCCGTTGTAATTCTGACCAAGGCTGCAGTTGGAGCTGACTTCCCAAGGCTGCAAGACGTGGTGGTGACACAGCCTTGTGCTTCTGCATTGGTGCTCATCCCACGTTTCCTTTCTCTGTCTCGCAGGTCAGCTCCTGCTGGAAGCAGATGGTATCCCAGTGTGAATGAAGGTCAGTGCAGGAGCAGCTGCTGATGGGAGGAAGGAAGTCCATGCTGAAGAGCTCTGAAGCATCTGCAGGTATGGTTCTGGAGGAGGCAGCAGTGATGTCGGAGGGCTCCCCAGCAGGAAGCTGTCTCATCCAAATGCTTGCTGAGTGGTTGGAAGGGAGCTTTCTGCATGACAGCAGCACCAGCTGCTTGCTTCACATGCTGCAAAGACAAGGATTAGCACGAGTTCCAGTATCTACAGTATCATCACGAATCACGATAGGATTACAATGTGTCCTCATACAAACGCAGCCACTTCTCTCTGAGTCCAAAGGCTGTCCAGAAAGCATCTTTGAGGTCTCTCACACCAAACCACTGCTGCCCGTGTGGGATCTGACTCATTAGGGTATAGGGGTTAGGAACCACAGGCTGTCTTTTGAGAACGGGTTCAGTCATTTCCTTACATCTTGCACCAGCCGATACGTGCCGTCTGCCTTCCATGCCGACAGGACTGGGGTGTTATAAGGCAACAGACAAGGTTCCAGAAGACATCCTTAACCAGTGTCTGTGTTACAGCTTTTAGACCCACTCTCCCTTCTAAGGCTATGGGATATTGTTGCTGTTTCACAGCTCCACTCCCTCCTTGGGCAGTTCTTTGTAAAAGAAAATTGTGAGTCCACCCCGATTTCCTTCCCCTGCCCACACCTTTGGATTCATTTCTTCTCATCACCAGCTGTTAACACATTCATTGACCCCTGATATGTGTTTAACAGACTTGCAGCTGTAATCCTCATTTAACTGTTAAATCTCTCCCCCATAAATCGGTCCCTGCTTCAGGCACAGAGAACAATTGCCCTGCAACTATTTTATCTTTCCATTTTAGTTCTGTGGTCTCCAAGAGTGGAGCTGTCATTTCTGATCCCTCAGCCCCAGTTACGCACAACAGCCACATCCAGATACATGTCTGGTACCTCTGAACTAGCTAATGCTGTAGGATGGAATGTTGTTTCTGCACTGGCTATCAAATGTGGGATTGCTCTGAAGCAGTACAGCACCATGTGTTTTGTAATTTGCCCTTAGAAACAGTTTGAAAAAGTAGAAAGACTTTATTAGTATTAGTAAAAAGAAGCTATTTCATAACATGTTTTAGAAATACAGTTGTTCAATCATGTGATCAATTCTCACTTACAGAACTGTAATAGTTACAAATTGCATGGGTATAGTATTAAGGACCAGAAAGCATGTTGTAAGGCCATTCTGTTTGGATAGGAGAAGCTCAGCAAAAGAAAAACAGACTCCAAAGAAGCCAGGGCCTCCACACAAGGCCGAAGTGACTCACTCTGTGGGCAGGTTGGGATGCAACAGGCAGGCATCAAGAGACTCCCCTCTGTCCTCCTTCCAAACTTCTCTCTCTTCAGGGATGAGCAGCTGTCCAGAAATAGTGGCCAAGTGTTGATAAGCAGCTGTCAGACGTTCAATAATTAGCAGTATACCTGCTGAGCTAGCAACAATTGGTGTTTAGCCAGTCACACACACACACACAGAATGGCCCGGGTTGGAAGGGACCTCAAGGATCAGGAATCTCCAACTCCCTGCCACAGGCAGGGCCACCAACCTCTGTACCATTGCACATATGCACATTGCTGGACAGAAACAGCAGTGTGGGAAAAATCTGTATGCTGTGGATGAAAAGGGTGAATCAGAATGGCTTAACAGTTGTCCCACAAGGAAAAGCAATCCCTTACCTGCTGTGCCATGCTCATGGCAGCAGAAATGCAGATGCCAGCAGCTGATGCCCACAAGGACAGCCAGCCTGGACTTATTTTCATTACATATCTTTGACCTGATGTCCTTCTAGAAGCTGGGACATTTCTCCCTCTCAGCAGAAGAGGGCAGGGGAGTTACAAGGTGAGGGCACACTCTCCCCTGTTTATCTGGCACTCAAAGTGAAAGAGAAAATGAAAACCAGATGTGTTTCCCTGCCCATGGCAAACACCAGCCTTTTCATCCTTACAGTCCTTCCTGACATCAGCACTAATTGAAACAACATCCCACTCACCTTTGCAATGTCTGGCAGAGGTTGCAGCTCTATCTATTGCATCCCTCTAGCTTTCAACTCAAAAGCTCCTGTGTCACACAAGGATAAGCAATCTGTTACCTGCTGTGCCATGCTCATGTCAGCAGCAATGCAGATGCCAGCAGCTGATGCCCACAAGGACTGCCAGCCTGGACTTATTTTTATAACATATCTGTCCTGATGTCCTTCCAGAAGCTGGGACATTTCTCCCTCTCAGCAGCAGAGGGCAGGAGAGTTACAAGGTGAGGGCACACTCTCCCCTGTTTATCTGGCACTCAAAGAGAAAGAGAAAATGAAAACCAGATGTGTTTCCCTGCCCATGGCAAACACCAGCCTTTCCATCCTTACAGTCCTTCCTGACATCAGCACTAATTGAAACAACATACCACTCACCTTTCCATGTCTGGCAGAGGTTGCAGCTCTGTCTATTGCATCCCTCTAGCTTTCAAGTCAAGAGCTCCTGTGACACACAAGGAAAAGCAATCTTTTACCTGCTGTGCCATGCTCATGTCAGCAGCAATGCAGATGCCAGCAGCTGATGCCCACAAGGACTGCCAGCCTGGACTTATTTTCATTACATACCTTTGTCCTGATGTCCTTCTAGAAGCTGGGACATTTCTCCCTCTCAGCAGCAGAGGGCAGGAGAGTTGCAAGGTGAGGCCACACTCTCCCCTGTTTATCTGGCACTCAAAGAGAAAGAGAAAATGAAAACCAGATGTGTTTCCCTGCCCATGGCAAACACCAGCCTTTCCATCCTTACAGTCCTTCCTGACATCAGCACTAATTGAAACAACATCCCACTCACCTTTGCCATGTCTGGCAGAGGTTGCAGCTCTGTCTATTGCATCCCTCTAGCTGTCAAGTCAAGAGCTCCTGTGTCACACTAGGAGAAGCAATCTGTTACCTGCTGTGCCATGCTCATGTCAGCAGCAATGCAGATGCCAGCAGCTGATGCCCACAAGGACAGCCAGCCTGGACTTATTTTCATTACATACCTTTGTCCTGATGTGCTTCTAGAAGCTGGGACATTTCACCATCTCAGCAGAAGAAGGCAGGGGAGTTACAAGGTGAGTGCACACTCTCCCCTGTTTATCTGGCACTCAAAGAGAAAGAGAAAATGAAAACCAGATGTGTTTCCCTGCCCATGGCAAACACCAGCCTTTCCATCCTTACAGTCCTTCCTGACATCAGCAGCAATGGAAACAACATCCCACTCAAATTTGACATGTCTGGCAGAGGTTGCAGCTCTGTCTATTGCATCCCTCTAACTTTCAAGTCAAGAGCTCCTGTGTCACACCAGGAAAAGCAATCTGTTACCTGCTGTGCCATGCTCATGGCAGCAGCAATGCAGATGCCAGCAGCTGATGCCCACAAGGACTGCCAGCCTGGACTTATTTTCATTACATACCTTTGTCCTGATGTCCTTCTAGAAGCTGGGACATTTCTCCCTCTCAGCAGAAGAGGGCAGGAGAGTTGCAAGGTGAGGGCACACTCTCCCCTGTTTATCTGGCACTCAAAGAGAAAGAGAAAATGAAAACCAGATGTGTTTCCCTGCCCATGGCAAACACCAGCCTTTCCATCCTTACAGTCCTTCCTGACATCAGCACTAATTGAAACAACATCCCACTCACCTTTGCCATGTCTGGCAGAGGTTGCAGCTCTGTCTATTGCATCCCTCTCGCTTTCAACTCAAAAGCTCCTGTGTCACACAAGGAAAAGCAACCTTTTACCTGCTTTGCCATGCTCATGTCAGCAGCAATGCAGATGCCAGCAGCTGATGCCCACAACGACTGCCAGCCTGGACTTATTTTCATTACATATCTTTGACCTGATGTCCTTCTAGAAGCTGGGACATTTGTCCCTCTTAGCAGAAGAGGGCAGGGGAGTTACAAGGTGAGGGCACACTCTCCCCTGTTTATCTGGCACTCAAAGTGAAAGAGAAAATGAAAACCAGATGTGTTTCCCTGCCCATGGAAAACACCAGCCTTTTCATCCTTACAGTCCTTCCTGACATCAGCACTAATTGAAACAACATCCCACTCACCTTTGCAATGTCTGGCAGAGGTTGCAGCTCTATCTATTGCATCCCTCTAGCTTTCAACTCAAAAGCTCCTGTGTCACACAAGGATAAGCAATCTGTTACCTGCTGTGCCATGCTCATGTCAGCAGCAATGCAGATGCCAGCAGCTGATGCCCACAAGGACTGCCAGCCTCGACTTATTTTTATAACATATCTTTGTCCTGATGTCCTTCCAGAAGCTGGGACATTTCTCCCTCTCAGCAGCAGAGGGCAGGAGAGTTGCAAGGTGAGGGTACACTCTCCCCTGTTTATCTGGCACTCAAAGAGAAAGAGAAAATGAAAACCAGATGTGTTTCCCTGCCCATGGCAAACACCAGCCTTTCCATCCTTACAGTCCTTCCTGACATCAGCACTAATTGAAACAACATCCCACTCACCTTTGCCATGTCTGGCAGAGGTTGCAGCTCTTTCTATTGCATCCCTCTAGCTTTCAAGTCAAGAGCTCCTGTGTCACACAAGGAAAAGCAACCTTTTACCTGCTTTGCCATGCTCATGGCAGCAGCAATGCAGATGCCAGCAGCTGATGCCCACAACGACTGCCAGCCTGGACTTATTTTCATTACATATCTTTGTCCTGATGTCCTTCTACAAGCTGGGACATTTCACCATCTCAGCAGAAGACGGCAGGGGAGTTGCAAGGTGAGGGCACACTCTCCCCTGTTTATCTGGCACTCAAAGAGAAAGAGAAAATGAAAACCAGATGTGTTTTTCTGCCCATGGCAAACACCAGCCTTTCCATCCTTACAGTCCTTCCTGACATCAGCACTAATTGAAACAACATCCCACTCACCTTTGCCATGTCTGGCAGAGGTTGCAGCTCTATCTATTGCATCCCTCTAGCTGTCAAGTCAAGAGCTCCTGTGTCACACAAGGAAAAGCAATCTTTTACCTCCTTTGCCATGCTCATGGCAACACCAATGCAGATGCCAGCAGCTGATGCCCACAAGGACAGCCAGCCTGGACTTATTTTCATTACATATCTTTGTCCTGATGTCCTTCTATAAGCTGGGACATTTCACCATCTCAGCAGAAGAAGGCAGGGGAGTTGCAAGGTGAGGGCACACTCTCCCCTGTTTATCTGGCACTCAAAGAGAAAGAGAAAATGAAAACCAGATGTGTTTCCCTGCCCATGGCAAACACCAGCCTTTCCATCCTTACAGTCCTTCCTGACATCAGCACTAATTGAAACAACATCCCACTCACCTTTGCCATAACTGGCAGAGGTTGCAGCTCTTTCTATTGCATCCCTCTAGCTTTCAAGTCAAGAGCTCCTGTGTCACACAAGAAAAGCAAACTTTTACCTGCTGTGCCATGCTCATGGCAGCAGCAATGCAGATGCCAGCAGCTGATGCCCACAAGGACAGCCAGCCTGGACTTATTTTCATTACGTATCTTTGTCCTGATGTCCTTCTACAAGCTGGAACATTTGTCCCTCTGATCAGCAGAGGGCAGGAGAGTTAGAAGTTGCAGGCACACTCTTCCCTTTTTCTGGCACACAACGAGAAAATGAAAACCAGATGTGTTTCCCTGCCCATGGCAAACACCAGCCTTTCCATCCTTACAGTCCTCCTGACATCAGCAGCAACTGAAACAACATCCCACTCACCTTTGCCATGTCTGACAGAGGTTGCAGCTCTTTCTATTGCATCCCTCTAGCTTTCAAGTCAAGAGCTCTTGTGTCACACAAGGAAAAGCAATCTTTTACCTGCTTTGCCATGCTCATGGCAGCAGCAATGCAGATGCCAGCAGCGGATGCCCACAAGGACAGCCAGCCTGGACTTATTTACATTACATATCTTTGTCCTGATGTCCTTCTACAAGCTGGAACATTTCTCCCTCTGATCAGCATAGGGCAGGAGAGTTAGAAGTTGCAGGCACACTCTTCCCTTTTTCTGGCACACAACGAGAAAATGAAAACAAGATGTGTTTCCCTGCCCATGGCAAACACCAGCCTTTCCATCCTTACAGTCCTCCTGACATCAGCAGCAACTGAAACAACATCCCACTCACCTTTGCCATGTCTGGCTGAGGTTGCAGCTCTTTCTATTGCATCCGTCTAGCTTTCAAGTCAAGAGCTCCTGTGTCACACAAGGAAAAGCAATCTTTTACCTGCTGTGCCATGCTCATGGCAGCAGCAATGCAGATGCCAGCAGCGGATGGCCACAAGGACAGCCAGCCTGGACTTATTTTCATTACGTATCTTTGTCCTGATGTCCTTCTAGAAGCTGGAACATTTCTCCCTCTGAGCAGCAGAGGGCAAGAGGGGTCCAAGTTGCAGGCATACTCTCCCCTGTTTATCTGGCACTCAAAGAGAAAGAGAAAATGAAAACCAGATGTGTTTTTCTGCCCATGGCAAACACCAGCCTTTCCATCCTTACAGTCTTCCTGACTTCAGCACTATTGAAACAACATCCCACTCACCTTTGCCTTGTCTGGCAGAGGTTGCAGCTCTTTCTATTGCATCCCTCTAGCTTTCAAGTCAAGAGCTCCTGTGTCACACAAGGAAAAGCAATCTTTTACCTGCTTTGCCAAGCTCATGGCAGCAGCAATGCAGATGCCAGCAGCTGATGCCCACAAGGACAGCCAGCCTGGACTTATTTTCATTACATATCTTTGTCCTGATGTCCTTCTACAAGCTGGAACATTTCTCCCTCTGATCAGCAGAGGGCAGGAGAGTTAGAAGTTGCAGGCACACTCTTCTCTTTTTCTGCCACACAAAGAGAAAATGAAAACAAGATGTGTTTCCCAGCCCATGGCAAACACCAGCCTTTCCATCCTTACAGTCTTCCTGACTTCAGCACTAATTGAAACAACATCCCACTCACCTTTGCCATGTCTGGCAGAGGTTGCAGCTCTTTCTATTGCATCCCTCTAGCTTTCAAGTCAAGAGCTCCTGTGTCACACAAGGAAAAGCAATCTTTTACCTGCTGTGCCATGCTCATGGCATAAGCAATGCAGTTTCCAGCAGCTGATGCCCACAAGGACAGCCAGCCTGGACTTATTTTCATTACATATCTTTGTCCTGATGTCCTTCTAGAAGCTGGAACATTTCTCCCTCTGATCAGCAGAGGGCAGGAGAGTTAGAAGTTGCAGGCACACTCTCCTCTTTTTCTGTCACACAAAGAGAAAATGAAAACCAGATGTGTTTCCCAGCCCATGGCAAACACCAGCCATTCCATCCTTACAGTCCTCCCTGACATCAGCAGCAACTGAAACAACATCCCACTCACCTTTGCCATGTCTGGAAGAGGTTGCAGCTTTTTCTATTACATCCTTCTTGCTTTGAAGTCAAGAGCTCCTGTGTCACACAGGGAAAAGCAATCTTTTACCTGCTTTGCCATGCTCATGGCAGCAGCAATGCAGATGCCAGCAGCTGATGCCCACAAGGACAGCCAGCCTGGACTTATTTTCATTACATATCTTTGTCCTGATGTCCTTCTAGAAGCTGGAACATTTCTCCATCTCAGCAGAAGAGGGCAGGATGGGTCCAAGGTGAGGGCAAACTCTGCTCTTTTTCTGGAACACAAAGAGAAAATGAAAACAAGATGTGTTTCCCAGCCCATGGCAAACACCAGCCTTTCCATCCTTACAGTCCTTCCTGAAATCAGCAGCAATGGAAACAACATCCCACTCACCTTTGCCATGTCTGTCAGAGGTTGCAGCTCTTTCTATTGCATCCCTCTAGCTTTCAAGTCAAGAGCTCCTGTGTCACACAAGGAAAAGCAATGTTATACCTGCTTTGCCATGCTCATGGCAGCAGCAATGCAGATGGCAGCAGCTGATGCCCACAAGGACAGCCAGCCTGGACTTATTTACATTACATATCTTTGTCCTGATGTCCTTCTACAAGCTGGAACATTTCTCCATCTCAGCAGCAGAGGGCAGGAGGGGTCCAAGTAGCAGGCACACTCTCCTCTTTTTCTGGCACACAAAGAGAAAATGAAAACCAGATGTGTTTCCCTGCCCATGGCAAACACCAGCCTTTCCATCCTTACAGTCCTCCTGAAATCAGCACTAATTGAAACAACATCCCACTCACCTTTGCCATGTCTGGCAGAGGTTGCAGCTCTTTCTATTGCATCCCTCTAGCTTTCAAGTCAAGAGCTCCTGTGTCACACAAAGAAAAGCAATCTTTTACCTGCTTTGCCATGCCTATGGCAGCAGCAATGCAGATGCCAGCAGCGGATGGCCACAAGGACAGCCAGCCTGGACTTATTTTCATTACATATCTTTGTCCTGAAGTCCTTCTAGAAGCTGGAACATTTCTCCCTCTGAGCAGCAAAGGGCAGGAGGGGTCCAAGGTGAGGGCACGCTCTCCGCTGTTTATCTGGCACAAAAGGAGAAAGAGAAAATGAAAACCAGATGTGTTTTCCAGCCCATGGCAAACACCAGCCTTTCCATCCTTACAGTCCTCCTGACATCAGCACTAATTGAAACAACATCCCACTCACCTTTGCCATGTCTGGCAGAGGTTGCAGCTCTGTCTATTGCATCCCTCTAGCTTTCAAGTCAAGAGCTCCTGTGTCACACAAGGAAAAGCAATCTTTTACCTGCTGTGCCATGCTCATGGCAGCAGCAATGCAGATGCCAGCAGCGGATGGCCACAAGGACAGCCAGCCTGGACTTATTTTCATTACATATCTTTGTCCTGATGTCCTTCTAGAAGCTGGAACATTTCTCCCTCTGATCAGGAGAGGGCAGGAGAGTTAGAACAAGCAGGAACACTCTGCTCTTTTTCTGGCACACAAAGATAAAATGAAAACCAGATGTGTTTACCTGCCCATGACAAACGCCAGCTTTTCCATCCTTACAGTCCTTCCTGACATCAGCAGCAACTGAAACAACATCCAACTCACCTTTGCCATGTCTGACAGAGGTTGCAGCTCTTTCTATTGCATCCCTCTAGCTTTCAAGTCAAGAGCTCCTGTGTCACACAAGGAAAAGCAATCTTTTACCTGCTGTGCCATGCTCATGGCAGCAGCAATGCAGATGCCAGCAGCTGATGCCCACAAGGACAGCCAGTCTGGACTTATTTTCATTACATATCTTTGCCCTGATTTCCTTCTAGAAGATGGAACATTTCTCCCTCTGAGCAGCAGAGGGCAGGAGAGTTAGAAGTTGCAGGCACACTCTCCTCTTTTTCTGCCACCCAAAGGGAAGATGAAAACCAGATGTGTTTCCCTGCCCATGGCAAACACCAGCCTTTCCATCCTTACAGTCTTCCTGACTTCAGCACTATTGAAACAACATCCCACTCACCTTTGCCATGTCTGGCTGAGGTTGCAGCTCTTTCTATTGCATCCCTCTAGCTTTCAAGTCAAGAGCTCCTGTGTCACACAAGGAAAAGCAATCTTTTACCTGCTGTGCCAAGCTCATGGCAGCAGCAATGCAGATGCCAGCAGCTGATGCCCACAAGGACTGCCAGCCTGGACTTATTTTCATTACATATCTTTGTCCTGATGTCCTTCTAGAAGGTTGAACACTTCTCCATCTCTGCTGCAATGGTCAAAAAGGGTCCAAGTTTAGGGCACACTCTCTTCATTGCCTCTTGTACTCATAGACAAAGGGAACATGAAAACCAGAAGTTTTTCTTTGCCCATGGCAGACACTAGCCTTTCCATCCTGACAGTCCTTCCTACAATCAGACGGAATTGAAACAACATCCCCCATGTCTCTTTTTTGAACTTATTCATGCATGAATAATAATAAGGAGAATTTTACTGTAAATCTTATTTCTGCATGGAAACGATCAGATAACCGGAGCTTTTTTCTCTAAAACAACCCAGGAAATTTGCATTGCTTATCTATGTACGCAAAATGTTTTTGCCATTCATCTCAAATATCAATACATCTGGCCAAAGAATATAGAAAAAGTATTTACAGACATTTTTGGACATAGATTACTTCTTGTCAAGTGGGAAAGAATCCCTAAGCTGCAATCATGGAATTCTTTTATCAGTTTCTCTGATTTAGCCAGTGTTACTAAAAGGGAAATAAGACACAGGCTTTTGATAGCAGCTGCCAATTTAAGAACGATAATAAGTTTTATTATTCTTGGCTAAGATCAAAGTCCTGCATTTCAGGTTTATCTCCAGCTCATCAATTATAATTAACAGTTTTGGATAGCCACATTATTATATGGCAATATTGTCTTCCTGCAAGGAATTTCATTGTTTTACACGTGCCACAGGTTGTTAATAGATTGCCTGATTACCATTTATTTTTTTTATTGGCTTATGATGACCACAGAAAACTATACAGCAGCACCATAAAAACTTTAAATCCTATCCCATGTATCTGCATTCATACGAAAATTATATTGGAAAGCATCGGTGAAACTAAGATTACAAAATAAAGCAGGGGACAATTTCAGTGAAAGCCTGCAGGTTTCACAGCTCTGCCCATTTCAACCCCCTGAAGACATCCACGGGTTTCCTGCTGTGGGACACAGGCACTCACCTGCAGCTCAGCACTGCCTGCTCATGCCTGCGCACACCTTCAGGCTGGAACCAAGGAAATCCTCAGCAAAGACATCAGTACACTTTTGTTAGGATGACTTTCCTAAAGAAGCATCAAATATTTCTTCTCGAGAAATACTGCAAGTCCCTTTGACACTAGCCCTTATTTTAAATGTTTAGATTTATGCTTCATTCAGGCGTGCTGTCACTCCCAAAAAGATTTTTATTCCTTTTCATTCTGAGGAACACAGTGATTTCTGCCTTGTTTACTAACTGTAGGCACAGCAATACTCCTGCACCTTCAGGGAAACAGCAAATCCATCTCTTTCACACCCTACTTCTATCAAGCTCATTCACCTTACAAGGTATTTATTGCAAGCAGCTCTTCCAAAAATGGAGATTAACAGAACCTGCAACCCAGGACACCTCAGTAAGCCAGTACTTTTCATCTCCTGAAGGTGTAGGTAGACACAGAGCTGGAACATCTTTTCCAGAGCTGTGTGATGCTATCTCATCTGTGTTCCCTTACTGTTGACTCAGTGTCACTTCTTATCTAACCTGGTTGCATCCCAGGATTTCTGGTGCCAAAAATAAACTGACAGCTTTCATCACTAGTTAAAAGGAAACTGCAATAGGAAAAGCAATTTTTCTGATTTCTCTGTTGATCAAAGATGCTTCATGCAAGCCTGATGCGGTAGAAACAATATCAGCTTTAGAATGACAGTCATTAGAGCAGAATCCTTTCACTGATGAAATCCCACAGTCCTGATTCATACAACACTGACACTGGAGGACACAGTAGTTTAGATGAGAGCGCATTAAAAATGACTAAGTTAAGGTCTCAGCAAAGAGTGACAAGTATGAAAAAAAGAAGTTGCAGAAACTGCTTCAGTTTGGCACTCTGGCATAAAGTATGACAACACACAACCTGCCTGTGCAGTTCCAGAAGCAGAGGAAAGCCGTCAACCAAGACTTGTTCTCATCTGCTCTGAAAGTCCACTGGGACAAGGCCACTTTTCTCTGACGTGCTTCCAGAAGTATCACTTCTGAGCACTGTGCCAGGGAGTTACAAGATACTGTTTGTGTGTACAGAGGAGAAAAAGACGTCTGTCTGGAAACAGACTTGGTGAAGGAGAAGCAGCATTTCCAGAGTACTTCAGAAAGAACTGAGCACTGCCCCAAGAGCTTCAGAGCGGCAGGCTGTCACAGTGTGCCAACCAGCTCAGCTGTGAGTTGGCACTGAAGCTGCACCACAGGGAGAACAAAGCCCCCTGTGCACCCTTGGAGAGCCAAGGGTTGGAGATTCATGAACCTTGAGCTCCTTTCCAACCCGGGCCATGCTGTGATTCTGGGATTCTCACCTTTGCCTCATCTGGCAGAGGGAGGCAGCTCTTTCTATTGTCTCCCTATGGCTGTCAGGTCACCAGGGCCAGTGTCACACAGGGAACTGCAAACACTGTGTGTGCTGTGCCCTGCCCATGGCAGCACAGAGGCAGCTGCCAGCAGCTGCTGCCCACAAGGACAGCCAGCCTGGACTTCCTTTGATTCCTTCCCTTTGGATCAGCGTCCTTCAGGAAGGCGGAACATCTCTCCAGCTGAGCAGCAGAGGACAGCAGGGCTTCGTTGTCTGGGCATGTTCTCTTCTGGCCCTCTGGCCCTCACAGACACAGGAGGAGGACACAGAGGCTGCTGTAACACAGCCAGCCCTGCCTCTCAGGTCAGCTCTCAGGCCATCCTCTCTCCCCTCAGCAGCAGCTCACTGTTCTGCACTCCTCTGGCCTGGGCTGGCAGAGGTGTGCAGCAGTTCTGCTGATCTCCCAGTGCTGGCCATGTCTGCAGTGCCTGTGTGAAAGACACAGGAAGCTGCCAGCATTGCACTGCTCTGCTGTGCCCCTGCCATCACCGAGTTTGCTGTCAGCAGCTGCTGCTACACGTCCATTCAGGCACAGGCCTTTCCTTCCTGGCCCTCTTTCCCCCCCTCTCTCCTCTGCTCTCTCTCGTGCTCCCCTTTGGCCTGGGCTGGCTGAGCAGTGCAGGCCTTGTTGTTGCTCCCTGGGCCAACTACGTCACGGTTCCCCGTGACTCTGCCAGCTGCTCTGACACAGCGACTGCGTCCTCAGTGTGGATTCCAGAATGCGACAGACGTCCAGAGAAGACTTCCAGGGCTGATTGGAACATGCTGCCATCAAGAACTGCCATGGCTCAGGCCCCCTGGGAATCTGCTCACAGCGAAAGCTGCTGTCACTCTGTGTGGGCACAGCCTTGTCTGTGTAGGCCTGCTCACACTGCAGCCCCTGTCTGCACCAGAACCGTGCCGATCCACCTTCTCTTGGCCTCCTTGCCTGCATGGAAAAGGGCAGCTTGGGCTGAAGTCCCTCAACCTTCAGATGGCCGAGTGAAGTCTCTGAGCCCTGGTGACCCACGCAGCTCTTCAGCCTGCTGACCTGCTCTGCTGGGGCTGTCTTAACAGGCAGAGGGCACGTTATCCTCATGTCCCCACATCCATCCCTCTTAGCATACTGTAGGCCAGTTCCTAAAAGGACACCTGCACAATCTCTCTGAATGTTAATCAACATGTAGTTAGTTTTCAGTGGTGATTAGCTATGTGTTTAGTCAGAGGTGCAATGGTTCTAATGGTGAGAGAAAGACATTCCCAGTTGTCATCAGGTGGAACACACTTCAGACTGGAATCCTCAAGCAGACTGCAGTCAAGCTTTCTTAATTACTCGTTGTTGTTATCAATTCAGACGCATCTCTGAATTCCTGCTTGAATGAACATTTTGTAATAATCTGCTGAGACAGTGCAAGGCTTGACAATGAGACTATAGTTTATTAAAGTAGCACTTTTTACTTAGGTGCACTTTTCATCTGTTGAACTTCCTGTCGTCTATTGGAAATCTCTGGCACCAGTGCATAAGATTCACCTATTCTATAGAAGTCTGACTGAACCCCATACTGGGATTATTTTTGTTCAATCCAAGCACCTTGGACGTTACTATACATTTATTCAATCATGAGGTAAGTCTGCTTCAGAAGCAATATAGAAAGCATAAAGGGGGAAGAAGATAATGTATTAGTGAAGACTTAACTAGTATTCATAAACTGAAAACTGTGAAACACTATGATGATTACAGAATTTCCCGGAGAAATGTCAAGTTCTTCTCTGAATGCTAAATGCAACATCAGTTCACTTCTCACTGGGTTGAATGTTTTAAATATTTGGTAATAATAATGGTTCCTTAATTCTGACATTTAATATGAAAATATTAAAATTCCTGTGTTAGAGTACTTTTTTGTTAGAATGCCAGATGCTAAAGGGATGAAGTGGCACAAGAAAGCAAAATATCTCTGCTGATGGCAGGAAGGACTGTAAGGATGGAAAGGCTGGTGTTTGCCATGGGCAGGGAAACACATCTGGTTTTCTTGTTCCCTTTGTCTTTGAGTTCCAGAAAAATAGAGGAGAGCGTGCCCTCACCTTGGACCCCTCCTGCCCTCTGCTGCTGAGATGGAGAAATGTCCCACCTCCTACAAGGACATCAGGACAAAGATAAGTAATCAAAATATTTCCAGGCTGGCTGTACTTGTGGGCATCTGTTGCTGGAAAATTTAATGGCATTAAACTGCCTAGATAAGGACAGAATGAGGGTGACAATAGAATGGTACGTAATCACAGTACAATGAAAAAAGTATGCAGGGTGCAGGAAGGGAGGTGTGGACATTCTGAGTTGCAACTCTTTATTTGCTCCAGAAAGCTCTATCAGAATGGAAGACTGAAGGAAATACTTTGAGTGTTTTCTAATGTGACTGGATGAAAGATCCATGTGGCAAATTGAATAACTGAGTGGTAAAGGGACATAGATACCTCACTGTTTCATGGAACCTCTCAGTTAAGCACCTGAGCACTGTGTACAGGACTTGGGAATATAAGTATTAGAGGATCATGGAATATCTGTATTTGGAAGGGACCTCGAGGATCATGTATTCCACCTCCTGGTTCCACACCGGACCTCCTATGGGTCAAGCCCTGTGTCTGAGAGCATTGTGCAAATGCTCTTTGGCCTTTGTCAGCTCAGTGCCAAACCACTGCCCTGGGGAGCCAGTGCCAAATTCCATGTATCTAGTTCATCCTACAGAATGATGCCAAGAACAGTTATAGAGATCGACTTACAAACAAAATTCTTGTCTTGAATTAATGGTACACTCACCATTAAAAAAAAAAAAAAAAAAAAAAAAAAAAAAGAAGAAAAAGAAAAATCAAAGCCACATTCTTAGGCTGGCATTTTACAGTATTGTCAGATTTTTGTAATTCTGTTCTGTCATATAAGATTCTCTCATCATGAAATAATGACCAAATTCTCTTTTCAGATCTAAACATACAAATGTTAAAGGCAACAGTGCTGTTCAAGAGTACATTACCAGCTCAAACACTGCTTTGGCTGTAAAACTGAAGGTAGTAAGGAATGTTATCAAGGAGTTAGAAGAAAACATGTAAGTGTAGATTTAAAAGCAACCTGTATTGTTACTTAGAGTTTGATATAGTGTAATCCAATGCACAGTACTTCTAACGTGTGTTTTACAAAATGCTTTGCAATGTAGGCATCTATTAAGATAAATGCTGCAAGTTCTGATATGTCCATGACCTTTTCAAACTGTTCCTTACTCCTACACATCGCTACGAGTAGTTCTTCTGTCAGGAAGGATCACCTGAGTAATTAACCTGTGACCTTAAGTTTGGAATTAAATGCATACAGTGGAAGTAAGAGCTGTGGGTTATTTTGCTCTTTCAGTGTTGAACAGCCGAGGTGTTTTGTTTTGGATGGTGGACAGTGATGGGACAAGTGGGGAATGGCTTTAAACTGAGACGGGGGGTGTTGAGGTTTAGGTTGGATGTGAGGAGGAAGTTTTTCAGCCAGAGGGTGGTGAGGCACTGGAACAGGTTGCCCAGGGAGGCTGTGGATGCCCCATCCCTGCAGGCATCCAAGGCCAGGCTGGATGTGGCTCTGGGCAGCCTGGGCTGCTGGTTGGCAGGTCAGAAAGCCCACAGGACTTTATTGCAGCCCTGGGTGCAGGGGGATCACTGCTCCTAGCATGCACACAGAAGAGCTGGAGCACACAGGTGATGTCCATTCCACTTGTGAACATTCCTGCAATTGCAGAGAGCGTGCGCCTGTTCCAATCACTGCTGCACAGATTAAAAACTGATTGCAGATGAGCTGTTTTGGTATGGGGTTCTTGCCAACGGTCTGCAGTGGCTGTGTGATTCCTCGGGGAGTTGCTCTCCAGCCCAAAGGTCATGTCCTAAGTCGACCAGATCCCGTTTGTGTCCAGAAATGGCTGACAGCAGATCAGCTGCTGGTCAAGTTTCTAACATCACACTGGCCTTGCTCCAGTGTCTGTGTCATCAGCCCCAGCACATACGGTGCACCTCTTCAAGGCTTTGCAACACTGAGACTCTGCACTTGGGCTCCAGACATCCTGCTGCACCAAGAGGTTATTCTAGCTTTGGTATCTTGCAACTTTGTATATAACTACATCACTGTAACCATAAATGTCTAGGAGCATGGAGATGGAGAAATTAATCTTCCTGTAATTCTCTGTACTGCAGCCCCGTGGTTGTCAACACCTAATGCAATATTGAAATTTCAGTTGAGAAATTGAAAGCTGTCCCTAACAAAAAAACATCTGCATTTGTTATTGGAATCACACTGAGGATCAAGAAATCCAAATGCTTCTAGCATAACCACGATTACAGGCAGTGTTTAGACAAGCTCTTACAGGAAAACCATGAACACAAGGCTAAAGAGAGACTAAGTGATGCACTCTGCAGGAATACTCATGGAAGTCTTCACAGTGCAGGAGTCTGATCTGATTACAGATGCTGTGCTTTAAGTACCCCTTATCATATCTTTTTTTTCACTGTTGTGCAGGGGTTGGACTCAGTGATCTCTGCAGGCTGGAGATGCTGTTTGCTAATGGCAGATGGAGAGAGGAAAAGCAAGTCCAAGGCATGCTGTGCATAGCCACCACATGGCATCTGCCCCATTTCCCCCTGCACAAAGGAGGAGCAGCTCACAAGCTTGGCCTGGGCCAGGGAAGGGAGCAGACAAACATCTGGACCGACCCCAAACGAGCTGGTTCTGCAGGTTGGGTGTCTTCTGCTGCTTGTCTCACATCCTGCTGCTCAGCGGTAGATTTGTTCCTGCTCAGTGCTAACAGGAAACTCACACAGCATTTCTGTTTCAGCTGTGCCAACGCTTTGATCCCTTGCTGCTTGGATGGGGCGTTTGAAGAAGGATGCCTGTGCTGATGTCCAGCCAGGCTTTGGGGATGAGTCTCCACACCAGGGTCCGTCTGACAGGACTGAGGGTTGGGGATCCAGCCAGGTCGAGTCCAGCGTGCTTTGCTCTTGTTCTTAGTGCTTGTTTTTGCTCAGGAGGGCAGGAGGTGAACCTCGTGAACCAATGCCTGCAGACGGGCTTTGCAGAGAAAGAGGTCCTGCAGGCCTTGTGTGACAGCCACGGAGCTGCAGCGAGGCTGCATCCGTGTAAAACACCAGAGATCCACGGAGGTGTGAAGGGGAGCTGTGGGCTGCAGTCACGCAGGAAGGGATGTGCATGCTCGGGGTTTGGTTGTTGTGTGTGTGTTAAGTGACTGTGATACCACTGCTGGGTCAGTGTGAGTGTACGGAACAAGTGTGACAGCCTTTTTGATGGAGCCCTGTGAAAGGAGTCCTATGGACTTGAGATCCAACTGTCAGCCTGTGGGCATCATTTAGGAGTTGGGGTAGGGGATGAGGCAAGGGAAGTTGGGCTGAGAAAGGGATAAAGCAGTCTGGCAGTAGTTCTGTGTTTCTCCCATCTCCTGCTTTATTTCCTTCCAGGTGAAATAGATGGGTGCTGCAACATGCCCTTGAATGTAACAAAACCCACTCTAGTGTGGATTTGACATGGGCCCAGCACTGCAAGGTACGCTGCTGGGAGGAAGCGTCCATCTGGCTGAGGGCAGGAAGGCCCTCCAGAGGGATGCACTGAGGCCAGTTGTGCGAGGCTCAACAAGAGCAAGCGCCAGGTCCTGCGCTTTGGTCATGACGACCCCGTGCCAGCTTCTCCAGGATTTGGCTGGGGTAGAATTCCAAGCAGCCCCTGATTCCAGAACGTTGGGCTGGGCTGTTGGAATCTTCTGCCCTTGTGACTGGTCTTGCCTCCCCACCCTGTCCGTCGTGGTGGAGCAGCCTGGTGGCCCTCAGTGATGTCATAAGGGCTAGAATGAGGGGAGGAGCAGTGCGTGCTGCGTCCCTTCATTGGAGCGCTGGAGCTCTGACTGAGCAGCTCGCTTGTTGCACTTGTGCACCGACTGCGTCCCTTTGTCTTCACACCGTCCTGTGCAGCACCTTGTAGGTAAGCTGAGACAGTGTGGGAGAGACGGGGGGACAGTGAGTGCTGAGAACTGCTGGCTGGCGGAGCTCATAGGATCACATTATCTCCATCAGCAGAGGGGTGGCCATGAGGGACAGGGAGGTGATCGTCCCCCCCTGCTCTGCTCTTGTGAGGCCCCAGCTGCACTACAGTGTCCAGAAAGACAGGGAGCTGCTGGAGAGGGTCCAGAGGCGAGCCACAGAGATGATCAGGGGACAGGAGCACCTCCCCTGCAAAGACAGGCTGAGGGAGCTGGGCTTGTTCAGCCTGGAGAAATGAAGGCTGTGGGGTGACCTCATGGCAGCCTTCAGTACCTCAAGGGAGCCTAAAAAGAGGAGGGAACCAACTCTTTGAAAGGGTAGATAACAGCACGACAAGGGAAATGGTTTTAAGTTGAAAACTTAAGTTTTTAAGTTGAGGGAGGGCAGATTTTGGTTTTTCCCTCGTAGTCTTTGCTAAACCGTGGAAGCAAACTGACCTGCTCTTTCTCTCTCCTCTCTCCACCCTCTGCCTGCTTCCCTGCTGCAGCTTTTGCTTGTGGAAGATCAGAGCAAAGAGACAAGGAACGGCTGCGGATTCGTGAGATTTCTCTCCCTCGTTCTGATCTCTTGCCAGGTACCTGCCATGGTTTATCCCCCCACATGCTTTAGCAGCCCATGACGCCCCGTGTTTAGTAACACAGCCTCATCCAGCTTTGATGGGACGCTGGTCACGTGTGGGTTTTCTCCACGTGCTCTGCAGCTCAGCCCTCAGAAGGATGCTGTCTGTGGTGCTGTGACCAGCTGGTTTTATGGAAAGCAATCCCTTAGGCAAAGAGTCCCAGCCCCAGCTTGTGCAGAGCTGCACAGCATCACCAGGGACACCAGCAGGCGTGCTTGGGCTGTGTGAGTGTGCCCGACAGCTGTAGGGAGCACAGCAGAGATGTGAACAGAGAAAATAAAAGTGTGTTTCTTTTCAGTTCCAGCTTGTCACACCTACGCTGATGGCTGTGGCGTGCAGCGAGATCAGCTGTGGGCCTGACCTGGCATGGACAGAGGTAGAGTATGAAGTTCTGATTGGTCTTTGTTCCCTGACTGCAGCCAGCAGAGTGAGCCGCAGATGTGCTCTCCTGCTTTCCAAGAGAGCTCCTCTGTGGCAAGACAGTAGTGCAAGCGTGGCAAGTTTATAAAAGTACCAGAGCCATCTCGGCTGTGGTGTTTGTCCTCTACTGACTTTTCCCTTGAAATGGCTGCAGAAACAACAATCATTCTCTGCTCTGTTTGGCCTCGCTGTTGGTTGGACTGCTCAAGAGAGCTGCTTTGTGCCTGCAGTGGCACTGTTTGCACCTTGTAACTGCAGCCGTAGCTTTGGTTTCCCTCTTCACGGTCTCCTAGCATCTGAAACAGTCAGCCTTCCTGCACAAAGAGCGCAGGAAAGGAGGGGGCAAAATGGACAAGGCCACCTGTCTGCGTCAGTGCCATTGCTGATTAGTCTGGGTGGGGAGAGATGCATCTTTGCTGGCGTGTGCCTGCTGCACACCAGGGAGAGAAACAGTCGTTATTAGACTTGCAGTTCCTTCTGAAGTGCCCATGATAAGGACCGAGTGCATTTCCTGCAGCTTTCTCTGCAGATGTGCTCCTCACCTTGAAATCCTCCTTGTTGGTTCCCAGCTCCTCACCGTGGCCTGTACTCTCTGTTTCAGGCTGAGAACAAGGGGAAGCCCCTGCTGGACCATGAGGTGGCACCTGTGAATGTTCCAGCTATTGCTGCTGCCCATGCTATTAAGAGATACGTTGCCCAGGCAGCGGATGAACTCTCCTTTGAGGTAAGCAGTTCAAGGCGTTCCTTGTTGCTCAATTTTACAATGGCAAATGCCTTCAGAGCTGCACTGGTGCAAGTGCTCTCATGCTCGGCGATGTTTGGCAGTGCAGAAGAATGCAGTCATTTGAGCTGTGCTTTCCTCCCAGCCGTGCTGAAGCTGGGATTGACGTTGCAATCTCTTGCAGGTGGGAGACATCGTGTGTGTCATCGACATGCCACCAAAGGAGCTGACCCCCTGGTGGAGAGGCAAGCTCGGCTTCCAGGTAGGCACAAGCTTCAGACTGGAGAGTGCAACTTCAGTAAAGGCAGGAATCTCAGCTTAGAGCTGCTCTGCCTGCACAGGATGCCCAGTGGACATAAACAGTTTCACTGTGTCGGTGTCAGAGGACCTTGCCTTTGGCTGCAAATGTTGAAAAATTATTACCTTTATGCTGTGAACTATGGCCATTTTCTGCTGGATAGTCTTATGGAACGTCAGGCAAGCACGTTCTGAGGGAAATGTTACGTGCCTTTTGGTTTAACAGTTCAGATCTGAGAAGTGCTGCATGCAATAGTTGGCTTCTCTTCTTGTTACAGGTTGGATTTTTCCCAGGGGAGTGTGTGGAACTCATTAATAAGAACATTCCTGAGGCACTCATCAATTCTGTGCCAAAGCCAGGTATGGATGTTACATTTGATGGTGTGGGAAAGCAAAATGAAGTCTTTTTGGGGGTATGTTCCATGTTTAGTACCTCCTTTATCCATCCCACATTGTCCTCTGGGTTGATGATTCTTCATGCACACCATGGGGCAGAGATTTGGCCCAATCCTCCTGAGTTTATGATTGGACTTGGCAAAACTATAGAATCTTCATAGAATGGCTTGGGATGGAAGGGACCTCAGGGATCATCATGCTCCAACCCTCCTGCCTCAGGATGGTCTCCCAGCCCCCACATTTAATGTCAGATTAGACCAGGCTGCCCAGGGCCCCATCCAGCCTGGCCTTGGGCTCCTCCAGAGATGGGGAAAATCCCTTTTTGTATGTACTGGTTGGTAATGTTCTTCCCGTTCTGACGTGCTCTGTAGAATGTGCTGTGCTCGGCCTCGTCCAACGGAGCCAAACCTGAAATGACCTGGTTTCTTCCTTTTGTTGTGCAGAGCCCAAGAAACGCAGCAAGATCCTCACCTTCCTTCGTTCCTTGGTGAAGGCCCGCCCAAAGAAACCGACCGAGCGGGAGGTGGAGAAGGAAAGGGTGTTTGGCGGTGACCTGGGAGAGCATCTTCTCCACTCCGGTCGTGATGGTAAGGAGCTGCCCATTCCTGAGATCTTCCTCTGCTGGCATCTAAATAAGATGAAAGGGAGCTCATATCTAGCAGGGGGTAGGCTGATAGCAGTGGAGGCACGTGTAATGGGAGTTGATGGCTGAAGGATAAAGTGAGGCGGATGCTCCTAAGAGACAAGCACATCTGTATTTGCTTCAGCCAAGCCTGGCTGGGCTTAGTGGATGGGATGTGAAGCACAGCCTGCAGCAGGACTTGAATCAGGAGCTCCACTGACGGCTGGCACGTGTTCTTCAGTCCCCCAGGTCCTCCAGAGCTGCGCTGAGTTCATTGAGCAGCACGGCGTGGTGCAGGGGATATACCGCCTGTCCGGCGTCGTGTCCAACATCCAGAGACTGCGGTAAGAGTGCTGCGACTGACACAGCCTGAGTGCATCTGGTGTGGCTTTGGGCTTGCCTTCCTCTCGCTCAACCGGGTTTGCGTCCCTCTCTCCAGGCAGGAATTTGAGTCGGAGCAGATTCCTGAGCTCACCGTCCGTGACATTCACAGCGTGAGCTCCCTCTGCAAGATGTACTTCAGGGAGCTCCCGAACCCTCTGCTCACCCACCAGCTGTACGGCAAGTTCTCGGTAAGCACAAGGCCACGTCTTTCATTTCCCTCTTCCTGGGCCTCTTGGCAGATGGCTGCAGCAGTGCCCCAGCTCGGAGGCCCTTTTGCTGTCAGCCCCACGAGGTTTACTCGCAGTGGTGTACTAGCCTGATTGGTGTCTCGCTCCCTTTCTGCACTACTCCAGGATGCTGTTGGTGCCGCTACAGAGGAGGAGCGGCTGCTCAGAATGCAGGACGTCATCCAGCAGCTGCCCGCTCCTCACTACAGGTCAGTGCTGCCCTCAGCCTGCTGAGCTCAGCCCTGCTGCATCGCAGAGGGCAACGATGCAGTTCCAGGCTCTGTCTCACGCCGGCAACACGATGCCTGTGTTTGCTGAAGGGTTGAAGGCTCCATGGGGTTACTTTATGGGGTCAGTTCCTGGGCACGGGGGCACGCTTGGTGCAGCTGATGGCTGCGGCTGTGCTGTGCTGGGGCTTGGTGCTGCAGCGTGGCACTCAGTCAAGTTGGATCTACTTTACCTTCGGTGACAGTAGCAATCACAAGAAGTAGCATGAATGGAGGTTTGCTTTCTGAATTGCAGCACGGCATGCTCGTTGGTGCTGAACGTTTGCTTCTCTTGTTTTCCAGGACACTGGAGTACCTGATGAGACACTTGGCGTGTCTGGCTGGGAGCTCCACGGTAACAAACATGCATGCCAAGAACCTAGCCATTGTGTGGGCTCCAAACCTCTTAAGGTAAACTTCTGGTTCTGTTTCAACGCTTCCTCTGTTCTCCAGTTAAGAAAAGCAGTCCTCTCTTTTTCTCCATCAAATGTGCTCTTCTGTAAAATCTTTGGCTGACAGAAGAGCAGGAGCCTGGGCTGTTCTCCATCCCCACGGGCACAATGTCTAGGTGACAATTTCTGCAGTGTTGTTGAGATGGGACTGACGTGTCCTTGATCATCCAGGGGAATTTCTGCAGTGGCATCACTGATTGCCCACTTTGGAAGTCTCCAGAGCCTCAGCTGACAGCTTTTGGCTGCAACAATTCAGACTCGGGGAAACGGTCTTGGAGAAATGACTTCTAAAATCTGCCTTTTCTACAGATCACAGCAGAACGAGTCTGCCTGCGCCAGCGGAAGAGCTGCCTGCATGGAGCTGCAGATGCAGTCGGATGTGGTGGAATTCATCATCAACCACACAGACGTCCTCTTCTGCTCCAAATCCGGAGCAGACATTGCAGATGCAGCAGGTGAGTGTCTTCCTCCATTAGCTTGATCTTGACCTGACACCTTGATCAAATGCAGGCCTTCTCCAGGACCTCTGAGATACTCTTTTACCATCAAGGGGACAGCAGACCTCTGGGCTTCCATTAGGGTATGGCATCCTGTTGCTGGATGCTGAGAATGTCCAAGCCCAAACTTCACAAGGAGGAAACCGTCATTATTATGGTTTGCACGCAGGAAAAGCTTGATGCAAGTGTGGCAGCGAAGCTTTCTCAGTTCCCTGCCCCTTTTATCTAGGGGTGAGCTCTCTTAATGATGACCGTGTCCTTTGCCATAAACAGACCTCTGCCCACATGGTTATTTTGAGCTCCTCTTCTTCCAGTGGCTCAGATAAGCAAGCCTGAGAAAAATACAGCACCTCCCCCAGAACTGTGGTGGCTGTGCTGCTGCTTTCTGATCCTCGCTCTTACCTGTGGTTTTCCCTGACAGGGCACAATTCTCTCCCAGGGCCCAAGTCTGTGGGGGTCTCTTCTGCTGCCACAAAGCTGCTCAGCCTGGAGGAGGCACAGGCACAGAGGCGAGGCCACAGCACCTCTTCTGTGGTAACAGAGAGCAGCAGGGACATTGAAGTGAAAGAAAGCCCTGCAGCTGGGCAGGGCAAATTCCACAGAGTCATCGACTTTCCATCTGAAAGGTAAAGAGGACTTTCTTTTCCAGCACCTAGCATCATTGTTTGGGTGGGTCTTTCTGTTTTTCTGCAGAAACCAGGCAGTGCTAGGAACAAGCAACTGCTGCCAAGAGCTCAGTGCAGCTCTTCCCTCACCCTGCACCACGCACGACTCACAGCATTGGCTGTTTTCTCTCTCCAGGCAAAATCCACCCAGCAAGAATGAGGAATCACCAGCTAGCAGTTGGTGTTGCTGCTTCAGCCTCAGAAAGCCATCCTCTGGGAGCAAACGCCAACTGCAGCGCAATGCCAGGCAGCCCTCAGAAACAGCAGTGGTAGTCCTGGCAGGTAAGGGTGCAAATGCAGCTTCCAAATCCCTGCTTTTCAGGAACATAGAATTCAAGCTTGCTCTGCACTTGTATCTCCTTCTGGCCTTCCAGCCCCTGCCTAACATCTTCAGTTCACCCCTGATCAAGAACCACTGTCGTAATTCAGCTTGTGAAAGTTTGACACTAACCCCTGTGTATCCTTTCTAGGTGAATCGAGCCCTTGCCAACCCACAAGATCCAGGGCAAGTAGCGAGGATGCTCTGTGTGCTTCCATCAGTGGAGAGCTCTTAGGAAGCACAAATTCCTGCAGTTCCAACAGCAGCCTTACACATGACAACAGTGATGGAGAGAAGGAGCTCATTCAAGTTCATGCCCTCATTACACCTGGCTCTGTTGAAAATGCTGACCTGGGCCTGCCAGAAACAACAGTCAGCAGCCTGGATTGTAACCAGGAGTCTCTGCAGTGCAGGCCATCCCAAGAGCAGTGTGAGTGCCCCAACAGCAGCACCTCCATGCAGGAGCAGGTCAGCATCAGTGAGGAGGAGCAGAGCCTCTTGCAAGGGGACTTTCAATCAGGCCTCCAGTCCCAGGCACCGGACAGCAGCACTGAGAGCTCTGAGCCACTCTCTCCATGACAAGACAGGATGAGTCCCATCTTCACCGTGGACCTCTCACACCCTCCTGTCTTTTATATAATAATAAAAGCACACTTGTGCTCAATCAACGCCTTGACTGCCTCCAGAGTCTTCATTCACACGGACTGGGATGAATGCAGCACACAGCAAGGCACCCCAGCTTGCAATGCTGTGGCTGTGGGGTTTGTGCAGCACAGCTCCGGGTTTGTTCCTGTTTTGTCTGGCTTTGGGATGTCTGCAGGGGGAGCTCTGCTACCATTTGGCATGGTAGCAAATAATCTCTCGCATCCTGGATGCTGCTCATGATACTCCCAAGCTTCCTGGCTGTGGCTTTGTGATGCTTTTCAGGCCTTTCTGATGCATTTTGATGCCTTGGATGTTGCTTAACACCTCTCTCCTCCCATCATATCCTTTCCTGGCTCCCACCTACGAACTGGCCCTGCAGATCACCTCCAGACCTGTCATCAGCACACTGCGGCAGGAGAAGCTCCCCCTGGCCAACGTCAGGCAGCTCAGCGTGCAACCTGAGCAAGTTTTTTTCTGAGAAAGTGACCAGCTCTTTTCCATCCCTTTGCCCCTACAAACAGTTGTCCAGAGCATCTCGTCCAAGAATTCCTGGAACAGCCTGCAGCTGGCTCTCCTGAAGTTCAGGCTCCTGCCTTTGCTTCCTGCCAGGCCCGCATTCCTTGAGATCACCAACTCAAGGAGGGCATGGTCACTGCAGCCCTGACCGCCTCCTGTCGTAACCCCTGGTGTGCACCATGTCCAGCAATGCTTCCCTTCTGCTTGCTGTGCCCAATGCCTGCACCACAGAGTGATTCTCACTGCACTCCAGGAGTCTGTCAGATTGCTTGCAGCCAGCCATGCTGATTTCCCAGACTGACTGGAATCCCCCATCAGGATGAGAGTCAGTGAGTGCGATGCTTCTGCTGGCTGCAGTAAGCAGCTCCCACCAACAGGCTCTCTTTCCAGGCGGCTGTAGCAGACCCTCACCTCCAGAAGCCCTGCACTGCTGCACTTCCTAATTTTACCCACAAGTTCACAACCTGGTCCTGGCTCTTCTTAGTTCTTTGCACTCAACTTCTCATCATAGAGGGCAAATCCAGAATTCCATAGTATCAATTGTGTCTGCTTTATGTCAGGATTTTTTTTCTTTCTTTTCTTTTCCCATTTTCTAGGTAGGAAAATGAATTTCTGAGCCAGGAGAAGCAGAAGTGAAACAGTCTTCCTGGCACTGCTCAGGTTGCAGGAGTTGCCAAGTGCTCCTCAGGTAATGTGTGCTGAAGAGCTGACCTTGGTGGCAGGGGCTGTGGCTGCATTTTGTGCCTGTCATGCGGGAATCCAAGAAAGCCTATTCAGAGCAGGAGCTGCAGAGCGAGATAAACATCACGAGAAGGTAAGGCTGAGAAGCAAGGACACCTCCAGAAAGAAGAGAAAAACTGAGTCAAGTGAGCTGCGTGACGGCCGTGTGATGCTGACCATGATTGGAGGAAGAGCGCATGGCTGGGAATGACTGATGGCTCTGGTTGGATGGGTGCCTGTGTGCACAGAGGTAAGGAGTGTTTGTGGGATGTTTTGCTGGCATCTAACGGCTGTAAGGGGAAGTCAAGAGAGAAAACTTGTGAATGCATAGAAGGGATGTTAAAATCTGGAACAGACTGTTTGGATCATTCACAGCTGAGTCCGTGCCAGATTGCCACACTGTCAGAACCTGGGGCCTAGGATTTTCCTTTAAGAGTGCCAACTGCTCATTTTAAATGATAAAAAGTAACACTGAAAAAAGCTTCCCTCCTTGCATTAGAATAACGCATTGATATTTGATGTTTCTGTCTTTCCATTCCTTTAGCAGCCTGGGTGTTGATGCAGCTGCATGCATCTGCTGCCCTCCCCTTCTGTTTTGTGTAAAAGAACAGTAAAATATGCAATCAGTGTGAGATCTTTCTGAAGTATTTTACTTTATTTGCCCCTAGGCTGCAATGGCTGGGAAATGGCAGTGTCACCCAGGAGCCCACACGGCGACCTGATGTCTCATTGTTGGGGTCTATTGGAAACCACCACGATGACAAAAGAATGCCTGGGATTCCTCCGGCCCAAATGCCAAACCTTGCACTTGGCTGTGCTGAACCTCATGAGGTTCACCCAGGCCCACCTCTCAAGTCTGCTGAGCTCAAACAGATGTCCTTTTTCTCGTGTCCTTCCATTCCGAGTCCATCTGTTCCCCAAAGCAAAAGAATTTGGAGGGAACCACCGACAGTTATGTGAGCGATTTCAGCGTCTATTTCTGATCATGGCAACAACTTCAGAGGTCACACTTAATTTACGGTGCCCGCTGTAATTCTGACCAAGGCTGCAGTTGCAGCTGACTTCCCAAGGCTGCAAGACGTGGTGGTGACACAGCCTTGTGCTTCTGCATTGGTGCTCATCCCACGTTTCCTTTCTCTGTCTCGCAGGTCAGCTCCTGCTGGAAGCAGATGGTATCCCAGTGTGAATGAAGGTCAGTGCAGGAGCAGCTGCTGATGGGAGGAAGGAAGTCCATGCTGAAGAGCTCTGAAGCATCTGCAGGTATGGTTCTGGAGGAGGCAGCAGTGATGTCGGAGGGCTCCCCAGCAGGAAGCTGTCTCATCCAAATGCTTGCTGAGTGGTTGGAAGGGAGCTTTCTGCATGACAGCAGCACCAGTCACTTGCTTCACATGTTGCAAAGACAAGGATTAGCAGGAGTTCCAGTATCTACAGTATCATCACGAATCACGATAGGATTACAATGTGTCCTCATACAAACGCAGCCATTTCTCTCTGAGTCCAGAGGCTGTCCGGAAAGCATCTTTGAGGTCTCTCACACCAAACCACTGCTGTCCGTGTGGGATCTGACTCATTAGGGTATAGGGGTTAGGAACCACAGGCTGTCTTTTGAGAACGGGTTCAGTCATTTCCTTACATCTTGCACCAGCCGATACGTGCCGTCTGCCTTCCGTGCCGACAGGATTGGGGTGTTATAAGGCCACAGACAAGGTTCCAGAAGACCATCCTTAACCACTGTCTGTGTTACAGCTTTTAGACCCACTCTCCCTTCTAAGGCTATGGGATATTGTTGCTGTTTCACAGCTCCACTCCCTCCTTGGGCAGTTCTTTGTAAGGGAAAATTGTGAGTCCACCCCGATTTCCTTCCCCTGCCCACAGCTTTGGATTCATTTCTTCTTCATCACAGCTGATAACACATTCATTGACACCTGATATCTGATATCCTCATTTAACTGTTAAATCTCTCCCCCATAAATCGGTCCCTGCTTCAGGCACAGAGAACAATTGCCCTGCAACTATTTTATCTTTCCATTTTAGTTCTGTGGTCTCCAAGAGTGGAGCTGTCATTTCTGATCCCTCAGCCCCAGTTACGCACAACAGCCACATCCAGATACACGTCTGGTACCTCTGAACTAGCTAATGCTGTAGGATGGAATGTTGTTTCTGCACTGGCTATCAAATGTGGGATTGCTCTGAAGCAGTACAGCACCATGTGTTTTGTAATTTGCCCTTGGAAACAGTTTGAAAAAGTAGAAAGACTTTATTAGTATTAGTAAAAAGAAGCTATTTCATAACATGTTTTAGAAATACAGTTGTTCAATCATGTGATCAATTCTCACTTACAGAACTGTAATAGTTACAAATTGCATGGGTTTAGTATTAAGGACCAGAAAGCATGTTGTAAGGCCATTCTGTTTGGATAGGAGAAGCTCAGCAAAAGAAAAACAGACTCCAAAGAAGCCAGGGCCTCCACACAAGGCCGAAGTGACTCACTCTGTGGGCAGGTAGGGATGCAACAGGCAGGCATCAAGAGACTCCCCTCTGTCCTCCTTCCAAACTTCTCTCTCTTCAGGGATGAGCAGGTGTCCAGAAATAGTGGCCAAGTGTTGATAAGCAGCTGTCAGGCGTTCAATAATTAGCAGTATACCTGCTGAGCTAGCAACAATTGGTGTTTAGCCAGTCACACACACACACACAGAATGGCCCGGGTTGGAAGGGACCTCAAGGATCAGGAATCTCCAACTCCCTGCCACAGGCAGGGCCACCAACGTCTGTAGCACTGCACATATGCACATTGCTGGATAGAAACAGCAGTGTGGGAAAAAGCTCTATGCTGTGGATGAAAACGGTGAATCAGAATGGCTTAACAGCTGTCACACAACGAAAAGCAATCCCTTACCTGCTGTGCCATGCTCATGGCAGCAGCAATGCAGATGCGAGCAGCTGATGCCCACAAAAACAGCCAGCCTGGACTTATTTTCACTCCATATCTTTGTCCTGATGTCCTTCTAGAAGCTGGGACATTTCTCCCTCTGAGCAGCAGAGGGCAGGAGAGCTCCAAGGTGAGGGCACACTCTCCCCTGTTTATCTGGCACAAAAAGAGAAAGAGAAAATGAAAACCAGATGTGTTTCCCTGCCCATGGCAAACAACAGCCTTTCCATCCTTACAGTCCTTCCTGCCATCAGCAGCAACTGAAACAACATCCCACTCACCTTTGCCATGTCTGGCAGAGGTTGCAGCTCTTTCTATTGCATCCCTCTAGCTTTCAAGTCAAGAGCTCCTGTGTCACACAAGGAAAAGCAACCTTTTACCTGCTTTGCCATGATCATGGCAGCAGCAATGCAGATGCCAGCAGCTGATGCCCACAAGGACAGCCAGCCTGGACTTATTTTCATTACATATCTTTGTCCTGATGTCCTCCTAGAAGCTGGAACATTTCTCCATCTAAGCAGCAGAGGGCAGGAGGGGTCCAAGGTGAGGGCACACTCTCCCCTGCTTATCAGGCACTCAAAGAGAAAGAGAAGATGAAAACCAGATGTGTTTCCCAGCCCATGGCAAACACCAGACCTTCCATCCTTACAGTCCTCCTGACATCAGCAATAATTGAAACAACATCCCACTCATCTTTGCCATGTCTGGCAGAGGTTGCAGCTCTTTCTATTGCATCCCTCTAGCTTTCAAGTCAAGAGCTCCTGTGTCACACAAGGAAAAGCAACCTTTTACCTGCTTTGCCATGATCATGGCAGCAGCAATGCAGTTGCCAGCAGCTGATGCCCAGAAGGGCAGCCAGTCTGGACTTATTTTCATTACATATTTTTGTCCTGATGTCCTTCTAGAAGCTGGAACATTTCTCCATCTCAGTAGAAGAGGGCAGGACGGGTCCAAGGTGAGGGCACACTCTCCCCTGTTTATCTGGCACAAAAAGAGGAAGAGAAAATGAAAACCAGATGTGTTTCCCTGCCCATGGCAAACACCAGCCTTTCCATCCTTACAGTCCTTCCTGACATCAGCACGAATGGAAACAACATCCCACTCACCTTTGCCATGTCTGGCAGAGGTTGCAGCTCTTTCTATTGCATCCCTCTAGCTTTCAAGTCAAGAGCTCCTGTGTCACACAAGGAAAAGCAATCTTTTACCTGCTTTGCCATGATCATGGCAGCAGCAATGAAGATGCCAGCAGCAGATGCCCAGAAGGACAGCCAGCCTGGACTTATTTTCATTACATATCTTTGTCCTGATGTCCTTCTACAAGCTGGAACATTTCTCCCTCTGAGCAGCAGAGGGCAGGAGGGGTCCAAGGTTAGGGCACACTCTCCAATTTTTCTGGAACACAAAGAGAAAATGAAAACCAGATGTGTTTCCCTGCCCATGCCAAACACCAGCCTTTCCATCCTTGCAGTCCTTCCAGACATCAGCACTAACTTAAGCAACATCCCACTCACCTTTCCAATGTCTGGCAGAGGTTGCAGCTCTTTCTATTGCATCCCTCTAGCTTTCAAGTCAAGAGCTCTTGTGTCACACAAGGAAAAGCAATCTTTTACCTGCTGTGCCATGCTCATGGCAGCAGCAATGCAGATGCCAGCAGCTGATGCCCACAAGGACAGCCAGCCTGGACTTATTTTCATTGCATATCTTTGTCCTGATGTCCTTCTAGAACCTTGGACATTTCTCCATCTCAGCAGAAGAGGGCAGGATGGGTCCAAGGTGAGGGCACACTCTGCTCTTTATCTGGCACTCAAAGAGAAAGAGAAAATGGAAACAAGATGTGTTTCCCAGCCCATGACAAACACCAGCCTTTCCATCCTTACAGTCTTCCTAACTTCAGCACTAATTGAAACAACATCCCACTCACCTTTGCCATGTCTGGCTGAGTTTGCAGCTCTTTGTATTGCATCACTGATGCTTTCAAGACAAGAGCTCCTGTGTCACACAAGGAAAAGCAATCTTTTACCTGCTGTGCCATGCTCATGGCAGCAGCAATGCAGATGCCAGCAGCTGATGCCCACAAGGACAGCCAGCCTGGACTTATTTTCATTGCATATCTTTGTCCTGATGTCCTTCCAGAAGCTGGGACATTTCACCATCTCAGCAGAAGAGGGCAGGGGAGTTACAAGGTGAGGGCACACTCTCCCCTGTTTATCTGGCACTCAAAGAGAATGAAAAAATGAAAACCAGATGTGTTTCCCTGCCCATGGCAAACACCAGCCTTTCCATCCTTACAGTCCTTCCTGCCATCAGCAGCAACTGAAACAACATCCCAGTCACCTTTGCCTAATCTGGCAGGGAGGTGATGCTCTTTCTGTTATACCCCTCTGGCTCTGAATTCACCAGTGCTTGTGTCACACAAAGAAATGCAACATTCCAGCTTTTCTGCCATTTCCATAGCAACAACTATGCAAATGTCAGCAGCTGATGCCCACAAGGACAGCCAACCTGGACTTATTTTCATTACATATCTTTGTCATGATGTCCTTCTAGAAGGTTGAACACTTCTCCATCTCTGCTGCAATGGTCAAAAAGGGTCCAAGTTTAGGGCACACTCTCCTCATGGCCTCTTGCACTCAAACACAAAGGGATCATGAAAACAGAAGTTTTTCTTTGCCCATGGAGACACTAGCCTTTCCATCCTGACAGTTTTTCCTACAATCACCTGGAATTGAAACAACATCCCCCACATCTCTTTTTTGAACTTATTCATGCATGAATAATAATAATGAGAATTTTTCTGTAAATCTTATTTCTGTATGGCAATGATCAGATAACTGGAGCTTTTTTCTCTAAAACTATCCAGGAAATTTGCACTGCTTATCTATGTACGCAAAATGTTTTTGCCATTCATCTCAAATATCAATACATCTTGCAAAATAAGATAGAAAAAGTATTTACAGACATTTTTGGACATTGATTACTTCTGGTCAAGTGGGAAAGAATCCCTAAGCTGCAATCATGAAATTCTTTTATCACTTTCTCTGATTTAGCCAGTGTTACTAAAAGGGAAATAAGACACAGGCTTTTGATAGCAGCTGCCAATTTAACTACGATAATAACTTGTATTATTCTTGGCTAAGATCAAAGTCCTGCATTTCAGGATTATCTCCAGCTCATCAAGTATAATTAACAGTTTTGGATAGCCACATTATTGTATAGCAACATTGTCTACCTGCAAGAATTGTTTCGACACGTGCCACAGGTTGTTAATAGATTGCCTGATTACCATTTATTTTTTTTATTGGCTTATGATGACTACAGAAAATTATACAGCAGCACCATAAAAACTTTAAATCCTATCCCATGTATCTGCACTCATACGAAAATAATATTGGAAAGCATTGGTGAAACTAAGATTACAAAATAAAGCAGAGGACAATTTCAGTGAAAGCCTGCAGGTTTCACAGCTCTGCCCATTTCAAACCCCTGAAGACATCCACGGGTTTCCTGCTGTGGGACACAGGCACTCACCTGCAGCTCAGCACTGCCTGCTCATGCCTGCGCACACCTTCAGGCTGGAACCAAGGAAATCCTCAGCAAAGACATCAGTACACTTTTGTTATGATGACTATCATAAAGAAGCATCAAATATTTCTTCACGAGAAATACTGCAAGTCCCTTTGACACTAGCCCTTATTTTAAATGTTTAGATTTGTGCTTCATTCAGGCGTGCTGTCACTCCCAAAAAGATTTTTATTCTTTTGCTTTTCATTCTGAGGAACACAGTGATTTCTGCCTTGTTCACTGTCTGTAGGCACAGCAATACTCCTGCACCTTCAGGGAAACAGCAAATCCATCTCCTTCACACCCTGATTCTATCAAGCTCATTCACCTTACAAGGTATTTATTGCAAGCAGCTCTTCCAAAAATGGAGATTAACAGAACCTGCAACCCAGGACACCTCAGTAAGCCAGTACTTTTCATCTCCTGAAGGTGTAGGTAGACACAGAGCTGGAACATCTTTTCCAGAGCTGTGTGATGCTGTCTCATCTATGTTCCTTTACTGTTGACTCAGTGTCACTTCTTATCTAACCTGGTTGCATCCCAGGATTTCTGGTGCCAAAAATAAACTGACAGCATTCATCACTAGTTAAAAGGAAACTGCAATAGGAACAGCAAATTTTCTGATTTCTCTGTTGATCAGAGATGCTTCATGCAAGCCTGATGCGGTAGAAACAATATCAGCTTTAGAATGACAGTCATTAGAGCAGAATCCTTTCACTGATGAAATCCCACAGTCCTGATTCATACAACACTGACACTGGAGGACAAAGTAGTTTAGAGGAGAGCGCATTAAAAATGACTAAGTTAAGGTCTCAGCAAAGAGTGACAAGTATGAAAAAAAGAGGTTGCAGAAACTGCTTCAGTTTGGCACTCTGGCATAAAGTATGACAACACACAACCTGCCTGTGCAGTTCCAGAAGCAGAAGAAAGCCGTCAACCAAGACTTGTTCTCATCTGCTCTGAAAGTCCACTGGGACAAGGCCACTTTTCTCTGACGTGCTTCCAGAAGTATCACTTCTGAGCACTGTGCCAGGGAGTTACAAGATACTGTTTGTGTGTACAGAGGAGAAAAAGACGTCTGTCTGGAAACAGACTTGGTGAAGGAGAAGCAGCATTTTCCAGAGTACTTCAGAAAGAACTGAGCACTGCCCCAAGAGCTTCAGAGCGGCAGGCTGTCACAGTGTGCCAACCAGCTCAGCTGTGAGTTGGCACTGAAGCTGCACCACAGGGAGAACAAAGCCCCCTGTGCACCCTTGGAGAGCCAAGGGTCGGAGATTCAAGAACCTTGAGCTCCTTTCCAACCCGGGCCATGCTGTGATTCTGGGATTCTCACCTTTGCCTCATCTGGCAGAGGGAGGCAGCTCTTTCTATTGTCTCCCAATGGCTGTCAGGTCACCAGGGCCAGTGTCACACAGGGAGCTGCAAACACTGTGTGTGCTGTGCCCTGCCCATGGCAGCACAGAGGCAGCGGCCAGCAGCTGATGCCCACAAGGACAGCCAGCCTGGACTTATTTTCATTACATATCTTTGTCCTGATGTCCTTCTACAAGCTGGAACATTTCTCCATCTCAGCAGAAGAGGGCAGGAGAGTTCCAAGGTGAGGGCACACTCTCCTCTTTTTCTGGAACACAAAGAGAAAGAGAAGATGAAAACCAGATGTGTTTCCCTGCCCATGGCAAACACCAGCCTTTCGATCCTTACAGTCCTCCTGATATCAGCACTAATTGAAACAACATCCCAGTCACCTTTGCCATGTCTGCCAGATGTTGCAGCTCTTTCTATTGCATCCCTCTAGTTTCAATTCAAGAGCTCCTGTGTCACACAAGGAAAAGCAATCTTTTACCTGCTGTGCCATGCTCATGGCAGCAGCAATGCAGATGCCAGCAGCTGATGCCCACAAGGACAGCCAGCCTGGACTTATTTTCATTACATATCTTTGTCCTGATGTCCATCAAGAAGCTGGAACATTTCTCCATCTCAGCAGAAGAGGGCAGGAGGGGTCCAAGTTGCAGGCACACTCTCCTCTTTTTCTGGCACACAAAGAGAAAGAGAAGATGAAAACCAGATGTGTTTCCCTGCCCAGGGCAAACACTAGACTTTCCTTACTTGCAGTCCTTCCTGACATCAGCAGCAATGGAAAAAACATCCAACTCACCTTTGCCATGTCTGGCAGAGGTTGCAGCTCTTTCTCTTGCATCCCTCTAGCTGTCAAGTCAAGAGCTCCTGTGTCACACAAGGAAAAGCAATCTTTTACCTGCTTTGCCATGCTCATGGCAGCAGCAATGCAGATGCCAGCAGCTGATGCCCACAAGGACAGCCAGCCTGGACTTATTTTCATTACATATCTTTGTCCTGATGTCCTTCTACAAGCTGGAACATTTCTCCATCTCAGCAGAAGAGGGCAGGAGAGTTCCAAGGTGAGGGCACACTCTCCTCTTTTTCTGGAACACAAAGAGAAAGAGAAGATGAAAACCAGATGTGTTTCCCTGCCCATGGCAAACACCAGCCTTTCGATCCTTACAGTCCTCCTGACATCAGCACTAATTGAAACAACATCCCACTCATCTTTGCCATGTCTGGCAGAGGTTGCAGCTCTTTCTATTGCATCCCTCTAGCTTTCAAGTCAAGAGCTCCTGTGTCACACAAGGAAAAGCAACCTTTTACCTGCTTTGCCATGATCATGGCAGCAGCAATGCAGTTGCCAGCAGCTGATGCCCAGAAGGGCAGCCAGTCTGGACTTATTTTCATTACATATCTTTGTCCTGATGTCCTTCTAGAAGCTGGAACATTTCTCCATCTCAGCAGAAGAGGGCAGGACGGGTCCAAGGTGAGGGCACACTCTCCCCTGTTTATCTGGCACAAAAAGAGGAAGAGAAAATGAAAACCAGATGTGTTTCCCTGCCCATGCCAAACACCAGCCTTTCCATCCTTACAGTCCTTCCTGACATCAGCACTAATTGAAACAACATCCCACTCACCTTTGCCATGTCTGGCAGAGGTTGCAACTCTGTCTATTGCATCGCTCTAGCTTTCAAGTCAAGAGCTCCTGTGTCACACAAGGAAAAGCAACCTTTTACCTGCTTTGCCATGCTCATGCCAGCAGCAATGCAGATGCCAGCAGCTGATGCCCACAAGGACTGCCAGCCTGGACTTATTTTCATTACATATCTTTGTCCTGATGTCCTTCCAGAAGCTGGGACATTTCTCCCTCTCAGCAGCAGAGGGCAGGAGAGTTGCAAGGTGAGGGCACACTCTCCCCTGTTTATCTGGCACTCAAAGAGAAAGAGAAAATGAAAACCAGATGTGTTTCCCTGCCCATGGCAAACACCAGCCTTTCCATCCTTACAGTCCTCCTGACATCAGCAGCAACTGACACAACATCCCACTCACCTTTGCCATGTCTGGCAGAGGTTGCAGCTCTTTCTATTGCATCCCTCTTGCTTTCACATCAAAAGCTCCTGTGTCACACAAGGAAAAGCAACCATTTACCTTCTTTGCCATGCTCATGGCAGCAGCAATGCAGATGCCAGCAGCTGATGCCCACAAGGACAGCCAGCCTGGACTTATTTTCATTACATATCTTTGTCCTGATGTCCTTCTACAAGCTGGAACATTTCTCCATCTCAGCAGAAAAGGGCAGGAGAGTACCAAGTTACAGGCACACTCTCCTCTTTTTCTGCCACACAAAGAGAAAATGAAAACCAGATGTGTTTCCCTGCCCATGGCAAACACCAGACTTTCCATCCTTCCAGTCCTTCCTGCCATCAGCAGCAATGGAAACAACATCCCACTCACCTTTGCCATGTCTGGCAGAGGTTGCAGCTCTGTCTATTGCATCCCTCTAGCTTTCAAGTCAAGAGCTCTTGTGTCACACAAGGAAAAGCAATCTTTTACCTGCTTTGCCATGCTCACGGCAGAAGCAATGTGGTTGCCAGCAGCTGATGCCCACAAGGACAGCCAGCCTGGACTTACTTTCATTACATATCTTTGTCCTGATGTCCTTCTAGAAGCTGGAACATTTCTCCATCTCAACAGAAGAGGACAGGAGGGGTCCAAGGTGAGGGCACACTCTCCCCTGTTTATCTGGCACAAAAAGAGAAAGAGAAAATGAAAACCAGATTTGTTTCCCTGCCCATGGCAAACACCAGCCTTTCCATCCTTACAGTCCTCCTGACATCAGCAGCAACTGAAACAACATCCCACTCACCTTTGCCATGTCTGGCAGAGGTTGAAGCTCTTTCTATTGCATCCCTCTAGCTTTCAAGTCTAGAGCTCCTGTGTCACACAAGGAAAAGCAATCTTTTACCTGCTGTGCCATGCTCATGGCAGCAGCAATGCAGATGCCAGCAGCTGATGCCCACAAGGACAGCCACCCTGGACTTATTTTCATTACATATCTTTGTCCTGATATCCTTCTACAAGCTGGAACATTTCTCCATCTCAGCAGAAAAGGGCAGGAGAGTACCAAGTTGCAGGCACACTCTCCTCTTTTTCTGCCACACAAAGAGAAAATGAAAACCAGATGTGTTTCCCTGCCCATGGCAAACAACAGCCTTTCTATCCTTACAGTCCTTCCTGCCATCAGCAGCAACTGAAACAACATCCCACTCACCTTTGCCATGTCTGGCAGAGGTTGCAGCTCTTTCTATTGCATCCCTCTAGCTTTCAAGTCAAGAGCTCCTGTGTCAAACAAGGAAAAGCAATCTTTTACCTGCTTTGCCATGCTCATGGCAGCAGCAATGCAGATGCGAGCAGCTGATGCCCACAAAAACAGCCAGCCTGGACTTATTTTCATTGCATATCTTTGTCCTGATGTCCTTCTACAAGCTGGAACATTTCTCCATCTCAGCAGCAGAGGGCAGGAGGGGTCCAAGGTGAGGGCACACTCTCCCCTGTTTATCTGGCACACAAAGACAAAGAGAACATGAAAACCAGATGTGTTTCCCTGCCCATGGCAAACACCAGACTTTCCATCCTTACTCACCTTCCTGACATCAGCACTAATTGAAACAACATCCCACTCACCTTTGCCATGTCTGGCAGATGTTGCAGCTCTTTCTATTGCATCCCTCTAGCTTTCAAGTCAAGAGCTCCTGTGTCACACAAGGAAAAGCAATCTTTTACCTGCTGTGCCATGCTCATGGCAGCAGCAATACAGATGCCAGCAGCTGATGCCCACAAGGACAGCCAGCCTGGACTTATTTTCATTACATATCTTTGTCCTGATGTCCTTCCAGAAGCTGGGACATTTCTCCCTCTGAGCAGCAGAGGGCAGGATGGGTCCAAGCTGAGGGCACACTCTCCACTGTTTATCTGGCACAAAAAGAGAAAGAGAAAATGAAAACCAGATGTGTTTCCCTGCCCATGGCAAACACCAGCCTTTCCATCCTTACAGTCCTCCTGACTTCAGCACTAAATGAAACAACATCCCACTCACCTTTGCCATGTCTGGCAGAGGTTGCAGCTCTTTCTATTGCATCCCACTAGCTTTCAAGTCAAGAGCTCCTGTGTCACACAAGGAAAAGCAACCATTTACCTTCTTTGCCATGCTCATGGCAGCAGCAATGCAGATGCGAGCAGCTGATGCCCACAAGGACAGCCAGCCTGGACTTATTTTCATTACATATCTTTGTCCTGATGTCCTCCTAGAAGCTGGAACATTTCTCCATCTCAGCAGAAGAGGGCAGGGGAGTTACAAGGTGAGGGCACACTCTCCCCTGTTTATCTGGCACTCAAAGAGAAAGAGAAAATGAAAACCAGATGTGTTTCCCTGCCCATGGCAAACACCAGCCTTTCCATCCTTACAGTCCTTCCTGACATCAGCAGCAACTGAAACAACATCCCACTCACCTTTGCCATGTCTGGCAGAGGTTGCAGCTCTTTCTATTGCATCCCTCTAGCTTTCAAGTCAAGAGCTCTTGTGTCACACAAGGAAAAGCAATCTTTTACCTGCTGTGCCATGCTCATGGCAGAAGCAATGCAGTTTCCAGCAGCTGATGCCCAGAAGGACAGCCAGCCTGGACTTATTTTCATTGCATATCTTTGTCCTGATGTCCTTCTACAAGCTGGGACATTTCTCACTCTGAGCAGCAGAGGGCAGGATGGGTCCAAGGTGAGGGCACACTCTGCTCTTTATCTGGCACTCAAAGAGAAAGAGAAAATGGAAACAAGATGTGTTTCCCAGCCCATGACAAACACCAGCCTTTCCATCCTTACAGTCTTCCTAACTTCAGCACTAATTGAAACAACATCCCACTCACCTTTGCCATGTCTGGCTGAGTTTGCAGCTCTTTGTATTGCATCACTGATGCTTTCAAGACAAGAGCTCCTGTGTCACACAAGGAAAAGCAATCTTTTACCTGCTGTGCCATGCTCATGGCAGCAGCAATGCAGATGCCAGCAGCTGATGCCCACAAGGACAGCCAGCCTGGACTTATTTTCATTACATATCTTTGTCCTGATGTCCTTCTAGAAACTGGAACATTTCTCCCTCTGAGCAGCAGAGGGCAGGATGGGTCCAAGGTGAAGGCACACTCTCCCCTGCTTATCAGGCACTCAAAGAGAAAGAGAAGATGAAAACCAGATGTGTTTCCCAGCCCATGGCAAACACCAGACCTTCCATCCTTACAGTCCTCCTGACATCAGCACTAATTGAAACAACATCCCACTCACCTTTGCCATGTATGGCAGAGTTTGCAGCTCTTTCTATTGCATCCCTCTTGCTTTCACATCAAAAGCTCCTGTGTCACACAAGGAAAAGCAATCTTTTACCTGCTGTGCCATGCTCATGGCAGCAGCAATGCAGATGCCAGCAGCTGATGCCCACAAGGACAGCCAGCCTGGACTTATTTTCATTACATATCTTTGTCCTGATGTCCTTCTAGAAGCTGAAACATTTCTACATCTCAGCAGCAGAGGGCAGGAGAGTTCCAGGGTGAGGGCACACTCTCCCCTGTTTATCTGGCACTCAAAGAGAAAGAGAAAATGAAAACCAGATGTGTTTCCCTGCCCATGGCAAACACCAGCCTTTCCATCCTTACAGTCCTTCCTGACATCAGCACTAATTGAAACAACATCCCACTCAACTTTGCCATGTCTGCCTGAGGTTGCAGCTCTTTCTATTGCATCCCTCTTGCTTTCACATCAAAAGCTCCTGTGTCACACAAGGAAAAGCAATCTTTTACCTGCTGTGCCATGCTCATGGCAGCAGCAATGCACATGCCAGCAGCTGATGCCCACAAGGACAGCCAGCCTGGACTTATTTTCATTGCATATCTTTGTCCTGATGTCCTTCTACAAGCTGGAACATTTCTCCATCTCAGCAGCAGAGGGCAGGAGAGTTCCAAGGTGAGGGCACACTCTCCCCTGTGTATCTGGCACTCAAAGAGAAAGAGAAAATGAAAACCAGATGTGTTTCCCCGCCCATGGCAAACACCAGCCTGTCCATCCTTGCAGTCCTTCCTGACATCAGCACTAATTGAAACAACATCCCACTCACCTTTGCCATGTCTGGCAGAGGTTGCAGCTCTTTCTATTGCATCCCTCTAGCTTTCAAGTCAAGAGCTCCTGTGTCACACAAGGAAAAGCAATCGTTTACCTGCTGTGCCATGCTCATGGCAAGAACAATGCAGATGTCAGCAGCTGATGCCCACAAGGACTGCCAGCCTGGACTTATTTTCATTGCATATCTTTGTCCTGATGTCCTTCTAGAAGCTGGGACATTTCACCATCTCAGCAGAAGAGGGCAGGGGAGTTACAAGGTGAGGGCACACTCTCCCCTGTTTATCTGGCACTCAAAGAGAAAGAGAAAATGAAAACCAGATGTGTTTCCCTGCCCATGGCATACACCAGCCTTTCCATCCTTACAGTCCTTCCTGACATCAGCAGCAACTGAAACAACATCCCACTCACCTTTGCCATGTCTGGCAGAGGTTGCAGCTCTTTCTATCGCATCCCTCTTGCTTTTAAGTCAACAGAGACTATGTCACACAAGGAAAAGCAATCTTTTACCTGCTGTGCCATGCTCATGGCAGCAGCAATGCAGATGTCAGCAGCTGATGCCCACAAGGACTGCCAGCCTGGACTTATTTTCATTGCATATCTTTGTCCTGATGGCCTTCTACAAGCTGGAACATTTCTCCATCTCGAGAGCAAAAGGCAGGAGATTTCCAAGGTGAGGGCACACTCTCCCTTGTTTATCTGGCACTCAAAGAGTAAGAGAAAATGAAAACCAGATGTGTTTCCCTGCCCATGGCAAACACCAGCCTTTCCATCCTTATAGTCCTTCCTGACATCTGCACTAATTGAAACAACATCCCACTCACCTTTGCCATGTCTGCCAGAGGTTGCAGCTCTTTCTATTGCATCGCTCTGGCTGTCAGGTCAAGAGCTCCTGTGTCACACAAGGAAAAGCAATCTTTTACCTGCTGTGCCATGCTCATGGCAGCAGCAATGCAGATGCCAGCAGCTGATGCCCACAAGGACTGCCAGCCTGGACTGATTTTCATTACATATCTTTGTCCTGATGTCCTTCTAGAAGCTGGGACATTTCACCATCTCAGCAGAAGAGGGCAGGGGAGTTACAAGGTGAGGGCACACTCTCCCCTGTTTATCTGGCACTCAAAGAGAATGAAAAAATGAAAACCAGATGTGTTTCCCTGCCCATGGCAAACACCAGCCTTTCCATCCTTACAGTCCTTCCTGCCATCAGCAGCAACTGAAACAACATCCCAGTCACCTTTTCCTAATCTGGCAGGGAGGTGATGCTCTTTCTGTTATACCCCTCTGGCTCTGAATTCACCAGTGCTTGTGTCACACAAAGAAATGCAACATTCCAGCTTTTCTGCCATTTCCATAGCAACAACTATGCAAATGTCAGCAGCTGATGCCCACAAGGACAGCCAACCTGGACTTATTTTCATTACATATCTTTGTCATGATGTCCTTCTAGAAGGTTGAACACTTCTCCATCTCTGCTGCAATGGTCAAAAAGGGTCCAAGTTTAGGGCACACTCTCCTCATGGCCTCTTGCACTCAAACACAAAGGGATCATGAAAACAGAAGTTTTTCTTTGCCCATGGAGACACTAGCCTTTCCATCCTGACAGTTTTTCCTACAATCACCTGGAATTGAAACAACATCCCCCACATCTCTTTTTTGAACTTATTCATGCATGAATAATAATAATGAGAATTTTTCTGTAAATCTTATTTCTGTATGGCAATGATCAGATAACTGGAGCTTTTTTCTCTAAAACTATCCAGGAAATTTGCACTGCTTATCTATGTACGCAAAATGTTTTTGCCATTCATCTCAAATATCAATACATCTTGCAAAATAACATAGAAAAAGTATTTACAGACATTTTTGGACATTGATTACTTCTGGTCAAGTGGGAAAGAATCCCTAAGCTGCAATCATGAAATTCTTTTATCACTTTCTCTGATTTAGCCAGTGTTACTAAAAGGGAAATAAGACACAGGCTTTTGATAGCAGCTGCCAATTTAAGAACGATAATAACTTGTATTATTCTTGGCTAAGATCAAAGTCCCGCATTTCAGGATTATCTCCAGCTCATCAAGTATAATTAACAGTTTTGGATAGCCACATTATTATATAGCAATATTGTCTTCCTGCAAGGAATTTCATTGTTTTGACACGTGCCACAGGTTGTTAATAGATTGCCTGATTACCATTTATTTTTTCTTATTGGCTTATGATGACCACAGAAAATTATACAGCAGCACCATAAAAACTTTAAATCCTATCCCATGTATCTGCATTCCTACGAAAATAATATTGGAAAACATTGGTGAAACTAAGATTACAAAATAAAGCAGAGAACAATTTCAGTGAAAGCCTGCAGGTTTTACAGCTCTGCCCATTTCAAACCCCTGAAGACATCCACGGGTTTCCTGCTGTGGGACACAGGCACTCACCTGCAGCTCAGCACTGCCTGCTCATGCCTGCGCACACCTTCAGGCTGGAACCAAGGAAATCCTCAGCAGAGACATCAGTACACTTTTGTTATGATGACTTTCCTAAAGAAGCATCAAATATTTCTTCTCGAGAAATACTGCAAGTCCCTTTGACACTAGCCCTTATTTTAAATGTTTAGATTTGTGCTTCATTCAGGCATGCTGTCACTCCCAAAAAGATTTTTATTCTTTTTCATTCTGAGGAACACAGTGATTTCTGCCTTGTTTACTGACTGTAGGCACAGCAATACTCCTGCACCTTCAGGGAAACAGCAAATCCATCTCTTTCACACCCTACTTCTATCAAGCTCATTCACCTTACAAGGTATTTATTGCAAGCAGCTCTTCCAAAAATGGAGATTAACAGAACCTGCAACCCAGGACACCTCAGTAAGCCAGTACTTTTCATCTCCTGAAGGTGTAGGTAGACACAGAGCTGGAACATCTTTTCCAGAGCTGTGTGATGCTATCTCATCTGTGTTCCCTTACTGTTGACTCAGTGTCACTTCTTATCTAACCTGGTTGCATCCCAGGATTTCTGGTGCCAAAAATAAACTGACAGCTTTCATCACTAGTTAAAAGGAAACTGCAATAGGAAAAGCAATTTTTCTGATTTCTCTGTTGATCAAAGATGCTTCATGCAAGCCTGATGCGGTAGAAACAATATCAGCTCTAGAATGACAGTCATTAGAGCAGAATCCTTTCACTGATGAAATCCCACAGTCCTGATTCATACAACACTGACACTGGAGGACACAGTAGTTTAGATGAGAGCGCATTAAAAATGACTAAGTTAAGGTCTCAGCAAAGAGTGACAAGTATGAAAAAAAGAAGTTGCAGAAACTGCTTCAGTTTGGCACTTTGGCATAAAGTATGACAACACACAACCTGCCTGTGCAGTTCCAGAAGCAGAAGAAAGCCGTCAACCAAGACTTGTTCTCATCTGCTCTGAAAGTCCACTGGGACAAGGCCACTTTTCTCTGACGTGCTTCCAGAAGTATCACTTCTGAGCACTGTGCCAGGGAGTTACAAGATACTGTTTGTGTGTACAGAGGAGAAAAAGACGTCTGTCTGGAAACAGACTTGGTGAAGGAGAAGCAGCATTTCCAGAGTACTTCAGAAAGAACTGAGCACTGCCCCAAGAGCTTCAGAGCGGCAGGCTGTCACAGTGTGCCAACCAGCTCAGCTGTGAGTTGGCACTGAAGCTGCACCACAGGGAGAACAAAGCCCCCTGTGCACCCTTGGAGAGCCAAGGGTTGGAGATTCATGAACCTTGAGCTCCTTTCCAAGCCGGGCCATGCTGTGATTCTGGGATTCTCACCTTTGCCTCATCTGGCAGAGGGAGGCAGCTCTTTCTCTTGTCTCCCTATGGCTGTCAGGTCACCAGGGCCAGTGTCACACAGGGAACTGCAAACACTGTGTGTGCTGTGCCCTGCCCATGGCAGCACAGAGGCAGCTGCCAGCAGCTGATGCCCACAAGGACAGCCAGCCTGGACTTCCTTTGATTCCTTCCCTTTGGATCAGCGTCCTTCAGGAAGGCGGAACATCTCTCCAGCTGAGCAGCAGAGGACAGCAGGGCTTCGTTGTCTGGGCATGTTCTCTTCTGGCCCTCTGGCCCTCACAGACACAGGAGGAGGACACAGAGGCTGCTGTAACACAGCCAGCCCTGCCTCTCAGGTCAGCTCTCAGGCCATCCTCTCTCCCCTCAGCAGCAGCTCACTGTTCTGCACTCCTCTGGCCTGGGCTGGCAGAGGTGTGCAGCAGTTCTGCTGATCTCCCAGTGCTGGCCATGTCTGCAGTGCCTGTGTGAAAGACACAGGAAGCTGCCAGCATTGCACTGCTCTGCTGTGCCCCTGCCATCACCGAGTTTGCTGTCAGCAGCTGCTGCTACACGTCCATTCAGGCACAGGCCTTTCCTTCCTGGCCCTCTTTCCCCCCCTCTCTCCTCTGCTCTCTCTCGTGCTCCCCTTTGGCCTGGGCTGGCTGAGCAGTGCAGGCCTTGTTGTTGCTCCCTGGGCCAACTACGTCACGGTTCCCCGTGACTCTGCCAGCTGCTCTGACACAGCGACTGCGTCCTCAGTGTGGATTCCAGAATGCGACAGACGTCCAGAGAAGACTTCCAGGGCTGATTGGAACATGCTGCCATCAAGAACTGCCATGGCTCAGGCCCCCTGGGAATCTGCTCACAGCGAAAGCTGCTGTCACTCTGTGTGGGCACAGCCTTGTCTGTGTAGGCCTGCTCACACTGCAGCCCCTGTCTGCACCAGAACCGTGCCGATCCACCTTCTCTTGGCCTCCTTGCCTGCATGGAAAAGGGCAGCTTGGGCTGAAGTCCCTCAACTTTCAGATGGCCGAGTGAAGTCTCTGAGCCCTGGTGACCCACTCAGCTCTTCAGCCTGCTGACCTGCTCTGCTGGGGCTGTCTTAAAAAGCAGAGGGCACGTTATCCTAATATCCCCACATCCATCCCTCTTAGCATACTGTAGGCCAGTTCCTAAAAGGACACCTGCACAATCTCTCTGAATGTTAATCAACACGTAGTTGGTCTGTGCACTGCAGAAATTGCACCTAGGTTTTCAGTGGTGCTTAGCTATGTGTTTAGTCAGAGGTGCAATGGTTCTAATGGTGAGAGAAAGACATTCCCAGTTGTCATCTGGTGGAACACACTTCAGACTGGAATTGTACTTGAGGGCATCTGTTGCTGGAAAATTTAATGGCAGTAAACTGCCTAGATAATGACAGAATGAGGGTGACAATATAATGGTACGTAATCACAGTGCAATGAAAAAAGTATGCAGGGTGCAGGAAGGGAGGTGTGGACATTCTGAGTTGCAACTCTTTATTTGCTCCAGAAAGCTCTATCAGAATGGAAGACTGAAGGAAATACTTTGAGTGTTTTCTAATGTGACTGGATAAAAGATCCATGTGGCAAATTGACTAACTGAGTGGTAAAGGGACATAGATACCTCACTGTTTCATGGAACCTTTCAATTCAGCACCTGAGCACTGCGTACAGGACTTGGGAATATAAGTATTAGAGGATCATGGAATATCTTTATTTGGAAGGCACCTCGAGGATCATGTATTCCACCTCCTGGTTCCACACCGGACCTCCTATGGGTCAAGCCCTGTGTCTGAGAGCATTGTGCAAATGCTCTTTGGCCTTTGTCAGCTCAGTGCCAAACCACTGCCCTGGGGAGCCAGTGCCAAATTCCATGTATCTAGTTCATCCTACAGAATGATGCCAAGAACAGTTATAGAGATCGACTTACAAACAAAATTCTTGTCTTGAATTAATGGTACACTCACCATTAAAAAAGAAAAAAAAATCAGAGCCACATTCTTACGCTGGCATTTTACAGTATTGTCAGATTTTTGTAATTCTGTTTTGTCGTATAAGATTCTCTCATCGTGAAATAATGACCAAATTCTCATTTCATATCTAAACATACAAATGCTGAAGGCAGCAGTGCTGTTCAAGAGTACATTACCAGCTCAAACACTGCTTTGGCTATAAAACTGAAGGTAGTAAGGAATTTTATCAAGGAGTTAGAAGAAAACATGCAAGTGTAGATTTAAAAGCAACCTGTATTGTTACTTAGAGTTTGATATAGTGTAATCCAATGCACAGTACTTGTAACGTGTGTTTTACAAAATGCTTTGCAATGTAGGCATCTATTAAGATAAATGCTGCAAGTTCTAATATGTCCATGACCTTTTCAAACAGTTCCTTACTCCTACACATCACTACGAGTAGTTCTTCTGTCAGGAAGGATCACCTGAGTAATTAACCTGTGACCTTAAGTTTGGAATTAAATGCATACAGTGGAAGTAAGAGCTGTGGGTTATTTTGCTCTTTCAGTGTTGAACAGCCGAGGTGTTTTGTTTTGGAGGGTGGACAGTGATGGGACAAGTGGGGAATGGCTTTAAACTGAGACGGGGGCTGTTGAGGTTTAGGTTGGATGTGAGGAGGAAGTTTTTCAGCCAGAGGGTGGTGAGGCACTGGAACAGGTTGCCCAGGGAGGCTGTGGATGCCCCATCCCTGCAGGCATCCAAGGCCAGGCTGGATGTGGCTCTGGGCAGCCTGGGCTGCTGGTGGGCAGGTTAGAAAGCCCACAGGACTTTATTGCAGCCCTGGGTGCAGGGGGATCACTGCTCCTAGCATGCAGACAGAAGAGCTGGAGCACACAGGTGATGCACATTCCACTTGTGAGCATTCCTGCAATTGCAGAGAGCGTGCGCCTGTTCCAATCACTGCTGCACAGATTAAAAACTGATTGCAGATGAGCTGTTTTGGTATGGGGTTCTTGCCAACGGTCTGCAGTGGCTGTGTGATTCCTCGGGGAGTTGCTCTCCAGCCCAAAGGTCATGTCCTAAGTCGACCAGATCCCGTTTGTGTCCAGAAATGGCTGACAACAGATCAGCTGCTGGTCAAGTTTCTAACGTCACACTGGCCTTGCTCCAGTGTCTGTGTCATCAGCCCCAGCACATACGGTGCACCTCTTCAAGGCTTGGGAACACTGAGACTCTGCACTTGGGCTCCAGACATCCTGCTGCACCAAGAGGTTATTCTAGCTTTGGTATCTTGCAACTTTGTATATAACTACATCACTGTAACCATAAATGTCTAGGAGCATGGAGATGGAGAAATTAATCTTCCTGTAATTCTCTGTACTGCAGCCCCGTGGTTGTCAACACCTAATGCAATATTGAAATTTCAGTTGAGAAATTGAAAGCTGTCCCTAACAAAAAACATCTAAATTTGTTATTGAAATCACACTAAGGATCAAGAAATCCAAATGCTTCTAGCATAACCACGATTACAGGCAGTGTTTAGACAAGTTCTAACAGGAAAACCATGAACACAAGGCTAAAGAGAGACTAAGTGATGCACTCTGCAGGAATACTCATGGAAGTCTTCACAGTGCAGGAGTCTGATCTGATTACAGATGCTGTGCTTTAAGAACCCCTTATCATATCTTTTTTTTCACTGTTGTGCAGGGGTTGGACTCAGTGATCTCTGGAGGCTGGAGATGCTGTTTGCTAATGGCAGGTGGAGAGAGGAAAAGCAAGTCCAAGGCATGCTGTGCATAGCCACCACATGGCATCTGCACCATTTCCCCCTGCACAAAGGAGGAGCAGCTCACAAGCTTGACCTGGGCCAGGGAAGGGAGCAGACAAACATCTGGACCGACCCCAAACGAGCTGGTTCTGCAGGTTGGGTGTCTTCTGCTGCTTGTCTCACATCCTGCTGCTCAGCGGTAGATTTGTTCCTGCTCAGTGCTAACAGGAAACTCACACAGCATTTCTGTTTCAGCTGTGCCAACGCTTTGATCCCTTGCTGCTTGGATGGGGCGTTTGAAGAATGATGCCTGTGCTGATGTCCAGCCAGGCTTTGGGGATGAGTCTCCACACCAGGGTACGACTGACAGGACTGAGGGTTGGGGATCCAGCCAGGTCGAGTCCAGCGTGCTTTGCTCTTGTTCTTAGTGCTTGTTTTTGCTCAGGAGGGCAGGAGGTGAACCTCGTGAACCAATGCCTGCAGACGGGGTTTGCAGAGAAAGAGGTCCTGCAGGCCTTGTGTGACAGCCACGGAGCTGCAGCGAGGCTGCATCAGTGTAAAACACCAGAGATCCACGGAGGTGTGAAGGGGAGCTGTGGGCTGCAGTCACGCAGGAAGGGATGTGCATGCTCGGGGTTTGGTTGTTGTGTGTGTGTTAAGTGACTGTGATACCACTGCTGGGTCAGTGTGAGTGTACGGAACAAGTGTGACAGCCTTTTTGATGGAGCCCTGTGAAAGGAGTCCTATGGACTTGAGATCCAACTATCAGCCCGTGGGCATCAGCCAGGAGTTGGGGTAGGGGATGAGGCAAGGGAAGTTGGGCTGAGAAAGTGATAAAGCAGTCTGGCAGTAGTTCTGTGTTTCTCCCATCTCCTGCTTTATTTCCTTCCAGGTGAAATAGATGGGTGCTGCAACATGCCCTTGAATGTAACAAAACCCACTCTAGTGTGGATTTGACATGGGCCCAGCACTGCAAGGTACGCTGCTGGGAGGAAGCGTCCATCTGGCTGAGGGCAGGAAGGCCCTCCAGAGGGATGCACTGAGGCCAGTTGTGCGAGGCTCAACAAGAGCAAGCGCCAGGTCCTGCGCTTTGGTCATGACGACCCCGTGCCAGCTTCTCCAGGATTTGGCTGGGGTAGAATTCCAAGCAGCCCCTGATTCCAGAACGTTGGGCTGGGCTGTTGGAATCTTCTGCCCTTGTGACTGGTCTTGCCTCCCCACCCTGTCCGTCGTGGTGGAGCAGCCTGGTGGCCCTCAGTGATGTCATAAGGGCTAGAATGAGGGGAGGAGCAGTGCGTGCTGCGTCCCTTCATTGGAGCGCTGGAGCTCTGACTGAGCAGCTCGCTTGTTGCACTTGTGCACCGACTGCGTCCCTTTGTCTTCACACCGTCCTGTGCAGCACCTTGTAGGTAAGCTGAGACAGTGTGGGAGAGACGGGGGGACAGTGAGTGCTGAGAACTGCTGGCTGGCGGAGCTCATAGGCTCACATTATCTCCATCAGCAGAGGGGTGGCCATGAGGGACAGGGAGGTGATCGTCCCCCCCTGCTCTGCTCTTGTGAGGCCCCAGCTGCAGTACAGTGTCCAGAAAGACAGGGAGCTGTTGGAGAGGGTCCAGAGGCGAGCCACAGAGATGATCAGGGGACAGGAGCACCTCCCCTGCCAAGACAGGCTGAGGGAGCTGGGCTTGTTCAGCCTGGAGAAAAGAAGGCTGTGGGGTGACCTCATGGCAGCCTTCAGTACCTAAAGGGAGCCTAAAAAGAGGAGGGGAATCAACTCTTTGAAAGGGTAGATAACAGCAGAACAAGGGGAAATGGTTTTAAGTTGAAAACTTAAGTTTTTAAGTTGAGGGAGGGCAGATTTTGGATTTTCCCTCGTATTCTTTGCTAAACCGTGGAAGCAAACTGACCTGCTCTTTCTCTCTCCTCTCTCCACCCTCTGCCTGCTTCCCTGGTGCAGCTTTTGCTCGTGGAAGATCAGAGCAAAGTGACAAGGAACGGCTGCGGATTCGAGAGATTTCTCTCCCTCGTTCTGATCTCTTGCCAGGTACCTGCCATGCTTTGTCCCCCCACATGCTTTAGCAGCCCGTGACGCCCCGTGTTTAGTAGCACAGCCTCATCCAGCTTTGATGGGACGCTGGTCACGTGTGGGTTTTCTCCACGTGCTCTGCAGCTCAGCCCTCAGAAGGATGCTGTCTGTGGTGCTGTGACCAGCTGGTCTACAGGAAACCAATCCCTTAGGCAAAGAGTCCTAGCCCCAGCTTGTGCAGAGCTGCACAGCATCACCAGGGACACCAGCAGGCGTGCTTGGGCTGTGTGAGTGTGCCCGACAGCTGTAGGGAGCACAGCAGAGATGTGAACAGAGAAAATAAAAGGGTGTTTCTTTTCAGTTCCAGCTTGTCACACCTACGCTGATGGCTGTGGCGTGCAGCGAGATCAGCTGTGGGCCTGACCTGGCATGGACAGAGGTAGAGTATGAAGCTCTGATTGGTCTTTGTTCCCTGACTGCAGCCAGCAGAGTGAGCCGCAGATGTGCTCTCCTGCTTTCCAAGAGAGCTCCTCTGTGGCAAGACAGTAGTGCAAGCGTGGCAAGTTTATCAAAGTACCAGAGCCATCTCGGCTGTGGTGTTTGTCCTCTACTGACTTTTCCCTTGAAATGGCTGCAGAAACAACAATCATTCTCTGCTCTGTTTGGCCTCGCTGTTGGTTGGACTGCTCAAGAGAGCTGCTTTGTGCCTGCAGTGGCACTGTTTGCACCTTGTAACTGCAGCCGTAGCTTTGGTTTCCCTCTTCACGGTCTCCTAGCATCTGAAACAGTCAGCCTTCCTGCACAAAGAGCGCAGGAAAGGAGGGGGCAAAATGGACAAGGCCACCTGTCTGCGTCAGTGCCATTGCTGATTAGTCTGGGTGGGGAGAGATGCATCTTTGCTGGCGTGTGCCTGCTGCACACCAGGGAGAGAAACAGCCGTTATTAGACTTGCAGTTCCTTCTGAAGTGCCCATGATAAGGACCGAGTGCATTTCCTGCAGCTTTCTCTGCAGATGTGCTCCTCACCTTGAAGTCCTCCTTGTTGGTTCCCAGCTCCTCACCGTGGCCTGTGCTCTCTGTTTCAGGCTGAGAACAAGGGGAAGCCCCTGCTGGACAATGAGGTGGCACCTGTGAATGTTCCAGCTATTGCTGCTGCCCATGTCGTTAAGAGATACGTTGCCCAGGCAGCGGATGAACTCTCCTTTGAGGTAAGCAGTTCAAGGTGTTCCTTGTTGTTCAATTTTACAGTGGCAAATGCCTTCAGATCTGCACTGGTGCAAGTGCTCTCAAGCTCGGCGATGTTTGGCAGTGCAGAAGAATGCAGTCATTTGAGCTGTGCTTTCCTCCCAGCCGTGCTGAAGCTGGGATTGACGCTGCAATCTCTTGCAGGTGGGAGACATCATCTGTGTCATCGACATGCCACCAAAGGAGCTGACCCCCTGGTGGAGAGGCAAGCTCGGCTTCCAGGTAGGCACAAGCTTCAGACTGGAGAGTGCAACTGCAGTAAAGGCAGGAATCTTAGCTTAGAGCTGCTCTGCATGCACAGGATGCCTAATGGACGTAAACAGTTTCCCTGTGTCGGTGTCAGGGGACCTTGTCTTTGGCTGCAAATGTTGAAAAATTATTACCTTTATGCTGTGAACTATGGCCATTTTCTGCTGGATAGTCTTATGGAACGTCAGGCAAGCACGTACCGAGGGAAATGTTACGTGGCTTTTGGTTTAACAGTTCAGATCTGAGAAGTGCTGCATGCAATAGTTGGCCTCTCTTTTCTTCTTGTTACAGGTTGGATTTTTCCCAGGGGAGTGTGTGGAACTCATTAATAAGAACATTCCTGAGGCACTCATCAACTCAGTGCCAAAGCCAGGTATGGATGTTACATTTGATGGTGTGGGGAAGCAAAATGAAGTCTTTTTTGGGGTGTGTTCCATGTTTAGTACCTCCTTTATCCATGCCACATTGTCCTCTGTGTTGATGATTCTTCATGCACACCATGGGGCAGAGATTTGGCCCAATCCTCCTGTGTTTATGACTGGACTTGGGGAAAGTATAGAATCTTCATAGAATGGCTTGGGATGGAAGGGACCTCAGGGATCATCATGCTCCAACCCTCCTGCCTCAGGATGGTCTCCCAGCCCCCACATTTAATGTCAGATTAGACCAGGCTGCCCAGGGCCCCATCCAGCCTGGCCTTGTGCTCCTCCAGAGATGGGGAAAATCCCTTTTTGTATGTACTGGTTGGTAATGTTCTTCCCGTTCTGACGTGCTCTGTAGAATGTGCTGTGCTCGGCCTCGTCCAACGGAGCCAGACCTGAAATGACCTGGTTTCTTCCTTTTGTTGTGCAGTGCCCAAGAAACGCAGCAAGATCCTCACCTTCCTTCGTTCCTTGGTGAAGGCCCGCCCAAAGAAACCGACCGAGCGGGAGGTGGAGAAGGAAAGGGTGTTTGGCGGTGACCTGGGAGAGCATCTTCTCCACTCCGGTCGTGATGGTAAGGAGCTGCCCATTCCTGAGATCTTCCTCTGCTGGGCATCTAAAGAAGATGAAAGGGAGCTCATATCTAGCAGGGGGCAGGCTGACAGCAGTGGAGACACGTGTAATGGGAGTTGATGGCTGAAGGATAAAGTGAGGCGGATGCTCCTAAGAGACAAGCACATCTGTATTTGCTTCAGCCAAGCCTGGCTGGGCTTAGTGGATGGGATGTGAAGCACAGCCTGCAGCACGACTGAATCAGGAGCTCCACTGACGGCTGGCACGTGTTCTTCAGTCCCCCAGGTCCTCCAGAGCTGCGCTGAGTTCATTGAGCAGCACGGCGTGGTGCAGGGGATATACCGCCTGTCCGGCGTCGCGTCCAACATCCAGAGACTGCGGTAAGAGTGCTGCGACTGACACAGCCTGAGTGCATCTGGTGTGGCTTTGGGCTTGCCTTCCTCTCGCTCAACTGGGTTTGCGTCCCTCTCTCCAGGCAGGCATTTGAGTCGGAGCAGATTCCTGAGCTCACCGTCCGTGACATTCACAGCGTGAGCTCCCTCTGCAAGATGTACTTCAGGGAGCTCCCGAACCCTCTGCTCACCCACCAGCTGTACGGCAAGTTCTCGGTAAGCACAAGGCCACGTCTTTCATTTCCCTCTTCCTGGGCCTCTTGGCAGATGGCTGCAGCAGTGCCCCAGCTCGGAGGCCCTTTTGCTGTCAGCCCCACGAGGTTTACTCGCAGTGGTGTACTAGCCTGATTGGTGTCTCGCTCCCTTTCTGCACTACTCCAGGATGCTGTTGGTGCCGCTACAGAGGAGGAGCGGCTGCTCAGAATGCAGGACGTCATCCAGCAGCTGCCCGCTCCTCACTACAGGTCAGTGCTGCCCTCAGCCTGCTGAGCTCAGCCCTGCTGCATTGCAGAGGGCAACGATGCGGTTCCAGGCTCTGTCTCACGCCGGCAACACGATGCCTGTGTATGCTGAAGGGTTGAAGGCTCCATGGGCTTACTTTATGGGGTCAGTTCCTGGGCACGGGGGCACGCTTGGTGCAGCTGATGGCTGCGGCTGTGCTGTGCTGGGGCTTGGTGCTGCAGCGTGGCACTCAGTCAGGTTGGATCTACTTCATCTTCGGTGACAGTAGCAATCACAAGAAGTAGCATGAATGGAGGTTTGCTTTCTGAATTGCAGCACGGCATGCTCGTTGGTGCTGAACGTTTGCCTCTCTTGTTTTCCAGGACACTGGAGTTCCTGATGAGACACTTGGCGTGTCTGGCTGGGAGCTCCACGATAACAAACATGCATGCCAAGAACCTAGCCATTGTGTGGGCTCCAAACCTCTTAAGGTAAACTGCTGGTTCTGTTTCAACACTTCCTCTGTTCTCCAGTTAAGAAAAGCAGTCCTCTCTTTTTCTCCATCAAATGTGCTCTTCTCCTGTAAAATCTGTGGCTGACAGAAGAGCAGGAGCCTGGGCTGTTCTCCAACCCCACGGGCACAATGTCTAGGTGACAATTTCTGCAGTCTTGTTGAGATGGGACTGACGTGTCCTTGATCATCCAGGGGAATTTCTGCAGTGGCATCACTGATTGCCCACTGCGGAAGTCTCCAGAGCCTCAGCTGACAGCTTTTGGCTGCAACAATTCAGACTCGGGGAAACGGTCTTGGAGAAATGACTTCTAAAATCTGCCTTTTCTACAGATCACAGCAGAACGAGTCTGCCTGCGCCAGCGGAAGAGCTGCCTGCATGGAGCTGCAGACGCAGTCGGATGTGGTGGAATTCATCATCAACCACACCGACGTCCTCTTCTGCTCCAAATCCGGAGCAGACATCGCAGATGCAGCAGGTGAGTGTCTTCCTCCATTTGCTTGATCTTGACCTGACACCTTGACCAAATGCAGGCCTTCTCCAGGACCTTTGAGATACTCTTTTACCATCAAGGGGACAGCAGACCTCTGGACTTCCATTAGAATCTGGCATCCTGTTGCTGGATGCTGAGAACGTCCAAGCCCAAACTTCACAAGGAGGAAACCGTCATTATTATGGTTTGCATGCAGGAAAAGCTTGATGCAAGCGTGGCAGCGAAGCTTTCTCAGTTCCCTGCCCCCATTTCCTTGGGTTTTTCCTTGCCTATTTTGATACAGTAAGCTGCTCTTAATGATGACCGTGTCCTTTGCCATAAACTGACCTCTGCCCACATGGTTATTTTGAGCTCCGCTTCTTCCAGTGGCTGGGATAAGCAAGCCTGAGAAAAATACAGCACCTCCCCCAGAACTGTGGTGGCTGTGCTGCTGCTTTCTGATCCTCGCTCTTACCTGTGGTTTTCCCTGACAGGGCACAATTCTCTCCCAGGGCCCAAGTCTGTGGGGGTCTCTTCTGCTGCCACAAAGCTGCTCAGCCTGGAGGAGGCACAGGCACAGAGGCGAGGCCACAGCAGCTCTCCCCCTGTGACAGAGAGCAGCCAGGACATCAAAGTGGAAGAAAGCCCTGCAGCTGGACAGGGCAAATTCCACACCGTCATTGACTTTCCATCTGACAGGTAAAGAGGACTTTCTTTTCCAGCACCTAGCATCATTGTTTGGGTGGGTTTTTGTGTTTTCCTGCAGAAACCAGGCAGTGCTAGGAACAAGCAACTGCTGCGAAGAGCTCAGTGCTTCTCTTCCCTCACCCTGCACCACGCACGACTCACAGCATTGGCTGTTTTCTCTCTCCAGACAAAATCCACCCAGCAAGAGTGAGGAATCACCAGCTAGCAGTTGGTGTTGCTGCTTCAGGCTCAGAAAGCCATCCTCTGGCAGCAAACGCCAACTGCAGCGCAATGCCAGGCAGCCCTCAGAAACAGCAGTGGTAGTCCTGCCAGGTAAGGGTGCAAATGCAGCTTCCAAATCCCTGCTTTTCAGGAACATACTATTCAAGCTTGCTCTGCACATGTATCTCTTTCTAGCGTTCAATCCCGTGCCTAAATCTTCACCCCTGATCAAGAACCACTGTCGTAATTCAGCTTGTGAAAGTTTGACACTAACCCCTGTGTATCCTTTCTAGGTGAATCGAGCCCTTGCCAACCCACAAGATCCAGGGCAAGCAGCGAGGATGCTCTGTGTGCTTCCATCAGTGGAGAGCTCATAGGAAGCACAAATTGCTGCAGTTCTAATAGCAGCCTTCCATCTAACAACATTAATGGAGAGAAGGAGCTCATCGAAGTCCATGCTCTCCTTACACCTGGCTCTGCTGAAGTTGCTGACCTGAGCCTCCCAGACACCACAGTCACAAGTGTGGATTTTAACCCAGAGTCTCTGCAGTGCAGCCCATCTGAAGCACAGTGTGAGTGCCCCGACAGCAGCACCTCCATGCAGGAGCAGGTCAGCATCAGTGAAGAGGAGCAGAGCCTCTTGCAGGGGGACTTTCAATCAGGCCTCCAGTCCCAGGCACCGGACAGCAGCACTGAGAGCTCTGAGCCACTCTCTCCATGACAAGACAGGATGAGACCCATTGTCACCATCGACCTCTCACACCCTCCTGTCCTTTATATAATAATAAAAGGAATCTTGTGCTCAACCAACGCCTTGACTGCCTCCAGAGTCTTCATTCACACGGACTGGGATGAATGCAGCACACAGCAAGGCACCCCAGCTTGCAATGCTGTGGCTGTGGGGCGCGTGCAGCACAGCTCCAGGTTTGTTCCTGTTTTGTCTGGCTTTGGGATGTCTGCAGGGGGAGTTCTGCTACCATTTGGCATGGTAGCAAATAATCTCTCGCATCCTGGATGCTGCTCATGATACTCCCAAGCTTCCTGGCTGTGGCTTTGTGATGCTTTTCAGGGCCTTCTGATGCATTTTGATGCCTTGGCTGTTGCTTAACACCTCCCTCCTCCCATCGTGTCCTTTCCTGGCTCCCACCTACGAGCTGGCCGTGCAGATCATCTCCAGACCTGTCATCAGCACACTGTTGCAGGAGAAGCTCCCCCTGGCCAACGTCAGGCAGTACTGCTTGGTCTGCAGCTCAGTGGCCATTTCCCTTTTAGGCGGCTCCTGCAGAAGAATCAAGCAGCAGAACCTTTTGCTCACCCTGCACCACACAAATGCTGCAAAAGCAGAAACAACCTGGGAATCTCTGGTTTGCAAGACTTCACAGACACTTATTGACTGTGTCTGATGGTTCCCTCCCATCCTTGATTTCCTTCTCCCCTTCTCCTCGTCTGATCCCACTGCTGAGCCATGATCAAGCTGCCCAGTGTGGCAGAGCATCGTGCAGAGCCGTGCTGGCACCTCCTCCCCTTCCTCTCCTGCAGCTCAGCGTGCAACCTGAGCAAGTTTTTTTCTGAGAAAGTGACCAGCTCTTTTCCATCCCTTTGTCCCTACAAACAGTTGTCCAGAGGATCTCGTCCAAGAATTCCTGGAACAGCCTGCAGCTGGCTCTCCTGAAGTTCAGGCTCCTGCCTTTGCTTCCTGCCAGGCCCGCATTCCTTGAGATCACCAACTCAAGGAGGGCATGGTCACTGCAGCCCTGACCGCCTCCTGTCGTAACCCCTGGTGTGCACCATGTCCAGCAATGCTTCCCTTCTGCTTGCTGTGCCCAATGCCTGCACCACAGAGTGATTCTCACTGCACTCCAGGAGTCTGTCAGATTGCTTGCAGCCAGCCATGCTGATTTCCCAGACTGACTGGAATCCCCCATCAGGATGAGAGTCAGTGAGTGTGATGCTTCTGCTGGCTGCAGTAAGCAGCTCCCACCAACAGGCTCTCTTTCCAGGCGGCTGTAGCAGACCCTCACCTCCAGAAGCCCTGCACTGCTGCACTTCCTAATTTTACCCACAAGTTCACAACCTGCTCATGGCTCTTCTGAGTTCTTTGCAGTCAACTTCTCATCATAGAGGGCAAATCCCTTGCCTTCCAGAATTCCATAGTAACCCTTGTGTCTGCTTTATGTCAGGACTTTTTTCTTTCTTTTCTTTTCCCATTTTCTAGGTAGGAAAATGAATTTCTGAGCCAGGAGAAGCAGAAGTGAAACAGTCTTCCTGGCACTGCTCAGGTTGCACGAGTTGCCAAGTGCTCCTCAGGTAATGTGTGCTGAAGAGCTGACCTTGGTGGCAGGGGCTGTGGCTGCATTTTGTGCCTGTCATGTGGGAATACAAGAAAGCCTATTCAGAGCAGGAGCTGCAGAGCGAGATAAACATCACGAGAAGGTAAGGCTGAGAAGCAAGGACACCTCCAGAAAGAAGAGAAAAACTGAGTCAAGTGAGCTGCGTGACGGCCGTGTGATGCTGACCATGATTGGAGGAAGAGCGCATGGCTGGGAATGACTGATGGCTCTGGTTGGATGGGTGCCTGTGTGCACAGAGGTAAGGAGTGTTTGTGGGATGTTTTGCTGGCATCTAACGGCTGTAAGGGGAAGTCAAGAGAGAAAACTTGTGAATGCATAGAAGGGATGTTAAAATCTGGAACAGACTGTTTGGATCATTCACAGCTGAGTCCGTGCCAGATTGCCACACTGTCAGAACCTGGGGCCTAGGATTTTCCTTTAAGAGTGCCAACTGCTCATTTTAAATGATAAAAAGTAACACTGAAAAAAGCTTCCCTCCTTGCATTAGAATAACGCATTGATATTTGATGTTTCTGTCTTTCCATTCCTTTAGCAGCCTGGGTGTTGATGCAGCTGCATGCATCTGCTGTCCTCCCCTTCTGTTTTGTGTAAAAGAACAGTAAAATATGCAATCAGTGTGAGATCTTTCTGAAGTATTTTACTTTATTTGCCCCTAGGCTGCAATGGCTGGGCAATGGCAGTGTCACCCAGGAGCCCACACGGCGACCTGATGTCTCATTGTTGGGGTCTATTGGAAACCACCACGATGACAAAAGAATGCCTGGGATTCCTCCGGCCCAAATGCCAAACCTTGCACTTGGCTGTGCTGAACCTCATGAGGTTCACCCAGGCCCACCTCTCAAGTCTGCTGAGCTCAAACAGATGTCATTTTTCTCGTGTCCTTCCATTCCGAGTCCATCTGTTCCCCAAAGCAAAAGAATTTGGAGGGAACCACCGACAGTTATGTGAGCGATTTCAGCGTCTATTTCTGATCACGGCAACAACTTCAGAGGTCACACTTAATTTACGGTGCCCGTTGTAATTCTGACCAAGGCTGCAGTTGCAGCTGACTTCCCAAGGCTGCAAGACGTGGTGGTGACACAGCCTTGTGCTTCTGCATTGGTGCTCATCCCACGTTTCCTTTCTCTGTCTCGCAGGTCAGCTCCTGCTGGAAGCAGATGGTATCCCAGTGTGAATGAAGGTCAGTGCAGGAGCAGCTGCTGATGGGAGGAAGGAAGTCCATGCTGAAGAGCTCTGAAGCATCTGCAGGTATGGTTCTGGAGGAGGCAGCAGTGATGTCGGAGGGCTCCCAGCAGGAAGCTGTCTCATCCAAATTCTTGCTGAGTGGTTGGAAGGGAGCTTTCTGCATGACAGCAGCACCAGTTGCTTGCTTCAAATGCTGCCAAGACAAGGATTAGCAGGAGTTCCAGTATCTACAGTATCATCACGAATCACGATAGGATTACAATGTGTCCTCATACAAACGCAGCCATTTCTCTCTGAGTCCAGAGGCTGTCCGGAAAGCATCTTTGAGGTCTCTCACACCAAACCACTGCTGTCCGTGTGGGATCTGACTCATTAGGGTATAGGGGTTAGGAACCACAGGCTGTCTTTTGAGAACGGGTTCAGTCATTTCCTTACATCTTGCACCAGCCGATACGTGCCGTCTGCCTTCCGTGCCGACAGGATTGGGGTGTTATAAGGCCACAGACAAGGTTCCAGAAGACCATCCTTAAGCAGTGTCTGTGTTACAGCTTTTAGACCCACTCTCCCTTCTAAGGCTATGGGATATTGTTGCTGTTTCACAGCTCCACTCCCTCCTTGGGCAGTTATTTGTAAGGGAAAATTGTGAGTCCACCCCGATTTCCTTCCCCTGCCCACACCTTTGGATTCATTTCTTCTTCATCACAGCTGTTAACACATTCATTGACCCCTGATATGTGTTTAACAGACTTGCAGCTGTAATCCTCATTTAACTGTTAAATCTCTCCCCCATAAATCGGTCCCTGCTTCAGGCACAGAGAACAATTGCCCTGCAACTATTTTATCTTTCCATTTTAGTTCTGTGGTCTCCAAGAGTGGAGCTGTCACTTCTGATCCCTCAGCCCCAGTTATGCACAACAGCCACATCCAGATACACGTCTGGTACCTCTGAACTAGCTAATGCTGTAGGATGGAATGCTGTTTCTGCACTGGCTATCAAATGTGGGATTGCTCTGAAGCAGTACAGCACCATGTGTTTTGTAATTTGCCCTTAGAAACAGTTTGAAAAAGTAGAAAGACTTTATTAGTATTAGTATTAGTAAAAAGAAGTTATTTCATAACATATTTTAGAAATACAGTTGTTCAATCATGTGATCAATTCTCACTTACAGAACTGTAATAGTTACAAATTGCATGGGTTTAGTATTAAGGACCAGAAAGCATGTTGTAAGGCCATTCTGTTTGGATAGGAGAAGCTCAGCAAAAGAAAAACAGACTCCAAAGAAGCCAGGGCCTCCACACAAGGCCGAAGTGACTCACTCTGTGGGCAGGTTGGGATGCAACAGGCAGGCATCAAGAGACTCCCCTCTGTCCTCCTTCCAAACTTCTCTCTCTTCAGGGATGAGCAGCTGTCCAGAAATAGTGGCCAAGTGTTGATAAGCAGCTGGAAGGCGTTCAATAATTAGCAGTATACCTGCTGAGCTAGCAACAATTGGTGTTTAGCCAGTCACACACACACACACAGAATGGCCCGGGTTGGAAGGGACCTCAAGGATCAGGAATCTCCAACCCCCTGCCACAGGCAGGACCACCAACATCTGTAGCACTGCACATATGCACACTGCAGGATAGAAACAGCAGTGTGGGAAAAAACTGTATGCTGTGGATGCAAAGGGTGAATCAGAATGGCTTAACAGCTGTCCCACAAGGAAAAGCAATCCCTTACCTGCTGTGACATGCTCATGGCAACACCAATGCAGAAGCTAGCAGCTGATGCCCACAAGGACAGCCAGCCTGGACTTATTTTCACTACATATCTTTGTCCTGATGTCCTTGTAGAACCTGGGACATTTCTCCATCTCAGCAGAAGAGGGCAAGAGGGGTAGAAAGCATGCACACTCTCCTCTATTTTTCTGGCGCTCAAAGAGAAAGAGAAGATGAAAACCAGCATTGTTTCCCTGCCCATGGCAAACACCAGACTTTCGATCCTTACAGTCCATCCTGACATCAGCACTAATTGAAACCACATCCCACTCACCTTTGCCATGTCTGCCAGAGGTTGCAGCTCTTTCTATTGCATCCCTCTTGCTTTCAAGTCAACAGAGCCTGTGTCACCTAAGGAAAAGCAACTTTTTACCTGCTGTGCCATGCTCATGGCAGCAGAAGTCCAGATGCCAGCAGCTGATGCCCACAAGGACAGCCAGCCTGGACTTATTTTCATTACATATCTTTGTCCTGATGTCCTTCTAGAAGCTTGGACATTTCTCCCTCTGAGCAGCAGAGGGCAGTAGGTGTGCAAGGTGAGGGCACACTCTGCTCTTTTTCTGGCACTCAAAGAGAAAATGAAAACCAGATGTGTTTCCCAGCCCATGGCAAACACCAGCCTTTCCATCCTTACAGTCCTTCCTGACTTCAGCACTAATTGAAACAACATCCCACTCACCTTTGCCATGTCTGGCAAAGGTTGCAGCTCTTTCTATTGCATCCCTCTAGCTTTCAAGTCAAGAGCTCCTGTGTCACACAAGGAAAAGCAATCTTTTACCTGCTGTGCCATGCTCTTGGCAGCAGCAATGCAGATCCCTGCAGCTGATGCCCACAAGGACAGCCAGCCTGGACTTATTTTCATTACATATCTTTGTCCTGATGTCCTTCTACAAGCTGGAACATTTCTCCATCTCAGCAGAAGAGGGCAGGATGGGTCCAAGGTGAGGGCACACTCTCCCCTGTTTATCTGGCACTCAAAGAGAAAGAGAAAATGAAAACCAGATGTGTTTCCCTGCCCATGGCAAACACGAGACTTTCCATCCTTACAGTCCTTCCTGACATTGGCAGCAACTGAAACAACATCCCACTCACCTTTGCCATGTCAGGCAGAGGTTGCAGCTCTTTCTATTGCATCCCTCTAGCTTTCAAGTCAAGAGCTCCTGTGTCACACAAGGAAAAGCAATCTTTTACCTGCTGTGCCATGCTCATGCCAGCAGCAATGCAGATGCCAGCAGCTGATGCCCACAAGGGCAGCCAGCCTGGACTTATTTCCATTACATATTTTGTCCTGATGTCCTTCTACAAGCTGGAACATTCTCCCTCTGAGCAGCAGGGGGCAGGAGATTTCCAAGGTGAGGGCACACTCTCCCCTGTTTATCTGGCACTCAAAGAGAAAGAGAAAATGAAAACAAGATGTGTTTCCCAGCCCATGGCAAACACCAGACTTTCCATCCTTACAGTCTTCCTGTCATCAGCAGAAATGGAAACAACATCCCACTCACCTTTGCCATGTCTGGCAGAGGTTGCAGCTCTTTCTATTGCATCCCTCTAGCTTTCAAGTCAAGAGCTCCTGTGTCACACAAGGAAAAGCAATCTTTTACCTGCTTTGCCATGCTCATGGCAGCAGCAGTGCAGATGCCAGCAGCTGATGCCCACAAGGACAGCCAGCCTGGACTTATTTTCATTACATATCTTTGTCCTGATGTCCTTCTAGAAGCTTGGACATTTCTCCCTCTGAGCAGCAGAGGGCAGGAGAGTTCCAAGGTGAGGGCACACTCTCCCCTGTTTTTCTGGCTCTCAAAGAGAAAGAGAAAATGAAAACCAGATACGTTTCCCTGCCCATGGCAAACACCAGCCTTTCCATCCTTACAGTCCTTCCTGACATCAGCAGCAATGGAAACAACATCCCACTCACCTTTGCCATGTCTGGCAGAGGTTTCAGCTCTATCTGTTACATCCCTCTAGCTGTCAAGTCAAGAGCTCCTGTGTCACACAAGGAAAAGCAATCTTTTACCTGCTGTGCCATGCTCATGGCAGCAGCAATGCTGATGCCAGCAGCTGATGCCCACAAGGACAGCCAGCCTGGACTTATTTTCATTACATATCTTTGTCCTGATGTCCTTCTAAAAGCTTGGCCATTCTCCCTCTGAGCAGCAGAGGGCAGTAGGGGTTCAAGGTGAGGGCACACTCTCCCCTGTTTATCTGGCACTCAAAGAGAAAGAGAAAATGAAAATAGATGTGTTTCCCTGCCCATGGCAAACACCAGCCTTTCCATCCTGACAGTCCTTCCTGACATCAGCAGCAATAGAAACAACATCCCACTCACCTTTGCCATATCAGACAGAGGTTGCAGCTCTTTCTATTGCTTCCCTCTAGCTTTCAAGTCAAGAGCTCCTGTGTCACACAAGGAAAAGCAATCTTTTACCTGCTGTGCCATGCTCATGGCAGCAGCAATGCAGATGCCTGCAGCTGATGCCCACAAGGACAGCCAGCCTGGACTAATTTTCATTACATGTCTTTGTCCTGATGTCCTTCTAGAAGCTGGAACATATCTCCATCTCAGCAGAGGAGGGCAGGATGGGTCCAAGGTGAGGGCACACTCTCCTCTTTTTCTGGCACACAAAGAGAAAATGAAAACCAGATGTGTTTCCCAGCCCATGGCAAACACCAGCCTTTCCATCCTTACAGTCTTCCTGACTTCAGCACTAATTGAAACAACATCCCACTCACCTTTGCCATGTCTGGCAGAGGTTGCAGCTCTTTCTATTGCATCCCTCTAGCTTTCAAGTCAAGAGCTCCTGGGTCACACAAGGAAAAGCAATATTTTACCTGCTGTGCCATGCTCATGGCAGCAGCAATGCAGATGCCAGCAGCTGATGCCCACAAGGACTGACAGCCTGGACTTATTTCCATTACATATCTTTGTCCTGATGTCCTTCTAGAAGCTGGAACATTTCTCCATCTCAGCAGAAGAGGGCAGGAGAGTTGCAAGGTGAGGGCACACTCTCCCCTGTTTATCTGGCACTCAAAGAGAAAGAGAAAATGAAAACCAGATGTGTTTCCCTGCCCATGGCAAACACCAGACTTTCCATCCTTACAGTCTTCCTGTCATCAGCAGAAATGGAAACAACATCCCACTCAAGTTAGCCATGTCTGGCAGCGGTTGCAGCTCTTTCTATTGCATCCCTCTAGCTTTCAAGTCAAGAGCTCCTGTGTCACACAAGGAAAAGTAACCTTTTACCTGCTTTGCCATGCTCATGGCAGCAGCAATGCAGATGCCAGCAGCTGATGCCCACAAGGACAGCCAGCTTGGACTTATTTTCATTACATATCTTTGTCCTGATGTCCTTCTAGAAGCTTGGACATTTCTCCCTCTGAGCAGCAGAGGGCAGGAGAGTTCCAAGGTGAGGGCACACTCTCCTCTATTTACCTAGCACTGAAAGATTAAGAGAACAAGAAAATAGATGTGTTTCCCTGCCCATGGCAAACACCAGACTTTCCATCCATACAGTCCTTCCTGACATCAGCACTAATTGAAACAACATCCCACTCACCTTTGCCATGTCAGGCAGAGGTTGCAGCTCTTTCTATTGCATCCCTCTAGCTTTCAAGTCAAGAGCTCCTGTGTCACACAAGGAAAAGCAATCTTTTACCTGCTTTGCCATGCTCATGGCAGCAGCAATGCAGATGCCTGCAGCTGATGCCCACAAGGGCAGCCAGCCTGGACTTATTTCCATTACATATCTTTGTCCTGATGTCCTTCTAGAAGCTGGAACATTTCTCCATCTCAGCAGAAGAGGGCAGGATGGGTCCAAGTTGAGGGCACACTGTCCCCTGTTTATCTGGCACTCAAAGAGAAAGAGAAAATGAAAACCAGATGTGTTTCCCTGCCCATGGCAAACACCAGCCTTTCCATCCTTACAGGCCTTCCTGACATCAGCATAAATGGAAACAACATCCCACTCACCTTTGCCATGTCTGGCAGAGGTTGCAGCTCTTTCTATTGCATCCCTCTAGCTTTCAAGTCAAGAGCTCCTGTGTCACACAAGGAAACGCAATTTGCTCATGGCAGCAGCAATGCAGATGCCTGCAGCTGATGCCCAGAAGGACAGCAAGCCTGGACTTATTTTCATTACATATCTTTGTCCTGATGTCCTTCTACAAGCTGTAACATTTCTCCATCTCAGCAGAAGAGGGCAAGATGGGTCCAACGTGAGGGCACACTCTCCCCTGTTTATCTGGCACTCAAAGAGAAAGAGAAAATGAAAACAAGATGTGTTTCCCTGCCCATGGCAAACACCAGCCTTTCCATCCTTACAGTCTTCCTGTCATCAGCACTAATTGAAACAACATCCCACTCACCTTTGCCATGTCTGGCAGAGGTTGCAGCTCTTTCTATTGCATCCCTCTAGCTTTCAAGTCAAGAGCTCCTGTGTCACACAAGGCAAACAATCTTTTACCTGCTGTGCCATGCTCTTGGCAGCAGCAATGCAGATGCCAGCAGCTCATGCCCACAAGGAGAGGCAGCCTGGACTTATTTTCATTACATATCTTTGTCCTGATGTCCTTCTACAAGCTGGAACATTTCTCCATCTCAGCAGAAGAGGGCAGGAGTGTTCCAAGGTTAGGGCATACTCTGCTCTTTATCTGGCACTCAAAGAGAAAGAGAAAATGAAAACAAGATGTGTTTCCCAGCCCATGGCAATCACCAGCCTTTCCATCCTTACAGTCCTTCCTGACATCTGCACTAGTTGAAACAACATCCCACTCACCTTTGCCATGTCTGCCAGAGGTTGCAGCTCTTTCTATTGCATCCCTCTAGCTTTCAAGTCAAGAGCTCCTGTGTCACTCAAGGAAAAGCAATCTTTTACCTGCTTTGCCATGCTCATGGCAGCAGCAATGCAGATGCCTGCAGCTGATGCCCACAAGGGCAGCCAGCCTGGACTTATTTCCATTACATATCTTTCTCCTGATGTCCTTCTAGAAGCTGGAACATTTTTCCATCTCAGCAGAAGAGGGCAGGATGGGTCCAAGGTGAGGGCACACTGTCCCCTGTTTATCTGGCACTCAAAGAGAAAGAGAAAATGAAAACCAGATGTGTTTCCCTGCCCATGGCAAACACCAGCCATTCCATCCTTACAGGCCTTCCTGACATCAGCAGCAACTGAAACAACAACCCACTCACCTTTGCCATGTCTGCCAGAGGTTGCAGCTCTTTCTATTGCATCCCTCTAGCTTTCAACTCAAGAGCTCCTGTGTCACTCAAGGAAAAGCAATCTTTTACCTGCTGTGCCATGCTCATGGCAACAGCAATGCAGATGCCAGCAGCTGATGCGCAGAAGTACAGCCAGCCTGGACTTATTTTTATTACATATCTTTGTCTTGATGTCCTTCTAGAAGCTTGGACATTTCTCCCTCTGAGCAGCAGAGGGCAGGAGAGTTCCAAGGTGAGGGCACACTCTCCTCTGTTTACCTAGCACTGAAAGATTAAGAGAACAAGAAAATAGATGTGTTTCCCTGCCCATTGCAAACACCAGACTTTCCATACTTACAGTACTTCCTGACATCAGCAGCAATGGAAACAACATCCCACTCACCTTTGCCATGTCTGGCAGAGGTTGCAGCTCTTTCTATTGCATCCCTCTAGCTTTCAAGTCAAGAGCTCCTGTGTCACACAAGGAAAAGCAACCTTTTACCTGCTTTGCCATGCTCATGGCAGCAGCAATGCAGATGCCAGCAGCTGATGCCCACAAGGACAGCCAGCCTGGACTTATTTTCACTACATATCTTTGTCCTGATGTCCTTCTACAAGCTGGAACATTTCTCCATCTCAGCAGAAGAGGGCAAGATGGGTCCAACGTGAGGGCACACTCTCCCCTGTTTATCTGGCACTCAAAGAGAAAGAGAAAATGAAAACCAGATGTGTTTTCCGGCCCATGCCAAACACCAGCCCTTCCATCGTTACAGTCTTCCTGTCATCAGCACTAATTGAAACAACATCCCACTCACCTTTGCCATGTCTGGCAGAGGTTGCAGCTCTTTCTATTGCATCCCTCTAGCTTTCAAGTCAAGAGCTCCTGTGTCACTCAAGGAAAAGCAATCTTTTACCTGCTTTGCCATGCTCGTGGCAGCAGCAATGCAGATGCCAGCAGCTGATGCCCACAAGGACAGCCAGCCTGGACTTATTTTCATTACATATCTTTGTCCTGATGTCCTTCTAGAAGCTTGGCCATTCTCCCTCTGAGCAGCAGAGAGCAGTAGGGGTCCAAGGTGAGGGCACACTCTCCCCTGTTTATCTGGCACTCAAAGAGAAAGAGAAAATGAAAACCAGATGTGTTTCCCTGCCCATGGCAAACACCAGCCTTTCCATCCTTACAGTACTTCCTGACATCAGCAGCAATGGAAACAACATCCCACTCACCTTTGCCATGTCTGACAGAGGTTGCAGCTCTTTCTATTGCATCCCTCTAGCTTTTAAGTCAAGAGCTCCTGTGTCACACAAGGAAAAGCAACCTTTTACCTGCTTTGCCATGCTCATGGCAGCAGCAATGCAGATGCCAGCAGCTGATGCCCACAAGGACAGCCAGCCTGGACTTATTTTCATTACATATCTTTGTCCTGATGTCCTTCTAGAAGCTTGGACATTTCTCCCTCTGAGCAGCAGAGGGCAGGAGAGTTCCAAGGTGAGGGCACACTCTCCCCTGTTTTTCTGGCTCTCAAAGAGAAAGAGAAAATGAAAACCAGATACGTTTCCCTGCCCATGGCAAACACCAGCCTTTCCATCCTTACAGTCCTTCCTGACATCAGCAGCAATGGAAACAACATCCCACTCACCTTTGCCATGTCTGGCAGAGGTTTCAGCTCTATCTGTTACATCCCTCTAGCTGTCAAGTCAAGAGCTCCTGTGTCACACAAGGAAAAGCAATCTTTTACCTGCTTTGCCATGCTCATGGCAGCAGCAATGCTGATGCCAGCAGCTGATGCCCACAAGGACAGCCAGCCTGGACTTATTTTCATTACATATCTTTGTCCTGATGTCCTTCTAAAAGCTTGGCCATTCTCCCTCTGAGCAGCAGAGGGCAGTAGGGGTTCAAGGTGAGGGCACACTCTCCCCTGTTTATCTGGCACTCAAAGAGAAAGAGAAAATGAAAATAGATGTGTTTCCCTGCCCATGGCAAACACCAGCCTTTCCATCCTGACAGTCCTTCCTGACATCAGCAGCAATAGAAACAACATCCCACTCACCTTTGCCATATCAGACAGAGGTTGCAGCTCTTTCTATTGCTTCCCTCTAGCTTTCAAGTCAAGAGCTCCTGTGTCACACAAGGAAAAGCAATCTTTTACCTGCTGTGCCATGCTCATGGCAGCAGCAATGCAGATGCCTGCAGCTGATGCCCACAAGGACAGCCAGCCTGGACTAATTTTCATTACATGTCTTTGTCCTGATGTCCTTCTAGAAGCTGGAACATATCTCCATCTCAGCAGAGGAGGGCAGGATGGGTCCAAGGTGAGGGCACACTCTCCTCTTTTTCTGGCACACAAAGAGAAAATGAAAACCAGATGTGTTTCCCAGCCCATGGCAAACACCAGCCTTTCCATCCTTACAGTCTTCTTGACTTCAGCACTAATTGAAACAACATCCCACTCACCTTTGCCATGTCTGGCAGAGGTTGCAGCTCTTTCTATTGCATCCCTCTAGCTTTCAAGTCAAGAGCTCCTGGGTCACACAAGGAAAAGCAATATTTTACCTGCTGTGCCATGCTCATGGCAGCAGCAATGCAGATGCCAGCAGCTGATGCCCACAAGGACTGACAGCCTGGACTTATTTCCATTACATATCTTTGTCCTGATGTCCTTCTAGAAGCTGGAACATTTCTCCATCTCAGCAGAAGAGGGCAGGATGGGTCCAAGGTGAGGGCACACTCTCCCCTGTTTATCTGGCACTCAAAGAGAAAGAGAAAATGAAAACCAGATGTGTTTCCCTGCCCATGGCAAACACCAGACTTTCCATCCTTACAGTCTTCCTGTCATCAGCAGAAATGGAAACAACATCCCACTCAAGTTAGCCATGTCTGGCAGCGGTTGCAGCTCTTTCTATTGCATCCCTCTAGCTTTCAAGTCAAGAGCTCCTGTGTCACACAAGGAAAAGTAACCTTTTACCTGCTTTGCCATGCTCATGGCAGCAGCAATGCAGATGCCAGCAGCTGATGCCCACAAGGACAGCCAGCTTGGACTTATTTTCATTACATATCTTTGTCCTGATGTCCTTCTAGAAGCTTGGACATTTCTCCCTCTGAGCAGCAGAGGGCAGGAGAGTTCCAAGGTGAGGGCACACTCTCCTCTATTTACCTAGCACTGAAAGATTAAGAGAACAAGAAAATAGATGTGTTTCCCTGCCCATGGCAAACACCAGACTTTCCATCCATACAGTCCTTCCTGACATCAGCACTAATTGAAACAACATCCCACTCACCTTTGCCATGTCTGGCAGAGGTTGCAGCTCTTTCTATTGCATCCCTCTAGCTTTCAAGTCAAGAGCTCCTGTGTCACACAAGGAAAAGCAATCTTTTACCTGCTTTGCCATGCTCATGGCAGCAGCAATGCAGATGCCTGCAGCTGATGCCCACAAGGGCAGCCAGCCTGGACTTATTTCCATTACATATCTTTGTCCTGATGTCCTTCTAGAAGCTGGAACATTTCTCCATCTCAGCAGAAGAGGGCAGGATGGGTCCAAGTTGAGGGCACACTGTCCCCTGTTTATCTGGCACTCAAAGAGAAAGAGAAAATGAAAACCAGATGTGTTTCCCTGCCCATGGCAAACACCAGCCTTTCCATCCTTACAGGCCTTCCTGACATCAGCATAAATGGAAACAACATCCCACTCACCTTTGCCATGTCTGGCAGAGGTTGCAGCTCTTTCTATTGCATCCCTCTAGCTTTCAAGTCAAGAGCTCCTGTGTCACACAAGGAAACGCAATTTGCTCATGGCAGCAGCAATGCAGATGCCTGCAGCTGATGCCCAGAAGGACAGCAAGCCTGGACTTATTTTCATTACATATCTTTGTCCTGATGTCCTTCTACAAGCTGTAACATTTCTCCATCTCAGCAGAAGAGGGCAAGATGGGTCCAACGTGAGGGCACACTCTCCCCTGTTTATCTGGCACTCAAAGAGAAAGAGAAAATGAAAACAAGATGTGTTTCCCTGCCCATGGCAAACACCAGCCTTTCCATCCTTACAGTCTTCCTGTCATCAGCACTAATTGAAACAACATCCCACTCACCTTTGCCATGTCTGGCAGAGGTTGCAGCTCTTTCTATTGCATCCCTCTAGCTTTCAAGTCAAGAGCTCCTGTGTCACACAAGGCAAACAATCTTTTACCTGCTGTGCCATGCTCTTGGCAGCAGCAATGCAGATGCCAGCAGCTCATGCCCACAAGGAGAGGCAGCCTGGACTTATTTTCATTACATATCTTTGTCCTGATGTCCTTCTACAAGCTGGAACATTTCTCCATCTCAGCAGAAGAGGGCAGGAGTGTTCCAAGGTTAGGGCATACTCTGCTCTTTATCTGGCACTCAAAGAGAAAGAGAAAATGAAAACAAGATGTGTTTCCCAGCCCATGGCAATCACCAGCCTTTCCATCCTTACAGTCCTTCCTGACATCTGCACTAATTGAAACAACATCCCACTCACCTTTGCCATGTCTGCCAGAGGTTGCAGCTCTTTCTATTGCATCCCTCTAGCTTTCAAGTCAAGAGCTCCTGTGTCACTCAAGGAAAAGCAATCTTTTACCTGCTTTGCCATGCTCATGGCAGCAGCAATGCAGATGCCTGCAGCTGATGCCCACAAGGGCAGCCAGCCTGGACTTATTTCCATTACATATCTTTCTCCTGATGTCCTTCTAGAAGCTGGAACATTTTTCCATCTCAGCAGAAGAGGGCAGGATGGGTCCAAGGTGAGGGCACACTGTCCCCTGTTTATCTGGCACTCAAAGAGAAAGAGAAAATGAAAACCAGATGTGTTTCCCTGCCCATGGCAAACACCAGCCATTCCATCCTTACAGGCCTTCCTGACATCAGCAGCAACTGAAACAACAACCCACTCACCTTTGCCATGTCTGCCAGAGGTTGCAGCTCTTTCTATTGCATCCCTCTAGCTTTCAACTCAAGAGCTCCTGTGTCACTCAAGGAAAAGCAATCTTTTACCTGCTGTGCCATGCTCATGGCAACAGCAATGCAGATGCCAGCAGCTGATGCGCAGAAGTACAGCCAGCCTGGACTTATTTTTATTACATATCTTTGTCTTGATGTCCTTCTAGAAGCTTGGACATTTCTCCCTCTGAGCAGCAGAGGGCAGGAGAGTTCCAAGGTGAGGGCACACTCTCCTCTGTTTACCTAGCACTGAAAGATTAAGAGAACAAGAAAATAGATGTGTTTCCCTGCCCATTGCAAACACCAGACTTTCCATACTTACAGTACTTCCTGACATCAGCAGCAATGGAAACAACATCCCACTCACCTTTGCCATGTCTGGCAGAGGTTGCAGCTCTTTCTATTGCATCCCTCTAGCTTTCAAGTCAAGAGCTCCTGTGTCACACAAGGAAAAGCAACCTTTTACCTGCTTTGCCATGCTCATGGCAGCAGCAATGCAGATGCCAGCAGCTGATGCCCACAAGGACAGCCAGCCTGGACTTATTTTCACTACATATCTTTGTCCTGATGTCCTTCTACAAGCTGGAACATTTCTCCATCTCAGCAGAAGAGGGCAAGATGGGTCCAACGTGAGGGCACACTCTCCCCTGTTTATCTGGCACTCAAAGAGAAAGAGAAAATGAAAACCAGATGTGTTTTCCGGCCCATGCCAAACACCAGCCCTTCCATCGTTACAGTCTTCCTGTCATCAGCACTAATTGAAACAACATCCCACTCACCTTTGCCATGTCTGGCAGAGGTTGCAGCTCTTTCTATTGCATCCCTCTAGCTTTCAAGTCAAGAGCTCCTGTGTCACACAAGGAAAAGCAATCTTTTACCTGCTTTGCCATGCTCATGGCAGCAGCAATGCAGATGCCTGCAGCTGATGCCCACAAGGGCAGCCAGCCTGGACTTATTTCCATTACATGTCTTTGTCCTGATGTCCTTCTAGAAGCTGGAACATTTCTCCATCTCAGCAGAAGAGGGCAGGATGGGTCCAAGTTGAGGGCACACTGTCCCCTGTTTATCTGGCACTCAAAGAGAAAGAGAAAATGAAAACCAGATGTGTTTCCCTGCCCATGGCAAACACCAGCCTTTCCATCCTTACAGTCCTTCCTGACATCAGCACTAATTGAAACAACTTCCCACTCACCTTTGCCTTGTCTGGCAGAGGTTGCAGCTCTTTCTATTGCATCCCTCTAGCTTTCAAGTCAAGAGCTCCTGTGTCACACAAGGAAACGCAATTTGCTCATGGCAGCAGCAAGGCAGATGCCTGCAGCTGATGCCCAGAAGGACAGCAGGCCTGGACTTATTTTCATTACATATCTTAGTCCTGATGTCCTTCTACAAGCTGTAACATTTCTCCATCTCAGCAGAAGAGGGCAAGATGGGTCCAACGTGAGGGCACACTCTCCCCTGTTTATCTGGCACTCAAAGAGAAAGAGTAAATGAAAACCAGATGTGTTTTCCGGCCCATGACAAACACCAGCCCTTCCATCCTTACAGTCCTTCCTGACATCAGCACTAATTGAAACAACATCCCACTCAAGTTTGCCATGTCTGGCAGAGGTTGCAGCTCTTTCTATTGCATCCCTCTAGCTTTCAAGTCAAGAGCTCCTGTGTCACACAAGGAAAAGCAATCTTTTACCTGCTTTGCCATGCTCATGCCAGCAGCAATGCAGATGCCTGCAGCTGATGCCCACAAGGACAGCCAGCCTGGACTTATTTTCATTACATATCTTTGTCCTGATGTCCTTGTAGAACCTGGGACATCTCTCCATCGCAGCAGAAGAGGGCAGGAGGGTTCCAAGGTGAGGGCACACTCTGCTCTTTATCTGGCACTCAAAGAGAAAGAGAAAATGAAAACAAGATGTGTTTCCCTGCCCAAGGCAAACACCAGCCTTTCCATCTTTACAGTCTTCCTGTCATCAGCACTAATTGAAACAACATCCCACTCACCTTTGCCATGTCTGGCAGAGGTTGCAGCTCTTTCTATTGCATCCCTCTAGCTTTCAAGTCAAGAGCTCCTGTGTCACACAAGGAAAACTATCTTTTACCTGCTGTGCCATGCTCTTGGCAGCAGCAATGCAGATGCCAGCAGCTCATGCCCACAAGGAGAGGCAGCCTGGACTTATTTTCATTACATATCTTTGTCCTGATGTCCTTCTACAAGCTTGGACATTTTTCCCTCTAAGCAGAAGAGAGCAGGAGAGTTCCAAGGTGAGGGCACACTCTCCCCTGTTTATCTGGCACTCAAAGAGAAAGAGAAAATGAAAACCAGATGTGTTTCCCTGCCCATGGCAAACACCAGCCTTTCCATCCTTACAGTCCTTCCTGACATCAGCAGCAATGGAAACAACATCCCACTCACCTTTGCCATGTCTGGCAGAGGTTGCAGCTCTTTCTATTGCATCCCTCTAGCTTTCAAGTCAAGAGCTCCTGTGTCACACAAAGAAAAGCAATCTTTTACCAGCTGTGCCATGCTCATGGCAACACCAATGCAGATGCCAGCAGCTGATGCCAACAAGGACAGCCAGCCTGGACTTATTTTCATTACATGTCTTTGTCCTGATGTCCTTCTAGAAGCTGGAACATTTCTCCATCTCAGCAGAGGAGGGCAGGATGGGTCCAAGGTGAGGGCACACTCTCCTCTTTTTCTGGCACACAAAGAGAAAATGAAAACCAGATGTGTTTCCCAGCCCATGGCAAACACCAGCCTTTGAATCCTTACAGTCTTCCTGACTTCAGCACTAATTGAAACAACATCCCACTCACCTTTGCCATGTCTGGCAGAGGTTGCAGCTCTTTCTATTGCATCCCTCTAGCTTTCAAGTCAAGAGCTCCTGTGTCACACAAGGAAAAGCAATCTTTTACCTGCTGTGCCATGCTCATGGCAGCAGCAATGCAGATGCCAGCAGCTGATGCCCACAAGGACTGACAGCCTGGACTTATTTCCATTACATATCTTTGTCCTGATGTCCTTCTAGAAGCTGGAACATTTCTCCATCTCAGCAGAAGAGGGCAGGATGGGTCCAAGGTGAGGGCACACTCTCCCCTGTTTATCTGGCACTCAAAGAGAAAGAGAAAATGAAAACCAGATGTGTTTCCCTGCCCATGCCAAACACCAGTCTTTCCATCCTTACAGTCCTTCCTGACATTAGCAGCAACTGAAACAACATCCCACTCACCTTTGCCATGTCTGGCAGAGGTTGCAGCTCTTTCTATTGCATCCCTCTAGCTTTCAAGTCAAGAGATCCTGTGTCACACAAGGAAAAGAAACCTTTTACCTGCTTTGCCATGCTCATGGCAGCAGCAGTGCAGATGCCAGCAGCTGATGCCCACAAGGACAGCCAGCCTGGACTTATTTTCATTACATATCTTTGTCCTGATGTCCTTCTAGAAGCTGGAACATTTCTCCATCTCAGCAGAAGAGGGCAGGATGGATCCAAGGTGAGGGCACACTCTCCCCTGTTTATCTGGCACTCAAAGAGAAAGAGAAAATGAAAACCAGATGTGTTTCCCTGCCCATGGCAAACAGCAGACTTTCCATCCATACAGTCCTTCCTGACATCAGCACTAATTGAAACAACATCCCACTCACCTTTGCCATGTCTGGCAGAGGTTGCAGCTCTTTCTATTGCATCCCTCTAGCTTTCAAGTCAAGAGCTCCTGTGTCACACAAGGAAAAGCAATCTTTTACCTGCTGTGCCATGCTCTTGGCAGCAGCAATGCAGATGCCAGCAGCTGATGCCCACAAGGACTGCCAGCCTGGACTTATTTTCATTACATATCTTTGTCCTGATGTCCTTCTACAAGCTGGAACATTTCTCCGTCGCAGCAGAAGAGGGCAGGAGAGTTCCTAGGTGAGGGCACACTCTTTTCTATTTATCTAGCATTGAAAGATTAAGACAAAATGAAAAGCAAATGTGTTTCCCTGCCCATGGCAAACACCAGACTTTCCATCCTTACAGTCCTTCCTGCCATCAGCACTAATTGAAACAACATCCCACTCACCTTTTCCTAATCTGGCAGGGAGGTGATGCTCTTTCTAATATACCCCTCTTGCTTTGAATTCACCAGTGCTTGTGTCACACAAGGAAATGCAACATTCCAGCTGTTCTGCCATTCCCATAGCAACAACTATGCAGATGCGAGCAGCTGATGCCCACAAGGACAGCCAACCTGGACTTATTTTCATTACATATCTTTGTCCTGAAGTCCTTCTAGAAAGTTGAACTCTTCTCCATCTCTGCTGCAATGGTCAAAAAGGGTCCAAGTTTAGGGCACTCTCTCCTCACGGCCTCTTGCACTCAAAGACAAAGGGAACATGAAAACCAGAAGTGTTTCTTTGCCCATGGCAGACACTAGCCTTTCCATCCTGACAGTCCTTCCTACAATCAGCTGGAATTGAAACATCATCCCCCACATCTCTTTTTTGAACTTGTTCATGCATGAATAATAATAATGACAATTTTTCTGTAAATCTTATTTCTGCATGGAAACGATCAGATAACCGGAGCTTTTTTCTCTAAAACAATCCAGCAAATTTGCATTGCTTATCTATGTGCGCAAAATGTTTTTGCCATTCATCTGAAATATCAATTCATCTGGCAAAATAAGATAGAAAAAGTATTTACAGACATTTTTGGACATTGATTACTTCTGGTCAAGTGGGAAAGAATCCCTAAGCTGCAATCATGAAATTCTTTTATCACTTTCTCTGATTTAGCCAGTGTTACCAAAAGGGAAATAAGACACAGGCTTTTGATAGCAGCTGCCAATTTAAGAATGATAATACGGTTTATTTTTCTTGGCTAAGATCAAAGTCCCGCATTTCAGGATTATCTCCAGCTCATCAAGTATAATTAACAGTTTTGGATAGCCACATTATTGTATAGCAATATTGTCTTCCTGCAAGGAATTTCCTTCTTTTGACACGTGCCACAGGTTGTTAATAGATTGCCTGATTACCATGTATTTTTTTTATTGGCTTATGATGACCACAGAAAACTATACAGCAGCACCATAAAAACTTTAAATCCTATCCCATGTATCTGCACTCATACGAAAATAATATTGGAAAGCAGTGGTGAAACTAAGATTACAAAATAAAGCAGAGGACAATTTCAGTGAAAGCCTGCAGGTTTCACAGCTCTGCCCATTTCAACCCCCTGAAGACATCCACGGGTTTCCTGCTGTGGGACACAGGCACTCACCTGCAGCTCAGCACTGCCTGCTCATGCCTGCGCACACCTTCAGGCTGGAACCAAGGAAATCCTCAGCAGAGACATCAGTACACTTTTGTTATGACGACTTTCATAAAGAAGCATCAAATATTTCTTCACGAGAAATACTGCAAGTCCCTTTGACACTAGCCCTTATTTTAAATGTTTAGATTTGTGCTTCATTCAGGCGTGCTGTCACTCACAAAAAGATTTTTATTCTTTTTCATTCTGAGGAACACAGTGATTTCTGCCTTGTTTACTGACTGTAGGCACAGCAATACTCCTGCACCTTCAGGGAAACAGCAAATCCATCTCTTTCACACCCTACTTCTATCAAGCTCATTCACCTTACAAGGTATTTATTGCAAGCAGCTCTTCCAAAAATGGAGATTAACAGAGCCTGCAACCCAGGACACCTCAGTAAGCCAGTACTTTTCATCTCCTGAAGGTGTAGGTAGACACAGAGCTGGAACATCTTTTCCAGAGCTGTGTGATGCTATCTCATCTGTGTTCCTTTACTGACAGCTTTCATCACTAGTTAAAAGGAAACTGCAATAGGAAAAGCAATTTTTCTGATTTCTCTGTTGATCAGAGATGCTTCATGCAAGCCTGATGCGATAGAAACAATATCAGCTTTAGAATGACAGTCATTAGAGCAGAATCCTTTCACTGATGAAATCCCACAGTCCTGATTCATACAACACTGACACTGGAGGACACAGTAGTTTAGATGAGAGCGCATTAAAAATGACTAAGTTAAGGTCTCAGCAAAGAGTGACAAGTATGAAAAAAAGAGGTTGCAGAAACTGCTTCAGTTTGGCACTCTGGCATAAAGTATGACAACACACAACCTGCCTGTGCAGTTCCAGAAGCAGAAGAAAGCCGTCAACCAAGACTTGTTCTCATCTGCTCTGAAAGTCCACTGGGACAAGGCCACTTTTCTCTGACGTGCTTCCAGAAGTATCACTTCTGAGCACTGTGCCAGGGAGTTACAAGATACTGTTTGTGTGTACAGAGGAGAAAAAGACGTCTGTCTGGAAACAGACTTGGTGAAGGAGAAGCAGCATTTTCCAGAGTACTTCAGAAAGAACTGAGCACTGCCCCAAGAGCTTCAGAGCGGCAGGCTGTCACAGTGTGCCAACCAGCTCAGCTGTGAGTTGGCACTGAAGCTGCACCACAGGGAGAACAAAGCCCCCTGTGCACCCTTGGAGAGCCAAGGGTTGGAGATTCATGAACCTTGAGCTCCTTTCCAACCCGGGCCATGCTGTGATTCTGGGATTCTCACCTTTGCCTCATCTGGCAGAGGGAGGCAGCTCTTTCTCTTGTCTCCCTATGGCTGTCAGGTCACCAGGGCCAGTGTCACACAGGGAACTGCAAACACTGTGTGTGCTGTGCCCTGCCCATGGCAGCACAGAGGCAGCTGCCAGCAGCTGATGCCCACAAGGACAGCCAGCCTGGACTTCCTTTGATTCCTTCCCTTTGGATCAGCGTCCTTCAGGAAGGCGGAACATCTCTCCAGCTGAGCAGCAGAGGACAGCAGGGCTTCGTTGTCTGGGCATGTTCTCTTCTGGCCCTCTGGCCCTCACAGACACAGGAGGAGGACACAGAGGCTGCTGTCACACAGCCAGCCCTGCCTCTCAGGTCAGCTCTCAGGCCATCCTCTCTCCCCTCAGCAGCAGCTCACTGTTCTGCACTCCTCTGGCCTGGGCTGGCAGAGGTGTGCAGCAGTTCTGCTGATCTCCCAGTGCTGGCCATGTCTGCAGTGCCTGTGTGAAAGACACAGGAAGCTGCCAGCATTGCACTGCTCTGCTGTGCCCCTGCCATCACCGAGTTTGCTGTCAGCAGCTGCTGCTACACGTCCATTCAGGCACAGGCCTTTCCTTCCTGGCCCTCTTTCCCCCCCTCTCTCCTCTGCTCTCTCTCGTGCTCCCCTTTGGCCTGGGCTGGCTGAGCAGTGCAGGCCTTGTTGTTGCTCCCTGGGCCAACTACGTCACGGTTCCCCGTGACTCTGCCAGCTGCTCTGACACAGCGACTGCGTCCTCAGTGTGGATTCCAGAATGCGACAGACGTCCAGAGAAGACTTCCAGGGCTGATTGGAACATGCTGCCATCAAGAACTGCCATGGCTCAGGCCCCCTGGGAATCTGCTCACAGCGAAAGCTGCTGTCACTCTGTGTGGGCACAGCCTTGTCTGTGTAGGCCTGCTCACACTGCAGCCCCTGTCTGCACCAGAACCGTGCCGATCCACCTTCTCTTGGCCTCCTTGCCTGCATGGAAAAGGGCAGCTTGGGCTGAAGTCCCTCAACTTGCAGATGGCCGAGTGAAGTCTCTGAGCCCTGGTGATCCAGCAGGGACAGAGAGGTGATTGTTCCCCTCTACTCTGCTCTTGTGAGGCCCCATCTGGAATACTGCATCCAGGTCTGGAGCCCCCAGTACAAGAAAGACAGGGAGCTGCTGGAGAGGGTCCAGAGGAGGGCCACGAAGATGATCAGGGGACAGGAGCACCTCCCCTGTGATGACAGGCTGAGGCAGCTGGGCTTGTTCAGCCTGGAGAAAAGAAGGCTGCGGGGTGACCTCATTGCAGCCTTTCAGTACCTAAAGGGAACCTACAAACAGGAGGGAAATCAACTCTTTGAAAGGGTGACAGCAGGACAAGGGGAAATGGTTTTAAGCTGAGGGAAGGGAGATTTAGGTTGGACATCAGGGGAAATTCTTTACGGAGAGAGTGGTGAGTTACTGGAACAGGATGCCCAGGGAGGTTGTGGATGCCCCGTCCCTGGAGGTGTTCAAGGCCAGATTGGATGGGGCCCTGGGCAGCCTGGTCTAGCTTTAGGTGGAATGGTTGGTGGCCCTGCGTGTGGCAGGGGGGTTGGAGATTCATGATCCTTGAAGTCCCTTCCAACCCTGGCAATTCTGTGATTCTGTGATTCTGTGACCCACTCAGTTCTTCAGCCGGCTGACCTGGTCTGCTGGGGCTGTCTTAAAAGGCAGAGGGCACATTATCCTAATGTCCCCACATACATCCCTCTTAGCATACTGTAGTCCAGTTCCTAAAAGGACACCTGCACAATCTCTCTGAATGTTAATCAACAGGTAGTTAGTTTTCACTGGTGATTCGCTATGTGTTTAGTCAGAGGTGCAATGATTCTAATGGTGAGAGAAAGACATTCCCAGTTGTCATCTGGTGGAACACACTTCAGACTGGAATTGTACTTGAGGGCATCTGTTGCTGGAAAATTTAATGGCAGTAAACTGCCTAGATAGTGACAGAATGAGGGTGACAATAGAATGGTACGTAATCACAGTGCAATGAAAAAAGTATGCAGGGTGCAGGAAGGGAGGTGTGGACATTCTGCGTTGCAACTCTTTATTTGCTCCAGAAAGCTCTATCAGAATGGAAGACTGAAGGAAATACTTTGAGTGTTTTTTTAATGTGACTGGATAAAAGATCCACGTGGCAAATTGAATAACTGAGTGGTAAAGGGACATAGATACCTCACTGTTTCATGGAACCTTTCAATTAAGCACCTGAGCACTGCGTACAGGACTTGGGAATATAAGTATTAGAGGATCATGGAATATCTTTATTTGGAAGGGACCTCGAGGATCATGTATTCCACCTCCTGGTTCCACACCGGACCTCCTATGGGTCAAGCCCTGTGTCTGAGAGCATTGTGCAAATGCTCTTTGGCCTTTGTCAGCTCAGTGCCAAACCACTGCCCTGGGGAGCCAGTGCCAAATTCCATGTATCTAGTTCATCCTACAGAATGATGCCAAGAACAGTTATAGAGATCGACTTACAAACAAAATTCTTGTCTTGAATTAATGGTACACTCACCATTAAAAAAAAAAAAAAAAAAAAAAAAAAAAAGAAAGAAAGAAAAAGAAAAAGAAAAAAGAAGAAAAAAAAAAAATCAAAGCCACATTCTTACGCTGGCATTTTACAGTATTGTCAGATTTTTGTAATTCTGTTTTGTCATATAAGATTCTCTCATCATGAAATAATGACCAAATTCTCTTTTCAGATCTAAACATACAAATGTTAAAGGCAACATTGCTGTTCAAGAGTACATTACCAGCTAAAACACTGCTTTGGCTCTAAAACTGAAGGTAGTAAGGAATTTTATCAAGGAGTTAGAAGAAAACATATAAGTGTAGATTTAAAAGCAACCTGTATTGTTACTTAGAGTTTGATATAGTGTAATCCAATGCACAGTACTTGTAACGTGTGTTTTACAAAATGCTTTGCAATGTAGGCATCTATTAAGATAAATGCTGCCAGTTCTGATATGTCCATGACCTTTTCAAACTGTTCCTTACTCCTACACATCACTACGAGTAGTTCTTCTGTCAGGAAGGATCACCTGAGTAATTAACCTGTGACCTTAAGTTTGGAATTAAATGCATACAGTGGAAGTAAGAGCTGTGGGTTATTTTGCTCTTTCAGTGTTGAACAGCCGAGGTGTTTTGTTTTGGAGGGTGGATATTGATGGGACAAGTGGGGAATGGCTTTAAACTGAGACGGGGGGTGTTGAGGTTGAGGTTGGATGTGAGGAGGAAGTTTTTCAGCCAGAGGGTGGTGAGGCACTGGAACAGGTTGCCCAGGGAGGCTGTGGATGCCCCATCCCTGCAGGCAACCAAGGCCAGGCTGGATGTGGCTCTGGGCAGCCTGGGCTGCTGGCTGGCAGGTTAGAAACCCAACATGACTTTATTGCAGCCCTGGGTGCAGGGGGATCACTGCTCCTAGCATGCACACAGAAGAGCTGGAGCACACAGGTGATGTACATTCCACTTGTGAGCATTCCTGCACTTCCAGAGAGCGTGCGCCTGTTCCAATCACTGCTGCACAGATTAAAAACTGATTGCAGATGAGCTGTTTTGGTATGGGGTTCTTGCCAACGGTCTGCAGTGGCTGTGTGATTCCTCGGGGAGTTGCTCTCCAGCCCAAAGGTCATGTCCTAAGTCGACCAGATCCCGTTTGTGTCCAGAAATGGCTGACAACAGATCAGCTGCTGGTCAAGTTTCGAACATCACACTGGCCTTGCTCCAGTGTCTGTGTCATCAGCCCCAGCACATACGGTGCACCTCTTCAAGGCTTTGCAACACTGAGACTCTGCACTTGGGCTCCAGACATCCTGCTGCACCAAGAGGTTATTCTAGCTTTGGTATCTTGCAACTTTGTATATAACTACATCACTGTAATCATAAATGTCTAGGAGCATGGAGATGGAGAAATCAATCTTCCTGTAATTCTCTGTACTGCAGCCCCGTGGTTGTCAACACCTAATGCAATATTGAAATTTCAGTTGAGAAATTGAAAGCTGTCCCTAATAAAAAACATCTGTATTTGTTATTGAAATCACACTAAGGATCAAGAAATCCAAATGCTTCTAGCATAACCACGATTATAGGCAGTGTTTAGACAAGCTCTTACAGGAAAACCATAAACACAAGGCTAAAGAGAGACTAAGTGATGCACTCTGCAGGAATACTCATGGAAGTCTTCACAGTGCAGGAGTCTGATCTGATTACAGATGCTGTGCTTTAAGTACCCCTTATCATATCTTTTTTTTCACTGTTGTGCAGGGGTTGGACTCAGTGATCTCTGGAGGCTGGAGATGCTGTTTGCTAATGGCAGATGGAGAGAGGAAAAGCAAGTCCAAGGCATGCTGTGCATAGCCACCACATGGCATCTGCACCATTTCCCCCTGCACAAAGGAGGAGCAGCTCACAAGCTTGGCCTGGGCCAGGGAAGGGAGCAGACAAACATCTGGACCGACCCCAAACGAGCTGGTTCTGCAGGTTGGGTGTCTTCTGCTGCTTGTCTCACATCCTGCTGCTCAGCGGTAGATTTGTTGCTGCTCAGTGCTAACAGGAAACTCACACAGCATTTCTGTTTCAGCTGTGCCAACGCTTTGATCCCTTGCTGCTTGGATGGGGCGTTTGAAGAAGGATGCCTGTGCTGATGTCCAGCCAGGCTTTGGGGATGAGTCTCCACACCAGGGTACGACTGACAGGACTGAGGGTTGGGGATCCAGCCAGGTCGAGTCCAGTGTGCTTTGCTCTTGTTCTTAGTGCTTGTTTTTGCTCAGGAGGGCAGGAGGTGAACCTCGTGAACCAATGCCTGCAGACGGGGTTTGCAGAGAAAGAGGTCCTGCAGGCCTTGTGTGACAGCCACGGAGCTGCAGCGAGGCTGCATCCGTGTAAAACACCAGAGATCCACGGAGGTGTGAAGGGGAGCTGTGGGCTGCAGTCACGCAGGAAGGGATGTGCATGCTCAGGGTTTGGTTGTTGTGTGTGTGTTAAGTGACTGTGATACCACTGCTGGGTCAGTGTGAGTGTACGGAACAAGTGTGACAGCCTTTTTGATGGAGCCCTGTGAAAGGAGTCCTATGGACTTGAGATCCAACTATCAGCCCGTGGGCATCATCCAGGAGTTGGGGTAGGGGATGAGGCAAGGGAAGTTGGGCTGAGAAAGGGATAAAGCAGTCTGGCAGTAGTTCTGTGTTTCTCCCATCTCCTGCTTTATTTCCTTCCAGGTGAAATAGATGGGTGCTGCAACATGCCCTTGAATGTAACAAAAGCCACTCTAGTGTGGATTTGACATGGGCCCAGCACTGCAAGGTACGCTGCTGGGAGGAAGCGTCCATCTGGCTGAGGGCAGGAAGGCCCTCCAGAGGGATGCACTGAGGCCAGTTGTGCGAGGCTCAACAAGAGCAAGCGCCAGGTCCTGCGCTTTGGTTATGACGACCCTGTGCCAGCTTCTCCAGGATTTGGCTGGGGTAGAATTCCAAGCAGCCCCTGATTCCAGAACGTTGGGCTGGGCTGTTGGAATCTTCTGCCCTTGTGACTGGTCTTGCCTCCCCACCCTGTCCGTCGTGGTGGAGCAGCCTGGTGGCCCTCAGTGATGTCATAAGGGCTAGAATGAGGGGAGGAGCAGTGCGTGCTGCGTCCCTTCATTGGAGCGCTGGAGCTCTGACTGAGCACTTGTGCACTTGTGCACCGACTGCGTCCCTTTGTCTTCACACCGTCCTGTGCAGCACCTTGTAGGTAAGCTGAGACAGTGTGGGAGAGACGGGGGGACAGTGAGTGCTGAGAACTGCTGGCTGGCGGAGCTCATAGGATCACATTATCTCCATCAGCAGAGGGGTGGCCATGAGGGACAGGGAGGTGATTGTCCCCCTCTCCTCTGCTCTTGTGAGGCCCCAGCTGCAGTACAGTGTCCAGAAAGACAGGGAGCTGTTGGAGAGGGTCCAGAGGCGAGCCACAGAGATGATCAGGGGACTGGAGCACCTCCCCTGCAAAGACAGGCTGAGGGAGCTGGGCTTGTTCAGCCTGGAGAAATGAAGGCTGCGGGGTGACCTCATGGCAGCCTTCAGTACCTAAAGGGAGCCTAAAAAGAGGAGGGGAATCAACTCTTTGAAAGGGTAGATAACAGCAGGACAAGGGGAAATGGTTTTAAGTTGAAAACTTAAGTTTTCAAGTTGAGGGAGGGCAGATTTTGGATTTTCCCTTGTAATCTTTGCTAAACCGTGGAAGCAAACTGACCTGCTCTTTCTCTCTCCTCTCTCCACCCTCTGCCTGCTTCCCTGCTGCAGCTTTTGCTCGTGGAAGATCAGAGCAAAGTGACAAGGAACGGCTGCGGATTCGTGAGATTTCTCTTCCTCGTTCTGATCTCTTGCCAGGTACCTGCCATGCTTTGTCCCCCCACATGCTTTAGCAGCCCGTGACGCCCCGTGTTTAGTAACACAGCCTCATCCAGCTTTGATGGGACGCTGGTCACGTGTGGGTTTTCTCCACGTGCTCTGCAGCTCAGCCCTCAGAAGGATGCTGTCTGTGGTGCTGTGACCAGCTGGTCTACAGGAAACCAATCCCTTAGGCAAAGAGTCCCAGCCCCAGCTTGTGCAGAGCTGCACAGCATCACCAGGGACACCAGCAGGCGTGCTTGGGCTGTGTGAGTGTGCCCGACAGCTGTAGGGAGCACAGCAGAGATGTGAACAGAGAAAATAAAAGTGTGTTTCTTTTCAGTTCCAGCTTGTCACACCTACGCTGATGGCCGTGGCGTGCAGCGAGATCAGCTGTGGGCCTGACCTGGCATGGACAGAGGTAGAGTATGAAGCTCTGATTGGTCTTTGTTCCCTGACTGCAGCCAGCAGAGTGAGCCGCAGATGTGCTCTCCTGCTTTCCAAGAGAGCTCCTCTGTGGCAAGACAGTAGTGCAAGAGTGGCAAGTTTATAAAAGTACCAGAGCCATCTCGGCTGTGGTGTTTGTCCTCTACTGACTTTTCCCTTGAAATGGCTGCAGAATCAACAATCATTCTCTGCTCTGTTTGGCCTCGCTGTTGGTTGGACTGCTCAAGAGAGCTGCTTGGTGCTTGCAATGGAACTGTTTGCACCTTGTAACTGCAGCCGTAGCTTTGGTTTCCCTCTTCACGGTCTCCTAGCATCTTAAACAGCCAGCCTTCCTGCACAAAGAGCGCAGGAAAGGAGGGGGCAAAATGGACAAGGCCACCTGTCTGCGTCAGTGCCATTGCTGATTAGTCTGGGTGGGGAGAGATGCATCTTTGCATTGCCTGGCGTGTGCCTGCTGCACACCAGGGAGAGAAACAGCCGTTATTAGACTTGCAGTTCCTTCTGAAGTGCCCATGATAAGGACCGAGTGCATTTCCTGCAGCTTTCTCTGCAGATGTGCTCCTCACCTTGAAGTCCTCCTTGTTGGTTCCCAGCTCCTCACCGTGGCCTGTGCTCTCTGTTTCAGGCTGAGAACAAGGGGAAGCCCCTGCTGGACCATGAGGTGGCACCTGTGAATGTTCCAGCTATTGCTGCTGCCCATGCTATTAAGAGATACGTTGCCCAGGCAGCGGATGAACTCTCCTTTGAGGTAAGCAGTTCAAGGCGTTCCTTGTTGCTCAATTTTACAATGGCAAATGCCTTCAGAGCTGCACTGGTGCAAGTGCTTTAATGCTCGGCGATGTTTGGCAGTGCAGAAGAATGCAGTCATTTGAGCTGTGCTTTCCTCCCAACCGTGCTGAAGCTGGGATTGACACTGCACTCTCTTGCAGGTGGGAGACATCATCTGTGTCATCGACATGCCACCAAAGGAGCTGACCCCCTGGTGGAGAGGCAAGCTCGGCTTCCAGGTAGGCACAAGCTTCAGACTGGAGAGTGCAACTTCAGTAAAGGCAGGAATCTCAGCTTAGAGCTGCTCTGCCTGCACAGGACGCCTAGTGGACATAAACAGTTTCCCTGTGTCGGTGTCAGAGGACCTTGCCTTTGGCTGCAAATGTTGAAAAATTATTACCTTTATGCTGTGAACTATGGCCATTTTCTGCTGGATAGTCTTATGGAACGTCAGGCAAGCACGTTCCGAGGGAAATGTTACGTGCCTTTTGGTTTAACAGTTCAGATCTGAGAAGTGCTGCATGCAATAGTTGGCCTCTCTTCTTGTTATAGGTTGGATTTTTCCCAGGGGAGTGTGTGGAACTCATTAATAAGAACATTCCTGAGGCACTCATCAACACTGTGCCAAAGCCAGGTACGGATGTTACATTTGATGGTGTGGGGAAGCAAAATGAAGTCTTTATTGGGGTGTGTTCCATGTTTAATACCTCCTTTATCCATGCCACATTGTCCTCTGGGTTGATGATTCTTCATGCACACCATGGGGCAGAGATTTGGCCCAATCCTCCTGATTTTATGATTGGACTTGGGGAAACTATACAATCTTCATAGAATGGCTTGTGACGGAAGGGACCTCAGGGATCATCATGCTCCAACCCTCCTGCATCAGGCTGTACTGCCAGCCCCCACATTTATTGTCAGATTAGACCAGGCTGCCCAGGGCCCCACCATCTTGGCCTTGGGCTCTTCCAGGCATGGGGAAAATCCCTTTTTGTATGTACTGGTTGGTAATGTTCTTCCCGTTCTGACGTGCTCTGTAGAATGTGCTGTGCTCGGCCTCGTCCAACGGAGCCAAACCTGAAATGACCTGGTTTCTTCCTTTTGTTGTGCAGAGCCCAAGAAACGCAGCAAGATCCTCACCTTCCTTCGTTCCTTGGTGAAGGCCCGCCCAAAGAAACCGACCGAGCGGGAGGTGGAGAAGGAAAGGGTGTTTGGCGGTGACCTGGGAGAGCATCTTCTCCACTCCGGTCGTGATGGTAAGGAGCTGCCCATTCCTGAGATCTTCCTCTGCTGGGCATCTAAAGAAGATGAAAGGGAGCTCATATCTAGCAGGGGGCAGGCTGATAGCCGTGGAGACACGTGTAATGGGAGTTGATGGCTGAAGGATCAAGTGAGGCGGATGCTCCTAAGAGACAAGCACATCTGTATTTGCTTCAGCCAAGCCTGGCTGGGCTTAGTGGATGGGATGTGAAGCACAGCCTGCAGCAGGACTTGAATCAGGAGCTCCACTGACGGCTGGCACGTGTTCTTCAGTCCCCCAGGTCCTCCAGAGCTGCGCTGAGTTCATTGAGCAGCACGGCGTGGTGCAGGGGATATACCGCCTGTCCGGCGTCGCGTCCAACATCCAGAGACTGCGGTAAGAGTGCTGCGACTGACACAGCCTGAGTGCATCTGGTGTGGCTTTGGGCTTGCCTTCCTCTCGCTCAACCGGGTTTGCGTCCCTCTCTCCAGGCAGGAATTTGAGTCGGAGCAGATTCCTGAGCTCACCGTCCGTGACATTCACAGCGTGAGCTCCCTCTGCAAGATGTACTTCAGGGAGCTCCCGAACCCTCTGCTCACCCACCAGCTGTACGGCAAGTTCTCGGTAAGCACAAGGCCACGTCTTTCATTTCCCTCTTCCTGGGCCTCTTGGCAGATGGCTGCAGCAGTGCCCCAGCTCGGAGGCCCTTTTGCTGTCAGCCCCACGAGGTTTACTCGCAGTGGTGTACTAGCCTGATTGGTGTCTCGCTCCCTTTCTGCACTACTCCAGGATGCTGTTGGTGCCACTACAGAGGAGGAGCGGCTGCTCAGAATGCAGGACGTCATCCAGCAGCTGCCCGCTCCTCACTACAGGTCAGTGCTGCCCTCAGCCTGCTGAGCTCAGCCCTGCTGCATCGCAGAGGGCAACGATGCAGTTCCAGGCTCTGTCTCACGCCGGCAACACGATGCCTGTGTTTGCTGAAGGGTTGAAGGCTCCATGGGGTTACTTTATGGGGTCAGTTCCTGGGCACGGGGGCACGCTTGGTGCAGCTGATGGCTGCGGCTGTGCTGTGCTGGGGCTTGGTGCTGCAGCGTGGCACTCAGTCAAGTTGGATCTACTTTACCTTCGGTGACAGTAGCTATCACAAGAAGTAGCATGAATGGAGGTTTGCTTTCTGAATTGCAGCACGGCATGCTCGTTGGTGCTGAATGTTTGCTTCTCTTGTTTTCCAGGACACTGGAGTACCTGATGAGACACTTGGCGTGTCTGGCTGGGAGCTCCACGGTAACAAACATGCATGCCAAGAACCTAGCCATTGTGTGGGCTCCAAACCTCTTAAGGTAAACTTCTGGTTCTGTTTCAACACTTCCTCTGTTCTCCAGTTAAGAAAAGCAGTCTTCCCTTTTTCTCCATCAAATGTGCTCTTCTGTAAAATCTGTGGCTGACAGAAGTGCAGGAGCCTGGGCTGTTCTCCATCCCCATGGGCACAATGTCTAGGTGACAATTTCTGCAGTCTTGTTGAGATGGGACTGACGTGTCCTTGATCATCCAGGGGAATTTCTGCAGTGGCATCACTGATTGCCCACTGCGGAAGTCTCCAGAGCCTCAGCTGACAGCTTTTGGCTGCAACAATTCAGACTCGGGGAAACGGTCTTGGAGAAATGACTTCTAAAATCTGCCTTTTCTACAGATCACAGCAGAACGAGTCTGCCTGCGCCAGCGGAAGAGCTGCCTGCATGGAGCTGCAGATGCAGTCGGATGTGGTGGAATTCATCATCAACCACACAGACGTCCTCTTCTGCTCCAAATCCGGAGCAGACATTGCAGATGCAGCAGGTGAGTGTCTTCCTCCATTAGCTTGATCTTGACCTGACACCTTGATCAAATGCAGGCCTTCTCCAGGACCTCTGAGATACTCTTTTACCATCAAGGGGACTACAGACCTCTGGGCTTCCATTAGGGTATGGCATCCTGTTGCTGGATGCTGAGAATGTCCAAGCCCAAACTTCACAAGGAGGAAACTGTCATTATTATGTTTGCACGCAGGAGAAGCTTGATGCAAGCGTTGCAGCGAAGCTTTCTCAGTTCCCTGCCCCTTTTATCTAGGGGTGAGCTCTCTTAATGATGACCATGTCCTTTGCCATAAACAGACCTCTGCCCACATGGTTAGTTTGAGCTCCTCTTCTTCCAGTGGCTCGGATAAGCAAGCCTGAGAAAAATACAGCACCTCCCCCAGAACTGTGGTGGCTGTGCTGCTGCTTTCTGATCCTCACTCTTACCTGTGCTTTTCCCTGACAGGGCACAATTCTCTCCCAGGGCCCAAGTCTGTGGGGGTCTCTTCTGCTGCCACAAAGCTGCTCAGCCTGGAGGAGGCACAGGCACAGAGGCGAGGCCACAGCACCTCTTCTGTGGTAACAGAGAGCAGCAGGGACATTGAAGTGGAAGAAAGCCCTGCAGCTGGGCAGGGCAAATTCCACACTGTCATCGACTTTCCATCTGACAGGTAAAGAGGACTTTCTTTTCCAGCACCTAGCATCATTGTTTGGGTGGGTTTTTGTGTTTTCCTGCAGAAACCAGGCAGTGCTAGGAACAAGCAACTGCTGCCAAGAGCTCAGTGCAGCTCTTCCCTCACCCTTCACCACGCACGACTCACAGCGTTGGCTGTTTTCTCTCTCCAGACAAAATCCACACAGCAAGAAGGAGGAATCACCAGCTAGCAGTTGGTGTTGCTGCTTCAGCCTCAGGAAGCCATCCTCTGGCAGCAAACGCCAACTGCAGCGCAATGCCAGGCAGCCCTCAGAAACAGCAGTGGTAGTCCTGGCAGGTAAGGGTGCAAATGCAGCTTCCAAATCCCTGCTTTTCAGGAGCATAGAATTCAAGCTTGCTCTGCACTTGTATCTCTTTCTGGCGTTCCAGCCCCTGCCCAACATCTTCAGTTCACCCCTGATCAAGAACCACTGTCGTAATTCAGCTTGTGAAAGTTTGACACTAACCCCTGTGTATCCTTTCTAGGTGAATCGAGCCCTTGCCAACCCACAAGATCCAGGGCAAGTAGCGAGGATGCTCTGTGTGCTTCCATCAGTGGAGAGCTCTTAGGAAGCACAAATTGCTGCAGTTCCAACAGCAGCCTTCCGTCTGACAACATTAATGGAGAGAAGGAGCTCATTCAAGTTCATGCCCTCATTACACCTGGCTCTGCTGAAAATGCTGACCTGGGCCTGCCAGAAACCACAGTCACCAGCCTGGATTGTAACCAGGAGTCTCTGCAGTGCAGGCCATCCCAAGAGCAGTGTGAGTGCCCCAACAGCAGCACCTCCATGCAGGAGCAGGTCAGTGTCAGTGAGGAGGAGCAGAGCCTCTTGCAGGAGGACTTTCAATCAGGCCTCCAGTCCCAGGCATCAGAGAGCAGCACTGAGAGCTCTGAGCCACTCTCTCCATGACAAGACAGGATGAGTCCCATCTTCACCGTGGACCTCTCACACCCTCCTGTCCTTTATATAATAATAAAAGCACACTCGTGCTCAATCAACACCTTGACTGCCTCCAGAGTCTTCATTCACACGGACTGGGATGAATGCAGCACACAGCAAGGCACCCCAGCTTGCAATGCTGTGGCTGTGGGGTGCGTGCAGCACAGCTCTGGGTTTGTTCCTGTTTTGTCTGGCTTTGGGATGTCTGCAGGGGGAGCTCTGCAACCATTTGGCATGGTAGCAAATAATCTCTCGCATCCTGGATGCTGCTCATGATACTCCCAAGCTTCCTGGCTGTGGCTTTGTGATGCTTTTCAGGGCTTTCTGATGCATTTTGATGCCTTGGATGTTGCTTAACACCTCCCTCCTCCCATCATGTCCTTTCCTGGCTCCCAGCTACGAACTGGCCCTGCAGATCATCTCCAGACCTGTCATCAGCACACTGCGGAAGGAGAAGCTCCCCCTGGCCAACGTCAGGCAGTACTGCTTGGTCTGCAGCTCAGTGGCCATTTCCCTTTTAGGCGGCTCCTGCAGAAGAATCAAGCAGCAGAACCTTTTGCTCACCCTGCAGCACACAAATGCTACGAAAGCAGAAACAACCTGGGAATCTCTGGGTCTGCAAGACTTCACAGACACTCACCGACTGTGTCTGATGGTTCCCTCCCATCCTTGATTTCCGTCTCCCCTTCTCCACATCGGATCCCACTGCTGAGCCATGATCAAGCTGCCCAGTGTGGCAGAGCATCGTGCAGAACCGTGCTGGCACCTCCTCCCCTTCCTCTCCTGCAACCTCACCCGCTTCTCTGACAGACCTGCTGATCCCACGCGTCCCATCGGGATGCTCTGGCACAGGATGTGCCCCTAACCGAAAGCTCCTTCCCACCCTCCCAAGAAAAAGTAAACAGGTTTTCTGCCTCCTCTGCTTGATTTCATGTGGCAGGGATGGAGAGCTCTTCAGCTCTGAGCAAGTTTTTTTCTGAGAAAGTGACCAGCTCTTTTCCATCCCTTTGCCCCTACAAAGAGTTGTCCAGAGCATCTCGTCCAAGAATTCCTGGAACAGCCTGCAGCTGGCTCTCCTGAAGTTCAGGCTCCTGCCTTTGCTTCCTGCCAGGCCCGCATTCCTTGAGATCACCAACTCAAGGAGGGCATGGTCACTGCAGCCCTGACCGCCTCCTGTCGTAACCCCTGGTGTGCACCATGTCCAGCAATGCTTCCCTTCTGCTTGCTGTGCCCAATGCCTGCACCACAGAGTGATTCTCACTGCACTCCAGGAGTCTGTCAGATTGCTTGCAGCCAGCCATGCTGATTTCCCAGACTGACTGGAATCCCCCATCAGCATGAGAGTCAGTGAGTGCGATGCTTCTGCTGGCTGCAGTAAGCAGCTCCCACCAACAGGCTCTCTTTCCAGGCGGCTGTAGCAGACCCTCACCTCCAGAAGCCCTGCACTGCTGCACTTCCTAATTTTACCCACAAGTTCACAACCTGCTCATGGCTCTTCTTAGTTCTTTGCACTCAACTTCTCATCATAGAAGGCAAATCCCTTGCCTTCCAGAATTCCATAGTATCAATTGTGTCTGCTTTATGTCAGGATTCTTTTTCTTTCTTTTCTTTTTCCATTTTCTAGGTAGGAAAATGAATTTCTGAGCCAGGAGAAGCAGAAGTGAAACAGTCTTCCTGGCACTGCTCAGGTTGCATGAGTTGCCAAGTGCTCCTCAGGTAATGTGTGCTGAAGAGCTGACCTTGGTGGCAGGGGCTGTGGCTGCATTTTGTGCCTGTCATGCGGGAATCCAAGAAAGCCTATTCAGAGCAGGAGCTGCAGAGCGAGATAAACATCACGAGAAGGTAAGGCTGAGAAGCAAGGACACCTCCAGAAAGAAGAGAAAAACTGAGTCAAGTGAGCTGCGTGACGGCCGTGTGATGCTGACCATGATTGGAGGAAGAGCGCATGGCTGGGAATGACTGATGGCTCTGGTTGGATGGGTGCCTGTGTGCACAGAGGTAAGGAGTGTTTGTGGGATGTTTTGCTGGCATCTAACGGCTGTAAGGGGAAGTCAAGAGAGAAAACTTGTGAATGCATATAAGGGATGTTAAAATCTGGAACAGACTGTTTGGATCATTCACAGCTGAGTCCGTGCCAGATTGCCACACTGTCAGAACCTGGGGCCTAGGATTTTCCTTTAAGAGTGCCAACTGCTCATTTTAAATGATAAAAAGTAACATTGAAAAAAGCTTCCCTCCTTGCATTAGAATAACGCATTGATATTTGATGTTTCTGTCTTTCCATTCCTTTAGCAGCCTGGGTGTTGATGCAGCTGCATGCATCTGCTGTCCTCCCCTTCTGTTTTGTGTAAAAGAACAGTAAAATATGCAATCAGTGTGAGATCTTTCTGAAGTATTTTACTTTATTTGCCCCTAGGCTGCAATGGCTGGGCAATGGCAGTGTCACCCAGGAGCCCACACGGCGACCTGATGTCTCATTGTTGGGGTCTATTGGAAACCACCACGATGACAAAAGAATGCCTGGGATTCCTCCGGCCCAAATGCCAAACCTTGCACTTGGCTGTGCTGAACCTCATGAGGTTCACCCAGGCCCACCTCTCAAGTCTGCTGAGCTCAAACAGATGTCATTTTTCTCGTGTCCTTCCATTCCGAGTCCATCTGTTCCCCAAAGCAAAAGAATTTGGAGGGAACCACCGACAGTTATGTGAGCGATTTCAGCGTCTATTTCTGATCATGGCAACAACTTCAGAGGTCACACTTAATTTACGGTGCCCGTTGTAATTCTGACCAAGGCTGCAGTTGGAGCTGACTTCCCAAGGCTGCAAGACGTGGTGGTGACACAGCCTTGTGCTTCTGCATTGGTGCTCATCCCACGTTTCCTTTCTCTGTCTCGCAGGTCAGCTCCTGCTGGAAGCAGATGGTATCCCAGTGTGAATGAAGGTCAGTGCAGGAGCAGCTGCTGATGGGAGGAAGGAAGTCCATGCTGAAGAGCTCTGAAGCATCTGCAGGTATGGTTCTGGAGGAGGCAGCAGTGATGTCGGAGGGCTCCCCAGCAGGAAGCTGTCTCATCCAAATGCTTGCTGAGTGGTTGGAAGGGAGCTTTCTGCATGACAGCAGCACCAGCTGCTTGCTTCACATGCTGCAAAGACAAGGATTAGCACGAGTTCCAGTATCTACAGTATCATCACGAATCACGATAGGATTACAATGTGTCCTCATACAAACGCAGCCACTTCTCTCTGAGTCCAGAGGCTGTCCGGAAAGCATCTTTGAGGTCTCTCACACCAAACCACTGCTGCCCGTGTGGGATCTGACTCATTAGGGTATAGGGGTTAGGAACCACAGGCTGTCTTTTGAGAACGGGTTCAGTCATTTCCTTACATCTTGCACCAGCCGATACGTGCCGTCTGCCTTCCATGCCGACAGGACTGGGGTGTTATAAGGCAACAGACAAGGTTCCAGAAGACATCCTTAACCAGTGTCTGTGTTACAGCTTTTAGACCCACTCTCCCTTCTAAGGCTATGGGATATTGTTGCTGTTTCACAGCTCCACTCCCTCCTTGGGCAGTTCTTTGTAAAAGAAAATTGTGAGTCCACCCCGATTTCCTTCCCCTGCCCACACCTTTGGATTCATTTCTTCTCATCACCAGCTGTTAACACATTCATTGACCCCTGATATGTGTTTAACAGACTTGCAGCTGTAATCCTCATTTAACTGTTAAATCTCTCCCCCATAAATCGGTCCCTGCTTCAGGCACAGAGAACAATTGCCCTGCAACTATTTTATCTTTCCATTTTAGTTCTGTGGTCTCCAAGAGTGGAGCTGTCATTTCTGATCCCTCAGCCCCAGTTACGCACAACAGCCACATCCAGATACACGTCTGGTACCTCTGAACTAGCTAATGCTGTAGGATGGAATGTTGTTTCTGCACTGGCTATCAAATGTGGGATTGCTCTGAAGCAGTACAGCACAATGTGTTTTGTAATTTGCCCTTAGAAACAGTTTGAAAAAGTAGAAAGACTTTATTAGTATTAGTAAAAAGAAGCTATTTCATAACATGTTTTAGAAATACAGTTGTTCAATCATGTGATCAATTCTCACTTACAGAACTGTAATAGTTACAAATTGCATGGGTATAGTATTAAGGACCAGAAAGCATGTTGTAAGGCCATTCTGTTTGGATAGGAGAAGCTCAGCAAAAGAAAAACAGACTCCAAAGAAGCCAGGGCCTCCACACAAGGCCGAACTGACTCACTCTGTGGGCAGGTTGGGATGCAACAGGCAGGCATCAAGAGACTCCCCTCTGTCCTCCTTCCAAACTTCTCTCTCTTCAGGGATGAGCAGCTGTCCAGAAATAGTGGCCAAGTGTTGATAAGCAGCTGTCAGACGTTCAATAATTAGCAGTATACCTGCTGAGCTAGCAACAATTGGTGTTTAGCCAGTCACACACACACACACAGAATGGCCCGGGTTGGAAGGGACCTCAAGGATCAGGAATCTCCAACTCCCTGCCACAGGCAGGGCCACAAACCTCTGTACCACTGCACATATGCACATTGCTGGACAGAAACAGCAGTGTGGGAAAAATCTGTATGCTGTGGATGAAAAGGGTGAATCAGAATGGCTTAACAGTTGTCCCACAAGGAAAAGCAATCCCTTACCTGCTGTGCCATGCTCATGGCAGCAGAAATGCAGATGCCAGCAGCTGATGCCCACAAGGACAGCCAGCCTGGACTTATTTTCATTACATATCTTTGACCTGATGTCCTTCTAGAAGCTGGGACATTTCTCCCTCTCAGCAGAAGAGGGCAGGGGAGTTACAAGGTGAGGGCACACTCTCCCCTGTTTATCTGGCACTCAAAGTGAAAGAGAAAATGAAAACCAGATGTGTTTCCCTGCCCATGGCAAACACCAGCCTTTTCATCCTTACAGTCCTTCCTGACATCAGCACTAATTGAAACAACATCCCACTCACCTTTGCAATGTCTGGCAGAGGTTGCAGCTCTATCTATTGCATCCCTCTAGCTTTCAACTCAAAAGCTCCTGTGTCACACAAGGATAAGCAATCTGTTACCTGCTGTGCCATGCTCATGTCAGCAGCAATGCAGATGCCAGCAGCTGATGCCCACAAGGACTGCCAGCCTGGACTTATTTTTATAACATATCTGTCCTGATGTCCTTCCAGGAGCTGGGACATTTCTCCCTCTCAGCAGCAGAGGGCAGGAGAGTTGCAAGGTGAGGGCACACTCTCCCCTGTTTATCTGGCACTCAAAGAGAAAGAGAAAATGAAAACCAGATGTGTTTCCCTGCCCATGGCAAACACCAGCCTTTCCATCCTTACAGTCCTTCCTGACATCAGCACTAATTGAAACAACATCCCACTCACCTTTGCCATGTCTGGCAGAGGTTGCAGCTCTGTCTATTGCATCCCTCTAGCTGTCAAGTCAAGAGCTCCTGTGTCACACTAGGAAAAGCAATCTGTTACCTGCTGTGCCTTGCTCATGGCAGCAGCAATGCAGATGCCAGCAGCTGATGCCCACAAGGACAGCCAGCCTGGACTTATTTTCATTACATACCTTTGTCCTGATGTGCTTCTAGAAGCTGGGACATTTCACCATCTCAGCAGAAGAAGGCAGGGGAGTTACAAGGTCAGGGCACACTCTCCCCTGTTTATCTGGCACTCAAAGAGAAAGAGAAAATGAAAACCAGATGTGTTTCCCTGCCCATGGCAAACACCAGCCTTTCCATCCTTACAGTCCTTCCTGACATCAGCAGCAATGGAAACAACATCCCACTCACATTTGACATGTCTGGCAGAGGTTGCAGCTCTGTCTATTGCATCCCTCTAGCTTTCAAGTCAAGAGCTCCTGTGTCACACCAGGAAAAGCAATCTTTTACCTGCTGTGCCATGCTCATGGCAGCAGCAATGCAGATGCCAGCAGCTGATGCCCACAAGGACTGCCAGCCTGGACTTATTTTTATAACATATCTGTCCTGATGTCCTTCCAGGAGCTGGGACATTTCTCCCTCTCAGCAGCAGAGGGCAGGAGAGTTGCAAGGTGAGGGCACACTCTCCCCTGTTTATCTGGCACTCAAAGAGAAAGAGAAAATGAAAACCAGATGTGTTTCCCTGCCCATGGCAAACACCAGCCTTTCCATCCTTACAGTCCTTCCTGACATCAGCACTAATTGAAACAACATCCCACTCACCTTTGCCATGTCTGGCAGAGGTTGCAGCTCTTTCTATTGCATCCCTCTAGCTTTCAAGTCAAGAGCTCCTGTGTCACACAAGGAAAAGCAACCTTTTACCTGCTTTGCCATGCTCATGTCAGCAGCAATGCAGATGCCAGCAGCTGATGCCCACAACGACTGCCAGCCTGGACTTATTTTCATTACATATCTTTGTCCTGATGTCCTTCTAGAAGCTGGGACATTTCACCATCTCAGCAGAAAAAGGCAGGGGAGTTGCAAGGTGAGGGCACACTCTCCCCTGTTTATCTGGCACTCAAAGAGAAAGAGAAAATGAAAACCAGATGTGTTTTTCTGCCCATGGCAAACACCAGCCTTTCCATCCTTACAGTCCTTCCTGACATCAGCACTAATTGAAACAACATCCCACTCACCTTTGCCATGTCTGGCAGAGGTTGCAGCTCTATCTATTGCATCCCTCTAGCTGTCAAGTCAAGAGCTCCTGTGTCACACAAGGAAAAGCAATCTTTTACCTCCTTTGCCATGCTCATGGCAACACCAATGCAGATGCCAGCAGCTGATGCCCACAAGGACAGCCAGCCTGGACTTATTTTCATTACATATCTTTGTCCTGATGTGCTTCCAGAAGCTGGGACATTTCACCATCTCAGCAGAAGAAGGCAGGGGAGTTGCAAGGTGAGGGCACACTCTCCCCTGTTTATCTGGCACTCAAAGAGAAAGAGAAAATGAAAACCAGATGTGTTTCCCTGCCCATGGCAAACACCAGCCTTTCCATCCTTACAGTCCTTCCTGACATCAGCACTAATTGAAACAACATCCCACTCACCTTTGCCATAACTGGCAGAGGTTGCAGCTCTGTCTATTGCATCCCTCTAGCTTTCAAGTCAAGAGCTCCTGTGTCACACAAGGAAAAGCAATCTGTTACCTGCTGTGCCATGCTCATGGCAGCAGCAATGCAGATGCCAGCAGCTGATGCCCACAAGGACTGCCAGCCTGGACTTATTTTCATTACATACCTTTGTCCTGATGTCCTTCCAGAAGCTGGGACATTTCTCCCTCTCAGCAGCAGAGGGCAGGAGAGTTGCAAGGTGAGGGCACACTCTCCCCTGTTTATCTGGCACTCAAAGAGAAAGAGAAAATGAAAACCAGATGTGTTTTTCTGCCCATGGCAAACACCAGCCTTTCCATCCTTACAGTCCTTCCTGACATCAGCACTAATTGAAACAACATCCCACTCACCTTTGCCATGTCTGGCAGAGGTTGCAGCTCTATCTATTGCATCCCTCTAGCTGTCAAGTCAAGAGCTCCTGTGTCACACAAGGAAAAGCAATCTTTTACCTCCTTTGCCATGCTCATGGCAACACCAATGCAGATGCCAGCAGCTGATGCCCACAAGGACAGCCATCCTGGACTTATTTTCATTACATATCTTTGTCCTGATGTCCTTCTAGAAGCTGGGACATTTCACCATCTCAGCAGAAGAAGGCAGGGGAGTTACAAGGTGAGGGCACACTCTCCCCTGTTTATCTGGCACTCAAAGAGAAAGAGAAAATGAAAACCAGATGTGTTTCCCTGCCCATGGCAAACACCAGCCTTTCCATCCTTACAGTCTTCCTGACTTCAGCACTATTGAAACAACATCCCACTCACCTTTGCCTTGTCTGGCAGAGGTTGCAGCTCTTTCTATTGCATCCCTCTAGCTTTCAAGTCAAGAGCTCCTGTGTCACACAAGGAAAAGCAATCTTTTACCTGCTTTGCCAAGCTCATGGCAGCAGCAATGCAGATGCCAGCAGCTGATGCCCACAAGGACAGCCAGCCTGGACTTATTTTCATTACATATCTTTGTCCTGATGTCCTTCTACAAGCTGGAACATTTCTCCCTCTGATCAGCAGAGGGCAGGAGAGTTAGAAGTTGCAGGCACACTCTTCTCTTTTTCTGCCACACAAAGAGAAAATGAAAACAAGATGTGTTTCCCAGCCCATGGCAAACACCAGCCTTTCCATCCTTACAGTCTTCCTGACTTCAGCACTAATTGAAACAACATCCCACTCACCTTTGCCATGTCTGGCAGAGGTTGCAGCTCTTTCTATTGCATCCCTCTAGCTTTCAAGTCAAGAGCTCCTGTGTCACACAAGGAAAAGCAATCTTTTACCTGCTTTGCCATGCTCATGGCATAAGCAATGCAGTTTCCAGCAGCTGATGCCCACAAGGACAGCCAGCCTGGACTTATTTTCATTACATATCTTTGTCCTGATGTCCTTCTACAAGCTGGGACATTTCTCCCTCTGATCAGCAGAGGGCAGGAGAGTTAGAAGTTGCAGGCACACTCTCCTCTTTTTCTGTCACACAAAGAGAAAATGAAAACCAGATGTGTTTCCCAGCCCATGGCAAACACCAGCCTTTCCATCCTTACAGTCCTTCCTGAAATCAGCACTAATTGAAACAACATCCCACTCACCTTTGCCATGTCTGGCAGAGGTTGCAGCTCTTTCTATTGCATCCCTCTAGCTTTCAAGTCAAGAGCTCCTGTGTCACACAAGGAAAAGCAATGTTTTACCTGCTTTGCCATGCTCATGGCAGCAGCAATGCAGATGGCAGCAGCTGATGCCCACAAGGACAGCCAGCCTGGACTTATTTACATTACATATCTTTGTCCTGATGTCCTTCTACAAGCTGGAACATTTCTCCCTCTGATCAGCAGAGGGCAGGAGAGTTAGAAGTTGCAGGCACACTCTCCTCTTTTTCTGGCACACAAAGAGAAAATGAAAACCAGATGTGTTTCCCTGCCCATGGCAAACACCAGCCTTTCCATCCTTACAGTCCTCCTGAAATCAGCACTAATTGAAACAACATCCCACTCACCTTTGCCATGTCTGGCAGAGGTTGCAGCTCTTTCTATTGCATCCCTCTAGCTTTCAAGTCAAGAGCTCCTGTGTCACACAAGGAAAAGCAATCTTTTACCTGCTTTGCCATGCCTATGGCAGCAGCAATGCAGATGCCAGCAGCGGATGGCCACAAGGACAGCCAGCCTGGACTTATTTTCATTACATATCTTTGTCCTGAAGTCCTTCTAGAAGCTGGAACATTTCTCCCTCTGAGCAGCAAAGGGCAGGAGGGGTCCAAGGTGAGGGCACGCTCTCCGCTGTTTATCTGGCAGAAAAGGAGAAAGAGAAAATGAAAACCAGATGTGTTTCCCAGCCCATGGCAAACACCAGCCTTTCCATCCTTACAGTCCTCCTGACATCAGCACTAATTGAAACAACATCCCACTCACCTTTGCCATGTCTGGCAGAGGTTGCAGCTCTTTCTATTGCATCCCTCTAGCTTTCAAGTCAAGAGCTCCTGTGTCACACAAGGAAAAGCAATCTTTTACCTGCTTTGCCATGCTCATGGCAGCAGCAATGCAGATGCCAGCAGCGGATGGCCACAAGGACAGCCAGCCTGGACTTATTTTCATTACATATCTTTGTCCTAATGTCCTTCTAGTAGCTGGGACATTTCTCCATCTCAGCAGAAGAGGGCAGGATGGGTCCAAGGTGAGGGCACACTCTGCTCTTTTTCTGGCACACAAAGAGAAAATGAAAACCAGATGTGTTTCCCAGCCCATGGCAAACACCAGACTTTCCATCCTTACAGTCCTTCTTGAAATCAGCAGCAATGGAAACAACATCCCACTCACCTTTGCCATGTCTGGCTGAGGTTGCAGCTCTTTCTATTGCATCCCTCTAGCTTTCAAGTCAAGAGCTCCTGTATCACACAAGGAAAAGCAATCTTTTACCTGCTTTGCCATGCTCATGGCATAAGCAATGCAGTTTCCAGCAGCTGATGCCCACAAGGACAGCCAGTCTGGACTTATTTTCATTACATATCTTTGTCCTGATGTCCTTCTAGAAGCTGGAACATTTCTCCCTCTGATCAGCAGAGGGCAGGAGAGTTAGAACAAGCAGGAACACTCTGCCCTTTTTCTGGCACACAAAGATAAAATGAAAACCAGATGTGTTTCCCTGCCCATGACAAACGCCAGCTTTTCCATCCTTACAGTCCTTCCTGACATCAGCAGCAACTGAAACAACATCCAACTCACCTTTGCCATGTCTGGCAGAGGTTGCAGCTCTTTCTATTGCATCCCTCTAGCTTTCAAGTCAAGAGCTCCTGTGTCACACAAGGAAAAGCAATCTTTTACCTGCTGTGCCATGCTCATGGCAGCAGCAATGCAGATGCCAGCAGCTGATGCCCACAAGGACAGCCAGTCTGGACTTATTTTCATTACATATCTTTGCCCTGATTTCCTTCTAGAAGATGGAACATTTCTCCCTCTGAGCAGCAGAGGGCAGGAGAGTTAGAAGTTGCAGGCACACTCTCCTCTTTTTCTGCCACCCAAAGGGAAGATGAAAACCAGATGTGTTTCCCAGCCCATGGCAAACACCAGCCTTTCCATCCTTACAGTCTTCCTGACTTCAGCACTATTGAAACAACATCCCACTCACCTTTGCCATGTCTGGCTGAGGTTGCAGCTCTTTCTATTGCATCCCTCTAGCTTTCAAGTCAAGAGCTCCTGTGTCACACAAGGAAAAGCAATCTTTTACCTGCTGTGCCAAGCTCATGGCAGCAGCAATGCAGATGCCAGCAGCTGATGCCCACAAGGACTGCCAGCCTGGACTTATTTTCATTACATATCTTTGTCCTGATGTCCTTCTAGAAGGTTGAACACTTCTCCATCTCTGCTGCAATGGTCAAAAAGGGTCCAAGTTTAGGGCACACTCTCTTCATTGCCTCTTGTACTCATAGACAAAGGGAACATGAAAACCAGAAGTTTTTCTTTGCCCATGGCAGACACTAGCCTTTCCATCCTGACAGTCCTTCCTACAATCAGACGGAATTGAAACAACATCCCCCATGTCTCTTTTTTGAACTTATTCATGCATGAATAATAATAAGGAGAATTTTACTGTAAATCTTATTTCTGCATGGAAACGATCAGATAACCGGAGCTTTTTTCTCTAAAACAACCCAGGAAATTTGCATTGCTTATCTATGTACGCAAAATGTTTTTGCCATTCATCTCAAATATCAATACATCTGGCCAAAGAATATAGAAAAAGTATTTACAGACATTTTTGGACATAGATTACTTCTTGTCAAGTGGGAAAGAATCCCTAAGCTGCAATCATGGAATTCTTTTATCAGTTTCTCTGATTTAGCCAGTGTTACTAAAAGGGAAATAAGACACAGGCTTTTGATAGCAGCTGCCAATTTAAGAACGATAATAAGTTTTATTATTCTTGGCTAAGATCAAAGTCCTGCATTTCAGGTTTATCTCCAGCTCATCAATTATAATTAACAGTTTTGGATAGCCACATTATTGTATAGCAATATTGTCTTCCTGCAAGGAATTTCATTGTTTTACACGTGCCACAGGTTGTTAATAGATTGCCTGATTACCATTTATTTTTTTTATTGGCTTATGATGACCACAGAAAACTATACAGCAGCACCATAAAAACTTTAAATCCTATCCCATGTATCTGCATTCATACGAAAATTATATTGGAAAGCATCGGTGAAACTAAGATTACAAAATAAAGCAGGGGACAATTTCAGTGAAAGCCTGCAGGTTTCACAGCTCTGCCCATTTCAACCCCCTGAAGACATCCACGGGTTTCCTGCTGTGGGACACAGGCACTCACCTGCAGCTCAGCACTGCCTGCTCATGCCTGCGCACACCTTCAGGCTGGAACCAAGGAAATCCTCAGCAAAGACATCAGTACACTTTTGTTATGATGACTTTCACAAAGAAGCATCAAATATTTCTTCTCGAGAAATACTGCAAGTCCCTTTGACACTAGCCCTTATTTTAAATGTTTAGATTTATGCTTCATTCAGGCGTGCTGTCACTCCCAAAAAGATTTTTATTCCTTTTCATTCTGAGGAACACAGTGATTTCTGCCTTGTTTACTAACTGTAGGCACAGCAATACTCCTGCACCTTCAGGGAAACAGCAAATCCATCTCTTTCACACCCTACTTCTATCAAGCTCATTCACCTTACAAGGTATTTATTGCAAGCAGCTCTTCCAAAAATGGAGATTAACAGAACCTGCAACCCAGGACACCTCAGTAAGCCAGTACTTTTCATCTCCTGAAGGTGTAGGTAGACACAGAGCTGGAACATCTTTTCCAGAGCTGTGTGATGCTATCTCATCTGTGTTCCCTTACTGTTGACTCAGTGTCACTTCTTATCTAACCTGGTTGCATCCCAGGATTTCTGGTGCCAAAAATAAACTGACAGCTTTCATCACTAGTTAAAAGGAAACTGCAATAGGAAAAGCAATTTTTCTGATTTCTCTGTTGATCAAAGATGCTTCATGCAAGCCTGATGCGGTAGAAACAATATCAGCTTTAGAATGACAGTCATTAGAGCAGAATCCTTTCACTGATGAAATCCCACAGTCCTGATTCATACAACACTGACACTGGAGGACACAGTAGTTTAGATGAGAGCGCATTAAAAATGACTAAGTTAAGGTCTCAGCAAAGAGTGACAAGTATGAAAAAAAGAAGTTGCAGAAACTGCTTCAGTTTGGCACTCTGGCATAAAGTATGACAACACACAACCTGCCTGTGCAGTTCCAGAAGCAGAGGAAAGCCGTCAACCAAGACTTGTTCTCATCTGCTCTGAAAGTCCACTGGGACAAGGCCACTTTTCTCTGACGTGCTTCCAGAAGTATCACTTCTGAGCACTGTGCCAGGGAGTTACAAGATACTGTTTGTGTGTACAGAGGAGAAAAAGACGTCTGTCTGGAAACAGACTTGGTGAAGGAGAAGCAGCATTTCCAGAGTACTTCAGAAAGAACTGAGCACTGCCCCAAGAGCTTCAGAGCGGCAGGCTGTCACAGTGTGCCAACCAGCTCAGCTGTGAGTTGGCACTGAAGCTGCACCACAGGGAGAACAAAGCCCCCTGTGCACCCTTGGAGAGCCAAGGGTTGGAGATTCATGAACCTTGAGCTCCTTTCCAACCCGGGCCATGCTGTGATTCTGGGATTCTCACCTTTGCCTCATCTGGCAGAGGGAGGCAGCTCTTTCTATTGTCTCCCTATGGCTGTCAGGTCACCAGGGCCAGTGTCACACAGGGAACTGCAAACACTGTGTGTGCTGTGCCCTGCCCATGGCAGCACAGAGGCAGCTGCCAGCAGCTGCTGCCCACAAGGACAGCCAGCCTGGACTTCCTTTGATTCCTTCCCTTTGGATCAGCGTCCTTCAGGAAGGCGGAACATCTCTCCAGCTGAGCAGCAGAGGACAGCAGGGCTTCGTTGTCTGGGCATGTTCTCTTCTGGCCCTCTGGCCCTCACAGACACAGGAGGAGGACACAGAGGCTGCTGTCACACAGCCAGCCCTGCCTCTCAGGTCAGCTCTCAGGCCATCCTCTCTCCCCTCAGCAGCAGCTCACTGTTCTGCACTCCTCTGGCCTGGGCTGGCAGAGGTGTGCAGCAGTTCTGCTGATCTCCCAGTGCTGGCCATGTCTGCAGTGCCTGTGTGAAAGACACAGGAAGCTGCCAGCATTGCACTGCTCTGCTGTGCCCCTGCCATCACCGAGTTTGCTGTCAGCAGCTGCTGCTACACGTCCATTCAGGCACAGGCCTTTCCTTCCTGGCCCTCTTTCCCCCCCTCTCTCCTCTGCTCTCTCTCGTGCTCCCCTTTGGCCTGGGCTGGCTGAGCAGTGCAGGCCTTGTTGTTGCTCCCTGGGCCAACTACGTCACGGTTCCCCGTGACTCTGCCAGCTGCTCTGACACAGCGACTGCGTCCTCAGTGTGGATTCCAGAATGCGACAGACGTCCAGAGAAGACTTCCAGGGCTGATTGGAACATGCTGCCATCAAGAACTGCCATGGCTCAGGCCCCCTGGGAATCTGCTCACAGCGAAAGCTGCTGTCACTCTGTGTGGGCACAGCCTTGTCTGTGTAGGCCTGCTCACACTGCAGCCCCTGTCTGCACCAGAACCGTGCCGATCCACCTTCTCTTGGCCTCCTTGCCTGCATGGAAAAGGGCAGCTTGGGCTGAAGTCCCTCAACCTTCAGATGGCCGAGTGAAGTCTCTGAGCCCTGGTGACCCACGCAGCTCTTCAGCCTGCTGACCTGCTCTGCTGGGGCTGTCTTAACAGGCAGAGGGCACGTTATCCTCATGTCCCCACATCCATCCCTCTTAGCATACTGTAGGCCAGTTCCTAAAAGGACACCTGCACAATCTCTCTGAATGTTAATCAACATGTAGTTAGTTTTCAGTGGTGATTAGCTATGTGTTTAGTCAGAGGTGCAATGGTTCTAATGGTGAGAGAAAGACATTCCCAGTTGTCATCAGGTGGAACACACTTCAGACTGGAATCCTCAAGCAGACTGCAGTCAAGCTTTCTTAATTACTCGTTGTTGTTATCAATTCAGACGCATCTCTTAATTCCTGCTTGAATGAACATTTTGTAATAATCTGCTGAGACAGTGCAAGGCTTGACAATGAGACTATAGTTTATTAAAGTAGCACTTTTTACTTAGGTGCACTTTTCATCTGTTGAACTTCCTGTCGTCTATTGGAAATCTCTGGCACCAGTGCATAAGATTCACCTATTCTATAGAAGTCTGACTGAACCCCATACTGGGATTATTTTTGTTCAATCCAAGCACCTTGGACGTTACTATACATTTATTCAATCATGAGGTAAGTCTGCTTCAGAAGCAATATAGAAAGCATAAAGGGGGAAGAAGATAATGTATTAGTGAAGACTTAACTAGTATTCATAAACTGAAAACTGTGAAACACTATGATGATTACAGAATTTCCCGGAGAAATGTCAAGTTCTTCTCTGAATGCTAAATGCAACATCAGTTCACTTCTCACTGGGTTGAATGTTTTAAATATTTGGTAATAATAATGGTTCCTTAATTCTGACATTTAATATGAAAATATTAAAATTCCTGTGTTAGAGTACTTTTTTGTTAGAATGCCAGATGCTAAAGGGATGAAGTGGCACAAGAAAGCAAAATATCTCTGCTGATGGCAGGAAGGACTGTAAGGATGGAAAGGCTGGTGTTTGCCATGGGCAGGGAAACACATCTGGTTTTCTTGTTCCCTTTGTCTTTGAGTTCCAGAAAAATAGAGGAGAGCGTGCCCTCACCTTGGACCCCTCCTGCCCTCTGCTGCTGAGATGGAGAAATGTCCCACCTCCTACAAGGACATCAGGACAAAGATAAGTAATCAAAATATTTCCAGGCTGGCTGTACTTGTGGGCATCTGTTGCTGGAAAATTTAATGGCATTAAACTGCCTAGATAAGGACAGAATGAGGGTGACAATAGAATGGTACGTAATCACAGTACAATGAAAAAAGTATGCAGGGTGCAGGAAGGGAGGTGTGGACATTCTGAGTTGCAACTCTTTATTTGCTCCAGAAAGCTCTATCAGAATGGAAGACTGAAGGAAATACTTTGAGTGTTTTCTAATGTGACTGGATGAAAGATCCATGTGGCAAATTGAATAACTGAGTGGTAAAGGGACATAGATACCTCACTGTTTCATGGAACCTCTCAGTTAAGCACCTGAGCACTGTGTACAGGACTTGGGAATATAAGTATTAGAGGATCATGGAATATCTGTATTTGGAAGGGACCTCGAGGATCATGTATTCCACCTCCTGGTTCCACACCGGACCTCCTATGGGTCAAGCCCTGTGTCTGAGAGCATTGTGCAAATGCTCTTTGGCCTTTGTCAGCTCAGTGCCAAACCACTGCCCTGGGGAGCCAGTGCCAAATTCCATGTATCTAGTTCATCCTACAGAATGATGCCAAGAACAGTTATAGAGATCGACTTACAAACAAAATTCTTGTCTTGAATTAATGGTACACTCACCATTAAAAAAAAAAAAAAAAAAAAAAAAAAAAAAGAAGAAAAAGAAAAATCAAAGCCACATTCTTAGGCTGGCATTTTACAGTATTGTCAGATTTTTGTAATTCTGTTCTGTCATATAAGATTCTCTCATCATGAAATAATGACCAAATTCTCTTTTCAGATCTAAACATACAAATGTTAAAGGCAACAGTGCTGTTCAAGAGTACATTACCAGCTCAAACACTGCTTTGGCTGTAAAACTGAAGGTAGTAAGGAATGTTATCAAGGAGTTAGAAGAAAACATGTAAGTGTAGATTTAAAAGCAACCTGTATTGTTACTTAGAGTTTGATATAGTGTAATCCAATGCACAGTACTTCTAACGTGTGTTTTACAAAATGCTTTGCAATGTAGGCATCTATTAAGATAAATGCTGCAAGTTCTGATATGTCCATGACCTTTTCAAACTGTTCCTTACTCCTACACATCGCTACGAGTAGTTCTTCTGTCAGGAAGGATCACCTGAGTAATTAACCTGTGACCTTAAGTTTGGAATTAAATGCATACAGTGGAAGTAAGAGCTGTGGGTTATTTTGCTCTTTCAGTGTTGAACAGCCGAGGTGTTTTGTTTTGGATGGTGGACAGTGATGGGACAAGTGGGGAATGGCTTTAAACTGAGACGGGGGGTGTTGAGGTTTAGGTTGGATGTGAGGAGGAAGTTTTTCAGCCAGAGGGTGGTGAGGCACTGGAACAGGTTGCCCAGGGAGGCTGTGGATGCCCCATCCCTGCAGGCATCCAAGGCCAGGCTGGATGTGGCTCTGGGCAGCCTGGGCTGCTGGTTGGCAGGTCAGAAAGCCCACAGGACTTTATTGCAGCCCTGGGTGCAGGGGGATCACTGCTCCTAGCATGCACACAGAAGAGCTGGAGCACACAGGTGATGTCCATTCCACTTGTGAACATTCCTGCAATTGCAGAGAGCGTGCGCCTGTTCCAATCACTGCTGCACAGATTAAAAACTGATTGCAGATGAGCTGTTTTGGTATGGGGTTCTTGCCAACGGTCTGCAGTGGCTGTGTGATTCCTCGGGGAGTTGCTCTCCAGCCCAAAGGTCATGTCCTAAGTCGACCAGATCCCGTTTGTGTCCAGAAATGGCTGACAGCAGATCAGCTGCTGGTCAAGTTTCTAACATCACACTGGCCTTGCTCCAGTGTCTGTGTCATCAGCCCCAGCACATACGGTGCACCTCTTCAAGGCTTTGCAACACTGAGACTCTGCACTTGGGCTCCAGACATCCTGCTGCACCAAGAGGTTATTCTAGCTTTGGTATCTTGCAACTTTGTATATAACTACATCACTGTAACCATAAATGTCTAGGAGCATGGAGATGGAGAAATTAATCTTCCTGTAATTCTCTGTACTGCAGCCCCGTGGTTGTCAACACCTAATGCAATATTGAAATTTCAGTTGAGAAATTGAAAGCTGTCCCTAACAAAAAAACATCTGCATTTGTTATTGGAATCACACTGAGGATCAAGAAATCCAAATGCTTCTAGCATAACCACGATTACAGGCAGTGTTTAGACAAGCTCTTACAGGAAAACCATGAACACAAGGCTAGAGAGAGACTAAGTGATGCACTCTGCAGGAATACTCATGGAAGTCTTCACAGTGCAGGAGTCTGATCTGATTACAGATGCTGTGCTTTAAGTACCCCTTATCATATCTTTTTTTTCACTGTTGTGCAGGGGTTGGACTCAGTGATCTCTGCAGGCTGGAGATGCTGTTTGCTAATGGCAGATGGAGAGAGGAAAAGCAAGTCCAAGGCATGCTGTGCATAGCCACCACATGGCATCTGCCCCATTTCCCCCTGCACAAAGGAGGAGCAGCTCACAAGCTTGGCCTGGGCCAGGGAAGGGAGCAGACAAACATCTGGACCGACCCCAAACGAGCTGGTTCTGCAGGTTGGGTGTCTTCTGCTGCTTGTCTCACATCCTGCTGCTCAGCGGTAGATTTGTTCCTGCTCAGTGCTAACAGGAAACTCACACAGCATTTCTGTTTCAGCTGTGCCAACGCTTTGATCCCTTGCTGCTTGGATGGGGCGTTTGAAGAAGGATGCCTGTGCTGATGTCCAGCCAGGCTTTGGGGATGAGTCTCCACACCAGGGTCCGTCTGACAGGACTGAGGGTTGGGGATCCAGCCAGGTCGAGTCCAGCGTGCTTTGCTCTTGTTCTTAGTGCTTGTTTTTGCTCAGGAGGGCAGGAGGTGAACCTCGTGAACCAATGCCTGCAGACGGGCTTTGCAGAGAAAGAGGTCCTGCAGGCCTTGTGTGACAGCCACGGAGCTGCAGCGAGGCTGCATCCGTGTAAAACACCAGAGATCCACGGAGGTGTGAAGGGGAGCTGTGGGCTGCAGTCACGCAGGAAGGGATGTGCATGCTCGGGGTTTGGTTGTTGTGTGTGTGTTAAGTGACTGTGATACCACTGCTGGGTCAGTGTGAGTGTACGGAACAAGTGTGACAGCCTTTTTGATGGAGCCCTGTGAAAGGAGTCCTATGGACTTGAGATCCAACTGTCAGCCTGTGAGCATCATCCAGGAGTTGGGGTAGGGGATGAGGCAAGGGAAGTTGGGCTGAGAAAGGGATAAAGCAGTCTGGCAGTAGTTCTGTGTTTCTCCCATCTCCTGCTTTATTTCCTTCCAGGTGAAATAGATGGGTGCTGCAACATGCCCTTGAATGTAACAAAAGCCACTCTAGTGTGGATTTGACATGGGCCCAGCACTGCAAGGTACGCTGCTGGGAGGAAGCGTCCATCTGGCTGAGGGCAGGAAGGCCCTCCAGAGGGATGCACTGAGGCCAGTTGTGCGAGGCTCAACAAGAGCAAGCGCCAGGTCCTGCGCTTTGGTCATGACGACCCCGTGCCAGCTTCTCCAGGATTTGGCTGGGGTAGAATTCCAAGCAGCCCCTGATTCCAGAACGTTGGGCTGGGCTGTTGGAATCTTCTGCCCTTGTGACTGGTCTTGCCTCCCCACCCTGTCCGTCGTGGTGGAGCAGCCTGGTGGCCCTCAGTGATGTCATAAGGGCTAGAATGAGGGGAGGAGCAGTGCGTGCTGCGTCCCTTCATTGGAGCGCTGGAGCTCTGACTGAGCAGCTCGCTTGTTGCACTTGTGCACCGACTGCGTCCCTTTGTCTTCACACCGTCCTGTGCAGCACCTTGTAGGTAAGCTGAGACAGTGTGGGAGAGACGGGGGGACAGTGAGTGCTGAGAACTGCTGGCTGGCGGAGCTCATAGGATCACATTATCTCCATCAGCAGAGGGGTGGCCATGAGGGACAGGGAGGTGATCGTCCCCCCCTGCTCTGCTCTTGTGAGGCCCCAGCTGCAGTACAGTGTCCAGAAAGACAGGGAGCTGCTGGAGAGGGTCCAGAGGCGAGCCACAGAGATGATCAGGGGACAGGAGCACCTCCCCTGCAAAGACAGGCTGAGGGAGCTGGGCTTGTTCAGCCTGGAGAAATGAAGGCTGTGGGGTGACCTCATGGCAGCCTTCAGTACCTCAAGGGAGCCTAAAAAGAGGAGGGAACCAACTCTTTGAAAGGGTAGATAACAGCACGACAAGGGAAATGGTTTTAAGTTGAAAACTTAAGTTTTTAAGTTGAGGGAGGGCAGATTTTGGTTTTTCCCTCGTAGTCTTTGCTAAACCGTGGAAGCAAACTGACCTGCTCTTTCTCTCTCCTCTCTCCACCCTCTGCCTGCTTCCCTGCTGCAGCTTTTGCTCGTGGAAGATCAGAGCAAAGAGACAAGGAACGGCTGCGGATTCGTGAGATTTCTCTCCCTCGTTCTGATCTCTTGCCAGGTACCTGCCATGGTTTATCCCCCCACATGCTTTAGCAGCCCATGACGCCCCGTGTTTAGTAACACAGCCTCATCCAGCTTTGATGGGACGCTGGTCACGTGTGGGTTTTCTCCACGTGCTCTGCAGCTCAGCCCTCAGAAGGATGCTGTCTGTGGTGCTGTGACCAGCTGGTTTTATGGAAAGCAATCCCTTAGGCAAAGAGTCCCAGCCCCAGCTTGTGCAGAGCTGCACAGCATCACCAGGGACACCAGCAGGCGTGCTTGGGCTGTGTGAGTGTGCCCGACAGCTGTAGGGAGCACAGCAGAGATGTGAACAGAGAAAATAAAAGTGTGTTTCTTTTCAGTTCCAGCTTGTCACACCTACGCTGATGGCTGTGGCGTGCAGCGAGATCAGCTGTGGGCCTGACCTGGCATGGACAGAGGTAGAGTATGAAGTTCTGATTGGTCTTTGTTCCCTGACTGCAGCCAGCAGAGTGAGCCGCAGATGTGCTCTCCTGCTTTCCAAGAGAGCTCCTCTGTGGCAAGACAGTAGTGCAAGCGTGGCAAGTTTATCAAAGTACCAGAGCCATCTCGGCTGTGGTGTTTGTCCTCTACTGACTTTTCCCTTGAAATGGCTGCAGAAACAACAATCATTCTCTGCTCTGTTTGGCCTCGCTGTTGGTTGGACTGCTCAAGAGAGCTGCTTTGTGCCTGCAGTGGCACTGTTTGCACCTTGTAACTGCAGCCGTAGCTTTGGTTTCCCTCTTCACGGTCTCCTAGCATCTGAAACAGTCAGCCTTCCTGCACAAAGAGCGCAGGAAAGGAGGGGGCAAAATGGACAAGGCCACCTGTCTGCGTCAGTGCCATTGCTGATTAGTCTGGGTGGGGAGAGATGCATCTTTGCTGGCGTGTGCCTGCTGCACACCAGGGAGAGAAACAGCCGTTATTAGACTTGCAGTTCCTTCTGAAGTGCCCATGATAAGGACCGAGTGCATTTCCTGCAGCTTTCTCTGCAGATGTGCTCCTCACCTTGAAATCCTCCTTGTTGGTTCCCAGCTCCTCACCGTGGCCTGTGCTCTCTGTTTCAGGCTGAGAACAAGGGGAAGCCCCTGCTGGACCATGGGGAGTCAGCTGTGAACATTCCAGCTATTGCTGCTGCCCATGCTATTAAGAGATACGTTGCCCAGGCAGCGGATGAACTCTCCTTTGAGGTAAGCAGTTCAAGGCGTTCCTTGTTGTTCAATTTTACAATGGCAAATGCCTTCAGAGCTGCACTGGTGCAAGTGCTCTCATGCTCGGCGATGTTTGGCAGTGCAGAAGAATGCAGTCATTTGAGCCGTGCTTTCCTCCCAGCCGTGCTGAAGCTGGGATTGACACTGAAATCTCTTGCAGGTGGGAGACGTCGTGTGTGTCATCGACATGCCACCAAAGGAGCTGACCCCCTGGTGGAGAGGCAAGCTCGGCTTCCAGGTAGGCACAAGCTTCAGACTGGAGAGTGCAACTTCAGTAAAGGCAGGAATCTCAGCTTAGAGCTGCTCTGCCTGCACAGGATGCCTAATGGACATAAACAGTTTCCCTGTGTTGGTGTCAGAGGACCTTGCCCTTGGCTGCTAATGTTGAAAAATTGTTACCTTTATGCTGTGAACTATGGCCATTTTCTGCTGGATAGTCTTATGGAATGTCAGGCAAGCACGTTCCGAGGGAAATGTTACGTGGCTTTTGGTTTAACAGTTCAGAACTGAGAAGTGCTGCATGCAATAGTTGGCCTCTCTTCTTGTTACAGGTTGGATTTTTCCCAGGGGAGTGTGTGGAACTCATTAATAAGAACATTCCTGAGGCACTCATCAATTCTGTGCCAAAGCCAGGTACGGATGTTACATTTGATGGTGTGGGGAAGCAAAAGGGAGTCTTTTTTGGGGTGGTTCCGTGTTTAGTACCTCCTTTATCCATCCCACATTGTCATCTGGATGTATGATCTTTCATGCATACCATGGGGCAGAGATTTGGCCCAATCCTCCTGTGTTTATGATTGGACTTGGCAAAACTATAGAATCTTCATAGAATGGCTTGGGATGGAAGGGACCTCATGGAAAATCATGCTCCAACCCTCCCGCCTCAGGCTGTGCTGCCAGCCCCCACATTTAATGTGAGACTAGATCAGGCTGCCCAGGGCCCCATCCCACCTGGCCTTGGGCTCCTCCAGGCATGGGGAAAATCCCTTTTTGTATGTACTGGTTGGTAATGTTCTTCCCGTTCTGACGTGCTCTGTAGAATGTGCTGTGCTCGGCCTCGTCCAACGGAGCCAGACCTGAAATGACCTGGTTTCTTCCTTTTGTTGTGCAGTGCCCAAGAAACGCAGCAAGATCCTCACCTTCCTTCGTTCCTTGGTGAAGGCCCGCCCAAAGAAACCGACCGAGCGGGAGGTGGAGAAGGAAAGGGTGTTTGGCGGTGACCTGGGAGAGCATCTTCTCCACTCCGGTCGTGATGGTAAGGAGCTGCCCATTCCTGAGATCTTCCTCTGCTGGGCATCTAAAGAAGATGAAAGGGAGCTCATATCTAGCAGGGGGCAGGCTGATAGCCGTGGAGACACGTGTAATGGGAGTTGATGGCTGAAGGATCAAGTGAGGCGGATGCTCCTAAGAGACAAGCACATCTGTATTTGCTTCAGCCAAGCCTGGCTGGGCTTAGTGGATGGGATGTGAAGCACAGCCTGCAGCAGGACTTGAATCAGGAGCTCCACTGACGGCTGGCACGTGTTCTTCAGTCCCCCAGGTCCTCCAGAGCTGCGCTGAGTTCATTGAGCAGCACGGCGTGGTGCAGGGGATATACCGCCTGTCCGGCGTCGCGTCCAACATCCAGAGACTGCGGTAAGAGTGCTGCGACTGACACAGCCTGAGTGCATCTGGTGTGGCTTTGGGCTTGCCTTCCTCTCGCTCAACCGGGTTTGCGTCCCTCTCTCCAGGCAGGAATTTGAGTCGGAGCAGATTCCTGAGCTCACCGTCCGTGACATTCACAGCGTGAGCTCCCTCTGCAAGATGTACTTCAGGGAGCTCCCGAACCCTCTGCTCACCCACCAGCTGTACGGCAAGTTCTCGGTAAGCACAAGGCCACGTCTTTCATTTCCCTCTTCCTGGGCCTCTTGGCAGATGGCTGCAGCAGTGCCCCAGCTCGGAGGCCCTTTTGCTGTCAGCCCCACGAGGTTTACTCGCAGTGGTGTACTAGCCTGATTGGTGTCTCGCTCCCTTTCTGCACTACTCCAGGATGCTGTTGGTGCCACTACAGAGGAGGAGCGGCTGCTCAGAATGCAGGACGTCATCCAGCAGCTGCCCGCTCCTCACTACAGGTCAGTGCTGCCCTCAGCCTGCTGAGCTCAGCCCTGCTGCATCGCAGAGGGCAACGATGCAGTTCCAGGCTCTGTCTCACGCCGGCAACACGATGCCTGTGTTTGCTGAAGGGTTGAAGGCTCCATGGGGTTACTTTATGGGGTCAGTTCCTGGGCACGGGGGCACGCTTGGTGCAGCTGATGGCTGCGGCTGTGCTGTGCTGGGGCTTGGTGCTGCAGCGTGGCACTCAGTCAAGTTGGATCTACTTTACCTTCGGTGACAGTAGCTATCACAAGAAGTAGCATGAATGGAGGTTTGCTTTCTGAATTGCAGCACGGCATGCTCGTTGGTGCTGAATGTTTGCTTCTCTTGTTTTCCAGGACACTGGAGTACCTGATGAGACACTTGGCGTGTCTGGCTGGGAGCTCCACGGTAACAAACATGCATGCCAAGAACCTAGCCATTGTGTGGGCTCCAAACCTCTTAAGGTAAACTTCTGGTTCTGTTTCAACACTTCCTCTGTTCTCCAGTTAAGAAAAGCAGTCTTCCCTTTTTCTCCATCAAATGTGCTCTTCTGTAAAATCTGTGGCTGACAGAAGTGCAGGAGCCTGGGCTGTTCTCCATCCCCATGGGCACAATGTCTAGGTGACAATTTCTGCAGTCTTGTTGAGATGGGACTGACGTGTCCTTGATCATCCAGGGGAATTTCTGCAGTGGCATCACTGATTGCCCACTGCGGAAGTCTCCAGAGCCTCAGCTGACAGCTTTTGGCTGCAACAATTCAGACTCGGGGAAACGGTCTTGGAGAAATGACTTCTAAAATCTGCCTTTTCTACAGATCACAGCAGAACGAGTCTGCCTGCGCCAGCGGAAGAGCTGCCTGCATGGAGCTGCAGATGCAGTCGGATGTGGTGGAATTCATCATCAACCACACAGACGTCCTCTTCTGCTCCAAATCCGGAGCAGACATTGCAGATGCAGCAGGTGAGTGTCTTCCTCCATTAGCTTGATCTTGACCTGACACCTTGATCAAATGCAGGCCTTCTCCAGGACCTCTGAGATACTCTTTTACCATCAAGGGGACTACAGACCTCTGGGCTTCCATTAGGGTATGGCATCCTGTTGCTGGATGCTGAGAATGTCCAAGCCCAAACTTCACAAGGAGGAAACTGTCATTATTATGTTTGCACGCAGGAGAAGCTTGATGCAAGCGTTGCAGCGAAGCTTTCTCAGTTCCCTGCCCCTTTTATCTAGGGGTGAGCTCTCTTAATGATGACCATGTCCTTTGCCATAAACAGACCTCTGCCCACATGGTTAGTTTGAGCTCCTCTTCTTCCAGTGGCTCGGATAAGCAAGCCTGAGAAAAATACAGCACCTCCCCCAGAACTGTGGTGGCTGTGCTGCTGCTTTCTGATCCTCACTCTTACCTGTGCTTTTCCCTGACAGGGCACAATTCTCTCCCAGGGCCCAAGTCTGTGGGGGTCTCTTCTGCTGCCACAAAGCTGCTCAGCCTGGAGGAGGCACAGGCACAGAGGCGAGGCCACAGCACCTCTTCTGTGGTAACAGAGAGCAGCAGGGACATTGAAGTGGAAGAAAGCCCTGCAGCTGGGCAGGGCAAATTCCACACTGTCATCGACTTTCCATCTGACAGGTAAAGAGGACTTTCTTTTCCAGCACCTAGCATCATTGTTTGGGTGGGTTTTTGTGTTTTCCTGCAGAAACCAGGCAGTGCTAGGAACAAGCAACTGCTGCCAAGAGCTCAGTGCAGCTCTTCCCTCACCCTTCACCACGCACGACTCACAGCGTTGGCTGTTTTCTCTCTCCAGACAAAATCCACACAGCAAGAAGGAGGAATCACCAGCTAGCAGTTGGTGTTGCTGCTTCAGCCTCAGGAAGCCATCCTCTGGCAGCAAACGCCAACTGCAGCGCAATGCCAGGCAGCCCTCAGAAACAGCAGTGGTAGTCCTGGCAGGTAAGGGTGCAAATGCAGCTTCCAAATCCCTGCTTTTCAGGAGCATAGAATTCAAGCTTGCTCTGCACTTGTATCTCTTTCTGGCGTTCCAGCCCCTGCCCAACATCTTCAGTTCACCCCTGATCAAGAACCACTGTCGTAATTCAGCTTGTGAAAGTTTGACACTAACCCCTGTGTATCCTTTCTAGGTGAATCGAGCCCTTGCCAACCCACAAGATCCAGGGCAAGTAGCGAGGATGCTCTGTGTGCTTCCATCAGTGGAGAGCTCTTAGGAAGCACAAATTGCTGCAGTTCCAACAGCAGCCTTCCGTCTGACAACATTAATGGAGAGAAGGAGCTCATTCAAGTTCATGCCCTCATTACACCTGGCTCTGCTGAAAATGCTGACCTGGGCCTGCCAGAAACCACAGTCACCAGCCTGGATTGTAACCAGGAGTCTCTGCAGTGCAGGCCATCCCAAGAGCAGTGTGAGTGCCCCAACAGCAGCACCTCCATGCAGGAGCAGGTCAGTGTCAGTGAGGAGGAGCAGAGCCTCTTGCAGGAGGACTTTCAATCAGGCCTCCAGTCCCAGGCATCAGAGAGCAGCACTGAGAGCTCTGAGCCACTCTCTCCATGACAAGACAGGATGAGTCCCATCTTCACCGTGGACCTCTCACACCCTCCTGTCCTTTATATAATAATAAAAGCACACTCGTGCTCAATCAACACCTTGACTGCCTCCAGAGTCTTCATTCACACGGACTGGGATGAATGCAGCACACAGCAAGGCACCCCAGCTTGCAATGCTGTGGCTGTGGGGTGCGTGCAGCACAGCTCTGGGTTTGTTCCTGTTTTGTCTGGCTTTGGGATGTCTGCAGGGGGAGCTCTGCAACCATTTGGCATGGTAGCAAATAATCTCTCGCATCCTGGATGCTGCTCATGATACTCCCAAGCTTCCTGGCTGTGGCTTTGTGATGCTTTTCAGGGCTTTCTGATGCATTTTGATGCCTTGGATGTTGCTTAACACCTCCCTCCTCCCATCATGTCCTTTCCTGGCTCCCAGCTACGAACTGGCCCTGCAGATCATCTCCAGACCTGTCATCAGCACACTGCGGAAGGAGAAGCTCCCCCTGGCCAACGTCAGGCAGTACTGCTTGGTCTGCAGCTCAGTGGCCATTTCCCTTTTAGGCGGCTCCTGCAGAAGAATCAAGCAGCAGAACCTTTTGCTCACCCTGCAGCACACAAATGCTACGAAAGCAGAAACAACCTGGGAATCTCTGGGTCTGCAAGACTTCACAGACACTCACCGACTGTGTCTGATGGTTCCCTCCCATCCTTGATTTCCGTCTCCCCTTCTCCACATCGGATCCCACTGCTGAGCCATGATCAAGCTGCCCAGTGTGGCAGAGCATCGTGCAGAACCGTGCTGGCACCTCCTCCCCTTCCTCTCCTGCAACCTCACCCGCTTCTCTGACAGACCTGCTGATCCCACGCGTCCCATCGGGATGCTCTGGCACAGGATGTGCCCCTAACCCAAAGCTCCTTCCCACCCTCCCAAGAAAAAGTAAACAGGTTTTCTGCCTCCTCTGCTTGATTTCATGTGGCAGGGATGGAGAGCTCTTCAGCTCTGAGCAAGTTTTTTTCTGAGAAAGTGACCAGCTCTTTTCCATCCCTTTGCCCCTACAAAGAGTTGTCCAGAGCATCTCGTCCAAGAATTCCTGGAACAGCCTGCAGCTGGCTCTCCTGAAGTTCAGGCTCCTGCCTTTGCTTCCTGCCAGGCCCGCATTCCTTGAGATCACCAACTCAAGGAGGGCATGGTCACTGCAGCCCTGACCGCCTCCTGTCGTAACCCCTGGTGTGCACCATGTCCAGCAATGCTTCCCTTCTGCTTGCTGTGCCCAATGCCTGCACCACAGAGTGATTCTCACTGCACTCCAGGAGTCTGTCAGATTGCTTGCAGCCAGCCATGCTGATTTCCCAGACTGACTGGAATCCCCCATCAGGATGAGAGTCAGTGAGTGCGATGCTTCTGCTGGCTGCAGTAAGCAGCTCCCACCAACAGGCTCTCTTTCCAGGCGGCTGTAGCAGACCCTCACCTCCAGAAGCCCTGCACTGCTGCACTTCCTAATTTTACCCACAAGTTCACAACCTGGTCCTGGCTCTTCTTAGTTCTTTGCACTCAACTTCTCATCATAGAGGGCAAATCCAGAATTCCATAGTATCAATTGTGTCTGCTTTATGTCAGGATTTTTTTTCTTTCTTTTCTTTTCCCATTTTCTAGGTAGGAAAATGAATTTCTGAGCCAGGAGAAGCAGAAGTGAAACAGTCTTCCTGGCACTGCTCAGGTTGCAGGAGTTGCCAAGTGCTCCTCAGGTAATGTGTGCTGAAGAGCTGACCTTGGTGGCAGGGGCTGTGGCTGCATTTTGTGCCTGTCATGCGGGAATCCAAGAAAGCCTATTCAGAGCAGGAGCTGCAGAGCGAGATAAACATCACGAGAAGGTAAGGCTGAGAAGCAAGGACACCTCCAGAAAGAAGAGAAAAACTGAGTCAAGTGAGCTGCGTGACGGCCGTGTGATGCTGACCATGATTGGAGGAAGAGCGCATGGCTGGGAATGACTGATGGCTCTGGTTGGATGGGTGCCTGTGTGCACAGAGGTAAGGAGTGTTTGTGGGATGTTTTGCTGGCATCTAACGGCTGTAAGGGGAAGTCAAGAGAGAAAACTTGTGAATGCATAGAAGGGATGTTAAAATCTGGAACAGACTGTTTGGATCATTCACAGCTGAGTCCGTGCCAGATTGCCACACTGTCAGAACCTGGGGCCTAGGATTTTCCTTTAAGAGTGCCAACTGCTCATTTTAAATGATAAAAAGTAACACTGAAAAAAGCTTCCCTCCTTGCATTAGAATAACGCATTGATATTTGATGTTTCTGTCTTTCCATTCCTTTAGCAGCCTGGGTGTTGATGCAGCTGCATGCATCTGCTGTCCTCCCCTTCTGTTTTGTGTAAAAGAACAGTAAAATATGCAATCAGTGTGAGATCTTTCTGAAGTATTTTACTTTATTTGCCCCTAGGCTGCAATGGCTGGGCAATGGCAGTGTCACCCAGGAGCCCACACGGCGACCTGATGTCTCATTGTTGGGGTCTATTGGAAACCACCACGATGACAAAAGAATGCCTGGGATTCCTCCGGCCCAAATGCCAAACCTTGCACTTGGCTGTGCTGAACCTCATGAGGTTCACCCAGGCCCACCTCTCAAGTCTGCTGAGCTCAAACAGATGTCATTTTTCTCGTGTCCTTCCATTCCGAGTCCATCTGTTCCCCAAAGCAAAAGAATTTGGAGGGAACCACCGACAGTTATGTGAGCGATTTCAGCGTCTATTTCTGATCATGGCAACAACTTCAGAGGTCACACTTAATTTACGGTGCCCGTTGTAATTCTGACCAAGGCTGCAGTTGGAGCTGACTTCCCAAGGCTGCAAGACGTGGTGGTGACACAGCCTTGTGCTTCTGCATTGGTGCTCATCCCACGTTTCCTTTCTCTGTCTCGCAGGTCAGCTCCTGCTGGAAGCAGATGGTATCCCAGTGTGAATGAAGGTCAGTGCAGGAGCAGCTGCTGATGGGAGGAAGGAAGTCCATGCTGAAGAGCTCTGAAGCATCTGCAGGTATGGTTCTGGAGGAGGCAGCAGTGATGTCGGAGGGCTCCCCAGCAGGAAGCTGTCTCATCCAAATGCTTGCTGAGTGGTTGGAAGGGAGCTTTCTGCATGACAGCAGCACCAGCTGCTTGCTTCACATGCTGCAAAGACAAGGATTAGCACGAGTTCCAGTATCTACAGTATCATCACGAATCACGATAGGATTACAATGTGTCCTCATACAAACGCAGCCACTTCTCTCTGAGTCCAAAGGCTGTCCAGAAAGCATCTTTGAGGTCTCTCACACCAAACCACTGCTGCCCGTGTGGGATCTGACTCATTAGGGTATAGGGGTTAGGAACCACAGGCTGTCTTTTGAGAACGGGTTCAGTCATTTCCTTACATCTTGCACCAGCCGATACGTGCCGTCTGCCTTCCATGCCGACAGGACTGGGGTGTTATAAGGCAACAGACAAGGTTCCAGAAGACATCCTTAACCAGTGTCTGTGTTACAGCTTTTAGACCCACTCTCCCTTCTAAGGCTATGGGATATTGTTGCTGTTTCACAGCTCCACTCCCTCCTTGGGCAGTTCTTTGTAAAAGAAAATTGTGAGTCCACCCCGATTTCCTTCCCCTGCCCACACCTTTGGATTCATTTCTTCTCATCACCAGCTGTTAACACATTCATTGACCCCTGATATGTGTTTAACAGACTTGCAGCTGTAATCCTCATTTAACTGTTAAATCTCTCCCCCATAAATCGGTCCCTGCTTCAGGCACAGAGAACAATTGCCCTGCAACTATTTTATCTTTCCATTTTAGTTCTGTGGTCTCCAAGAGTGGAGCTGTCATTTCTGATCCCTCAGCCCCAGTTACGCACAACAGCCACATCCAGATACATGTCTGGTACCTCTGAACTAGCTAATGCTGTAGGATGGAATGTTGTTTCTGCACTGGCTATCAAATGTGGGATTGCTCTGAAGCAGTACAGCACCATGTGTTTTGTAATTTGCCCTTAGAAACAGTTTGAAAAAGTAGAAAGACTTTATTAGTATTAGTAAAAAGAAGCTATTTCATAACATGTTTTAGAAATACAGTTGTTCAATCATGTGATCAATTCTCACTTACAGAACTGTAATAGTTACAAATTGCATGGGTATAGTATTAAGGACCAGAAAGCATGTTGTAAGGCCATTCTGTTTGGATAGGAGAAGCTCAGCAAAAGAAAAACAGACTCCAAAGAAGCCAGGGCCTCCACACAAGGCCGAAGTGACTCACTCTGTGGGCAGGTTGGGATGCAACAGGCAGGCATCAAGAGACTCCCCTCTGTCCTCCTTCCAAACTTCTCTCTCTTCAGGGATGAGCAGCTGTCCAGAAATAGTGGCCAAGTGTTGATAAGCAGCTGTCAGACGTTCAATAATTAGCAGTATACCTGCTGAGCTAGCAACAATTGGTGTTTAGCCAGTCACACACACACACACAGAATGGCCCGGGTTGGAAGGGACCTCAAGGATCAGGAATCTCCAACTCCCTGCCACAGGCAGGGCCACCAACCTCTGTACCATTGCACATATGCACATTGCTGGACAGAAACAGCAGTGTGGGAAAAATCTGTATGCTGTGGATGAAAAGGGTGAATCAGAATGGCTTAACAGTTGTCCCACAAGGAAAAGCAATCCCTTACCTGCTGTGCCATGCTCATGGCAGCAGAAATGCAGATGCCAGCAGCTGATGCCCACAAGGACAGCCAGCCTGGACTTATTTTCATTACATATCTTTGACCTGATGTCCTTCTAGAAGCTGGGACATTTCTCCCTCTCAGCAGAAGAGGGCAGGGGAGTTACAAGGTGAGGGCACACTCTCCCCTGTTTATCTGGCACTCAAAGTGAAAGAGAAAATGAAAACCAGATGTGTTTCCCTGCCCATGGCAAACACCAGCCTTTTCATCCTTACAGTCCTTCCTGACATCAGCACTAATTGAAACAACATCCCACTCACCTTTGCAATGTCTGGCAGAGGTTGCAGCTCTATCTATTGCATCCCTCTAGCTTTCAACTCAAAAGCTCCTGTGTCACACAAGGATAAGCAATCTGTTACCTGCTGTGCCATGCTCATGTCAGCAGCAATGCAGATGCCAGCAGCTGATGCCCACAAGGACTGCCAGCCTGGACTTATTTTTATAACATATCTGTCCTGATGTCCTTCCAGAAGCTGGGACATTTCTCCCTCTCAGCAGCAGAGGGCAGGAGAGTTACAAGGTGAGGGCACACTCTCCCCTGTTTATCTGGCACTCAAAGAGAAAGAGAAAATGAAAACCAGATGTGTTTCCCTGCCCATGGCAAACACCAGCCTTTCCATCCTTACAGTCCTTCCTGACATCAGCACTAATTGAAACAACATACCACTCACCTTTCCATGTCTGGCAGAGGTTGCAGCTCTGTCTATTGCATCCCTCTAGCTTTCAAGTCAAGAGCTCCTGTGACACACAAGGAAAAGCAATCTTTTACCTGCTGTGCCATGCTCATGTCAGCAGCAATGCAGATGCCAGCAGCTGATGCCCACAAGGACTGCCAGCCTGGACTTATTTTCATTACATACCTTTGTCCTGATGTCCTTCTAGAAGCTGGGACATTTCTCCCTCTCAGCAGCAGAGGGCAGGAGAGTTGCAAGGTGAGGCCACACTCTCCCCTGTTTATCTGGCACTCAAAGAGAAAGAGAAAATGAAAACCAGATGTGTTTCCCTGCCCATGGCAAACACCAGCCTTTCCATCCTTACAGTCCTTCCTGACATCAGCACTAATTGAAACAACATCCCACTCACCTTTGCCATGTCTGGCAGAGGTTGCAGCTCTGTCTATTGCATCCCTCTAGCTGTCAAGTCAAGAGCTCCTGTGTCACACTAGGAGAAGCAATCTGTTACCTGCTGTGCCATGCTCATGTCAGCAGCAATGCAGATGCCAGCAGCTGATGCCCACAAGGACAGCCAGCCTGGACTTATTTTCATTACATACCTTTGTCCTGATGTGCTTCTAGAAGCTGGGACATTTCACCATCTCAGCAGAAGAAGGCAGGGGAGTTACAAGGTGAGTGCACACTCTCCCCTGTTTATCTGGCACTCAAAGAGAAAGAGAAAATGAAAACCAGATGTGTTTCCCTGCCCATGGCAAACACCAGCCTTTCCATCCTTACAGTCCTTCCTGACATCAGCAGCAATGGAAACAACATCCCACTCAAATTTGACATGTCTGGCAGAGGTTGCAGCTCTGTCTATTGCATCCCTCTAACTTTCAAGTCAAGAGCTCCTGTGTCACACCAGGAAAAGCAATCTGTTACCTGCTGTGCCATGCTCATGGCAGCAGCAATGCAGATGCCAGCAGCTGATGCCCACAAGGACTGCCAGCCTGGACTTATTTTCATTACATACCTTTGTCCTGATGTCCTTCTAGAAGCTGGGACATTTCTCCCTCTCAGCAGAAGAGGGCAGGAGAGTTGCAAGGTGAGGGCACACTCTCCCCTGTTTATCTGGCACTCAAAGAGAAAGAGAAAATGAAAACCAGATGTGTTTCCCTGCCCATGGCAAACACCAGCCTTTCCATCCTTACAGTCCTTCCTGACATCAGCACTAATTGAAACAACATCCCACTCACCTTTGCCATGTCTGGCAGAGGTTGCAGCTCTGTCTATTGCATCCCTCTCGCTTTCAACTCAAAAGCTCCTGTGTCACACAAGGAAAAGCAACCTTTTACCTGCTTTGCCATGCTCATGTCAGCAGCAATGCAGATGCCAGCAGCTGATGCCCACAACGACTGCCAGCCTGGACTTATTTTCATTACATATCTTTGACCTGATGTCCTTCTAGAAGCTGGGACATTTGTCCCTCTTAGCAGAAGAGGGCAGGGGAGTTACAAGGTGAGGGCACACTCTCCCCTGTTTATCTGGCACTCAAAGTGAAAGAGAAAATGAAAACCAGATGTGTTTCCCTGCCCATGGAAAACACCAGCCTTTTCATCCTTACAGTCCTTCCTGACATCAGCACTAATTGAAACAACATCCCACTCACCTTTGCAATGTCTGGCAGAGGTTGCAGCTCTATCTATTGCATCCCTCTAGCTTTCAACTCAAAAGCTCCTGTGTCACACAAGGATAAGCAATCTGTTACCTGCTGTGCCATGCTCATGTCAGCAGCAATGCAGATGCCAGCAGCTGATGCCCACAAGGACTGCCAGCCTCGACTTATTTTTATAACATATCTTTGTCCTGATGTCCTTCCAGAAGCTGGGACATTTCTCCCTCTCAGCAGCAGAGGGCAGGAGAGTTGCAAGGTGAGGGTACACTCTCCCCTGTTTATCTGGCACTCAAAGAGAAAGAGAAAATGAAAACCAGATGTGTTTCCCTGCCCATGGCAAACACCAGCCTTTCCATCCTTACAGTCCTTCCTGACATCAGCACTAATTGAAACAACATCCCACTCACCTTTGCCATGTCTGGCAGAGGTTGCAGCTCTTTCTATTGCATCCCTCTAGCTTTCAAGTCAAGAGCTCCTGTGTCACACAAGGAAAAGCAACCTTTTACCTGCTTTGCCATGCTCATGGCAGCAGCAATGCAGATGCCAGCAGCTGATGCCCACAACGACTGCCAGCCTGGACTTATTTTCATTACATATCTTTGTCCTGATGTCCTTCTACAAGCTGGGACATTTCACCATCTCAGCAGAAGACGGCAGGGGAGTTGCAAGGTGAGGGCACACTCTCCCCTGTTTATCTGGCACTCAAAGAGAAAGAGAAAATGAAAACCAGATGTGTTTTTCTGCCCATGGCAAACACCAGCCTTTCCATCCTTACAGTCCTTCCTGACATCAGCACTAATTGAAACAACATCCCACTCACCTTTGCCATGTCTGGCAGAGGTTGCAGCTCTATCTATTGCATCCCTCTAGCTGTCAAGTCAAGAGCTCCTGTGTCACACAAGGAAAAGCAATCTTTTACCTCCTTTGCCATGCTCATGGCAACACCAATGCAGATGCCAGCAGCTGATGCCCACAAGGACAGCCAGCCTGGACTTATTTTCATTACATATCTTTGTCCTGATGTCCTTCTATAAGCTGGGACATTTCACCATCTCAGCAGAAGAAGGCAGGGGAGTTGCAAGGTGAGGGCACACTCTCCCCTGTTTATCTGGCACTCAAAGAGAAAGAGAAAATGAAAACCAGATGTGTTTCCCTGCCCATGGCAAACACCAGCCTTTCCATCCTTACAGTCCTTCCTGACATCAGCACTAATTGAAACAACATCCCACTCACCTTTGCCATAACTGGCAGAGGTTGCAGCTCTTTCTATTGCATCCCTCTAGCTTTCAAGTCAAGAGCTCCTGTGTCACACAAGAAAAGCAAACTTTTACCTGCTGTGCCATGCTCATGGCAGCAGCAATGCAGATGCCAGCAGCTGATGCCCACAAGGACAGCCAGCCTGGACTTATTTTCATTACGTATCTTTGTCCTGATGTCCTTCTACAAGCTGGAACATTTGTCCCTCTGATCAGCAGAGGGCAGGAGAGTTAGAAGTTGCAGGCACACTCTTCCCTTTTTCTGGCACACAACGAGAAAATGAAAACCAGATGTGTTTCCCTGCCCATGGCAAACACCAGCCTTTCCATCCTTACAGTCCTCCTGACATCAGCAGCAACTGAAACAACATCCCACTCACCTTTGCCATGTCTGACAGAGGTTGCAGCTCTTTCTATTGCATCCCTCTAGCTTTCAAGTCAAGAGCTCTTGTGTCACACAAGGAAAAGCAATCTTTTACCTGCTTTGCCATGCTCATGGCAGCAGCAATGCAGATGCCAGCAGCGGATGCCCACAAGGACAGCCAGCCTGGACTTATTTACATTACATATCTTTGTCCTGATGTCCTTCTACAAGCTGGAACATTTCTCCCTCTGATCAGCATAGGGCAGGAGAGTTAGAAGTTGCAGGCACACTCTTCCCTTTTTCTGGCACACAACGAGAAAATGAAAACAAGATGTGTTTCCCTGCCCATGGCAAACACCAGCCTTTCCATCCTTACAGTCCTCCTGACATCAGCAGCAACTGAAACAACATCCCACTCACCTTTGCCATGTCTGGCTGAGGTTGCAGCTCTTTCTATTGCATCCGTCTAGCTTTCAAGTCAAGAGCTCCTGTGTCACACAAGGAAAAGCAATCTTTTACCTGCTGTGCCATGCTCATGGCAGCAGCAATGCAGATGCCAGCAGCGGATGGCCACAAGGACAGCCAGCCTGGACTTATTTTCATTACGTATCTTTGTCCTGATGTCCTTCTAGAAGCTGGAACATTTCTCCCTCTGAGCAGCAGAGGGCAAGAGGGGTCCAAGTTGCAGGCATACTCTCCCCTGTTTATCTGGCACTCAAAGAGAAAGAGAAAATGAAAACCAGATGTGTTTTTCTGCCCATGGCAAACACCAGCCTTTCCATCCTTACAGTCTTCCTGACTTCAGCACTATTGAAACAACATCCCACTCACCTTTGCCTTGTCTGGCAGAGGTTGCAGCTCTTTCTATTGCATCCCTCTAGCTTTCAAGTCAAGAGCTCCTGTGTCACACAAGGAAAAGCAATCTTTTACCTGCTTTGCCAAGCTCATGGCAGCAGCAATGCAGATGCCAGCAGCTGATGCCCACAAGGACAGCCAGCCTGGACTTATTTTCATTACATATCTTTGTCCTGATGTCCTTCTACAAGCTGGAACATTTCTCCCTCTGATCAGCAGAGGGCAGGAGAGTTAGAAGTTGCAGGCACACTCTTCTCTTTTTCTGCCACACAAAGAGAAAATGAAAACAAGATGTGTTTCCCAGCCCATGGCAAACACCAGCCTTTCCATCCTTACAGTCTTCCTGACTTCAGCACTAATTGAAACAACATCCCACTCACCTTTGCCATGTCTGGCAGAGGTTGCAGCTCTTTCTATTGCATCCCTCTAGCTTTCAAGTCAAGAGCTCCTGTGTCACACAAGGAAAAGCAATCTTTTACCTGCTGTGCCATGCTCATGGCATAAGCAATGCAGTTTCCAGCAGCTGATGCCCACAAGGACAGCCAGCCTGGACTTATTTTCATTACATATCTTTGTCCTGATGTCCTTCTAGAAGCTGGAACATTTCTCCCTCTGATCAGCAGAGGGCAGGAGAGTTAGAAGTTGCAGGCACACTCTCCTCTTTTTCTGTCACACAAAGAGAAAATGAAAACCAGATGTGTTTCCCAGCCCATGGCAAACACCAGCCATTCCATCCTTACAGTCCTCCCTGACATCAGCAGCAACTGAAACAACATCCCACTCACCTTTGCCATGTCTGGAAGAGGTTGCAGCTTTTTCTATTACATCCTTCTTGCTTTGAAGTCAAGAGCTCCTGTGTCACACAGGGAAAAGCAATCTTTTACCTGCTTTGCCATGCTCATGGCAGCAGCAATGCAGATGCCAGCAGCTGATGCCCACAAGGACAGCCAGCCTGGACTTATTTTCATTACATATCTTTGTCCTGATGTCCTTCTAGAAGCTGGAACATTTCTCCATCTCAGCAGAAGAGGGCAGGATGGGTCCAAGGTGAGGGCAAACTCTGCTCTTTTTCTGGAACACAAAGAGAAAATGAAAACAAGATGTGTTTCCCAGCCCATGGCAAACACCAGCCTTTCCATCCTTACAGTCCTTCCTGAAATCAGCAGCAATGGAAACAACATCCCACTCACCTTTGCCATGTCTGTCAGAGGTTGCAGCTCTTTCTATTGCATCCCTCTAGCTTTCAAGTCAAGAGCTCCTGTGTCACACAAGGAAAAGCATTGTTATACCTGCTTTGCCATGCTCATGGCAGCAGCAATGCAGATGGCAGCAGCTGATGCCCACAAGGACAGCCAGCCTGGACTTATTTACATTACATATCTTTGTCCTGATGTCCTTCTACAAGCTGGAACATTTCTCCATCTCAGCAGCAGAGGGCAGGAGGGGTCCAAGTAGCAGGCACACTCTCCTCTTTTTCTGGCACACAAAGAGAAAATGAAAACCAGATGTGTTTCCCTGCCCATGGCAAACACCAGCCTTTCCATCCTTACAGTCCTCCTGAAATCAGCACTAATTGAAACAACATCCCACTCACCTTTGCCATGTCTGGCAGAGGTTGCAGCTCTTTCTATTGCATCCCTCTAGCTTTCAAGTCAAGAGCTCCTGTGTCACACAAAGAAAAGCAATCTTTTACCTGCTTTGCCATGCCTATGGCAGCAGCAATGCAGATGCCAGCAGCGGATGGCCACAAGGACAGCCAGCCTGGACTTATTTTCATTACATATCTTTGTCCTGAAGTCCTTCTAGAAGCTGGAACATTTCTCCCTCTGAGCAGCAAAGGGCAGGAGGGGTCCAAGGTGAGGGCACGCTCTCCGCTGTTTATCTGGCACAAAAGGAGAAAGAGAAAATGAAAACCAGATGTGTTTTCCAGCCCATGGCAAACACCAGCCTTTCCATCCTTACAGTCCTCCTGACATCAGCACTAATTGAAACAACATCCCACTCACCTTTGCCATGTCTGGCAGAGGTTGCAGCTCTGTCTATTGCATCCCTCTAGCTTTCAAGTCAAGAGCTCCTGTGTCACACAAGGAAAAGCAATCTTTTACCTGCTGTGCCATGCTCATGGCAGCAGCAATGCAGATGCCAGCAGCGGATGGCCACAAGGACAGCCAGCCTGGACTTATTTTCATTACATATCTTTGTCCTGATGTCCTTCTAGAAGCTGGAACATTTCTCCCTCTGATCAGGAGAGGGCAGGAGAGTTAGAACAAGCAGGAACACTCTGCTCTTTTTCTGGCACACAAAGATAAAATGAAAACCAGATGTGTTTACCTGCCCATGACAAACGCCAGCTTTTCCATCCTTACAGTCCTTCCTGACATCAGCAGCAACTGAAACAACATCCAACTCACCTTTGCCATGTCTGACAGAGGTTGCAGCTCTTTCTATTGCATCCCTCTAGCTTTCAAGTCAAGAGCTCCTGTGTCACACAAGGAAAAGCAATCTTTTACCTGCTGTGCCATGCTCATGGCAGCAGCAATGCAGATGCCAGCAGCTGATGCCCACAAGGACAGCCAGTCTGGACTTATTTTCATTACATATCTTTGCCCTGATTTCCTTCTAGAAGATGGAACATTTCTCCCTCTGAGCAGCAGAGGGCAGGAGAGTTAGAAGTTGCAGGCACACTCTCCTCTTTTTCTGCCACCCAAAGGGAAGATGAAAACCAGATGTGTTTCCCAGCCCATGGCAAACACCAGCCTTTCCATCCTTACAGTCTTCCTGACTTCAGCACTATTGAAACAACATCCCACTCACCTTTGCCATGTCTGGCTGAGGTTGCAGCTCTTTCTATTGCATCCCTCTAGCTTTCAAGTCAAGAGCTCCTGTGTCACACAAGGAAAAGCAATCTTTTACCTGCTGTGCCAAGCTCATGGCAGCAGCAATGCAGATGCCAGCAGCTGATGCCCACAAGGACTGCCAGCCTGGACTTATTTTCATTACATATCTTTGTCCTGATGTCCTTCTAGAAGGTTGAACACTTCTCCATCTCTGCTGCAATGGTCAAAAAGGGTCCAAGTTTAGGGCACACTCTCTTCATTGCCTCTTGTACTCATAGACAAAGGGAACATGAAAACCAGAAGTTTTTCTTTGCCCATGGCAGACACTAGCCTTTCCATCCTGACAGTCCTTCCTACAATCAGACGGAATTGAAACAACATCCCCCATGTCTCTTTTTTGAACTTATTCATGCATGAATAATAATAAGGAGAATTTTACTGTAAATCTTATTTCTGCATGGAAACGATCAGATAACCGGAGCTTTTTTCTCTAAAACAACCCAGGAAATTTGCATTGCTTATCTATGTACGCAAAATGTTTTTGCCATTCATCTCAAATATCAATACATCTGGCCAAAGAATATAGAAAAAGTATTTACAGACATTTTTGGACATAGATTACTTCTTGTCAAGTGGGAAAGAATCCCTAAGCTGCAATCATGGAATTCTTTTATCAGTTTCTCTGATTTAGCCAGTGTTACTAAAAGGGAAATAAGACACAGGCTTTTGATAGCAGCTGCCAATTTAAGAACGATAATAAGTTTTATTATTCTTGGCTAAGATCAAAGTCCTGCATTTCAGGTTTATCTCCAGCTCATCAATTATAATTAACAGTTTTGGATAGCCACATTATTATATGGCAATATTGTCTTCCTGCAAGGAATTTCATTGTTTTACACGTGCCACAGGTTGTTAATAGATTGCCTGATTACCATTTATTTTTTTTATTGGCTTATGATGACCACAGAAAACTATACAGCAGCACCATAAAAACTTTAAATCCTATCCCATGTATCTGCATTCATACGAAAATTATATTGGAAAGCATCGGTGAAACTAAGATTACAAAATAAAGCAGGGGACAATTTCAGTGAAAGCCTGCAGGTTTCACAGCTCTGCCCATTTCAACCCCCTGAAGACATCCACGGGTTTCCTGCTGTGGGACACAGGCACTCACCTGCAGCTCAGCACTGCCTGCTCATGCCTGCGCACACCTTCAGGCTGGAACCAAGGAAATCCTCAGCAAAGACATCAGTACACTTTTGTTAGGATGACTTTCCTAAAGAAGCATCAAATATTTCTTCTCGAGAAATACTGCAAGTCCCTTTGACACTAGCCCTTATTTTAAATGTTTAGATTTATGCTTCATTCAGGCGTGCTGTCACTCCCAAAAAGATTTTTATTCCTTTTCATTCTGAGGAACACAGTGATTTCTGCCTTGTTTACTAACTGTAGGCACAGCAATACTCCTGCACCTTCAGGGAAACAGCAAATCCATCTCTTTCACACCCTACTTCTATCAAGCTCATTCACCTTACAAGGTATTTATTGCAAGCAGCTCTTCCAAAAATGGAGATTAACAGAACCTGCAACCCAGGACACCTCAGTAAGCCAGTACTTTTCATCTCCTGAAGGTGTAGGTAGACACAGAGCTGGAACATCTTTTCCAGAGCTGTGTGATGCTATCTCATCTGTGTTCCCTTACTGTTGACTCAGTGTCACTTCTTATCTAACCTGGTTGCATCCCAGGATTTCTGGTGCCAAAAATAAACTGACAGCTTTCATCACTAGTTAAAAGGAAACTGCAATAGGAAAAGCAATTTTTCTGATTTCTCTGTTGATCAAAGATGCTTCATGCAAGCCTGATGCGGTAGAAACAATATCAGCTTTAGAATGACAGTCATTAGAGCAGAATCCTTTCACTGATGAAATCCCACAGTCCTGATTCATACAACACTGACACTGGAGGACACAGTAGTTTAGATGAGAGCGCATTAAAAATGACTAAGTTAAGGTCTCAGCAAAGAGTGACAAGTATGAAAAAAAGAAGTTGCAGAAACTGCTTCAGTTTGGCACTCTGGCATAAAGTATGACAACACACAACCTGCCTGTGCAGTTCCAGAAGCAGAGGAAAGCCGTCAACCAAGACTTGTTCTCATCTGCTCTGAAAGTCCACTGGGACAAGGCCACTTTTCTCTGACGTGCTTCCAGAAGTATCACTTCTGAGCACTGTGCCAGGGAGTTACAAGATACTGTTTGTGTGTACAGAGGAGAAAAAGACGTCTGTCTGGAAACAGACTTGGTGAAGGAGAAGCAGCATTTCCAGAGTACTTCAGAAAGAACTGAGCACTGCCCCAAGAGCTTCAGAGCGGCAGGCTGTCACAGTGTGCCAACCAGCTCAGCTGTGAGTTGGCACTGAAGCTGCACCACAGGGAGAACAAAGCCCCCTGTGCACCCTTGGAGAGCCAAGGGTTGGAGATTCATGAACCTTGAGCTCCTTTCCAACCCGGGCCATGCTGTGATTCTGGGATTCTCACCTTTGCCTCATCTGGCAGAGGGAGGCAGCTCTTTCTATTGTCTCCCTATGGCTGTCAGGTCACCAGGGCCAGTGTCACACAGGGAACTGCAAACACTGTGTGTGCTGTGCCCTGCCCATGGCAGCACAGAGGCAGCTGCCAGCAGCTGCTGCCCACAAGGACAGCCAGCCTGGACTTCCTTTGATTCCTTCCCTTTGGATCAGCGTCCTTCAGGAAGGCGGAACATCTCTCCAGCTGAGCAGCAGAGGACAGCAGGGCTTCGTTGTCTGGGCATGTTCTCTTCTGGCCCTCTGGCCCTCACAGACACAGGAGGAGGACACAGAGGCTGCTGTCACACAGCCAGCCCTGCCTCTCAGGTCAGCTCTCAGGCCATCCTCTCTCCCCTCAGCAGCAGCTCACTGTTCTGCACTCCTCTGGCCTGGGCTGGCAGAGGTGTGCAGCAGTTCTGCTGATCTCCCAGTGCTGGCCATGTCTGCAGTGCCTGTGTGAAAGACACAGGAAGCTGCCAGCATTGCACTGCTCTGCTGTGCCCCTGCCATCACCGAGTTTGCTGTCAGCAGCTGCTGCTACACGTCCATTCAGGCACAGGCCTTTCCTTCCTGGCCCTCTTTCCCCCCCTCTCTCCTCTGCTCTCTCTCGTGCTCCCCTTTGGCCTGGGCTGGCTGAGCAGTGCAGGCCTTGTTGTTGCTCCCTGGGCCAACTACGTCACGGTTCCCCGTGACTCTGCCAGCTGCTCTGACACAGCGACTGCGTCCTCAGTGTGGATTCCAGAATGCGACAGACGTCCAGAGAAGACTTCCAGGGCTGATTGGAACATGCTGCCATCAAGAACTGCCATGGCTCAGGCCCCCTGGGAATCTGCTCACAGCGAAAGCTGCTGTCACTCTGTGTGGGCACAGCCTTGTCTGTGTAGGCCTGCTCACACTGCAGCCCCTGTCTGCACCAGAACCGTGCCGATCCACCTTCTCTTGGCCTCCTTGCCTGCATGGAAAAGGGCAGCTTGGGCTGAAGTCCCTCAACCTTCAGATGGCCGAGTGAAGTCTCTGAGCCCTGGTGACCCACGCAGCTCTTCAGCCTGCTGACCTGCTCTGCTGGGGCTGTCTTAACAGGCAGAGGGCACGTTATCCTCATGTCCCCACATCCATCCCTCTTAGCATACTGTAGGCCAGTTCCTAAAAGGACACCTGCACAATCTCTCTGAATGTTAATCAACATGTAGTTAGTTTTCAGTGGTGATTAGCTATGTGTTTAGTCAGAGGTGCAATGGTTCTAATGGTGAGAGAAAGACATTCCCAGTTGTCATCAGGTGGAACACACTTCAGACTGGAATCCTCAAGCAGACTGCAGTCAAGCTTTCTTAATTACTCGTTGTTGTTATCAATTCAGACGCATCTCTTAATTCCTGCTTGAATGAACATTTTGTAATAATCTGCTGAGACAGTGCAAGGCTTGACAATGAGACTATAGTTTATTAAAGTAGCACTTTTTACTTAGGTGCACTTTTCATCTGTTGAACTTCCTGTCGTCTATTGGAAATCTCTGGCACCAGTGCATAAGATTCACCTATTCTATAGAAGTCTGACTGAACCCCATACTGGGATTATTTTTGTTCAATCCAAGCACCTTGGACGTTACTATACATTTATTCAATCATGAGGTAAGTCTGCTTCAGAAGCAATATAGAAAGCATAAAGGGGGAAGAAGATAATGTATTAGTGAAGACTTAACTAGTATTCATAAACTGAAAACTGTGAAACACTATGATGATTACAGAATTTCCCGGAGAAATGTCAAGTTCTTCTCTGAATGCTAAATGCAACATCAGTTCACTTCTCACTGGGTTGAATGTTTTAAATATTTGGTAATAATAATGGTTCCTTAATTCTGACATTTAATATGAAAATATTAAAATTCCTGTGTTAGAGTACTTTTTTGTTAGAATGCCAGATGCTAAAGGGATGAAGTGGCACAAGAAAGCAAAATATCTCTGCTGATGGCAGGAAGGACTGTAAGGATGGAAAGGCTGGTGTTTGCCATGGGCAGGGAAACACATCTGGTTTTCTTGTTCCCTTTGTCTTTGAGTTCCAGAAAAATAGAGGAGAGCGTGCCCTCACCTTGGACCCCTCCTGCCCTCTGCTGCTGAGATGGAGAAATGTCCCACCTCCTACAAGGACATCAGGACAAAGATAAGTAATCAAAATATTTCCAGGCTGGCTGTACTTGTGGGCATCTGTTGCTGGAAAATTTAATGGCATTAAACTGCCTAGATAAGGACAGAATGAGGGTGACAATAGAATGGTACGTAATCACAGTACAATGAAAAAAGTATGCAGGGTGCAGGAAGGGAGGTGTGGACATTCTGAGTTGCAACTCTTTATTTGCTCCAGAAAGCTCTATCAGAATGGAAGACTGAAGGAAATACTTTGAGTGTTTTCTAATGTGACTGGATGAAAGATCCATGTGGCAAATTGAATAACTGAGTGGTAAAGGGACATAGATACCTCACTGTTTCATGGAACCTCTCAGTTAAGCACCTGAGCACTGTGTACAGGACTTGGGAATATAAGTATTAGAGGATCATGGAATATCTGTATTTGGAAGGGACCTCGAGGATCATGTATTCCACCTCCTGGTTCCACACCGGACCTCCTATGGGTCAAGCCCTGTGTCTGAGAGCATTGTGCAAATGCTCTTTGGCCTTTGTCAGCTCAGTGCCAAACCACTGCCCTGGGGAGCCAGTGCCAAATTCCATGTATCTAGTTCATCCTACAGAATGATGCCAAGAACAGTTATAGAGATCGACTTACAAACAAAATTCTTGTCTTGAATTAATGGTACACTCACCATTAAAAAAAAAAAAAAAAAAAAAAAAAAAAAAAGAAGAAAAAGAAAAATCAAAGCCACATTCTTAGGCTGGCATTTTACAGTATTGTCAGATTTTTGTAATTCTGTTCTGTCATATAAGATTCTCTCATCATGAAATAATGACCAAATTCTCTTTTCAGATCTAAACATACAAATGTTAAAGGCAACAGTGCTGTTCAAGAGTACATTACCAGCTCAAACACTGCTTTGGCTGTAAAACTGAAGGTAGTAAGGAATGTTATCAAGGAGTTAGAAGAAAACATGTAAGTGTAGATTTAAAAGCAACCTGTATTGTTACTTAGAGTTTGATATAGTGTAATCCAATGCACAGTACTTCTAACGTGTGTTTTACAAAATGCTTTGCAATGTAGGCATCTATTAAGATAAATGCTGCAAGTTCTGATATGTCCATGACCTTTTCAAACTGTTCCTTACTCCTACACATCGCTACGAGTAGTTCTTCTGTCAGGAAGGATCACCTGAGTAATTAACCTGTGACCTTAAGTTTGGAATTAAATGCATACAGTGGAAGTAAGAGCTGTGGGTTATTTTGCTCTTTCAGTGTTGAACAGCCGAGGTGTTTTGTTTTGGATGGTGGACAGTGATGGGACAAGTGGGGAATGGCTTTAAACTGAGACGGGGGGTGTTGAGGTTTAGGTTGGATGTGAGGAGGAAGTTTTTCAGCCAGAGGGTGGTGAGGCACTGGAACAGGTTGCCCAGGGAGGCTGTGGATGCCCCATCCCTGCAGGCATCCAAGGCCAGGCTGGATGTGGCTCTGGGCAGCCTGGGCTGCTGGTTGGCAGGTCAGAAAGCCCACAGGACTTTATTGCAGCCCTGGGTGCAGGGGGATCACTGCTCCTAGCATGCACACAGAAGAGCTGGAGCACACAGGTGATGTCCATTCCACTTGTGAACATTCCTGCAATTGCAGAGAGCGTGCGCCTGTTCCAATCACTGCTGCACAGATTAAAAACTGATTGCAGATGAGCTGTTTTGGTATGGGGTTCTTGCCAACGGTCTGCAGTGGCTGTGTGATTCCTCGGGGAGTTGCTCTCCAGCCCAAAGGTCATGTCCTAAGTCGACCAGATCCCGTTTGTGTCCAGAAATGGCTGACAGCAGATCAGCTGCTGGTCAAGTTTCTAACATCACACTGGCCTTGCTCCAGTGTCTGTGTCATCAGCCCCAGCACATACGGTGCACCTCTTCAAGGCTTTGGAACTCTGAGACTCTGCACTTGGGCTCCAGACATCCTGCTGCACCAAGAGGTTATTCTAGCTTTGGTATCTTGCAACTTTGTATATAACTACATCACTGTAACCATAAATGTCTAGGAGCATGGAGATGGAGAAATTAATCTTCCTGTAATTCTCTGTACTGCAGCCCCGTGGTTGTCAACACCTAATGCAATATTGAAATTTCAGTTGAGAAATTGAAAGCTGTCCCTAACAAAAAAACATCTGCATTTGTTATTGGAATCACACTGAGGATCAAGAAATCCAAATGCTTCTAGCATAACCACGATTACAGGCAGTGTTTAGACAAGCTCTTACAGGAAAACCATGAACACAAGGCTAAAGAGAGACTAAGTGATGCACTCTGCAGGAATACTCATGGAAGTCTTCACAGTGCAGGAGTCTGATCTGATTACAGATGCTGTGCTTTAAGTACCCCTTATCATATCTTTTTTTTCACTGTTGTGCAGGGGTTGGACTCAGTGATCTCTGCAGGCTGGAGATGCTGTTTGCTAATGGCAGATGGAGAGAGGAAAAGCAAGTCCAAGGCATGCTGTGCATAGCCACCACATGGCATCTGCCCCATTTCCCCCTGCACAAAGGAGGAGCAGCTCACAAGCTTGGCCTGGGCCAGGGAAGGGAGCAGACAAACATCTGGACCGACCCCAAACGAGCTGGTTCTGCAGGTTGGGTGTCTTCTGCTGCTTGTCTCACATCCTGCTGCTCAGCGGTAGATTTGTTCCTGCTCAGTGCTAACAGGAAACTCACACAGCATTTCTGTTTCAGCTGTGCCAACGCTTTGATCCCTTGCTGCTTGGATGGGGCGTTTGAAGAAGGATGCCTGTGCTGATGTCCAGCCAGGCTTTGGGGATGAGTCTCCACACCAGGGTCCGTCTGACAGGACTGAGGGTTGGGGATCCAGCCAGGTCGAGTCCAGCGTGCTTTGCTCTTGTTCTTAGTGCTTGTTTTTGCTCAGGAGGGCAGGAGGTGAACCTCGTGAACCAATGCCTGCAGACGGGCTTTGCAGAGAAAGAGGTCCTGCAGGCCTTGTGTGACAGCCACGGAGCTGCAGCGAGGCTGCATCCGTGTAAAACACCAGAGATCCACGGAGGTGTGAAGGGGAGCTGTGGGCTGCAGTCACGCAGGAAGGGATGTGCATGCTCGGGGTTTGGTTGTTGTGTGTGTGTTAAGTGACTGTGATACCACTGCTGGGTCAGTGTGAGTGTACGGAACAAGTGTGACAGCCTTTTTGATGGAGCCCTGTGAAAGGAGTCCTATGGACTTGAGATCCAACTGTCAGCCTGTGGGCATCATTTAGGAGTTGGGGTAGGGGATGAGGCAAGGGAAGTTGGGCTGAGAAAGGGATAAAGCAGTCTGGCAGTAGTTCTGTGTTTCTCCCATCTCCTGCTTTATTTCCTTCCAGGTGAAATAGATGGGTGCTGCAACATGCCCTTGAATGTAACAAAACCCACTCTAGTGTGGATTTGACATGGGCCCAGCACTGCAAGGTACGCTGCTGGGAGGAAGCGTCCATCTGGCTGAGGGCAGGAAGGCCCTCCAGAGGGATGCACTGAGGCCAGTTGTGCGAGGCTCAACAAGAGCAAGCGCCAGGTCCTGCGCTTTGGTCATGACGACCCCGTGCCAGCTTCTCCAGGATTTGGCTGGGGTAGAATTCCAAGCAGCCCCTGATTCCAGAACGTTGGGCTGGGCTGTTGGAATCTTCTGCCCTTGTGACTGGTCTTGCCTCCCCACCCTGTCCGTCGTGGTGGAGCAGCCTGGTGGCCCTCAGTGATGTCATAAGGGCTAGAATGAGGGGAGGAGCAGTGCGTGCTGCGTCCCTTCATTGGAGCGCTGGAGCTCTGACTGAGCAGCTCGCTTGTTGCACTTGTGCACCGACTGCGTCCCTTTGTCTTCACACCGTCCTGTGCAGCACCTTGTAGGTAAGCTGAGACAGTGTGGGAGAGACGGGGGGACAGTGAGTGCTGAGAACTGCTGGCTGGCGGAGCTCATAGGATCACATTATCTCCATCAGCAGAGGGGTGGCCATGAGGGACAGGGAGGTGATCGTCCCCCCCTGCTCTGCTCTTGTGAGGCCCCAGCTGCACTACAGTGTCCAGAAAGACAGGGAGCTGCTGGAGAGGGTCCAGAGGCGAGCCACAGAGATGATCAGGGGACAGGAGCACCTCCCCTGCAAAGACAGGCTGAGGGAGCTGGGCTTGTTCAGCCTGGAGAAATGAAGGCTGTGGGGTGACCTCATGGCAGCCTTCAGTACCTCAAGGGAGCCTAAAAAGAGGAGGGAACCAACTCTTTGAAAGGGTAGATAACAGCACGACAAGGGAAATGGTTTTAAGTTGAAAACTTAAGTTTTTAAGTTGAGGGAGGGCAGATTTTGGTTTTTCCCTCGTAGTCTTTGCTAAACCGTGGAAGCAAACTGACCTGCTCTTTCTCTCTCCTCTCTCCACCCTCTGCCTGCTTCCCTGCTGCAGCTTTTGCTTGTGGAAGATCAGAGCAAAGAGACAAGGAACGGCTGCGGATTCGTGAGATTTCTCTCCCTCGTTCTGATCTCTTGCCAGGTACCTGCCATGGTTTATCCCCCCACATGCTTTAGCAGCCCATGACGCCCCGTGTTTAGTAACACAGCCTCATCCAGCTTTGATGGGACGCTGGTCACGTGTGGGTTTTCTCCACGTGCTCTGCAGCTCAGCCCTCAGAAGGATGCTGTCTGTGGTGCTGTGACCAGCTGGTTTTATGGAAAGCAATCCCTTAGGCAAAGAGTCCCAGCCCCAGCTTGTGCAGAGCTGCACAGCATCACCAGGGACACCAGCAGGCGTGCTTGGGCTGTGTGAGTGTGCCCGACAGCTGTAGGGAGCACAGCAGAGATGTGAACAGAGAAAATAAAAGTGTGTTTCTTTTCAGTTCCAGCTTGTCACACCTACGCTGATGGCTGTGGCGTGCAGCGAGATCAGCTGTGGGCCTGACCTGGCATGGACAGAGGTAGAGTATGAAGTTCTGATTGGTCTTTGTTCCCTGACTGCAGCCAGCAGAGTGAGCCGCAGATGTGCTCTCCTGCTTTCCAAGAGAGCTCCTCTGTGGCAAGACAGTAGTGCAAGCGTGGCAAGTTTATAAAAGTACCAGAGCCATCTCGGCTGTGGTGTTTGTCCTCTACTGACTTTTCCCTTGAAATGGCTGCAGAAACAACAATCATTCTCTGCTCTGTTTGGCCTCGCTGTTGGTTGGACTGCTCAAGAGAGCTGCTTTGTGCCTGCAGTGGCACTGTTTGCACCTTGTAACTGCAGCCGTAGCTTTGGTTTCCCTCTTCACGGTCTCCTAGCATCTGAAACAGTCAGCCTTCCTGCACAAAGAGCGCAGGAAAGGAGGGGGCAAAATGGACAAGGCCACCTGTCTGCGTCAGTGCCATTGCTGATTAGTCTGGGTGGGGAGAGATGCATCTTTGCTGGCGTGTGCCTGCTGCACACCAGGGAGAGAAACAGTCGTTATTAGACTTGCAGTTCCTTCTGAAGTGCCCATGATAAGGACCGAGTGCATTTCCTGCAGCTTTCTCTGCAGATGTGCTCCTCACCTTGAAATCCTCCTTGTTGGTTCCCAGCTCCTCACCGTGGCCTGTACTCTCTGTTTCAGGCTGAGAACAAGGGGAAGCCCCTGCTGGACCATGAGGTGGCACCTGTGAATGTTCCAGCTATTGCTGCTGCCCATGCTATTAAGAGATACGTTGCCCAGGCAGCGGATGAACTCTCCTTTGAGGTAAGCAGTTCAAGGCGTTCCTTGTTGCTCAATTTTACAATGGCAAATGCCTTCAGAGCTGCACTGGTGCAAGTGCTCTCATGCTCGGCGATGTTTGGCAGTGCAGAAGAATGCAGTCATTTGAGCTGTGCTTTCCTCCCAGCCGTGCTGAAGCTGGGATTGACGTTGCAATCTCTTGCAGGTGGGAGACATCGTGTGTGTCATCGACATGCCACCAAAGGAGCTGACCCCCTGGTGGAGAGGCAAGCTCGGCTTCCAGGTAGGCACAAGCTTCAGACTGGAGAGTGCAACTTCAGTAAAGGCAGGAATCTCAGCTTAGAGCTGCTCTGCCTGCACAGGATGCCCAGTGGACATAAACAGTTTCACTGTGTCGGTGTCAGAGGACCTTGCCTTTGGCTGCAAATGTTGAAAAATTATTACCTTTATGCTGTGAACTATGGCCATTTTCTGCTGGATAGTCTTATGGAACGTCAGGCAAGCACGTTCTGAGGGAAATGTTACGTGCCTTTTGGTTTAACAGTTCAGATCTGAGAAGTGCTGCATGCAATAGTTGGCTTCTCTTCTTGTTACAGGTTGGATTTTTCCCAGGGGAGTGTGTGGAACTCATTAATAAGAACATTCCTGAGGCACTCATCAATTCTGTGCCAAAGCCAGGTATGGATGTTACATTTGATGGTGTGGGAAAGCAAAATGAAGTCTTTTTGGGGGTATGTTCCATGTTTAGTACCTCCTTTATCCATCCCACATTGTCCTCTGGGTTGATGATTCTTCATGCACACCATGGGGCAGAGATTTGGCCCAATCCTCCTGAGTTTATGATTGGACTTGGCAAAACTATAGAATCTTCATAGAATGGCTTGGGATGGAAGGGACCTCAGGGATCATCATGCTCCAACCCTCCTGCCTCAGGATGGTCTCCCAGCCCCCACATTTAATGTCAGATTAGACCAGGCTGCCCAGGGCCCCATCCAGCCTGGCCTTGGGCTCCTCCAGAGATGGGGAAAATCCCTTTTTGTATGTACTGGTTGGTAATGTTCTTCCCGTTCTGACGTGCTCTGTAGAATGTGCTGTGCTCGGCCTCGTCCAACGGAGCCAAACCTGAAATGACCTGGTTTCTTCCTTTTGTTGTGCAGAGCCCAAGAAACGCAGCAAGATCCTCACCTTCCTTCGTTCCTTGGTGAAGGCCCGCCCAAAGAAACCGACCGAGCGGGAGGTGGAGAAGGAAAGGGTGTTTGGCGGTGACCTGGGAGAGCATCTTCTCCACTCCGGTCGTGATGGTAAGGAGCTGCCCATTCCTGAGATCTTCCTCTGCTGGCATCTAAATAAGATGAAAGGGAGCTCATATCTAGCAGGGGGTAGGCTGATAGCAGTGGAGGCACGTGTAATGGGAGTTGATGGCTGAAGGATAAAGTGAGGCGGATGCTCCTAAGAGACAAGCACATCTGTATTTGCTTCAGCCAAGCCTGGCTGGGCTTAGTGGATGGGATGTGAAGCACAGCCTGCAGCAGGACTTGAATCAGGAGCTCCACTGACGGCTGGCACGTGTTCTTCAGTCCCCCAGGTCCTCCAGAGCTGCGCTGAGTTCATTGAGCAGCACGGCGTGGTGCAGGGGATATACCGCCTGTCCGGCGTCGTGTCCAACATCCAGAGACTGCGGTAAGAGTGCTGCGACTGACACAGCCTGAGTGCATCTGGTGTGGCTTTGGGCTTGCCTTCCTCTCGCTCAACCGGGTTTGCGTCCCTCTCTCCAGGCAGGAATTTGAGTCGGAGCAGATTCCTGAGCTCACCGTCCGTGACATTCACAGCGTGAGCTCCCTCTGCAAGATGTACTTCAGGGAGCTCCCGAACCCTCTGCTCACCCACCAGCTGTACGGCAAGTTCTCGGTAAGCACAAGGCCACGTCTTTCATTTCCCTCTTCCTGGGCCTCTTGGCAGATGGCTGCAGCAGTGCCCCAGCTCGGAGGCCCTTTTGCTGTCAGCCCCACGAGGTTTACTCGCAGTGGTGTACTAGCCTGATTGGTGTCTCGCTCCCTTTCTGCACTACTCCAGGATGCTGTTGGTGCCGCTACAGAGGAGGAGCGGCTGCTCAGAATGCAGGACGTCATCCAGCAGCTGCCCGCTCCTCACTACAGGTCAGTGCTGCCCTCAGCCTGCTGAGCTCAGCCCTGCTGCATCGCAGAGGGCAACGATGCAGTTCCAGGCTCTGTCTCACGCCGGCAACACGATGCCTGTGTTTGCTGAAGGGTTGAAGGCTCCATGGGGTTACTTTATGGGGTCAGTTCCTGGGCACGGGGGCACGCTTGGTGCAGCTGATGGCTGCGGCTGTGCTGTGCTGGGGCTTGGTGCTGCAGCGTGGCACTCAGTCAAGTTGGATCTACTTTACCTTCGGTGACAGTAGCAATCACAAGAAGTAGCATGAATGGAGGTTTGCTTTCTGAATTGCAGCACGGCATGCTCGTTGGTGCTGAACGTTTGCTTCTCTTGTTTTCCAGGACACTGGAGTACCTGATGAGACACTTGGCGTGTCTGGCTGGGAGCTCCACGGTAACAAACATGCATGCCAAGAACCTAGCCATTGTGTGGGCTCCAAACCTCTTAAGGTAAACTTCTGGTTCTGTTTCAACGCTTCCTCTGTTCTCCAGTTAAGAAAAGCAGTCCTCTCTTTTTCTCCATCAAATGTGCTCTTCTGTAAAATCTTTGGCTGACAGAAGAGCAGGAGCCTGGGCTGTTCTCCATCCCCACGGGCACAATGTCTAGGTGACAATTTCTGCAGTGTTGTTGAGATGGGACTGACGTGTCCTTGATCATCCAGGGGAATTTCTGCAGTGGCATCACTGATTGCCCACTTTGGAAGTCTCCAGAGCCTCAGCTGACAGCTTTTGGCTGCAACAATTCAGACTCGGGGAAACGGTCTTGGAGAAATGACTTCTAAAATCTGCCTTTTCTACAGATCACAGCAGAACGAGTCTGCCTGCGCCAGCGGAAGAGCTGCCTGCATGGAGCTGCAGATGCAGTCGGATGTGGTGGAATTCATCATCAACCACACAGACGTCCTCTTCTGCTCCAAATCCGGAGCAGACATTGCAGATGCAGCAGGTGAGTGTCTTCCTCCATTAGCTTGATCTTGACCTGACACCTTGATCAAATGCAGGCCTTCTCCAGGACCTCTGAGATACTCTTTTACCATCAAGGGGACAGCAGACCTCTGGGCTTCCATTAGGGTATGGCATCCTGTTGCTGGATGCTGAGAATGTCCAAGCCCAAACTTCACAAGGAGGAAACCGTCATTATTATGGTTTGCACGCAGGAAAAGCTTGATGCAAGTGTGGCAGCGAAGCTTTCTCAGTTCCCTGCCCCTTTTATCTAGGGGTGAGCTCTCTTAATGATGACCGTGTCCTTTGCCATAAACAGACCTCTGCCCACATGGTTATTTTGAGCTCCTCTTCTTCCAGTGGCTCAGATAAGCAAGCCTGAGAAAAATACAGCACCTCCCCCAGAACTGTGGTGGCTGTGCTGCTGCTTTCTGATCCTCGCTCTTACCTGTGGTTTTCCCTGACAGGGCACAATTCTCTCCCAGGGCCCAAGTCTGTGGGGGTCTCTTCTGCTGCCACAAAGCTGCTCAGCCTGGAGGAGGCACAGGCACAGAGGCGAGGCCACAGCACCTCTTCTGTGGTAACAGAGAGCAGCAGGGACATTGAAGTGAAAGAAAGCCCTGCAGCTGGGCAGGGCAAATTCCACAGAGTCATCGACTTTCCATCTGAAAGGTAAAGAGGACTTTCTTTTCCAGCACCTAGCATCATTGTTTGGGTGGGTCTTTCTGTTTTTCTGCAGAAACCAGGCAGTGCTAGGAACAAGCAACTGCTGCCAAGAGCTCAGTGCAGCTCTTCCCTCACCCTGCACCACGCACGACTCACAGCATTGGCTGTTTTCTCTCTCCAGGCAAAATCCACCCAGCAAGAATGAGGAATCACCAGCTAGCAGTTGGTGTTGCTGCTTCAGCCTCAGAAAGCCATCCTCTGGGAGCAAACGCCAACTGCAGCGCAATGCCAGGCAGCCCTCAGAAACAGCAGTGGTAGTCCTGGCAGGTAAGGGTGCAAATGCAGCTTCCAAATCCCTGCTTTTCAGGAACATAGAATTCAAGCTTGCTCTGCACTTGTATCTCCTTCTGGCCTTCCAGCCCCTGCCTAACATCTTCAGTTCACCCCTGATCAAGAACCACTGTCGTAATTCAGCTTGTGAAAGTTTGACACTAACCCCTGTGTATCCTTTCTAGGTGAATCGAGCCCTTGCCAACCCACAAGATCCAGGGCAAGTAGCGAGGATGCTCTGTGTGCTTCCATCAGTGGAGAGCTCTTAGGAAGCACAAATTCCTGCAGTTCCAACAGCAGCCTTACACATGACAACAGTGATGGAGAGAAGGAGCTCATTCAAGTTCATGCCCTCATTACACCTGGCTCTGTTGAAAATGCTGACCTGGGCCTGCCAGAAACAACAGTCAGCAGCCTGGATTGTAACCAGGAGTCTCTGCAGTGCAGGCCATCCCAAGAGCAGTGTGAGTGCCCCAACAGCAGCACCTCCATGCAGGAGCAGGTCAGCATCAGTGAGGAGGAGCAGAGCCTCTTGCAAGGGGACTTTCAATCAGGCCTCCAGTCCCAGGCACCGGACAGCAGCACTGAGAGCTCTGAGCCACTCTCTCCATGACAAGACAGGATGAGTCCCATCTTCACCGTGGACCTCTCACACCCTCCTGTCTTTTATATAATAATAAAAGCACACTTGTGCTCAATCAACGCCTTGACTGCCTCCAGAGTCTTCATTCACACGGACTGGGATGAATGCAGCACACAGCAAGGCACCCCAGCTTGCAATGCTGTGGCTGTGGGGTTTGTGCAGCACAGCTCCGGGTTTGTTCCTGTTTTGTCTGGCTTTGGGATGTCTGCAGGGGGAGCTCTGCTACCATTTGGCATGGTAGCAAATAATCTCTCGCATCCTGGATGCTGCTCATGATACTCCCAAGCTTCCTGGCTGTGGCTTTGTGATGCTTTTCAGGCCTTTCTGATGCATTTTGATGCCTTGGATGTTGCTTAACACCTCTCTCCTCCCATCATATCCTTTCCTGGCTCCCACCTACGAACTGGCCCTGCAGATCACCTCCAGACCTGTCATCAGCACACTGCGGCAGGAGAAGCTCCCCCTGGCCAACGTCAGGCAGCTCAGCGTGCAACCTGAGCAAGTTTTTTTCTGAGAAAGTGACCAGCTCTTTTCCATCCCTTTGCCCCTACAAACAGTTGTCCAGAGCATCTCGTCCAAGAATTCCTGGAACAGCCTGCAGCTGGCTCTCCTGAAGTTCAGGCTCCTGCCTTTGCTTCCTGCCAGGCCCGCATTCCTTGAGATCACCAACTCAAGGAGGGCATGGTCACTGCAGCCCTGACCGCCTCCTGTCGTAACCCCTGGTGTGCACCATGTCCAGCAATGCTTCCCTTCTGCTTGCTGTGCCCAATGCCTGCACCACAGAGTGATTCTCACTGCACTCCAGGAGTCTGTCAGATTGCTTGCAGCCAGCCATGCTGATTTCCCAGACTGACTGGAATCCCCCATCAGGATGAGAGTCAGTGAGTGCGATGCTTCTGCTGGCTGCAGTAAGCAGCTCCCACCAACAGGCTCTCTTTCCAGGCGGCTGTAGCAGACCCTCACCTCCAGAAGCCCTGCACTGCTGCACTTCCTAATTTTACCCACAAGTTCACAACCTGGTCCTGGCTCTTCTTAGTTCTTTGCACTCAACTTCTCATCATAGAGGGCAAATCCAGAATTCCATAGTATCAATTGTGTCTGCTTTATGTCAGGATTTTTTTTCTTTCTTTTCTTTTCCCATTTTCTAGGTAGGAAAATGAATTTCTGAGCCAGGAGAAGCAGAAGTGAAACAGTCTTCCTGGCACTGCTCAGGTTGCAGGAGTTGCCAAGTGCTCCTCAGGTAATGTGTGCTGAAGAGCTGACCTTGGTGGCAGGGGCTGTGGCTGCATTTTGTGCCTGTCATGCGGGAATCCAAGAAAGCCTATTCAGAGCAGGAGCTGCAGAGCGAGATAAACATCACGAGAAGGTAAGGCTGAGAAGCAAGGACACCTCCAGAAAGAAGAGAAAAACTGAGTCAAGTGAGCTGCGTGACGGCCGTGTGATGCTGACCATGATTGGAGGAAGAGCGCATGGCTGGGAATGACTGATGGCTCTGGTTGGATGGGTGCCTGTGTGCACAGAGGTAAGGAGTGTTTGTGGGATGTTTTGCTGGCATCTAACGGCTGTAAGGGGAAGTCAAGAGAGAAAACTTGTGAATGCATAGAAGGGATGTTAAAATCTGGAACAGACTGTTTGGATCATTCACAGCTGAGTCCGTGCCAGATTGCCACACTGTCAGAACCTGGGGCCTAGGATTTTCCTTTAAGAGTGCCAACTGCTCATTTTAAATGATAAAAAGTAACACTGAAAAAAGCTTCCCTCCTTGCATTAGAATAACGCATTGATATTTGATGTTTCTGTCTTTCCATTCCTTTAGCAGCCTGGGTGTTGATGCAGCTGCATGCATCTGCTGCCCTCCCCTTCTGTTTTGTGTAAAAGAACAGTAAAATATGCAATCAGTGTGAGATCTTTCTGAAGTATTTTACTTTATTTGCCCCTAGGCTGCAATGGCTGGGAAATGGCAGTGTCACCCAGGAGCCCACACGGCGACCTGATGTCTCATTGTTGGGGTCTATTGGAAACCACCACGATGACAAAAGAATGCCTGGGATTCCTCCGGCCCAAATGCCAAACCTTGCACTTGGCTGTGCTGAACCTCATGAGGTTCACCCAGGCCCACCTCTCAAGTCTGCTGAGCTCAAACAGATGTCCTTTTTCTCGTGTCCTTCCATTCCGAGTCCATCTGTTCCCCAAAGCAAAAGAATTTGGAGGGAACCACCGACAGTTATGTGAGCGATTTCAGCGTCTATTTCTGATCATGGCAACAACTTCAGAGGTCACACTTAATTTACGGTGCCCGCTGTAATTCTGACCAAGGCTGCAGTTGCAGCTGACTTCCCAAGGCTGCAAGACGTGGTGGTGACACAGCCTTGTGCTTCTGCATTGGTGCTCATCCCACGTTTCCTTTCTCTGTCTCGCAGGTCAGCTCCTGCTGGAAGCAGATGGTATCCCAGTGTGAATGAAGGTCAGTGCAGGAGCAGCTGCTGATGGGAGGAAGGAAGTCCATGCTGAAGAGCTCTGAAGCATCTGCAGGTATGGTTCTGGAGGAGGCAGCAGTGATGTCGGAGGGCTCCCCAGCAGGAAGCTGTCTCATCCAAATGCTTGCTGAGTGGTTGGAAGGGAGCTTTCTGCATGACAGCAGCACCAGTCACTTGCTTCACATGTTGCAAAGACAAGGATTAGCAGGAGTTCCAGTATCTACAGTATCATCACGAATCACGATAGGATTACAATGTGTCCTCATACAAACGCAGCCATTTCTCTCTGAGTCCAGAGGCTGTCCGGAAAGCATCTTTGAGGTCTCTCACACCAAACCACTGCTGTCCGTGTGGGATCTGACTCATTAGGGTATAGGGGTTAGGAACCACAGGCTGTCTTTTGAGAACGGGTTCAGTCATTTCCTTACATCTTGCACCAGCCGATACGTGCCGTCTGCCTTCCGTGCCGACAGGATTGGGGTGTTATAAGGCCACAGACAAGGTTCCAGAAGACCATCCTTAACCACTGTCTGTGTTACAGCTTTTAGACCCACTCTCCCTTCTAAGGCTATGGGATATTGTTGCTGTTTCACAGCTCCACTCCCTCCTTGGGCAGTTCTTTGTAAGGGAAAATTGTGAGTCCACCCCGATTTCCTTCCCCTGCCCACAGCTTTGGATTCATTTCTTCTTCATCACAGCTGATAACACATTCATTGACACCTGATATCTGATATCCTCATTTAACTGTTAAATCTCTCCCCCATAAATCGGTCCCTGCTTCAGGCACAGAGAACAATTGCCCTGCAACTATTTTATCTTTCCATTTTAGTTCTGTGGTCTCCAAGAGTGGAGCTGTCATTTCTGATCCCTCAGCCCCAGTTACGCACAACAGCCACATCCAGATACACGTCTGGTACCTCTGAACTAGCTAATGCTGTAGGATGGAATGTTGTTTCTGCACTGGCTATCAAATGTGGGATTGCTCTGAAGCAGTACAGCACCATGTGTTTTGTAATTTGCCCTTGGAAACAGTTTGAAAAAGTAGAAAGACTTTATTAGTATTAGTAAAAAGAAGCTATTTCATAACATGTTTTAGAAATACAGTTGTTCAATCATGTGATCAATTCTCACTTACAGAACTGTAATAGTTACAAATTGCATGGGTTTAGTATTAAGGACCAGAAAGCATGTTGTAAGGCCATTCTGTTTGGATAGGAGAAGCTCAGCAAAAGAAAAACAGACTCCAAAGAAGCCAGGGCCTCCACACAAGGCCGAAGTGACTCACTCTGTGGGCAGGTAGGGATGCAACAGGCAGGCATCAAGAGACTCCCCTCTGTCCTCCTTCCAAACTTCTCTCTCTTCAGGGATGAGCAGGTGTCCAGAAATAGTGGCCAAGTGTTGATAAGCAGCTGTCAGGCGTTCAATAATTAGCAGTATACCTGCTGAGCTAGCAACAATTGGTGTTTAGCCAGTCACACACACACACACAGAATGGCCCGGGTTGGAAGGGACCTCAAGGATCAGGAATCTCCAACTCCCTGCCACAGGCAGGGCCACCAACGTCTGTAGCACTGCACATATGCACATTGCTGGATAGAAACAGCAGTGTGGGAAAAAGCTCTATGCTGTGGATGAAAACGGTGAATCAGAATGGCTTAACAGCTGTCACACAACGAAAAGCAATCCCTTACCTGCTGTGCCATGCTCATGGCAGCAGCAATGCAGATGCGAGCAGCTGATGCCCACAAAAACAGCCAGCCTGGACTTATTTTCACTCCATATCTTTGTCCTGATGTCCTTCTAGAAGCTGGGACATTTCTCCCTCTGAGCAGCAGAGGGCAGGAGAGCTCCAAGGTGAGGGCACACTCTCCCCTGTTTATCTGGCACAAAAAGAGAAAGAGAAAATGAAAACCAGATGTGTTTCCCTGCCCATGGCAAACAACAGCCTTTCCATCCTTACAGTCCTTCCTGCCATCAGCAGCAACTGAAACAACATCCCACTCACCTTTGCCATGTCTGGCAGAGGTTGCAGCTCTTTCTATTGCATCCCTCTAGCTTTCAAGTCAAGAGCTCCTGTGTCACACAAGGAAAAGCAACCTTTTACCTGCTTTGCCATGATCATGGCAGCAGCAATGCAGATGCCAGCAGCTGATGCCCACAAGGACAGCCAGCCTGGACTTATTTTCATTACATATCTTTGTCCTGATGTCCTCCTAGAAGCTGGAACATTTCTCCATCTAAGCAGCAGAGGGCAGGAGGGGTCCAAGGTGAGGGCACACTCTCCCCTGCTTATCAGGCACTCAAAGAGAAAGAGAAGATGAAAACCAGATGTGTTTCCCAGCCCATGGCAAACACCAGACCTTCCATCCTTACAGTCCTCCTGACATCAGCACTAATTGAAACAACATCCCACTCATCTTTGCCATGTCTGGCAGAGGTTGCAGCTCTTTCTATTGCATCCCTCTAGCTTTCAAGTCAAGAGCTCCTGTGTCACACAAGGAAAAGCAACCTTTTACCTGCTTTGCCATGATCATGGCAGCAGCAATGCAGTTGCCAGCAGCTGATGCCCAGAAGGGCAGCCAGTCTGGACTTATTTTCATTACATATTTTTGTCCTGATGTCCTTCTAGAAGCTGGAACATTTCTCCATCTCAGTAGAAGAGGGCAGGACGGGTCCAAGGTGAGGGCACACTCTCCCCTGTTTATCTGGCACAAAAAGAGGAAGAGAAAATGAAAACCAGATGTGTTTCCCTGCCCATGGCAAACACCGGCCTTTCCATCCTTACAGTCCTTCCTGACATCAGCACGAATGGAAACAACATCCCACTCACCTTTGCCATGTCTGGCAGAGGTTGCAGCTCTTTCTATTGCATCCCTCTAGCTTTCAAGTCAAGAGCTCCTGTGTCACACAAGGAAAAGCAATCTTTTACCTGCTTTGCCATGATCATGGCAGCAGCAATGAAGATGCCAGCAGCAGATGCCCAGAAGGACAGCCAGCCTGGACTTATTTTCATTACATATCTTTGTCCTGATGTCCTTCTACAAGCTGGAACATTTCTCCCTCTGAGCAGCAGAGGGCAGGAGGGGTCCAAGGTTAGGGCACACTCTCCAATTTTTCTGGAACACAAAGAGAAAATGAAAACCAGATGTGTTTCCCTGCCCATGCCAAACACCAGCCTTTCCATCCTTGCAGTCCTTCCAGACATCAGCACTAACTTAAGCAACATCCCACTCACCTTTCCAATGTCTGGCAGAGGTTGCAGCTCTTTCTATTGCATCCCTCTAGCTTTCAAGTCAAGAGCTCTTGTGTCACACAAGGAAAAGCAATCTTTTACCTGCTGTGCCATGCTCATGGCAGCAGCAATGCAGATGCCAGCAGCTGATGCCCACAAGGACAGCCAGCCTGGACTTATTTTCATTGCATATCTTTGTCCTGATGTCCTTCTAGAACCTTGGACATTTCTCCATCTCAGCAGAAGAGGGCAGGATGGGTCCAAGGTGAGGGCACACTCTGCTCTTTATCTGGCACTCAAAGAGAAAGAGAAAATGGAAACAAGATGTGTTTCCCAGCCCATGACAAACACCAGCCTTTCCATCCTTACAGTCTTCCTAACTTCAGCACTAATTGAAACAACATCCCACTCACCTTTGCCATGTCTGGCTGAGTTTGCAGCTCTTTGTATTGCATCACTGATGCTTTCAAGACAAGAGCTCCTGTGTCACACAAGGAAAAGCAATCTTTTACCTGCTGTGCCATGCTCATGGCAGCAGCAATGCAGATGCCAGCAGCTGATGCCCACAAGGACAGCCAGCCTGGACTTATTTTCATTGCATATCTTTGTCCTGATGTCCTTCCAGAAGCTGGGACATTTCACCATCTCAGCAGAAGAGGGCAGGGGAGTTACAAGGTGAGGGCACACTCTCCCCTGTTTATCTGGCACTCAAAGAGAATGAAAAAATGAAAACCAGATGTGTTTCCCTGCCCATGGCAAACACCAGCCTTTCCATCCTTACAGTCCTTCCTGCCATCAGCAGCAACTGAAACAACATCCCAGTCACCTTTGCCTAATCTGGCAGGGAGGTGATGCTCTTTCTGTTATACCCCTCTGGCTCTGAATTCACCAGTGCTTGTGTCACACAAAGAAATGCAACATTCCAGCTTTTCTGCCATTTCCATAGCAACAACTATGCAAATGTCAGCAGCTGATGCCCACAAGGACAGCCAACCTGGACTTATTTTCATTACATATCTTTGTCATGATGTCCTTCTAGAAGGTTGAACACTTCTCCATCTCTGCTGCAATGGTCAAAAAGGGTCCAAGTTTAGGGCACACTCTCCTCATGGCCTCTTGCACTCAAACACAAAGGGATCATGAAAACAGAAGTTTTTCTTTGCCCATGGAGACACTAGCCTTTCCATCCTGACAGTTTTTCCTACAATCACCTGGAATTGAAACAACATCCCCCACATCTCTTTTTTGAACTTATTCATGCATGAATAATAATAATGAGAATTTTTCTGTAAATCTTATTTCTGTATGGCAATGATCAGATAACTGGAGCTTTTTTCTCTAAAACTATCCAGGAAATTTGCACTGCTTATCTATGTACGCAAAATGTTTTTGCCATTCATCTCAAATATCAATACATCTTGCAAAATAAGATAGAAAAAGTATTTACAGACATTTTTGGACATTGATTACTTCTGGTCAAGTGGGAAAGAATCCCTAAGCTGCAATCATGAAATTCTTTTATCACTTTCTCTGATTTAGCCAGTGTTACTAAAAGGGAAATAAGACACAGGCTTTTGATAGCAGCTGCCAATTTAACTACGATAATAACTTGTATTATTCTTGGCTAAGATCAAAGTCCTGCATTTCAGGATTATCTCCAGCTCATCAAGTATAATTAACAGTTTTGGATAGCCACATTATTGTATAGCAACATTGTCTACCTGCAAGAATTGTTTCGACACGTGCCACAGGTTGTTAATAGATTGCCTGATTACCATTTATTTTTTTTATTGGCTTATGATGACTACAGAAAATTATACAGCAGCACCATAAAAACTTTAAATCCTATCCCATGTATCTGCACTCATACGAAAATAATATTGGAAAGCATTGGTGAAACTAAGATTACAAAATAAAGCAGAGGACAATTTCAGTGAAAGCCTGCAGGTTTCACAGCTCTGCCCATTTCAAACCCCTGAAGACATCCACGGGTTTCCTGCTGTGGGACACAGGCACTCACCTGCAGCTCAGCACTGCCTGCTCATGCCTGCGCACACCTTCAGGCTGGAACCAAGGAAATCCTCAGCAAAGACATCAGTACACTTTTGTTATGATGACTATCATAAAGAAGCATCAAATATTTCTTCACGAGAAATACTGCAAGTCCCTTTGACACTAGCCCTTATTTTAAATGTTTAGATTTGTGCTTCATTCAGGCGTGCTGTCACTCCCAAAAAGATTTTTATTCTTTTGCTTTTCATTCTGAGGAACACAGTGATTTCTGCCTTGTTCACTGTCTGTAGGCACAGCAATACTCCTGCACCTTCAGGGAAACAGCAAATCCATCTCCTTCACACCCTGATTCTATCAAGCTCATTCACCTTACAAGGTATTTATTGCAAGCAGCTCTTCCAAAAATGGAGATTAACAGAACCTGCAACCCAGGACACCTCAGTAAGCCAGTACTTTTCATCTCCTGAAGGTGTAGGTAGACACAGAGCTGGAACATCTTTTCCAGAGCTGTGTGATGCTGTCTCATCTATGTTCCTTTACTGTTGACTCAGTGTCACTTCTTATCTAACCTGGTTGCATCCCAGGATTTCTGGTGCCAAAAATAAACTGACAGCATTCATCACTAGTTAAAAGGAAACTGCAATAGGAACAGCAAATTTTCTGATTTCTCTGTTGATCAGAGATGCTTCATGCAAGCCTGATGCGGTAGAAACAATATCAGCTTTAGAATGACAGTCATTAGAGCAGAATCCTTTCACTGATGAAATCCCACAGTCCTGATTCATACAACACTGACACTGGAGGACAAAGTAGTTTAGAGGAGAGCGCATTAAAAATGACTAAGTTAAGGTCTCAGCAAAGAGTGACAAGTATGAAAAAAAGAGGTTGCAGAAACTGCTTCAGTTTGGCACTCTGGCATAAAGTATGACAACACACAACCTGCCTGTGCAGTTCCAGAAGCAGAAGAAAGCCGTCAACCAAGACTTGTTCTCATCTGCTCTGAAAGTCCACTGGGACAAGGCCACTTTTCTCTGACGTGCTTCCAGAAGTATCACTTCTGAGCACTGTGCCAGGGAGTTACAAGATACTGTTTGTGTGTACAGAGGAGAAAAAGACGTCTGTCTGGAAACAGACTTGGTGAAGGAGAAGCAGCATTTTCCAGAGTACTTCAGAAAGAACTGAGCACTGCCCCAAGAGCTTCAGAGCGGCAGGCTGTCACAGTGTGCCAACCAGCTCAGCTGTGAGTTGGCACTGAAGCTGCACCACAGGGAGAACAAAGCCCCCTGTGCACCCTTGGAGAGCCAAGGGTCGGAGATTCAAGAACCTTGAGCTCCTTTCCAACCCGGGCCATGCTGTGATTCTGGGATTCTCACCTTTGCCTCATCTGGCAGAGGGAGGCAGCTCTTTCTATTGTCTCCCAATGGCTGTCAGGTCACCAGGGCCAGTGTCACACAGGGAGCTGCAAACACTGTGTGTGCTGTGCCCTGCCCATGGCAGCACAGAGGCAGCGGCCAGCAGCTGATGCCCACAAGGACAGCCAGCCTGGACTTATTTTCATTACATATCTTTGTCCTGATGTCCTTCTACAAGCTGGAACATTTCTCCATCTCAGCAGAAGAGGGCAGGAGAGTTCCAAGGTGAGGGCACACTCTCCTCTTTTTCTGGAACACAAAGAGAAAGAGAAGATGAAAACCAGATGTGTTTCCCTGCCCATGGCAAACACCAGCCTTTCGATCCTTACAGTCCTCCTGATATCAGCACTAATTGAAACAACATCCCAGTCACCTTTGCCATGTCTGCCAGATGTTGCAGCTCTTTCTATTGCATCCCTCTAGTTTCAATTCAAGAGCTCCTGTGTCACACAAGGAAAAGCAATCTTTTACCTGCTGTGCCATGCTCATGGCAGCAGCAATGCAGATGCCAGCAGCTGATGCCCACAAGGACAGCCAGCCTGGACTTATTTTCATTACATATCTTTGTCCTGATGTCCATCAAGAAGCTGGAACATTTCTCCATCTCAGCAGAAGAGGGCAGGAGGGGTCCAAGTTGCAGGCACACTCTCCTCTTTTTCTGGCACACAAAGAGAAAGAGAAGATGAAAACCAGATGTGTTTCCCTGCCCAGGGCAAACACTAGACTTTCCTTACTTGCAGTCCTTCCTGACATCAGCAGCAATGGAAAAAACATCCAACTCACCTTTGCCATGTCTGGCAGAGGTTGCAGCTCTTTCTCTTGCATCCCTCTAGCTGTCAAGTCAAGAGCTCCTGTGTCACACAAGGAAAAGCAATCTTTTACCTGCTTTGCCATGCTCATGGCAGCAGCAATGCAGATGCCAGCAGCTGATGCCCACAAGGACAGCCAGCCTGGACTTATTTTCATTACATATCTTTGTCCTGATGTCCTTCTACAAGCTGGAACATTTCTCCATCTCAGCAGAAGAGGGCAGGAGAGTTCCAAGGTGAGGGCACACTCTCCTCTTTTTCTGGAACACAAAGAGAAAGAGAAGATGAAAACCAGATGTGTTTCCCTGCCCATGGCAAACACCAGCCTTTCGATCCTTACAGTCCTCCTGACATCAGCACTAATTGAAACAACATCCCACTCATCTTTGCCATGTCTGGCAGAGGTTGCAGCTCTTTCTATTGCATCCCTCTAGCTTTCAAGTCAAGAGCTCCTGTGTCACACAAGGAAAAGCAACCTTTTACCTGCTTTGCCATGATCATGGCAGCAGCAATGCAGTTGCCAGCAGCTGATGCCCAGAAGGGCAGCCAGTCTGGACTTATTTTCATTACATATCTTTGTCCTGATGTCCTTCTAGAAGCTGGAACATTTCTCCATCTCAGCAGAAGAGGGCAGGACGGGTCCAAGGTGAGGGCACACTCTCCCCTGTTTATCTGGCACAAAAAGAGGAAGAGAAAATGAAAACCAGATGTGTTTCCCTGCCCATGCCAAACACCAGCCTTTCCATCCTTACAGTCCTTCCTGACATCAGCACTAATTGAAACAACATCCCACTCACCTTTGCCATGTCTGGCAGAGGTTGCAACTCTGTCTATTGCATCGCTCTAGCTTTCAAGTCAAGAGCTCCTGTGTCACACAAGGAAAAGCAACCTTTTACCTGCTTTGCCATGCTCATGCCAGCAGCAATGCAGATGCCAGCAGCTGATGCCCACAAGGACTGCCAGCCTGGACTTATTTTCATTACATATCTTTGTCCTGATGTCCTTCCAGAAGCTGGGACATTTCTCCCTCTCAGCAGCAGAGGGCAGGAGAGTTGCAAGGTGAGGGCACACTCTCCCCTGTTTATCTGGCACTCAAAGAGAAAGAGAAAATGAAAACCAGATGTGTTTCCCTGCCCATGGCAAACACCAGCCTTTCCATCCTTACAGTCCTCCTGACATCAGCAGCAACTGACACAACATCCCACTCACCTTTGCCATGTCTGGCAGAGGTTGCAGCTCTTTCTATTGCATCCCTCTAGTTTCAAGTCAAGAGCTCCTGTGTCACACAAGGAAAAGCAACCATTTACCTTCTTTGCCATGCTCATGGCAGCAGCAATGCAGATGCCAGCAGCTGATGCCCACAAGGACAGCCAGCCTGGACTTATTTTCATTACATATCTTTGTCCTGATGTCCTTCTACAAGCTGGAACATTTCTCCATCTCAGCAGAAAAGGGCAGGAGAGTACCAAGTTACAGGCACACTCTCCTCTTTTTCTGCCACACAAAGAGAAAATGAAAACCAGATGTGTTTCCCTGCCCATGGCAAACACCAGACTTTCCATCCTTCCAGTCCTTCCTGCCATCAGCAGCAATGGAAACAACATCCCACTCACCTTTGCCATGTCTGGCAGAGGTTGCAGCTCTGTCTATTGCATCCCTCTAGCTTTCAAGTCAAGAGCTCTTGTGTCACACAAGGAAAAGCAATCTTTTACCTGCTTTGCCATGCTCACGGCAGAAGCAATGTGGTTGCCAGCAGCTGATGCCCACAAGGACAGCCAGCCTGGACTTACTTTCATTACATATCTTTGTCCTGATGTCCTTCTAGAAGCTGGAACATTTCTCCATCTCAACAGAAGAGGACAGGAGGGGTCCAAGGTGAGGGCACACTCTCCCCTGTTTATCTGGCACAAAAAGAGAAAGAGAAAATGAAAACCAGATTTGTTTCCCTGCCCATGGCAAACACCAGCCTTTCCATCCTTACAGTCCTCCTGACATCAGCAGCAACTGAAACAACATCCCACTCACCTTTGCCATGTCTGGCAGAGGTTGAAGCTCTTTCTATTGCATCCCTCTAGCTTTCAAGTCTAGAGCTCCTGTGTCACACAAGGAAAAGCAATCTTTTACCTGCTGTGCCATGCTCATGGCAGCAGCAATGCAGATGCCAGCAGCTGATGCCCACAAGGACAGCCACCCTGGACTTATTTTCATTACATATCTTTGTCCTGATATCCTTCTACAAGCTGGAACATTTCTCCATCTCAGCAGAAAAGGGCAGGAGAGTACCAAGTTGCAGGCACACTCTCCTCTTTTTCTGCCACACAAAGAGAAAATGAAAACCAGATGTGTTTCCCTGCCCATGGCAAACAACAGCCTTTCTATCCTTACAGTCCTTCCTGCCATCAGCAGCAACTGAAACAACATCCCACTCACCTTTGCCATGTCTGGCAGAGGTTGCAGCTCTTTCTATTGCATCCCTCTAGCTTTCAAGTCAAGAGCTCCTGTGTCAAACAAGGAAAAGCAATCTTTTACCTGCTTTGCCATGCTCATGGCAGCAGCAATGCAGATGCGAGCAGCTGATGCCCACAAAAACAGCCAGCCTGGACTTATTTTCATTGCATATCTTTGTCCTGATGTCCTTCTACAAGCTGGAACATTTCTCCATCTCAGCAGCAGAGGGCAGGAGGGGTCCAAGGTGAGGGCACACTCTCCCCTGTTTATCTGGCACACAAAGACAAAGAGAACATGAAAACCAGATGTGTTTCCCTGCCCATGGCAAACACCAGACTTTCCATCCTTACTCACCTTCCTGACATCAGCACTAATTGAAACAACATCCCACTCACCTTTGCCATGTCTGGCAGATGTTGCAGCTCTTTCTATTGCATCCCTCTAGCTTTCAAGTCAAGAGCTCCTGTGTCACACAAGGAAAAGCAATCTTTTACCTGCTGTGCCATGCTCATGGCAGCAGCAATACAGATGCCAGCAGCTGATGCCCACAAGGACAGCCAGCCTGGACTTATTTTCATTACATATCTTTGTCCTGATGTCCTTCCAGAAGCTGGGACATTTCTCCCTCTGAGCAGCAGAGGGCAGGATGGGTCCAAGCTGAGGGCACACTCTCCACTGTTTATCTGGCACAAAAAGAGAAAGAGAAAATGAAAACCAGATGTGTTTCCCTGCCCATGGCAAACACCAGCCTTTCCATCCTTACAGTCCTCCTGACTTCAGCACTAAATGAAACAACATCCCACTCACCTTTGCCATGTCTGGCAGAGGTTGCAGCTCTTTCTATTGCATCCCACTAGCTTTCAAGTCAAGAGCTCCTGTGTCACACAAGGAAAAGCAACCATTTACCTTCTTTGCCATGCTCATGGCAGCAGCAATGCAGATGCCAGCAGCTGATGCCCACAAGGACAGCCAGCCTGGACTTATTTTCATTACATATCTTTGTCCTGATGTCCTTCTACAAGCTGGAACATTTCTCCATCTCAGCAGAAGAGGGCAGGAGAGTTCCAAGGTGAGGGCACACTCTCCTCTTTTTCTGGAACACAAAGAGAAAGAGAAGATGAAAACCAGATGTGTTTCCCTGCCCATGGCAAACACCAGCCTTTCGATCCTTACAGTCCTCCTGACATCAGCACTAATTGAAACAACATCCCACTCATCTTTGCCATGTCTGGCAGAGGTTGCAGCTCTTTCTATTGCATCCCTCTAGCTTTCAAGTCAAGAGCTCCTGTGTCACACAAGGAAAAGCAACCTTTTACCTGCTTTGCCATGATCATGGCAGCAGCAATGCAGTTGCCAGCAGCTGATGCCCAGAAGGGCAGCCAGTCTGGACTTATTTTCATTACATATCTTTGTCCTGATGTCCTTCTAGAAGCTGGAACATTTCTCCATCTCAGCAGAAGAGGGCAGGACGGGTCCAAGGTGAGGGCACACTCTCCCCTGTTTATCTGGCACAAAAAGAGGAAGAGAAAATGAAAACCAGATGTGTTTCCCTGCCCATGCCAAACACCAGCCTTTCCATCCTTACAGTCCTTCCTGACATCAGCACTAATTGAAACAACATCCCACTCACCTTTGCCATGTCTGGCAGAGGTTGCAACTCTGTCTATTGCATCGCTCTAGCTTTCAAGTCAAGAGCTCCTGTGTCACACAAGGAAAAGCAACCTTTTACCTGCTTTGCCATGCTCATGCCAGCAGCAATGCAGATGCCAGCAGCTGATGCCCACAAGGACTGCCAGCCTGGACTTATTTTCATTACATATCTTTGTCCTGATGTCCTTCCAGAAGCTGGGACATTTCTCCCTCTCAGCAGCAGAGGGCAGGAGAGTTGCAAGGTGAGGGCACACTCTCCCCTGTTTATCTGGCACTCAAAGAGAAAGAGAAAATGAAAACCAGATGTGTTTCCCTGCCCATGGCAAACACCAGCCTTTCCATCCTTACAGTCCTCCTGACATCAGCAGCAACTGACACAACATCCCACTCACCTTTGCCATGTCTGGCAGAGGTTGCAGCTCTTTCTATTGCATCCCTCTAGTTTCAAGTCAAGAGCTCCTGTGTCACACAAGGAAAAGCAACCATTTACCTTCTTTGCCATGCTCATGGCAGCAGCAATGCAGATGCCAGCAGCTGATGCCCACAAGGACAGCCAGCCTGGACTTATTTTCATTACATATCTTTGTCCTGATGTCCTTCTACAAGCTGGAACATTTCTCCATCTCAGCAGAAAAGGGCAGGAGAGTACCAAGTTACAGGCACACTCTCCTCTTTTTCTGCCACACAAAGAGAAAATGAAAACCAGATGTGTTTCCCTGCCCATGGCAAACACCAGACTTTCCATCCTTCCAGTCCTTCCTGCCATCAGCAGCAATGGAAACAACATCCCACTCACCTTTGCCATGTCTGGCAGAGGTTGCAGCTCTGTCTATTGCATCCCTCTAGCTTTCAAGTCAAGAGCTCTTGTGTCACACAAGGAAAAGCAATCTTTTACCTGCTTTGCCATGCTCACGGCAGAAGCAATGTGGTTGCCAGCAGCTGATGCCCACAAGGACAGCCAGCCTGGACTTACTTTCATTACATATCTTTGTCCTGATGTCCTTCTAGAAGCTGGAACATTTCTCCATCTCAACAGAAGAGGACAGGAGGGGTCCAAGGTGAGGGCACACTCTCCCCTGTTTATCTGGCACAAAAAGAGAAAGAGAAAATGAAAACCAGATTTGTTTCCCTGCCCATGGCAAACACCAGCCTTTCCATCCTTACAGTCCTCCTGACATCAGCAGCAACTGAAACAACATCCCACTCACCTTTGCCATGTCTGGCAGAGGTTGAAGCTCTTTCTATTGCATCCCTCTAGCTTTCAAGTCTAGAGCTCCTGTGTCACACAAGGAAAAGCAATCTTTTACCTGCTGTGCCATGCTCATGGCAGCAGCAATGCAGATGCCAGCAGCTGATGCCCACAAGGACAGCCACCCTGGACTTATTTTCATTACATATCTTTGTCCTGATATCCTTCTACAAGCTGGAACATTTCTCCATCTCAGCAGAAAAGGGCAGGAGAGTACCAAGTTGCAGGCACACTCTCCTCTTTTTCTGCCACACAAAGAGAAAATGAAAACCAGATGTGTTTCCCTGCCCATGGCAAACAACAGCCTTTCTATCCTTACAGTCCTTCCTGCCATCAGCAGCAACTGAAACAACATCCCACTCACCTTTGCCATGTCTGGCAGAGGTTGCAGCTCTTTCTATTGCATCCCTCTAGCTTTCAAGTCAAGAGCTCCTGTGTCAAACAAGGAAAAGCAATCTTTTACCTGCTTTGCCATGCTCATGGCAGCAGCAATGCAGATGCGAGCAGCTGATGCCCACAAAAACAGCCAGCCTGGACTTATTTTCATTGCATATCTTTGTCCTGATGTCCTTCTACAAGCTGGAACATTTCTCCATCTCAGCAGCAGAGGGCAGGAGGGGTCCAAGGTGAGGGCACACTCTCCCCTGTTTATCTGGCACACAAAGACAAAGAGAACATGAAAACCAGATGTGTTTCCCTGCCCATGGCAAACACCAGACTTTCCATCCTTACTCACCTTCCTGACATCAGCACTAATTGAAACAACATCCCACTCACCTTTGCCATGTCTGGCAGATGTTGCAGCTCTTTCTATTGCATCCCTCTAGCTTTCAAGTCAAGAGCTCCTGTGTCACACAAGGAAAAGCAATCTTTTACCTGCTGTGCCATGCTCATGGCAGCAGCAATACAGATGCCAGCAGCTGATGCCCACAAGGACAGCCAGCCTGGACTTATTTTCATTACATATCTTTGTCCTGATGTCCTTCCAGAAGCTGGGACATTTCTCCCTCTGAGCAGCAGAGGGCAGGATGGGTCCAAGCTGAGGGCACACTCTCCACTGTTTATCTGGCACAAAAAGAGAAAGAGAAAATGAAAACCAGATGTGTTTCCCTGCCCATGGCAAACACCAGCCTTTCCATCCTTACAGTCCTCCTGACTTCAGCACTAAATGAAACAACATCCCACTCACCTTTGCCATGTCTGGCAGAGGTTGCAGCTCTTTCTATTGCATCCCACTAGCTTTCAAGTCAAGAGCTCCTGTGTCACACAAGGAAAAGCAACCATTTACCTTCTTTGCCATGCTCATGGCAGCAGCAATGCAGATGCGAGCAGCTGATGCCCACAAGGACAGCCAGCCTGGACTTATTTTCATTACATATCTTTGTCCTGATGTCCTCCTAGAAGCTGGAACATTTCTCCATCTCAGCAGAAGAGGGCAGGGGAGTTACAAGGTGAGGGCACACTCTCCCCTGTTTATCTGGCACTCAAAGAGAAAGAGAAAATGAAAACCAGATGTGTTTCCCTGCCCATGGCAAACACCAGCCTTTCCATCCTTACAGTCCTTCCTGACATCAGCAGCAACTGAAACAACATCCCACTCACCTTTGCCATGTCTGGCAGAGGTTGCAGCTCTTTCTATTGCATCCCTCTAGCTTTCAAGTCAAGAGCTCTTGTGTCACACAAGGAAAAGCAATCTTTTACCTGCTGTGCCATGCTCATGGCAGAAGCAATGCAGTTTCCAGCAGCTGATGCCCAGAAGGACAGCCAGCCTGGACTTATTTTCATTGCATATCTTTGTCCTGATGTCCTTCTACAAGCTGGGACATTTCTCACTCTGAGCAGCAGAGGGCAGGATGGGTCCAAGGTGAGGGCACACTCTGCTCTTTATCTGGCACTCAAAGAGAAAGAGAAAATGGAAACAAGATGTGTTTCCCAGCCCATGACAAACACCAGCCTTTCCATCCTTACAGTCTTCCTAACTTCAGCACTAATTGAAACAACATCCCACTCACCTTTGCCATGTCTGGCTGAGTTTGCAGCTCTTTGTATTGCATCACTGATGCTTTCAAGACAAGAGCTCCTGTGTCACACAAGGAAAAGCAATCTTTTACCTGCTGTGCCATGCTCATGGCAGCAGCAATGCAGATGCCAGCAGCTGATGCCCACAAGGACAGCCAGCCTGGACTTATTTTCATTACATATCTTTGTCCTGATGTCCTTCTAGAAACTGGAACATTTCTCCCTCTGAGCAGCAGAGGGCAGGATGGGTCCAAGGTGAAGGCACACTCTCCCCTGCTTATCAGGCACTCAAAGAGAAAGAGAAGATGAAAACCAGATGTGTTTCCCAGCCCATGGCAAACACCAGACCTTCCATCCTTACAGTCCTCCTGACATCAGCACTAATTGAAACAACATCCCACTCACCTTTGCCATGTCTGGCAGAGGTTGCAGCTCTTTCTATTGCATCCCTCTTGCTTTCACATCAAAAGCTCCTGTGTCACACAAGGAAAAGCAATCTTTTACCTGCTGTGCCATGCTCATGGCAGCAGCAATGCAGATGCCAGCAGCTGATGCCCACAAGGACAGCCAGCCTGGACTTATTTTCATTACATATCTTTGTCCTGATGTCCTTCTAGAAGCTGAAACATTTCTACATCTCAGCAGCAGAGGGCAGGAGAGTTCCAGGGTGAGGGCACACTCTCCCCTGTTTATCTGGCACTCAAAGAGAAAGAGAAAATGAAAACCAGATGTGTTTCCCTGCCCATGGCAAACACCAGCCTTTCCATCCTTACAGTCCTTCCTGACATCAGCACTAATTGAAACAACATCCCACTCAACTTTGCCATGTCTGCCTGAGGTTGCAGCTCTTTCTATTGCATCCCTCTTGCTTTCACATCAAAAGCTCCTGTGTCACACAAGGAAAAGCAATCTTTTACCTGCTGTGCCATGCTCATGGCAGCAGCAATGCACATGCCAGCAGCTGATGCCCACAAGGACAGCCAGCCTGGACTTATTTTCATTGCATATCTTTGTCCTGATGTCCTTCTACAAGCTGGAACATTTCTCCATCTCAGCAGCAGAGGGCAGGAGAGTTCCAAGGTGAGGGCACACTCTCCCCTGTGTATCTGGCACTCAAAGAGAAAGAGAAAATGAAAACCAGATGTGTTTCCCCGCCCATGGCAAACACCAGCCTGTCCATCCTTGCAGTCCTTCCTGACATCAGCACTAATTGAAACAACATCCCACTCACCTTTGCCATGTCTGGCAGAGGTTGCAGCTCTTTCTATTGCATCCCTCTAGCTTTCAAGTCAAGAGCTCCTGTGTCACACAAGGAAAAGCAATCGTTTACCTGCTGTGCCATGCTCATGGCAAGAACAATGCAGATGTCAGCAGCTGATGCCCACAAGGACTGCCAGCCTGGACTTATTTTCATTGCATATCTTTGTCCTGATGTCCTTCTAGAAGCTGGGACATTTCACCATCTCAGCAGAAGAGGGCAGGGGAGTTACAAGGTGAGGGCACACTCTCCCCTGTTTATCTGGCACTCAAAGAGAAAGAGAAAATGAAAACCAGATGTGTTTCCCTGCCCATGGCATACACCAGCCTTTCCATCCTTACAGTCCTTCCTGACATCAGCAGCAACTGAAACAACATCCCACTCACCTTTGCCATGTCTGGCAGAGGTTGCAGCTCTTTCTATCGCATCCCTCTTGCTTTTAAGTCAACAGAGACTATGTCACACAAGGAAAAGCAATCTTTTACCTGCTGTGCCATGCTCATGGCAGCAGCAATGCAGATGTCAGCAGCTGATGCCCACAAGGACTGCCAGCCTGGACTTATTTTCATTGCATATCTTTGTCCTGATGGCCTTCTACAAGCTGGAACATTTCTCCATCTCGAGAGCAAAAGGCAGGAGATTTCCAAGGTGAGGGCACACTCTCCCTTGTTTATCTGGCACTCAAAGAGTAAGAGAAAATGAAAACCAGATGTGTTTCCCTGCCCATGGCAAACACCAGCCTTTCCATCCTTATAGTCCTTCCTGACATCTGCACTAATTGAAACAACATCCCACTCACCTTTGCCATGTCTGCCAGAGGTTGCAGCTCTTTCTATTGCATCGCTCTGGCTGTCAGGTCAAGAGCTCCTGTGTCACACAAGGAAAAGCAATCTTTTACCTGCTGTGCCATGCTCATGGCAGCAGCAATGCAGATGCCAGCAGCTGATGCCCACAAGGACTGCCAGCCTGGACTGATTTTCATTACATATCTTTGTCCTGATGTCCTTCTAGAAGCTGGGACATTTCACCATCTCAGCAGAAGAGGGCAGGGGAGTTACAAGGTGAGGGCACACTCTCCCCTGTTTATCTGGCACTCAAAGAGAATGAAAAAATGAAAACCAGATGTGTTTCCCTGCCCATGGCAAACACCAGCCTTTCCATCCTTACAGTCCTTCCTGCCATCAGCAGCAACTGAAACAACATCCCAGTCACCTTTTCCTAATCTGGCAGGGAGGTGATGCTCTTTCTGTTATACCCCTCTGGCTCTGAATTCACCAGTGCTTGTGTCACACAAAGAAATGCAACATTCCAGCTTTTCTGCCATTTCCATAGCAACAACTATGCAAATGTCAGCAGCTGATGCCCACAAGGACAGCCAACCTGGACTTATTTTCATTACATATCTTTGTCATGATGTCCTTCTAGAAGGTTGAACACTTCTCCATCTCTGCTGCAATGGTCAAAAAGGGTCCAAGTTTAGGGCACACTCTCCTCATGGCCTCTTGCACTCAAACACAAAGGGATCATGAAAACAGAAGTTTTTCTTTGCCCATGGAGACACTAGCCTTTCCATCCTGACAGTTTTTCCTACAATCACCTGGAATTGAAACAACATCCCCCACATCTCTTTTTTGAACTTATTCATGCATGAATAATAATAATGAGAATTTTTCTGTAAATCTTATTTCTGTATGGCAATGATCAGATAACTGGAGCTTTTTTCTCTAAAACTATCCAGGAAATTTGCACTGCTTATCTATGTACGCAAAATGTTTTTGCCATTCATCTCAAATATCAATACATCTTGCAAAATAACATAGAAAAAGTATTTACAGACATTTTTGGACATTGATTACTTCTGGTCAAGTGGGAAAGAATCCCTAAGCTGCAATCATGAAATTCTTTTATCACTTTCTCTGATTTAGCCAGTGTTACTAAAAGGGAAATAAGACACAGGCTTTTGATAGCAGCTGCCAATTTAAGAACGATAATAACTTGTATTATTCTTGGCTAAGATCAAAGTCCCGCATTTCAGGATTATCTCCAGCTCATCAAGTATAATTAACAGTTTTGGATAGCCACATTATTATATAGCAATATTGTCTTCCTGCAAGGAATTTCATTGTTTTGACACGTGCCACAGGTTGTTAATAGATTGCCTGATTACCATTTATTTTTTCTTATTGGCTTATGATGACCACAGAAAATTATACAGCAGCACCATAAAAACTTTAAATCCTATCCCATGTATCTGCATTCCTACGAAAATAATATTGGAAAGCATTGGTGAAACTAAGATTACAAAATAAAGCAGAGAACAATTTCAGTGAAAGCCTGCAGGTTTTACAGCTCTGCCCATTTCAAACCCCTGAAGACATCCACGGGTTTCCTGCTGTGGGACACAGGCACTCACCTGCAGCTCAGCACTGCCTGCTCATGCCTGCGCACACCTTCAGGCTGGAACCAAGGAAATCCTCAGCAGAGACATCAGTACACTTTTGTTATGACGACTTTCATAAAGAAGCATCAAATATTTCTTCACGAGAAATACTGCAAGTCCCTTTGACACTAGCCCTTATTTTAAATGTTTAGATTTGTGCTTCATTCAGGCGTGCTGTCACTCACAAAAAGATTTTTATTCTTTTTCATTCTGAGGAACACAGTGATTTCTGCCTTGTTTACTGACTGTAGGCACAGCAATACTCCTGCACCTTCAGGGAAACAGCAAATCCATCTCTTTCACACCCTACTTCTATCAAGCTCATTCACCTTACAAGGTATTTATTGCAAGCAGCTCTTCCAAAAATGGAGATTAACAGAGCCTGCAACCCAGGACACCTCAGTAAGCCAGTACTTTTCATCTCCTGAAGGTGTAGGTAGACACAGAGCTGGAACATCTTTTCCAGAGCTGTGTGATGCTATCTCATCTGTGTTCCTTTACTGACAGCTTTCATCACTAGTTAAAAGGAAACTGCAATAGGAAAAGCAATTTTTCTGATTTCTCTGTTGATCAGAGATGCTTCATGCAAGCCTGATGCGATAGAAACAATATCAGCTTTAGAATGACAGTCATTAGAGCAGAATCCTTTCACTGATGAAATCCCACAGTCCTGATTCATACAACACTGACACTGGAGGACACAGTAGTTTAGATGAGAGCGCATTAAAAATGACTAAGTTAAGGTCTCAGCAAAGAGTGACAAGTATGAAAAAAAGAGGTTGCAGAAACTGCTTCAGTTTGGCACTCTGGCATAAAGTATGACAACACACAACCTGCCTGTGCAGTTCCAGAAGCAGAAGAAAGCCGTCAACCAAGACTTGTTCTCATCTGCTCTGAAAGTCCACTGGGACAAGGCCACTTTTCTCTGACGTGCTTCCAGAAGTATCACTTCTGAGCACTGTGCCAGGGAGTTACAAGATACTGTTTGTGTGTACAGAGGAGAAAAAGACGTCTGTCTGGAAACAGACTTGGTGAAGGAGAAGCAGCATTTTCCAGAGTACTTCAGAAAGAACTGAGCACTGCCCCAAGAGCTTCAGAGCGGCAGGCTGTCACAGTGTGCCAACCAGCTCAGCTGTGAGTTGGCACTGAAGCTGCACCACAGGGAGAACAAAGCCCCCTGTGCACCCTTGGAGAGCCAAGGGTTGGAGATTCATGAACCTTGAGCTCCTTTCCAACCCGGGCCATGCTGTGATTCTGGGATTCTCACCTTTGCCTCATCTGGCAGAGGGAGGCAGCTCTTTCTCTTGTCTCCCTATGGCTGTCAGGTCACCAGGGCCAGTGTCACACAGGGAACTGCAAACACTGTGTGTGCTGTGCCCTGCCCATGGCAGCACAGAGGCAGCTGCCAGCAGCTGATGCCCACAAGGACAGCCAGCCTGGACTTCCTTTGATTCCTTCCCTTTGGATCAGCGTCCTTCAGGAAGGCGGAACATCTCTCCAGCTGAGCAGCAGAGGACAGCAGGGCTTCGTTGTCTGGGCATGTTCTCTTCTGGCCCTCTGGCCCTCACAGACACAGGAGGAGGACACAGAGGCTGCTGTCACACAGCCAGCCCTGCCTCTCAGGTCAGCTCTCAGGCCATCCTCTCTCCCCTCAGCAGCAGCTCACTGTTCTGCACTCCTCTGGCCTGGGCTGGCAGAGGTGTGCAGCAGTTCTGCTGATCTCCCAGTGCTGGCCATGTCTGCAGTGCCTGTGTGAAAGACACAGGAAGCTGCCAGCATTGCACTGCTCTGCTGTGCCCCTGCCATCACCGAGTTTGCTGTCAGCAGCTGCTGCTACACGTCCATTCAGGCACAGGCCTTTCCTTCCTGGCCCTCTTTCCCCCCCTCTCTCCTCTGCTCTCTCTCGTGCTCCCCTTTGGCCTGGGCTGGCTGAGCAGTGCAGGCCTTGTTGTTGCTCCCTGGGCCAACTACGTCACGGTTCCCCGTGACTCTGCCAGCTGCTCTGACACAGCGACTGCGTCCTCAGTGTGGATTCCAGAATGCGACAGACGTCCAGAGAAGACTTCCAGGGCTGATTGGAACATGCTGCCATCAAGAACTGCCATGGCTCAGGCCCCCTGGGAATCTGCTCACAGCGAAAGCTGCTGTCACTCTGTGTGGGCACAGCCTTGTCTGTGTAGGCCTGCTCACACTGCAGCCCCTGTCTGCACCAGAACCGTGCCGATCCACCTTCTCTTGGCCTCCTTGCCTGCATGGAAAAGGGCAGCTTGGGCTGAAGTCCCTCAACTTTCAGATGGCCGAGTGAAGTCTCTGAGCCCTGGTGACCCACTCAGCTCTTCAGCCTGCTGACCTGCTCTGCTGGGGCTGTCTTAAAAAGCAGAGGGCACGTTATCCTAATATCCCCACATCCATCCCTCTTAGCATACTGTAGGCCAGTTCCTAAAAGGACACCTGCACAATCTCTCTGAATGTTAATCAACACGTAGTTGGTCTGTGCACTGCAGAAATTGCACCTAGGTTTTCAGTGGTGCTTAGCTATGTGTTTAGTCAGAGGTGCAATGGTTCTAATGGTGAGAGAAAGACATTCCCAGTTGTCATCTGGTGGAACACACTTCAGACTGGAATTGTACTTGAGGGCATCTGTTGCTGGAAAATTTAATGGCAGTAAACTGCCTAGATAATGACAGAATGAGGGTGACAATATAATGGTACGTAATCACAGTGCAATGAAAAAAGTATGCAGGGTGCAGGAAGGGAGGTGTGGACATTCTGAGTTGCAACTCTTTATTTGCTCCAGAAAGCTCTATCAGAATGGAAGACTGAAGGAAATACTTTGAGTGTTTTCTAATGTGACTGGATAAAAGATCCATGTGGCAAATTGACTAACTGAGTGGTAAAGGGACATAGATACCTCACTGTTTCATGGAACCTTTCAATTCAGCACCTGAGCACTGCGTACAGGACTTGGGAATATAAGTATTAGAGGATCATGGAATATCTTTATTTGGAAGGCACCTCGAGGATCATGTATTCCACCTCCTGGTTCCACACCGGACCTCCTATGGGTCAAGCCCTGTGTCTGAGAGCATTGTGCAAATGCTCTTTGGCCTTTGTCAGCTCAGTGCCAAACCACTGCCCTGGGGAGCCAGTGCCAAATTCCATGTATCTAGTTCATCCTACAGAATGATGCCAAGAACAGTTATAGAGATCGACTTACAAACAAAATTCTTGTCTTGAATTAATGGTACACTCACCATTAAAAAAGAAAAAAAAATCAGAGCCACATTCTTACGCTGGCATTTTACAGTATTGTCAGATTTTTGTAATTCTGTTTTGTCGTATAAGATTCTCTCATCGTGAAATAATGACCAAATTCTCATTTCATATCTAAACATACAAATGCTGAAGGCAGCAGTGCTGTTCAAGAGTACATTACCAGCTCAAACACTGCTTTGGCTATAAAACTGAAGGTAGTAAGGAATTTTATCAAGGAGTTAGAAGAAAACATGCAAGTGTAGATTTAAAAGCAACCTGTATTGTTACTTAGAGTTTGATATAGTGTAATCCAATGCACAGTACTTGTAACGTGTGTTTTACAAAATGCTTTGCAATGTAGGCATCTATTAAGATAAATGCTGCAAGTTCTAATATGTCCATGACCTTTTCAAACAGTTCCTTACTCCTACACATCACTACGAGTAGTTCTTCTGTCAGGAAGGATCACCTGAGTAATTAACCTGTGACCTTAAGTTTGGAATTAAATGCATACAGTGGAAGTAAGAGCTGTGGGTTATTTTGCTCTTTCAGTGTTGAACAGCCGAGGTGTTTTGTTTTGGAGGGTGGACAGTGATGGGACAAGTGGGGAATGGCTTTAAACTGAGACGGGGGCTGTTGAGGTTTAGGTTGGATGTGAGGAGGAAGTTTTTCAGCCAGAGGGTGGTGAGGCACTGGAACAGGTTGCCCAGGGAGGCTGTGGATGCCCCATCCCTGCAGGCATCCAAGGCCAGGCTGGATGTGGCTCTGGGCAGCCTGGGCTGCTGGTGGGCAGGTTAGAAAGCCCACAGGACTTTATTGCAGCCCTGGGTGCAGGGGGATCACTGCTCCTAGCATGCAGACAGAAGAGCTGGAGCACACAGGTGATGCACATTCCACTTGTGAGCATTCCTGCAATTGCAGAGAGCGTGCGCCTGTTCCAATCACTGCTGCACAGATTAAAAACTGATTGCAGATGAGCTGTTTTGGTATGGGGTTCTTGCCAACGGTCTGCAGTGGCTGTGTGATTCCTCGGGGAGTTGCTCTCCAGCCCAAAGGTCATGTCCTAAGTCGACCAGATCCCGTTTGTGTCCAGAAATGGCTGACAACAGATCAGCTGCTGGTCAAGTTTCTAACGTCACACTGGCCTTGCTCCAGTGTCTGTGTCATCAGCCCCAGCACATACGGTGCACCTCTTCAAGGCTTGGGAACACTGAGACTCTGCACTTGGGCTCCAGACATCCTGCTGCACCAAGAGGTTATTCTAGCTTTGGTATCTTGCAACTTTGTATATAACTACATCACTGTAACCATAAATGTCTAGGAGCATGGAGATGGAGAAATTAATCTTCCTGTAATTCTCTGTACTGCAGCCCCGTGGTTGTCAACACCTAATGCAATATTGAAATTTCAGTTGAGAAATTGAAAGCTGTCCCTAACAAAAAACATCTAAATTTGTTATTGAAATCACACTAAGGATCAAGAAATCCAAATGCTTCTAGCATAACCACGATTACAGGCAGTGTTTAGACAAGTTCTAACAGGAAAACCATGAACACAAGGCTAAAGAGAGACTAAGTGATGCACTCTGCAGGAATACTCATGGAAGTCTTCACAGTGCAGGAGTCTGATCTGATTACAGATGCTGTGCTTTAAGAACCCCTTATCATATCTTTTTTTTCACTGTTGTGCAGGGGTTGGACTCAGTGATCTCTGGAGGCTGGAGATGCTGTTTGCTAATGGCAGGTGGAGAGAGGAAAAGCAAGTCCAAGGCATGCTGTGCATAGCCACCACATGGCATCTGCACCATTTCCCCCTGCACAAAGGAGGAGCAGCTCACAAGCTTGACCTGGGCCAGGGAAGGGAGCAGACAAACATCTGGACCGACCCCAAACGAGCTGGTTCTGCAGGTTGGGTGTCTTCTGCTGCTTGTCTCACATCCTGCTGCTCAGCGGTAGATTTGTTCCTGCTCAGTGCTAACAGGAAACTCACACAGCATTTCTGTTTCAGCTGTGCCAACGCTTTGATCCCTTGCTGCTTGGATGGGGCGTTTGAAGAATGATGCCTGTGCTGATGTCCAGCCAGGCTTTGGGGATGAGTCTCCACACCAGGGTACGACTGACAGGACTGAGGGTTGGGGATCCAGCCAGGTCGAGTCCAGCGTGCTTTGCTCTTGTTCTTAGTGCTTGTTTTTGCTCAGGAGGGCAGGAGGTGAACCTCGTGAACCAATGCCTGCAGACGGGGTTTGCAGAGAAAGAGGTCCTGCAGGCCTTGTGTGACAGCCACGGAGCTGCAGCGAGGCTGCATCAGTGTAAAACACCAGAGATCCACGGAGGTGTGAAGGGGAGCTGTGGGCTGCAGTCACGCAGGAAGGGATGTGCATGCTCGGGGTTTGGTTGTTGTGTGTGTGTTAAGTGACTGTGATACCACTGCTGGGTCAGTGTGAGTGTACGGAACAAGTGTGACAGCCTTTTTGATGGAGCCCTGTGAAAGGAGTCCTATGGACTTGAGATCCAACTATCAGCCCGTGGGCATCAGCCAGGAGTTGGGGTAGGGGATGAGGCAAGGGAAGTTGGGCTGAGAAAGTGATAAAGCAGTCTGGCAGTAGTTCTGTGTTTCTCCCATCTCCTGCTTTATTTCCTTCCAGGTGAAATAGATGGGTGCTGCAACATGCCCTTGAATGTAACAAAACCCACTCTAGTGTGGATTTGACATGGGCCCAGCACTGCAAGGTACGCTGCTGGGAGGAAGCGTCCATCTGGCTGAGGGCAGGAAGGCCCTCCAGAGGGATGCACTGAGGCCAGTTGTGCGAGGCTCAACAAGAGCAAGCGCCAGGTCCTGCGCTTTGGTCATGACGACCCCGTGCCAGCTTCTCCAGGATTTGGCTGGGGTAGAATTCCAAGCAGCCCCTGATTCCAGAACGTTGGGCTGGGCTGTTGGAATCTTCTGCCCTTGTGACTGGTCTTGCCTCCCCACCCTGTCCGTCGTGGTGGAGCAGCCTGGTGGCCCTCAGTGATGTCATAAGGGCTAGAATGAGGGGAGGAGCAGTGCGTGCTGCGTCCCTTCATTGGAGCGCTGGAGCTCTGACTGAGCAGCTCGCTTGTTGCACTTGTGCACCGACTGCGTCCCTTTGTCTTCACACCGTCCTGTGCAGCACCTTGTAGGTAAGCTGAGACAGTGTGGGAGAGACGGGGGGACAGTGAGTGCTGAGAACTGCTGGCTGGCGGAGCTCATAGGCTCACATTATCTCCATCAGCAGAGGGGTGGCCATGAGGGACAGGGAGGTGATCGTCCCCCCCTGCTCTGCTCTTGTGAGGCCCCAGCTGCAGTACAGTGTCCAGAAAGACAGGGAGCTGTTGGAGAGGGTCCAGAGGCGAGCCACAGAGATGATCAGGGGACAGGAGCACCTCCCCTGCCAAGACAGGCTGAGGGAGCTGGGCTTGTTCAGCCTGGAGAAAAGAAGGCTGTGGGGTGACCTCATGGCAGCCTTCAGTACCTAAAGGGAGCCTAAAAAGAGGAGGGGAATCAACTCTTTGAAAGGGTAGATAACAGCAGAACAAGGGGAAATGGTTTTAAGTTGAAAACTTAAGTTTTTAAGTTGAGGGAGGGCAGATTTTGGATTTTCCCTCGTATTCTTTGCTAAACCGTGGAAGCAAACTGACCTGCTCTTTCTCTCTCCTCTCTCCACCCTCTGCCTGCTTCCCTGGTGCAGCTTTTGCTCGTGGAAGATCAGAGCAAAGTGACAAGGAACGGCTGCGGATTCGAGAGATTTCTCTCCCTCGTTCTGATCTCTTGCCAGGTACCTGCCATGCTTTGTCCCCCCACATGCTTTAGCAGCCCGTGACGCCCCGTGTTTAGTAGCACAGCCTCATCCAGCTTTGATGGGACGCTGGTCACGTGTGGGTTTTCTCCACGTGCTCTGCAGCTCAGCCCTCAGAAGGATGCTGTCTGTGGTGCTGTGACCAGCTGGTCTACAGGAAACCAATCCCTTAGGCAAAGAGTCCTAGCCCCAGCTTGTGCAGAGCTGCACAGCATCACCAGGGACACCAGCAGGCGTGCTTGGGCTGTGTGAGTGTGCCCGACAGCTGTAGGGAGCACAGCAGAGATGTGAACAGAGAAAATAAAAGGGTGTTTCTTTTCAGTTCCAGCTTGTCACACCTACGCTGATGGCTGTGGCGTGCAGCGAGATCAGCTGTGGGCCTGACCTGGCATGGACAGAGGTAGAGTATGAAGCTCTGATTGGTCTTTGTTCCCTGACTGCAGCCAGCAGAGTGAGCCGCAGATGTGCTCTCCTGCTTTCCAAGAGAGCTCCTCTGTGGCAAGACAGTAGTGCAAGCGTGGCAAGTTTATCAAAGTACCAGAGCCATCTCGGCTGTGGTGTTTGTCCTCTACTGACTTTTCCCTTGAAATGGCTGCAGAAACAACAATCATTCTCTGCTCTGTTTGGCCTCGCTGTTGGTTGGACTGCTCAAGAGAGCTGCTTTGTGCCTGCAGTGGCACTGTTTGCACCTTGTAACTGCAGCCGTAGCTTTGGTTTCCCTCTTCACGGTCTCCTAGCATCTGAAACAGTCAGCCTTCCTGCACAAAGAGCGCAGGAAAGGAGGGGGCAAAATGGACAAGGCCACCTGTCTGCGTCAGTGCCATTGCTGATTAGTCTGGGTGGGGAGAGATGCATCTTTGCTGGCGTGTGCCTGCTGCACACCAGGGAGAGAAACAGCCGTTATTAGACTTGCAGTTCCTTCTGAAGTGCCCATGATAAGGACCGAGTGCATTTCCTGCAGCTTTCTCTGCAGATGTGCTCCTCACCTTGAAGTCCTCCTTGTTGGTTCCCAGCTCCTCACCGTGGCCTGTGCTCTCTGTTTCAGGCTGAGAACAAGGGGAAGCCCCTGCTGGACAATGAGGTGGCACCTGTGAATGTTCCAGCTATTGCTGCTGCCCATGTCGTTAAGAGATACGTTGCCCAGGCAGCGGATGAACTCTCCTTTGAGGTAAGCAGTTCAAGGTGTTCCTTGTTGTTCAATTTTACAGTGGCAAATGCCTTCAGATCTGCACTGGTGCAAGTGCTCTCAAGCTCGGCGATGTTTGGCAGTGCAGAAGAATGCAGTCATTTGAGCTGTGCTTTCCTCCCAGCCGTGCTGAAGCTGGGATTGACGCTGCAATCTCTTGCAGGTGGGAGACATCATCTGTGTCATCGACATGCCACCAAAGGAGCTGACCCCCTGGTGGAGAGGCAAGCTCGGCTTCCAGGTAGGCACAAGCTTCAGACTGGAGAGTGCAACTGCAGTAAAGGCAGGAATCTTAGCTTAGAGCTGCTCTGCATGCACAGGATGCCTAATGGACGTAAACAGTTTCCCTGTGTCGGTGTCAGGGGACCTTGTCTTTGGCTGCAAATGTTGAAAAATTATTACCTTTATGCTGTGAACTATGGCCATTTTCTGCTGGATAGTCTTATGGAACGTCAGGCAAGCACGTACCGAGGGAAATGTTACGTGGCTTTTGGTTTAACAGTTCAGATCTGAGAAGTGCTGCATGCAATAGTTGGCCTCTCTTTTCTTCTTGTTACAGGTTGGATTTTTCCCAGGGGAGTGTGTGGAACTCATTAATAAGAACATTCCTGAGGCACTCATCAACTCAGTGCCAAAGCCAGGTATGGATGTTACATTTGATGGTGTGGGGAAGCAAAATGAAGTCTTTTTTGGGGTGTGTTCCATGTTTAGTACCTCCTTTATCCATGCCACATTGTCCTCTGTGTTGATGATTCTTCATGCACACCATGGGGCAGAGATTTGGCCCAATCCTCCTGTGTTTATGACTGGACTTGGGGAAAGTATAGAATCTTCATAGAATGGCTTGGGATGGAAGGGACCTCAGGGATCATCATGCTCCAACCCTCCTGCCTCAGGATGGTCTCCCAGCCCCCACATTTAATGTCAGATTAGACCAGGCTGCCCAGGGCCCCATCCAGCCTGGCCTTGTGCTCCTCCAGAGATGGGGAAAATCCCTTTTTGTATGTACTGGTTGGTAATGTTCTTCCCGTTCTGACGTGCTCTGTAGAATGTGCTGTGCTCGGCCTCGTCCAACGGAGCCAGACCTGAAATGACCTGGTTTCTTCCTTTTGTTGTGCAGTGCCCAAGAAACGCAGCAAGATCCTCACCTTCCTTCGTTCCTTGGTGAAGGCCCGCCCAAAGAAACCGACCGAGCGGGAGGTGGAGAAGGAAAGGGTGTTTGGCGGTGACCTGGGAGAGCATCTTCTCCACTCCGGTCGTGATGGTAAGGAGCTGCCCATTCCTGAGATCTTCCTCTGCTGGGCATCTAAAGAAGATGAAAGGGAGCTCATATCTAGCAGGGGGCAGGCTGACAGCAGTGGAGACACGTGTAATGGGAGTTGATGGCTGAAGGATAAAGTGAGGCGGATGCTCCTAAGAGACAAGCACATCTGTATTTGCTTCAGCCAAGCCTGGCTGGGCTTAGTGGATGGGATGTGAAGCACAGCCTGCAGCACGACTGAATCAGGAGCTCCACTGACGGCTGGCACGTGTTCTTCAGTCCCCCAGGTCCTCCAGAGCTGCGCTGAGTTCATTGAGCAGCACGGCGTGGTGCAGGGGATATACCGCCTGTCCGGCGTCGCGTCCAACATCCAGAGACTGCGGTAAGAGTGCTGCGACTGACACAGCCTGAGTGCATCTGGTGTGGCTTTGGGCTTGCCTTCCTCTCGCTCAACTGGGTTTGCGTCCCTCTCTCCAGGCAGGCATTTGAGTCGGAGCAGATTCCTGAGCTCACCGTCCGTGACATTCACAGCGTGAGCTCCCTCTGCAAGATGTACTTCAGGGAGCTCCCGAACCCTCTGCTCACCCACCAGCTGTACGGCAAGTTCTCGGTAAGCACAAGGCCACGTCTTTCATTTCCCTCTTCCTGGGCCTCTTGGCAGATGGCTGCAGCAGTGCCCCAGCTCGGAGGCCCTTTTGCTGTCAGCCCCACGAGGTTTACTCGCAGTGGTGTACTAGCCTGATTGGTGTCTCGCTCCCTTTCTGCACTACTCCAGGATGCTGTTGGTGCCGCTACAGAGGAGGAGCGGCTGCTCAGAATGCAGGACGTCATCCAGCAGCTGCCCGCTCCTCACTACAGGTCAGTGCTGCCCTCAGCCTGCTGAGCTCAGCCCTGCTGCATTGCAGAGGGCAACGATGCGGTTCCAGGCTCTGTCTCACGCCGGCAACACGATGCCTGTGTATGCTGAAGGGTTGAAGGCTCCATGGGCTTACTTTATGGGGTCAGTTCCTGGGCACGGGGGCACGCTTGGTGCAGCTGATGGCTGCGGCTGTGCTGTGCTGGGGCTTGGTGCTGCAGCGTGGCACTCAGTCAGGTTGGATCTACTTCATCTTCGGTGACAGTAGCAATCACAAGAAGTAGCATGAATGGAGGTTTGCTTTCTGAATTGCAGCACGGCATGCTCGTTGGTGCTGAACGTTTGCCTCTCTTGTTTTCCAGGACACTGGAGTTCCTGATGAGACACTTGGCGTGTCTGGCTGGGAGCTCCACGATAACAAACATGCATGCCAAGAACCTAGCCATTGTGTGGGCTCCAAACCTCTTAAGGTAAACTGCTGGTTCTGTTTCAACACTTCCTCTGTTCTCCAGTTAAGAAAAGCAGTCCTCTCTTTTTCTCCATCAAATGTGCTCTTCTCCTGTAAAATCTGTGGCTGACAGAAGAGCAGGAGCCTGGGCTGTTCTCCAACCCCACGGGCACAATGTCTAGGTGACAATTTCTGCAGTCTTGTTGAGATGGGACTGACGTGTCCTTGATCATCCAGGGGAATTTCTGCAGTGGCATCACTGATTGCCCACTGCGGAAGTCTCCAGAGCCTCAGCTGACAGCTTTTGGCTGCAACAATTCAGACTCGGGGAAACGGTCTTGGAGAAATGACTTCTAAAATCTGCCTTTTCTACAGATCACAGCAGAACGAGTCTGCCTGCGCCAGCGGAAGAGCTGCCTGCATGGAGCTGCAGACGCAGTCGGATGTGGTGGAATTCATCATCAACCACACCGACGTCCTCTTCTGCTCCAAATCCGGAGCAGACATCGCAGATGCAGCAGGTGAGTGTCTTCCTCCATTTGCTTGATCTTGACCTGACACCTTGACCAAATGCAGGCCTTCTCCAGGACCTTTGAGATACTCTTTTACCATCAAGGGGACAGCAGACCTCTGGACTTCCATTAGAATCTGGCATCCTGTTGCTGGATGCTGAGAACGTCCAAGCCCAAACTTCACAAGGAGGAAACCGTCATTATTATGGTTTGCATGCAGGAAAAGCTTGATGCAAGCGTGGCAGCGAAGCTTTCTCAGTTCCCTGCCCCCATTTCCTTGGGTTTTTCCTTGCCTATTTTGATACAGTAAGCTGCTCTTAATGATGACCGTGTCCTTTGCCATAAACTGACCTCTGCCCACATGGTTATTTTGAGCTCCGCTTCTTCCAGTGGCTGGGATAAGCAAGCCTGAGAAAAATACAGCACCTCCCCCAGAACTGTGGTGGCTGTGCTGCTGCTTTCTGATCCTCGCTCTTACCTGTGGTTTTCCCTGACAGGGCACAATTCTCTCCCAGGGCCCAAGTCTGTGGGGGTCTCTTCTGCTGCCACAAAGCTGCTCAGCCTGGAGGAGGCACAGGCACAGAGGCGAGGCCACAGCAGCTCTCCCCCTGTGACAGAGAGCAGCCAGGACATCAAAGTGGAAGAAAGCCCTGCAGCTGGACAGGGCAAATTCCACACCGTCATTGACTTTCCATCTGACAGGTAAAGAGGACTTTCTTTTCCAGCACCTAGCATCATTGTTTGGGTGGGTTTTTGTGTTTTCCTGCAGAAACCAGGCAGTGCTAGGAACAAGCAACTGCTGCGAAGAGCTCAGTGCTTCTCTTCCCTCACCCTGCACCACGCACGACTCACAGCATTGGCTGTTTTCTCTCTCCAGACAAAATCCACCCAGCAAGAGTGAGGAATCACCAGCTAGCAGTTGGTGTTGCTGCTTCAGGCTCAGAAAGCCATCCTCTGGCAGCAAACGCCAACTGCAGCGCAATGCCAGGCAGCCCTCAGAAACAGCAGTGGTAGTCCTGCCAGGTAAGGGTGCAAATGCAGCTTCCAAATCCCTGCTTTTCAGGAACATACTATTCAAGCTTGCTCTGCACATGTATCTCTTTCTAGCGTTCAATCCCGTGCCTAAATCTTCACCCCTGATCAAGAACCACTGTCGTAATTCAGCTTGTGAAAGTTTGACACTAACCCCTGTGTATCCTTTCTAGGTGAATCGAGCCCTTGCCAACCCACAAGATCCAGGGCAAGCAGCGAGGATGCTCTGTGTGCTTCCATCAGTGGAGAGCTCATAGGAAGCACAAATTGCTGCAGTTCTAATAGCAGCCTTCCATCTAACAACATTAATGGAGAGAAGGAGCTCATCGAAGTCCATGCTCTCCTTACACCTGGCTCTGCTGAAGTTGCTGACCTGAGCCTCCCAGACACCACAGTCACAAGTGTGGATTTTAACCCAGAGTCTCTGCAGTGCAGCCCATCTGAAGCACAGTGTGAGTGCCCCGACAGCAGCACCTCCATGCAGGAGCAGGTCAGCATCAGTGAAGAGGAGCAGAGCCTCTTGCAGGGGGACTTTCAATCAGGCCTCCAGTCCCAGGCACCGGACAGCAGCACTGAGAGCTCTGAGCCACTCTCTCCATGACAAGACAGGATGAGACCCATTGTCACCATCGACCTCTCACACCCTCCTGTCCTTTATATAATAATAAAAGGAATCTTGTGCTCAACCAACGCCTTGACTGCCTCCAGAGTCTTCATTCACACGGACTGGGATGAATGCAGCACACAGCAAGGCACCCCAGCTTGCAATGCTGTGGCTGTGGGGTGCGTGCAGCACAGCTCCAGGTTTGTTCCTGTTTTGTCTGGCTTTGGGATGTCTGCAGGGGGAGTTCTGCTACCATTTGGCATGGTAGCAAATAATCTCTCGCATCCTGGATGCTGCTCATGATACTCCCAAGCTTCCTGGCTGTGGCTTTGTGATGCTTTTCAGGGCCTTCTGATGCATTTTGATGCCTTGGCTGTTGCTTAACACCTCCCTCCTCCCATCGTGTCCTTTCCTGGCTCCCACCTACGAGCTGGCCGTGCAGATCATCTCCAGACCTGTCATCAGCACACTGCGGCAGGAGAAGCTCCCCCTGGCCAACGTCAGGCAGTACTGCTTGGTCTGCAGCTCAGTGGCCATTTCCCTTTTAGGCGGCTCCTGCAGAAGAATCAAGCAGCAGAACCTTTTGCTCACCCTGCACCACACAAATGCTGCAAAAGCAGAAACAACCTGGGAATCTCTGGTTTGCAAGACTTCACAGACACTTATTGACTGTGTCTGATGGTTCCCTCCCATCCTTGATTTCCTTCTCCCCTTCTCCTCGTCTGATCCCACTGCTGAGCCATGATCAAGCTGCCCAGTGTGGCAGAGCATCGTGCAGAGCCGTGCTGGCACCTCCTCCCCTTCCTCTCCTGCAGCTCAGCGTGCAACCTGAGCAAGTTTTTTTCTGAGAAAGTGACCAGCTCTTTTCCATCCCTTTGTCCCTACAAACAGTTGTCCAGAGGATCTCGTCCAAGAATTCCTGGAACAGCCTGCAGCTGGCTCTCCTGAAGTTCAGGCTCCTGCCTTTGCTTCCTGCCAGGCCCGCATTCCTTGAGATCACCAACTCAAGGAGGGCATGGTCACTGCAGCCCTGACCGCCTCCTGTCGTAACCCCTGGTGTGCACCATGTCCAGCAATGCTTCCCTTCTGCTTGCTGTGCCCAATGCCTGCACCACAGAGTGATTCTCACTGCACTCCAGGAGTCTGTCAGATTGCTTGCAGCCAGCCATGCTGATTTCCCAGACTGACTGGAATCCCCCATCAGGATGAGAGTCAGTGAGTGTGATGCTTCTGCTGGCTGCAGTAAGCAGCTCCCACCAACAGGCTCTCTTTCCAGGCGGCTGTAGCAGACCCTCACCTCCAGAAGCCCTGCACTGCTGCACTTCCTAATTTTACCCACAAGTTCACAACCTGCTCATGGCTCTTCTGAGTTCTTTGCAGTCAACTTCTCATCATAGAGGGCAAATCCCTTGCCTTCCAGAATTCCATAGTAACCCTTGTGTCTGCTTTATGTCAGGACTTTTTTCTTTCTTTTCTTTTCCCATTTTCTAGGTAGGAAAATGAATTTCTGAGCCAGGAGAAGCAGAAGTGAAACAGTCTTCCTGGCACTGCTCAGGTTGCACGAGTTGCCAAGTGCTCCTCAGGTAATGTGTGCTGAAGAGCTGACCTTGGTGGCAGGGGCTGTGGCTGCATTTTGTGCCTGTCATGTGGGAATACAAGAAAGCCTATTCAGAGCAGGAGCTGCAGAGCGAGATAAACATCACGAGAAGGTAAGGCTGAGAAGCAAGGACACCTCCAGAAAGAAGAGAAAAACTGAGTCAAGTGAGCTGCGTGACGGCCGTGTGATGCTGACCATGATTGGAGGAAGAGCGCATGGCTGGGAATGACTGATGGCTCTGGTTGGATGGGTGCCTGTGTGCACAGAGGTAAGGAGTGTTTGTGGGATGTTTTGCTGGCATCTAACGGCTGTAAGGGGAAGTCAAGAGAGAAAACTTGTGAATGCATAGAAGGGATGTTAAAATCTGGAACAGACTGTTTGGATCATTCACAGCTGAGTCCGTGCCAGATTGCCACACTGTCAGAACCTGGGGCCTAGGATTTTCCTTTAAGAGTGCCAACTGCTCATTTTAAATGATAAAAAGTAACACTGAAAAAAGCTTCCCTCCTTGCATTAGAATAACGCATTGATATTTGATGTTTCTGTCTTTCCATTCCTTTAGCAGCCTGGGTGTTGATGCAGCTGCATGCATCTGCTGTCCTCCCCTTCTGTTTTGTGTAAAAGAACAGTAAAATATGCAATCAGTGTGAGATCTTTCTGAAGTATTTTACTTTATTTGCCCCTAGGCTGCAATGGCTGGGCAATGGCAGTGTCACCCAGGAGCCCACACGGCGACCTGATGTCTCATTGTTGGGGTCTATTGGAAACCACCACGATGACAAAAGAATGCCTGGGATTCCTCCGGCCCAAATGCCAAACCTTGCACTTGGCTGTGCTGAACCTCATGAGGTTCACCCAGGCCCACCTCTCAAGTCTGCTGAGCTCAAACAGATGTCATTTTTCTCGTGTCCTTCCATTCCGAGTCCATCTGTTCCCCAAAGCAAAAGAATTTGGAGGGAACCACCGACAGTTATGTGAGCGATTTCAGCGTCTATTTCTGATCACGGCAACAACTTCAGAGGTCACACTTAATTTACGGTGCCCGTTGTAATTCTGACCAAGGCTGCAGTTGCAGCTGACTTCCCAAGGCTGCAAGACGTGGTGGTGACACAGCCTTGTGCTTCTGCATTGGTGCTCATCCCACGTTTCCTTTCTCTGTCTCGCAGGTCAGCTCCTGCTGGAAGCAGATGGTATCCCAGTGTGAATGAAGGTCAGTGCAGGAGCAGCTGCTGATGGGAGGAAGGAAGTCCATGCTGAAGAGCTCTGAAGCATCTGCAGGTATGGTTCTGGAGGAGGCAGCAGTGATGTCGGAGGGCTCCCAGCAGGAAGCTGTCTCATCCAAATTCTTGCTGAGTGGTTGGAAGGGAGCTTTCTGCATGACAGCAGCACCAGTTGCTTGCTTCAAATGCTGCCAAGACAAGGATTAGCAGGAGTTCCAGTATCTACAGTATCATCACGAATCACGATAGGATTACAATGTGTCCTCATACAAACGCAGCCATTTCTCTCTGAGTCCAGAGGCTGTCCGGAAAGCATCTTTGAGGTCTCTCACACCAAACCACTGCTGTCCGTGTGGGATCTGACTCATTAGGGTATAGGGGTTAGGAACCACAGGCTGTCTTTTGAGAACGGGTTCAGTCATTTCCTTACATCTTGCACCAGCCGATACGTGCCGTCTGCCTTCCGTGCCGACAGGATTGGGGTGTTATAAGGCCACAGACAAGGTTCCAGAAGACCATCCTTAAGCAGTGTCTGTGTTACAGCTTTTAGACCCACTCTCCCTTCTAAGGCTATGGGATATTGTTGCTGTTTCACAGCTCCACTCCCTCCTTGGGCAGTTATTTGTAAGGGAAAATTGTGAGTCCACCCCGATTTCCTTCCCCTGCCCACACCTTTGGATTCATTTCTTCTTCATCACAGCTGTTAACACATTCATTGACCCCTGATATGTGTTTAACAGACTTGCAGCTGTAATCCTCATTTAACTGTTAAATCTCTCCCCCATAAATCGGTCCCTGCTTCAGGCACAGAGAACAATTGCCCTGCAACTATTTTATCTTTCCATTTTAGTTCTGTGGTCTCCAAGAGTGGAGCTGTCACTTCTGATCCCTCAGCCCCAGTTATGCACAACAGCCACATCCAGATACACGTCTGGTACCTCTGAACTAGCTAATGCTGTAGGATGGAATGCTGTTTCTGCACTGGCTATCAAATGTGGGATTGCTCTGAAGCAGTACAGCACCATGTGTTTTGTAATTTGCCCTTAGAAACAGTTTGAAAAAGTAGAAAGACTTTATTAGTATTAGTATTAGTAAAAAGAAGTTATTTCATAACATATTTTAGAAATACAGTTGTTCAATCATGTGATCAATTCTCACTTACAGAACTGTAATAGTTACAAATTGCATGGGTTTAGTATTAAGGACCAGAAAGCATGTTGTAAGGCCATTCTGTTTGGATAGGAGAAGCTCAGCAAAAGAAAAACAGACTCCAAAGAAGCCAGGGCCTCCACACAAGGCCGAAGTGACTCACTCTGTGGGCAGGTTGGGATGCAACAGGCAGGCATCAAGAGACTCCCCTCTGTCCTCCTTCCAAACTTCTCTCTCTTCAGGGATGAGCAGCTGTCCAGAAATAGTGGCCAAGTGTTGATAAGCAGCTGGAAGGCGTTCAATAATTAGCAGTATACCTGCTGAGCTAGCAACAATTGGTGTTTAGCCAGTCACACACACACACACAGAATGGCCCGGGTTGGAAGGGACCTCAAGGATCAGGAATCTCCAACCCCCTGCCACAGGCAGGACCACCAACATCTGTAGCACTGCACATATGCACACTGCAGGATAGAAACAGCAGTGTGGGAAAAAACTGTATGCTGTGGATGCAAAGGGTGAATCAGAATGGCTTAACAGCTGTCCCACAAGGAAAAGCAATCCCTTACCTGCTGTGACATGCTCATGGCAACACCAATGCAGAAGCTAGCAGCTGATGCCCACAAGGACAGCCAGCCTGGACTTATTTTCACTACATATCTTTGTCCTGATGTCCTTGTAGAACCTGGGACATTTCTCCATCTCAGCAGAAGAGGGCAAGAGGGGTAGAAAGCATGCACACTCTCCTCTATTTTTCTGGCGCTCAAAGAGAAAGAGAAGATGAAAACCAGCATTGTTTCCCTGCCCATGGCAAACACCAGACTTTCGATCCTTACAGTCCATCCTGACATCAGCACTAATTGAAACCACATCCCACTCACCTTTGCCATGTCTGCCAGAGGTTGCAGCTCTTTCTATTGCATCCCTCTTGCTTTCAAGTCAACAGAGCCTGTGTCACCTAAGGAAAAGCAACTTTTTACCTGCTGTGCCATGCTCATGGCAGCAGAAGTCCAGATGCCAGCAGCTGATGCCCACAAGGACAGCCAGCCTGGACTTATTTTCATTACATATCTTTGTCCTGATGTCCTTCTAGAAGCTTGGACATTTCTCCCTCTGAGCAGCAGAGGGCAGTAGGTGTGCAAGGTGAGGGCACACTCTGCTCTTTTTCTGGCACTCAAAGAGAAAATGAAAACCAGATGTGTTTCCCAGCCCATGGCAAACACCAGCCTTTCCATCCTTACAGTCCTTCCTGACTTCAGCACTAATTGAAACAACATCCCACTCACCTTTGCCATGTCTGGCAAAGGTTGCAGCTCTTTCTATTGCATCCCTCTAGCTTTCAAGTCAAGAGCTCCTGTGTCACACAAGGAAAAGCAATCTTTTACCTGCTGTGCCATGCTCTTGGCAGCAGCAATGCAGATCCCTGCAGCTGATGCCCACAAGGACAGCCAGCCTGGACTTATTTTCATTACATATCTTTGTCCTGATGTCCTTCTACAAGCTGGAACATTTCTCCATCTCAGCAGAAGAGGGCAGGATGGGTCCAAGGTGAGGGCACACTCTCCCCTGTTTATCTGGCACTCAAAGAGAAAGAGAAAATGAAAACCAGATGTGTTTCCCTGCCCATGGCAAACACGAGACTTTCCATCCTTACAGTCCTTCCTGACATTGGCAGCAACTGAAACAACATCCCACTCACCTTTGCCATGTCAGGCAGAGGTTGCAGCTCTTTCTATTGCATCCCTCTAGCTTTCAAGTCAAGAGCTCCTGTGTCACACAAGGAAAAGCAATCTTTTACCTGCTGTGCCATGCTCATGCCAGCAGCAATGCAGATGCCAGCAGCTGATGCCCACAAGGGCAGCCAGCCTGGACTTATTTCCATTACATATTTTGTCCTGATGTCCTTCTACAAGCTGGAACATTCTCCCTCTGAGCAGCAGGGGGCAGGAGATTTCCAAGGTGAGGGCACACTCTCCCCTGTTTATCTGGCACTCAAAGAGAAAGAGAAAATGAAAACAAGATGTGTTTCCCAGCCCATGGCAAACACCAGACTTTCCATCCTTACAGTCTTCCTGTCATCAGCAGAAATGGAAACAACATCCCACTCACCTTTGCCATGTCTGGCAGAGGTTGCAGCTCTTTCTATTGCATCCCTCTAGCTTTCAAGTCAAGAGCTCCTGTGTCACACAAGGAAAAGCAATCTTTTACCTGCTTTGCCATGCTCATGGCAGCAGCAGTGCAGATGCCAGCAGCTGATGCCCACAAGGACAGCCAGCCTGGACTTATTTTCATTACATATCTTTGTCCTGATGTCCTTCTAGAAGCTTGGACATTTCTCCCTCTGAGCAGCAGAGGGCAGGAGAGTTCCAAGGTGAGGGCACACTCTCCCCTGTTTTTCTGGCTCTCAAAGAGAAAGAGAAAATGAAAACCAGATACGTTTCCCTGCCCATGGCAAACACCAGCCTTTCCATCCTTACAGTCCTTCCTGACATCAGCAGCAATGGAAACAACATCCCACTCACCTTTGCCATGTCTGGCAGAGGTTTCAGCTCTATCTGTTACATCCCTCTAGCTGTCAAGTCAAGAGCTCCTGTGTCACACAAGGAAAAGCAATCTTTTACCTGCTGTGCCATGCTCATGGCAGCAGCAATGCTGATGCCAGCAGCTGATGCCCACAAGGACAGCCAGCCTGGACTTATTTTCATTACATATCTTTGTCCTGATGTCCTTCTAAAAGCTTGGCCATTCTCCCTCTGAGCAGCAGAGGGCAGTAGGGGTTCAAGGTGAGGGCACACTCTCCCCTGTTTATCTGGCACTCAAAGAGAAAGAGAAAATGAAAATAGATGTGTTTCCCTGCCCATGGCAAACACCAGCCTTTCCATCCTGACAGTCCTTCCTGACATCAGCAGCAATAGAAACAACATCCCACTCACCTTTGCCATATCAGACAGAGGTTGCAGCTCTTTCTATTGCTTCCCTCTAGCTTTCAAGTCAAGAGCTCCTGTGTCACACAAGGAAAAGCAATCTTTTACCTGCTGTGCCATGCTCATGGCAGCAGCAATGCAGATGCCTGCAGCTGATGCCCACAAGGACAGCCAGCCTGGACTAATTTTCATTACATGTCTTTGTCCTGATGTCCTTCTAGAAGCTGGAACATATCTCCATCTCAGCAGAGGAGGGCAGGATGGGTCCAAGGTGAGGGCACACTCTCCTCTTTTTCTGGCACACAAAGAGAAAATGAAAACCAGATGTGTTTCCCAGCCCATGGCAAACACCAGCCTTTCCATCCTTACAGTCTTCCTGACATCAGCACTAATTGAAACAACATCCCACTCACCTTTGCCATGTCTGGCAGAGGTTGCAGCTCTTTCTATTGCATCCCTCTAGCTTTCAAGTCAAGAGCTCCTGGGTCACACAAGGAAAAGCAATATTTTACCTGCTGTGCCATGCTCATGGCAGCAGCAATGCAGATGCCAGCAGCTGATGCCCACAAGGACTGACAGCCTGGACTTATTTCCATTACATATCTTTGTCCTGATGTCCTTCTAGAAGCTGGAACATTTCTCCATCTCAGCAGAAGAGGGCAGGAGAGTTGCAAGGTGAGGGCACACTCTCCCCTGTTTATCTGGCACTCAAAGAGAAAGAGAAAATGAAAACCAGATGTGTTTCCCTGCCCATGGCAAACACCAGACTTTCCATCCTTACAGTCTTCCTGTCATCAGCAGAAATGGAAACAACATCCCACTCAAGTTAGCCATGTCTGGCAGCGGTTGCAGCTCTTTCTATTGCATCCCTCTAGCTTTCAAGTCAAGAGCTCCTGTGTCACACAAGGAAAAGTAACCTTTTACCTGCTTTGCCATGCTCATGGCAGCAGCAATGCAGATGCCAGCAGCTGATGCCCACAAGGACAGCCAGCTTGGACTTATTTTCATTACATATCTTTGTCCTGATGTCCTTCTAGAAGCTTGGACATTTCTCCCTCTGAGCAGCAGAGGGCAGGAGAGTTCCAAGGTGAGGGCACACTCTCCTCTATTTACCTAGCACTGAAAGATTAAGAGAACAAGAAAATAGATGTGTTTCCCTGCCCATGGCAAACACCAGACTTTCCATCCATACAGTCCTTCCTGACATCAGCACTAATTGAAACAACATCCCACTCACCTTTGCCATGTCAGGCAGAGGTTGCAGCTCTTTCTATTGCATCCCTCTAGCTTTCAAGTCAAGAGCTCCTGTGTCACACAAGGAAAAGCAATCTTTTACCTGCTTTGCCATGCTCATGGCAGCAGCAATGCAGATGCCTGCAGCTGATGCCCACAAGGGCAGCCAGCCTGGACTTATTTCCATTACATATCTTTGTCCTGATGTCCTTCTAGAAGCTGGAACATTTCTCCATCTCAGCAGAAGAGGGCAGGATGGGTCCAAGTTGAGGGCACACTGTCCCCTGTTTATCTGGCACTCAAAGAGAAAGAGAAAATGAAAACCAGATGTGTTTCCCTGCCCATGGCAAACACCAGCCTTTCCATCCTTACAGGCCTTCCTGACATCAGCATAAATGGAAACAACATCCCACTCACCTTTGCCATGTCTGGCAGAGGTTGCAGCTCTTTCTATTGCATCCCTCTAGCTTTCAAGTCAAGAGCTCCTGTGTCACACAAGGAAACGCAATTTGCTCATGGCAGCAGCAATGCAGATGCCTGCAGCTGATGCCCAGAAGGACAGCAAGCCTGGACTTATTTTCATTACATATCTTTGTCCTGATGTCCTTCTACAAGCTGTAACATTTCTCCATCTCAGCAGAAGAGGGCAAGATGGGTCCAACGTGAGGGCACACTCTCCCCTGTTTATCTGGCACTCAAAGAGAAAGAGAAAATGAAAACAAGATGTGTTTCCCTGCCCATGGCAAACACCAGCCTTTCCATCCTTACAGTCTTCCTGTCATCAGCACTAATTGAAACAACATCCCACTCACCTTTGCCATGTCTGGCAGAGGTTGCAGCTCTTTCTATTGCATCCCTCTAGCTTTCAAGTCAAGAGCTCCTGTGTCACACAAGGAAAAGCAATCTTTTACCTGCTGTGCCATGCTCTTGGCAGCAGCAATGCAGATGCCAGCAGCTCATGCCCACAAGGAGAGGCAGCCTGGACTTATTTTCATTACATATCTTTGTCCTGATGTCCTTCTACAAGCTGGAACATTTCTCCATCTCAGCAGAAGAGGGCAGGAGTGTTCCAAGGTTAGGGCATACTCTGCTCTTTATCTGGCACTCAAAGAGAAAGAGAAAATGAAAACAAGATGTGTTTCCCAGCCCATGGCAATCACCAGCCTTTCCATCCTTACAGTCCTTCCTGACATCTGCACTAGTTGAAACAACATCCCACTCACCTTTGCCATGTCTGCCAGAGGTTGCAGCTCTTTCTATTGCATCCCTCTAGCTTTCAAGTCAAGAGCTCCTGTGTCACTCAAGGAAAAGCAATCTTTTACCTGCTTTGCCATGCTCATGGCAGCAGCAATGCAGATGCCTGCAGCTGATGCCCACAAGGGCAGCCAGCCTGGACTTATTTCCATTACATATCTTTCTCCTGATGTCCTTCTAGAAGCTGGAACATTTTTCCATCTCAGCAGAAGAGGGCAGGATGGGTCCAAGGTGAGGGCACACTGTCCCCTGTTTATCTGGCACTCAAAGAGAAAGAGAAAATGAAAACCAGATGTGTTTCCCTGCCCATGGCAAACACCAGCCATTCCATCCTTACAGGCCTTCCTGACATCAGCAGCAACTGAAACAACAACCCACTCACCTTTGCCATGTCTGCCAGAGGTTGCAGCTCTTTCTATTGCATCCCTCTAGCTTTCAACTCAAGAGCTCCTGTGTCACTCAAGGAAAAGCAATCTTTTACCTGCTGTGCCATGCTCATGGCAACAGCAATGCAGATGCCAGCAGCTGATGCGCAGAAGTACAGCCAGCCTGGACTTATTTTTATTACATATCTTTGTCTTGATGTCCTTCTAGAAGCTTGGACATTTCTCCCTCTGAGCAGCAGAGGGCAGGAGAGTTCCAAGGTGAGGGCACACTCTCCTCTGTTTACCTAGCACTGAAAGATTAAGAGAACAAGAAAATAGATGTGTTTCCCTGCCCATTGCAAACACCAGACTTTCCATACTTACAGTACTTCCTGACATCAGCAGCAATGGAAACAACATCCCACTCACCTTTGCCATGTCTGGCAGAGGTTGCAGCTCTTTCTATTGCATCCCTCTAGCTTTCAAGTCAAGAGCTCCTGTGTCACACAAGGAAAAGCAACCTTTTACCTGCTTTGCCATGCTCATGGCAGCAGCAATGCAGATGCCAGCAGCTGATGCCCACAAGGACAGCCAGCCTGGACTTATTTTCACTACATATCTTTGTCCTGATGTCCTTCTACAAGCTGGAACATTTCTCCATCTCAGCAGAAGAGGGCAAGATGGGTCCAACGTGAGGGCACACTCTCCCCTGTTTATCTGGCACTCAAAGAGAAAGAGAAAATGAAAACCAGATGTGTTTTCCGGCCCATGCCAAACACCAGCCCTTCCATCGTTACAGTCTTCCTGTCATCAGCACTAATTGAAACAACATCCCACTCACCTTTGCCATGTCTGGCAGAGGTTGCAGCTCTTTCTATTGCATCCCTCTAGCTTTCAAGTCAAGAGCTCCTGTGTCACTCAAGGAAAAGCAATCTTTTACCTGCTTTGCCATGCTCGTGGCAGCAGCAATGCAGATGCCAGCAGCTGATGCCCACAAGGACAGCCAGCCTGGACTTATTTTCATTACATATCTTTGTCCTGATGTCCTTCTAGAAGCTTGGCCATTCTCCCTCTGAGCAGCAGAGAGCAGTAGGGGTCCAAGGTGAGGGCACACTCTCCCCTGTTTATCTGGCACTCAAAGAGAAAGAGAAAATGAAAACCAGATGTGTTTCCCTGCCCATGGCAAACACCAGCCTTTCCATCCTTACAGTACTTCCTGACATCAGCAGCAATGGAAACAACATCCCACTCACCTTTGCCATGTCTGACAGAGGTTGCAGCTCTTTCTATTGCATCCCTCTAGCTTTTAAGTCAAGAGCTCCTGTGTCACACAAGGAAAAGCAACCTTTTACCTGCTTTGCCATGCTCATGGCAGCAGCAATGCAGATGCCAGCAGCTGATGCCCACAAGGACAGCCAGCCTGGACTTATTTTCATTACATATCTTTGTCCTGATGTCCTTCTAGAAGCTTGGACATTTCTCCCTCTGAGCAGCAGAGGGCAGGAGAGTTCCAAGGTGAGGGCACACTCTCCCCTGTTTTTCTGGCTCTCAAAGAGAAAGAGAAAATGAAAACCAGATACGTTTCCCTGCCCATGGCAAACACCAGCCTTTCCATCCTTACAGTCCTTCCTGACATCAGCAGCAATGGAAACAACATCCCACTCACCTTTGCCATGTCTGGCAGAGGTTTCAGCTCTATCTGTTACATCCCTCTAGCTGTCAAGTCAAGAGCTCCTGTGTCACACAAGGAAAAGCAATCTTTTACCTGCTGTGCCATGCTCATGGCAGCAGCAATGCAGATGCCTGCAGCTGATGCCCACAAGGACAGCCAGCCTGGACTAATTTTCATTACATGTCTTTGTCCTGATGTCCTTCTAGAAGCTGGAACATATCTCCATCTCAGCAGAGGAGGGCAGGATGGGTCCAAGGTGAGGGCACACTCTCCTCTTTTTCTGGCACACAAAGAGAAAATGAAAACCAGATGTGTTTCCCAGCCCATGGCAAACACCAGCCTTTCCATCCTTACAGTCTTCTTGACTTCAGCACTAATTGAAACAACATCCCACTCACCTTTGCCATGTCTGGCAGAGGTTGCAGCTCTTTCTATTGCATCCCTCTAGCTTTCAAGTCAAGAGCTCCTGGGTCACACAAGGAAAAGCAATATTTTACCTGCTGTGCCATGCTCATGGCAGCAGCAATGCAGATGCCAGCAGCTGATGCCCACAAGGACTGACAGCCTGGACTTATTTCCATTACATATCTTTGTCCTGATGTCCTTCTAGAAGCTGGAACATTTCTCCATCTCAGCAGAAGAGGGCAGGATGGGTCCAAGGTGAGGGCACACTCTCCCCTGTTTATCTGGCACTCAAAGAGAAAGAGAAAATGAAAACCAGATGTGTTTCCCTGCCCATGGCAAACACCAGACTTTCCATCCTTACAGTCTTCCTGTCATCAGCAGAAATGGAAACAACATCCCACTCAAGTTAGCCATGTCTGGCAGCGGTTGCAGCTCTTTCTATTGCATCCCTCTAGCTTTCAAGTCAAGAGCTCCTGTGTCACACAAGGAAAAGTAACCTTTTACCTGCTTTGCCATGCTCATGGCAGCAGCAATGCAGATGCCAGCAGCTGATGCCCACAAGGACAGCCAGCTTGGACTTATTTTCATTACATATCTTTGTCCTGATGTCCTTCTAGAAGCTTGGACATTTCTCCCTCTGAGCAGCAGAGGGCAGGAGAGTTCCAAGGTGAGGGCACACTCTCCTCTATTTACCTAGCACTGAAAGATTAAGAGAACAAGAAAATAGATGTGTTTCCCTGCCCATGGCAAACACCAGACTTTCCATCCATACAGTCCTTCCTGACATCAGCACTAATTGAAACAACATCCCACTCACCTTTGCCATGTCTGGCAGAGGTTGCAGCTCTTTCTATTGCATCCCTCTAGCTTTCAAGTCAAGAGCTCCTGTGTCACACAAGGAAAAGCAATCTTTTACCTGCTTTGCCATGCTCATGGCAGCAGCAATGCAGATGCCTGCAGCTGATGCCCACAAGGGCAGCCAGCCTGGACTTATTTCCATTACATATCTTTGTCCTGATGTCCTTCTAGAAGCTGGAACATTTCTCCATCTCAGCAGAAGAGGGCAGGATGGGTCCAAGTTGAGGGCACACTGTCCCCTGTTTATCTGGCACTCAAAGAGAAAGAGAAAATGAAAACCAGATGTGTTTCCCTGCCCATGGCAAACACCAGCCTTTCCATCCTTACAGGCCTTCCTGACATCAGCATAAATGGAAACAACATCCCACTCACCTTTGCCATGTCTGGCAGAGGTTGCAGCTCTTTCTATTGCATCCCTCTAGCTTTCAAGTCAAGAGCTCCTGTGTCACACAAGGAAACGCAATTTGCTCATGGCAGCAGCAATGCAGATGCCTGCAGCTGATGCCCAGAAGGACAGCAAGCCTGGACTTATTTTCATTACATATCTTTGTCCTGATGTCCTTCTACAAGCTGTAACATTTCTCCATCTCAGCAGAAGAGGGCAAGATGGGTCCAACGTGAGGGCACACTCTCCCCTGTTTATCTGGCACTCAAAGAGAAAGAGAAAATGAAAACAAGATGTGTTTCCCTGCCCATGGCAAACACCAGCCTTTCCATCCTTACAGTCTTCCTGTCATCAGCACTAATTGAAACAACATCCCACTCACCTTTGCCATGTCTGGCAGAGGTTGCAGCTCTTTCTATTGCATCCCTCTAGCTTTCAAGTCAAGAGCTCCTGTGTCACACAAGGCAAACAATCTTTTACCTGCTGTGCCATGCTCTTGGCAGCAGCAATGCAGATGCCAGCAGCTCATGCCCACAAGGAGAGGCAGCCTGGACTTATTTTCATTACATATCTTTGTCCTGATGTCCTTCTACAAGCTGGAACATTTCTCCATCTCAGCAGAAGAGGGCAGGAGTGTTCCAAGGTTAGGGCATACTCTGCTCTTTATCTGGCACTCAAAGAGAAAGAGAAAATGAAAACAAGATGTGTTTCCCAGCCCATGGCAATCACCAGCCTTTCCATCCTTACAGTCCTTCCTGACATCTGCACTAATTGAAACAACATCCCACTCACCTTTGCCATGTCTGCCAGAGGTTGCAGCTCTTTCTATTGCATCCCTCTAGCTTTCAAGTCAAGAGCTCCTGTGTCACTCAAGGAAAAGCAATCTTTTACCTGCTTTGCCATGCTCATGGCAGCAGCAATGCAGATGCCTGCAGCTGATGCCCACAAGGGCAGCCAGCCTGGACTTATTTCCATTACATATCTTTCTCCTGATGTCCTTCTAGAAGCTGGAACATTTTTCCATCTCAGCAGAAGAGGGCAGGATGGGTCCAAGGTGAGGGCACACTGTCCCCTGTTTATCTGGCACTCAAAGAGAAAGAGAAAATGAAAACCAGATGTGTTTCCCTGCCCATGGCAAACACCAGCCATTCCATCCTTACAGGCCTTCCTGACATCAGCAGCAACTGAAACAACAACCCACTCACCTTTGCCATGTCTGCCAGAGGTTGCAGCTCTTTCTATTGCATCCCTCTAGCTTTCAACTCAAGAGCTCCTGTGTCACTCAAGGAAAAGCAATCTTTTACCTGCTGTGCCATGCTCATGGCAACAGCAATGCAGATGCCAGCAGCTGATGCGCAGAAGTACAGCCAGCCTGGACTTATTTTTATTACATATCTTTGTCTTGATGTCCTTCTAGAAGCTTGGACATTTCTCCCTCTGAGCAGCAGAGGGCAGGAGAGTTCCAAGGTGAGGGCACACTCTCCTCTGTTTACCTAGCACTGAAAGATTAAGAGAACAAGAAAATAGATGTGTTTCCCTGCCCATTGCAAACACCAGACTTTCCATACTTACAGTACTTCCTGACATCAGCAGCAATGGAAACAACATCCCACTCACCTTTGCCATGTCTGGCAGAGGTTGCAGCTCTTTCTATTGCATCCCTCTAGCTTTCAAGTCAAGAGCTCCTGTGTCACACAAGGAAAAGCAACCTTTTACCTGCTTTGCCATGCTCATGGCAGCAGCAATGCAGATGCCAGCAGCTGATGCCCACAAGGACAGCCAGCCTGGACTTATTTTCACTACATATCTTTGTCCTGATGTCCTTCTACAAGCTGGAACATTTCTCCATCTCAGCAGAAGAGGGCAAGATGGGTCCAACGTGAGGGCACACTCTCCCCTGTTTATCTGGCACTCAAAGAGAAAGAGAAAATGAAAACCAGATGTGTTTTCCGGCCCATGCCAAACACCAGCCCTTCCATCGTTACAGTCTTCCTGTCATCAGCACTAATTGAAACAACATCCCACTCACCTTTGCCATGTCTGGCAGAGGTTGCAGCTCTTTCTATTGCATCCCTCTAGCTTTCAAGTCAAGAGCTCCTGTGTCACACAAGGAAAAGCAATCTTTTACCTGCTTTGCCATGCTCATGGCAGCAGCAATGCAGATGCCTGCAGCTGATGCCCACAAGGGCAGCCAGCCTGGACTTATTTCCATTACATGTCTTTGTCCTGATGTCCTTCTAGAAGCTGGAACATTTCTCCATCTCAGCAGAAGAGGGCAGGATGGGTCCAAGTTGAGGGCACACTGTCCCCTGTTTATCTGGCACTCAAAGAGAAAGAGAAAATGAAAACCAGATGTGTTTCCCTGCCCATGGCAAACACCAGCCTTTCCATCCTTACAGTCCTTCCTGACATCAGCACTAATTGAAACAACTTCCCACTCACCTTTGCCTTGTCTGGCAGAGGTTGCAGCTCTTTCTATTGCATCCCTCTAGCTTTCAAGTCAAGAGCTCCTGTGTCACACAAGGAAACGCAATTTGCTCATGGCAGCAGCAAGGCAGATGCCTGCAGCTGATGCCCAGAAGGACAGCAGGCCTGGACTTATTTTCATTACATATCTTAGTCCTGATGTCCTTCTACAAGCTGTAACATTTCTCCATCTCAGCAGAAGAGGGCAAGATGGGTCCAACGTGAGGGCACACTCTCCCCTGTTTATCTGGCACTCAAAGAGAAAGAGTAAATGAAAACCAGATGTGTTTTCCGGCCCATGACAAACACCAGCCCTTCCATCCTTACAGTCCTTCCTGACATCAGCACTAATTGAAACAACATCCCACTCAAGTTTGCCATGTCTGGCAGAGGTTGCAGCTCTTTCTATTGCATCCCTCTAGCTTTCAAGTCAAGAGCTCCTGTGTCACACAAGGAAAAGCAATCTTTTACCTGCTTTGCCATGCTCATGCCAGCAGCAATGCAGATGCCTGCAGCTGATGCCCACAAGGACAGCCAGCCTGGACTTATTTTCATTACATATCTTTGTCCTGATGTCCTTCTAGAAGCTGGAACATCTCTCCATCGCAGCAGAAGAGGGCAGGAGGGTTCCAAGGTGAGGGCACACTCTGCTCTTTATCTGGCACTCAAAGAGAAAGAGAAAATGAAAACAAGATGTGTTTCCCTGCCCAAGGCAAACACCAGCCTTTCCATCTTTACAGTCTTCCTGTCATCAGCACTAATTGAAACAACATCCCACTCACCTTTGCCATGTCTGGCAGAGGTTGCAGCTCTTTCTATTGCATCCCTCTAGCTTTCAAGTCAAGAGCTCCTGTGTCACACAAGGAAAACTATCTTTTACCTGCTGTGCCATGCTCTTGGCAGCAGCAATGCAGATGCCAGCAGCTCATGCCCACAAGGAGAGGCAGCCTGGACTTATTTTCATTACATATCTTTGTCCTGATGTCCTTCTACAAGCTTGGACATTTTTCCCTCTAAGCAGAAGAGAGCAGGAGAGTTCCAAGGTGAGGGCACACTCTCCCCTGTTTATCTGGCACTCAAAGAGAAAGAGAAAATGAAAACCAGATGTGTTTCCCTGCCCATGGCAAACACCAGCCTTTCCATCCTTACAGTCCTTCCTGACATCAGCAGCAATGGAAACAACATCCCACTCACCTTTGCCATGTCTGGCAGAGGTTGCAGCTCTTTCTATTGCATCCCTCTAGCTTTCAAGTCAAGAGCTCCTGTGTCACACAAAGAAAAGCAATCTTTTACCAGCTGTGCCATGCTCATGGCAACACCAATGCAGATGCCAGCAGCTGATGCCAACAAGGACAGCCAGCCTGGACTTATTTTCATTACATGTCTTTGTCCTGATGTCCTTCTAGAAGCTGGAACATTTCTCCATCTCAGCAGAGGAGGGCAGGATGGGTCCAAGGTGAGGGCACACTCTCCTCTTTTTCTGGCACACAAAGAGAAAATGAAAACCAGATGTGTTTCCCAGCCCATGGCAAACACCAGCCTTTGAATCCTTACAGTCTTCCTGACTTCAGCACTAATTGAAACAACATCCCACTCACCTTTGCCATGTCTGGCAGAGGTTGCAGCTCTTTCTATTGCATCCCTCTAGCTTTCAAGTCAAGAGCTCCTGTGTCACACAAGGAAAAGCAATCTTTTACCTGCTGTGCCATGCTCATGGCAGCAGCAATGCAGATGCCAGCAGCTGATGCCCACAAGGACTGACAGCCTGGACTTATTTCCATTACATATCTTTGTCCTGATGTCCTTCTAGAAGCTGGAACATTTCTCCATCTCAGCAGAAGAGGGCAGGATGGGTCCAAGGTGAGGGCACACTCTCCCCTGTTTATCTGGCACTCAAAGAGAAAGAGAAAATGAAAACCAGATGTGTTTCCCTGCCCATGCCAAACACCAGTCTTTCCATCCTTACAGTCCTTCCTGACATTAGCAGCAACTGAAACAACATCCCACTCACCTTTGCCATGTCTGGCAGAGGTTGCAGCTCTTTCTATTGCATCCCTCTAGCTTTCAAGTCAAGAGATCCTGTGTCACACAAGGAAAAGAAACCTTTTACCTGCTTTGCCATGCTCATGGCAGCAGCAGTGCAGATGCCAGCAGCTGATGCCCACAAGGACAGCCAGCCTGGACTTATTTTCATTACATATCTTTGTCCTGATGTCCTTCTAGAAGCTGGAACATTTCTCCATCTCAGCAGAAGAGGGCAGGATGGATCCAAGGTGAGGGCACACTCTCCCCTGTTTATCTGGCACTCAAAGAGAAAGAGAAAATGAAAACCAGATGTGTTTCCCTGCCCATGGCAAACAGCAGACTTTCCATCCATACAGTCCTTCCTGACATCAGCACTAATTGAAACAACATCCCACTCACCTTTGCCATGTCTGGCAGAGGTTGCAGCTCTTTCTATTGCATCCCTCTAGCTTTCAAGTCAAGAGCTCCTGTGTCACACAAGGAAAAGCAATCTTTTACCTGCTGTGCCATGCTCTTGGCAGCAGCAATGCAGATGCCAGCAGCTGATGCCCACAAGGACTGCCAGCCTGGACTTATTTTCATTACATATCTTTGTCCTGATGTCCTTCTACAAGCTGGAACATTTCTCCGTCGCAGCAGAAGAGGGCAGGAGAGTTCCTAGGTGAGGGCACACTCTTTTCTATTTATCTAGCATTGAAAGATTAAGACAAAATGAAAAGCAAATGTGTTTCCCTGCCCATGGCAAACACCAGACTTTCCATCCTTACAGTCCTTCCTGCCATCAGCACTAATTGAAACAACATCCCACTCACCTTTTCCTAATCTGGCAGGGAGGTGATGCTCTTTCTAATATACCCCTCTTGCTTTGAATTCACCAGTGCTTGTGTCACACAAGGAAATGCAACATTCCAGCTGTTCTGCCATTCCCATAGCAACAACTATGCAGATGCGAGCAGCTGATGCCCACAAGGACAGCCAACCTGGACTTATTTTCATTACATATCTTTGTCCTGAAGTCCTTCTAGAAAGTTGAACTCTTCTCCATCTCTGCTGCAATGGTCAAAAAGGGTCCAAGTTTAGGGCACTCTCTCCTCACGGCCTCTTGCACTCAAAGACAAAGGGAACATGAAAACCAGAAGTGTTTCTTTGCCCATGGCAGACACTAGCCTTTCCATCCTGACAGTCCTTCCTACAATCAGCTGGAATTGAAACATCATCCCCCACATCTCTTTTTTGAACTTGTTCATGCATGAATAATAATAATGACAATTTTTCTGTAAATCTTATTTCTGCATGGAAACGATCAGATAACCGGAGCTTTTTTCTCTAAAACAATCCAGCAAATTTGCATTGCTTATCTATGTGCGCAAAATGTTTTTGCCATTCATCTGAAATATCAATTCATCTGGCAAAATAAGATAGAAAAAGTATTTACAGACATTTTTGGACATTGATTACTTCTGGTCAAGTGGGAAAGAATCCCTAAGCTGCAATCATGAAATTCTTTTATCACTTTCTCTGATTTAGCCAGTGTTACCAAAAGGGAAATAAGACACAGGCTTTTGATAGCAGCTGCCAATTTAAGAATGATAATACGGTTTATTTTTCTTGGCTAAGATCAAAGTCCCGCATTTCAGGATTATCTCCAGCTCATCAAGTATAATTAACAGTTTTGGATAGCCACATTATTGTATAGCAATATTGTCTTCCTGCAAGGAATTTCATTGTTTTGACACGTGCCACAGGTTGTTAATAGATTGCCTGATTACCATTTATTTTTTTTATTGGCTTATGATGACCACAGAAAACTATACAGCAGCACCATAAAAACTTTAAATCCTATCCCATGTATCTGCACTCATACGAAAATAATATTGGAAAGCAGTGGTGAAACTAAGATTACAAAATAAAGCAGAGGACAATTTCAGTGAAAGCCTGCAGGTTTCACAGCTCTGCCCATTTCAACCCCCTGAAGACATCCACGGGTTTCCTGCTGTGGGACACAGGCACTCACCTGCAGCTCAGCACTGCCTGCTCATGCCTGCGCACACCTTCAGGCTGGAACCAAGGAAATCCTCAGCAGAGACATCAGTACACTTTTGTTATGACGACTTTCATAAAGAAGCATCAAATATTTCTTCACGAGAAATACTGCAAGTCCCTTTGACACTAGCCCTTATTTTAAATGTTTAGATTTGTGCTTCATTCAGGCGTGCTGTCACTCACAAAAAGATTTTTATTCTTTTTCATTCTGAGGAACACAGTGATTTCTGCCTTGTTTACTGACTGTAGGCACAGCAATACTCCTGCACCTTCAGGGAAACAGCAAATCCATCTCTTTCACACCCTACTTCTATCAAGCTCATTCACCTTACAAGGTATTTATTGCAAGCAGCTCTTCCAAAAATGGAGATTAACAGAGCCTGCAACCCAGGACACCTCAGTAAGCCAGTACTTTTCATCTCCTGAAGGTGTAGGTAGACACAGAGCTGGAACATCTTTTCCAGAGCTGTGTGATGCTATCTCATCTGTGTTCCTTTACTGACAGCTTTCATCACTAGTTAAAAGGAAACTGCAATAGGAAAAGCAATTTTTCTGATTTCTCTGTTGATCAGAGATGCTTCATGCAAGCCTGATGCGATAGAAACAATATCAGCTTTAGAATGACAGTCATTAGAGCAGAATCCTTTCACTGATGAAATCCCACAGTCCTGATTCATACAACACTGACACTGGAGGACACAGTAGTTTAGATGAGAGCGCATTAAAAATGACTAAGTTAAGGTCTCAGCAAAGAGTGACAAGTATGAAAAAAAGAGGTTGCAGAAACTGCTTCAGTTTGGCACTCTGGCATAAAGTATGACAACACACAACCTGCCTGTGCAGTTCCAGAAGCAGAAGAAAGCCGTCAACCAAGACTTGTTCTCATCTGCTCTGAAAGTCCACTGGGACAAGGCCACTTTTCTCTGACGTGCTTCCAGAAGTATCACTTCTGAGCACTGTGCCAGGGAGTTACAAGATACTGTTTGTGTGTACAGAGGAGAAAAAGACGTCTGTCTGGAAACAGACTTGGTGAAGGAGAAGCAGCATTTTCCAGAGTACTTCAGAAAGAACTGAGCACTGCCCCAAGAGCTTCAGAGCGGCAGGCTGTCACAGTGTGCCAACCAGCTCAGCTGTGAGTTGGCACTGAAGCTGCACCACAGGGAGAACAAAGCCCCCTGTGCACCCTTGGAGAGCCAAGGGTTGGAGATTCATGAACCTTGAGCTCCTTTCCAACCCGGGCCATGCTGTGATTCTGGGATTCTCACCTTTGCCTCATCTGGCAGAGGGAGGCAGCTCTTTCTCTTGTCTCCCTATGGCTGTCAGGTCACCAGGGCCAGTGTCACACAGGGAACTGCAAACACTGTGTGTGCTGTGCCCTGCCCATGGCAGCACAGAGGCAGCTGCCAGCAGCTGATGCCCACAAGGACAGCCAGCCTGGACTTCCTTTGATTCCTTCCCTTTGGATCAGCGTCCTTCAGGAAGGCGGAACATCTCTCCAGCTGAGCAGCAGAGGACAGCAGGGCTTCGTTGTCTGGGCATGTTCTCTTCTGGCCCTCTGGCCCTCACAGACACAGGAGGAGGACACAGAGGCTGCTGTCACACAGCCAGCCCTGCCTCTCAGGTCAGCTCTCAGGCCATCCTCTCTCCCCTCAGCAGCAGCTCACTGTTCTGCACTCCTCTGGCCTGGGCTGGCAGAGGTGTGCAGCAGTTCTGCTGATCTCCCAGTGCTGGCCATGTCTGCAGTGCCTGTGTGAAAGACACAGGAAGCTGCCAGCATTGCACTGCTCTGCTGTGCCCCTGCCATCACCGAGTTTGCTGTCAGCAGCTGCTGCTACACGTCCATTCAGGCACAGGCCTTTCCTTCCTGGCCCTCTTTCCCCCCCTCTCTCCTCTGCTCTCTCTCGTGCTCCCCTTTGGCCTGGGCTGGCTGAGCAGTGCAGGCCTTGTTGTTGCTCCCTGGGCCAACTACGTCACGGTTCCCCGTGACTCTGCCAGCTGCTCTGACACAGCGACTGCGTCCTCAGTGTGGATTCCAGAATGCGACAGACGTCCAGAGAAGACTTCCAGGGCTGATTGGAACATGCTGCCATCAAGAACTGCCATGGCTCAGGCCCCCTGGGAATCTGCTCACAGCGAAAGCTGCTGTCACTCTGTGTGGGCACAGCCTTGTCTGTGTAGGCCTGCTCACACTGCAGCCCCTGTCTGCACCAGAACCGTGCCGATCCACCTTCTCTTGGCCTCCTTGCCTGCATGGAAAAGGGCAGCTTGGGCTGAAGTCCCTCAACTTGCAGATGGCCGAGTGAAGTCTCTGAGCCCTGGTGATCCAGCAGGGACAGAGAGGTGATTGTTCCCCTCTACTCTGCTCTTGTGAGGCCCCATCTGGAATACTGCATCCAGGTCTGGAGCCCCCAGTACAAGAAAGACAGGGAGCTGCTGGAGAGGGTCCAGAGGAGGGCCACGAAGATGATCAGGGGACAGGAGCACCTCCCCTGTGATGACAGGCTGAGGCAGCTGGGCTTGTTCAGCCTGGAGAAAAGAAGGCTGCGGGGTGACCTCATTGCAGCCTTTCAGTACCTAAAGGGAACCTACAAACAGGAGGGAAATCAACTCTTTGAAAGGGTGACAGCAGGACAAGGGGAAATGGTTTTAAGCTGAGGGAAGGGAGATTTAGGTTGGACATCAGGGGAAATTCTTTACGGAGAGAGTGGTGAGTTACTGGAACAGGATGCCCAGGGAGGTTGTGGATGCCCCGTCCCTGGAGGTGTTCAAGGCCAGATTGGATGGGGCCCTGGGCAGCCTGGTCTAGCTTTAGGTGGAATGGTTGGTGGCCCTGCGTGTGGCAGGGGGGTTGGAGATTCATGATCCTTGAAGTCCCTTCCAACCCTGGCAATTCTGTGATTCTGTGATTCTGTGACCCACTCAGTTCTTCAGCCGGCTGACCTGGTCTGCTGGGGCTGTCTTAAAAGGCAGAGGGCACATTATCCTAATGTCCCCACATACATCCCTCTTAGCATACTGTAGTCCAGTTCCTAAAAGGACACCTGCACAATCTCTCTGAATGTTAATCAACAGGTAGTTAGTTTTCACTGGTGATTCGCTATGTGTTTAGTCAGAGGTGCAATGATTCTAATGGTGAGAGAAAGACATTCCCAGTTGTCATCTGGTGGAACACACTTCAGACTGGAATTGTACTTGAGGGCATCTGTTGCTGGAAAATTTAATGGCAGTAAACTGCCTAGATAGTGACAGAATGAGGGTGACAATAGAATGGTACGTAATCACAGTGCAATGAAAAAAGTATGCAGGGTGCAGGAAGGGAGGTGTGGACATTCTGCGTTGCAACTCTTTATTTGCTCCAGAAAGCTCTATCAGAATGGAAGACTGAAGGAAATACTTTGAGTGTTTTTTTAATGTGACTGGATAAAAGATCCACGTGGCAAATTGAATAACTGAGTGGTAAAGGGACATAGATACCTCACTGTTTCATGGAACCTTTCAATTAAGCACCTGAGCACTGCGTACAGGACTTGGGAATATAAGTATTAGAGGATCATGGAATATCTTTATTTGGAAGGGACCTCGAGGATCATGTATTCCACCTCCTGGTTCCACACCGGACCTCCTATGGGTCAAGCCCTGTGTCTGAGAGCATTGTGCAAATGCTCTTTGGCCTTTGTCAGCTCAGTGCCAAACCACTGCCCTGGGGAGCCAGTGCCAAATTCCATGTATCTAGTTCATCCTACAGAATGATGCCAAGAACAGTTATAGAGATCGACTTACAAACAAAATTCTTGTCTTGAATTAATGGTACACTCACCATTAAAAAAAAAAAAAAAAAAAAAAAAAAAAAAGAAAGAAAGAAAAAGAAAAAGAAAAAAGAAGAAAAAAAAAAAATCAAAGCCACATTCTTACGCTGGCATTTTACAGTATTGTCAGATTTTTGTAATTCTGTTTTGTCATATAAGATTCTCTCATCATGAAATAATGACCAAATTCTCTTTTCAGATCTAAACATACAAATGTTAAAGGCAACATTGCTGTTCAAGAGTACATTACCAGCTAAAACACTGCTTTGGCTCTAAAACTGAAGGTAGTAAGGAATTTTATCAAGGAGTTAGAAGAAAACATATAAGTGTAGATTTAAAAGCAACCTGTATTGTTACTTAGAGTTTGATATAGTGTAATCCAATGCACAGTACTTGTAACGTGTGTTTTACAAAATGCTTTGCAATGTAGGCATCTATTAAGATAAATGCTGCCAGTTCTGATATGTCCATGACCTTTTCAAACTGTTCCTTACTCCTACACATCACTACGAGTAGTTCTTCTGTCAGGAAGGATCACCTGAGTAATTAACCTGTGACCTTAAGTTTGGAATTAAATGCATACAGTGGAAGTAAGAGCTGTGGGTTATTTTGCTCTTTCAGTGTTGAACAGCCGAGGTGTTTTGTTTTGGAGGGTGGATATTGATGGGACAAGTGGGGAATGGCTTTAAACTGAGACGGGGGGTGTTGAGGTTGAGGTTGGATGTGAGGAGGAAGTTTTTCAGCCAGAGGGTGGTGAGGCACTGGAACAGGTTGCCCAGGGAGGCTGTGGATGCCCCATCCCTGCAGGCAACCAAGGCCAGGCTGGATGTGGCTCTGGGCAGCCTGGGCTGCTGGCTGGCAGGTTAGAAACCCAACATGACTTTATTGCAGCCCTGGGTGCAGGGGGATCACTGCTCCTAGCATGCACACAGAAGAGCTGGAGCACACAGGTGATGTACATTCCACTTGTGAGCATTCCTGCACTTCCAGAGAGCGTGCGCCTGTTCCAATCACTGCTGCACAGATTAAAAACTGATTGCAGATGAGCTGTTTTGGTATGGGGTTCTTGCCAACGGTCTGCAGTGGCTGTGTGATTCCTCGGGGAGTTGCTCTCCAGCCCAAAGGTCATGTCCTAAGTCGACCAGATCCCGTTTGTGTCCAGAAATGGCTGACAACAGATCAGCTGCTGGTCAAGTTTCGAACATCACACTGGCCTTGCTCCAGTGTCTGTGTCATCAGCCCCAGCACATACGGTGCACCTCTTCAAGGCTTTGCAACACTGAGACTCTGCACTTGGGCTCCAGACATCCTGCTGCACCAAGAGGTTATTCTAGCTTTGGTATCTTGCAACTTTGTATATAACTACATCACTGTAATCATAAATGTCTAGGAGCATGGAGATGGAGAAATCAATCTTCCTGTAATTCTCTGTACTGCAGCCCCGTGGTTGTCAACACCTAATGCAATATTGAAATTTCAGTTGAGAAATTGAAAGCTGTCCCTAATAAAAAACATCTGTATTTGTTATTGAAATCACACTAAGGATCAAGAAATCCAAATGCTTCTAGCATAACCACGATTATAGGCAGTGTTTAGACAAGCTCTTACAGGAAAACCATAAACACAAGGCTAAAGAGAGACTAAGTGATGCACTCTGCAGGAATACTCATGGAAGTCTTCACAGTGCAGGAGTCTGATCTGATTACAGATGCTGTGCTTTAAGTACCCCTTATCATATCTTTTTTTTCACTGTTGTGCAGGGGTTGGACTCAGTGATCTCTGGAGGCTGGAGATGCTGTTTGCTAATGGCAGATGGAGAGAGGAAAAGCAAGTCCAAGGCATGCTGTGCATAGCCACCACATGGCATCTGCACCATTTCCCCCTGCACAAAGGAGGAGCAGCTCACAAGCTTGGCCTGGGCCAGGGAAGGGAGCAGACAAACATCTGGACCGACCCCAAACGAGCTGGTTCTGCAGGTTGGGTGTCTTCTGCTGCTTGTCTCACATCCTGCTGCTCAGCGGTAGATTTGTTGCTGCTCAGTGCTAACAGGAAACTCACACAGCATTTCTGTTTCAGCTGTGCCAACGCTTTGATCCCTTGCTGCTTGGATGGGGCGTTTGAAGAAGGATGCCTGTGCTGATGTCCAGCCAGGCTTTGGGGATGAGTCTCCACACCAGGGTACGACTGACAGGACTGAGGGTTGGGGATCCAGCCAGGTCGAGTCCAGTGTGCTTTGCTCTTGTTCTTAGTGCTTGTTTTTGCTCAGGAGGGCAGGAGGTGAACCTCGTGAACCAATGCCTGCAGACGGGGTTTGCAGAGAAAGAGGTCCTGCAGGCCTTGTGTGACAGCCACGGAGCTGCAGCGAGGCTGCATCCGTGTAAAACACCAGAGATCCACGGAGGTGTGAAGGGGAGCTGTGGGCTGCAGTCACGCAGGAAGGGATGTGCATGCTCAGGGTTTGGTTGTTGTGTGTGTGTTAAGTGACTGTGATACCACTGCTGGGTCAGTGTGAGTGTACGGAACAAGTGTGACAGCCTTTTTGATGGAGCCCTGTGAAAGGAGTCCTATGGACTTGAGATCCAACTATCAGCCCGTGGGCATCATCCAGGAGTTGGGGTAGGGGATGAGGCAAGGGAAGTTGGGCTGAGAAAGGGATAAAGCAGTCTGGCAGTAGTTCTGTGTTTCTCCCATCTCCTGCTTTATTTCCTTCCAGGTGAAATAGATGGGTGCTGCAACATGCCCTTGAATGTAACAAAAGCCACTCTAGTGTGGATTTGACATGGGCCCAGCACTGCAAGGTACGCTGCTGGGAGGAAGCGTCCATCTGGCTGAGGGCAGGAAGGCCCTCCAGAGGGATGCACTGAGGCCAGTTGTGCGAGGCTCAACAAGAGCAAGCGCCAGGTCCTGCGCTTTGGTTATGACGACCCTGTGCCAGCTTCTCCAGGATTTGGCTGGGGTAGAATTCCAAGCAGCCCCTGATTCCAGAACGTTGGGCTGGGCTGTTGGAATCTTCTGCCCTTGTGACTGGTCTTGCCTCCCCACCCTGTCCGTCGTGGTGGAGCAGCCTGGTGGCCCTCAGTGATGTCATAAGGGCTAGAATGAGGGGAGGAGCAGTGCGTGCTGCGTCCCTTCATTGGAGCGCTGGAGCTCTGACTGAGCACTTGTGCACTTGTGCACCGACTGCGTCCCTTTGTCTTCACACCGTCCTGTGCAGCACCTTGTAGGTAAGCTGAGACAGTGTGGGAGAGACGGGGGGACAGTGAGTGCTGAGAACTGCTGGCTGGCGGAGCTCATAGGATCACATTATCTCCATCAGCAGAGGGGTGGCCATGAGGGACAGGGAGGTGATTGTCCCCCTCTCCTCTGCTCTTGTGAGGCCCCAGCTGCAGTACAGTGTCCAGAAAGACAGGGAGCTGTTGGAGAGGGTCCAGAGGCGAGCCACAGAGATGATCAGGGGACTGGAGCACCTCCCCTGCAAAGACAGGCTGAGGGAGCTGGGCTTGTTCAGCCTGGAGAAATGAAGGCTGCGGGGTGACCTCATGGCAGCCTTCAGTACCTAAAGGGAGCCTAAAAAGAGGAGGGGAATCAACTCTTTGAAAGGGTAGATAACAGCAGGACAAGGGGAAATGGTTTTAAGTTGAAAACTTAAGTTTTCAAGTTGAGGGAGGGCAGATTTTGGATTTTCCCTTGTAATCTTTGCTAAACCGTGGAAGCAAACTGACCTGCTCTTTCTCTCTCCTCTCTCCACCCTCTGCCTGCTTCCCTGCTGCAGCTTTTGCTCGTGGAAGATCAGAGCAAAGTGACAAGGAACGGCTGCGGATTCGTGAGATTTCTCTTCCTCGTTCTGATCTCTTGCCAGGTACCTGCCATGCTTTGTCCCCCCACATGCTTTAGCAGCCCGTGACGCCCCGTGTTTAGTAACACAGCCTCATCCAGCTTTGATGGGACGCTGGTCACGTGTGGGTTTTCTCCACGTGCTCTGCAGCTCAGCCCTCAGAAGGATGCTGTCTGTGGTGCTGTGACCAGCTGGTCTACAGGAAACCAATCCCTTAGGCAAAGAGTCCCAGCCCCAGCTTGTGCAGAGCTGCACAGCATCACCAGGGACACCAGCAGGCGTGCTTGGGCTGTGTGAGTGTGCCCGACAGCTGTAGGGAGCACAGCAGAGATGTGAACAGAGAAAATAAAAGTGTGTTTCTTTTCAGTTCCAGCTTGTCACACCTACGCTGATGGCCGTGGCGTGCAGCGAGATCAGCTGTGGGCCTGACCTGGCATGGACAGAGGTAGAGTATGAAGCTCTGATTGGTCTTTGTTCCCTGACTGCAGCCAGCAGAGTGAGCCGCAGATGTGCTCTCCTGCTTTCCAAGAGAGCTCCTCTGTGGCAAGACAGTAGTGCAAGAGTGGCAAGTTTATAAAAGTACCAGAGCCATCTCGGCTGTGGTGTTTGTCCTCTACTGACTTTTCCCTTGAAATGGCTGCAGAATCAACAATCATTCTCTGCTCTGTTTGGCCTCGCTGTTGGTTGGACTGCTCAAGAGAGCTGCTTGGTGCTTGCAATGGAACTGTTTGCACCTTGTAACTGCAGCCGTAGCTTTGGTTTCCCTCTTCACGGTCTCCTAGCATCTTAAACAGCCAGCCTTCCTGCACAAAGAGCGCAGGAAAGGAGGGGGCAAAATGGACAAGGCCACCTGTCTGCGTCAGTGCCATTGCTGATTAGTCTGGGTGGGGAGAGATGCATCTTTGCATTGCCTGGCGTGTGCCTGCTGCACACCAGGGAGAGAAACAGCCGTTATTAGACTTGCAGTTCCTTCTGAAGTGCCCATGATAAGGACCGAGTGCATTTCCTGCAGCTTTCTCTGCAGATGTGCTCCTCACCTTGAAGTCCTCCTTGTTGGTTCCCAGCTCCTCACCGTGGCCTGTGCTCTCTGTTTCAGGCTGAGAACAAGGGGAAGCCCCTGCTGGACCATGAGGTGGCACCTGTGAATGTTCCAGCTATTGCTGCTGCCCATGCTATTAAGAGATACGTTGCCCAGGCAGCGGATGAACTCTCCTTTGAGGTAAGCAGTTCAAGGCGTTCCTTGTTGCTCAATTTTACAATGGCAAATGCCTTCAGAGCTGCACTGGTGCAAGTGCTTTAATGCTCGGCGATGTTTGGCAGTGCAGAAGAATGCAGTCATTTGAGCTGTGCTTTCCTCCCAACCGTGCTGAAGCTGGGATTGACACTGCACTCTCTTGCAGGTGGGAGACATCATCTGTGTCATCGACATGCCACCAAAGGAGCTGACCCCCTGGTGGAGAGGCAAGCTCGGCTTCCAGGTAGGCACAAGCTTCAGACTGGAGAGTGCAACTTCAGTAAAGGCAGGAATCTCAGCTTAGAGCTGCTCTGCCTGCACAGGACGCCTAGTGGACATAAACAGTTTCCCTGTGTCGGTGTCAGAGGACCTTGCCTTTGGCTGCAAATGTTGAAAAATTATTACCTTTATGCTGTGAACTATGGCCATTTTCTGCTGGATAGTCTTATGGAACGTCAGGCAAGCACGTTCCGAGGGAAATGTTACGTGCCTTTTGGTTTAACAGTTCAGATCTGAGAAGTGCTGCATGCAATAGTTGGCCTCTCTTCTTGTTATAGGTTGGATTTTTCCCAGGGGAGTGTGTGGAACTCATTAATAAGAACATTCCTGAGGCACTCATCAACACTGTGCCAAAGCCAGGTACGGATGTTACATTTGATGGTGTGGGGAAGCAAAATGAAGTCTTTATTGGGGTGTGTTCCATGTTTAATACCTCCTTTATCCATGCCACATTGTCCTCTGGGTTGATGATTCTTCATGCACACCATGGGGCAGAGATTTGGCCCAATCCTCCTGATTTTATGATTGGACTTGGGGAAACTATACAATCTTCATAGAATGGCTTGTGACGGAAGGGACCTCAGGGATCATCATGCTCCAACCCTCCTGCATCAGGCTGTACTGCCAGCCCCCACATTTATTGTCAGATTAGACCAGGCTGCCCAGGGCCCCACCATCTTGGCCTTGGGCTCTTCCAGGCATGGGGAAAATCCCTTTTTGTATGTACTGGTTGGTAATGTTCTTCCCGTTCTGACGTGCTCTGTAGAATGTGCTGTGCTCGGCCTCGTCCAACGGAGCCAAACCTGAAATGACCTGGTTTCTTCCTTTTGTTGTGCAGAGCCCAAGAAACGCAGCAAGATCCTCACCTTCCTTCGTTCCTTGGTGAAGGCCCGCCCAAAGAAACCGACCGAGCGGGAGGTGGAGAAGGAAAGGGTGTTTGGCGGTGACCTGGGAGAGCATCTTCTCCACTCCGGTCGTGATGGTAAGGAGCTGCCCATTCCTGAGATCTTCCTCTGCTGGGCATCTAAAGAAGATGAAAGGGAGCTCATATCTAGCAGGGGGCAGGCTGATAGCCGTGGAGACACGTGTAATGGGAGTTGATGGCTGAAGGATCAAGTGAGGCGGATGCTCCTAAGAGACAAGCACATCTGTATTTGCTTCAGCCAAGCCTGGCTGGGCTTAGTGGATAGGATGTGAAGCACAGCCTGCAGCACGATTGAATCAGGAGCTCCACTGACGGCTGGCACGTGTTCTTCAGTCCCCCAGGTCCTCCAGAGCTGCGCTGAGTTCATTGAGCAGCACGGCGTGGTGCAGGGGATATACCGCCTGTCCGGCGTCGCGTCCAACATCCAGAGACTGCGGTAAGAGTGCTGCGACTGACACAGCCTGAGTGCATCTGGTGTGGCTTTGGGCTTGCCTTCCTCTCGCTCAACCGGGTTTGCGTCCCTCTCTCCAGGCAGGAATTTGAGTCGGAGCAGATTCCTGAGCTCACCGTCCGTGACATTCACAGCGTGAGCTCCCTCTGCAAGATGTACTTCAGGGAGCTCCCGAACCCTCTGCTCACCCACCAGCTGTACGGCAAGTTCTCGGTAAGCACAAGGCCACGTCTTTCATTTCCCTCTTCCTGGGCCTCTTGGCAGATGGCTGCAGCAGTGCCCCAGCTCGGAGGCCCTTTTGCTGTCAGCCCCACGAGGTTTACTCGCAGTGGTGTACTAGCCTGATTGGTGTCTCGCTCCCTTTCTGCACTACTCCAGGATGCTGTTGGTGCCACTACAGAGGAGGAGCGGCTGCTCAGAATGCAGGACGTCATCCAGCAGCTGCCCGCTCCTCACTACAGGTCAGTGCTGCCCTCAGCCTGCTGAGCTCAGCCCTGCTGCATCGCAGAGGGCAACGATGCAGTTCCAGGCTCTGTCTCACGCCGGCAACACGATGCCTGTGTTTGCTGAAGGGTTGAAGGCTCCATGGGGTTACTTTATGGGGTCAGTTCCTGGGCACGGGGGCACGCTTGGTGCAGCTGATGGCTGCGGCTGTGCTGTGCTGGGGCTTGGTGCTGCAGCGTGGCACTCAGTCAAGTTGGATCTACTTTACCTTCGGTGACAGTAGCTATCACAAGAAGTAGCATGAATGGAGGTTTGCTTTCTGAATTGCAGCACGGCATGCTCGTTGGTGCTGAATGTTTGCTTCTCTTGTTTTCCAGGACACTGGAGTACCTGATGAGACACTTGGCGTGTCTGGCTGGGAGCTCCACGGTAACAAACATGCATGCCAAGAACCTAGCCATTGTGTGGGCTCCAAACCTCTTAAGGTAAACTTCTGGTTCTGTTTCAACACTTCCTCTGTTCTCCAGTTAAGAAAAGCAGTCTTCCCTTTTTCTCCATCAAATGTGCTCTTCTGTAAAATCTGTGGCTGACAGAAGTGCAGGAGCCTGGGCTGTTCTCCATCCCCATGGGCACAATGTCTAGGTGACAATTTCTGCAGTCTTGTTGAGATGGGACTGACGTGTCCTTGATCATCCAGGGGAATTTCTGCAGTGGCATCACTGATTGCCCACTGCGGAAGTCTCCAGAGCCTCAGCTGACAGCTTTTGGCTGCAACAATTCAGACTCGGGGAAACGGTCTTGGAGAAATGACTTCTAAAATCTGCCTTTTCTACAGATCACAGCAGAACGAGTCTGCCTGCGCCAGCGGAAGAGCTGCCTGCATGGAGCTGCAGATGCAGTCGGATGTGGTGGAATTCATCATCAACCACACAGACGTCCTCTTCTGCTCCAAATCCGGAGCAGACATTGCAGATGCAGCAGGTGAGTGTCTTCCTCCATTAGCTTGATCTTGACCTGACACCTTGATCAAATGCAGGCCTTCTCCAGGACCTCTGAGATACTCTTTTACCATCAAGGGGACTACAGACCTCTGGGCTTCCATTAGGGTATGGCATCCTGTTGCTGGATGCTGAGAATGTCCAAGCCCAAACTTCACAAGGAGGAAACTGTCATTATTATGTTTGCACGCAGGAGAAGCTTGATGCAAGCGTTGCAGCGAAGCTTTCTCAGTTCCCTGCCCCTTTTATCTAGGGGTGAGCTCTCTTAATGATGACCATGTCCTTTGCCATAAACAGACCTCTGCCCACATGGTTAGTTTGAGCTCCTCTTCTTCCAGTGGCTCGGATAAGCAAGCCTGAGAAAAATACAGCACCTCCCCCAGAACTGTGGTGGCTGTGCTGCTGCTTTCTGATCCTCACTCTTACCTGTGCTTTTCCCTGACAGGGCACAATTCTCTCCCAGGGCCCAAGTCTGTGGGGGTCTCTTCTGCTGCCACAAAGCTGCTCAGCCTGGAGGAGGCACAGGCACAGAGGCGAGGCCACAGCACCTCTTCTGTGGTAACAGAGAGCAGCAGGGACATTGAAGTGGAAGAAAGCCCTGCAGCTGGGCAGGGCAAATTCCACACTGTCATCGACTTTCCATCTGACAGGTAAAGAGGACTTTCTTTTCCAGCACCTAGCATCATTGTTTGGGTGGGTTTTTGTGTTTTCCTGCAGAAACCAGGCAGTGCTAGGAACAAGCAACTGCTGCCAAGAGCTCAGTGCAGCTCTTCCCTCACCCTTCACCACGCACGACTCACAGCGTTGGCTGTTTTCTCTCTCCAGACAAAATCCACACAGCAAGAAGGAGGAATCACCAGCTAGCAGTTGGTGTTGCTGCTTCAGCCTCAGGAAGCCATCCTCTGGCAGCAAACGCCAACTGCAGCGCAATGCCAGGCAGCCCTCAGAAACAGCAGTGGTAGTCCTGGCAGGTAAGGGTGCAAATGCAGCTTCCAAATCCCTGCTTTTCAGGAGCATAGAATTCAAGCTTGCTCTGCACTTGTATCTCTTTCTGGCGTTCCAGCCCCTGCCCAACATCTTCAGTTCACCCCTGATCAAGAACCACTGTCGTAATTCAGCTTGTGAAAGTTTGACACTAACCCCTGTGTATCCTTTCTAGGTGAATCGAGCCCTTGCCAACCCACAAGATCCAGGGCAAGTAGCGAGGATGCTCTGTGTGCTTCCATCAGTGGAGAGCTCTTAGGAAGCACAAATTGCTGCAGTTCCAACAGCAGCCTTCCGTCTGACAACATTAATGGAGAGAAGGAGCTCATTCAAGTTCATGCCCTCATTACACCTGGCTCTGCTGAAAATGCTGACCTGGGCCTGCCAGAAACCACAGTCACCAGCCTGGATTGTAACCAGGAGTCTCTGCAGTGCAGGCCATCCCAAGAGCAGTGTGAGTGCCCCAACAGCAGCACCTCCATGCAGGAGCAGGTCAGTGTCAGTGAGGAGGAGCAGAGCCTCTTGCAGGAGGACTTTCAATCAGGCCTCCAGTCCCAGGCATCAGAGAGCAGCACTGAGAGCTCTGAGCCACTCTCTCCATGACAAGACAGGATGAGTCCCATCTTCACCGTGGACCTCTCACACCCTCCTGTCCTTTATATAATAATAAAAGCACACTCGTGCTCAATCAACGCCTTGACTGCCTCCAGAGTCTTCATTCACACGGACTGGGATGAATGCAGCACACAGCAAGGCACCCCAGCTTGCAATGCTGTGGCTGTGGGGTGCGTGCAGCACAGCTCTGGGTTTGTTCCTGTTTTGTCTGGCTTTGGGATGTCTGCAGGGGGAGCTCTGCAACCATTTGGCATGGTAGCAAATAATCTCTCGCATCCTGGATGCTGCTCATGATACTCCCAAGCTTCCTGGCTGTGGCTTTGTGATGCTTTTCAGGGCTTTCTGATGCATTTTGATGCCTTGGATGTTGCTTAACACCTCCCTCCTCCCATCATGTCCTTTCCTGGCTCCCAGCTACGAACTGGCCCTGCAGATCATCTCCAGACCTGTCATCAGCACACTGCGGAAGGAGAAGCTCCCCCTGGCCAACGTCAGGCAGTACTGCTTGGTCTGCAGCTCAGTGGCCATTTCCCTTTTAGGCGGCTCCTGCAGAAGAATCAAGCAGCAGAACCTTTTGCTCACCCTGCAGCACACAAATGCTACGAAAGCAGAAACAACCTGGGAATCTCTGGGTCTGCAAGACTTCACAGACACTCACCGACTGTGTCTGATGGTTCCCTCCCATCCTTGATTTCCGTCTCCCCTTCTCCACATCGGATCCCACTGCTGAGCCATGATCAAGCTGCCCAGTGTGGCAGAGCATCGTGCAGAACCGTGCTGGCACCTCCTCCCCTTCCTCTCCTGCAACCTCACCCGCTTCTCTGACAGACCTGCTGATCCCACGCGTCCCATCGGGATGCTCTGGCACAGGATGTGCCCCTAACCGAAAGCTCCTTCCCACCCTCCCAAGAAAAAGTAAACAGGTTTTCTGCCTCCTCTGCTTGATTTCATGTGGCAGGGATGGAGAGCTCTTCAGCTCTGAGCAAGTTTTTTTCTGAGAAAGTGACCAGCTCTTTTCCATCCCTTTGCCCCTACAAAGAGTTGTCCAGAGCATCTCGTCCAAGAATTCCTGGAACAGCCTGCAGCTGGCTCTCCTGAAGTTCAGGCTCCTGCCTTTGCTTCCTGCCAGGCCCGCATTCCTTGAGATCACCAACTCAAGGAGGGCATGGTCACTGCAGCCCTGACCGCCTCCTGTCGTAACCCCTGGTGTGCACCATGTCCAGCAATGCTTCCCTTCTGCTTGCTGTGCCCAATGCCTGCACCACAGAGTGATTCTCACTGCACTCCAGGAGTCTGTCAGATTGCTTGCAGCCAGCCATGCTGATTTCCCAGACTGACTGGAATCCCCCATCAGCATGAGAGTCAGTGAGTGCGATGCTTCTGCTGGCTGCAGTAAGCAGCTCCCACCAACAGGCTCTCTTTCCAGGCGGCTGTAGCAGACCCTCACCTCCAGAAGCCCTGCACTGCTGCACTTCCTAATTTTACCCACAAGTTCACAACCTGCTCATGGCTCTTCTTAGTTCTTTGCACTCAACTTCTCATCATAGAAGGCAAATCCCTTGCCTTCCAGAATTCCATAGTATCAATTGTGTCTGCTTTATGTCAGGATTCTTTTTCTTTCTTTTCTTTTTCCATTTTCTAGGTAGGAAAATGAATTTCTGAGCCAGGAGAAGCAGAAGTGAAACAGTCTTCCTGGCACTGCTCAGGTTGCATGAGTTGCCAAGTGCTCCTCAGGTAATGTGTGCTGAAGAGCTGACCTTGGTGGCAGGGGCTGTGGCTGCATTTTGTGCCTGTCATGCGGGAATCCAAGAAAGCCTATTCAGAGCAGGAGCTGCAGAGCGAGATAAACATCACGAGAAGGTAAGGCTGAGAAGCAAGGACACCTCCAGAAAGAAGAGAAAAACTGAGTCAAGTGAGCTGCGTGACGGCCGTGTGATGCTGACCATGATTGGAGGAAGAGCGCATGGCTGGGAATGACTGATGGCTCTGGTTGGATGGGTGCCTGTGTGCACAGAGGTAAGGAGTGTTTGTGGGATGTTTTGCTGGCATCTAACGGCTGTAAGGGGAAGTCAAGAGAGAAAACTTGTGAATGCATATAAGGGATGTTAAAATCTGGAACAGACTGTTTGGATCATTCACAGCTGAGTCCGTGCCAGATTGCCACACTGTCAGAACCTGGGGCCTAGGATTTTCCTTTAAGAGTGCCAACTGCTCATTTTAAATGATAAAAAGTAACATTGAAAAAAGCTTCCCTCCTTGCATTAGAATAACGCATTGATATTTGATGTTTCTGTCTTTCCATTCCTTTAGCAGCCTGGGTGTTGATGCAGCTGCATGCATCTGCTGTCCTCCCCTTCTGTTTTGTGTAAAAGAACAGTAAAATATGCAATCAGTGTGAGATCTTTCTGAAGTATTTTACTTTATTTGCCCCTAGGCTGCAATGGCTGGGCAATGGCAGTGTCACCCAGGAGCCCACACGGCGACCTGATGTCTCATTGTTGGGGTCTATTGGAAACCACCACGATGACAAAAGAATGCCTGGGATTCCTCCGGCCCAAATGCCAAACCTTGCACTTGGCTGTGCTGAACCTCATGAGGTTCACCCAGGCCCACCTCTCAAGTCTGCTGAGCTCAAACAGATGTCATTTTTCTCGTGTCCTTCCATTCCGAGTCCATCTGTTCCCCAAAGCAAAAGAATTTGGAGGGAACCACCGACAGTTATGTGAGCGATTTCAGCGTCTATTTCTGATCATGGCAACAACTTCAGAGGTCACACTTAATTTACGGTGCCCGTTGTAATTCTGACCAAGGCTGCAGTTGGAGCTGACTTCCCAAGGCTGCAAGACGTGGTGGTGACACAGCCTTGTGCTTCTGCATTGGTGCTCATCCCACGTTTCCTTTCTCTGTCTCGCAGGTCAGCTCCTGCTGGAAGCAGATGGTATCCCAGTGTGAATGAAGGTCAGTGCAGGAGCAGCTGCTGATGGGAGGAAGGAAGTCCATGCTGAAGAGCTCTGAAGCATCTGCAGGTATGGTTCTGGAGGAGGCAGCAGTGATGTCGGAGGGCTCCCCAGCAGGAAGCTGTCTCATCCAAATGCTTGCTGAGTGGTTGGAAGGGAGCTTTCTGCATGACAGCAGCACCAGCTGCTTGCTTCACATGCTGCAAAGACAAGGATTAGCACGAGTTCCAGTATCTACAGTATCATCACGAATCACGATAGGATTACAATGTGTCCTCATACAAACGCAGCCACTTCTCTCTGAGTCCAGAGGCTGTCCGGAAAGCATCTTTGAGGTCTCTCACACCAAACCACTGCTGCCCGTGTGGGATCTGACTCATTAGGGTATAGGGGTTAGGAACCACAGGCTGTCTTTTGAGAACGGGTTCAGTCATTTCCTTACATCTTGCACCAGCCGATACGTGCCGTCTGCCTTCCATGCCGACAGGACTGGGGTGTTATAAGGCAACAGACAAGGTTCCAGAAGACATCCTTAACCAGTGTCTGTGTTACAGCTTTTAGACCCACTCTCCCTTCTAAGGCTATGGGATATTGTTGCTGTTTCACAGCTCCACTCCCTCCTTGGGCAGTTCTTTGTAAAAGAAAATTGTGAGTCCACCCCGATTTCCTTCCCCTGCCCACACCTTTGGATTCATTTCTTCTCATCACCAGCTGTTAACACATTCATTGACCCCTGATATGTGTTTAACAGACTTGCAGCTGTAATCCTCATTTAACTGTTAAATCTCTCCCCCATAAATCGGTCCCTGCTTCAGGCACAGAGAACAATTGCCCTGCAACTATTTTATCTTTCCATTTTAGTTCTGTGGTCTCCAAGAGTGGAGCTGTCATTTCTGATCCCTCAGCCCCAGTTACGCACAACAGCCACATCCAGATACACGTCTGGTACCTCTGAACTAGCTAATGCTGTAGGATGGAATGTTGTTTCTGCACTGGCTATCAAATGTGGGATTGCTCTGAAGCAGTACAGCACAATGTGTTTTGTAATTTGCCCTTAGAAACAGTTTGAAAAAGTAGAAAGACTTTATTAGTATTAGTAAAAAGAAGCTATTTCATAACATGTTTTAGAAATACAGTTGTTCAATCATGTGATCAATTCTCACTTACAGAACTGTAATAGTTACAAATTGCATGGGTATAGTATTAAGGACCAGAAAGCATGTTGTAAGGCCATTCTGTTTGGATAGGAGAAGCTCAGCAAAAGAAAAACAGACTCCAAAGAAGCCAGGGCCTCCACACAAGGCCGAACTGACTCACTCTGTGGGCAGGTTGGGATGCAACAGGCAGGCATCAAGAGACTCCCCTCTGTCCTCCTTCCAAACTTCTCTCTCTTCAGGGATGAGCAGCTGTCCAGAAATAGTGGCCAAGTGTTGATAAGCAGCTGTCAGACGTTCAATAATTAGCAGTATACCTGCTGAGCTAGCAACAATTGGTGTTTAGCCAGTCACACACACACACACAGAATGGCCCGGGTTGGAAGGGACCTCAAGGATCAGGAATCTCCAACTCCCTGCCACAGGCAGGGCCACAAACCTCTGTACCACTGCACATATGCACATTGCTGGACAGAAACAGCAGTGTGGGAAAAATCTGTATGCTGTGGATGAAAAGGGTGAATCAGAATGGCTTAACAGTTGTCCCACAAGGAAAAGCAATCCCTTACCTGCTGTGCCATGCTCATGGCAGCAGAAATGCAGATGCCAGCAGCTGATGCCCACAAGGACAGCCAGCCTGGACTTATTTTCATTACATATCTTTGACCTGATGTCCTTCTAGAAGCTGGGACATTTCTCCCTCTCAGCAGAAGAGGGCAGGGGAGTTACAAGGTGAGGGCACACTCTCCCCTGTTTATCTGGCACTCAAAGTGAAAGAGAAAATGAAAACCAGATGTGTTTCCCTGCCCATGGCAAACACCAGCCTTTTCATCCTTACAGTCCTTCCTGACATCAGCACTAATTGAAACAACATCCCACTCACCTTTGCAATGTCTGGCAGAGGTTGCAGCTCTATCTATTGCATCCCTCTAGCTTTCAACTCAAAAGCTCCTGTGTCACACAAGGATAAGCAATCTGTTACCTGCTGTGCCATGCTCATGTCAGCAGCAATGCAGATGCCAGCAGCTGATGCCCACAAGGACTGCCAGCCTGGACTTATTTTTATAACATATCTGTCCTGATGTCCTTCCAGGAGCTGGGACATTTCTCCCTCTCAGCAGCAGAGGGCAGGAGAGTTGCAAGGTGAGGGCACACTCTCCCCTGTTTATCTGGCACTCAAAGAGAAAGAGAAAATGAAAACCAGATGTGTTTCCCTGCCCATGGCAAACACCAGCCTTTCCATCCTTACAGTCCTTCCTGACATCAGCACTAATTGAAACAACATCCCACTCACCTTTGCCATGTCTGGCAGAGGTTGCAGCTCTGTCTATTGCATCCCTCTAGCTGTCAAGTCAAGAGCTCCTGTGTCACACTAGGAAAAGCAATCTGTTACCTGCTGTGCCTTGCTCATGGCAGCAGCAATGCAGATGCCAGCAGCTGATGCCCACAAGGACAGCCAGCCTGGACTTATTTTCATTACATACCTTTGTCCTGATGTGCTTCTAGAAGCTGGGACATTTCACCATCTCAGCAGAAGAAGGCAGGGGAGTTACAAGGTCAGGGCACACTCTCCCCTGTTTATCTGGCACTCAAAGAGAAAGAGAAAATGAAAACCAGATGTGTTTCCCTGCCCATGGCAAACACCAGCCTTTCCATCCTTACAGTCCTTCCTGACATCAGCAGCAATGGAAACAACATCCCACTCACATTTGACATGTCTGGCAGAGGTTGCAGCTCTGTCTATTGCATCCCTCTAGCTTTCAAGTCAAGAGCTCCTGTGTCACACCAGGAAAAGCAATCTTTTACCTGCTGTGCCATGCTCATGGCAGCAGCAATGCAGATGCCAGCAGCTGATGCCCACAAGGACTGCCAGCCTGGACTTATTTTTATAACATATCTGTCCTGATGTCCTTCCAGGAGCTGGGACATTTCTCCCTCTCAGCAGCAGAGGGCAGGAGAGTTGCAAGGTGAGGGCACACTCTCCCCTGTTTATCTGGCACTCAAAGAGAAAGAGAAAATGAAAACCAGATGTGTTTCCCTGCCCATGGCAAACACCAGCCTTTCCATCCTTACAGTCCTTCCTGACATCAGCACTAATTGAAACAACATCCCACTCACCTTTGCCATGTCTGGCAGAGGTTGCAGCTCTTTCTATTGCATCCCTCTAGCTTTCAAGTCAAGAGCTCCTGTGTCACACAAGGAAAAGCAACCTTTTACCTGCTTTGCCATGCTCATGTCAGCAGCAATGCAGATGCCAGCAGCTGATGCCCACAACGACTGCCAGCCTGGACTTATTTTCATTACATATCTTTGTCCTGATGTCCTTCTAGAAGCTGGGACATTTCACCATCTCAGCAGAAAAAGGCAGGGGAGTTGCAAGGTGAGGGCACACTCTCCCCTGTTTATCTGGCACTCAAAGAGAAAGAGAAAATGAAAACCAGATGTGTTTTTCTGCCCATGGCAAACACCAGCCTTTCCATCCTTACAGTCCTTCCTGACATCAGCACTAATTGAAACAACATCCCACTCACCTTTGCCATGTCTGGCAGAGGTTGCAGCTCTATCTATTGCATCCCTCTAGCTGTCAAGTCAAGAGCTCCTGTGTCACACAAGGAAAAGCAATCTTTTACCTCCTTTGCCATGCTCATGGCAACACCAATGCAGATGCCAGCAGCTGATGCCCACAAGGACAGCCAGCCTGGACTTATTTTCATTACATATCTTTGTCCTGATGTCCTTCCAGAAGCTGGGACATTTCACCATCTCAGCAGAAGAAGGCAGGGGAGTTGCAAGGTGAGGGCACACTCTCCCCTGTTTATCTGGCACTCAAAGAGAAAGAGAAAATGAAAACCAGATGTGTTTCCCTGCCCATGGCAAACACCAGCCTTTCCATCCTTACAGTCCTTCCTGACATCAGCACTAATTGAAACAACATCCCACTCACCTTTGCCATAACTGGCAGAGGTTGCAGCTCTGTCTATTGCATCCCTCTAGCTTTCAAGTCAAGAGCTCCTGTGTCACACAAGGAAAAGCAATCTGTTACCTGCTGTGCCATGCTCATGGCAGCAGCAATGCAGATGCCAGCAGCTGATGCCCACAAGGACTGCCAGCCTGGACTTATTTTCATTACATACCTTTGTCCTGATGTCCTTCCAGAAGCTGGGACATTTCTCCCTCTCAGCAGCAGAGGGCAGGAGAGTTGCAAGGTGAGGGCACACTCTCCCCTGTTTATCTGGCACTCAAAGAGAAAGAGAAAATGAAAACCAGATGTGTTTTTCTGCCCATGGCAAACACCAGCCTTTCCATCCTTACAGTCCTTCCTGACATCAGCACTAATTGAAACAACATCCCACTCACCTTTGCCATGTCTGGCAGAGGTTGCAGCTCTATCTATTGCATCCCTCTAGCTGTCAAGTCAAGAGCTCCTGTGTCACACAAGGAAAAGCAATCTTTTACCTCCTTTGCCATGCTCATGGCAACACCAATGCAGATGCCAGCAGCTGATGCCCACAAGGACAGCCATCCTGGACTTATTTTCATTACATATCTTTGTCCTGATGTCCTTCTAGAAGCTGGGACATTTCACCATCTCAGCAGAAGAAGGCAGGGGAGTTACAAGGTGAGGGCACACTCTCCCCTGTTTATCTGGCACTCAAAGAGAAAGAGAAAATGAAAACCAGATGTGTTTCCCTGCCCATGGCAAACACCAGCCTTTCCATCCTTACAGTCTTCCTGACTTCAGCACTATTGAAACAACATCCCACTCACCTTTGCCTTGTCTGGCAGAGGTTGCAGCTCTTTCTATTGCATCCCTCTAGCTTTCAAGTCAAGAGCTCCTGTGTCACACAAGGAAAAGCAATCTTTTACCTGCTTTGCCAAGCTCATGGCAGCAGCAATGCAGATGCCAGCAGCTGATGCCCACAAGGACAGCCAGCCTGGACTTATTTTCATTACATATCTTTGTCCTGATGTCCTTCTACAAGCTGGAACATTTCTCCCTCTGATCAGCAGAGGGCAGGAGAGTTAGAAGTTGCAGGCACACTCTTCTCTTTTTCTGCCACACAAAGAGAAAATGAAAACAAGATGTGTTTCCCAGCCCATGGCAAACACCAGCCTTTCCATCCTTACAGTCTTCCTGACTTCAGCACTAATTGAAACAACATCCCACTCACCTTTGCCATGTCTGGCAGAGGTTGCAGCTCTTTCTATTGCATCCCTCTAGCTTTCAAGTCAAGAGCTCCTGTGTCACACAAGGAAAAGCAATCTTTTACCTGCTTTGCCATGCTCATGGCATAAGCAATGCAGTTTCCAGCAGCTGATGCCCACAAGGACAGCCAGCCTGGACTTATTTTCATTACATATCTTTGTCCTGATGTCCTTCTAGAAGCTGGGACATTTCTCCCTCTGATCAGCAGAGGGCAGGAGAGTTAGAAGTTGCAGGCACACTCTCCTCTTTTTCTGTCACACAAAGAGAAAATGAAAACCAGATGTGTTTCCCAGCCCATGGCAAACACCAGCCTTTCCATCCTTACAGTCCTTCCTGAAATCAGCACTAATTGAAACAACATCCCACTCACCTTTGCCATGTCTGGCAGAGGTTGCAGCTCTTTCTATTGCATCCCTCTAGCTTTCAAGTCAAGAGCTCCTGTGTCACACAAGGAAAAGCAATGTTTTACCTGCTTTGCCATGCTCATGGCAGCAGCAATGCAGATGGCAGCAGCTGATGCCCACAAGGACAGCCAGCCTGGACTTATTTACATTACATATCTTTGTCCTGATGTCCTTCTACAAGCTGGAACATTTCTCCCTCTGATCAGCAGAGGGCAGGAGAGTTAGAAGTTGCAGGCACACTCTCCTCTTTTTCTGGCACACAAAGAGAAAATGAAAACCAGATGTGTTTCCCTGCCCATGGCAAACACCAGCCTTTCCATCCTTACAGTCCTCCTGAAATCAGCACTAATTGAAACAACATCCCACTCACCTTTGCCATGTCTGGCAGAGGTTGCAGCTCTTTCTATTGCATCCCTCTAGCTTTCAAGTCAAGAGCTCCTGTGTCACACAAGGAAAAGCAATCTTTTACCTGCTTTGCCATGCCTATGGCAGCAGCAATGCAGATGCCAGCAGCGGATGGCCACAAGGACAGCCAGCCTGGACTTATTTTCATTACATATCTTTGTCCTGAAGTCCTTCTAGAAGCTGGAACATTTCTCCCTCTGAGCAGCAAAGGGCAGGAGGGGTCCAAGGTGAGGGCACGCTCTCCGCTGTTTATCTGGCAGAAAAGGAGAAAGAGAAAATGAAAACCAGATGTGTTTCCCAGCCCATGGCAAACACCAGCCTTTCCATCCTTACAGTCCTCCTGACATCAGCACTAATTGAAACAACATCCCACTCACCTTTGCCATGTCTGGCAGAGGTTGCAGCTCTTTCTATTGCATCCCTCTAGCTTTCAAGTCAAGAGCTCCTGTGTCACACAAGGAAAAGCAATCTTTTACCTGCTTTGCCATGCTCATGGCAGCAGCAATGCAGATGCCAGCAGCGGATGGCCACAAGGACAGCCAGCCTGGACTTATTTTCATTACATATCTTTGTCCTAATGTCCTTCTAGTAGCTGGGACATTTCTCCATCTCAGCAGAAGAGGGCAGGATGGGTCCAAGGTGAGGGCACACTCTGCTCTTTTTCTGGCACACAAAGAGAAAATGAAAACCAGATGTGTTTCCCAGCCCATGGCAAACACCAGACTTTCCATCCTTACAGTCCTTCTTGAAATCAGCAGCAATGGAAACAACATCCCACTCACCTTTGCCATGTCTGGCTGAGGTTGCAGCTCTTTCTATTGCATCCCTCTAGCTTTCAAGTCAAGAGCTCCTGTATCACACAAGGAAAAGCAATCTTTTACCTGCTTTGCCATGCTCATGGCATAAGCAATGCAGTTTCCAGCAGCTGATGCCCACAAGGACAGCCAGTCTGGACTTATTTTCATTACATATCTTTGTCCTGATGTCCTTCTAGAAGCTGGAACATTTCTCCCTCTGATCAGCAGAGGGCAGGAGAGTTAGAACAAGCAGGAACACTCTGCCCTTTTTCTGGCACACAAAGATAAAATGAAAACCAGATGTGTTTCCCTGCCCATGACAAACGCCAGCTTTTCCATCCTTACAGTCCTTCCTGACATCAGCAGCAACTGAAACAACATCCAACTCACCTTTGCCATGTCTGGCAGAGGTTGCAGCTCTTTCTATTGCATCCCTCTAGCTTTCAAGTCAAGAGCTCCTGTGTCACACAAGGAAAAGCAATCTTTTACCTGCTGTGCCATGCTCATGGCAGCAGCAATGCAGATGCCAGCAGCTGATGCCCACAAGGACAGCCAGTCTGGACTTATTTTCATTACATATCTTTGCCCTGATTTCCTTCTAGAAGATGGAACATTTCTCCCTCTGAGCAGCAGAGGGCAGGAGAGTTAGAAGTTGCAGGCACACTCTCCTCTTTTTCTGCCACCCAAAGGGAAGATGAAAACCAGATGTGTTTCCCAGCCCATGGCAAACACCAGCCTTTCCATCCTTACAGTCTTCCTGACTTCAGCACTATTGAAACAACATCCCACTCACCTTTGCCATGTCTGGCTGAGGTTGCAGCTCTTTCTATTGCATCCCTCTAGCTTTCAAGTCAAGAGCTCCTGTGTCACACAAGGAAAAGCAATCTTTTACCTGCTGTGCCAAGCTCATGGCAGCAGCAATGCAGATGCCAGCAGCTGATGCCCACAAGGACTGCCAGCCTGGACTTATTTTCATTACATATCTTTGTCCTGATGTCCTTCTAGAAGGTTGAACACTTCTCCATCTCTGCTGCAATGGTCAAAAAGGGTCCAAGTTTAGGGCACACTCTCTTCATTGCCTCTTGTACTCATAGACAAAGGGAACATGAAAACCAGAAGTGTTTCTTTGCCCATGGCAGACACTAGCCTTTCCATCCTGACAGTCCTTCCTACAATCAGACGGAATTGAAACAACATCCCCCATGTCTCTTTTTTGAACTTATTCATGCATGAATAATAATAAGGAGAATTTTACTGTAAATCTTATTTCTGCATGGAAACGATCAGATAACCGGAGCTTTTTTCTCTAAAACAACCCAGGAAATTTGCATTGCTTATCTATGTACGCAAAATGTTTTTGCCATTCATCTCAAATATCAATACATCTGGCCAAAGAATATAGAAAAAGTATTTACAGACATTTTTGGACATAGATTACTTCTTGTCAAGTGGGAAAGAATCCCTAAGCTGCAATCATGGAATTCTTTTATCAGTTTCTCTGATTTAGCCAGTGTTACTAAAAGGGAAATAAGACACAGGCTTTTGATAGCAGCTGCCAATTTAAGAACGATAATAAGTTTTATTATTCTTGGCTAAGATCAAAGTCCTGCATTTCAGGTTTATCTCCAGCTCATCAATTATAATTAACAGTTTTGGATAGCCACATTATTATATGGCAATATTGTCTTCCTGCAAGGAATTTCATTGTTTTACACGTGCCACAGGTTGTTAATAGATTGCCTGATTACCATTTATTTTTTTTATTGGCTTATGATGACCACAGAAAACTATACAGCAGCACCATAAAAACTTTAAATCCTATCCCATGTATCTGCATTCATACGAAAATTATATTGGAAAGCATCGGTGAAACTAAGATTACAAAATAAAGCAGGGGACAATTTCAGTGAAAGCCTGCAGGTTTCACAGCTCTGCCCATTTCAAACCCCTGAAGACATCCACGGGTTTCCTGCTGTGGGACACAGGCACTCACCTGCAGCTCAGCACTGCCTGCTCATGCCTGCGCACACCTTCAGGCTGGAACCAAGGAAATCCTCAGCAAAGACATCAGTACACTTTTGTTATGATGACTTTCACAAAGAAGCATCAAATATTTCTTCTCGAGAAATACTGCAAGTCCCTTTGACACTAGCCCTTATTTTAAATGTTTAGATTTATGCTTCATTCAGGCGTGCTGTCACTCCCAAAAAGATTTTTATTCCTTTTCATTCTGAGGAACACAGTGATTTCTGCCTTGTTTACTAACTGTAGGCACAGCAATACTCCTGCACCTTCAGGGAAACAGCAAATCCATCTCTTTCACACCCTACTTCTATCAAGCTCATTCACCTTACAAGGTATTTATTGCAAGCAGCTCTTCCAAAAATGGAGATTAACAGAACCTGCAACCCAGGACACCTCAGTAAGCCAGTACTTTTCATCTCCTGAAGGTGTAGGTAGACACAGAGCTGGAACATCTTTTCCAGAGCTGTGTGATGCTATCTCATCTGTGTTCCCTTACTGTTGACTCAGTGTCACTTCTTATCTAACCTGGTTGCATCCCAGGATTTCTGGTGCCAAAAATAAACTGACAGCTTTCATCACTAGTTAAAAGGAAACTGCAATAGGAAAAGCAATTTTTCTGATTTCTCTGTTGATCAGAGATGCTTCATGCAAGCCTGATGCGGTAGAAACAATATCAGCTTTAGAATGACAGTCATTAGAGCAGAATCCTTTCACTGATGAAATCCCACAGTCCTGATTCATACAACACTGACACTGGAGGACACAGTAGTTTAGATGAGAGCGCATTAAAAATGACTAAGTTAAGGTCTCAGCAAAGAGTGACAAGTATGAAAAAAAGAAGTTGCAGAAACTGCTTCAGTTTGGCACTCTGGCATAAAGTATGACAACACACAACCTGCCTGTGCAGTTCCAGAAGCAGAGGAAAGCCGTCAACCAAGACTTGTTCTCATCTGCTCTGAAAGTCCACTGGGACAAGGCCACTTTTCTCTGACGTGCTTCCAGAAGTATCACTTCTGAGCACTGTGCCAGGGAGTTACAAGATACTGTTTGTGTGTACAGAGGAGAAAAAGACGTCTGTCTGGAAACAGACTTGGTGAAGGAGAAGCAGCATTTCCAGAGTACTTCAGAAAGAACTGAGCACTGCCCCAAGAGCTTCAGAGCGGCAGGCTGTCACAGTGTGCCAACCAGCTCAGCTGTGAGTTGGCACTGAAGCTGCACCACAGGGAGAACAAAGCCCCCTGTGCACCCTTGGAGAGCCAAGGGTTGGAGATTCATGAACCTTGAGCTCCTTTCCAACCCGGGCCATGCTGTGATTCTGGGATTCTCACCTTTGCCTCATCTGGCAGAGGGAGGCAGCTCTTTCTCTTGTCTCCCTATGGCTGTCAGGTCACCAGGGCCAGTGTCACACAGGGAACTGCAAACACTGTGTGTGCTGTGCCCTGCCCATGGCAGCACAGAGGCAGCTGCCAGCAGCTGATGCCCACAAGGACAGCCAGCCTGGACTTCCTTTGATTCCTTCCCTTTGGATCAGCGTCCTTCAGGAAGGCGGAACATCTCTCCAGCTGAGCAGCAGAGGACAGCAGGGCTTCGTTGTCTGGGCATGTTCTCTTCTGGCCCTCTGGCCCTCACAGACACAGGAGGAGGACACAGAGGCTGCTGTAACACAGCCAGCCCTGCCTCTCAGGTCAGCTCTCAGGCCATCCTCTCTCCCCTCAGCAGCAGCTCACTGTTCTGCACTCCTCTGGCCTGGGCTGGCAGAGGTGTGCAGCAGTTCTGCTGATCTCCCAGTGCTGGCCATGTCTGCAGTGCCTGTGTGAAAGACACAGGAAGCTGCCAGCATTGCACTGCTCTGCTGTGCCCCTGCCATCACCGAGTTTGCTGTCAGCAGCTGCTGCTACACGTCCATTCAGGCACAGGCCTTTCCTTCCTGGCCCTCTTTCCCCCCCTCTCTCCTCTGCTCTCTCTCGTGCTCCCCTTTGGCCTGGGCTGGCTGAGCAGTGCAGGCCTTGTTGTTGCTCCCTGGGCCAACTACGTCACGGTTCCCCGTGACTCTGCCAGCTGCTCTGACACAGCGACTGCGTCCTCAGTGTGGATTCCAGAATGCGACAGACGTCCAGAGAAGACTTCCAGGGCTGATTGGAACATGCTGCCATCAAGAACTGCCATGGCTCAGGCCCCCTGGGAATCTGCTCACAGCGAAAGCTGCTGTCACTCTGTGTGGGCACAGCCTTGTCTGTGTAGGCCTGCTCACACTGCAGCCCCTGTCTGCACCAGAACCGTGCCGATCCACCTTCTCTTGGCCTCCTTGCCTGCATGGAAAAGGGCAGCTTGGGCTGAAGTCCCTCAACTTTCAGATGGCCGAGTGAAGTCTCTGAGCCCTGGTGACCCACGCAGCTCTTCAGCCTGCTGACCTGCTCTGCTGGGGCTGTCTTAAAAGGCAGAGGGCACGTGATCCTAATGTCCCCACATCCATCCCTCTTAGCATACTGTAGGCCAGTTCCTAAAAGGACACCTGCACAATCTCTCTGAATGTTAATCAGCACGTAGTTGGTCTGTGCACTGCAGAAATTGCACCTAGGTTTTCAGTGGTGATTAGCTATGTGTTTAGTCAGAGGTGCAATGGTTCTAATGGTGAGAGAAAGACATTCCCAGTTGTCATCAGGTGGAACACACTTCAGACTGGAATCCTCAAGCAGACTGCAGTCAAGCTTTCTTAATTACTCGTTGTTGTTATCAATTCAGACGCATCTCTTAATTCCTGCTTGAATGAACATTCTGTAATAATCTGCTGAGACAGCGCAAGGCTTGACAATGAGACTATAGTTTATGAAAGCAGCACTTTTTACTTCCTTTACAAGTTCTTATCTGAATGCTAAATGCAACATCAATTCACTTCTCACTGGGTTGAACGTTTTAAATATTTGGTAAACATAATGGTTCTAATTCTGACATTTAATATGAAAATATTAAAATTCTTTGTAAGTACTTTTTTGTTAGAATGCCAGATGCTAAAGGGATGAAGTGGCACAAGAAAGCAAAATGTCTGTGCTGATGGCAGGAAGGACGGTAAGGATGGAAAGGCTGGTGTTTGCCATGGGCAGGGAAACACATCTGGTTTTCTTGTTCCCTTTGTCTTTGAGTGCCAGAAAAATAGAGGAGAGCGTGCCCTCACCTTGGACCCCTCCTGCCCTCTGCTGCTGAGATGGAGAAATGTCCCAGCTCCTACAAGGACATCAGGACAAAGATAAGTATTGGAAATAAGTCCAGGCTGGCTGTACTTGTGGGCATCTGTTGCTGGAAAATTTAATGGCAGTAAACTGCCTAGATAATGACAGAATGAGGGTGACAATAGAATGGTACGTAATCACAGTGCAATGAAAAAAGTATGCAGGGTGCAGGAAGGGAGGTGTGGACATTCTGAGTTGCAACTCTTTATTTGCTCCAGAAAGCTCTATCAGAATGGAAGACTGAAGGAAATACTTTGAGTGTTTTCTAATGTGACTGGATGAAAGATCCATGTGGCAAATTGAATAACTGAGTGGTAAAGGGACATAGATACCTCACTGTTTCATGGAACCTTTCAATTAAGCATCTGAGCACTGCGTACAGGACTTGGGAATATAAGTATTAGAGGATCATGGAATATCTGTATTTGGAAGGGACCTCGAGGATCATGTATTCCACCTCCTGGTTCCACACCGGACCTCCTATGGGTCAAGCCCTGTGTCTGAGAGCATTGTGCAAATGCTCTTTGGCCTTTGTCAGCTCAGTGCCAAACCACTGCCCTGGGGAGCCAGTGCCAAATTCCATGTATCTAGTTCATCCTACAGAATGATGCCAAGAACAGTTATAGAGATCGACTTACAAACAAAATTCTTGTCTTGAATTAATGGTACACTCACCATTTAAAAAAAAAAAAAAAAAAAAAAAATCAAAGCCACATTCTTACGCTGGCATTTTACAGTATTGTCAGATTTTTGTAATTCTGTTTTGTCATATGGGATTCTCTCATCGTGAAATAATGACCAAGTTCTCTTTTCAGATCTAAACATACAAATGCTGAAGGCAGCAGTGCTGTTCAAGAGTACATTACCAGCTCAAACACTGCTTTGGCTATAAAACTGAAGGCAGTCAAGAATTTTATCAAGGAGTTAGCATGTAAGTGTAGATTTAAAAGCAACCTGTATTGTTACTTAGAGTTTGATATAGTGTAATCCAATGCACAGTACTTGTAACGTGTGTTTTACAAAATGCTGTGCAATGTAGGCATCTATTAAGATAAATGCTCCAAGTTCCAATATGTCCATGACCTTTTCAAACAGTTCCTTACTCCTACACATCACTACGAGTAGTTCTTCTGTCAGGAAGGATCACATGAGTAATTAACCTGTGACCTTAAGTTTGGAATTAAATGCATACAGTGGAAGTAAGAGCTGTGGGTTATTTTGCTCTTTCAGTGTTGAACAGCCAAGGTGTTTTGTTTTGGAGGGTGGACAGTGATGGGACAAGTGGGGAATGGCTTTAAACTGAGACGGGGGGTGTTGAGGTTTAGGTTGGATGTGAGGAGGAAGTTTTTCAGCCAGAGGGTGGTGAGGCACTGGAACAGGTTGCCCAAGGAGGCTGTGGATGCCCCATCCCTGCAGGCATCCACGGCCAGGCTGGATGTGGCTCTGGGCAGCCTGGGCTGCTGGTTGGCAGGTTAGAAACCCAACATGACTTTATTGCAGCCCTGGGTGCAGGGGGATCACTTGTCCTAGCATACACACAGAAGAGCTGGAGCACACAGGTGATGTACCTTCCACTTGTGAACATTCCTGCAATTGCAGAGAGCGTGCGCCTGTTCCAATCACTGCTGCACAGATTAAAAACTGATTGCAGATGAGCTGTTTTGGTATGGGGTTCTTGCCAACGGTCTGCAGTGGCTGTGTGATTCCTCGGGGAGTTGCTCTCCAGCCCAAAGGTCATGTCCTAAGTCGACCAGATCCCGTTTGTGTCCAGAAATGGCTGACAACAGATCAGCTGCTGGTCAAGTTTCTAACATCACACTGGCCTTGCTCCAGTGTCTGTGTCATCAGCCCCAGCACATACGGTGCACCTCTTCAAGGCTTTGCAACACTGAGACTCTGCACTTGGGCTCCAGACATCCTGCTGCACCAAGAGGTTATTCTAGCTTTGGTATCTTGCAACTTTGTATATAACTACATCACTGTAATCATAAATGTCTAGGAGCATGGAGATGGAGAAATTAATCTTCCTGTAATTCTCTGTACTGCAGCCCCGTGTTTTTCAACACCTAATGCAATATTGAAATTTCAGTTGAGAAATTGAAAGCTGCCCTTAACAAAAAAGCATCTGGATTTGTTACTGAAATCACACTGAGGATCAATAAATCCAAATGCTTCTAGCATAACCACGATTATAGGCAGTGTTTAGACAAGCTCTTACAGGAAAACCATGAACACAAGGCTGGAGAGAGACTAAGTGATGCACTCTGCAGGAATACTCATGGAAGTCTTCACAGTGCAGGAGTCTGATCTGATTACAGATGCTGTGCTTTAAGTACCCCTTATCATATCTTTTTTTTCACTGTTGTGCAGGGGTTGGACTCAGTGATCTCTGGAGGCTGGAGATGCTGTTTGCTAATGGAAGATGGAGATAGGAAAAGCAAGTAAAAGGCATGCTGTGCATAGCCACCACATGGCATCTGCACCATTTCCCCCTGCACCAAGGAGGAGCAGCTCACAAGCTTGGCCTGGGCCAGGGAAGGGAGCAGACCAACATCTGGACCGACCCCAAACGAGCTGGTTCTGCAGGTTGGGTGTCTTCTGCTGCTTGTCTCACATCCTGCTGCTCAGCGGTAGATTTGTTCCTGCTCAGTGCTAACAGGAAACTCACACAGCATTTCTGTTTCAGCCAACACTTTGATCCCTTGCTGCTTGGGTGGGGCGTTTGAAGAAGGATGCCTGTGCTGATGTCCAGCCAGGCTTTGGGGATGAGTCTCCACACCAGGGTCCGTCTGACAGGACTGAGGGTTGGGGATCGGGCCAGGTCGAGTCCAGTGTGCTTTGCTCTTGCTCTTAGTGCTTGTTTTTGCTCAGGAGGGCAGGAGGTGAACCTCGTGAACCAATGCCTGCAGACGGGGTTTGCAGAGAAAGAGGTCCTGCAGGCCTTGTGTGACAGCCACGGAGCTGCAGCGAGGCTGCATCCGTGTAAAACACCAGAGATCCACGGAGGTGTGAAGGGGAGCTGTGGGCTGCAGTCACGCAGGAAGGGATGTGCATGCTCGGGGTTTGGTTGTTGTGTGTGTGTTAAGTGACTGTGATACCACTGCTGGGTCAGTGTGAGTGTACGGAACAAGTGTGACAGCCTTTTTGATGGAGCCCTGTGAAAGGAGTCCTATGGACTTGAGATCCAACTATCAGCCCGTGGGCATCATCCAGGAGTTGGGGTAGGGGATGAGGCAAGGGAAGTTGGGCTAAGAAAGGGATAAAGCAGTCTGGCAGTAGTTCTGTGTTTCTCCCATCTCCTGCTTTATTTCCTTCCAGGTGAAATAGATGGGTGCTGCAACATGCCCTTGAATGTAACAAAAGCCACTCTAGTGTGGATTTGACATGGGCCCAGCACTGCAAGGTACGCTGCTGGGAGGAAGCGTCCATCTGGCTGAGGGCAGGAAGGCCCTCCAGAGGGATGCACTGAGGCCAGTTGTGCGAGGCTCAACAAGAGCAAGCGCCAGGTCCTGCGCTTTGGTCATGACGACCCCGTGCCAGCTTCTCCAGGATTTGGCTGGGGTAGAATTCCAAGCAGCCCCTGATTCCAGAACGTTGGGCTGGGCTGTTGGAATCTTCTGCCCTTGTGACTGGTCTTGCCTCCCCACCCTGTCCGTGGTGGTGGAGCAGCCTGGTGGCCCTCAGTGATGTCATAAGGGCTAGAATGAGGGGAGGAGCAGTGCGTGCTGCGTCCCTTCATTGGAGCGCTGGAGCTCTGACTGAGCAGCTCGCTTGTTGCACTTGTGCACCGACTGCGTCTCTTTGTCTTCACACCGTCCTGTGCAGCACCTTGTAGGTAAGCTGAGACAGTGTGGGAGAGACGGGGGGACAGTGAGTGCTGAGAACTGCTGGCTGGCGGAGCTCATAGGCTCACATTATCTCCATCAGCAGAGGGGTGGCCATGAGGGACAGGGAGGTGATCGTCCCCCCCTGCTCTGCTCTTGTGAGGCCCCAGCTGCAGTACAGTGTCCAGAAAGACAGGGAGCTGTTGGAGAGGGTCCAGAGGCGAGCCACAGAGATGATCAGGGGACTGGAGCACCTCCCCTGCAAAGACAGGCTGAGGGAGCTGGGCTTGTTCAGCCTGGAGAAAAGAAGGCAGTGGGGTGACCTCATGGCAGCCTTCAGTACCTAAAGGGAGCCTAAAAAGAGGAGGGGAATCAACTCTTTGAAAGGGTAGATAACTGCAGGACAAGGGGAAATGGTTTTAAGTTGAAAACTTAAGTTTTTAAGTTGAGGGAGGGCAGATTTTGGTTTTTCCCTCGTAGTCTTTGCTAAACCGTGGAAGCAAACTGACCTGCTCTTTCTCTCTGCTCTCTCCACCCTCTGCCTGCTTCCCTGCTGCAGCTTTTGCTCGTGGAAGATCAGAGCAAAGTGACAAGGAACGGCTGCGGATTTGAGAGATTTCTCTCCCTCGTTCTGATCTCTTGCCAGGTACCTGCCATGCTTTGTCCCCCCACATGCTTTAGCAGCCCGTGACGCCCCGTGTTTAGTAACACAGCCTCATCCAGCTTTGATGGGACGCTGGTCACGTGTGGGTTTTCGCCACGTGCTCTGCAGCTCAGCCCTCAGAAGGATGCTGTCTGTGGTGCTGTGACCAGCTGGTTTTATGGAAAGCAATCCCTTAGGCAAAGAGTCCCAGCCCCAGCTTGTGCAGAGCTGCACAGCATCACCAGGGACACCAGCAGGCGTGCTTGGGCTGTGTGAGTGTGCCCGACAGCTGTAGGGAGCACAGCAGAGATGTGAACAGAGAAAATAAAAGTGTGTTTCTTTTCAGTTCCAGCTTGTCACACCTACGCTGATGGCTGTGGCGTGCAGCGAGATCAGCTGTGGGCCTGACCTGGCATGGACAGAGGTAGTGTATGAAGCTCTGATTGGTCTTTGTTCCCTGACTGCAGCCAGCAGAGTGAGCCGCAGATGTGCTCTCCTGCTTTCCAAGAGAGCTCCTCTGTGGCAAGACAGTAGTGCAAGCGTGGCAAGTTTATAAAAGTACCCGACCAATCTCGGCTGTTGTGTTTGTCCTTGACTGACTTTTCCCTTGAAATGGCTGCAGAAACAACAATCATTCTCTGCTCTGTTTGGCCTCGCTGTTGGTTGGACTGCTCAAGAGAGCTGCTTGGTGCTTGCAGTGGCACTGTTTGCACCTTGTAACTGCAGCCGTAGCTTTGGTTTCCCTCTTCACGGTCTCCTAGCATCTGAAACAGTCAGCCTTCCTGCACAAAGAGCGCAGGAAAGGATGGGGCAAAATGGACAAGGCCACCTGTCTTCGTCAGTGCCATTGCTGATTAGTCTGGGTGGGGAGAGATGCATCTTTGCTGGCGTGTGCCTGCTGCACACCAGGGAGAGAAACAGCCGTTATTAGACTTGCAGTTCCTTCTGAAGTGCCCATGATAAGGACCGAGTGCATTTCCTGCAGCTTTCTCTGCAGATGTGCTCCTCACCTTGAAATCCTCCTTGTTGGTTCCCAGCTCCTCACCGTGGCCTGTGCTCTCTGTTTCAGACTGAGAACAAGGGGAAGCCCCTGCTGGACCATGGGGAGTCAGCTGTGAACATTCCAGCTATTGCTGCTGCCCATGCTATTAAGAGATACGTTGCCCAGGCAGCGGATGAACTCTCCTTTGAGGTAAGCAGTTCAAGGCGTTCCTTGTTGCTCAATTTTACAATGGCAAATGCCTTCAGAGCTGCACTGGTGCAAGTGCTCTCATGCTCGGCGATGTTTGGCAGTGCAGAAGAATGCAGACATTTGAACTGTGCTTTCCTCCCAGCGGTGCTGAAGCTGGGATTGACGTTGCAATCTCTTGCAGGTGGGAGACATCGTGTGTGTCATCGACATGCCACCAAAGGAGCTGACCCCCTGGTGGAGAGGCAAGCTCGGCTTCCAGGTAGGCACAAGCTTCAGACTGGAGAGTGCAACTTCAGTAAAGGCAGGAATCTCAGCTTAGAGCTGCTCTGCCTGCACAGGATGCCTAGTGGACATAAACAGTTTCCCTGTGTCAGTGTCAGAGGACCTTGCCTTTGGCTGCAAATGTTGAAAAATTATTACCTTTATGCTGTGAACTATGGCCATTTTCTGCTGGATAGTCTTATGGAACGTCAGGCAAGCACGTTCCGAGGGAAATGTTACGTGGCTTTTGGTTTAACAGTTCAGATCTGAGAAGTGCTGCATGCAATAGTTGGCCTCTCTTTTCTTCTTGTTACAGGTTGGATTTTTCCCAGGGGAGTGTGTGGAACTCATTAATAAGAACATTCCTGAGGCACTCATCAATTCTGTGCCAAAGCCAGGTATGGATGTTACATTTGATGGTGTCGGGAAGCAAAATGAAGTCTTTTTTGGTGTGGTTCCGTGCTTAATACCTCCTTTATCCATCCCACATTGTCATCTGGATTGATGATCCTTCATGCATACCGTGGGGCAGAGATTTGGCCCAATCTTCCTGTGTTTATGATTGGACTTGGGGAAACTATAGAATACTCATGGAATGGCTTGGGATGGAAAGGAACCTCAGGGATCATCATGCTCCAACCCTCCTGCCTCAGGATGGTCTCCCAGCCCCCACATTTAATGTGAGACTAGATCAGGCTGCCCAGGGCCCCATCCCACCTGGCCTTGGGCTCCTCCAGAGATGGGGAAAATCCCTTTTTGTATGTACTGGTTGGTAATGTTCTTCCCGTTCTGACGTGCCCTGTAGAATGTGCTGTGCTCGGCCTCGTCCAACGGAGCCAGACCTGAAATGACCTGGTTTCTTCCTTTTGTTGTGCAGTGCCCAAGAAACGCAGCAAGATCCTCACCTTCCTTCGTTCCTTGGTGAAGGCCCGCCCAAAGAAACCGACCGAGCGGGAGGTGGAGAAGGAAAGGGTGTTTGGCGGTGACCTGGGAGAGCATCTTCTCCACTCCGGTCGTGATGGTAAGGAGCTGCCCATTCCTGAGATCTTCCTCTGCTGGGCATCTAAAGAGGATGAAAGGGAGCTCATATCTAGCAGGGGGCAGGCTGATAGCAGTGGAGACACGTGTAATGGGAGTTGATGGCTGAAGGATAAAGTGAGGCGGATGCTCCTAAGAGACAAGCACATCTGTATTTGCTTCAGCCAAGCCTGGCTGGGCTTAGTGGATGGGATGTGAAGCACAGCCTGCAGCACGACTGAATCAGGAGCTCCACTGACAGCTGGCACGTGTTCTTCAGTCCCCCAGGTCCTCCAGAGCTGCGCTGAGTTCCTTGAGCAGCACGGCGTGGTGCAGGGGATATACCGCCTGTCCGGCGTCGCGTCCAACATCCAGAGACTGCGGTAAGAGTGCTGCGACTGACACAGCCTGAGTGCATCTGGTGTGGCTTTGGGCTTGCCTTCCTCTCGCTCAACCGGGTTTGCGTCCCTCTCTCCAGGCAGGAATTTGAGTCGGAGCAGATTCCTGAGCTCACCGTCCGGGACATTCACAGCGTGAGCTCCCTCTGCAAGATGTACTTCAGGGAGCTCCCGAACCCTCTGCTCACCCACCAGCTGTACGGCAAGTTCTCGGTAAGCACAAGGCCACGTCTTTCATTTCCCTCTTCCTGGGCCTCTTGGCAGATGGCTGCAGCAGTGCCCCAGCTCGGAGGCCCTTTTGCTGTCAGCCCCACGAGGTTTACTCGCAGTGGTGTACTAGCCTGATTGGTGTCTCGCTCCCTTTCTGCACTACTCCAGGATGCTGTTGGTGCCGCTACAGAGGAGGAGCGGCTGCTCAGAATGCAGGACGTCATCCAGCAGCTGCCCGCTCCTCACTACAGGTCAGTGCTGCCCTCAGCCTGCTGAGCTCAGCCCTGCTGCATTGCAGAGGGCAACGATGCGGTTCCAGCCTTTGTCTTTCTGAATTGCAGCACGGCATGCTCGTTGGTGCTGAACATTTGCCTCTCTTGTTTTCCAGGACTCTGGAGTTCCTGATGAGACACTTGGCGTGTCTGGCTGGGAGCTCCAGTATAACAAACATGCATGCCAAGAACCTAGCCATTGTGTGGGCTCCAAACCTCTTAAGGTAAACTTCTGGTTCTGTTTCAACACAACGCTTACATCTGTTCTCCATTAAAAAAAAAAACAGTGCTCCCTTTTTCTCCATCAAATGTGCTCTTCTGTAAAATCTGTGGCTGACAGAAGCGCAGGAGCCTGAGCTGTTCTCCATCCCCACGGGCACAATGTCTAGGTGACAATTTCTGCAGTCTTGTTGAGATGGGACTGACGTGTCCTTGATCATCCAGGGGAATTTCTGCAGTGGCATCACTGATTGCCCACTGCGGAAGTCTCCAGAGCCTCAGCTGACAGCTTTTGGCTGCAACAATTCAGACTCGGGGAAACGGTCTTGGAGAAATGACTTCTAAAATCTGCCTTTTCTACAGATCACAGCAGAACGAGTCTGCCTGCGCCAGCGGAAGAGCTGCCTGCATGGAGCTGCAGACGCAGTCGGATGTGGTGGAATTCATCATCAACCACACAGACGTCCTCTTCGGCTCCAAATCCAGAGCAGACATTGCAGATGCAGCAGGTGAGTGTCTTCCTCCATTAGCTTGATCTTGACCCGACACCTTGACCAAATGCAGGCCTTCTCCAGGATGTTTGAGATACTCTTTTACCATCAAGGGGACAGCAGACCTCTGGACTTCCGTTAGGGTATGGCATCCTGTTGCTGGATGCTGAGAATGTCCAAGCCCAAACTTCACAAGGAGGAAACCGTCATTATTATGGTTTGCACGCAGGAAAAGCTTGATGCAAGTGTGGCAGCGAAGCTTTCTCAGTTCCCTGCCCCTTTTATCTAGGGGTGAGCTCTCTTAATGATGACCGTGTCCTTTGCCATAAACAGACCTCTGCCCACATGGTTATTTTGAGCTCCTCTTCTTCCAGTGGCTCAGATAAGCAAGCCTGAGAAAAATACAGCACCTCCCCCAGAACTGTGGTGGCTGTGCTGCTGCTTTCTGATCCTCGCTCTTACCTGTGGTTTTCCCTGACAGGGCACAATTCTCTCCCAGGGCCCAAGTCTGTGGGGGTCTCTTCTGCTGCCACAAAGCTGCTCAGCCTGGAGGAGGCACAGGCACAGAGGCGAGGCCACAGCACCTCTTCTGTGGTAACAGAGAGCAGCAGGGACATTGAAGTGGAAGAAAGCCCTGCAGCTGGGCAGGGCAAATTCCACACCGTCGTTGACTTTCCATCTGACAGGTAAAGAGGACTTTCTTTTCCAGCACCTAGCATCATTGTTTGGGTGGGTTTTTGTGTTTTCCTGCAGAAACCAGGCAGTGCTAGGAACAAGCAACTGCTGCCAAGAGCTCAGTGCTGCTCTTCCCTCACCCTGCACCACGCACGACTCACAGCATTGGCTGTTTTCTCTCTCCAGACAAAATCCACCCAGCAAGACTGAGGAATCACCAGCTAGCAGTTGGTGTTGCTGCTTCAGCCTCAGGAAGCCATCCTCTGGCAGCAAACGCCAACTGCAGCGCAATGCCAGGCAGCCCTCAGAAACAGCAGTGGTAGTCCTGGCAGGTAAGGGTGCAAATGCAGCTTCCAAATCCCTGCTTTTCAGGAACATACAATTCAAGCTTGCTCTGCACATGTATCTCTTTCTAGCGTTCAATCCCGTGCCTAAATCTTCACCCCTGATCAAGTACCACTGTCGTAATTCAGCTTGTGAAAGTTTGACACTAACCCCCGTGTATCCTTTCTAGGTGAATCGAGCCCTTGCCAAGCCATAAGATCCAGGGCAAGTAGCGAGGATGCTCTGTGTGCTTCCATCAGTGGAGAGCTCATAGGAAGCACAAATTGCTGCAGTTCTAATAGCAGCCTTCCATCTAACAACATTAATGGAGAGAAGGAGCTCATCGAAGTCCATGCTCTCATTACACCTGGCTCTGCTGAAGTTGCTGACCTGAGCCTCCCAGACACCACAGTCACAAGTGTGGATTTTAACCCAGAGTCTCTGCAGTGCAGCCCATCTGAAGCACAGTGTGAGTGCCCCGACAGCAGCACCTCCATGCAGGAGCAGGTCAGCATCAGTGAAGAGGAGCAGAGCCTCTTGCAGGGGGACTTTCAATCAGGCCTCCAGTCCCAGGCACCGGACAGCAGCACTGAGAGCTCTGAGCCACTCTCTCCATGACAAGACAGGATGAGTCCCATCTTCACCGTGGACCTCTCACACCCTCCTGTCCTTTATATAATAATAAAAGCACACTCGTGCTCAATCAACGCCTTGACTGCCTCCAGAGTCTTCATTCACACGGACTGGGATGAATGCAGCACACAGCAAGGCACCCCAGCTTGCAATGCTGTGGCTGTGGGGTGCGTGCAGCACAGCTCCGGGTTTGTTCCTGTTTTGTCTGGCTTTGGGATGTCTGCAGGGGGAGCTCTGCTACCATTTGGCATGGTAGCAAATAATCTCTCGCATCCTGGATGCTGCTCATGATACTCCCAAGCTTCCTGGCTGTGGCTTTGTGACGCTTTTCAGGGCCTTCTGATGCATTTTGATGCCTTGGATGTTGCTTAACACCTCCCTCCTCCCATCATGTCCTTTCCTGGCTCCCATCTACGAACTGGCCCTGCAGATCATCTCCAGACCTGTCATCAGCACACTGCGGCAGGAGAAGCTCCCCCTGGCCAACGTCAGGCAGTACTGCTTGGTCTGCAGCTCAGTGGCCATTTCCCTTTTAGGCGGCTCCTGCAGAAGAATCAAGCAGCAGAACCTTTTGCTCACCCTGCAGCACACAAATGCTACGAAAGCAGAAAAAAACTGGGAATCTCTGGGTCTGCAAGACTTCACAGACACTTATTGACTGTGTCTGATGGTTCCCTCCCATCCTTGATTTCCTTCTCCCCTTCTCCTCGTCTGATCCCACTGCTGAGCCATGATCAAGCTGCCCAGTGTGGCAGAGCATCGTGCAGAGCCGTGCTGGCACCTCCTCCCCTTCCTCTCCTGCAGCTCAGCGTGCAACCTGAGCAAGTTTTTTTCTGAGAAAGTGACCAGCTCTTTTCCATCCCTTTGCCCCTACAAACAGTTGTCCAGAGGATCTCGTCCAAGAATTCCTGGAACAGCCTGCAGCTGGCTCTCCTGAAGTTCAGGCTCCTGCCTTTGCTTCCTGCCAGGCCCGCATTCCTTGAGATCACCAACTCAAGGAGGGCATGGTCACTGCAGCCCTGACCGCCTCCTGTCGTAACCCCTGGTGTGCACCATGTCCAGCAATGCTTCCCTTCTGCTTGCTGTGCCCAATGCCTGCACCACAGAGTGATTCTCACTGCACTCCAGGAGTCTGTCAGATTGCTTGCAGCCAGCCATGCTGATTTCCCAGACTGACTGGAATCCCCCATCAGGATGAGAGTCAGTGAGTGCGATGCTTCTGCTGGCTGCAGTAAGCAGCTCCCACCAACAGGCTCTCTTTCCAGGCGGCTGTAGCAGACCCTCACCGCCAGAAGCCCTGCACTGCTGCACTTCCTAATTTTACCCACAAGTTCACAACCTGCTCATGGCTCTTCTTAGTTCTTTGCAGTCAACTTCTCATCATAGGGGGCAAATCCCTTGCCTTCCAGAATTCCATAGTATCAATTGTGTCTGCTTTATGTCAGGATTTTTTTTCTTTCCTTTCTTTTTCCATTTTCTAGATAGGAAAATGAATTTCTGAGCCAGGAGAAGCAGAAGTGAAACAGTCTTCCTGGCACTGCTCAGGTTGCAGGAGTTGCCAAGTGCTCCTCAGGTAATGTGTGCTGAAGAGCTGACCTTGGTGGCAGGGGCTGTGGCTGCATTTTGTGCCTGTCATGCGGGAATCCAAGAAAGCCTATTCAGAGCAGGAGCTGCAGAGCGAGATAAACATCACGAGAAGGTAAGGCTGAGAAGCAAGGACACCTCCAGAAAGAAGAGAAAAACGGAGTCAAGTGAGCTGCGTGACGGCCGTGTGATGCTGACCATGATTGGAGGAAGAGCGCATGGCTGGGAATGACTGATGGCTCTGGTTGGATGGGTGCCTGTGTGCACAGAGTTAAGGAGTGTTTGTGGGATGTTTTGCTGGCATCTAACGGCTGTAAGGGGAAGTCAAGAGAGAAAACTTGTGAATGCATAGAAGGGATATTAAAATCTGGAACAGACTGTTTGGATCATTCACAGCTGAGTCCAGATTGCCACACTGTCAGAACCTGGGGCCTAGGATTTTCCTTTAAGAGTGCCAACTGCTCATTTTAAATGATAAAAAGTAACATTGATAGAAGCTTCCCTCCTTGCATTAGAATAAGGCATTGATATTTGATGTTTCTGTCTTTCCATTCCTTTAGCAGCCTGGGTGTTGATGCAGCTGTATGCATCTGCTGCCCTCTCCTTCTGTTTTGTGTAAAAGAACAGTAAAATATGCAATCAGTGTGAGATCTTTCTGAAGGATTTTACTTTATTTGCCCCTAGGCTGCAATGGCTGGGAAATGGCAGTGTCACCCAGGAGCCCACACGGCGACCTGATGTCTCATTGTTGGGGTCTATTGGAAACCACCACGATGACAAAAGAATGCCTGGGATTCCTCCGGCCCAAATGCCAAACCTTGCACTTGGCTGTGCTGAACCTCATGAGGTTCACCCAGGCCCACCTCTCAAGTCTGCTGAGCTCAAACAGATGTCATTTTTCTCGTGTCCTTCCATTCCGAGTCCATCTGTTCCCCAAAGCAAAAGAATTTGGAGGGAACCACCGACAGTTATGTGAGCGATTTCAGCGTCTATTTCTGATCATGGCAACAACTTCAGAGGTCACACTTAATTTACGGTGCCCGTTGTAATTCTGACCAAGGCTGCAGTTGCAGCTGACTTCCCAAGGCTGCAAGACGTGGTGGTGACACAGCCATGTGCTTCTGCATTGGTGCTCATCCCACGTTTCCTTTCTCTGTCTCGCAGGTCAGCTCCTGCTGGAAGCAGATGGTATCCCAGTGTGAATGAAGGTCAGTGCAGGAGCAGCTGCTGATGGGAGGAAGGAAGTCCATGCTGAAGAGCTCTGAAGCATCTGCAGGTATGGTTCTGGAGGAGGCAGCAGTGATGTCGGAGGGCTCCCAGCAGGAAGCTGTCTCATCCAAATGCTTGCTGAGTGGTTGGAAGGGAGCTTTCTGCATGACAGCAGCACCAGTTGCTTGCTTCAAATGCTGCAAAGACAAGGATTAGCACGAGTTCCAGTATCTACAGTATCATCACGAATCACGATAGGATTACAATGTGTCCTCATACAAACGCAGCCATTTCTCTCTGAGTCCAAAGGCTGTCCGGAAAGGATCTTTGAGGTCTCTCACACCAAACCACTGCTGTCCGTGTGGGATCTGACTCATTAGGGTATAGGGGTTAGGAACCACAGGCTGTCTTTTGAGAACGGGTTCAGTCATTTCCTTACATCTTGCACCAGCCGATACGTGCCGTCTGCCTTCCGTGCCGACAGGATTGGGGTGTTATAAGGCCACAGACAAGGTTCCAGAAGACCATCCTTAAGCACTGTCTGTGTTACAGCTTTTAGACCCACTCTCCCTTCTAAGGCTATGGGATATTGTTGCTGTTTCACAGCTCCACTCCCTCCTTGGGCAGTTCTTTGTAAGGGAAAATTGTGAGTCCACCCCGATTTCCTTCCCCTGCCCACACCTTTGGATTCATTTCTTCTCATCACAGCTGATAACACATTCATTGACCCCTGATATCTGTTTCACAGACTTGCAGCTGTAATCCTCATTTAACTGTTAAATCTCTCCCCCATAAATCGGTCCCTGCTTCAGGCACACAGAACAATTGCCCTGCAACTATTTTATCTTTCCATTTTAGTTCTGTGGTCTCCAAGAGTGGAGCTGTCACTTCTGATCCCTCAGCCCCAGTTATGCACAACAGCCACATCCAGATACACGTCTGGTACCTCTGAACTAGCTAATGCTGTAGGATGGAATGTTGTTTCTGCACTGGCTATCAAATGTGGGATTGCTCTGAAGCAGTACAGCACAATGTCTTTAGTAATTTGCCCTTAGAAACAGCTTGAAAAAGTAGAAAGACTTTATTAGTATTAGTAAAAATAAGTTATTTCATAACATATTTTAGAAATACAGTTGTTCAATCATGTGATCAATTCTCACTTACAGAACTGTAATAGTTACAAATTGCATGGGTTTAGTATTAAGGACCAGAAAGCATGTTGTAAGGCCATTCTGTTTGGATAGGAGAAGCTGAGCAAAAGAAAAACAGACTCCAAAGAAGCCAGGGCCTCCACACAAGGCCGAACTGACTCACTCTGTGGGCAGGTTGGGATGCAACAGGCAGGCATCAAGAGACTCCCCTCTGTCCTCCTTCCAAACTTCTCTCTCTTCAGGGATGAGCAGGTGTCCAGAAATAGTGGCCAAGTGTTGATAAGCAGCTGTCAGGCGTTCAATAATTAGCAGTATACCTGCTGAGCTAGCAAGAGTTGGTGTTTAGCCAGTCACACACACACACACAGAATAGCCTGGGTTGGAAGGGACCTCAAGGATCAGGAATCTCCAAGCCCCTGCCACAGGAAGGACCACATACATCTGTACGACTGCACATATGCACACTGCTGGATAGAAACAGCAGTGTGGGAAAAAACTGTATGCTGTGGATGCAAAGGGTGAATCAGAATGGCTTAACAGCTGTCCCACAAGGAAAAGCAATCCCTTACCTGCTGTGACATGCTCATGGCAACAGCAATGCAGAAGCCAGCAGCTGATGCCCACAAGGACAGCCAGCCTGGACTTATTTTCACTACATATCTTTGTCCTGATGTCCTTGTAGAACCTGGGACATTTCACCATCTCAGCAGAAGAGGGCAGGGGAGTTCCAAGGTGAGGGCACACTCTCCCCTGTTTATCTGGCACTCAAAGAGAAAGAGAAGATGAAAACCAGATGTGTTTCCCTGCCCATGGCAAACACCAGCCTTTCCATCCTTACAGTACTTCCTGACATCAGCACTAATTGAAACAACATCCCACTCACCTTTGCCATGTCTGGCAGAGGTTGCAGCTCTTTCTATTGCATCCCTCTAGCTTTCAAGTCAAGAGCTCCTGTGTCACACAAGGAAAAGCAATATTTTACCTGCTGTGCCATGCTCATGGCAGCAGCAATGCAGATGCCAGCAGCTGATGCCCACAAAGACAGCCAGCCTGGACTTATTTTCATTACATATCTTTGTCCTGATGTCTTTCTAGAAGCTGGAACATTTCTCCATCTCAGCAGAAGAGGGCAGGATGGGTCCAAGGTGAGGGCACACTCTGCTCTTTATCTGGCACACAAAGAGAAAGAGAAAATGAAAACAAGATGTGTTTCCCAGCCCATGACAAACACCAGCCTTTCCATCCTTACAGTCCTTCCTGCAATCATCAGCAATGGAAACAACATCCCACTCACCTTTGCCATGTCTGGCAGAGGTTGCAGCTCTTTCTATTGCATCCCTCTAGCTTTCAAGTCAAGAGCTCCTGTGTCACACAAGGAAAAGCAATCTTTTACCTGCTGTGACATGCTCATGGCAGCAGCAATGCAGATGCCAGCAGCTGATGCCCACAAGGACAGCCAGCCTGGACTTATTTTCATTACATATCTTTGTCCTGATGTCCTTCTAGAAGCTGGCACATTTCTCCCTCTGAGCAGCAGAGGGCAGGATGGGTCCAAGTTGAGGGCACACTCTTCTCTTTATCTGGCACTCAAAGAGAAAGAGAAAATGAAAACCAGATGTGTTTCCCAGCCCATGGCAAACACCAGCCTTTCCATCCTTACAGTCCTTCCTGACATCAGCACTAATTGAAACAACATCCCACTCACCTTTGCCATGTCTGGCAGAGGTTGCAGCTCTTTCTATTGCATCCCTCTAGCTTTCAACTCAAGAGCTCCTGTGTCACACAAGGAAAAGCAATATTTTACCTGCTGTGCCATGCTCATGGCAGCAGCAATGCAGATGCCAGCAGCTGATGCCCACAAAGACAGCCAGCCTGGACTTATTTTCATTACATATCTTTGTCCTGATGTCTATCTAGAAGCTGGAACATTTTTCCATCTCAGCAGAGGAGGGCAGGATGGGTCCAAGGTGAGGGCACACTCTGCTCTTTTTCTGGAACACAAAGAGAAAGTGAAAACCTGATGTGTTTCCCAGCCCATGGCAAACACCAGACTTTCCATCCTTACAGTCCTCCTGACATCAGCACTAATTGAAACAACATCACACTCACTTTTGCCATGTCTGGCAGAGGTTGCAGCTCTTTCTATTGCATCCCTCTAGCTTTTAAGTCAAGAGCTCCTGTGTCACACAAGGAAACGCAATCTTTTACCTGCTTTGCCATGCTCATGGCAGCAGCAATGCAGATGCCAGCAGCTGAAGCCCACAAGGACAGCCAGCCTGGACTTATTTTCATTACATATCTTTGTCCTGATGTCCTTCTACAAGCTGGAACATTTCTCCATCTCAGCAGAAGAGGACAGGTTGGGTCCAAGGTGAGGGCACACTCTGCTCTTTATCTGGCACTCAAAGAGAAAGAGAAAATGAAAACCAGATGTGTTTCCCTGCCCATGGCAAACACCAGACTTTCCATCCTTACAGTCCTTCCTGCAATCATCAGCAATGGAAACATTATCCCACTCACCTTTGCCATGTCTGGCAGAGGTTGCAGCTCTTTCTATTGCATCCCTCTAGCTTTCCAGTCAAGAGCTCCTGAGTCACACAAGTAAAAGCAATCTTTTACCTGCTGTGCCATGCTCATGGCAGCAGCAATGCAGATGCCAGCAGCTGATGCCCACAAGTACAGCCAGCCTGGACTTATTTTCATTACATATCTTTGTCCTGATGTCCTTCTACAAGCTGGAACATTTCTCCATCTCAGCAGAAGAGGGCAGGAGGGGTCCAAGGTGAGGGCACACTCTGCTCTTTATCTGGCACTCAAAGAGAAAGAGAAAATGAAAACGAGATGTGTTTCCCAGCCCATGACAAACACCAGCCTTTCCATCCTTAAAGTCCTTCCTGACATCTGCACTAATTGAAACAACATCCCACTCACCTTTGCCATGTCTGGCAGAGGTTGCAGCTCTTTCTATTGCATCCCTCTAGCTTTCAAGTCAAGAGCTCCTGTGTCACACAAGGAAAAGCAATCTGTTACCTGCTGTGCCATGCTCATGGCAGCAGCAATGCAGATGCCAGCAGCTGATGCCCACAAGGACAGCCAGCCTGGACTTATTTTCATTACATATCTTTGTCCTGATGTCCTTCTAGAAGCTGGAACATTTCTCCATCTCAGCAGAAGAGGGCAGGAGGGGTCCAAGGTGAGGGCACACTCTGCTCTTTTTCTGGCACACAAAGACAAAGAGAAGATGAAAACCAGATGTGTTTCTCTGTCCATGGGAAACACCAGCCTTTCCATCCTTACAGTCCTTCCTGAAATCAGCACTAATTGAAACAACATCCCACGCACCTTTCCCATGTCTGGCAGAGGTTGCAGCTCTTTCTATTGCATCCCTCTAGCTTTCAAGTCAAGAGCTCCTGTGTCACACAAGGAAAAGCAATCTTTTACCTTCTTTGCCATGCTCATGGCAGCAGCAATGCAGATGCCAGCATCTGATGCCCACAAGGACAGCCAGCCTGGCCTTATTTTCATTACATATCTGTGTCCTGATGTCTTTCTAGAAGCTGGAACATTTTTCCATCTCAGCAGAAGAGGGCAGGATGGGTCCAAGCTGAGGGCACACTCTCCTCTTTTTCTGGAACACAAAGAGTAAATGAAAACAAGATTTGTTTCCCTGCCCATGGCAAACACCAGACTTTCCATCCTTAAAGTCCTTCCTGACATCAGCAGCAACTGAAACAACATCCCACTCACCTTTGCCATGTCTGGCAGAGGTTGCAGCTCTTTCTATTGCATCCCTCTAGCTTTCAAGTCAAGAGCTCCTGTGTCACACAAGGAAAAGCAACCTTTTACCTGCTTTTCCATGCTCATGGCAACACCAATGCAGATGCCAGCCGCTGATGCCCACAAGGACAGCCAGCCTGGACTTATTTTCATTACATATCTTTGTCCTGATGTCCTTCTAGAAGCTGGGACATTTCACCATCTAAGTAGAAGTGGCCAGGAGGGGTCCAAGCTGTGGGCACACTCTCCTCTTTTTCTGGCACACAAAGAGAAGATGAAAACTAGATGTGTTTGACTGCCCATGGCAAACACCAGCCTTTCCATCCTTACAGTCTTCCTGACTTCAGCAATAATTGATACAACATCCCACTCACCTTTGCCATGTCTGGCAGAGGTTGCAGGTCTTTCTATTGCATCCCTCTAGTTTTCAAGTCAAGAGCTCCTGTGTCACACAAGGAAAAGCAATCTTTTACCTGCTTTGCCATGCTCATGGCAGCAGCAATGCAGATGCCAGCAGCTGATGCCCACAAGGACAGCCAGCCTGGACTTATTCTCATTACATATCTTTGTCCTGATGTCCTTCTAGAAGCTGGAGCATTTCTCCATCTCAGCAGAAGAGGGCAGGAGGGGTCCAAGGTGAGGGCACACTCTCCTGTTTTTCTGGAATACAAAGAGAAAATGAAAACCAGATGTGTTTCCCTGCCCATGGCAAACACCAGCCTTTCCATTCTTACAGTCCTTCCTGACATCAGCACTAATTGAAACAACATCCCACTCACCTTTGCCATGTCTGGCAGAGGTTGCAGCTCTTTCTATTGCATCCCTCTAGCTTTCAAGTCAAGAGCTCCTGTGTCACACAAGGAAAAGCAATCTTTTACCTGCTTTGCCGTGCTCATGGCAGCAGCAATGCAGATGCCAGCAGCTGATGCCCACAAGGACAGCCAGCCTGGACTTATTTTCATTACATATCTTTGTCCTGATGTCCTTCTAGAAGCTGGAACATTTCTCCATCTCAGCAGAAGAGGGCAGGAGGGGTCCAAGGTTAGGGCACTCTCTCCCCTGTTTATCTGGCACTGAAAGAGAAAGAGAAAATGAAAACCAGATGTGTTTCCCTGCCCATGGCAAACACCAGCCTTTCCATCCTTACAGTCCTTCCTGATATCAGCAGCAACTGAAACAACATCCCACTCACCTTTGCCATGTCTGGCACAGCTTGCAGCTCTTTCTATTGCGTCCCTCTTGCTTTCAAGTCAACAGAACCTGTGTCAAACAAGGAAAAGCAATCTTTTACCTGCTTTGCCATGCTCATGGCAGCAGCAATGCAGATGCCAGCAGCTGATGCCCACAAGGACAGCCAGCCTGGACTTATTTTCATTACATATCTTTGTCCTGATGTCCTTCTAGAAGCTGGAACATTTCACCATCTCAGCAGAAGAGGGCAGGATGGGTCCAAGGTGAGGGCACACTCTGCTCTTTATCTGGCACTCAAAGTGAAAGAGAAAATGAAAACCCGATGTGTTTCCCTGCCCATGGCAAACACTAGCCTTTCCATCCTTATAGTCCTTCCTACAATCAGCTTGAATTGAAACAACATCCCCCACATCTCTTTTTTGAACTTATTCATGCATGAATAATAGTAATGAGAATTCTTCTGTAAATCTCAGGAGTCTGATCAGATAACCGGAGCTTTTTTCTCTAAAACAATCCAGGAAATTTGCATTGCTTATCTATGTACGCATAATGTTTTTGCCATTCATCTCAAATATCAATACATCTGGCCAAATAATATCGAAAAAGTATTTACAGACATTTTTGGACATTGATTACTTCTGGTCAAGTGGGAAAGAATCCCTAAGCTGCAATCATGAAATTCTTTTATCAGTTTCTCTGATTTAGCCAGTGTTACTAAAAGGGAAGTAAGACACAGGCTTTTGATAGCAGCTGCCAATTTAAGAATGATAATAACTTTTATTATTCTTGGCTAAGATCAAAGTCCTGCATTTCAGGATTATCTCCAGCTCATCAAGTATAATTAACAGTTTTGGATTGCCACATTATTGTATAGCAATACTGTCTTCCTGCAAGGAATTTCATTGTTTTGACACGTGCCACAGGTTGTTAATAGATTGCCTGATTACCATTTATTTTTTTTATTGGCTTATGATGACTACAGAAAATTATACAGCAGCACCATAAAAACTTTAAATCCTATCCCATGTATCTGCATTCATACGAAAATCATATTGGAAAGCATTGGTGAAACTAAGATTACAAAATAAAGCAGAGGACAATTTCAGTGAAAGCCTGCAGGTTTTACAGCTCTGCCCATTTCAAACCCCTGAAGACATCCACGGGTTTCCTGCTGTGGGACACAGGCACTCACCTGCAGCTCAGCACTGCCTGCTCATGCCTGCGCACACCTTCAGGCTGGAACCAAGGAAATCCTCAGCAAAGACATCAGTACACTTTTGTTAGGATGACTTTCCTAAAGAAGCATCAAATATTTCTTCACGAGAAATACTGCAAGTCCCTTTGACACTAGCCCTTATTTTAAATGTTTAGATTTGTGCTTCATTCAGGCGTGCTGTCACTCACAAAAAGATTTTTATTCTTTTGCTTTTCATTCTGAGGAACACAGTGATTTCACCGAGTCACAGAATTGCCAGGGTTGGAAGGGACCTCAAGGATCATGAATCTCCAACCCCCCTGCCACATGCAGGGCCACCACCATTCCACCTAATGCTAGACCAGACTGCCCAGGGCCCCATCCAATCTGGCTTTGAACACCTCCAGGGACGGGGCATCCACAACCTCCCTGGGCAGCCTGTTCCAGTACCTCACCACTCTCTCCGTAAAGAATTTCCCCCTGACATCCAAGCTATATCTCCCTTCCCTCAGCTTAAAACCATTTCCCCTTGTCCTGCTGTCACTTACCCTTTCAAAGAGTTGATTCCCCTCCTCTTTGTAGGCTCCCTTTAGGTACTGACAGGCTGCAATGAGGTCACCCCGCAGCCTTCTTTTCTCCAGGCTGAACAAGCCCAGCTCCCTCAGCCTGTCCTCATAGGGGAGGTGCTCCAGTCCCCTGATCATCTTTGTGGCCCTCCTCTGGACCCTCTCCAACAGCTCCCTGTCTTTCTTGTACTGGGGGCTCCAGACCTGGACGCAGTATTCCAGATGGGGCCTCACAAGAGCAGAGTAGAGGGGAACAATCACCTCTCTGTCCCTGCTGGCCACCCCTCTTCTGATGGAGCCCAGGATCCCATTTGCCTTCCGAGCCGCAAGGGCACACTGCTGGCTCATGTTAAGTTTTTCGTCTACCAAGACCCCCAGGTCCTTCTCCACAGGGCTGCTCTCAAGGACCTCTCCTTCCAGTCTGTAGGGATGCTTGGGATTCCTCCGGCCCAAGTGCAAAACTCTGCACTTTGCAGTGTTGAACCTCATCAGGTTCACCCTGGCCCACCTTTCTAGCCTCTCGAGGTCCCTCTGAATGGCATCCCGTCCTTCAACTGTGTCAACCACACCACTCAGCTTGGTGTCGTCAGCAAACTTGCTGAGGGTGCACTCAATTCCGTCATCAATGTCATTGATAAAGATGTTAAAGAGCACCGGTCCCAAGACAGACCCCTGGGGGACGCCGCTCGTTACCAGCCTCCACCTGGACATGGAGCCATTGATGACCACCCTCTGTCTGCGGCCTTTCAACCAGTTTCTTATCCATCGAGTGGTCCACCCATCAAATCCACATCCCTCCAGTTTGGAGAGAAGGATGTGGTGGGGGACCATGTCAAAGGCCTTGCTCAAGTCCAGGTAAATGACATCGGTCGCCTTTCCCTTGTCCACCGATGCCGTCACTCCATCATAAAAGGCCACCAGATTGGTCAAGCATGACCTTCCTCTGGTGAAGCCGTGCTGGCTGTCACGGATCACACGCCCTTTCCTCATGTGATCAAGCATGTCATCCAGGATGATCTGTTCCATGATCTTCCCAGGCACAGAGGTGAGACTCACCGGCCTGTAGTTCCCAGGGTCCTCCTTGCTCCCTTTCTTGTAAATGGGAGTGACGTGACCCTTCCTCCAGTCATCCGGGACCACACCAGACAGCCACGACTTCTCAAATATGATGGAGAGCGGCTCGGCAACCACCTCAGCCAGCTCCTTCAGAACCCTGGGATGCATGCCATCCGGCCCCATAGACTTGTACACATTCAGTCTCATGAGGCGGTCTCGGACCTGCTCTGTCCTCACAGCAGGGGGGGATTTACCACCCCAGTCCCCACCCAGAGGTGTAGGGATGCAGGGCACAGGGACGGAAGGAGTACTGGAGTCCTGGCCACCAGTGAAGACCGAGGCAAAGAACTCATTCAGTACCTCGGCCTTCTCTTCGTCCGTTGAAACCAGTTCTCCTTTTACGTTTACCAAAGGAGGTACACTCGCTTTGGCCTGTCTCTTCTGGCTAATGTACCTATAGAAAGTCTTCCTGTTGTTTTTCACGTCCCTCGCCAAGTTCAGTTCCACCTGCGCCTTGGCTTTCCTGATCCCACATCTGCAAGTCCGGACAACATCCCTGTATTCTTCCCAGGTGGCATGCCCTTGTTTCCAGAGTTTGTACACACCTTTCTTCGCCCTCAGCTCTCTCAGCAGGTCCTTACTGAGCCACGCTGGCATCCTCCCTCCTCTGCCCGCTTTCTTGTTCAGTGGGACAGAGAGTTCTTGCGCTCTTAGGAAGGCATCCTTGAAGAGTAACCAGCTCTCTTCAGCATTTTTGTTTTTAAAGAGAGCATCCCAGGGGATCTCGGCCAACAGTCCATTGAACAGCTTAAAGTTTGCTCTCCCAAAGTTCAGGGTCCTGATGCCACTCTTCACCAGGCCCACAGTTCTCGAGATCACAAACTCAATCAGAGCGTGGTCACTGCAACCCAGGCTGCCTCCGACCTTAACACCATTAATTATTTCCTTCACATTGGTGAGCAGCAGGTCCAGCAGCGCTTCACCTCTGGTCGGTCTGTCCAACACCTGGACCAGAAAGTTATCATCAACACATTCCAAGAGCCTCCTGGACCTCTTGCAACTCGCCGTGTGATCTATCCAGGAGATATCCGGATGGTTGAAGTCCCCCATCAGGACAAGAGCCCGTGAGCACGAAGCCTCCCGCATCTGAAGCAAGAAAGCCTCGTCAACAGTCTCCCCTTGATCAGGTGGCCTATAGTATACTCCTATCACCAGCTGGCCTTTGTTAGACCCATTCCTAATTCTAACCCACAGGCTCTCAACCTGATCATGACTGTTTCTCAGAGGAAGCTCCTCACAGTCTATCCACTCTTTGACATAGAGGGCTACTCCCCCACCCTTCCTACCTAGCCTATCTCTTCTAAAGAGCCGATAGCCCTCAATGGTGGTATTCCAGTTATGGGAATCATCCCACCACGTTTCCGTGATAGCAACAAGGTCGTAATTTTCTAAGCACATCACGGTTTCCAACTCATCCTGCTTGTTTCCCAGGCTGCGTGCATTAGTATAAAGGCACTTCAGCTCGGCTTTCCGTCGCACCGCCTTTATAGATGGTCTAGGTTCCCCTAGAACAGCAGCATCCCCAACACCCCCCTGCCCCAGTCCATCCCTTCGTACTTGACTGTCGTCGCCCAGCAGGTTTGGTACGAGCCCTGGAATGATTCGCTCAAGCTCAACATCCCTGATTTTGCTCCCTTCCCCCTTCATACCTAGTTTAAAGACCTGTCAATGAGTCCTGCTAGTTCCTCAGCTAAGATCCTCCTCCCCCTCAGAGACAGACTACTTTCATTTGCTGCCATCATGCCAGGTGCTGAGTAAGTTTCCCCATGGTCAAAAAACCCAAAATCCCTGGATTTGCACCAACTTTTGAGCCATTTATTTATGAGGTGTGTTTTTTGGTATCTCTCGGTATCCCGCCCTGCCACTGAAGGTATGGAAGAAAACACCACCTGCACACCCGCTCCCTCGACTACCCGCCCCAGTCCCCTGAAGTCTTTCTTGATAGCTCTGAGACTCCTCTCTGCAACTTCGTCACTGCCAGCCTGGATTATCAATAACGGGTAATAATCGGAAGGGCGAATCAGACCAGGAAGTCTCCTAGAAATGTCTCTGACCCGTGCCCCAGGGAGGCAGCACACCTCCCTGCGGGTAGGGTCAGGCCGACATATGGGACCTTCTGTTCCTCTCAGCAGGGAGTCTCCTACAACAACCACTCTTCTGTCCTTCCGGGCAGAGGCAGTCTTGAGGCGTGGGGCCAAGTGCTTTTCCCGAGGCAACCTCACAGGTTGACCTCCCCCTACATCCTCACTCACCTCTCCCTCGAGTTCCAGGGCCTCAAACCTATTACTCAGAGGCACCTGGGGAGCCGAGGATGGTCGGGATGGGGGACGCCTACTTTGTCGAGCCGGTATATGTTTCCACTCATCCCCCTTTCTTGAATTGTTCTTAGGAGGAGGAGAGGACAGGAGGCTCACTGCAGCACCGTCAGCCCGCCGGCTCCCTGCACCCACGTGCCGCTTCCCCTCTCCCACCTGTTTATGAGGCAGGGGGGGGTGACAAGCTCCACATGATGCCTCAGTTATGCGCCCAGATCTCGGGGCCGATAGGGACTGGCACCACCAGTCAATCTCCTTCTCACACTCTTTTATGGTCCTCAGCCTCTCTACCTCCTCTTTCAGGTCAACCACAAGGCTGAGTAAGTCATGCAGTTGGTCACATCTTATACATCTACCACTGTCATCACCCAGCACTGCAAAGGCCAGGCTCTGGCACTCATAACAGCCAGCGACCTGTGTACTAGCATCTCGCGTTGGGGCCTCAGTCTGAGTCTCCACACTCTTTATGGCCGCAGCCTTTTTTCTGCGGGAGCATGGGACTTCCACCTGGGACTCCACAATTCTTGTGCTATTAGCCTTCCTCCGGGGTGCAGGCATTGCCAACCAGCAGGCACACCAACACTATTAGATAGCCTTAACGGGGTGTGCCTGATCAGGCCCGCCCTGCTGCCGGTAGTGCTGGCGCTGCCCCCGCACCGTTGCCGGGTCGTTAACAGGAGCCCCCCCACTTATCACTCACCCTGGCAATGTCAACCGTCCTAGGCTGGGGAGTTCCGTGCAGGAGTGGCTTACTGATTCTCCTCGACAGATAAGCCCAGGTGTTTCCCACACACCTTCTCTGGTGGGCAGCAACGTGTCGCTGCCCTCCCCGAGGCTTTTTAAAGCAAGAAGGGGTGGGTGCGGAACCGTTGCCCTGGCAACGCCCCCGCCGCGACGTCCGCTCTCGCGAGAACTTCCCGGCCGAGAGCTGCCCGGCTACTCTGCTCTCTCGGGGATCCCTGAGTGAGGGAACCGACCGAAACCCCCTTGTACCTCGCGATCAGTCGCTGCGCTTCTGGCTGGACCAGCTCCGAAGCGGCGATCCTCGGCAATCAAGGATTTCTGCCTTGTTTACTGACTGTAGGCACAGCAATACTCCTGCACCTTCAGGGAAACAGCAAATCCATCTCTTTCACACCCTACTTCTATCAAGCTCATTCACCTTACAAGGTATTTATTGCAAGCAGCTCTTCCAAAAATGGAGATTAACAGAACCTGCAACCCACGACTCCTCAGTAAGACAGTACTTTTCATCTCCTGAAGGTGTAGGTAGACACAGAGCTGGAACATCTTTTCCAGAGCTGTGTGATGCTATCTCATCTGTGTTCCCTTACTGTTGACTCAGTTTCACTTCTTATCTAACCTGGTTGCATCCCAGGATTTCTGGTGCCAAAAATAAACTGACAGCTTTCATCACTAGTTAAAAGGAAACTGCAATAGGAAAAGCAATTTTTCTGATTTCTCTGTTGATCAGAGATGCTTCCTGCAAGCCTGATGCGGTAGAAACAATATCAGCTTTAGAATGACAGTCATTAGAGCAGAATCCTTTCACTGATGAAATCCCACAGTCCTGATTCATACAACACTGACACTGGAGGACTCAGTAGTTTAGATGAGAGCGCATTAAAAATGACTAAGTTAAGGTCTCAGCAAAGAGTGACAAGTATGAAAAAAAGAGGTTGCAGAAACTGCTTCAGTTTGGCACTTTGGCATAAAGTATGACAACACACAACCTGCCTGTGCAGTTCCAGAAGCAGAAGAAAGCCGTCAACCAAGACTTGTTCTCATCTGCTCTGAAAGTCCACTGGGACAAGGCCACTTTTCTCTGACGTGCTTCCAGAAGTATCACTTCTGAGCACTGTGCCAGGGAGTTACAAGATACTGTTTGTGTGTACAGAGGAGAAAAAGACGTCTGTCTGGAAACAGACTTGGTGAAGGAGAAGCAGCATTTCCAGAGTACTTCAGAAAGAACTGAGCACTGCCCCAAGAGCTTCAGAGCGGCAGGCTGTCACAGTGTGCCAACCAGCTCAGCTGTGAGTTGGCACTGAAGCTGCACCACAGGGAGAACAAAGCCCCCTGTGCACCCTTGGAGAGCCAAGGGTTGGAGATTCATGAACCTTGAGCTCCTTTCCAACCCGGGCCATGCTGTGATTCTGGGATTCTCACCTTTGCCTCATCTGGCAGAGGGAGGCAGCTCTTTCTCTTGTCTCCCTATGGCTGTCAGGTCACCAGGGCCAGTGTCACACAGGGAACTGCAAACACTGTGTGTGCTGTGCCCTGCCCATGGCAGCACAGAGGCAGCTGCCAGCAGCTGATGCCCACAAGGACAGCCAGCCTGGACTTCCTTTGATTCCTTCCCTTTGGATCAGCGTCCTTCAGGAAGGCGGAACATCTCTCCAGCTGAGCAGCAGAGGACAGCAGGGCTTCGTTGTCTGGGCATGTTCTCTTCTGGCCCTCTGGCCCTCACAGACACAGGAGGAGGACACAGAGGCTGCTGTCACACAGCCAGCCCTGCCTCTCAGGTCAGCTCTCAGGCCATCCTCTCTCCCCTCAGCAGCAGCTCACTGTTCTGCACTCCTCTGGCCTGGGCTGGCAGAGGTGTGCAGCAGTTCTGCTGATCTCCCAGTGCTGGCCATGTCTGCAGTGCCTGTGTGAAAGACACAGGAAGCTGCCAGCATTGCACTGCTCTGCTGTGCCCCTGCCATCACCGAGTTTGCTGTCAGCAGCTGCTGCTACACGTCCATTCAGGCACAGGCCTTTCCTTCCTGGCCCTCTTTCCCCCCCTCTCTCCTCTGCTCTCTCTCGTGCTCCCCTTTGGCCTGGGCTGGCTGAGCAGTGCAGGCCTTGTTGTTGCTCCCTGGGCCAACTACGTCACGGTTCCCCGTGACTCTGCCAGCTGCTCTGACACAGCGACTGCGTCCTCAGTGTGGATTCCAGAATGCGACAGACGTCCAGAGAAGACTTCCAGGGCTGATTGGAACATGCTGCCATCAAGAACTGCCATGGCTCAGGCCCCCTGGGAATCTGCTCACAGCGAAAGCTGCTGTCACTCTGTGTGGGCACAGCCTTGTCTGTGTAGGCCTGCTCACACTGCAGCCCCTGTCTGCACCAGAACCGTGCCGATCCACCTTCTCTTGGCCTCCTTGCCTGCATGGAAAAGGGCAGCTTGGGCTGAAGTCCCTCAACTTGCAGATGGCCGAGTGAAGTCTCTGAGCCCTGGTGACCCACTCAGCTCTTCAGCCTGCTGACCTGCTCTGCTGGGGCTGTCTTAAAAGGCAGAGGGCACGTTATCCTAATGTCCCCACATCCATCCCTCTTAGCATACTGTAGCCCAGTTCCTAAAAGGACACCTGCACAATCTCTCTGAATGTTAATCAGCACGTAGTTGGTCTGTGCACTGCAGAAATTGCACCTAGGTTTTCAGTGGTGATTAGCTATGTGTTTAGTCAGAGGTGCAATGGTTCTAATGGTGAGAGAAAGACATTCCCAGTTGTCACCAGGTGGAACACACTTCAGACTGGAATCCTCAAGCAGACTGCAGTCAAGCTTTCTTAATTACTCGTTGTTGTTATCAATTCAGACGCATCTCTGAATTCCTGCTTGAATGAACATTCTGTAATAATCTGCTGAGACAGTGCAAGGCTTGACAATGAGACTATAGTTTATGAAAGCAGCACTTTTTACTTCCTTTACAAGTTCTTATCTGAATGCTAAATGCAACATCAATTCACTTCTCACTGGGTTGAACGTTTTAAATATTTGGTAAATATAAGGTTCTAATTCTGACATTTAATATGAAAATATTAAAATTCCTTGTAAGTACTTTTTTGTTAGAATGCCAGATGCTAAAGGGATGAAGTGGCACAAGAAAGCAAAATATCTCTGCTGATGTCAGGAAGGACTGTAAGGATGGAAAGGCTGGTGTTTGCCACGGGCAGGGAAACACATCTGGTTTTCTTGTTCCCTTTGTCTTTGAGTGCCAGAAAAACAGCGGAGAGCGTGCCCTCACCTTGGACCCCTCCTGCCCTCTGCTGCTGAGATGGAGAAATGTCCCACCTCCTACAAGGACATCAGGACAAAGGTAAGTATTGGAAATAAGTCCAGGCTGGCTGTACTTGTGGGCATCTGTTGCTGGAAAATGTAATGGCAGTAAACTGCCTAGATAAGGACAGAATGAGGGTGACAATAGAATGGTACGTAATCACAGTACAATGAAAAAAGAATGCAGGGTGCAGGAAGGGAGGTGTGGACATTCTGAGTTGCAACTCTTTATTTGCTCCAGAAAGCTCTATCAGAATGGAAGACTGAAGGAAATACTTTGAGTGTTTTTTTAATGTGACTGGATGAAAGATCCATGTGGCAAATTGAATAACTGAGTGGTAAAGGGACATAGATACCTCACTGTTTCATGGAACCTCTCAATTAAGCATCTGAGCACTGCGTACAGGACTTGGGAATATAAGTATTAGAGGATCATGGAATATCTTTATTTGGAAGGGACCTCGTGGGTCATGTATTCCACCTCCTGGTTCCACACCGGTACTCCTATGGGTCAAGCCCTGTGTCTGAGAGCATTGTGCAAATGCTCTTTGGCCTTTGTCAGCTCAGTGCCAAACCACTGCCCTGGGGAGCCAGTGCCAAATTCCATGTATCTAGTTCATCCTACAGAATGATGCCAAGAACAGTTATAGAGATCGACTTACAAACAAAATTCTTGTCTTGAATTAATGGTACACTCACCATTTCAAAAAAAAAAAAAAAAGAAAAAAGAAAAAAAAAATCAAAGCCACATTCTTACGCTGGCATTTTACAGTATTGTCAGATTTTTGTAATTCTGTTTTGTCATATAAGATTCTCTCATCATGAAATAATGACCAAATTCTCTTTTCAGATCTAAACATACAAATGTTAAAGGCAGCAGTGCTGTTCAAGAGTACATTACCAGCTCAAACACTGCTTTGGCTATAAAACTGAAGGTAGTAAGGAATTTTATCAAGGAGTTAGAAGAAAACATGTAAGTGTAGATTGAAAAGCAACCTGTATTGTTACTTAGAGTTTGATATAGTGTAATCCAATGCACAGTACTTGTAACGTGTGTTTTACAAAATGCTTTGCAATGTAGGCATCTATTAAGATAAATGCTGCAAGTTCTAATATGTCCATGACCTTTTCAAACTGTTCCTTACTCCTACACATCACTACGAGTAGTTCTTCTGTCAGGAAGGATCACATGAGTAATTAACCTGTGACCTTAAGTTTGGAATTAAATGCATACAGTGGAAGTAAGAGCTGTGGGTTATTTTGCTCTTTCAGTGTTGAACAGCCGAGGTGTTTTGTTTTGGAGGGTGGATAGTGATGGGACAAGTGGGGAATGGCTTTAAACTGAGACGGGGGGTGTTTAGGTTGAGGTTGGATGTGAGGAGGAAGTTTTTCAGCCAGAGTGGTGAGGCACTGGAACAGGTTGCCCAGGGAGGCTGTGGATGCCCCATCCCTGCAGGCATCCAAGGCCAGGCTGGATGTGGCTCTGGGCAGCCTGGGCTGCTGGCTGGCAGGTTAGAAAGCCCGCAGGACCTTATTGCAGCCCTGGGTGCAGGGGGATCACTGCTCCTAGCATGCACACAGAAGAGCTGGAGCACACAGGTGATGTCCATTCCACTTGTGAACATTCCTGCAATTGCAGAGAGCGTGCGCCTGTTCCAATCACTGCTGCACAGATTAAAAACTGATTGCAGATGAGCTGTTTTGGTATGGGGTTCTTGCCAACGGTCTGCAGTGGCTGTGTGATTCCTCGGGGAGTTGCTCTCCAGCCCAAAGGTCATGTCCTAAGTCGACCAGATCCCGTTTGTGTCCAGAAATGGCTGACACCAGATCAGCTGCTGGTCAAGTTTCTAACATCACACTGGCCTTGCTCCAGTGTCTGTGTCATCAGCCCCAGCACATACGGTGCACCTCTTCAAGGCTTTGGAACACTGAGACTCTGCACTTGGGCTCCAGACATCCTGCTGCACCAAGAGGTTATTCTAGCTTTGGTATCTTGCAACTTTGTATATAACTACATCACTGTAATCATAAATGTCTAGGAGCATGGAGATGGAGAAATCAATCTTCCTGTAATTCTCTGTACTGTACCCCCGTGGTTGTCAATACCTAATGCAATTGATAAATTGAAAGCTGTCCCTAACAGAAAAACATCTGCATTTGTTATTGAAATCACAGTAAGGATCAATAAATCCAAATGCTTCCAGCATAACCACGATTATAGGCAGTGTTTAGACAAGCTCTTACAGGAAAACCATGAACACAAGGCTGGAGAGAGACTAAGTGATGCACTCTGCAGGAATACTCATGGAAGTCTTCACAGTGCAGGAGTCTGATCTGATTACAGATGCTGTGCTTTAAGTACCCCTTATCATATCTTTTTTTTCACTGTTGTGCAGGGGTTGGACTCAGTGATCTCTGGAGGCTGGAGATGCTGTTTGCTAATGGAAGATGGAGATAGGAAAAGCAAGTAAAAGGCATGCTGTGCATAGCCACCACATGGCATCTGCACCATTTCCCCCTGCACCAAGGAGGAGCAGCTCACAAGCTTGGCCTGGGCCAGGGAAGGGAGCAGACCAACATCTGGACCGACCCCAAACGAGCTGGTTCTGCAGGTTGGGTGTCTTCTGCTGCTTGTCTCACATCCTGCTGCTCAGCGGTAGATTTGTTCCTGCTCAGTGCTAACAGGAAACTCACACAGCATTTCTGTTTCAGCCAACACTTTGATCCCTTGCTGCTTGGGTGGGGCGTTTGAAGAAGGATGCCTGTGCTGATGTCCAGCCAGGCTTTGGGGATGAGTCTCCACACCAGGGTCCGTCTGACAGGACTGAGGGTTGGGGATCGGGCCAGGTCGAGTCCAGTGTGCTTTGCTCTTGCTCTTAGTGCTTGTTTTTGCTCAGGAGGGCAGGAGGTGAACCTCGTGAACCAATGCCTGCAGACGGGGTTTGCAGAGAAAGAGGTCCTGCAGGCCTTGTGTGACAGCCACGGAGCTGCAGCGAGGCTGCATCCGTGTAAAACACCAGAGATCCACGGAGGTGTGAAGGGGAGCTGTGGGCTGCAGTCACGCAGGAAGGGATGTGCATGCTCGGGGTTTGGTTGTTGTGTGTGTGTTAAGTGACTGTGATACCACTGCTGGGTCAGTGTGAGTGTACGGAACAAGTGTGACAGCCTTTTTGATGGAGCCCTGTGAAAGGAGTCCTATGGACTTGAGATCCAACTATCAGCCCGTGGGCATCATCCAGGAGTTGGGGTAGGGGATGAGGCAAGGGAAGTTGGGCTAAGAAAGGGATAAAGCAGTCTGGCAGTAGTTCTGTGTTTCTCCCATCTCCTGCTTTATTTCCTTCCAGGTGAAATAGATGGGTGCTGCAACATGCCCTTGAATGTAACAAAAGCCACTCTAGTGTGGATTTGACATGGGCCCAGCACTGCAAGGTACGCTGCTGGGAGGAAGCGTCCATCTGGCTGAGGGCAGGAAGGCCCTCCAGAGGGATGCACTGAGGCCAGTTGTGCGAGGCTCAACAAGAGCAAGCGCCAGGTCCTGCGCTTTGGTCATGACGACCCCGTGCCAGCTTCTCCAGGATTTGGCTGGGGTAGAATTCCAAGCAGCCCCTGATTCCAGAACGTTGGGCTGGGCTGTTGGAATCTTCTGCCCTTGTGACTGGTCTTGCCTCCCCACCCTGTCCGTGGTGGTGGAGCAGCCTGGTGGCCCTCAGTGATGTCATAAGGGCTAGAATGAGGGGAGGAGCAGTGCGTGCTGCGTCCCTTCATTGGAGCGCTGGAGCTCTGACTGAGCAGCTCGCTTGTTGCACTTGTGCACCGACTGCGTCCCTTTGTCTTCACACCGTCCTGTGCAGCACCTTGTAGGTAAGCTGAGACAGTGTGGGAGAGACGGGGGGACAGTGAGTGCTGAGAACTGCTGGCTGGCGGAGCTCATAGGATCACATTATCTCCATCAGCAGAGGGGTGGCCATGAGGGACAGGGAGGTGATCGTCCCCCCCTGCTCTGCTCTTGTGAGGCCCCAGCTGCAGTACAGTGTCCAGAAAGACAGGGAGCTGTTGGAGAGGGTCCAGAGGCGAGCCACAGAGATGATCAGGGGACTGGAGCACCTCCCCTGCAAAGACAGGCTGAGGGAGCTGGGCTTGTTCAGCCTGGAGAAAAGAAGGCAGTGGGGTGACCTCATGGCAGCCTTCAGTACCTAAAGGGAGCCTAAAAAGAGGAGGGGAATCAACTCTTTGAAAGGGTAGATAACAGCAGGACAAGGGGAAATGGTTTTAAGTTGAAAACTTAAGTTTTTAAGTTGAGGGAGGGCAGATTTTGGTTTTTCCCTTGTAGTCTTTGCTAAACCGTGGAAGCAAACTGACCTGCTCTTTCTCTCTCCTCTCTCCACCCTCTGCCTGCTTCCCTGCTGCAGCTTTTGCTCGTGGAAGATCAGAGCAAAGTGACAAGGAACGGCTGCGGATTTGAGAGATTTCTCTCCCTCGTTCTGATCTCTTGCCAGGTACCTGCCATGCTTTGTCCCCCCACATGCTTTAGCAGCCCGTGACGCCCCGTGTTTAGTAACACAGCCTCATCCAGCTTTGATGGGACGCTGGTCACGTGTGGGTTTTCTCCACGTGCTCTGCAGCTCAGCCCTCAGAAGGATGCTGTCTGTGGTGCTGTGACCAGCTGGTTTTATGGAAAGCAATCCCTTAGGCAAAGAGTCCCAGCCCCAGCTTGTGCAGAGCTGCACAGCATCACCAGGGACACCAGCAGGCGTGCTTGGGCTGTGTGAGTGTGCCCGACAGCTGTAGGGAGCACAGCAGAGATGTGAACAGAGAAGATAAAAGTGTGTTTCTTTTCAGTTCCAGCTTGTCACACCTACGCTGATGGCTGTGGCGTGCAGCGAGATCAGCTGTGGGCCTGACCTGGCATGGACAGAGGTAGAGTATGAAGCTCTGATTGGTCTTTGTTCCCTGACTGCAGCCAGCAGAGTGAGCCGCAGATGTGCTCTCCTGCTTTCCAAGAGAGCTCCTCTGTGGCAAGACAGTAGTGCAAGCGTGGCAAGTTTATAAAAGTACCCGACCAATCTCGGCTGTTGTGTTTGTCCTTGACTGACTTTTCCCTTGAAATGGCTGCAGAAACAACAATCATTCTCTGCTCTGTTTGGCCTCGCTGTTGGTTGGACTGCTCAAGAGAGCTGCTTGGTGCTTGCAGTGGCACTGTTTGCACCTTGTAACTGCAGCCGTAGCTTTGGTTTCCCTCTTCACGGTCTCCTAGCATCTGAAACAGTCAGCCTTCCTGCACAAAGAGCGCAGGAAAGGATGGGGCAAAATGGACAAGGCCACCTGTCTTCGTCAGTGCCATTGCTGATTAGTCTGGGTGGGGAGAGATGCATCTTTGCTGGCGTGTGCCTGCTGCACACCAGGGAGAGAAACAGCCGTTATTAGACTTGCAGTTCCTTCTGAAGTGCCCATGATAAGGACCGAGTGCATTTCCTGCAGCTTTCTCTGCAGATGTGCTCCTCACCTTGAAATCCTCCTTGTTGGTTCCCAGCTCCTCACCGTGGCCTGTGCTCTCTGTTTCAGACTGAGAACAAGGGGAAGCCCCTGCTGGACCATGGGGAGTCAGCTGTGAACATTCCAGCTATTGCTGCTGCCCATGCTATTAAGAGATACGTTGCCCAGGCAGCGGATGAACTCTCCTTTGAGGTAAGCAGTTCAAGGCGTTCCTTGTTGCTCAATTTTACAATGGCAAATGCCTTCAGAGCTGCACTGGTGCAAGTGCTCTCATGCTCGGCGATGTTTGGCAGTGCAGAAGAATGCAGACATTTGAACTGTGCTTTCCTCCCAGCGGTGCTGAAGCTGGGATTGACGTTGCAATCTCTTGCAGGTGGGAGACATCGTGTGTGTCATCGACATGCCACCAAAGGAGCTGACCCCCTGGTGGAGAGGCAAGCTCGGCTTCCAGGTAGGCACAAGCTTCAGACTGGAGAGTGCAACTTCAGTAAAGGCAGGAATCTCAGCTTAGAGCTGCTCTGCCTGCACAGGATGCCTAGTGGACATAAACAGTTTCCCTGTGTCAGTGTAAGAGGACCTTGCCTTTGGCTGCAAATGTTGAAAAATTATTACCTTTATGCTGTGAACTATGGCCATTTTCTGCTGGATAGTCTTATGGAACGTCAGGCAAGCACGTTCCGAGGGAAATGTTACGTGGCTTTTGGTTTAACAGTTCAGATCTGAGAAGTGCTGCATGCAATAGTTGGCCTCTCTTTTCTTCTTGTTACAGGTTGGATTTTTCCCAGGGGAGTGTGTGGAACTCATTAATAAGAACATTCCTGAGGCACTCATCAATTCTGTGCCAAAGCCAGGTATGGATGTTACATTTGATGGTGTCGGGAAGCAAAATGAAGTCTTTTTTGGTGTGGTTCCGTGCTTAATACCTCCTTTATCCATCCCACATTGTCATCTGGATTGATGATCCTTCATGCATACCGTGGGGCAGAGATTTGGCCCAATCTTCCTGTGTTTATGATTGGACTTGGGGAAACTATAGAATACTCATGGAATGGCTTGGGATGGAAAGGAACCTCAGGGATCATCATGCTCCAACCCTCCTGCCTCAGGATGGTCTCCCAGCCCCCACATTTAATGTGAGACTAGATCAGGCTGCCCAGGGCCCCATCCCACCTGGCCTTGGGCTCCTCCAGAGATGGGGAAAATCCCTTTTTGTATGTACTGGTTGGTAATGTTCTTCCCGTTCTGACGTGCCCTGTAGAATGTGCTGTGCTCGGCCTCGTCCAACGGAGCCAGACCTGAAATGACCTGGTTTCTTCCTTTTGTTGTGCAGTGCCCAAGAAACGCAGCAAGATCCTCACCTTCCTTCGTTCCTTGGTGAAGGCCCGCCCAAAGAAACCGACCGAGCGGGAGGTGGAGAAGGAAAGGGTGTTTGGCGGTGACCTGGGAGAGCATCTTCTCCACTCCGGTCGTGATGGTAAGGAGCTGCCCATTCCTGAGATCTTCCTCTGCTGGGCATCTAAAGAGGATGAAAGGGAGCTCATATCTAGCAGGGGGCAGGCTGATAGCAGTGGAGACACGTGTAATGGGAGTTGATGGCTGAAGGATAAAGTGAGGCGGATGCTCCTAAGAGACAAGCACATCTGTATTTGCTTCAGCCAAGCCTGGCTGGGCTTAGTGGATGGGATGTGAAGCACAGCCTGCAGCACGACTGAATCAGGAGCTCCACTGACAGCTGGCACGTGTTCTTCAGTCCCCCAGGTCCTCCAGAGCTGCGCTGAGTTCCTTGAGCAGCACGGCGTGGTGCAGGGGATATACCGCCTGTCCGGCGTCGCGTCCAACATCCAGAGACTGCGGTAAGAGTGCTGCGACTGACACAGCCTGAGTGCATCTGGTGTGGCTTTGGGCTTGCCTTCCTCTCGCTCAACCGGGTTTGCGTCCCTCTCTCCAGGCAGGAATTTGAGTCGGAGCAGATTCCTGAGCTCACCGTCCGGGACATTCACAGCGTGAGCTCCCTCTGCAAGATGTACTTCAGGGAGCTCCCGAACCCTCTGCTCACCCACCAGCTGTACGGCAAGTTCTCGGTAAGCACAAGGCCACGTCTTTCATTTCCCTCTTCCTGGGCCTCTTGGCAGATGGCTGCAGCAGTGCCCCAGCTCGGAGGCCCTTTTGCTGTCAGCCCCACGAGGTTTACTCGCAGTGGTGTACTAGCCTGATTGGTGTCTCGCTCCCTTTCTGCACTACTCCAGGATGCTGTTGGTGCCGCTACAGAGGAGGAGCGGCTGCTCAGAATGCAGGACGTCATCCAGCAGCTGCCCGCTCCTCACTACAGGTCAGTGCTGCCCTCAGCCTGCTGAGCTCAGCCCTGCTGCATTGCAGAGGGCAACGATGCGGTTCCAGCCTTTGTCTTTCTGAATTGCAGCACGGCATGCTCGTTGGTGCTGAACGTTTGCCTCTCTTGTTTTCCAGGACTCTGGAGTTCCTGATGAGACACTTGGCGTGTCTGGCTGGGAGCTCCAGTATAACAAACATGCATGCCAAGAACCTAGCCATTGTGTGGGCTCCAAACCTCTTAAGGTAAACTTCTGGTTCTGTTTCAACACAACGCTTACATCTGTTCTCCATTAAAAAAAAAAACAGTGCTCCCTTTTTCTCCATCAAATGTGCTCTTCTGTAAAATCTGTGGCTGACAGAAGCGCAGGAGCCTGAGCTGTTCTCCATCCCCACGGGCACAATGTCTAGGTGACAATTTCTGCAGTCTTGTTGAGATGGGACTGACGTGTCCTTGATCATCCAGGGGAATTTCTGCAGTGGCATCACTGATTGCCCACTGCGGAAGTCTCCAGAGCCTCAGCTGACAGCTTTTGGCTGCAACAATTCAGACTCGGGGAAACGGTCTTGGAGAAATGACTTCTAAAATCTGCCTTTTCTACAGATCACAGCAGAACGAGTCTGCCTGCGCCAGCGGAAGAGCTGCCTGCATGGAGCTGCAGACGCAGTCGGATGTGGTGGAATTCATCATCAACCACACAGACGTCCTCTTCGGCTCCAAATCCAGAGCAGACATTGCAGATGCAGCAGGTGAGTGTCTTCCTCCATTAGCTTGATCTTGACCCGACACCTTGACCAAATGCAGGCCTTCTCCAGGATGTTTGAGATACTCTTTTACCATCAAGGGGACAGCAGACCTCTGGACTTCCGTTAGGGTATGGCATCCTGTTGCTGGATGCTGAGAATGTCCAAGCCCAAACTTCACAAGGAGGAAACCGTCATTATTATGGTTTGCACGCAGGAAAAGCTTGATGCAAGTGTGGCAGCGAAGCTTTCTCAGTTCCCTGCCCCTTTTATCTAGGGGTGAGCTCTCTTAATGATGACCGTGTCCTTTGCCATAAACAGACCTCTGCCCACATGGTTATTTTGAGCTCCTCTTCTTCCAGTGGCTGGGAGAAGCAAGACTGAGAAAAATACAGCACCTCCCCCAGAACTGTGGTGGCTGTGCTGCTGCTTTCTGATCCTCGCTCTTACCTGTGGTTTTCCCTGACAGGGCACAATTCTCTCCCAGGGCCCAAGTCTGTGGGGGTCTCTTCTGCTGCCACAAAGCTGCTCAGCCTGGAGGAGGCACAGGCACAGAGGCGAGGCCACAGCACCTCTTCTGTGGTAACAGAGAGCAGCAGGGACATTGAAGTGGAAGAAAGCCCTGCAGCTGGGCAGGGCAAATTCCACACCGTCGTTGACTTTCCATCTGACAGGTAAAGAGGACTTTCTTTTCCAGCACCTAGCATCATTGTTTGGGTGGGTTTTTGTGTTTTCCTGCAGAAACCAGGCAGTGCTAGGAACAAGCAACTGCTGCCAAGAGCTCAGTGCTGCTCTTCCCTCACCCTGCACCACGCACGACTCACAGCATTGGCTGTTTTCTCTCTCCAGACAAAATCCACCCAGCAAGACTGAGGAATCACCAGCTAGCAGTTGGTGTTGCTGCTTCAGCCTCAGGAAGCCATCCTCTGGCAGCAAACGCCAACTGCAGCGCAATGCCAGGCAGCCCTCAGAAACAGCAGTGGTAGTCCTGGCAGGTAAGGGTGCAAATGCAGCTTCCAAATCCCTGCTTTTCAGGAACATACAATTCAAGCTTGCTCTGCACATGTATCTCTTTCTAGCGTTCAATCCCGTGCCTAAATCTTCACCCCTGATCAAGTACCACTGTCGTAATTCAGCTTGTGAAAGTTTGACACTAACCCCCGTGTATCCTTTCTAGGTGAATCGAGCCCTTGCCAAGCCATAAGATCCAGGGCAAGTAGCGAGGATGCTCTGTGTGCTTCCATCAGTGGAGAGCTCATAGGAAGCACAAATTGCTGCAGTTCTAATAGCAGCCTTCCATCTAACAACATTAATGGAGAGAAGGAGCTCATCGAAGTCCATGCTCTCATTACACCTGGCTCTGCTGAAGTTGCTGACCTGAGCCTCCCAGACACCACAGTCACAAGTGTGGATTTTAACCCAGAGTCTCTGCAGTGCAGCCCATCTGAAGCACAGTGTGAGTGCCCCGACAGCAGCACCTCCATGCAGGAGCAGGTCAGCATCAGTGAAGAGGAGCAGAGCCTCTTGCAGGGGGACTTTCAATCAGGCCTCCAGTCCCAGGCACCGGACAGCAGCACTGAGAGCTCTGAGCCACTCTCTCCATGACAAGACAGGATGAGTCCCATCTTCACCGTGGACCTCTCACACCCTCCTGTCCTTTATATAATAATAAAAGCACACTCGTGCTCAATCAACGCCTTGACTGCCTCCAGAGTCTTCATTCACACGGACTGGGATGAATGCAGCACACAGCAAGGCACCCCAGCTTGCAATGCTGTGGCTGTGGGGTGCGTGCAGCACAGCTCCGGGTTTGTTCCTGTTTTGTCTGGCTTTGGGATGTCTGCAGGGGGAGCTCTGCTACCATTTGGCATGGTAGCAAATAATCTCTCGCATCCTGGATGCTGCTCATGATACTCCCAAGCTTCCTGGCTGTGGCTTTGTGACGCTTTTCAGGGCCTTCTGATGCATTTTGATGCCTTGGATGTTGCTTAACACCTCCCTCCTCCCATCATGTCCTTTCCTGGCTCCCATCTACGAACTGGCCCTGCAGATCATCTCCAGACCTGTCATCAGCACACTGCGGCAGGAGAAGCTCCCCCTGGCCAACGTCAGGCAGTACTGCTTGGTCTGCAGCTCAGTGGCCATTTCCCTTTTAGGCGGCTCCTGCAGAAGAATCAAGAAGCAGAACCTTTTGCTCACCCTGCAGCACACAAATGCTACGAAAGCAGAAAAAAACTGGGAATCTCTGGGTCTGCAAGACTTCACAGACACTTATTGACTGTGTCTGATGGTTCCCTCCCATCCTTGATTTCCTTCTCCCCTTCTCCTCGTCTGATCCCACTGCTGAGCCATGATCAAGCTGCCCAGTGTGGCAGAGCATCGTGCAGAGCCGTGCTGGCACCTCCTCCCCTTCCTCTCCTGCAGCTCAGCCTGCAACCTGAGCAAGTTTTTTTCTGAGAAAGTGACCAGCTCTTTTCCATCCCTTTGCCCCTACAAACAGTTGTCCAGAGGATCTCGTCCAAGAATTCCTGGAACAGCCTGCAGCTGGCTCTCCTGAAGTTCAGGCTCCTGCCTTTGCTTCCTGCCAGGCCCGCATTCCTTGAGATCACCAACTCAAGGAGGGCATGGTCACTGCAGCCCTGACCGCCTCCTGTCGTAACCCCTGGTGTGCACCATGTCCAGCAATGCTTCCCTTCTGCTTGCTGTGCCCAATGCCTGCACCACAGAGTGATTCTCACTGCACTCCAGGAGTCTGTCAGATTGCTTGCAGCCAGCCATGCTGATTTCCCAGACTGACTGGAATCCCCCATCAGGATGAGAGTCAGTGAGTGCGATGCTTCTGCTGGCTGCAGTAAGCAGCTCCCACCAACAGGCTCTCTTTCCAGGCGGCTGTAGCAGACCCTCACCTCCAGAAGCCCTGCACTGCTGCACTTCCTAATTTTACCCACAAGTTCACAACCTGCTCATGGCTCTTCTTAGTTCTTTGCAGTCAACTTCTCATCATAGGGGGCAAATCCCTTGCCTTCCAGAATTCCATAGTATCTATTGTGTCTGCTTTATGTCAGGATTTTTTTTCTTTCCTTTCTTTTTCCATTTTCTAGATAGGAAAATGAATTTCTGAGGCAGGAGAAGCAGAAGTGAAACAGTCTTCCTGGCACTGCTCAGGTTGCAGGAGTTGCCAAGTGCTCCTCAGGTAATGTGTGCTGAAGAGCTGACCTTGGTGGCAGGGGCTGTGGCTGCATTTTGTGCCTGTCATGCGGGAATCCAAGAAAGCCTATTCAGAGCAGGAGCTGCAGAGCGAGATAAACATCACGAGAAGGTAAGGCTGAGAAGCAAGGACACCTCCAGAAAGAAGAGAAAAACGGAGTCAAGTGAGCTGCGTGACGGCCGTGTGATGCTGACCATGATTGGAGGAAGAGCGCATGGCTGGGAATGACTGATGGCTCTGGTTGGATGGGTGCCTGTGTGCACAGAGTTAAGGAGTGTTTGTGGGATGTTTTGCTGGCATCTAACGGCTGTAAGGGGAAGTCAAGAGAGAAAACTTGTGAATGCATAGAAGGGATGTTAAAATCTGGAACAGACTGTTTGGATCAGTCACAGCTGAGTCCAGATTGCCACACTGTCAGAACCTGGGGCCTAGGATTTTCCTTTAAGAGTGCCAACTGCTCATTTTAAATGATAAAAAGTAACATTGATAGAAGCTTCCCTCCTTGCATTAGAATAAGGCATTGATATTTGATGTTTCTGTCTTTCCATTCCTTTAGCAGCCTGGGTGTTGATGCAGCTGTATGCATCTGCTGCCCTCCCCTTCTGTTTTGTGTAAAAGAACAGTAAAATATGCAATCAGTGTGAGATCTTTCTGAAGGATTTTACTTTATTTGCCCCTAGGCTGCAATGGCTGGGAAATGGCAGTGTCACCCAGGAGCCCACACGGCGACCTGATGTCTCATTGTTGGGGTCTATTGGAAACCACCACGATGACAAAAGAACGCCTGGGATTCCTCCGGCCCAATTGCCAAACCTTGCACTTGGCTGTGCTGAACCTCATGAGGTTCAAGCAGGTCAGCTCCTGCTGGAAGCAGATGGTATCCCAGTGTGAATGAAGGTCAGTGCAGGAGCAGCTGCTGATGGGAGGAAGGAAGTCCATGCTGAAGAGCTCTGAAGCATCTGCAGGTATGGTTCTGGAGGAGGCAGTAGTGATGTCGGAGGGCTCCCCAGCAGGAAGCTGTCTCATCCAAATGCTTGCTGAGTGGTTGGAAGGGAGCTTTCTGCATGACAGCAGCACCAGCTGCTTGCTTCAAATGCTGCAAAGACAAGGATTAGCACGAGTTCCAGTATCTACAGTATCATCACGAATCACGATAGGATTACAATGTGTCCTCATACAAACGCAGCCATTTCTCTCTGAGTCCAAAGGCTGTCCGGAAAGCATCTTTGAGGTCTCTCACACCAAACCACTGCTGTCCGTGTGGGATCTGACTCATTAGGGTATAGGGGTTAGGAACCACAGGCTGTCTTTTGAGAACGGGTTCAGTCATTTCCTTACATCTTGCACCAGCCGATACGTGCCGTCTGCCTTCCGTGCCGACAGGATTGGGGTGTTATAAGGCCACAGACAAGGTTCCAGAAGACCATCCTTAAGCACTGTCTGTGTTACAGATTTAGACCCACTCTCCCTTCTAAGGCTATGGGATGTTGTTGCTGTTTCACAGCTCCACTCCCTCCTTGGGCAGTTCTTTGTAAGGGAAAATTGTGAGTCCACCCCGATTTCCTTCCCCTGCCCACACCTTTGGATTCATTTCTTCTTCATCACAGCTGTTAACACATTCATTGACCCCTGATATCTGTTTCACAGACTTACAGCAGTAATACTCATTTAACTGTTAAATCTCTCCCCCATAAATCGGTCCCTGCTTCAGGCACAGAGAACAATTGCCCTGCAACTATTTTATCTTTCCATTTTAGTTCTGTGGTCTCCAAGAGTGGAGCTGTCACTTCTGATCCCTCAGCCCCAGTTATGCACAACAGCCACATCCAGATACACGTCTGGTACCTCTGAACTAGCTAATGCTGTAGGATGGAATGTTGTTTCTGCACTGGCTATCAAATGTGGGATTGCTCTGAAGCAGTACAGCACAATGTCTTTAGTAATTTGCCCTTAGAAACAGCTTGAAAAAGTAGAAAGACTTTATTAGTATTAGTAAAAAGAAGTTATTTCATAACATATTTTAGAAATACAGTTGTTCAATCATGTGATCAATTCTCACTTACAGAACTGTAATAGTTACAAATTGCATGGGTTTAGTATTAAGGACCAGAAAGCATGTTGTAAGGCCATTCTGTTTGGATAGGAGAAGCTGAGCAAAAGAAAAACAGACTCCAAAGAAGCCAGGGCCTCCACACAAGGCCGAACTGACTCACTCTGTGGGCAGGTTGGGATGCAACAGGCAGGCATCAAGAGACTCCCCTCTGTCCTCCTTCCAAACTTCTCTCTCTTCAGGGATGAGCAGGTGTCCAGAAATAGTGGCCAAGTGTTGATAAGCAGCTGTCAGGCGTTCAATAATTAGCAGTATACCTGCTGAGCTAGCAAGAGTTGGTGTTTAGCCAGTCACACACACACACACAGAATAGCCTGGGTTGGAAGGGACCTCAAGGATCAGGAATCTCCAAGCCCCTGCCACAGGAAGGACCGCATACATCTGTACGACTGCACATATGCACACTGCTGGATAGAAACAGCAGTGTGGGAAAAAACTGTATGCTGTGGATGCAAAGGGTGAATCAGAATGGCTTAACAGCTGTCCCACAAGGAAAAGCAATCCCTTACCTGCTGTGACATGCTCATGGCAACAGCAATGCAGAAGCCAGCAGCTGATGCCCACAAGGACAGCCAGCCTGGACTTATTTTCACTACATATCTTTGTCCTGATGTCCTTGTAGAACCTGGGACATTTCACCATCTCAGCAGAAGAGGGCAGGGGAGTTCCAAGGTGAGGGCACACTCTCCCCTGTTTATCTGGCACTCAAAGAGAAAGAGAAGATGAAAACCAGCTGTGTTTCCCTGCCCATGGCAAACACCAGCCTTTCCATCCTTACAGTACTTCCTGACATCAGCACTAATTGAAACAACATCCCACTCACCTTTGCCATGTCTGGCAGAGGTTGCAGCTCTTTCTATTGCATCCCTCTAGCTTTCAAGTCAAGAGCTCCTGTGTCACACAAGGAAAAGCAATATTTTACCTGCTGTGCCATGCTCATGGCAGCAGCAATGCAGATGCCAGCAGCTGATGCCCACAAAGACAGCCAGCCTGGACTTATTTTCATTACATATCTTTGTCCTGATGTCTTTCTAGAAGCTGGAACATTTCTCCATCTCAGCAGAAGAGGGCAGGATGGGTCCAAGGTGAGGGCACACTCTGCTCTTTATCTGGCACACAAAGAGAAAGAGAAAATGAAAACAAGATGTGTTTCCCAGCCCATGACAAACACCAGCCTTTCCATCCTTACAGTCCTTCCTGCAATCATCAGCAATGGAAACAACATCCCACTCACCTTTGCCATGTCTGGCAGAGGTTGCAGCTCTTTCTATTGCATCCCTCTAGCTTTCAAGTCAAGAGCTCCTGTGTCACACAAGGAAAAGCAATCTTTTACCTGCTGTGCCATGCTCATGGCAGCAGCAATGCAGATGCCAGCAGCTGATGCCCACAAGGACAGCCAGCCTGGACTTATTTTCATTACATATCTTTGTCCTGATGTCCTTCTAGAAGCTGGCACATTTCTCCCTCTGAGCAGCAGAGGGCAGGATGGGTCCAAGGTGAGGGCACACTCTTCTCTTTATCTGGCACTCAAAGAGAAAGAGAAAATGAAAACCAGATGTGTTTCCCAGCCCATGGCAAACACCAGCCTTTCCATCCTTACAGTCCTTCCTGACATCAGCACTAATTGAAACAACATCCCACTCACCTTTGCCATGTCTGGCAGAGGTTGCAGCTCTTTCTATTGCATCCCTCTAGCTTTCAAGTCAAGAGCTCCTGTGTCACACAAGGAAAAGCAATATTTTACCTGCTGTGCCATGCTCATGGCAGCAGCAATGCAGATGCCAGCAGCTGATGCCCACAAAGACAGCCAGCCTGGACTTATTTTCATTACATATCTTTGTCCTGATGTCTTTCTAGAAGCTGGAACATTTTTCCATCTCAGCAGAGGAGGGCAGGATGGGTCCAAGGTGAGGGCACACTCTGCTCTTTTTCTGGAACACAAAGAGAAAATGAAAACCTGATGTGTTTCCCAGCCCATGGCAAACACCAGACTTTCCATCCTTACAGTCCTCCTGACATCAGCACTAATTGAAACAACATCACACTCACTTTTGCCATGTCTGGCAGAGGTTGCAGCTCTTTCTATTGCATCCCTCTAGCTTTTAAGTCAAGAGCTCCTGTGTCACACAAGGAAACGCAATCTTTTACCTGCTTTGCCATGCTCATGGCAGCAGCAATGCAGATGCCAGCAGCTGAAGCCCACAAGGACAGCCAGCCTGGACTTATTTTCATTACATATCTTTGTCCTGATGTCCTTCTACAAGCTGGAACATTTCTCCATCTCAGCAGAAGAGGACAGGTTGGGTCCAAGGTGAGGGCACACTCTGCTCTTTATCTGGCACTCAAAGAGAAAGAGAAAATGAAAACCAGATGTGTTTCCCTGCCCATGGCAAACACCAGACTTTCCATCCTTACAGTCCTTCCTGCAATCATCAGCAATGGAAACATTATCCCACTCACCTTTGCCATGTCTGGCAGAGGTTGCAGCTCTTTCTATTGCATCCCTCTAGCTTTCCAGTCAAGAGCTCCTGAGTCACACAAGTAAAAGCAATCTTTTACCTGCTGTGCCATGCTCATGGCAGCAGCAATGCAGATGCCAGCAGCTGATGCCCACAAGTACAGCCAGCCTGGACTTATTTTCATTACATATCTTTGTCCTGATGTCCTTCTACAAGCTGGAACATTTCTCCATCTCAGCAGAAGAGGGCAGGAGGGGTCCAAGGTGAGGGCACACTCTGCTCTTTATCTGGCACTCAAAGAGAAAGAGAAAATGAAAACAAGATGTGTTTCCCAGCCCATGACAAACACCAGCCTTTCCATCCTTAAAGTCCTTCCTGACATCTGCACTAATTGAAACAACATCCCACTCACCTTTGCCATGTCTGGCAGAGGTTGCAGCTCTTTCTATTGCATCCCTCTAGCTTTCAAGTCAAGAGCTCCTGTGTCACACAAGGAAAAGCAATCTGTTACCTGCTGTGCCATGCTCATGGCAGCAGCAATGCAGATGCCAGCAGCTGATGCCCACAAGGACAGCCAGCCTGGACTTATTTTCATTACATATCTTTGTCCTGATGTCCTTCTAGAAGCTGGAACATTTCTCCATCTCAGCAGAAGAGGGCAGGAGGGGTCCAAGGTGAGGGCACACTCTGCTCTTTTTCTGGCACACAAAGACAAAGAGAAGATGAAAACCAGATGTGTTTCTCTGTCCATGGGAAACACCAGCCTTTCCATTCTTACAGTCCTTCCTGAAATCAGCACTAATTGAAACAACATCCCACGCACCTTTCCCATGTCTGGCAGAGGTTGCAGCTCTTTCTATTGCATCCCTCTAGCTTTCAAATCAAGAGCTCCTGTGTCACACAAGGAAAAGCAATCTTTTACCTTCTTTGCCATGCTCATGGCAGCAGCAATGCAGATGCCAGCAGCTGATGCCCACAAGGACAGCCAGCCTGGCCTTATTTTCATTACATATCTTTGTCCTGATGTCTTTCTAGAAGCTGGAACATTTTTCCATCTCAGCAGAAGAGGGCAGGATGGGTCCAAGCTGAGGGCACACTCTCCTCTTTTTCTGGAACACAAAGAGTAAATGAAAACAAGATTTGTTTCCCTGCCCATGGCAAACACCAGACTTTCCATCCTTAAAGTCCTTCCTGACATCAGCAGCAACTGAAACAACATCCCACTCACCTTTGCCATGTCTGGCAGAGGTTGCAGCTCTTTCTATTGCATCCCTCTAGCTTTCAAGTCAAGAGCTCCTGTGTCACACAAGGAAAAGCAACCTTTTACCTGCTTTTCCATGCTCATGGCAACACCAATGCAGATGCCAGCCGCTGATGCCCACAAGGACAGCCAGCCTGGACTTATTTTCATTACATATCTTTGTCCTGATGTCCTTCTAGAAGCTGGGACATTTCACCATCTAAGTAGAAGTGGGCAGGAGGGGTCCAAGCTGTGGGCACACTCTCCTCTTTTTCTGGCACACAAAGAGAAGATGAAAACTAGATGTGTTTGACTGCCCATGGCAAACACCAGCCTTTCCATCCTTACAGTCTTCCTGACTTCAGCAATAATTGATACAACATCCCACTCACCTTTGCCATGTCTGGCAGAGGTTGCAGGTCTTTCTATTGCATCCCTCTAGTTTTCAAGTCAAGAGCTCCTGTGTCACACAAGGAAAAGCAATCTTTTACCTGCTTTGCCATGCTCATGGCAGCAGCAATGCAGATGCCAGCAGCTGATGCCCACAAGGACAGCCAGCCTGGACTTATTCTCATTACATATCTTTGTCCTGATGTCCTTCTAGAAGCTGGAGCATTTCTCCATCTCAGCAGAAGAGGGCAGGAGGGGTCCAAGGTGAGGGCACACTCTCCTGTTTTTCTGGAATACAAAGAGAAAATGAAAACCAGATGTGTTTCCCTGCCCATGGCAAACACCAGCCTTTCCATTCTTACAGTCCTTCCTGACATCAGCACTAATTGAAACAACATCCCACTCACCTTTGCCATGTCTGGCAGAGGTTGCAGCTCTTTCTATTGCATCCCTCTAGCTTTCAAGTCAAGAGCTCCTGTGTCACACAAGGAAAAGCAATCTTTTACCTGCTTTGCCGTGCTCATGGCAGCAGCAATGCAGATGCCAGCAGCTGATGCCCACAAGGACAGCCAGCCTGGACTTATTTTCATTACATATCTTTGTCCTGATGTCCTTCTAGAAGCTGGAACATTTCTCCATCTCAGCAGAAGAGGGCAGGAGGGGTCCAAGGTTAGGGCACTCTCTCCCCTGTTTATCTGGCACTGAAAGAGAAAGAGAAAATGAAAACCAGATGTGTTTCCCTGCCCATGGCAAACACCAGCCTTTCCATTCTTACAGTCCTTCCTGATATCAGCAGCAACTGAAACAACATCCCACTCACCTTTGCCATGTCTGGCACAGCTTGCAGCTCTTTCTATTGCGTCCCTCTTGCTTTCAAGTCAACAGAACCTGTGTCAAACAAGGAAAAGCAATCTTTTACCTGCTTTGCCATGCTCATGGCAGCAGCAATGCAGATGCCAGCAGCTGATGCCCACAAGGACAGCCAGCCTGGACTTATTTTCATTACATATCTTTGTCCTGATGTCCTTCTAGAAGCTGGAACATTTCACCATCTCAGCAGAAGAGGGCAGGATGGGTCCAAGGTGAGGGCACACTCTGCTCTTTATCTGGCACTCAAAGTGAAAGAGAAAATGAAAACCCGATGTGTTTCCCTGCCCATGGCAAACACTAGCCTTTCCATCCTTATAGTCCTTCCTACAATCAGCTTGAATTGAAACAACATCCCCCACATCTCTTTTTTGAACTTATTCATGCATGAATAATAGTAATGAGAATTCTTCTGTAAATCTCAGGAGTCTGATCAGATAACCGGAGCTTTTTTCTCTAAAACAATCCAGGAAATTTGCATTGCTTATCTATGTACGCATAATGTTTTTGCCATTCATCTCAAATATCAATACATCTGGCCAAATAATATAGAAAAAGTATTTACAGACATTTTTGGACATTGATTACTTCTGGTCAAGTGGGAAAGAATCCCTAAGCTGCAATCATGAAATTCTTTTATCAGTTTCTCTGATTTAGCCAGTGTTACTAAAAGGGAAATAAGACACAGGCTTTTGATAGCAGCTGCCAATTTAAGAATGATAATAACTTTTATTATTCTTGGCTAAGATCAAAGTCCCGCATTTCAGGATTATCTCCAGCTCATCAAGTATAATTAACAGTTTTGGATTGCCACATTATTGTATAGCAATACTGTCTTCCTGCAAGGAATTTCATTGTTTTGACACGTGCCACAGGTTGTTAATAGATTGCCTGATTACCATTTATTTTTTTTATTGGCTTATGATGACTACAGAAAATTATACAGCAGCACCATAAAAACTTTAAATCCTATCCCATGTATCTGCATTCATACGAAAATCATATTGGAAAGCATTGGTGAAACTAAGTTTACAAAATAAAGCAGAGGACAATTTCAGTGAAAGCCTGCAGGTTTTACAGCTCTGCCCATTTCAAACCCCTGAAGACATCCACGGGTTTCCTGCTGTGGGACACAGGCACTCACCTGCAGCTCAGCACTGCCTGCTCATGCCTGCGCACACCTTCAGGCTGGAACCAAGGAAATCCTCAGCAAAGACATCAGTACACTTTTGTTAGGATGACTTTCCTAAAGAAGCATCAAATATTTCTTCACGAGAAATACTGCAAGTCCCTTTGACACTAGCCCTTATTTTAAATGTTTAGATTTGTGCTTCATTCAGGCGTGCTGTCACTCACAAAAAGATTTTTATTCTTTTGCTTTTCATTCTGAGGAACACAGTGATTTCACAGAATCACAGAATTGCCAGGGTTGGAAGGGACCTCAAGGATCATGAATCTCCAACCCCCCTGCCACATGCAGGGCCACCACCATTCCACCTAATGCTAGACCAGACTGCCCAGGGCCCCATCCAATCTGGCTTTGAACACCTCCAGGGACGGGGCATCCACAACCTCCCTGGGCAGCTGTTCCAGTACCTCACCACTCTCTCCGTAAAGAATTTCCCCCTGACATCCAACCTATATCTCCCTTCCCTCAGCTTAAAACCATTTCCCCTTGTCCTGCTGTCACTTACCCTTTCAAAGAGTTGATTCCCCTCCTCTTTGTAGGCTCCCTTTAGGTACTGACAGGCTGCAATGAGGTCACCCCGCAGCCTTCTTTTCTCCAGGCTGAACAAGCCCAGCTCCCTCAGCCTGTCCTCATAGGGGAGGTGCTCCAGTCCCCTGATCATCTTTGTGGCCCTCCTCTGGACCCTCTCCAACAGTTCCCTGTCTTTCTTGTACTGGGGGCTCCAGACCTGGACGCAGTATTCCAGATGGGGCCTCACAAGAGCAGAGTAGAGGGGAACAATCACCTCTCTGTCCCTGCTGGCCACCCCTCTTCTGATGGAGCCCAGGATCCCATTTGCCTTCCGAGCCGCAAGGGCACACTGCTGGCTCATGTTAAGTTTTTCGTCTACCAAGACCCCCAGGTCCTTCTCCACAGGGCTGCTCTCAAGGACCTCTCCTTCCAGTCTGTAGGGATGCTTGGGATTCCTCCGGCCCAAGTGCAAAACTCTGCACTTTGCAGTGTTGAACCTCATCAGGTTCACCCTGGCCCACCTTTCTAGCCTCTCGAGGTCCCTCTGAATGGCATCCCGTCCTTCAACTGTGTCAACCACACCACTCAGCTTGGTGTCGTCAGCAAACTTGCTGAGGGTGCACTCAATTCCGTCATCAATGTCATTGATAAAGATGTTAAAGAGCACCGGTCCCAAGACAGACCCCTGGGGGACGCCGCTCGTTACCAGCCTCCACCTGGACATGGAGCCATTGATGACCACCCTCTGTCTGCGGCCTTTCAACCAGTTTCTTATCCATCGAGTGGTCCACCCATCAAATCCACATCCCTCCAGTTTGGAGAGAAGGATGTGGTGGGGGACCATGTCAAAGGCCTTGCTCAAGTCCAGGTAAATGACATCGGTCGCCTTTCCCTTGTCCACCGATGCCGTCACTCCATCATAAAAGGCCACCAGATTGGTCAAGCATGACCTTCCTCTGGTGAAGCCATGCTGGCTGTCACGGATCACACGCCCTTTCCTCATGTGATCAAGCATGTCATCCAGGATGATCTGTTCCATGATCTTCCCAGGCACAGAGGTGAGACTCACCGGCCTGTAGTTCCCAGGGTCCTCCTTGCTCCCTTTCTTGTAAATGGGAGTGACGTGACCCTTCCTCCAGTCATCCGGGACCACACCAGACAGCCACGACTTCTCAAATATGATGGAGAGCGGCTCGGCAACCACCTCAGCCAGCTCCTTCAGAACCCTGGGATGCATGCCATCCGGCCCCATAGACTTGTACACATTCAGTCTCATGAGGCGGTCTCGGACCTGCTCTGTCCTCACAGCAGGGGGGGATTTACCACCCCAGTCCCCACCCAGAGGTGTAGGGATGCAGGGCACAGGGACGGAAGGAGTACTGGAGTCCTGGCCGCCAGTGAAGACCGAGGCAAAGAACTCATTCAGTACCTCGGCCTTCTCTTCGTCCGTTGAAACCAGTTCTCCTTTTACGTTTACCAAAGGAGGTACACTCGCTTTGGCCTGTCTCTTCTGGCTAATGTACCTATAGAAAGTCTTCCTGTTGTTTTTCACGTCCCTCGCCAAGTTCAGTTCCACCTGCGCCTTGGCTTTCCTGATCCCACATCTGCAAGTCCGGACAACATCCCTGTATTCTTCCCAGGTGGCATGCCCTTGTTTCCAGAGTTTGTACACACCTTTCTTCGCCCTCAGCTCTCTCAGCAGGTCCTTACTGAGCCACGCTGGCATCCTCCCTCCTCTGCCCGCTTTCTTGTTCAGTGGGACAGAGAGTTCTTGCGCTCTTAGGAAGGCATCCTTGAAGAGTAACCAGCTCTCTTCAGCATTTTTGTTTTTAAAGAGAGCATCCCAGGGGATCTCGGCCAACAGTCCATTGAACAGCTTAAAGTTTGCTCTCCCAAAGTTCAGGGTCCTGATGCCACTCTTCACCAGGCCCACAGTTCTCGAGATCACAAACTCAATCAGAGCGTGGTCACTGCAACCCAGGCTGCCTCCGACCTTAACACCATTAATTATTTCCTCCACATTGGTGAGCAGCAGGTCCAGCAGCGCTTCACCTCTGGTCGGTCTGTCCAACACCTGGACCAGAAAGTTATCATCAACACATTCCAAGAGCCTCCTGGACCTCTTGCAACTCGCCGTGTGATCTATCCAGGAGATATCCGGATGGTTGAAGTCCCCCATCAGGACAAGAGCCCGTGAGCACGAAGCCTCCCGCATCTGAAGCAAGAAAGCCTCGTCAACAGTCTCCCCTTGATCAGGTGGCCTATAGTATACTCCTATCACCAGCTGGCCTTTGTTAGACCCATTCCTAATTCTAACCCACAGGCTCTCAACCTGATCATGACTGTTTCTCAGAGGAAGCTCCTCACAGTCTATCCACTCTTTGACATAGAGGGCTACTCCCCCACCCTTCCTACCTAGCCTATCTCTTCTAAAGAGCCGATAGCCCTCAATGGTGGTATTCCAGTTATGGGAATCATCCCACCACGTTTCCGTGATAGCAACAAGGTCGTAATTTTCTAAGCACATCACGGTTTCCAACTCATCCTGCTTGTTTCCCAGGCTGCGTGCATTAGTATAAAGGCACTTCAGCTCGGCTTTCCGTCGCACTGCCTTTATAGATTGTCTAGGTTCCCCTAGAACAGCAGCATCCCCAACACCCCCCTGCCCCAGTCCATCCCTTCGTACTTGACTGTCGTCGCCCAGCAGGTTTGGTACGAGCCCTGGAATGATTCGCTCAAGCTCAACATCCCTGATTTTGCTCCCTTCCCCCTTCATACCTAGTTTAAAGACCTGTCAATGAGTCCTGCTAGTTCCTCAGCTAAGATCCTCCTCCCCCTCAGAGACAGACTACTTTCATTTGCTGCCATCATGCCAGGTGCTGAGTAAGTTTCCCCATGGTCAAAAAAAACAAAATCCCTGGATTTGCACCAACTTTTGAGCCATTTATTTATGAGGTGTGTTTTTTGGTATCTCTCGGTATCCCGCCCTGCCACTGAAGGTATGGAAGAAAACACCACCTGCACACCCGCTCCCTCGACTACCCGCCCCAGTCCCCTGAAGTCTTTCTTGATAGCTCTGAGACTCCTCTCTGCAACTTCATCACTGCCAGCCTGGATTATCAATAACGGGTAATAATCGGAAGGGCGAATCAGACCAGGAAGTCTCCTAGAAATGTCTCTGACCCGTGCCCCAGGGAGGCAGCACACCTCCCTGCGGGTAGGGTCAGGCCGACATATGGGACCTTCTGTTCCTCTCAGCAGGGAGTCTCCTACAACAACCACTCTTCTGTCCTTCCGGGCAGAGGCAGTCTTGAGGCGTGGGGCCAAGTGCTTTTCCCGAGGCAACCTCACAGGTTGACCTCCCCCTACATCCTCACTCACCTCTCCCTCGAGTTCCAGGGCCTCAAACCTATTACTCAGAGGCACCTGGGGAGCCGAGGATGGTCGGGATGGGGGACGCCTACTTTGTCGAGCCGGTATATGTTTCCACTCATCCCCCTTTCTTGAATTGTTCTTAGGAGGAGGAGAGGACAGGAGGCTCACTGCAGCACCGTCAGCCCGCCGGCTCCCTGCACCCACGTGCCGCTTCCCCTCTCCCACCTGTTTATGAGGCAGGGGGGGGTGACAAGCTCCACATGATGCCTCAGTTATGCGCCCAGATCTCGGGGCCGATAGGGACTGGCACCACCAGTCAATCTCCTTCTCACACTCTTTTATGGTCCTCAGCCTCTCTACCTCCTCTTTCAGGTCAACCACAAGGCTGAGTAAGTCATGCAGTTGGTCACATCTTATACATCTACCACTGTCATCACCCAGCACTGCAAAGGCCAGGCTCTGGCACTCATAACAGCCAGCGACCTGTGTACTAGCATCTCGCGTTGGGGCCTCAGTCTGAGTCTCCACACTCTTTATGGCCGCAGCCTTTTTTCTGCGGGAGCATGGGACTTCCACCTGGGACTCCACAATTCTTGTGCTATTAGCCTTCCTCCGGGGTGCAGGCATTGCCAACCAGCAGGCACACCAACACTATTAGATAGCCTTAACGGGGTGTGCCTGATCAGGCCCGCCCTGCTGCCGGTAGTGCTGGCGCTGCCCCCGCACCGTTGCCGGGTCGTTAACAGGAGCCCCCCCACTTATCACTCACCCTGGCAATGTCAACCGTCCTAGGCTGGGGAGTTCCGTGCAGGAGTGGCTTACTGATTCTCCTCGACAGATAAGCCCAGGTGTTTCCCACACACCTTCTCTGGTGGGCAGCAACGTGTCGCTGCCCTCCCCGAGGCTTTTTAAAGCAAGAAGGGGTGGGTGCGGAACCGTTGCCCTGGCAACGCCCCCGCCGCGACGTCCGCTCTCGCGAGAACTTCCCGGCCGAGAGCTGCCCGGCTACTCTGCTCTCTCGGGGATCCCTGAGTGAGGGAACCGACCGAAACCCCCTTGTACCTCGCGATCAGTCGCTGCGCTTCTGGCTGGACCAGCTCCGAAGCGGCGATCCTCGGCAATCAAGGATTTCTGCCTTGTTTACTGACTGTAGGCACAGCAATACTCCTGCACCTTCAGGGAAACAGCAAATCCATCTCTTTCACACCCTACTTCTATCAAGCTCATTCACCTTACAAGGTATTTATTGCAAGCAGCTCTTCCAAAAATGGAGATTAACAGAACCTGCAACCCACGACTCCTCAGTAAGACAGTACTTTTCATCTCCTGAAGGTGTAGGTAGACACAGAGCTGGAACATCTTTTCCAGAGCTGTGTGATGCTGTCTCATCTGTGTTCCTTTACTGTTGACTCATTGTCACTTCTTATCTAACCTGGTTGCATCCCAGGATTTCTGGTGCCAAAAATAAACTGACAGCTTTCATCACTAGTTAAAAGGAAACTGCAATAGGAAAAGCAATTTTTCTGATTTCTCTGTTGATCAGAGATGCTTCATGCAAGCCTGATGCGGTAGAAACAATATCAGCTTCAGAATGACAGTCATTAGAGCAGAATCCTTTCACTGATGAAATCCCACAGTCCTGATTCATACAACACTGACACTGGAGGACACAGTAGTTTAGATGAGAGCGCATTAAAAATGACTAAGTTAAGGTCTCAGAAATAGCAAAGAGTGACAAGTATGAAAAAAAGAGGTTGCAGAAACTGCTTCAGTTTGGCACTCTGGCATAAAGTATGACAACACACAACCTGCCTGTGCAGTTCCAGAAGCAGAAGAAAGCCGTCAACCAGGACTTGTTCTCATCTGCTCTGAAAGTCCACTGGGACAAGGCCACTTTTCTCTGACGTGCTTCCAGAAGTATCACTTCTGAGCACTGTGCCAGGGAGTTACAAGATACTGTTTGTGTGTACAGAGGAGAAAAAGACGTCTGTCTGGAAACAGACTTGGTGAAGGAGAAGCAGCATTTTCCAGAGTACTTCAGAAAGAACTGAGCACTGCCCCAAGAGCTTCAGAGCGGCAGGCTGTCACAGTGTGCCAACCAGCTCAGCTGTGAGTTGGCACTGAAGCTGCACCACAGGGAGAACAAAGCCCCCTGTGCACCCTTGGAGAGCCAAGGGTTGGAGATTCATGAACCTTGAGCTCCTTTCCAACCCGGGCCATGCTGTGATTCTGGGATTCTCACCTTTGCCTCATCTGGCAGAGGGAGGCAGCTCTTTCTCTTGTCTCCCTATGGCTGTCAGGTCACCAGGGCCAGTGTCACACAGGGAACTGCAAACACTGTGTGTGCTGTGCCCTGCCCATGGCAGCACAGAGGCAGCTGCCAGCAGCTGATGCCCACAAGGACAGCCAGCCTGGACTTCCTTTGATTCCTTCCCTTTGGATCAGCGTCCTTCAGGAAGGCGGAACATCTCTCCAGCTGAGCAGCAGAGGACAGCAGGGCTTCGTTGTCTGGGCATGTTCTCTTCTGGCCCTCTGGCCCTCACAGACACAGGAGGAGGACACAGAGGCTGCTGTAACACAGCCAGCCCTGCCTCTCAGGTCAGCTCTCAGGCCATCCTCTCTCCCCTCAGCAGCAGCTCACTGTTCTGCACTCCTCTGGCCTGGGCTGGCAGAGGTGTGCAGCAGTTCTGCTGATCTCCCAGTGCTGGCCATGTCTGCAGTGCCTGTGTGAAAGACACAGGAAGCTGCCAGCATTGCACTGCTCTGCTGTGCCCCTGCCATCACCGAGTTTGCTGTCAGCAGCTGCTGCTACACGTCCATTCAGGCACAGGCCTTTCCTTCCTGGCCCTCTTTCCCCCCCTCTCTCCTCTGCTCTCTCTCGTGCTCCCCTTTGGCCTGGGCTGGCTGAGCAGTGCAGGCCTTGTTGTTGCTCCCTGGGCCAACTACGTCACGGTTCCCCGTGACTCTGCCAGCTGCTCTGACACAGCGACTGCGTCCTCAGTGTGGATTCCAGAATGCGACAGACGTCCAGAGAAGACTTCCAGGGCTGATTGGAACATGCTGCCATCAAGAACTGCCATGGCTCAGGCCCCCTGGGAATCTGCTCACAGCGAAAGCTGCTGTCACTCTGTGTGGGCACAGCCTTGTCTGTGTAGGCCTGCTCACACTGCAGCCCCTGTCTGCACCAGAACCGTGCCGATCCACCTTCTCTTGGCCTCCTTGCCTGCATGGAAAAGGGCAGCTTGGGCTGAAGTCCCTCAACTTTCAGATGGCCGAGTGAAGTCTCTGAGCCCTGGTGACCCACGCAGCTCTTCAGCCTGCTGACCTGCTCTGCTGGGGCTGCCTTAAAAGGCAGAGGGCACGTTATCCTAATGTCCCCACATCCATCCCTCTTAGCATACTGTAGGCCAGTTCCTAAAAGGACACCTGCACAATCTCTCTGAATGTTAATCAACACGTAGTTGGTCTGTGCACTGCAGAAATTGCACCTAGGTTTTCAGTGGTGATTAGCTATGTGTTTAGTCAGAGGTGCAATGGTTCTAATGGTGAGAGAAAGACATTCCCAGTTGTCATGAGGTGGAACACACTTCAGACTGGAATCCTCAAGCAGACTGCAGTCAAGCTTTCTTAATTATTCGTTGTTGTTATCAATTCAGACGCATCTCTTAATTCCTGCTTGAATGAACATTCTGTAATAAGCTGCTGAGACAGTGCAAGGCTTGACAATGAGACTACAGTTTATGAAAGCAGCACTTTTTACTTCCTTTACAAGTTCTTATCTGAATGCTAAATACAACATCAATTCACTTCTCACTGGGTTGAACGTTTTAAATATTTGGTAAACATAATGGTTCTAATTCTGACATTTAATATGAAAATATTAAAATTCCTTGTAAGTACTTTTTTGTTAGAATGCCAGATGCTAAAGGGATGAAGTGGCACAAGAAAGCAAAATATCTCTGCTGATGGCAGGAAGGACTGTAAGGATGGAAAGGCTGGTGTTTGCCATGGGCAGGGAACCACATCTGGTTTTCTTGTTCCCTTTGTCTTTGAGTGCCAGAAAAATAGAGGAGAGCGTGCCCTCACCTTGGACCCCTCCTGCCCTCTGCTGCTGAGATGGAGAAATGTCCCACCTCCTACAAGGACATCAGGACAAGGTAAGTAATCAAAATAAGTCCAGGCTGGCTGTACTTGTGGGCATCTGTTGCTGGAAAATTTAATGGCAGTAAACTGCCTAGATAATGACAGAATGAGGGTGACAATAGAATGGTACGTAATCACAGTGCAATGAAAAAAGTATGCAGGGTGCAGGAAGGGAGGTGTGGACATTCTGAGTTGCAACTCTTTATTTGCTCCAGAAAGCTCTATCAGAATGGAAGACTGAAGGAAATACTTTGAGTGTTTTTTTAATGTGACTGGATGAAAGATGCATGTGGCAAATTGAATAACTGAGTGGTAAAGGGACATAGATACCTCACTGTTTCATGGAACCTTTCAATTAAGCACCTGAGCACTGTGTACAGGACTTGGGAATATAAGTATTAGAGGATCATGGAATATCTGTATTTGGAAGGGACCTCGAGGATCATGTATTCCACCTCCTGGTTCCACACCGGACCTCCTATGGGTCAAGCCCTGTGTCTGAGAGCATTGTGCAAATGCTCTTTGGCCTTTGTCAGCTCAGTGCCAAACCACTGCCCTGGGGAGCCAGTGCCAAATTCCATGTATCTAGTTCATCCTACAGAATGATGCCAAGAACAGTTATAGAGATCGACTTACAAACAAAATTCTTGTCTTGAATTAATGGTACACTCACCATTAAAATAAATAAATAAATAAATAAAAATAAAAAGAAGAAGAAAAAAAAAAAGAAAAAAAAAATCAAAGCCAAATTCTTACGCTGGCATTTTACAGTATTTTCAGATTTTTGTAATTCTGTTTTGTCATATAAGATTCTCTCATCATGAAATAATGACCAAATTCTCTTTTCAGATCTAAACATACAAATGCTAAAGGCAGCAGTGCTGTTCAAGAGTACATTACCAGCTCAAACACTGCTTTGGCTCTAAAACTGAAGGTAGTAAGGAATTTTATCAAGGAGTTAGAAGAAAACAAGTAAGTGTAGATTTAAAAGCAACCTGTATTGTTACTTAGAGTTTGATATAGTGTAATCCAATGCACAGTACTTGTAACGTGTGTTTTACAAAATGCTTTGCAATGTAGGCATCTATTAAGATAAATGCTCCAAGTTCTAATATGTCCATGACCTTTTCAAACTGTTCCTTACTCCTACACATCACTACGAGTAGTTCTTCTGTCAGGAAGGATCACATGAGTAATTAACCTGTGACCTTAAGTTTGGAATTAAATGCATACAGTGGAAGTAAGAGCTGTGGGTTATTTTGCTCTTTCAGTGTTGAACAGCCGAGGTGTTTTGTTTTGGAGGGTGGACAGTGATGGGACAAGTGGGGAATGGCTTTAAACTGAGACGGGGGGTGTTGAGGTTTAGGTTGGATGTGAGGAGGAAGTTTTTCAGCCAGAGGGTGGTGAGGCACTGGAACAGGTTGCCCAAGGAGGCGGTGGATCCCCATCCCTGCAGGCATCCAAGGCCAGGCTGGATGTGGCTCTGGGCAGACTGGGCTGCTGGTTGGCAGGTTAGAAACCCAACATGACTTTATTGCAGCCCTGGGTGCAGGGGGATCACTTGTCCTAGCATACACACAGAAGAGCTGGAGCACACAGGTGATGTACCTTCCACTTGTGAACATTCCTGCAATTGCAGAGAGCGTGCGCCTGTTCCAATCACTGCTGCACAGATTAAAAACTGATTGCAGATGAGCTGTTTTGGTATGGGGTTCTTGCCAACGGTCTGCAGTGGCTGTGTGATTCCTCGGGGAGTTGCTCTCCAGCCCAAAGGTCATGTCCTAAGTCGACCAGATCCCGTTTGTGTCCAGAAATGGCTGACAACAGATCAGCTGCTGGTCAAGTTTCTAACATCACACTGGCCTTGCTCCAGTGTCTGTGTCATCAGCCCCAGCACATACGGTGCACCTCTTCAAGGCTTTGGAACACTGAGACTCTGCACTTGGGCTCCAGACATCCTGCTGCACCAAGAGGTTATTCTAGCTTTGGTATCTTGCAACTTTGTATATAACTACATCACTGTAATCATAAATGTCTAGGAGCATGGAGATGGAGAAATTAATCTTCCTGTAATTCTCTGTACTGCAGCCCCGTGTTTTTCAACACCTAATGCAATATTGAAATTTCAGTTGAGAAATTGAAAGCTGCCCTTAACAAAAAAGCGTCTGGATTTGTTACTGAAATCACACTGAGGATCAATAAATCCAAATGCTTCTAGCATAACCACGATTATAGGCAGTGTTTAGACAAGCTCTTACAGGAAAACCATGAACACAAGGCTGGAGAGAGACTAAGTGATGCACTCTGCAGGAATACTCATGGAAGTCTTCACAGTGCAGGAGTCTGATCTGATTACAGATGCTGTGCTTTAAGTACCCCTTATCATATCTTTTTTTTCACTGTTGTGCAGGGGTTGGACTCAGTGATCTCTGGAGGCTGGAGATGCTGTTTGCTAATGGAAGATGGAGATAGGAAAAGCAAGTAAAAGGCATGCTGTGCATAGCCACCACATGGCATCTGCACCATTTCCCCCTGCACCAAGGAGGAGCAGCTCACAAGCTTGGCCTGGGCCAGGGAAGGGAGCAGACCAACATCTGGACCGACCCCAAACGAGCTGGTTCTGCAGGTTGGGTGTCTTCTGCTGCTTGTCTCACATCCTGCTGCTCAGCGGTAGATTTGTTCCTGCTCAGTGCTAACAGGAAACTCACACAGCATTTCTGTTTCAGCTGTGCCAACGCTTTGATCCCTTGCTGCTTGGGTGGGGCGTTTGAAGAAGGATGCCTGTGCTGATGTCCAGCCAGGCTTTGGGGATGAGTCTCCACACCAGGGTCCGTCTGACAGGACTGAGGGTTGGGGATCGGGCCAGGTCGAGTCCAGTGTGCTTTGCTCTTGCTCTTAGTGCTTGTTTTTGCTCAGGAGGGCAGGAGGTGAACCTCGTGAACCAATGCCTGCAGACGGGGTTTGCAGAGAAAGAGGTCCTGCAGGCCTTGTGTGACAGCCACGGAGCTGCAGCGAGGCTGCATCCGTGTAAAACACCAGAGATCCACGGAGGTGTGAAGGGGAGCTGTGGGCTGCAGTCACGCAGGAAGGGATGTGCATGCTCGGGGTTTGGTTGTTGTGTGTGTGTTAAGTGACTGTGATACCACTGCTGGGTCAGTGTGAGTGTACGGAACAAGTGTGACAGCCTTTTTGATGGAGCCCTGTGAAAGGAGTCCTATGGACTTGAGATCCAACTATCAGCCCGTGGGCATCATCCAGGAGTTGGGGTAGGGGATGAGGCAAGGGAAGTTGGGCTAAGAAAGGGATAAAGCAGTCTGGCAGTAGTTCTGTGTTTCTCCCATCTCCTGCTTTATTTCCTTCCAGGTGAAATAGATGGGTGCTGCAACATGCCCTTGAATGTAACAAAACCCACTCTAGTGTGGATTTGACATGGGCCCAGCACTGCAAGGTACGCTGCTGGGAGGAAGCGTCCATCTGGCTGAGGGCAGGAAGGCCCTCCAGAGGGATGCACTGAGGCCAGTTGTGCGAGGCTCAACAAGAGCAAGCGCCAGGTCCTGCGCTTTGGTCATGACGACCCCGTGCCAGCTTCTCCAGGATTTGGCTGGGGTAGAATTCCAAGCAGCCCCTGATTCCAGAACGTTGGGCTGGGCTGTTGGAATCTTCTGCCCTTGTGACTGGTCTTGCCTCCCCACCCTGTCCGTCGTGGTGGAGCAGCCTGGTGGCCCTCAGTGATGTCATAAGGGCTAGAATGAGGGGAGGAGCAGTGCGTGCTGCGTCCCTTCATTGGAGCGCTGGAGCTCTGACTGAGCAGCTCGCTTGTTGCACTTGTGCACCGACTGCGTCCCTTTGTCTTCACACCGTCCTGTGCAGCACCTTGTAGGTAAGCTGAGACAGTGTGGGAGAGACGGGGGGACAGTGAGTGCTGAGAACTGCTGGCTGGCGGAGCTCATAGGATCACATTATCTCCATCAGCAGAGGGGTGGCCATGAGGGACAGGGAGGTGATCGTCCCCCCCTGCTCTGCTCTTGTGAGGCCCCAGCTGCAGTACAGTGTCCAGAAAGACAGGGAGCTGTTGGAGAGGGTCCAGAGGCGAGCCACAGAGATGATCAGGGGACTGGAGCACCTCCCCTGCAAAGACAGGCTGAGGGAGCTGGGCTTGTTCAGCCTGGAGAAAAGAAGGCAGTGGGGTGACCTCATGGCAGCCTTCAGTACCTAAAGGGAGCCTAAAAAGAGGAGGGGAATCAACTCTTTGAAAGGGTAGATAACTGCAGGACAAGGGGAAATGGTTTTAAGTTGAAAACTTAAGTTTTTAAGTTGAGGGAGGGCAGATTTTGGTTTTTCCCTCGTAGTCTTTGCTAAACCGTGGAAGCAAACTGACCTGCTCTTTCTCTCTCCTCTCTCCACCCTCTGCCTGCTTCCCTGCTGCAGCTTTTGCTCGTGGAAGATCAGAGCAAAGTGACAAGGAACGGCTGCGGATTTGAGAGATTTCTCTCCCTCGTTCTGATCTCTTGCCAGGTACCTGCCATGCTTTGTCCCCCCACATGCTTTAGCAGCCCGTGACGCCCCGTGTTTAGTAACACAGCCTCATCCAGCTTTGATGGGACGCTGGTCACGTGTGGGTTTTCTCCACGTGCTCTGCAGCTCAGCCCTCAGAAGGATGCTGTCTGTGGTGCTGTGACCAGCTGGTTTTATGGAAAGCAATCCCTTAGGCAAAGAGTCCCAGCCCCAGCTTGTGCAGAGCTGCACAGCATCACCAGGGACACCAGCAGGCGTGCTTGGGCTGTGTGAGTGTGCCCGACAGCTGTAGGGAGCACAGCAGAGATGTGAACAGAGAAAATAAAAGTGTGTTTCTTTTCAGTTCCAGCTTGTCACACCTACGCTGATGGCCGTGGCGTGCAGCGAGATCAGCTGTGGGCCTGACCTGGCATGGACAGAGGTAGAGTATGAAGCTCTGATTGGTCTTTGTTCCCTGACTGCAGCCAGCAGAGTGAGCCGCAGATGTGCTCTCCTGCTTTCCAAGAGAGCTCCTCTGTGGCAAGACAGTAGTGCAAGAGTGGCAAGTTTATAAAAGTACCAGAGCCATCTCGGGTGTTGTGTTTGTCCTCTACTGACTTTTCCCTTGAAATGGCTGCAGAAACAACAATCATTCTCTGCTCTGTTTGGCCTCGCTGTTGGTTGGGCTGCTCAAGAGAGCTGCTTGGTGCTTGCAGTGGCACTGTTTGCACCTTGTAACTGCAGCCGTAGCTTTGGTTTCCCTCTTCACGGTCTCCTAGCATCTGAAACAGTCAGCCTTCCTGCACAAAGAGCGCAGGAAAGGAGGGGGCAAAATGGACAAGGCCACCTGTCTGCGTCAGTGCCATTGCTGATTAGTCTGGGTGGGGAGAGATGCATCTTTGCATTGCCTGGCGTGTGCCTGCTGCACACCAGGGAGAGAAACAGCCGTTATTAGACTTGCAGTTCCTTCTGAAGTGCCCACGATAAGGACCGAGTGCATTTCCTGCAGCTTTCTCTGCAGATGTGCTCCTCACCTTGAAATCCTCCTTGTTGGTTCCCAGCTCCTCACCGTGGCCTGTGCTCTCTGTTTCAGGCTGAGAACAAGGGGAAGCCCCTGCTAGACCATGGGGAGTCAGCTGTGAACATTCCAGCTATTGCTGCTGCCCATGCTATTAAGAGATACGTTGCCCAGGCAGCGGATGAACTCTCCTTTGAGGTAAGCAGTTCAAGGCGTTCCTTGTTGCTCAATTTTACAATGGCAAATGCCTTCAGAGCTGCACTGGTGCAAGTGCTCTCATGCTCGGCGATGTTTGGCAGTGCAGAAGAATGCAGACATTTGAACTGTGCTTTCCTCCCAGCTGTGCTGAAGCTGGGATTGACGTTGCAATCTCTTGCAGGTCGGAGACATCGTGTGTGTCATCGACATGCCACCAAAGGAGCTGACCCCCTGGTGGAGAGGCAAGCTCGGCTTCCAGGTAGGCACAAGCTTCAGACTGGAGAGTGCAACTTCAGTAAAGGCAGGAATCTCAGCTTAGAGCTGCTCTGCCTGCACAGGATGCCTAAAGGACATAAACAGTTTCCCTGTGTCGGTGTCAGAGGACCTTGCCTTTGGCTGCAAATGTTGAAAAATTGTTACCTTTATGCTGTGAACTATGGCCATTTTCTGCTGGATAGTCTTATGGAACGTCAGGCAAGCACGTTCCGAGGGAAATGTTACGTGGCTTTTGGTTTAACAGTTCAGATCTGAGAAGTGCTGCATGCAATAGTTGGTCTCAATTTTCTTCTTGTTACAGGTTGGATTTTTCCCAGGGGAGTATGTAGAACTCATTAATAAGAACATTCCTGAGGCACTCATCAACTCAGTGCCAAAGCCAGGTACGGATGTTACATTTGATGTTGTGGGGAAGCAAAATGAAGTCTTTTTTGGGGTGTGTTCCATGTTTAGTACCTCCCTTATCCATCCCACATTGTCCTCTGGGTTAATGATTCTTCATGCACACCATGGGGCAGAGATTTGGCCCAATCCTCCTGATTTTATGATTGGACTTGGCAAAACTATAGAATCTTCATAGAATGGCTTGGGATGGAAAGGAACCTCAGGGATCATCATGCTCCAACCCTCCCTCCTCAGGATGGTCTCCCAGCCCCCACATTTAATGTTAGATTAGACCAAGCTGCCCAGGGCCCCATCCAACCTGGCCTTGGGCTCCTCCAGAGATGGGGAAAATCCCTTTTTGTATGTACTGGTTGGTAATGTTCTTCCCATTCTGACGTGCTCTGTAGAATGTGCTGTGCTCAGCCTCGTCCAACGGAGCCAGACCTGAAATGACCTGGTTTCTTCCTTTTGTTGTGCAGTGCCCAGGAAACGCAGCAAGATCCTCACCTTCCTTCGTTCCTTGGTGAAGGCCCGCCCAAAGAAACCGACCGAGCGGGAGGTGGAGAAGGAAAGGGTGTTTGGCGGTGACCTGGGAGAGCATCTTCTCCACTCCGGTCGTGATGGTAAGGAGCTGCCCATTCCTGAGATCTTCCTCTGCTGGGCATCTAAAGAAGATGAAAGGGAGCTCATATCTAGCAGGGGGCAGGCTGATAGCCGTGGAGACACGTGTAAAGGGAGTTGATGGCTGAAGGATAAAGTGAGGCGGATGCTCCTAAGAGACAAGCACATCTGTATTTGCTTCAGCCAAGCCTGGCTGGGCTTAGTGGATGGGATGTGAAGCACAGCCTGCAGCACGATTGAATCAGGAGCTCCACTGACGGCTGGCACGTGTTCTTCAGTCCCCCAGGTCCTCCAGAGCTGCGCTGAGTTCCTTGAGCAGCACGGCGTGGTGCAGGGGATATACCGCCTGTCCGGCGTCGCGTCCAACATCCAGAGACTGCGGTAAGAGTGCTGCGACTGACACAGCCTGAGTGCATCTGGTTTGGCTTTGGGCTTGCCTTCCTCTCGCTCAACCGGGTTTGCGTCCCTCTCTCCAGGCAGGAATTTGAGTCGGAGCAGATTCCTGAGCTCACCGTCCGTGACATTCACAGCGTGAGCTCCCTCTGCAAGATGTACTTCAGGGAGCTCCCGAACCCTCTGCTCACCCACCAGCTGTACGGCAAGTTCTCGGTAAGCACAAGGCCACGTCTTTCATTTCCCTCTTCCTGGGCCTCTTGGCAGATGGCTGCAGCAGTGCCCCAGCTCGGAGGCCCTTTTGCTGTCAGCCCCACGAGGTTTACTCGCAGTGGTGTACTAGCCTGATTGGTGTCTCGCTCCCTTTCTGCACTACTCCAGGATGCTGTTGGTGCCGCTACAGAGGAGGAGCGGCTGCTCAGAATGCAGGACGTCATCCAGCAGCTGCCCGCTCCTCACTACAGGTCAGTGCTGCCCTCAGCCTGCTGAGCTCAGCCCTGCTGCATTGCAGAGGGCAACGATGCGGTTCCAGGCTCTGTCTTTCTGAATTGCAGCACGGCATGCTCGTTGGTGCTGAACGTTTGCCTCTCTTGTTTTCCAGGACTCTGGAGTATCTGATGAGACACTTGGCGTGTCTGGCTGGGAGCTCCACCATCACAAACATGCATGCCAAGAACCTCGCCATTGTGTGGGCTCCAAACCTCTTAAGGTAAACTGCTGGTTCTGTTTCAACACAACGCTTACATCTGTTCTCCATTAAAAAAAAAAACAGTGCTCCCTTTTTCTCCATCAAATGTGCTCTTCTCCTGTAAAATCTGTGGCTGACAGAAGAGCAGGAGCCTGAGCTGTTCTCCATCCCCACGGGCACAATGTCTAGGTGACAATTTCTGCAGTCTTGTTGAGATGGGACTGACGTGTCCTTGATCATCCAGGAGAATTTCTGCAGTGGCATCACTGATTGCCCACTGCGGAAGTCTCCAGAGCCTCAGCTGACAGCTTTTGGCTGCAACAATTCAGACTCGGGGAAACGGTCTTGGAGAAATGACTTCTAAAATCTGCCTTTTCTACAGATCACAGCAGAACGAGTCTGCCTGCGCCAGCGGAAGAGCTGCCTGCATGGAGCTGCAGACGCAGTCGGATGTGGTGGAATTTCTCATCAACCACACAGACGTCCTCTTCGGCTCCAAATCCAGAGCAGACATTGCAGATGCAGCAGGTGAGTGTCTTCCTCCATTAGCTTGATCTTGACCTGACACCTTGACCAAATGCAGGCCTTCTCCAGGATGTTTGAGATACTCTTTTACCATCAAGGGGACAGCAGACCTCTGGACTTCCATTAGGGTATGGCATCCTGTTGCTGGATGCTGAGAATGTCCAAGCCCAAACTTCACAAGGAGGAAACCGTCATTATTATGGTTTGCACGCAGGAAAAGCTTGATGCAAGTGTGGCAGCGAAGCTTTCTCAGTTCCCTGCCCCTTTTATCTAGGGGTGAGCTCTCTTAATGATGACCGTGTCCTTTGCCATAAACAGACCTCTGCCCACATGGTTATTTTGAGCTCCTCTTCTTCCAGTGGCTGGGAGAAGCAAGACTGAGAAAAATACAGCACCTCCCCCAGAACTGTGGTGGCTGTGCTGCTGCTTTCTGATCCTCGCTCTTACCTGTGGTTTTCCCTGACAGGGCACAATTCTCTCCCAGGGCCCAAGTCTGTGGGGGTCTCTTCTGCTGCCACAAAGCTGCTCAGCCTGGAGGAGGCACAGGCACAGAGGCGAGGCCACAGCAGCTCTCCCCCTGTGACAGAGAGCAGCCACGACATTGAAGTGGAAGAAAGCCCTGCAGCTGGGCAGGGCAAATTCCACACCATCATCAACTTTCCATCTGACAGGTAAAGAGGACTTTCTTTTCCAGCACCTAGCATCATTGTTTGGGTGGGTTTTTGTGTTTTCCTGCAGAAACCAGGCAGTGCTAGGAACAAGCAACTGCTGCCAAGAGCTCAGTGCTGCTCTTCCCTCACCCTGCACCACGCACGACTCACAGCATTGGCTGTTTTCTCTCTCCAGACAAAATCCACCCAGCAAGACTGAGGAATCACCAGCTAGCAGTTGGTGTTGCTGCTTCAGCCTCAGGAAGCCATCCTCTGGCAGCAAACGCCAACTGCAGCGCAATGCCAGGCAGCCCTCAGAAACAGCAGTGGTAGTCCTGGCAGGTAAGGGTGCAAATGCAGCTTCCAAATCCCTGCTTTTCAGGAACATACAATTCAAGCTTGCTCTGCACATGTATCTCTTTCTAGCGTTCAATCCCGTGCCTAAATCTTCACCCCTGATCAAGAACCACTGTCGTAATTCAGCTTGTGAAAGTTTGACACTAACCCCTGTGTATCCTTTCTAGGTGAATCGAGCCCTTGCCAAGCCATAAGATCCAGGGCAAGTAGCGAGGATGCTCTGTGTGCTTCCATCAGTGGAGAGCTCATAGGAAGCACAGATTGCTGCAGTTCCAATAGCAGCCTTCCATCTAACAACATTAATGGAGAGAAGGAGCTCATCGAAGTCCATGCTCTCATTACACCTGGCTCTGCTGAAGTTGCTGACCTGAGCCTCCCAGACACCACAGTCACAAGTGTGGATTTTAACCCAGAGTCTCTGCAGTGCAGCCCATCCCAAGCACAGTGTGAGTGCCCCAACAGCAGCACCTCCATGCAGGAGCAGGTCAGCATCAGTGAAGAGGAGCAGAGCCTCTTGCAGGGGGACTTTCAATCAGGCCTCCAGTCCCAGGCACCGGACAGCAGCACTGAGAGCTCTGAGCCACTCTCTCCATGACAAGACAGGATGAGTCCCTACTTCACCATCGACCTCTCACACCCTCCTGTCTTTTATACAATAATAAAAGCACACTCGTGCTCAATCAACGCCTTGACTGCCTCCAGAGTCTTCATTCACATGGACTGGGATGAATGCAGCACACAGCAAGGCACCCCAGCTTGCAATGCTGTGGCTGTGGGGTGCGTGCAGCACAGCTCCGGGTTTGTTCCTGTTTTGTCTGGCTTTGGGATGTCTGCAGGGGGAGCTCTGCTACCATTTGGCATGGTAGCAAATAATCTCTCGCATCCTGGATGCTGCTCATGATACTCCCAAGCTTCCTGGCTGTGGCTTTGTGATGCTTTTCAGGGCTTTCTGATGCATTTCCATGCCTTGGATGTTGCTTAACACCTCCCTCCTCCCATCATGTCCTTTCCTGGCTCCCATCTACGAACTGGCCCTGCAGATCATCTCCAGACCTGTCATCAGCACACTGCGGCAGGAGAAGCTCCCCCTGGCCAACGTCAGGCAGTACTGCTTGGTCTGCAGCTCAGTGGCCATTTCCCTTTTAGGCGGATCCTGCAGAAGAATCAAGCAGCAGAACCTTTTGCTCACCCTGCAGCACACAAATGCTACGAAAGCAGAAACAACCTGGGAATCTCTGGGTCTGCAAGACTTCACAGACACTCACTGACTGTGTCTGATGGCTCCCTCCCATCCTTGATTTCCTTCTCCCCTTCTCCTCGTCTGATCCCACTGGTGAGGTATCAACTGTGTCTGCTTTATGTCAGGATTTTTTGTCTTTCTTTTCTTTTCCCATTTTCTAGGTAGAAAAATTAATTTCTGAGCCAGGAGAAGCAGAAGTGAAACAGTCTTCCTGGCACTGCTCAGGTTGCAGGAGTTGCCAAGTGCTCCTCAGGTAATGTGTGCTGAAGAGCTGACCTTGGTGGCAGGGGCTGTGGCTGCATTTTGTGCCTGTCATGCGGGAATCCAAGAAAGCCTATTCAGAGCAGGAGCTGCAGAGCGAGATAAACATCACGAGAAGGTAAGGCTGAGAAGCAAGGACACCTCCAGAAAGAAGAGAAAAACTGAGTCAAGTGAGCTGCGTGACGGCCGTGTGATGCTGACCATGATTGGAGGAAGAGCGCATGGCTGGGAATGACTGATGGCTCTGGTTGGATGGGTGCCTGTGTGCACAGAGGTAAGGAGTGTTTGTGGGATGTTTTGCTGGCATCTAACGGCTGTAAGGGGAAGTCAAGAGAGAAAACTTGTGAATGCATAGAAGGGATGTTAAAATCTGGAACAGACTGTTTGGATCATTCACAGCTGAGTCCAGATTGCCACACTGTCAGAACCTGGGGCCTAGGATTTTCCTTTAAGAGTGCCAACTGCTCATTTTAAATGATAAAAAGTAACATTGATAGAAGCTTCCCTCCTTGCATTAGAATAAGGCATTGATATTTGATGTTTCTGTCTTTCCATTCCTTTAGCAGCCTGGGTGTTGATGCAGCTGTATGCATCTGCTGCCCTCCCCTTCTGTTTTGTGTAAAAGAACAGTAAAATATGCAATCAGTGTGAGATCTTTCTGAAGGATTTTACTTTATTTGCCCCTAGGCTGCAATGGCTGGGAAATGGCAGTGTCACCCAGGAGCCCACACGGCGACCTGATGTCTCATTGTTGGGGTCTATTGGAAACCACCACGATGACAAAAGAACGCCTGGGATTCCTCCGGCCCAATTGCCAAACCTTGCACTTGGCTGTGCTGAACCTCATGAGGTTCAAGCAGGTCAGCTCCTGCTGGAAGCAGATGGTATCCCAGTGTGAATGAAGGTCAGTGCAGGAGCAGCTGCTGATGGGAGGAAGGAAGTCCATGCTGAAGAGCTCTGAAGCATCTGCAGGTATGGTTCTGGAGGAGGCAGTAGTGATGTCGGAGGGCTCCCCAGCAGGAAGCTGTCTCATCCAAATGCTTGCTGAGTGGTTGGAAGGGAGCTTTCTGCATGACAGCAGCACCAGCTGCTTGCTTCAAATGCTGCAAAGACAAGGATTAGCACGAGTTCCAGTATCTACAGTATCATCACGAATCACGATAGGATTACAATGTGTCCTCATACAAACGCAGCCATTTCTCTCTGAGTCCAAAGGCTGTCCGGAAAGCATCTTTGAGGTCTCTCACACCAAACCACTGCTGTCCGTGTGGGATCTGACTCATTAGGGTATAGGGGTTAGGAACCACAGGCTGTCTTTTGAGAACGGGTTCAGTCATTTCCTTACATCTTGCACCAGCCGATACGTGCCGTCTGCCTTCCGTGCCGACAGGATTGGGGTGTTATAAGGCCACAGACAAGGTTCCAGAAGACCATCCTTAAGCACTGTCTGTGTTACAGATTTAGACCCACTCTCCCTTCTAAGGCTATGGGATGTTGTTGCTGTTTCACAGCTCCACTCCCTCCTTGGGCAGTTCTTTGTAAGGGAAAATTGTGAGTCCACCCCGATTTCCTTCCCCTGCCCACACCTTTGGATTCATTTCTTCTTCATCACAGCTGTTAACACATTCATTGACCCCTGATATCTGTTTCACAGACTTACAGCAGTAATACTCATTTAACTGTTAAATCTCTCCCCCATAAATCGGTCCCTGCTTCAGGCACAGAGAACAATTGCCCTGCAACTATTTTATCTTTCCATTTTAGTTCTGTGGTCTCCAAGAGTGGAGCTGTCACTTCTGATCCCTCAGCCCCAGTTATGCACAACAGCCACATCCAGATACACGCCTGGTACCTCTGAACTAGCTAATGCTGTAGGATGGAATGTTGTTTCTGCACTGGCTATCAAATGTGGGATTGCTCTGAAGCAGTACAGCACGATGTGTTTTGTAATTTGCCCTTAGAAACAGTTTGAAAAAGTAGAAAGACTTTATTAGTATTAGTATTAGTAAAAAGAAGTTATTTCATAACATATTTTAGAAATACAGTTGTTCAATCATGTGATCAATTCTCACTTACAGAACTGTAATAGTTACAAATTGCATGGGTTTAGTATTAAGGACCAGAAAGCATGTTGTAAGGCCATTCTGTTTGGATAGGAGAAGCTCAGCAAAAGAAAAACAGACTCCAAAGAAGCCAGGGCCTCCACACAAGGCCGAACTGACTCACTCTGTGGGCAGGTTGGGATGCAACAGGCAGGCATCAAGAGACTCCCCTCTGTCCTCCTTCCAAACTTCTCTCTCTTCAGGGATGAGCAGGTGTCCAGAAATAGTGGCCAAGTGTTGATAAGCAGCTGTCAGGCGTTCAATAATTAGCAGTATACCTGCTGAGCTAGCAACAATTGGTGTTTAGCCAGTCACACACACACACACAGAATGGCCCGGGTTGGAAGGGACCTCAAGGATCAGGAATCTCCAAGCCCCTGCCACAGGAAGGACCACCAACATCTGTAGCACTGCACATATGCACACTGCTAGATAGAAAGAGCAGTGTGGGAAAAAACTGTATGCTGTGGATGCAAAGGGTGAATCAGAAAGGCTTAACAGCTGTCCCACAAGGAAAAGCAATCCCTTACCTGCTGTGACATGCTCATGGCAACACCAATGCAGATGCCAGCAGCTGATGCCCACAAGGACAGCCAGCCTGGACTTATTTTCACTACATATCTTTGTCCTGATGTCCTTCTAGAACCTGGGACATTTCTCCATCTCAGCAGAAGAGGGCAAGACGTGTAGAAAGCACGCACACTCTCCTCTATTTTTCTGGCACTCAAAGAGAAAGAGAAGATGAAAACCAGCATTGTTTCCCTGCCCATGGCTAACACCAGCCTTTCCATCCTTACAGTCTTCCTCACATCAGCACTAATTGAAACAACATCCCACTCACCTTTGCCATGTCTGGCAGAGGTTGCAGCTCTTTCTATTGCATCCCTCTAGCTTTCAAGTCAAGAGCTCCTGTGTCACACAAGGAAAAGCAATCTTTTACCTCCTGTGCCATGCTCATGGCAGCAGCAATGCAGATGCCAGCAGCTGATGCCTACAAGGACAGCCAGCCTGGACTTATTTTCATTACATATATTTGTCCTGATGTCCTTCTACAAGCTGGAAGATTTCTCCACCTCAGGAGAAGATGGCAGGATGGGTCCAAGGTGAGGGCACACTCTCCCCTGTTTATCTGGCACTCAAAGAGAAAGAGAAGATGAAAACCAGATGTGTTTCCCTGCCCATGGCAAACACCAGACTTTCCATCCTTACAGTCCTTCCTGACATCAGCAGCAAATGAAACAACATCCCACTCACCTTTGCCATGTCTGCCAGAGGTTGCAGCTCTTTCTATTGCATCCCTCTAGCTGTCAAGTCAAGAGCTCCTGTGTCACACAAGGAAAAGCAATCTTTTACCTGCTTTGCCATGCTCATGGCAGCAGCAATGCAGATGCCAGCAGCTGATGCCCACAAGGGCAGCCAGCCTGGACTTATTTTCATTACATATCTTTGTCCTGATGTCCTTCTAGAAGCTTGGACATTTCTTCCTCTGAGCAGAAGAGGGCAGGAGAGTTCCAAGGTGAGGGCACACTCTCCTCTATTTACCTAGCACTGAAAGATTAAGAGAACAAGAAAATAGATGTTTTTCCCAGCCCATGGCAAACACCAGCCTTTCCATCCTTACAGTCCTTCGTGACATCAGCAGAAATGGAAACAACATCCCACTCACCTTTGCCATGTCTGGGAGAGGTTGCAGCTCTTTCTATTGCTTCCCTCTAGCTTTCAAGTCAAGAGCTCCTGTGTCACACAAGGAAAAGCAACCTTTTACCTGCTTTGCCACGCTCATGGCAGCAGCAATGCAGATGCCAGCAGCTGATGCCCACAAGGACAGCCAGCCTGGACTTATTTTCATTACATATCTTTGTCCTGATGTCCTTCTACAAGCTGGAACATTTCTCCATCTCAGCAGAAGAGGGCAGGAGTGTTCCAAGGTTAGGGCACACTCTGCTCTTTATCTGGCACTCAAAGAGAAAGAGAAAATGAAAACCATATGTGTTTCCCTGCCCATGGCAAACACCAGACTTTCCATCCTTACAGTCCTTCCTGACATCAGCACTAACTGAAACAACATCCCACTCACCTTTGCCATGTCAGGCAGAGGTTGCAGCTCTTTCTATTGCATCCCTATAGCTGTCAAGTCAAGAGCTCCTGTGTCACACAAGGAAAAGCAATCTTTTACCTGCTGTGCCATGCTCATGGCAACACCAATGCAGATGCCAGCAGCTGATGCCCACAAGGACAACCAACCTTGACTTATTTTCATTACATATCTTTGTCCTGATGTCCTTCTAGAAGCTGGAACATTTCTCCATCTCAGCAGAAGAGGGCAGGAGACTTCCAAGGTGGGGGCACACTCTCCTCTTTTTCTGGCACTCAAAGAGAACGAGAAGATGAAATCCAGATGTGTTTCCCTGCCCATGGCAAACACCAGCCTTTCCATCCTTACAGTCCTTCCTGACATCAGCACTAATTGAAACAACATCCCACTCACCTTTGCCATGTCTGGCAGAGGTTGCAGCTCTTTCTATTGCATCCCTCTAGCTTTCAAGTCAAGAACTCCTGTGTCACACAAGGAAAAGCAATCTTTTACCTGCTGTGCCATGCTCATGGCAGCAGTAGTCCAGCTGCCAGCAGCTGATGCCCACAAGGACAGCCAGCCTGGACTTATTTTCATTACATATCTTTGTCCTGATGTCCTTCTAAAAGCTGGGACATTTCTCGAACTCAGCAGAAGAGGGCAGGATGGGTCCAAGGTGAAGGCACACTCTGCTCTTTTTCTGGCACACAAAGAGAAAATGAAAACCAGATGTGTTTCCCAGCCCATGGCAAACACCAGACCTTCGATCCTTACAGTCCTCCTGACATCATCAGCAACTGAAACAACATCCCACTCACCTTTGCCATGTCTGGCAGAGGTTGCAGCTCTTTCTATTGCATACCTCTAGCTTTCAAGTCAAGAACTCCTGTGTCACACAAGGAAAAGCAATCTTTTACCTGCTGTGCCATGCTCATGGCAGCAGCAATGCAGATGCCAGCAGCTGATGCCCACAAGGACAGCCAGCCTGGACTTATTTTCATTACATATCTTTGTCCTGATGTCCTTCTAGAAGCTGTGACATTTCTCCATCTCAGCAGAAGAGGGCAGGAGAGTTCCAAGGTGAGGGCACACTCTCCCCTGTTTATCTGGCACTCAAAGAGAAAGAGAAGATGAAAACCAGATGTGTTTCCCTGCCCATGGCAAACACCAGCCTTTCCATCCTTACAGTCCTTCCTGACATCAGCAGCAAATGAAACAACATCCCACTCACCTTTGCCATGTCTGGCAGAGGTTGCAGCTCTTTCTATTGCATTCCTCTAGCTTTCAAGTCAAGAGCTCCTGTGTCACACAAGGAAAAGCAATCTTTTACCTGCTTTGCCATGCTCATGGCAGCAGCAATGCAGATGCCAGCAGCTGATGCCCACAAGGACAGCCAGCCTGGACTTATTTTCATTACATATCTTTGTCCTGATGTCCTTCTACAAGCTGGAATATTTCTCCATCTCAGCAGAAGAGGGCAGGAGGGGTCCAACTTGCAGGCACACTCTCCTCTTTTTCTGGCACACAAAGAGAAAGAGAAGATGAAATCCAGATGTGTTTCCCTGCCCATGGCAAACACCAGCCTTTCCATCCCTACAGTCCTTCCTGATATCAGCACTAACTGAAACAACATCCCACTCACCTTTGCCATGTCTGGCAGAGGTTGCAGCTCTTTCTATTGCATCCCTCTAGCTTTCAAGTCAAGAGCTCCTGTGTCACACAAGGAAAAGCAATCTTTTACCTGCTTTGCCATGCTCATGGCAGCAGCAATGCAGATGCCAGCAGCTGATGCCCACAAGGACAACCAACCTTGATATATTTTCATTACATATCTTTGTCCTGATGTCCTTCTACAAGCTGGAACATTTCTCCATCTCAGCAGAAGCGTGCAGGAGGGGTCCAAGGTGGGGGCACACTCTCCTCTTTTTCTGGCACACAAAGAGAAAATGAAAACCAGATGTGTTTCCCAGCCCATGGCAAACACCAGACCTTCGATCCTTACAGTCCTCCTGACATCAGCACTAATTGAAACAACATCCCCCTCACCTTTGCCATGTCTGGCAGAGGTTGCAGCTCTTTCTATTGCATCCCTCTAGCTTTCAAGTCAAGAACTCCTGTGTCACACAAGGAAAAGCAATCTTTTACCTGCTGTGCCATGCTCATGGCAGCAGCAATGCAGATGCCAGCAGCTGATGCCCACAAGGACAGCCAGCCTGGACTTATTTTCATTACGTATCTTTGTCCTGATGTCCTTCTAGAAGCTGGAACATTTCTCCCTCTCAGCAGAAGAGGGCAGGAGGGGTCCAAGGTGAGGGCACACTCTCCTCTTTTTCTGGAATACAAAGAGAAAGAGAAGATGAAATCCAGATGTGTTTCCCTGCCCATGGCAAACACCAGCCTTTCCATCCTTACAGTCCTCCCTCCCTTCAGCAGCAACTGAAACAACATCCCACTCACCTTTGCCATGTCTGCCAGAAGTTGCAGCTCTTTCTATTGCATCCCTCTAGCTTTCAAGTCAAGAACTCCTGTGTCACACAAGGAAAAGCAATCTTTTACCTGCTGTGCCATGCTCATGGCAACACCAATGCAGATGCCAGCAGCTGATGCCCACAAGGGCAGCCAGCCTGGACTTATTTTCATTACATATCTTTGTCCTGATGTCCTTCTAGAAGCTTGGACATTTCTTCCTCTGAGCAGAAGAGGGCAGGAGAGTTCCAAGGTGAGGGCACACTCTCCTCTATTTACCTAGCACTGAAAGATTAAGAGAACAAGAAAATAGATGTTTTTCCCAGCCCATGGCAAACACCAGACTTTCCATACTTACAGTCCTTCGTGACATCAGCAGAAATGGAAACAACATCCCACTCACCTTTGCCATGTCTGGCAGAGGTTGCAGCTCTTTCTATTGCATACCTCTAGCTTTCAAGTCAAGAGCTCCTGTGTCACACAAGGAAAAGCAACCTTTTACCTGCCTTGCCACGCTCATGGCAGCAGCAATGCAGATGCCAGCAGCTGATGCCTACAAGGACAGCCAGCCTGGACTTATTTTCATTACATATCTTTGTCCTGATGTCCTTCTTGAAGCTGGGACATTTCTCCATCTCAGCAGAAGAGGGCAGGAGAGTTCCAAGGTGAGGGCACACTCTCCTCTTTTTCTGGCACTCAAAGAGAAAGAGAAGATGAAATCCAGATGTGTTTCCCTGCCCATGCCAAACACCAGCCTTTCCATCCTTACAGTCCTTCCTGACATCAGCACTAATTGAAACAACATCCCACTCACCTTTGCCATGTCTGGCAGAGGTTGCAGCTCTTTCTATTGCATCCCTCTAGCTTTCAAGTCAAGAACTCCTGTGTCACACAAGGAAAAGCAATCTTTTACCTGCTTTGCCATGCTCATGGCAACACCAATGCAGATGCCAGCAGCTGATGCCCACAAGGACAACCAGCCTGGACTTATTTTCATTACATATCTTTGTCCTGATGTCCTTCTACAAGCTGGAACATTTCTCCATCTCAGCAGAAGAGGGCAGGAGGGGTCCAAGGTGAGGGCACACTCTCCTCTTTCCCTGGAACACAAAGAGAAAGAGAAAATGAAAACCAGATGTGTTTCCCTGCCCATGGCAAACACCAGCCTTTCCATCCTTTCACTCCTCCCTCCCTTCAGCAGCAACTGAAACAACATCCCACTCACCTTTGCCATGTCTGGCAGAGGTTGCAGCTCTTTCTATTGCATCCCTCTAGCTTTCAAGTCAAGAACTCCTGTGTCACACAAGGAAAAGCAATCTTTTACCTGCTGTGCCATGCTCATGGCAGCAGCAATGCAGATGCCAGCAGCTGATGCCCACAAGGACAGCCAGCCTGGACTTATTTTCATTACATATCTTTGTCCTGATGTCCTTCTAGAAGCTGGAAAATTTCTCCAACTCAGCAGAAGAGGGCAGGATGGGTCCAAGGTGAAGGCACACTCTGCTCTTTTTCTGGCACACAAAGAGAAAATGAAAACCAGATGTGTTTCCCAGCCCATGGCAAACACCAGACCTTCCATCCTTACAGTCCTCCTGACATCATCAGCAACTGAAACAACATCCCACTCACCTTTGCTATGTCTGGCAGAGGTTGCAGCTCTTTCTATTGCATCCCTCTAGCTGTCAAGTCAAGAGCTCCTGTGTCACACAAGGAAAAGCAATCTTTTACCTGCTGTGCCATGCTCATGGCAGCAGCAATGCAGATGCCAGCAGCTGATGCCCACAAGGACAGCCAGCGTGCTCTTATTTTCATTACATATCTTTGTCCTGATGTCCTTCTAGAAGCTGGGACATTTCTCCATCTCAGCAGAAGAGGGCAGGATGGGTCCAAGGTGAGGGCACACTCTCCTCTTTTTCTGGAATACAAAGAGAAAGAGAAGATGAAATCCAGATGTGTTTCCCTGCCCATGGCAAACACCAGCCTTTCCATCCTTTCAGTCCTCCCTCCCTTCAGCAGCAACTGAAACAACATCCCACTCACCTTTGCCATGTCTGGCAGAGGTTGCAGCTCTTTCTATTGCATCCCTCTTGCTTTCAAGTCAAGAGCTCCTGTGTCACACAAGGAAAAGCAATCTTTTACCTGCTTTGCCATGCTCATGGCAGCAGCAATGCAGATGCCAGCAGCTGATGCCCACAAGGACAGCCAGCCTGGACTTATTTTCATTACATATCTTTGTCCTGATGTCCTTCTGGAAGCTGGGACATTTCTCCATCTCAGCAGAAGAGGGCAGAAGGGGTCCAACTTGCAGGCACACTCTCCTCTTTTTCTGGCACACAAAGAGAAGATGAAATCCAGATGTGTTTCCCTGCCCATGGCAAACACCAGCCTTTCCATTCCTACAATCCTTCCTGACATCAGCAATAATTGAAACAACATCCCACTCACCTTTGCCATGTCTGGCAGAGGTTGCAGCTCTTTCTATTGCATCCCTCTAGCTTTCAAGTCAAGAGCTCCTGTGTCACACAAGGAAAAGCAATCTTTTACCTGCTTTGCCATGCTCATGGCAGCAGCAATGCAGATGCCAGCAGCTGATGCCCACAAGGACAACCAGCCTGAACTTATTTTCATTACATATCTTTGTCCTGATGTCCTTCTACAAGCTGGAACATTTCTCCATCTCAGCAGAAGAGGGCAGGATGGGTCCAAGGTGAAGGCACACTCTGCTCTTTTTCTGGCACACAAAGAGAAAATGAAAACCAGATGTGTTTCCCAGCCCATGGCAAACACCAGACCTTCGATCCTTACAGTCCTCCTGACATCAGCAGCAACTGAAACAACATCCCACTCACCTTTGCCATGTCTGGCAGAGGTTGCAGCTCTTTCTATTGCATCCCTCTAGCTTTCAAGTCAAGAACTCCTGTGTCACACAAGGAAAAGCAATCTTTTACCTGCTGTGCCATGCTCATGGCAGCAGCAATGCAGATGCCAGCAGCTGATGCCCACAAGGACAGCCAGCCTGGACTTATTTTCATTACATATCTTTGTCCTGATGTCCTTCTACAAGCTGGAATATTTCACCATCTCAGCAGAAGAGGGCAGGAGGGGTCCAAGGTGAGGGCACACTCTCCTCTTTTTCTGGAATACAAAGAGAAAGAGAAGATGAAATCCAGATGTGTTTCCCTGCCCATGGCAAACACCAGCCTTTCCATCCTTTCAGTCCTCCCTCCCTTCAGCAGCAACTGAAACAACATCCCACTCACCTTTGCCGTGTCTGCCAGAGGTTGCAGCTCTTTCTATTGCATCCCTCTAGCTTTCAAGTCAAGAGCTCCTGTTTCACACAAGGAAAAGCAATCTTTTACCTGCTTTGCCATGCTCATGGCAGCAGCAATGCAGATGCCATCAGCTGATGCCCACAAGGAAAACCAGCCTGGACTTATTTTCATTACATATCTTTGTCCTGATGTCCTTCTACAAGCTGGGACATTTCTCCATCTCAGCAGAAGAGGGCAGGAGGGGTCCAAGGTGAGGGCACACTCTCCCCTGTTTATCTGGCACTCAAAGAGAACGAGAAAATGAAAACCAGATGTGTTTCCCAGCCCATGGCAAACACCAGCCTTTCCATCCTTACAGTCCTTCCTGACATCAGCACTAATTGAAACAACATCCCACTCACCTTTGCCATGTCTGGTAGAGGTTGCAGCTCTTTCTATTGCATACCTCTAGCTTTCAAGTCAAGAACTCCTGTGTCACACAAGGAAAAGCAATCTTTTACCTGCTGTGCCATGCTCATGGCAACACCAATGCAGATGCCAGCAGCTGATGCCTACAAGGACAGCCAGCCTGGACTTATTTTCATTACATATCTTTGTCCTGATGTCCTTCTTGAAGCTGGGACATTTCTCCATCTCAGCAGAAGAGGGCAGGAGAGTTCCAAGGTGAGGGCACACTCTCCTCTTTTTCTGGCACTCAAAGAGAAAGAGAAAATGAAATCCAGATGTGTTTCCCTGCCCATGCCAAACACCAGCCTTTCCATCCTTACAGTCCTTCCTGACATCAGCACTAATTGAAACAACATCCCACTCACCTTTGCCATGTCTGGCAGAGGTTGCAGCTCTTTCTATTGCATCCCTCTAGCTTTCAAGTCAAGAACTCCTGTGTCACACAAGGAAAAGCAATCTTTTACCTGCTTTGCCATGCTCATGGCAGCAGCAATGCAGATGCCAGCAGCTGATGCCCACAAGGACAGCCAGCCTGGACTTATTTTCATTACATATCTTTGTCCTGATGTCCTTCTACAAGCTGGAACATTTCTCCATCTCAGCAGAAGAGGGCAGGAGGGGTCCAAGGTGAGGGCACACTCTCCTCTTTTTCTGGCACTCAAAGAGTAAGAGAAGATGAAAACCAGATGTGTTTCCTGCCCATGGCAAACACCAGCCTTTCCATCCTTACAGTCCTTCCTGACATCAGCAGCAACTGAAACAACATCCCACTCACCTTTGCCATGTCTGGCAGAGGTTGCAGCTCTTTCTATTGCATCCCTCTTGCTTTCAAGTCAAGAGCTCCTGTGTCACACAAGGAAAAGCAATCTTTTACCTGCTTTGCCATGCTCATGGCAGCAGCAATGCAGATGCCAGCAGCTGATGCCCACAAGGACAGCCAGCCTGGACTTATTTTCATTACATATCTTTGTCCTGATGTCCTTCTGGAAGCTGGGACATTTCTCCATCTCAGCAGAAGAGGGCAGAAGGGGTCCAACTTGCAGGCACACTCTCCTCTTTTTCTGGCACACAAAGAGAAGATGAAAACCAGATGTGTTTCCCTGCCCATGGCAAACACCAGCCTTTCCATTCCTACAATCCTTCCTGACATCAGCAGCAACTGAAACAACATCCCACTCACCTTTGCCATGTCTGGCAGAGGTTGCAGCTCTTTCTATTGCATCCCTCTAGCTTTCAAGTCAAGAGCTCCTGTGTCACACAAGGAAATGCAATCTTTTACCTGCTTTGCCATGCTCATGGCAGCAGCAATGCAGATGCCAGCAGCTGATGCCCACAAGGACAACCAGCCTGAACTTATTTTCATTACATATCTTTGTCCTGATGTCCTTCTACAAGCTGGAACATTTCTCCATCTCAGCAGAAGCGTGCAGGAGGGGTCCAAGGTGGGGGCACACTCTCCTCTTTTTCTGGCACACAAAGAGAAAATGAAAACCAGATGTGTTTCCCAGCCCATGGCAAACACCAGACCTTCGATCCTTACAGTCCTCCTGACATCAGCAGCAACTGAAACAACATCCCACTCACCTTTGCCATGTCTGGCAGAGGTTGCAGCTCTTTCTATTGCATCCCTCTAGCTTTCAAGTCAAGAACTCCTGTGTCACACAAGGAAAAGCAATCTTTTACCTGCTGTGCCATGCTCATGGCAGCAGCAATGCAGATGCCAGCAGCTGATGCCCACAAGGACAGCCAGCCTGGACTTATTTTCATTACATATCTTTGTCCTGATGTCCTTCTACAAGCTGGAATATTTCACCATCTCAGCAGAAGAGGGCAGGAGGGGTCCAAGGTGAGGGCACACTCTCCTCTTTTTCTGGAATACAAAGAGAAAGAGAAGATGAAATCCAGATGTGTTTCCCTGCCCATGGCAAACACCAGCCTTTCCATCCTTTCAGTCCTCCCTCCCTTCAGCAGCAACTGAAACAACATCCCACTCACCTTTCCCATGTCTGGCAGAGGTTGCAGCTCTTTCTATTGCATCCCTCTAGCTTTCAAGTCAAGAACTCCTGTGTCACACAAGGAAAAGCAATCTTTTACCTGCTTTGCCATGCTCATGGCAGCAGCAATGCAGATGCCAGCAGCTGATGCCCACAAGGACAGCCAGCCTGGACTTATTTTCATTACATATCTTTGTCCTGATGTCCTTCTACAAGCTGGAAGATTTCTCCATCTCAGCAGAAGAGGGCAGGAGGGGTCCAAGGTGAGGGCACACTCTCCTCTTTCCCTGGAACACAAAGAGAAAGAGAAGATGAAATCCAGATGTGTTTCCCTGCCCATGGCAAACACCAGCCTTTCCATCCTTACAGTCCTTCCTGACATCAGCAGCAAATGAAACAACATCCCACTCACCTTTGCCATGTCTGCCAGAGGTTGCAGCTCTTTCTATTGCATCCCTCTAGCTTTCAAGTCAAGAGCTCCTGTGTCACACAAGGAAAAGCAATCTTTTACCTGCTGTGCCATGCTCATGGCAGCAGCAATGCAGATGCCAGCAGCTGATGCCCACAAGGACAGCCAGCCTGGACTTATTTTCATTACATATCTTTGTCCTGATGTCCTTCTACAAGCTGGGACATTTCTCCATCTCAGCAGAAGAGGGCAGGAGGGGTCCAAGGTGAGGGCACACTCTCCCCTGTTTATCTGGCACTCAAAGAGAACGAGAAAATGAAAACCAGATGTGTTTCCCAGCCCATGGCAAACACCAGCCTTTCCATTCTTACAGTCCTTCCTGACATCAGCACTAATTGAAACAACATCCCACTCACCTTTGCCATGTCTGGTAGAGGTTGCAGCTCTTTCTATTGCATACCTCTAGCTTTCAAGTCAAGAACTCCTGTGTCACACAAGGAAAAGCAATCTTTTACCTGCTGTGCCATGCTCATGGCAACACCAATGCAGATGCCAGCAGCTGATGCCTACAAGGACAGCCAGCCTGGACTTATTTTCATTACATATCTTTGTCCTGATGTCCTTCTTGAAGCTGGGACATTTCTCCATCTCAGCAGAAGAGGGCAGGAGAGTTCCAAGGTGAGGGCACACTCTCCTCTTTTTCTGGCACTCAAAGAGAAAGAGAAAATGAAATCCAGATGTGTTTCCCTGCCCATGCCAAACACCAGCCTTTCCATCCTTACAGTCCTTCCTGACATCAGCACTAATTGAAACAACATCCCACTCACCTTTGCCATGTCTGCCAGAGGTTGCAGCTCTTTCTATTGCATCCCTCTAGCTTTCAAGTCAAGAACTCCTGTGTCACACAAGGAAAAGCAATCTTTTACCTGCTTTGCCATGCTCATGGCAGCAGCAATGCAGATGCCAGCAGCTGATGCCCACAAGGACAGCCAGCGTGCTCTTATTTTCATTACATATCTTTGTCCTGATGTCCTTCTACAAGCTGGAACATTTCTCCATCTCAGCAGAAGAGGGCAGGAGGGGTCCAAGGTGAGGGCACACTCTCCTCTTTTTCTGGCACTCAAAGAGAAAGAGAAGATGAAAACCAGATGTGTTTCCTGCCCATGGCAAACACCAGCCTTTCCATCCTTACAGTCCTTCCTGACATCAGCAGCAACTGAAACAACATCCCACTCACCTTTGCCATGTCTGGCAGAGGTTGCAGCTCTTTCTATTGCATCCCTCTTGCTTTCAAGTCAAGAGCTCCTGTGTCACACAAGGAAAAGCAATCTTTTACCTGCTTTGCCATGCTCATGGCAGCAGCAATGCAGATGCCAGCAGCTGATGCCCACAAGGACAGCCAGCCTGGACTTATTTTCATTACATATCTTTGTCCTGATGTCCTTCTGGAAGCTGGGACATTTCTCCATCTCAGCAGAAGAGGGCAGAAGGGGTCCAACTTGCAGGCACACTCTCCTCTTTTTCTGGCACACAAAGAGAAGATGAAAACCAGATGTGTTTCCCTGCCCATGGCAAACACCAGCCTTTCCATTCCTACAATCCTTCCTGACATCAGCAATAATTGAAACAACATCCCACTCACCTTTGCCATGTCTGGCAGAGGTTGCAGCTCTTTCTATTGCATCCCTCTAGCTTTCAAGTCAAGAGCTCCTGTGTCACACAAGGAAATGCAATCTTTTACCTGCTTTGCCATGCTCATGGCAGCAGCAATGCAGATGCCAGCAGCTGATGCCCACAAGGACAACCAGCCTGAACTTATTTTCATTACATATCTTTGTCCTGATGTCCTTCTAGAAGCTGGAACATTTCTCCATCTCAGCAGAAGCGTGCAGGAGGGGTCCAAGGTGGGGGCACACTCTCCTCTTTTTCTGGCACACAAAGAGAAAATGAAAACCAGATGTGTTTCCCAGCCCATGGCAAACACCAGACCTTCGATCCTTACAGTCCTCCTGACATCAGCAGCAACTGAAACAACATCCCACTCACCTTTGCCATGTCTGGCAGAGGTTGCAGCTCTTTCTATTGCATCCCTCTAGCTTTCAAGTCAAGAACTCCTGTGTCACACAAGGAAAAGCAATCTTTTACCTGCTGTGCCATGCTCATGGCAGCAGCAATGCAGATGCCAGCAGCTGATGCCCACAAGGACAGCCAGCCTGGACTTATTTTCATTACATATCTTTGTCCTGATGTCCTTCTAGAAGCTGGAATATTTCACCATCTCAGCAGAAGAGGGCAGGATGGGTCCAAGGTGAGGGCACACTCTCCTCTTTTTCTGGAATACAAAGAGAAAGAGAAGATGAAATCCAGATGTGTTTCCCTGCCCATGGCAAACACCAGCCTTTCCATCCTTTCAGTCCTCCCTCCCTTCAGCAGCAACTGAAACAACATCCCACTCACCTTTGCCATGTCTGCCAGAGGTTGCAGCTCTTTCTATTGCATCCCTCTAGCTTTCAAGTCAAGAGCTCCTGTTTCACACAAGGAAAAGCAATCTTTTACCTGCTTTGCCATGCTCATGGCAGCAGCAATGCAGATGCCATCAGCTGATGCCCACAAGGACAACCAGCCTGGACTTATTTTCATTACATATCTTTGTCCTAATGTCCTTCTACAAGCTGGGACATTTCTCCATCTCAGCAGAAGAGGGCAGGAGGGGTCCAAGGTGAGGGCACACTCTCCCCTGTTTATCTGGCACTCAAAGAGAACGAGAAAATGAAATCCAGATGTGTTTCCCAGCCCATGGCAAACACCAGCCTTTCCATCCTTACAGTCCTTCCTGACATCAGCACTAATTGAAACAACATCCCACTCACCTTTGCCATGTCTGGTAGAGGTTGCAGCTCTTTCTATTGCATACCTCTAGCTTTCAAGTCAAAAGCTCCTGTGTCACACAAGGAAAAGCAATCCCTTACCTGCTGTGACATGCTCATGGCAACACCAATGCAGATGCCAGCAGCTGATGCCTACAAGGACAGCCAGCCTGGACTTATTTTCATTACATATCTTTGTCCTGATGTCCTTCTTGAAGCTGGGACATTTCTCCATCTCAGCAGAAGAGGGCAGGAGAGTTCCAAGGTGAGGGCACACTCTCCTCTTTTTCTGGCACTCAAAGAGAAAGAGAAGATGAAATCCAGATGTGTTTCCCTGCCCATGCCAAACACCAGCCTTTCCATCCTTACAGTCCTTCCTGACATCAGCACTAATTGAAACAACATCCCACTCACCTTTGCCATGTCTGGCAGAGGTTGCAGCTCTTTCTATTGCATCCCTCTAGCTTTCAAGTCAAGAACTCCTGTGTCACACAAGGAAAAGCAATCTTTTACCTGCTTTGCCATGCTCATGGCAGCAGCAATGCAGATGCCAGCAGCTGATGCCCACAAGGACAGCCAGCCTGGACTTATTTTCATTACATATCTTTGTCCTGATGTCCTTCTACAAGCTGGAACATTTCTCCATCTCAGCAGAAGCGTGCAGGAGGGGTCCAAGGTGGGGGCACACTCTCCTCTTTTTCTGGCACACAAAGAGAAAATGAAAACCAGATGTGTTTCCCAGCCCATGGCAAACACCAGACCTTCGATCCTTACAGTTCTCCTGACATCAGCAGCAACTGAAACAACATCCCACTCACCTTTGCCATGTCTGGCAGAGGTTGCAGCTCTTTCTATTGCATCCCTCTAGCTTTCAAGTCAAGAACTCCTGTGTCACACAAGGAAAAGCAATCTTTTACCTGCTGTGCCATGCTCATGGCAGCAGCAATGCAGATGCCAGCAGCTGATGCCCACAAGGACAGCCAGCCTGGACTTATTTTCATTACATATCTTTGTCCTGATGTCCTTCTACAAGCTGGAATATTTCACCATCTCAGCAGAAGAGGGCAGGAGGGGTCCAAGGTGAGGGCACACTCTCCTCTTTTTCTGGAATACAAAGAGAAAGAGAAGATGAAATCCAGATGTGTTTCCCTGCCCATGGCAAACACCAGCCTTTCCATCCTTACAGTCCTCCCTCCCTTCAGCAGCAACTGAAACAACATCCCACTCACCTTTGCCATGTCTGCCAGAGGTTGCAGCTCTTTCTATTGCATCCCTCTAGCTTTCAAGTCAAGAGCTCCTGTTTCACACAAGGAAAAGCAATCTTTTACCTGCTTTGCCATGCTCATGGCAGCAGCAATGCAGATGCCATCAGCTGATGCCCACAAGGACAACCAGCCTGGACTTATTTTCATTACATATCTTTGTCCTAATGTCCTTCTACAAGCTGGGACATTTCTCCATCTCAGCAGAAGAGGGCAGGAGGGGTCCAAGGTGAGGGCACACTCTCCCCTGTTTATCTGGCACTCAAAGAGAACGAGAAAATGAAAACCAGATGTGTTTCCCAGCCCATGGCAAACACCAGCCTTTCCATCCTTACAGTCCTTCCTGACATCAGCACTAATTGAAACAACATCCCACTCACCTTTGCCATGTCTGGTAGAGGTTGCAGCTCTTTCTATTGCATACCTCTAGCTTTCAAGTCAAAAGCTCCTGTGTCACACAAGGAAAAGCAATCTTTTACCTGCTGTGCCATGCTCATGGCAACACCAATGCAGATGCCAGCAGCTGATGCCTACAAGGACAGCCAGCCTGGACTTATTTTCATTACATATCTTTGTCCTGATGTCCTTCTTGAAGCTGGGACATTTCTCCATCTCAGCAGAAGAGGGCAGGAGAGTTCCAAGGTGAGGGCACACTCTCCTCTTTTTCTGGCACTCAAAGAGAAAGAGAAGATGAAATCCAGATGTGTTTCCCTGCCCATGCCAAACACCAGCCTTTCCATCCTTACAGTCCTTCCTGACATCAGCACTAATTGAAACAACATCCCACTCACCTTTGCCATGTCTGGCAGAGGTTGCAGCTCTTTCTATTGCATCCCTCTAGCTTTCAAGTCAAGAACTCCTGTGTCACACAAGGAAAAGCAATCTTTTACCTGCTTTGCCATGCTCATGGCAGCAGCAATGCAGATGCCATCAGCTGATGCCCACAAGGACAGCCAGCCTGGACTTATTTTCATTACATATCTTTGTCCTGATGTCCTTCTACAAGCTGGAACATTTCTCCATCTCAGCAGAAGAGGGCAGGAGGGGTCCAAGGTGAGGGCACACTCTCCTCTTTCCCTGGAACACAAAGAGAAAGAGAAGATGAAATCCAGATGTGTTTCCCTGCCCATGGCAAACACCAGCCTTTCCATCCTTACAGTCCTTCCTGACATCAGCAGCAAATGAAACAACATCCCACTCACCTTTGCCATGTCTGCCAGAGGTTGCAGCTCTTTCTATTGCATCCCTCTAGCTTTCAAGTCAAGAACTCCTGTGTCACACAAGGAAAAGCAATCTTTTACCTGCTGTGCCATGCTCATGGCAGCAGCAATGCAGATGCCAGCAGCTGATGCCCACAAGGACAGCCAGCGTGCTCTTATTTTCATTACATATCTTTGTCCTGATGTCCTTCTTGAAGCTGGGACATTTCTCCATCTCAGCAGAAGCGTGCAGGAGGGGTCCAAGGTGAGGGCACACTCTCCTCTTTCCCTGGAACACAAAGAGAAAGAGAAGATGAAATCCAGATGTGTTTCCCTGCCCATGCCAAACACCAGCCTTTCCATCCTTACAGTCCTTCCTGACATCAGCAGCAACTGAAACAACATCCCACTCACCTTTGCCATGTCTGGCAGAGGTTGCAGCTCTTTCTATTGCATCCCTCTAGCTTTCAAGTCAAGAACTCCTGTGTCACACAAGGAAAAGCAATCTTTTACCTGCTGTGCCATGCTCATGGCAGCAGCAATGCAGATGCCAGCAGCTGATGCCCACAAGGACAGCCAGCGTGCTCTTATTTTCATTACATATCTTTGTCCTGATGTCCTTCTTGAAGCTGGGACATTTCTCCATCTCAGCAGAAGAGGGCAGGAGGGGTCCAACTTGCAGGCACACTCTGCTCTTTTTCTGGCACACAAAGAGAAGATGAAAACCAGATGTGTTTCCCTGCCCGTGGTAAACACCAGCCTTTCCATCCTTACAGTCCTTGCTGACATCAGCACTAATTGAAACAACATCCCACTCACCTTTGCCATGTCTGGCAGAGGTTGCATCTCTTTCTATTGCATACCTCTAGCTTTCAAGTCAAAAGCTCCTGTGTCACACAAGAAAAGCAATCTTTTACCTGCTGTGCCATGCTCATGGCAGCAGCAATGCAGATGCCAGCAGCTGATGCCTACAAGGACAGCCAGCCTGGACTTATTTTCATTACATATCTTTGTCCTGATGTCCTTCTTGAAGCTGGGACATTTCTCCATCTCAGCAGAAGAGGGCAGGAGAGTTCCAAGGTGAGGGCACACTCTCCTCTTTTTCTGGCACTCAAAGAGAAAGAGAAAATGAAATCCAGATGTGTTTCCCTGCCCATGCCAAACACCAGCCTTTCCATCCTTACAGTCCTTCCTGACATCAGCACTAATTGAAACAACATCCCACTCACCTTTGCCATGTCTGCCAGAGGTTGCAGCTCTTTCTATTGCATCCCTCTAGCTTTCAAGTCAAGAACTCCTGTGTCACACAAGGAAAAGCAATCTTTTACCTGCTTTGCCATGCTCATGGCAGCAGCAATGCAGATGCCAGCAGCTGATGCCCACAAGGACAGCCAGCCTGGACTTATTTTCATTACATATCTTTGTCCTGATGTCCTTCTTGAAGCTGGGACATTTCTCCATCTCAGCAGAAGAGGGCAGGAGGGGTCCAACTTGCAGGCACACTCTCCTCTTTTTCTGGCACACAAAGAGAAGATGAAAACCAGATGTGTTTCCCTGCCCGTGGTAAACACCAGCCTTTCCATCCTTACAGTCCTTCCTGACATCAGCACTAATTGAAACAACATCCCACTCACCATTGCCATGTCTGGCAGAGGTTGCAGCTCTTTCTATTGCATCCCTCTAGATTTCAAGTCAAAAGCTCCTGTGTCACACAAGAAAAAGCAATCTTTTACCTGCTGTGCCATGCTCATGGCAACACCAATGCAGATGCCAGCAGCTGATGCCCACAAGGACAACCAACCTTGACTTATTTTCATTACATATCTTTGTCCTGATGTCCTTCTAGAAGCTGGGACATTTCTCCATCTCAGCAGCAGAGGGCAGGAGACTTCCAAGGTGGGGGCACACTCTCCTCTTTTTCTGGCACTCAAAGAGAAAGAGAAGATGAAATCCAGATGTGTTTCCCTGCCCATGCCAAACACCAGCCTTTCCATCCTTACAGTCCTTCCTGACATCAGCACTAATTGAAATAACATCCCACTCACCTTTGCCATGTCTGGCAGAGGTTGCAGCTCTTTCTATTGCATCCCTCTAGCTTTCAAGTCAAGAACTCCTGTGTCACACAAGGAAAAGCAATCTTTTACCTGCTGTGCCATGCTCATGGCAGCAGCAATGCAGATGCCAGCAGCTGATGCCCACAAGGACAGCCAGCGTGCTCTTATTTTCATTACATATCTTTGTCCTGATGTCCTTCTTGAAGCTGGGACATTTCTCCATCTCAGCAGAAGAGGGCAGGAGGGGTCCAACTTGCAGGCACACTCTGCTCTTTTTCTGGCACACAAAGAGAAGATGAAAACCAGATGTGTTTCCCTGCCCGTGGTAAACACCAGCCTTTCCATCCTTACAGTCCTTCCTGACATCAGCACTAATTGAAACAACATCCCACTCACCTTTGCCATGTCTGGCAGAGGTTGCATCTCTTTCTATTGCATACCTCTAGCTTTCAAGTCAAAAGCTCCTGTGTCACACAAGAAAAAGCAATCTTTTACCTGCTGTGCCATGCTCATGGCAGCAGCAATGCAGATGCCAGCAGCTGATGCCCACAAGGACAGCCAGCCTGGACTTATTTTCATTACATATCTTTGTCCTGATGTCCTTCTACAAGCTGGAACATTTCTCCATCTCAGCAGAAGCGTGCAGGAGGGGTCCAAGCTGGGGGCACACTCTCCTCTTTTTCTGGCACACAAAGAGAAGATGAAAACCAGATGTGTTTCCCTGCCCATGGCAAACACCAGCCTTTCCATCCTTACAGTCCTTCCTGACATCAGCACTAATTGAAACAACATCCCACTCACCTTTGCCATGTCTGGCAGAGGTTGCAGCTCTTTCTATTGCATCCCTCTAGCTTTCAAGTCAAGAGCTCCTGTGTCACACAAGGAAAAGCAATCTTTTACCTGCTTTGCCATGCTCATGGCAGCAGCAATGCAGATGCCAGCAGCTGATGCCCACAAGGACAGCCAGCCTGGACTTATTTTCATTACATATCTTTGTCCTGATGTCCTTCTAGAAGCTGGGACATTTCTCCATCTCAGCAGCAGAGGGCAGGAGTGTTCCAAGGTGAGGGCACACTCTCCCCTGTTTATCTGGCACTCAAAGAGAAAGAGAAGATGAAAACCAGATGTGTTTCCCTGCCCGTGGCAAACAACAGCCTTTCCATCCTTACAGTCCTTCCTGGCATCAGCAGCAACTGAAACAACATCCCACTCACCTTTGCCATGTGTGGCAGAGGTTGCAGCTCTTTCTATTGCATCCCTCTAGCTTTCAAGTCAAGAGCTCCTGTGTCACACAAGGAAAAGCAATCTTTTACCTGCTGTGCCATGCTCATGGCAGCAGCAATGCAGATGCCAGCAGCTGATGCCCACAAGGACAGCCAGCCTGGACTTATTTTCATTACATATCTTTGTCCTGATGTCCTTCTACAAGCTGGAATATTTCTCCATCTCAGCAGAAGAGGGCAGGAGGGGTCCAAGGTGAGGGCACACTCTCCTCTTTCCCTGGAACACAAAGAGAAAGAGAAGATGAAATCCAGATGTGTTTCCCTGCCCATGGCAAACACCAGCCTTTCCATCCCTACAGTCCTTCCTGAAATCAGCAGCAACTGAAACAACATCCCACTCACCTTTGCCATGTCTGGCAGAGGTTGCAGCTCTTTCTATTGCATCCCTCTAGCTTTCAAGTCAAGAGCTCCTGTGTCACACAAGGAAAAGCAATCTTTTACCTGCTTTGCCATGCTCATGGCAGCAGCAATGCAGATGCCAGCAGCTGATGCCCACAAGGACAGCCAGCGTGCTCTTATTTTCATTACATATCTTTGTCCTGATGTCCTTCTAGAAGCTGGGACATTTCTCCATCTCAGCAGCAGTGAGCAGGAGAGTTCGAAGGTGAGGGCACACTCTCCCCTGTTTATCTGGCAGTCAAAGAGAAAGAGAAAATGAAAACCAGATGTGTTTCCCTGCCCATGGCAAACACCAGCCTTTCCATCCTTACAGTCCTTCCTGACATCAGCAGCAACTGAAACAACATCCCACTCACCTTTGCCATGTCTGGCAGAGGTTGCAGCTCTTTCTATTGCATCCCTCTAGCTGTCAAGTCAAGAGCTCCTGTGTCACACAAGGAAAAGCAATCTTTTACCTGCTTTGCCATGCTCATGGCAGCAGCAATGCAGATGCCAGCAGCTGATGCCCACAAGGACAGCCAGCCTGGACTTATTTTCATTACATATCTTTGTCCTGATGTCCTTCTAGAACCAGGGACATTTCTCCATCCCAGCAGAAGAGGGCAGGAGGGTTCCTAGGTGAGGGCACACACTCCTTTTTTTTTCTGGCACACAAAGAGAAAGAGAAAATGAAAACCAGATGTGTTTCCCTGCCCATGGCAAATACCAGCCTTTCCATCCTTACAGTCCTTCCTGACATCAGCACTAATTGAAACAACATCCTACTCACCTTTGCCATGTCTGGCAGAGGTTGCAGCTCTTTCTATTGCATCCCTCTAGCTTTCAAGTCAAGAACTCCTGTGTCACACAAGGAAAAGCAATCTTTTACCTGCTTTGCCATGCTCATGGCAGCAGCAATGCAGATGCCAGCAGCTGATGCCCACAAGGACAGCCAGCCTGGACTTATTTTCATTACATATCTTTGTCCTGATGTCCTTCTACAAGCTGGAACATTTCTCCATCTCAGCAGAAGAGGGCAGGAGGGGTCCAACTTGCAGGCACACTCTCCTCTTTTTCAGGGACACAAAGAGAAGATGAAAACCAGATGTGTTTCCCTGCCCGTGGCAAACACCAGCCTTTCCATTCCTACAATCCTTCCTGACATCAGCAATAATTGAAACAACATCCCACTCACCTTTGCCATGTCTGGCAGAGGTTGCAGCTCTTTCTATTGCATCCCTCTAGCTTTCAAGTCAAGAACTCCTGTGTCACACAAGGAAAAGCAATCTTTTACCTGCTTTGCCATGCTCATGGCAGCAGCAGTCCAGCTGCCAGCAGCTGATGCCCACAAGGACAGCCAGCCTGGACTTATTTTCATTACATATCTTTGTCCTGATGTCCTTCTACAAGCTGGAACATTTCTCCCTCTCAGCAGATGCGTGCAGGAGGGGTAGAAGGTGAGGGGACACGCTCCTCTTTTTCTGGCACTCAAAGAGAAACAGAAGATGACAACCAGATGTCTTTCCCTGCCCATGGCAAACACCAGTCTTTCCATCCTTACAGTCCTCCCTCCCTTCAGCAGCAACTGAAACAACATCCCACTCACCTTTGCCATGTCTGCCAGAGGTTGCAGCTCTTTCTATTGCATCCCTCTAGCTTTCAAGTCAAGAGCTCCTCTGTCACACAAGGAAAAGCAATCTTTTACCTGCTTTGCCATGCTCATGGCAGCAGCAATGCAGATGCCAGCAGCTGATGCCCACAAGGACAACCAACCTTGACTTATTTTCATTACATATCTTTGTCCTGATGTCCTTCTACAAGCTGGGACATTTCTCCATCTCAGCAGAAGAGGGCAGGAGAGTTCCAAGGTGAGGGCACACTCTCCTCTTTTTCTGGCACACAAAGACAAAGAGAAGATGAAAACCAGATGTGTTTCCCAGCCCATGGCAAACACCAGCCTTTCCAGCATTACAGTCCTTCCTGACATCAGCAGTAATTGAAATAACATCCCACTCACCTTTGCCAAGTCTGGCAGAGGTTGCAGCTCTTTCTATTGCATCCCTCTAGCTTTTAAGTCAAGAGCTCCTGTGTTACACAAGGAAAAGCAATCTTTTACCTGCTTTGCCATGCTCATGGCAGCAGCAATGCAGATGCCAGCAGCTGATGCCCACAAGGACAGCCAGCCTGGACTTATTTTCATTACATATCTTTTTCCTGATGTCCTTCTAGAAGCTGGAACATGTCTCCATCTCAGCAGAAGAAGGCAGGATGGGTCCAAGGTGAGGGCACACTCTGCTCATTTTCTGGCACACAAAGAGAAAATGAAAATGAAAACCTGATGTCTTTCCCTGCCCGTGGCAAACACCAGCCTTTCCATCCTTACAGTCCTTCCTGACATCAGCAGCAACTGAAACAACATCCCACTCACCTTTGCCATGTCTGGCAGAGGTTGCAGCTCTTTCTATTGCATCCCTCTAGCTGTCAAGTCAAGAGCTCCTGTGTCACACAAGGAAAAGCAACCTTTTACCTGCTTTGCCATGCTCATGGCAGCAGCAATGCAGATGCCAGCAGCTGATGCCCACAAGGGCAGCCAGCCTGGACTTATTTTCATTACATATCTTTGTCCTGATGTCCTTCTAGAAGCTGGGACATTTCTCCATCTCAGCAGAAGAGGGCAGGAGTGGTCCAAGTTTAGGGCACACTCTCCTCTATTTTTGTGGCTCTCAAAGACAAAGCGAAGATGAAAACCAGATGTGTTTCCCTGCCCTTGGCAAACAACAGCATTTCCATCACTACAGTCCTCCTGACATCAGCACTAATTGAAACAACATCCCACTCACCTTTGCCATGTCTGGCAGAGGTTGCAGCTCTTTCTATTGCATCCCTCTAGCTTTCAAGTCAAGAGCTCCTGTGTCACACAAGGAAAAGCAATCTTTTACCTGCTGTGCCATGCTCATGGCAGCAGCAATGCAGATGCCAGCAGCTGATGCCCACAAGGACAGCCAGCCTGGACTTATTTTCATTACATATCTTTGTCCTGATGTCCTTCTAGAAGCTGGAACATTTCACCATATCAGCAGAAAAGGGCAGGAGGGGTCCAAGTTGCAGGCACACTCTCCTCTTTTTCTGGAAAACAAAGAGAAGATGAAAACCAGATGTGTTTCCATGCCCATAGCAAACACCAGCCTTTCCATCCTTACAGTCCTTCCTGACATCAGCAGCAACGGAAACAAAATCCCACTCACCTTTGCCATGTCTGGCAGAGGTTGCAGCTCTTCCTATTACATCCCTCTAGCTGTCAAGTCAAGAGCTCCTGTGTCACACAAGAAAAAGCAATCTTTTACCTGCTGTGCCATGCTCATGGCAGCAGCAGTGCAGATGTCAGCAGCTGATGCCCACAAGGACAGCCAGCCTGGACTTATTTTCATTACATATCTTTGTCCTGATGTCCTTCTAGAAGCTGGAACATTTCTCCATCTCAGCAGAAGAGGGCCGGAGAGTTCCAAGGTGAGGGCACACTCTCCCCTGCTTATCTGGCTCTCAGAGAGAAAGAGAAAATGAAAACCAGATCTGTTTCCCTGCCAATGGCAAACATCAGACTTTCCATCCTTACACTCCTTCCTGACATCAGCACTAATTGAAACAACATCCCACTCACCTTTGCCATGTCTGGCAGAGGTTGCAGCTCTTTCTATTGCGTCCCTCTAGCTTTCAAGTCAAGAGCTCCTGTGTCACACAAGGAAAAGCAATCATTTACCTGCTGTACCATGCTCATGGCAACACCAATGCAGATGCCAACAGCTGATGCCCACAAGGACAGCCAGCCTGGACTTATTTTCATTACATATCTTTGTCCTGATGTCCTTCTAGAAGGTTGAACACTTCTCCATCTCAGCTGCAATGGTTAAAAAAGGTCCAACTTTAGGGCACACTCTCCTCATGGCCTCTTGCACTCAAATACAAAGGGAACATGAAAACCAGAAGTGTTTCTTTGCCCATGGCAGACACTAGCCTTTCCATCCTGACAGTCCTTCCTACAATCACCTGGAATTGAAACAACATCCCCCACATCTCTTTTTTGAACTTATTCATGCATGAATAATAATAATGAGAATTTTTCTGTAAATCTTATTTCTGCATGGAATCGATCTGATAACCGGAGCTTTTTTCTCTAAAACAATCCAGGAAATTTGCATTGCTTATCTATGTACGCAAAATGTTTTTGCCATTCATCTCAAATATCAATACATCTGGCAAAATAAGATAGAAAAAGTATTTACAGACATTTTTGGACATAGATTACTTCTAGTCAAGTGGGAAAGAATCCCTAAGCTGCAATCATGAAATTCTTTTATCAGTTTCTCTGATTTATTCAGTGTTACTAAAAGGGAAATAAGACACAGGCTTTTGATAGCAGCTGCCAATTTAAGAACGATAATAACTTTTATTATTCTTGGCTAAGATCAAAGTCCTGCATTTCAGGTTTATCTCCAGCTCATCAAGTATAATTAACAGTTTTGGATAGCCACATTATTGTATAGCAATATTGTCTTCCTGCAAGAAATTTCATTGGTTTGACACGTGCCACAGGTTGTTAATAGATTGCCTGATTACCATTTATTTTTTTTATTGGCTTATGATGACCACAGAAAATTATACAGCAGCACCATAAAAACTTTTAATCCTATCCCATGTATCTGCATTCATACGAAAATAACATTGGAAAGCACTGGTGAAACTAAGATTACAAAATAAAGCAGAGGACAATTTCAGTGAAAGCCTACAGGTTTCACAGCTCTGCCCATTTCAAACCCCTGAAGACACCCACGGGTTTCCTGCTGTGGGACACAGGCACTCACCTGCAGCTCAGCACTGCCTGCTCATGCCTGCGCACACCTTCAGGCTGGAACCAAGGAAATCCTCAGCAAAGACATCAGTACACTTTTGTTATGATGACTTTCATAAAGAAGCATCAAATATTTCCTCACGAGAAATACTGCAAGCCCCTTTGAAACTAGCCCTTATTTTAAATGTTTAGATTTATGCTTCATTCAGGCGTGCTGTCCCTCACAAAAAGATTTTTATTCTTTTGTTTTTCATTCTGAGGAACACAGTGATTTCTGCCTTGTTTACTGACTGTAGGCACAGCAATACTCCTGCACCTTCAGGGAAATAGCAAATCCATCTCTTTCACAACCTGATTCTATCAAGCTCATTCACCTTACAAGGTATTTATTGCAAGCAGCTCTTCCAAAAATGGAGATTAACAGAACCTGCAACCCAGGACACCTCAGTAAGCCAGTACTTTTCATCTCCTGAAGGTGTAGGTAGACACAGAGCTGGAACATCTTTTCCAGAGCTGTGTGATGCTATCTCATCTGTGTTCCCTTACTGTTGACTCAGTTTCACTTCTTATCTAACCTGGTTGCATCCCAGGATTTCTGGTGCCAAAAATAAACTGACAGCTTTCATCACTAGTTAAAAGGAAACTGCAATAGGAAAAGCAATTTTTCTGATTTCTCTGTTGATCAGAGATGCTTCCTGCAAGCCTGATGCGGTAGAAACAATATCAGCTTTAGAATGACAGTCATTAGAGCAGAATCCTTTCACTGATGAAATCCCACAGTCCTGATTCATACAACACTGACACTGGAGGACTCAGTAGTTTAGATGAGAGCGCATTAAAAATGACTAAGTTAAGGTCTCAGCAAAGAGTGACAAGTATGAAAAAAAGAGGTTGCAGAAACTGCTTCAGTTTGGCACTTTGGCATAAAGTATGACAACACACAACCTGCCTGTGCAGTTCCAGAAGCAGAAGAAAGCCGTCAACCAAGACTTGTTCTCATCTGCTCTGAAAGTCCACTGGGACAAGGCCACTTTTCTCTGACGTGCTTCCAGAAGTATCACTTCTGAGCACTGTGCCAGGGAGTTACAAGATACTGTTTGTGTGTACAGAGGAGAAAAAGACGTCTGTCTGGAAACAGACTTGGTGAAGGAGAAGCAGCATTTCCAGAGTACTTCAGAAAGAACTGAGCACTGCCCCAAGAGCTTCAGAGCGGCAGGCTGTCACAGTGTGCCAACCAGCTCAGCTGTGAGTTGGCACTGAAGCTGCACCACAGGGAGAACAAAGCCCCCTGTGCACCCTTGGAGAGCCAAGGGTTGGAGATTCATGAACCTTGAGCTCCTTTCCAACCCGGGCCATGCTGTGATTCTGGGATTCTCACCTTTGCCTCATCTGGCAGAGGGAGGCAGCTCTTTCTGTTGTCTCCCTATGGCTGTCAGGTCCCCAGGGCCAGTGTCACACAGGGAACTGCAAACACTGTGTGTGCTGTGCCCTGCCCATGGCAGCACAGAGGCAGCTGCCAGCAGCTGATGCCCACAAGGACAGCCAGCCTGGACTTCCTTTGATTCCTTCCCTTTGGATCAGCGTCCTTCAGGAAGGCGGAACATCTCTCCAGCTGAGCAGCAGAGGACAGCAGGGCTTCGTTGTCTGGGCATGTTCTCTTCTGGCCCTCTGGCCCTCACAGACACAGGAGGAGGACACAGAGGCTGCTGTAACACAGCCAGCCCTGCCTCTCAGGTCAGCTCTCAGGCCATCCTCTCTCCCCTCAGCAGCAGCTCACTGTTCTGCACTCCTCTGGCCTGGGCTGGCAGAGGTGTGCAGCAGTTCTGCTGATCTCCCAGTGCTGGCCATGTCTGCAGTGCCTGTGTGAAAGACACAGGAAGCTGCCAGCATTGCACTGCTCTGCTGTGCCCCTGCCATCACCGAGTTTGCTGTCAGCAGCTGCTGCTACACGTCCATTCAGGCACAGGCCTTTCCTTCCTGGCCCTCTTTCCCCCCCTCTCTCCTCTGCTCTCTCTCGTGCTCCCCTTTGGCCTGGGCTGGCTGAGCAGTGCAGGCCTTGTTGTTGCTCCCTGGGCCAACTACGTCACGGTTCCCCGTGACTCTGCCAGCTGCTCTGACACAGCGACTGCGTCCTCAGTGTGGATTCCAGAATGCGACAGACGTCCAGAGAAGACTTCCAGGGCTGATTGGAACATGCTGCCATCAAGAACTGCCATGGCTCAGGCCCCCTGGGAATCTGCTCACAGCGAAAGCTGCTGTCACTCTGTGTGGGCACAGCCTTGTCTGTGTAGGCCTGCTCACACTGCAGCCCCTGTCTGCACCAGAACCGTGCCGATCCACCTTCTCTTGGCCTCCTTGCCTGCATGGAAAAGGGCAGCTTGGGCTGAAGTCCCTCCACTTTCAGATGGCCGAGTGAAGTCTCTGAGCCCTGGTGACCCACGCAGCTCTTCAGCCTGCTGACCTGCTCTGCTGGGGCTGTCTTAAAAGGCAGAGGGCACGTGATCCTAATGTCCCCACATCCATCCCTCTTAGCATACTGTAGGCCAGTTCCTAAAAGGACACCTGCACAATCTCTCTGAATGTTAATCAACATGTAGTTGGTCTGTGCACTGCAGAAATTGCACCTAGGTTTTCAGTGGTGATTAGCTATGTGTTTAGTCAGAGGTGCAATGGTTCTAATGGTGAGAGAAAGACATTCCCAGTTGTCACCAGGTGGAACACACTTCAGACTGGAATCCTCAAGCAGACTGCAGTCAAGCTTTCTTAATTACTCGTTGTTGTTATCAATTCAGACGCATCTCTCAATTCCTGCTTGAATGAACATTCTGTAATAATCTGCTGAGACAGTGCAAGGCTTGACAATGAGACTATAGTTTATGAAAGCAGCACTTTTTACTTCCTTTACAAGTTCTTATCTGAATGCTAAATACAACATCAATTCACTTCTCACTGGGTTGAACGTTTTAAATATTTGGTAAATATAAGGTTCTAATTCTGACATTTAATATGAAAATATTAAAATTCCTTGTAAGTACTTTTTTGTTAGAATGCCAGATGCTAAAGGGATGAAGTGGCACAAGAAAGCAAAATATCTCTGCTGAAGGCAGGAAGGACTGTAAGGATGGAAAGGCCAGTGTTTGCCATGGGCCGGGAAACACATCTGGTTTTCTTGTTCCCTTTGTCTTTGAGTGCCAGAAAAATAGAGGAGAGCGTGCCCTCACCTTGGACCCCTCCTGCCCTCTGCTGCTGAGATGGAGAAATGTCCCAGCTTGTAGAAGGACATCAGGACAAAGATATGTAATGAAAATAAGTCCAGGCTGGCTGTCCTTGTGGGCATCAGCTCCTGGCATCTGCATTGCTGCTGCCATGAGCATGGCACAGCAGGTAAAAGATTGCTTTTCCTTGTGTGACACAGGAGCTCTTGACTTGAAAGCTAGAGGGATGCAATAGAAAGAGCTGCAACCTCTGCCAGACATGGCAAAGGTGAGTGGGATGTTGTTTCAATTAGTGCTGATGTCAGGAAGGACTGTAAGGATGGAAAGTCTGGTGTTTGCCCTGGGTAGGGAAACACATCTGGTTTTCATCCTCTCTTTCTCTTTGTGTGCCAGATAAACAGGGGAGAGTGTGCCCTCACCTTGCAACTCTCCTGCCCTCTCCTGCTGAGATGGAGAAATGTTCCAGCTTCTAGAAGGACATCAGGACAAAGATATGTAATGAAAATAAGTCCAGGCTGGCTGTCCTTGAGGGCATCAGCTGCTGGCATCTGTGGGCATCAGGAAGGATGGAAAGGCAGGTGTTTGCCATGGGCAGGGGAACACATCTGGTTTTTCTCTTCTCTTTGTCTTTGAGTGCCAGAGGCCAGGAGGATTCCTGTTTCCATGGGCTATCAGCAAATTGTCTTTCACTTTGGCGATCACACATTCTTCTGGACCGTGAGGTTCCAGCTGACAATTTGCCAATAGTTGAAACTTGACAAACACAGACTGAAGAATCTCTCAGTTTTCAGCAGGTCCTCATCAGGTGTCACTTTGGTTCCTCTCCTCCAGGCTGTATGATATCTCTGGAATATTACTAGGGAGGAAAAACCCAAGGAAGTTTTGGATGCCCCACTCCTGTATGCATTCAAGGGAAGGCTGGATTTTGCTCTGGGCAGCCTGGTCTAGTGATTGGGTTCCCAGCACAGAGCTGGGGGTTGAAACTAGATGATCATTGTGGCCCTTTTCAACCCAGGCCATTGTGTGATTCTATGATTTAATCAGAATGTAAATGCTGTAGTATCTCCTCATAGGATGCCAAAAATTAGTCAAGTCCTGCAGTACTCCAGAAATAAACACTGCAAATACACTGCAGTTCATTTAATCCAGCCAGTTATTCAGTGCACTCTTTTTCTAGCCAGGCTACTTGGTCCTCTACAGCTTCTGGTCTTCTGAAATACATCAGTGTTTTGTTATTCATTTGGAAGCTCAGTGTTACGTCCTGTGACCTCTCTAGATTTCTCCATGAGAATATGTAGAAATCTGTAAAGCTCTGATGTCCCTCAGTTCACTACACAAAATTTAAGGGCAGTGCCAAATTCCGTATATCTAGTTCATCCTGCAGAATGATGCCATTTTTTTATCTCAGTGAAAAGTATAGCAGTCAAAACAGGACTGGATTTTTGTTCCAGCGCAGACCAAATTTCCTGCCTACCTTCAAGAAAAGCTCATCGTGTGTAGCTACAGTTACGTACAGATGCAGCTCCTCTGTTAAAATGTACAGAGAGAATGTTCTCTAACCTTGATATGAGATATTTACTGATCTTGTAGCATGAGTGACCTCCTGATTCTTCACGCCTGACAATTTTTAAATAATGAGAAATAAAAACACATATTTTTCAAAACAGGTATAGAGATTGACTTACAAAAAAATGTTTATCTTGAATCAATCATACACTCACCACTGCAATTAAAAAAAAAAAATAAGAAAGAAAGAAAAAAAAAGAAAGAAGAAAAGCCACATTCTTACAGTGGCATTTTACAGTATTGTAATTCTGTTGTGTGAAATCAAGGTTCTCTCATCGTGAAATAATGATCAAGTTCTCTTTTCATATCTAAACATACAAATGCTAAAGGCAGCAGTGCTGTTCAAGAATACATTACCAGCTCAAACACTGCTTTGGCTATACAACTGAAGGTAGTAAGGAATTTTATCAAGGAATCACAGAATCACAGAACTGCCAGGGTTGGAAGGGACCTCAAGGATCATGAATCTCCACCCCCCCTGCCACACTCAGGGCCACCAACCATCCCACCTAATGCTAGACCAGGCTGCCCAGGGCCCCATCCAATCTGGCCTTGAACACCTCCAGGGACGGGGCATCCACAACCTCCCTGGGCAGCTGTTCCAGTACCTCACCACTCTCTCCGTAAAGAATTTCCCCCTGATGTCCAACCTAAATCTCCCTTCCCTCAGCTTAAAACCATTTCCCCTTGTCCTGCTGTTATCTACCCTTTCAAAGAGTTGATTCCCCTCCTCTTTTTAGGCTCCCTTTAGGTACTGAAAGGCTGCAATGAGGTCACCCCGCAGCCTTCTTTTCTCCAGGCTGAACAAGCCCAGCTCTTTCAGCCTGTCCTCATAGGGGAGGTGCTCCAGTCCCCTGATCATCTTTGTGGCCCTCCTCTGGACCCTCTCCAACAGCTCCCTGTCTTTCTTGTACTGGGGGCTCCAGACCTGGACACAGTATTCCAGATGGGGCCTCACAAGAGCAGAGTAGAGGGGAACAATCACCTCCCTGTCCCTGCTGGCCACCCCTCTTCTGATGGAGCCCAGGATCCCATTTGCCTTCTGAGCCGCAAGGGCACACTGCTGGCTCATGTTAAGTTTTTCGTCTACCAAGACCCCCAGGTCCTTCTCCACAGGGCTGCTCTCAAGGACCTCTCCTTCCAGTCTGTAGGGATGCCTGGGATTCCTCCGGCCCAAGTGCAAAACTCTGCACTTTGCTGTGTTGAACCTCATCAGGTTCACCCGGGCCCACCTTTCCAGCCTCTCGAGGTCCCTCTGAATGGCATCCCGTCCTTCAACCGTGTCAACCACACCACTCAGCTTGGTGTCGTCAGCAAACTTGCTGAGGGTGCACTCAATTCCGTCATCAATGTCATTGATAAAGATGTTAAAGAGCACCGGTCCCAAGACAGACCCCTGGGGGACGCCGCTCGTTACCAGCCTCCACCTGGACATGGAGCCATTGATGACCACCCTCTGTCTGCGGCCTTTCAACCAGTTTCTTATCCATCGAGTGGTCCACCCATCAAATCCACATCCCTCCAGTTTGGAGAGAAGGATGTGGTGGGGGACCATGTCAAAGGCCTTGCTCAAGTCCAGGTAAAATAATTTGTATCAGTAATTAAAAGTACTTGCTTACTGCTTACAAAGAAGTACATAACTTACAAAGTACATTCGCCAGATGAAAAACAAGGCATCAATACATCTGCATTACTAGAAGCAAATATATTGCACTGACACTTGTAAACCATTTTACCTGTCTCACAGTGATTTTCCAATAAGAAAACAAAGGAAGAAGAAATATAAAGGCTCCTTGTGCTGCTGGTATGTAAATCACCCAAGCAATCACAAGTGAAGATGAGAATGGTGAAAGCTCACTGCTGATGTACCGAAATCTTCATGTGCTATATCAAACCTGCAAGGAATGCAATGGACAAATGACAAGCTCACGTCTCTCTTCTGACAAGGTTTTGGCTGCAGTGACAGCCTTCTTTCTGAGTCAAATCTTACCATCCTCCCAGCAACAAGCTCTACCTGCTGAATGGCATATTGCTGGGAGCATCCTTCCACAATCCAGTAATGGTCGGAACAGAACTGTGAGCTTGATTTCTTGGAAAATCAGGCTGTGTCTGAATGAATTCCAGCACAGAGCAGGAGAAGAGACGGTACTGAGCAGCATGGCAGCAGGTAAACAAGGCATCGTGTGCACTTTAGAAAGTAGAGCTTTCCTGTGACGGGCAAGGGAGCAAGATGGGGGAAGATAGAGAGAATCAAAGACTGCGGCCCTTGGTGGGAAGGGAAAAGCTAACTTCAGTGTGGGACACAAGCAATAAGGACAGGATTTGGAGAGTTTTCTGCTTTCTATTGAGGTGTTCAGCACCTCACCACTCTTAGAATTTTTCTCCTAGTATCGGATCTGACTGTGTGGGTTCCAAATGCCCCAGGCAGAGGAAGAACTCAGTTTGGATTCCTCTCACATGTAGTAGAAAAGGGCAAAGGAAAGGCAATCTGCACACACCATCTCTTCCAGCAATTTGTAAACCTAGCAGATCTGCCCCATGCTTTATTTATGAGTGAGTGCAATAGAACATTTGGCCTTGTGTCAGCTGGAGGAGCTGACTGCTGAACTGAATGGAAGATTTCAGTTTTTCCTTGCAGCCACAGAGATAAGCAAGCAGTCTGAGTCAGAACACGCTGGTCTTCCTTTACAGTTACACAGTTTGGGCCCTGATGACTTCAGCTGTTGAAAATAATGCAGCCTAGTCACCTCCTTGGACGGCGACAGCAGTGGAAATGTGAAATTGCTGCCTTCCCTTTTCTTTTTCATGATTTAGACTCTAAGGTTAGTGTTGCTAGCTAGGTTTGTCATGTTTCCAATTTTATTAGAAACGTAGCAGCAGAGCTCCAGATAGCAATCAAAAGATGTGAAGCTTCTATCTTCATGTGGGCTGAACTCTTAACCGTAAACTTTTCAATAAAGGAGATTATTTTGTATGCCAGCATTTTCTACAATAGAGATTTGACGTGTTCCCACATTGCGTCCTTATCTCTAAGTTGGAGAGAGATGGATTTGAAGGCTGAATCATTCTGTGGGTAAATAATTGGTCTGATGGTCACAGCCAGAGGTTGTTATCACCAGTTCTGAGTCCGGGTGGAGGCCAGTCGTGAGTGGTGTCCCCTAAGGGTCCATCCTGGGACTGGTGCTCTTCAGCGTTTTCATCAATGTCATAGGCAGTGGAAACAACACACGGAGGGTGGTGAGGCACTGGAACAGGTTGCCCAAGGAGGCTGTGGATGCCCCATCCCTGGAAGCATCCCAGGCCAGGCTGGATGTGGCTCTGGGCAGCCTGGTCTGCTGGTTGGGACTGCACACAGCAGGGGGATTAAAACTATGTGATCATGGTGTCCTTTTCAACCCAGGCCATTCCATGATTCTATGATTCCATGACACAAGTGTACCCTCAGCAAATTTGCTGATGATACCCAGTGCGGTGGTACAGCTGGCAGAGTAGAAGGGAGGGATGCGATCCAGAGGGACCTCCCGGCATGGAGTCCCCAGTCACTGAGACAGTGCCGGGCAGCGGTGCCCAGCAGCTGCTCCCTGGCAGGGGCTCTCCCTCAGCTGAGGTCATTCCCTGCTTGGAATTCCGCATGGAACCGGAACCCCAGAGCCGAGTGCATCACAGAAGATGCTGCGTTTGGGGGCCTGCAGGGCTGCTCTGCGTGCTGCCTGGTCCCCAGCCATTCCCTGTGAGGTGACACTGCGCTGTGATGTCACAGTGGTACCTCGTGCGCCCTCGTGGCAGCGGTGGGAGCGGTGGCTCAGTCCGCTTGTGGGACCCGCAGGAAGCGGAACCAGAGAGAGCGTTGCGTCTACCTGGAGATTTCCTGCTGTCATGGAGCGGCTGAGAGCCCTTCGAGGTGAGTCCCTCCACCTCTCCGCACGCCGTGACGCCGCCCGAGCGCACGTGTGCCTCCAGAGTCAGTTCAGGCCGCGCCGGCAGCACCGTCCTCGCTCTGCTGAGCGCAGCTGCCCGCCGTGGTTTCCCCGGCACCCCAGCAAGGGGAAAGCTCCCTCCCCCGTCCCCGCCAACCGTGGGGCTGGAGGAGCGTTCCTCCCAGAGCCGGCCGGATGCTCGGCCCTGGCTCCGAGCGACACCGGCGGCAGCTGCTCCGCTCTTTGCTTCCAGGTCTCTTTGCCTGTGTGGGCTGCGTGCCCAGACGTACGCGTCGCAGGGAGAGAAGCAGGGTGCCGAGCCCTGTCCCTGCCTGCGCCGTGACTTCGCTGCTGCGGCGCCTGCAAGACCGGGAGGTGAGTCGGGGACGTCCGGCTGCCAACCATCCTCCCTCGCCCTCCCGGCCTGGTGCCACGGTCCTGTCGGGATGGGTGGCAGCGGGCAAAGCGAGCGTGCCCGATCCTTGTCCCCAGGGTGACCGAGCGCAGGCGTACCGTGAGCTGGAGGGCGCCCTGTGGGAAGATGACAGCCGCCCGCTGTGCGGAGTGGTGAACCGGCTGCTGGCAGAGGTGTCCCAGGACCTGACGGCAGCCCAGGTGAGGGGTCACTCCCGATGGCAAAGGGAGCCGCTGCCCACACTGGCATTCTGCTGGCGGACGGCGATGGCTCAGCCCTTCCCAGGGCCTCGGGCGATCTCCTGTGCCGCGTGTCACCAGAGCCTCTTTTGCAGGGCGTGACCGGCCATGTGAAGACAGCTGCCAGCAATGTCCTGGTGGCTCTGGCTCGGACGCACTTCACCCTGGTGATGGCCGAGCTCCAGAGCCACCTGAAGGCCACGGGGGACGCGTCCAAGGAGTTTGTGCTCCTCACCCTGAGCCGACTCTTCAGCACCTCTGGTAGAGCGCCCTCAGCCCCCCGACATCTCCGACAACCGGGACAGGAGCCTCTCCCCTCCGCGCGCGATCTGCGTTGAGCTGGGGGATGCGGGGCTGCAGCCCCTCCTCCCTCACTGCCCAGACTCTGACTGTGGCCTCTCCTTCCTCTCTGCAGCTCCACAGTGCGTCCCCTTCGTGCGGCTGATGCTGGCTGGCCTGCGCAGTGTGGTGGGCCAGGTGAGGAGCGGCCGGACCCTGCGCCTCGCTTGTGCTGGTGAGTGCTGGCTCCAGAGCAGGGGGCCTCAGGACAGCCCTTGCACCTTGCCCTGCTGCAGGCTCTCACAGGCTGCCTTTTCTCTCACTCTCTTTAAACATAGAAAATAACAATTACTATTCATATATGTTTCTTTAATTTTGTTTTCTCAGTTGTGAAACAGTGGCTGGACAGAGTGAAGATTCACTTGTCCTCTGGATCCCAATGCCCCTGGCCTGCCATGGAGAAAGAGCAGATCTACGAGAACCTTCAGGAGCTGCTCTTCTCTGTGCTGAGGAACTGGCAGGACTGCCAGGAGGAGAAGGTGAGCCTTGCTGCGCTCCCAGCCCAGGGTGGCAGCAGGGCACCCATGTGGCAGCTCTGTCTGTGCCCAGTGGGCTGGCAGCTGAGCAGTGATGGGAGGGAGTGGGCTGGCTCTGCAAAGGGCCCCGAAGTGGCTCTGTGGCAGGGAGCAGCTGCATGTCACAGCACTGTGGCAGGAAGAGCTGGGGATGAGGGTCTGGGGAAAACCTGCCTGCCCTCCAGAGCGAGCCCATCCCCTGCTGGGCGTGGGGGTGTGGGGAAGGGGAAGGGAAAGAGAAAGCCTTCTCTGTAGGAAGGGCAGACCTTTGGTCTTTGATGCCGGGCCTCTGCCATCCCTCTCCAGGACAAACAGGCCGTCCTCGGGGCCGTGGCTGCCATGCTGGATGTTCTCCTGCAAGAGGAGCTGCACCAAGAGCACGTCTGGGAGCAGCTCCTCTGGCTTGTGCACCCGTGTCAGGAGATCCAAGACACCTGCAGGGTGGCCAAGGTGAGACGCTGTGCAGGGCTCAGGGTGGACGTGGGGCCAGTGCAAGTGCCACGAGGGGTCGGGGGGTGCAGGGAGGAGGTGGGGAGCCCTTGGAGAAAGGAGGAATGGGTGCCTGAGAGCCTGAGGAGCTCTGTGCTAGCAACTGGGGGGACCACATCCAGTTGCATCTGATGGGGGAGAAGAGGGCTGCTGGGTGGGAAATGCCTGCAAATGATGCTCAAGCATGGCTCGATTGAGAGCAGAGAGACTCTCGGTGCTGCTGGGAGGTGGGGGATAAAAAGCCTGTGCAGGAGCTTCTCCCTGCAGAGAAACAATTGGGAAAGAGGTTTTCCACTCCCAAGTGGCTAGATGTGGCTTCATCCCTTTCTTCCTCTCCTTGTCTCTTGCAGAGCCTCACTGTCTTCCTGGAGGCCTTAGAGGGCACTGAGTCTGTCATCCAGAACGACAAGTTTCTGGACGTCATGAGTGCCGTGTTCTACCAGGTAAGGGGAGCCTATCCCTGTGCCCACAGCAGTTTCCCTCTTACCTAAGTCTGAGGAGGACTGCAAAGGTCTGAGCCCCTGACTAATGCAGCTGAGCCTTGGCTCCTGCATGCTCACGGCTGTTCCAGAGCCGTGCCTGTCCCCCCAGGGATGCTGTGAGGCAGGCTGGGTTTGGTCTGCCTGTTCTCTTCCTGAGAATGCCCAGGGAGATGAGAGCAGGCAGCACAGTGTCTTTTCCGTCCTCAGTGCTGATGTGATTTTCTCATATGGACTTTGTTCCCACAGCTCTATGACAACACCAAGCAGCACAGCGAGGCTGATCGAGCGGAGCTGACCCACTGCATCATGCTGCAGGGTAAGGAGAGGAGCTTTGGCAATGCTTGCAGTGCCCTTGCCAAAAGGGCCTCTCTCACAAACCTCGGGAATGGGCGTGAGTTTCTTGCTAACATAGCGTGGGATTTCCTCCCTGCAGCCCGGATCTGCCCAGAGGAAATGGTCCTGTTTCTGCAGTCACAGCTGGGCGAGGACTGGGAGGCTGGACGCGTGGCAGCACTGGGTCTGCTCGGTGCTCTGGCTCGCTCTGATGGTCAGTACCACAGGCTGGGACTTCCAGGGATCCCCTCTGCCATCGGGGTTGTGGCTCCGCTCATGCTTCTGTGCATCTCTTGCAGAGCCCGTGATGATGGAGAAGCTGCCCCAGGTGGTTGAGGCTGTGCAGTGTCTGTGCAGCGACCTCAGGATCCGGGTGAGCTGCTTTGGGAATAGAAAGTGTTGTTGGGGTGGTGATGCTGCTGCCAACACGGGCAGGGCTGGGGTGACTAGAGAGGTGCTGGGGCATTGACCACACGGTCGCGATGGCTCCTGTGGGAGAGCAGGCAGAGTGGAGCAGGCAGGTCCCTGTGCTGTGCTTGGAAAGTGCACAGCCTGGTGCTACGGCCTGGCCCTCACCTCAGGAGCCAAGGCTTCTCCTCTGCTCCTGTTGTCTCTGCTCGTGCCCAAAGGCTGCCCCGATGAGCAGGTGGCTTCCCTTTGCCTTCTGACCTGAAAAATCACACCCACAATTGACCCCTGGCAGGTGAGGACGGCAGTTCTGCACTTCATCAAGGACCTGCTCAGTTCGAACACCCGGAGCTGCTCAGCCTGGGATGTGGTGGGGCACATCTTCACTGAGTTCAGCCGCACCGCTGGAAGAAGGGTAAGGACAGTGGGCAGCATCTTCTTTGGGAAGACCTGTGCTGCTCAGAGGGTGGCACAGAAGCACCGCTGGGGCCGCACCTGAGCCTCCTGAGAGGCTCCTGAGAACTGAGGTAACCGGGTTTCAACACCGTTGTTGTGCAGGCAGCTGGAGACCTTTCTGCCCGGGAAGCCCAGGAGGAAGGAGCTCTGCAGGAGCTGTGCATGGACATCCTGGGGTCTCTGGACGTCTCTGCGACAGGGATGTCCAAAGTAAGTCACATCTGCCCTGCTGCTGCTCCTTGCCTTTGCACCACCTGTTCCTCATCCCACCACCCCAGGTCTCTCCTCCAGCGTGCTCTGAAGCACGCAAGACTCAGGGAAATTCACAGAGTCCTCTTCGTCTCTGAGCGGAGGCAGGAATGCTGACACGCTCAACTGCCTCGTTCCCGACAGCTCCTGTGGCCACGGCTGCTGCTGTTCGTGGTGCCAGCCCAGCACACCGGCATGCTGATCCCGGTCTCGCGCTGTGTCCGAGCCCTGGCCGAGAGAGAGGATCTGACAGGACGGCGAGTAGAGGAGCTGGATCCCCATTTCCTCAGCTCCATGTTTCAAGGTAGGAGCAGAAGCTCCGCCAGTGAGCTCTGCTGACCTGTGCTACCACCCAGAAGGGACAGCGGAGCTGCGCGTGGCTGGGCACGGAGCGTCTTGGAGTCTGACTCAGCACTTTTTTCTCCTCACAGGCCCACGACTGACTCCCCAGACACTGCTGGCGCGCCTGCTGGTGAGTAGATGCTCCAGAGCCCAGTGCCACCAGCCCCCGGGAGGAAGCAGCACGGCCACGGGCAGAGCTGTTGGCTGCTTCCATCCTGGGGGGAAGCCGCTGCTCTTGCTGCAGAAGTGACCCTGCTTCTCCTTGCTCTCGCTCAGGTGGTGGCAGGGAGCCCTGTTGCAGGCAGCGAACTCCAGGCCGCTGCCTTACAGCTGATGCAAAACCTCCACAGCAGGTTCCACAGAGCTGTGGGGGCCATGTGGGCCGCTGAGATCCCCCTGCTGCTGCAGTGTCTCCAAGGTAAAGTGCTGGTGGGGTGGGAGAGGCGGAGGCAGGGAAGGGCAGGAGTGAAAATGCAGCTCTCTCTGCAGGGTGGCAGAGGGGAAGCATTGCCTGCAGCCCAGTGCTTGCTCTGCTGCTGTTCCCATTCCAGGGAGACAGCGCTGAGGCCCGGGGATCTTTCCCCGCGGGGATCTGCCCCTTCCAGGACACGGATGGGCCCTTCACGTCCCCTCAGTTAGTTCTGTGTTCCTGCGGGGACAGTGTTTGTGGGGAGGGACAGGTCATGGTGGAGGGGGTGCGGGTCCCAGCTTGGCAGTGTCAAGTGCCCAGGCCAAGCCAGGTTTGCAGCAGCTCTTCTTCTGTGCCTTGATCCCAAGTAAGGGTCTTTTTCTTCCTGTTGCTGTGCAGGGAAAGATGAGAGCTTCCTGGACACTGCAGGGTGGGAGTGCCGTCTGCTGAAGGTACAGCACTGCTGGGTGCAGAGAAGTGCTTGCCTGCCCCAAGTAGCCCCGCTCCCATATGAGCCACCACGGGACAGGAACAGCCTCTCCAGTGCTGCTGAGGAGCCTTTGAGGCGCTGCCTCTTCCACTCTGCCCCAAGCCCAAGGGGGGTCTTAGGAGAAGAGTGGCAGAAGGCTTAAATGGAGGGAATGCTGGGGAGCTGGGAGAGGAACTGTTCTTCCAGACACCTCTCCCCAGAGGGCTGCAGCAATTGGGAGTGAGGGAAGAGGCAAAGGGCAAGGGAACATCGTCTTCTCCTGTTCTCCAACAGTTCCTCGGGGCGTCAATGGACACCATACGGGATGAGGCCTGGATCGAGGCCCTGAGCTGTGAGCTGAGCCGGTGGCTGAGCAGCTCTGCCAGCAGCTCTGCAGAAAAGGTGAGTTCCCCCCGGCTCCACCCAGCGGTGCAGCTGCAGGTGTCCAACTGGGGCTGGGGCTGTGGCTGGTGCTCTGCCCACGCAGGATGCTGGTGCTGCTTCCCCAGTCTGTGCCCCCAGAGGGCCTTTCCCTGCAAGCTGCCCAGGGATGGATAAAGCTCGGCCCTGCAGCTGCTCTCAGCGACTCCCAGGGAGCGTGGCTCCTTCCACCTGGCCCTCCCCCAACAGGTTAAGCTGCTGCCACATCTCACCTTCTTCCTTCCCTTCCCCTGCAGTCTTTCCTGTACAAGGCTCTGGGCACAGTGCTGGGAGCCTGTAAGGGAGTCCTCCACGTCCAGGAGAAGCTGCTGCAGCACCTGGAGGAAGCAAACGCGGAGGACCCATGTGAGGCCCAGGTGAGCCCTGCTCTCCTCCAGCTCCTGCGAGCATCCCCACTCCGTCCCTGGGGCAGAGGGCTTCTCCTGGCCCTGCTCCGCGCCTTTCCATCTCCTCCCTGCTGCCCTTTTCCTCAGGAGAGGATCTGTAGATTCAGGCCTGTGCCAACTGCCCCTTGTTCCTTTGTGCAGGGAATGGTCTCTCTTCTCAGCCACGCGGCTGAGAGTAACTTCCAAGCAGTCCTGGCCACGCTCACCACGTTTGCGTCCAGGCTGTGCAAAGGCCGCAACGCGAGGATTTCCAGGCACAAGAAGGTAAAGTGTTACGGGTTTCCATCTTGGCATTCTTCTGCCTTATTTTCTGCCTTGGAGCCCAGGTGCATCGCGGGGCACTGGGGGCCGTTGAGCGAGTGTCTCAAGGCATTTCTTCCCACACAGATGGAGCTGGACAGCACGAGAGCTCAGGCCACACGCAGCGCTCTCGTGCTCGCCCACGGCAGCTTGGCACTGCGTGCCTCCAAGGAGCAGCTGCTCGCCCACCTGGAGGGAGACATCGTGGGCAACATCCTGATGCTCTACAGCTGCAGCTGCCGGGTGAGAGTCAAAACGTGCCAGGGTGTCTGAGCGCCCAGCTGCAGCCCCTCCACAAGGGGGGATGCTGAGAGGGGCCTTCCCTTTCCAAAGGTGCCTCGGGGAATGGTTTGTGCCCAGATGAAGACCCAAGCCCTTCCCTTAGCGTTGCCCCCACGTGTCCCCCTTGCAGCCCTTGTCCCATCCCACAGTTCAAAGAATGTTCTTCTCTCTTGGGCCTCAGGACCTGCAGAACAACCTCGCACTGGTGCAGAGCATCACCGACTTCAGCTCTGCCTTCCAAGCAGTCGTGGGTGATTCTACATCCTTTAACCCCTCCTTAAAGGGAAAGCTTCTGGAGATCTTGATGGTGAGTGCCTAGAGGCAGGGCTGCCTGCAGAGTTCTGGGCTGCGCCATGAGGCCTGCTTCCCTGGGGGCACACAGGTCTCCATCAGCTACACGTCTCCAGCTGGTGGGGACTTTGGGTGCTGGATGCAGCTGCTGGGCAGCGGGCTAGGTGCACCAGCTGTCGAGCTGCTGCATCCTGCAGTGCTTCCATGGGAAACATGGGAGTGATGGGGCTGGTGTGTGGCAGTTGTGCCTGTCTTGGGGCTGGGTGGAAAAGCTCTCATGTGCCCCCTGCCCAACTTGACAGTGTCTTTCTGGGACTTGCAGGACCTGCTGAAGAAATACTACTCGGGCATTCCTGTCTCCCCAGTGCCCCTCAAGGTGGTCCTGGCCCTGGAGCAGTTGAGGTAAGGTCCCCATTTTGGGTAGCTCCTGAAGGTCTGGAGGAGGTAGGGGGCGTGGAGCCGCATCTATAGGAGTGAAGACTGGGCTGTTGCGCCCAGCAAAACTGAGGTTCTGGGCAGGGAGAAAGGCCCTGGTGCTCCTGTCCCCTGGCAGGGAAGAGAAGGGAGAGTTGGGGTCTCCTTCCCTTCAGAGAGGGAGCTGGTTCACTGCTGCCGGGGAGGAGGTGGGCGCTGCTGAACTGAAGACAGTGCTCAGCAGCAGGAGCTGGGGGTATTGGCTTGGTAGCTGTCGATTAGGAGAAAGTCAGATGTTGTCTGAACCAGGCTGGAGAGCACTGCTAAAGGCCCTTTCCGATTTCTCTTTCTTTCTTCCTCCTCTCAGCAAGCTGAAGCCCACTTTCGAAAGCAAGGACATGCGGGAGATGTTGGTCCTGTGCTGCAAGAACATCGTGACGCACCCTTCAGCAGAGATGATGCTGAAGATCAGGAAGTCACAGCACGCAGCGCAGTACCTGCAGGTAACCTGCCGTAACTTTCCCGGCCACCTCTCGGTCAAACCCGACCTCAGCACACACAACCTATGCTCTGGCAACAGCCGTGATGCTAAACCTCACTGCCCTCTTCTGCTTTCAGCTTCAGCAAACGTCCCTGAAAGCTCTGGGCCGGCTCATGGCGGTTCTGCTCCAGACAGAGCCCAGCGGCGGCTTCTTTCAGAACATAGTGCATGTGAGTATGTGTGGGGCAAGGGAGAAAGCATGGTGCCTGTCGGCAGTGGGGGCAGATCTGGGGACTGAGAGGGTGATCAGAGGGGAGCAATCTCCTGCTGACGTGCCAGCTCACTGCGAGCTCAGAAATGGGCAGAGCAATGGGCCCTGCAGGGGAAAGGCAGGAGCCAGCCCCTGGCAGGCCACAGCCGAGGAAAAGCTCCCGGGTTGGCAGGCAGGATGACTGCAGAGAGCGGGGGCAGCAGTGCCGGTGCTCAGTGAGGCTGGAGGCCACGTGGAGCCACAGGGCAGCCTTGGGGGAAAGTGCTGGAGAAGGAGGGACAGGGAGAGGGGCGGCAGGAGGGAAAGCAAAGACGTCCTCAGTGAGACAGATGCTCTACCCCAGGTCCTGCAGAAATGCATGGTCTCAGAGAATGTGTGGGAGCGCAAGAGGGCCCTGCAGACCTGCTCCCAGCTTCTGGCTGTTTGCGAAGAGCTTCGAGTGAGTAAAGAGCCCCACGGCATGCCCCCTGCTCCCTCCCCAGAGCCCCTGAGCTGGAAGGCGAGCTCCGCCCAGCTGTGCATGCTGTGCCACGGCGTGAGGAAGGCACAGGCGGAGAAGCCAGGGAGAGCCGGGGCTGCCTACAGCTTTCTTCCTGCCTCTCACCCCTGCAGAGAGCAGATGCCTGCGAGCACTTTGGCTCCCTGGTGGGATTGCTGGCACCTCTGACGTGCGACCCCATGCCCGCATCCCGCCAGTTGGCTGCCTCCTGTCTGAGCTCCCTTCTCCGAATCCAAGGTGAGCAGAGCAGGTTGCACCAGCCCTCTGCCCTCCTCCGTAGCACTGCCAGAGCCCCACGGGCTGGGCCCTGTTTACAGGAGGGAGAGGCACCGTGCACAGCTCTCTTCTCGTCCCCACCCTGTCCTCTGTCTCTCCCCTGTGGAGAGCGGTTCCATTTCCAGAAGCATGACTTCCCTTTTCTCCCTGGGCTCTTTCCAGCCAAAGCAGCCAACAGGGAGCCAAGAGACATCGGGAGCCTGTCTGAGGGACTGCATGCCTGCAGCACTGTCTCTCAGCTCCAGACCACGTCCAAAATGGCCATGGTAAGTGGACCCAGAAAGGGGTGGTGGGATCTCTGTGCGGAGGCTTCTGCACGACTCTGTGCTGCTCCCAGCCTTTCACACCGTTTCCAAAATGAGCTGTCGCCCTGAGACCGCTGTTCTCAGCAAGCAGCAGGAGGCTCTGAGCTATGGCTGGCCTTCAGGCACGCAGTGCAAGGGGCTGACTCCATGATGTGTGTGTGTGTGTGTGTGTGTGTGTGTGTGTGCACTTGCGTGCATGTGTGACTGTGGCTGCTGGGAGGTAGGCTTTGCATGTCAGCAGACACCATGGGTGCAGAAGCTGAGCGAAGGCTCAGCCGCCTTCCGTGTAAATAGCAGGGTACGGACAGCAGGAGCGTTGTGAATGGCCGGCAAGCCACTGAGCTAAGAATGCCCTCCAGCCTGCTTTGTGCTCTGAAGAGCTGCGCAGAGCAGTGATGGGATCTCTCCTGCTTCTCATCTCTCTGCAGATCGTGTGCAGAAACTTCCCCGTCGAACGCACCGTCGACTTCATGATGGCCACCAAGGAGACCATCCGGAAAGCCACAGGAGTGCGCGTGCGTGCTGCTGGGAAGTGGGTGACCACCTTTCTGCAGATGCACGGGAAGGACATCTGTTGGAACGTAAGAGACTTTCTTTCTTCCACGTGTCTTGGTTTGTTTCTGGCTGTTGCACCATGCCCTGTGCCGTCTGCCTCTGGTACTAAAGCAGCACAGCCTGAGCGCAGAGCCAGGGCTTGGACAGGGGGGCTGGTTTGAAATTTAGGCTTAGGCGTTGCAGCATGTCAAGGGAGCAGGCACTGCTCACGCGCTGAATGTCCGTGGTTAGGCCCTGCAGAGTCCAGGATGCAGCAAGTCATTCCTTCTCCCCTTCTTCTTCCAGGTGCCACCCATCCTCTACATCCTGCGCAGCTGCGCGTCATCTACGCAGCAGAGCACGTTCGTGCCCTTCCTGTGCCAGGCGGTGGTCATCCTCACCCGCTGTCACACTGAGGCCGTGATGAACAACTTCTCCCGGCCGCCTGGACCCACAGACAGGTACTGGCACTCCTGCCTTTGCTGTTGTTGTAGCTTGCCTCTGCCAGAGGGATCCAGGGAGGAGGCAGCTTCTCTTTTTTCCTCTCAAAGTCTGTGTGAGGTGGAAATTACTCAGTCACAACTTGAGACTCTCCATTTTCTAGTGAGACGTGGAAGAGAATAAGAGAGTTCTGCCTTCAACGGTGGAGCCAGTAGAAGAAAAAAGAAGAAAAAGAAAAGGACACAAAAGGAAAAAGACAAAACGAAAGGAGAGAAGAGAAAAAAGATAGAAAGGAAAAGAAGAAGGAGAGAAGGGGAGTAGAAGGGAGAGGAGAGGAGGGAGAAGGGAAAGGAGAGGGAATGAGGAGGAATGAGAGGAAAGGGGAGGGAAGAAAAAGGGAATGAAAAAGAGAAATTTAAAATGAGGAGAGGAGAGGAGAGGAGAGGAGAGGAGAGGAGAGGAGAGGAGAGGAGAGGAGAGGAGAGGAGAGGAGAGGAGAGGAGAGGAGAGGAGAGGAGAGGAAAAAGGGAAGGAAAAAGGGAAGGAAAAAGGGAAGGAAAAAGGGAAGGAAAAAGAAGGAGGGGAAAGGAGGAGAGAAGAGAGAAGAGGAGAGGAGAGGAGAGGAAAAAGGGAAGGAAAAAGGGAAGGAGGGGAAAGGAGGAGAGAAGAGAAAAAGAGAAGAGAAGAGAAGAGAAGAGAAGAGAAGAGAAGAGAAGAGAAGAGAAGAGAAGAGAAGAGAAGAGAAGAGAAGAGAAGAGAAGAGAAGAGAAGAGAAGAGAAGAGAAGAGAAGAGAGAAGGGAGGAGAAGAGAAAAGAGAAGGGAGGAGAAGAGAAGAGAAGAGAAGGGAGGAGAAGAGAAGGGAGGAGAAGGGAGGAGAGGGGAGGAGTGGGGAGGGGAGGGGAGGAGTGGGGAGGGGAGGAGAGGAGAGGAAAGAAAAGAAAATGAAAAGAGAGAAGGGGAGGAGAAGGGAGAGGAGGGAAAAGGGAAAGGAGAGGGGATGAAGAGGAAACAGAGAGGGAAGGAAAAAGGGAATGAAAAAAAAAATTAAAATGAGAGGAGTAGAAGAAAAAGGGAAGGGAAAATGGAAGGAGAAAGCGAAGGAAAAGGGAAGGAAAAAGGGAAGGAGGGGAAAGGAGAAGAGAGGAGAAGAGAGGAGAAAGAAAGAGAAGAGAGGAGAAGAGAGAAGAGAGGAGAAAGAAGAGAAGAGAGGAGAAGAGAGGAGAAGAGAGGAGAAGAGAGGAGAAAGAAGAGAAGAGAGGAGAAGAGAGGAGAAAGAAGAGAAGAGAGGAGAAAGAAGAGAAGAGAAGAGAAGAGAAGAGAAGAGAAGAGAAGAGAAGAGAAGAGAAGAGAAGAGAAGAGAAGAGAAGAGAAGAGAAGAGAAGAGAAGAGAAGAGAAGAGAGAAGATTGTATCATTTATTAAAAATAAATAAATGCGAGAATCCTGGCTGAGATGTGAAAAGGGTACTTTTTTAGCAGTCTTCCTATTTATAGCTGAAGGAACCTGGAAGCTCATCGAGTGCAATCCCCTGCCTTAGCAGAACTCCTAGATTAGGTCACTCAGGAATGCATCCAGGCAGGTTTTGAGTAATGTCTCCAGAGAAGGAGACCCCACAGCCTCTCTGGGCAACCTGCTCCAGTGCTCCATCACCCTTACTGAAGGGTCTGAAAGTCTGAGTGGCCTTCAGAATTGAAAAACTAGTTGAGTTATGAACTGTAAAAGTTTACCTCAGCAGTCTAAGTGCATGTGTCTCTCATGAAACTAGGACACATCTACACGTCTCTTTTTCCCCCTTAAATTCCTCACATCCCTAGCATCTATGACAAAATGTGTCATAATATGTTGGCAGACAGTGCTTGGTGGCAGGCTTTAATTTTAACAGTCTTTCAGACCAGAAGCTGTGTAGCTCAGCTCTAGATTCAGACACTTACATTTAGACACTCAAATGTAGTTGCTGCAGACGCCTTAAATTTGGAGGCTCCTCAGTTGTGCAGTCAGACATGAGTACCACTGAGAGAATCTGGTCCATGTTGGAGCTGTGGGTGGTTCCTCACTGAGTGGCTGACGCTCGTTCAAAGCTCAGCAATGTCTCTTGGCAACTCAGATGCCAAAGAGGTATTTATCTGCTAGCTCTGCTTATCTTGGCAGCAAATCTGGAAATATTCACACAATAATTTGCATTATTTTGGCAACAGCACGAAATGTGAACCAACAGTAATAGAAGCCACTCTCAGCAGTGGCAGATGGGCTGCACAGCTAAGGGTGGAATTAGGCTGCAAGTTCACACATCTCTCACAACTACGCTGTGCTCCTAGTTAGATTCAGTGGGTTTACAGACTTCCAGAAGCAAAAGCAGCTGTCAGCCACGCTCAATTAGACAGGTTGGCAGATGTTTGGCCTCACTAGAACATCGTGAGGACACAGAACAAACTCCAAGGTAGCCCAGCAATAGCATTTCTCACACTGGAGAAGAGTAAGGAGGCTGTGGATGCCCATCCCTGGAGGTATTCGAGGCCAGGCTGGATGTGGCTCTGGGCAGCCTGGTTGAGTGCTTGGTGCCCTGCACACAGCAGGGGCGTTGAAACTGTGTGATCATTGTTCCTTTCAACCCAGGCTATCCTGTCATTCTATGATTCTCTGATACATTTTATTCACAGACAAAGGTCGCATGTCTTAAAGCATCATAAAACTATGTTTTAATTTATGCACTAAAAGAAACAACAGCAAAAATGAACAACTTGGTTTTGATTTTGATTTCTTTTTATTTTCATTTTTTTTTCTCTCCCTCTCCTTTTTAACCTTAGAATATCATATAGGGAAGAACCACTGGTGTCCCCACACAATATGACATAACCCCACTGACACAGCAGTACTGGTTAATGCCTTTTTTTTAAGGCTGCCAAATATGCAAACAGAAACAGGCTGGACTTCTAATGTGGCCGAATATTTCCCTTTCCAGGGAACAACTCCATTAATCACGTACCTTCATCTACCTGTCCAGCAGTTCATTGTTTTTCTGCTGAAGGAGACTTTGCAATTAAAATCGTACTGAAATGAGAGCCATAGTTTTCCAGCATGAAGACTCAGAATGCCCTCAGTGAAAAACAACCTATTTCTTTTAAAAAAGATTTCTCATTTGCACCATGGCTTATTATACATGTAGAAGTATGTTCATTTTGTGTGTGTCTCAAGTTTACCACCAACATGCAGCATAAAAAATGCACACATTTTTTATTTTAAATGAAGTTGAAACAAATTTATTTCAAAGATTTCTTAATCTAATCCTGGTGAAATGTTCTGTATTTACGAATCTCTATTTTCTCACTGAAGGTGGTTCCATAGTGCTGCTCACTGGACAAGAGGAATAATTTACTGCATTATTTGATGGCTGTTTTTCACAGCCTGATGTTAAAACAGCTGGTCTTGTCCTACTGCCTCTTCCTCCCTGAAAAGCAAAGTAAACAAATCAACAAATAAAGAAAAGGGAATGTACAGACAGAAACTTAATTCACACCATTAGCTTATCCAGCTATCAAACTCCATTCAGACGAGGAGATTTTAAGAGTAGTTCCTCCCATGAACTACAACTCTGACTCTCAACAGAAATTATTTCTGTTTTCAACAATTTCAGTGCCTGTAAGTGCAGCCTTGCCTTACCTTATGGGAGAGTTCTAATGAAATCTTAGGAAAACTTGCCTCCCTCACTTTCAGGATCTCCAATCTTTAAGTCCGTGTCAGCATTCACTTTTTGCTACCGCCTATTCAGTGACAGAAAGCCAGCATGCATGTTTCAGTTTGTTTTCCAAGCTTGCCCTTTGACAACAGAATGATGAAAAGACACCACGTTTCTCCAGCCGGTTGCTGATTTGAACACAAGCTGAAGTGGTGTGAGCGGTTTCCCATGAAGTAACTTGGCAATTTAATTATCAAATGCATTAGTTGTGTTTTCTAGTTTCTATTAGTAGGGGAGAGAAAGCTGAAACTTCAAGTAAGCTTCATGTGCTGTTAGGAAAGACCCTGGATAACGGTGCTTCTCATTAGTACAAGGTGTCACCGCCTGGGAGTTAAGTTTTTGTGTAGCAAAACCACCAGCAGAAAAGTCAGTCTGCCCTTCATATTCATTTCCTTTATTGCCACATTGCAGCATTTTTTCCTGTAAATACCACGGCCAAAGGAATATTTAAGGCAGTTTCGGCATATGTGGGGAGATTCAAGTCATCGTTCCATCAATCAGTGTCTCTTATTCTGCCAGCATCTGACAGGTGACAAACTGGTCTTCTGTTTTTCTAGGGTAGACATCACTGAGCAATGATAAAGAGGAATCAATCCTATACAATTAAGGAGGAAATTAAGAAGAAATTAAGAAGAAAAGAATTGAGAAGAAAGGTGTATGAGATCTGCTCATTCTGGGAGTGAAGCAAGTCTTGTGGTCAGTAGATGAAAAGATGATTCAGAAACATGGAAGATATATTTTTAAAGCAAGTAAGGTCTGTATATCAGGAGTATAATTAACAGGAAGATACATGAGTTAAGTGACAGGCAACCATAATTTCAGTATTAAAATGTCCGTTTGGATCGTTGTTAATTTGTTTAATGTACTTAGCAGTGTATTAGCAGAAGATATTTTAGGGTACATATTTTAGTGTCTCTGTGGCAGATGCTTGGTTTTCATAAACCACACATATATTTTACTTTTAAAATAAAAGCAGGGTGCCTCATCCAGAGGCTAATTATACTGCAAAGCAAAACCAGCATGTTGCTCTACACAGGTTACCAAAGCCATCCTCCTTCAGCTAGATCTGGCTACTTAATAGCTTTCATTAGCTGGGAACAGTTTCCAAAGCACTCTGTTAAAGCCATTTCCAAACCATTCTGCCCTAGGGCAGGAAGAAAAATTAGCACGTGTCCAAACAAAAATTGCTACAACTTTTTTTGTTCCCAAAAGAGAGATGAAATGGACAAATTTGTATTTTCTCATTCCTGACATGAGAATACAGTACAGCTAAAGAGAACAGGTAGTCAGAGCTTCACTGACCATAAACCATTCTGTAATGAATAAGTCCTTTATTTTTTTGTTCTATCAGATAGCAAACCCCGGAATAACAACTGTCCCACTGACTCTGTGTCAATGTGAGGATTAGAGGGAAGAGTGGAGAAAAGTGGTTTAATTGTATTTGTATGAATGAAGAAGATTAAATCATTTCATCAGTATTTGTAACACAGTTTAGGCACACTCATGCAATGCTATACAATGCAAAATAGTTTTCTTATTAGCAGTGATGAAGATAAGAGCCAATTTGTCTACAATCTACAGAACATTTCTACCAATACATCCATGTGAACCTCCCTTCTCCACTCTTTGCCCTCTCCTTTCAGACACAGGACACTCACCTGAGACGCAGTGTAGACAGGAATCTTTCAAATAAGCACAGGACATCTAACACCAATTAAGCCTCCCCAGCTTTTCTCTTGGCCTTTCTCTCCAAAAGGATACACATCTTCTGTAGGATCCATGGCATGTTTGCAGGCTTTGAACGTTTCAGGTGTCCCAAGGCATCTAAAATAGTTGTAGCCATTCATGCATAAGCACCTGAATTCTACTCAGCGATCTGCAAGGTGAAAATCTCAAGAGTAACATGAGCGTACTTTGTTTGCAAGAACAACATCTGCAGGTTTCTGTTCCTTCCGTTACTGTTTCCTACTTTCACACTGCCAAGAAAAAGCACAGCAACAGAAAAAGGGCACAGGAATATACATCCTTCATTTCTAAGCCCTTGGTGAACTGAATTTCCCACACTGTCTGGAGATGCCTCGGCAAACTTCTTTCTAAATCACAGCCAGCTGCACAGTGCCAAAGGGCTGCCGTCCTGTACCCAAGTGCTGTCAGAACATGGAAGCATGACTTTCTACATCTACTACATGTACTTTCTTTCCATTGAGCCAGAAATGTCGTACCTTCCAAATCATGATGCTGGTAGAGACCACAGACAGTGCCAACAGCTTCCAGGAGAAGCCATGTAACAGCAACTTCAATCAAGGAGCAAAAATTACAAGAGAAAGGAAGTGCAGCTGATGGTTCCTTCATACTGTAAATAATCTAGAAATGGGAACAAAACACTGCTTTTAGCAGTATTAGATGTCGCTCAAGGAAAACTGTATTGAAATGTTTCTCAGAATTTGCAAGGAGCAAAATCTGCAGATCGGACAACTGTTGTGCTGCCATTTTTCTTCCTGCAGATGAAGCTGCTAAAGAGAGAATTGATATATGCAGGAATTGCAGTCAGAGGTACATAAAAGTGTGAATAAATGATAGCCCAGAATCCACAAAACAGCATAATATCTTTTCAATATTGAAAAAAAAAAAAAAAAGTAAAATATTTTTTAAACTTAAATAGACATTCTATGTAAAATATGTGCTTCAGTGACAACTGTAACATGCAATCTTACCTGTATCCTTCAATAAGCCAAAATGTAACAAAAGAAATGGACTATGTTTCTAGAGAACTGATTTTCTAGGTCACACCTGCACTATGTTCATCCTAAAATACTGAATTATGAAAACATTTAGCTTTGTACTTTGAAACTCATTTGCTCAAACTATGTACTGCTATGAATGCACATAATATCCATCAAGTATCCATGAAGCAGCAGACTGTCAAGAAAGAGGTAATCACAGTGTTTTTTGCTAAACATACTCCTATGATTTCATCACAGTTTTCAAATTACGCTGGCTTTGAAATTTGGAGTATTTGCTGGTTTTGAGTCATCAGTGTCAGAGCTCTCCTTCTTTCTATTTCATGCTGCTTTGTCAATTCTACCATACCATTCTCTTTGGATTTGTTTGCCATCAGTAGGAAAATAATGTCCTTTGTTCAGCCTTCTTTAATGGTTAACTCAGGTGAGAAGCAGAACATGCTGAAAGGCCAGCTAAGTTGTTTAGAAGTATGTTCTCTAAGAACATGGAGTGCACTACACTGGTAAGAGTAACCAGGGGCTTTGATGAGCAGTACTAAAATACCCTGTAGTCTGGAATAAAGTCCTGGCCCCAACTTTCATATACCCATGTTGTGAGGGCTGGTGGATCAAGTCGGACAGTCTGAAGATTCCTGCTTAAAGGCATGACTGAAAGGTCATTTCTCAAAATGCTTCTGGGCAGTGGGAAAATTGAGCAACGTTCAGTTCGGACTGGGAATTCCACCTGACACAGCCTGACCCTTCACACTGCACTTTGCACACTGTGCATGTGACACGGCAGAACAAACTTCCACAGCAACTTAAAATACAGAACTAATGGGGATTTGCAGAGGTTGAGTGCTCGCTCTCAAAGATCTAGCAGAAGGAATATTTTAATGATAGGTTTCAAATGTTCAGCCCAGAGAAGGCAATAAGATCCAGCCCAGGAGACACAAAAACTGAATAAAAAACAACAACCTGAACCAAACCAAATAGAAGGTGTTGGAAAAAGCAACTGTTCATAAGATATTTCTTAGGGGTCGTCATCTATAATTATTTACATATTACATTAGAAGAAGTATTTTCCCATTCATACGTAAGGCAGGCCATATTTCTGCCTACAGACTATTCCTGTGCCTCTTGTGTTCCCTTGAATTTCTTTCTTTCTTGAAAGTTGGCCTTTTTGTCAACATATTCACAAGTGCAAACACAACTTTGCTGTGAAGTATGGTTTTATGTTCTGTTGTTTTGAAAGATTCACCTCTAAGGTTCACGCTTGGGCAAGAAACACAGCTTGGATGCAGAAAGTAAGTAACAAACAAAAGCTGAAAACAACAACAATTTTTTTAAAAGGATGGAAGAGTTCTCTGCCACTCAGTGACACAGCATGGGAAGATGGGCCAGGGGCACCCTGCAAGACAAAAGTGTTGGGGGTCCCCATGGGGAGTTCAGGGCAGGCCCTGGCAACCTGATCCCATCCTATGTTCCCAAGCACAGGAAGGCGGTCAGGGACAGTGGTGCAGACCTTGGGTGTGGAGTCTCCTTGGGGGGGGACAGGCCCACAGGTTGGGGTGGGTTTGGGCCACAGGTGGGCTCAGCTGGGCAAAGGGCTGACCTGGCAGGGCTGTGAAGGGCCGAAGCCCAGCCTGCTGTTGTCTTGCTGGGAAAGGGACCACAGCCCCAGGATGGTGTGGGGGCCTGGGCTTGGGCAAGGGAAGGCCCAGGGGTGGGCATGGACAGGCAGAGCTGAATGAACCTGGTGGATATTTGCTGTACATTTTACAGATGTTACACAGGGAATGGGTAGATGTGCTGAAAGTGAGGTTGAGAGGTGTGGCTGACAAAGAGGCATTAGATAGTGGGGCATTACTGACCATGATGTAAATGGCATGGAAAAAGGGGCAGAGATTGAACTGAGTCCAGCTAGGCTGGAATTCATAATAGCTTCTTTGGGGCTTTACTTTAGATTGGTGGCCAAGAGAGTGGTGATAACAAACTGGTGTTCCAGCTTTTGCTGAGCAGCGCTTGCACGGTATATAGGCCTTGTCTTTTTTTCCCTTTCAGGCCCCACTGAAAGTAGGCTGGAGAGAAGGTAAAGGTTGGGAGGTGTCCTGGTCTCAGGTAGCACAGAGTTATTATAGCAGTTGGGGTGGTTCTGTGTTCTGAATTTGGGGTGAAAATAATGTTGATAGCACAGCAGTGTTTTGATTGCTGCTGAGCAGTGCATACACCAAGTCATGGACTTTCAGCTTCCCATACTGCCCTGCCAGTGAGGATGCTGTGGCTGCAAAAGAAGCTGGGAGGGACAGCTGACTCCAGCTGAACAAAATTCCATATCATCTGACGTCATGCTCAACCATAAAAGCTGGGGATACAGACACTGTCTTTGTCTTGAACCATAATCTGTTCTTACTCTTGCTCTTCCAATTTTTTCTCCCAAGTACTGCAGGTAAGGAGTGAGAAACTGAGTGGGGACTTAGCTGCCACTTGGAGTCAACCCACCATAGCCATAAATTTAAAGGCTGTAAACAGAGAAAAAATATATGTATTAAAAAAAAAAAAAAAGAAAACTACAACCCTTCTTGTGATGTTTCTTGTGGTATTTAAATAATTGTCACGAATTTGAAGGGAGGAGCTGTGAGGCTCTTGTTTGCCTGTGTGATGTTAAAGATGCAGTGTACTGAAGAAATATTTCAACACTCTGCCCATGTTGAAAAGAAACTGTATTGGACAACAAGAGCCAATAACACCAGATCTGAACGTTCAAAACCCATCTGAGTCAGTCACAGTGCCATCAGGTCACAAGTTACACAACTTCCTCTGGATAGACCACTGTTTGAGTAACCTTGTAAAGCTGTTCTTGGTAATTAGAACAAAAAGTAACCACCCTGAAGAATGCAATCTGCTCAAACGTCCCCAGGAAAGCATGGAAGGAAGCTCTCTCATCTGCAGGGACTGCTGTGTGCTTCAGAGGTGCCGCACAGGACACGTCAGAAGGCACCAGGGGATGTCTGGGGAGAAGTGTTCTGCCTCCCACTCAGCAAAGAGGGAGCAGAAAAAGAAGTGCATGAAACCTTTTCCAGCAGGAAAATCTATGGTGGGTGCTCCCCCTGCTCCCTGCCCCAGGCTTCTCGCTTTCTCTAACTGAGGTTTCCCTTTTCTACTCTCAGCCAAGTATCACCACTTCCCTAGGGATGGCAACTGACAGAGGTTTTAGTAAGAGCATCTGCATCAAATAATAAAAGTTCCAGCAGTTACAAAACAGTAGAACAAGAATTCACAGTCAGATCTGTTTCCCATCTTTACAGGGACTGCATTCAGGAAACAGCCACTGCACTGGCAAGAGCCCTTCACACCGGGTCTCACTGTGGCAGCATATCTTCCCTGACACAACTCAAAAGCAGCACAAGTGTGGCAGTGGAGCAGCATTATTCCATCCTTTCCATGGGACAAAATATGGCATAGAAAAAAACTTTACAACTGTTTTCAATTGAACCTAGTCATCCTTTCCATGGAAAAGACCAATTGGAACAGTGAACATCTACACAGAAATATTTATTTTGCTGAAGACCAAGATTTGGGCCACGTACAACAGAAAATGCAGTGATCCTTTGGATCAGAGCAGGGAGAAAGCTTGGTAGAGTAAGTATATGGGAGGGGAGTAAGGTATTGCTAGCAAGTTAAGGAAAATGTCAGACATAGTGCCAAAGACCAGAGCTATGTCCCCCCATCAGAATGTATTACTAAACTGTTTGTTCAAAAAGTGTTGCAGAAGGCAAGTATGAACTAGCAAGACATTGACTGAGGCTCTCCTAAAACAGAATATCCAAGAATAGTTTAACTGGTGGTAGGTGAATGGTTGGACCAGATGATCTTAGTGGTCTTTTCCAACCTTTTAATGATTATATGTTTCTATGATTCAGGCATAGCTCTTATCTTGCTTAACTGCTTTTATATGCACTGATGTGAATGTAGTGGAAAATCAGACAGTCTGGGGGTGATCCTTACCTTTAACCTGAGAAGAGTTGCAATGCAGTTAGCATTCAGATCCCAGTGCAGTCCCCACAGCTTCCTAGAGTTCAAACAGAATGAAAGGACTTACTGCTGGCACATACTCTTTTTGTTTATTCCTATATGATACTGATTTTCTCCCTCACTGTTACACAGCTTTTTGCTTCAGTGTAAGTGAGCACAGCACTCTCTACCTTTTTGTGACCGTGCTCCCTACAATGAAATTTTGCCTCTTGCAGATTGTTTTAGCAAATCAGAGTTTGTATCTGATTTTATCACTTCAGTCCAGCAACTCCTTTTTTCTTTCACTGACTTTGATTAACATGCTTGTGCTAGACTTAATAAACCAGTACTGCAGTTTCGTGTCTTGTCAGTCTGGATCACCACCTTGCCTGCATTCTCTCTGCTCCTGAAACAGGATTTGTGGCTGAGATCACTATTTAGAGTATTTATCCCCAGCTTGACTCCGTTCTCATTTCTCAGGAATCATTTTCTTCCCACTGTGTTTATAAGCTTGAAATCCAGTTGAGGACTTTTAGGCCACCAAGGAAATTTGAATTTAATTACTTCATGAAATAGAGCTACTCTCTTGAGAAAACCCAGCTGAAACACTGCCTATGACATTAAACAAGGATTTGGTTGGAAGCTTTTCCAAGAGAATAAAAGATAACTTGATTTGTGATTCATCATACTGTGACGGAACTGGGGAAAGAAAGAAAGTGATAGCTTGTTTAGTTTCAGAATTCCTTTGGCAATTTCTTTTTATCGTAAATACACCTCCTTTCTATGTCTGGTTTAGAAATGTACTTGTTAAGTATTCAGAATTGCTGCAGGGTAGTGAAAGCTGCAGATTATGAAGATGAAGTTCTTGTGGGTTTCAGTTGCTGCCAAGAATAACAAAGCTAGAGAAATAAATCTGGTACTTGAGGGTTGGTGCTGAGAAAGTATTATCTTCTAGCTATAAATAAAAAGTTTCTTCACTCTTAAAAATCATGAATATATGTGGATCTCTGTGAAATTATAACAAAAGTTCACAGGTAATCTTTAAGAAAGTAATCTACAACTCCACTCTGCAGTTGCAGTATCAGTACCATTACTGAGTCTCCATCTGGATGAACAAGTTCACACAGAAAGATTTATAGAAACTGAAGAACATAAGCATCTTCAGTAGCCTGTAGCAAGCTATAAATCCAAAACCTGTTTTTACACGAGTGTGGCTTCTTTCTTCCTCCCTCAGTATTCATCCTTCACCTTAAAGGCCACTGTCAAGCACTCTGAAATTTTTGTTCTCTGGTTATTGTTAAAGCTGACTTCAGGGTTACTGCTTTAAACATTTCTTGCTGGAAAATCTCCCACTTCCTCATCTCCTGACATTTCCACTGTGGTCTCCATTGATGAAGTGAATGCTTAATTAACGGAATCCTGAATTAACAGAAGTAGCTTTACTGGACTGAGCAACACGTTTCTTGACAGCTAAAGATTTCATGATTAGCTGGGTTTTCCACAAAACATTATTTAAAGCTGGATTTCTTTGTACAGTAACAGAAGTATCTTAGAAGTTTTACTTTGTGGGAAAAATGATACAATGAATCTCATGTATATATACATACTTAAGAAAGACTAGTATGAAATATAAGCCAGTAGCTGAGGAAGTTAGCTAGATAAGTAAAAAAAGTTAAAAATCTACTGACGTGCACTTAATCTCACTGGGAAGAAAGAAATCTGACCCAAGAGAAGAGAAGTCAACAGGAAAGGGAAAATCATTAGTGACAGTGTGCAGAAAAGAAGACAGAAGAGCAAAGCAGGAATTTGGAGAAGAACTGCACGGGATACAACAAACCCAATGAAACTTTCCAGGTATTACAGAAGAAGGAAGTCAGAAGTGAATTAGTTATCTCCAAGCCCAAGACGACCACGAACTAAAAGACAACAAAAATGCAAATAAACTTAAAGAATTCTTTGAATAATCCCTTCCCACCATGTCACAGCAAAAGTATTCATTCACCAACCCAGGATCAGTAATTTCAAGTAATGAAGATGGGCCTCAAACAGAGACTGAAGATGAAAAGTACAGCAAACGAGGCTGGCACAAACTGGCAAACAACAACTCACTAGGACTAGCTGGTACCTCTCCAAAGCTCTGCAGATGCTGAAGACAGAAAGGATTTAACAGCTATCAAAATATTCAATCTCTGGTTAAAATCAGCAGCTCCACTGGAGACCTGCAGGGTAACGACTGTTCCAGCTATTAAAAAAAAGAAAGGAAAAAAGAAAAGGTAGGGAACTGGAGAAACACAGATCATAGAGTTTTATTTCAATGTAAGTTAATCTTGTAAAATTTAAATAAAAATAGTCTTTTAAAACATCTCAGGGAACATGATAGGACCAACGTCTGATAGAACCCCATGTGTTTTGTATGAGTACAATCACTGAGAAAAAATTGTGAACAGTGAGTCAGTCAATTAATCTTGCAGATGGTTGAAAATTATTTCATTTGGCAAGATCAGAGAAGATTGCAAGGGATTCTGAAGGAACCTAATAAAGCTGTGTTAGTGAGAAGTAGAACATCTAAAAATTGGCACTGGCTCATATTCAGGAACAACAACCGACAGGAACAATTTCAGACCCATGAATTTGCTAACCCAGTTTACTCTTAGAGCCAAGAAATCTGCAGCATTTTTTATTTAATGGAAGTCTAGATACACTATCTATGAGGTTTGTAAGTTCTTACGTATAAAGAATAAAATAATTGTTAACCACAGGAGCCTCAGGGCAAGAACATTTCAGCAGGTCTTCATCCAGCTTCAGGAATTGCAGGCGTAAGGATCCAGGTCACTTAAAGGCTCGTCAGTCTCAGTTCAGTCCCTGCGAAAACAACATAGCAAAATGTTGTGATCAGCGGTGCAAAGTCCAACTGGCAGCCAGAAACTACAGCACCCTTCAGGGGCTGACACTGAAGTTCATACTGTTTAATGTCCTCATTATTAACCCCAATGGCAGGACAATATGCATTCTCAGCAAGTCTGCAGACAACTCTAGATTAGGAGGAACAACCAAGTTGGTACCTGAACAGAAGATTCAGAGCAGGTGGAGCCAGGCTGAGCAAAATTCTTAATAGATGTGCAGAACAGCAGGGGGAAAAAAGGCTTGGGCAGAGTTTGGAACACAGGAAATTCCAATTAGATATAAGGAAAATATTTTCATTATAAGGATAGTCAAACACTGGAAGGTGTTCAGACAGCTTTTGGGATCTCCAGCCTTGGAGTTGTTGAACACTCAATTAGAAACCTCCCTGAGCAAACTGATATAATCAGACCCTCTCTGAGCAACAGACTGGATTAGATGGCATCCAGAGGTCTCCTTCAACCTAAATAATTCAATGATTCTATGATTCTAATTGATTTCAAAATTCTTCACCATTAGTATAGCCAGGAATCTTCCTTTGAAGCATCTAACCCCCAACTGCATAAGAGATGGGATACCAACTGCTTTACACATCTTTAGATCCCAAAGCCTGTTCTAAATGAGTGAGCAGAGCAGGACCCAGAGGCATGCTCGGAGTTTGCCTGCATGTCCCTGAAAGACTGATGTGTGATTGATGTGCCTGTGGCTGAGCGTGAGTGAGTCCATGTGGCATAGCACACTGGCTGTAAGGTTGCTTTAAGGCTTATCTCAAAAGACAATGAAGACTTAACCCTAAGGCATCTTCTGTCCAATCCAGCATGGCTGTTTCTTCTGTTTAACAGAAAAACTCTTTCCTTGGGATTTTTAAACAAACAGCAAGGTATCTTGAAAAACAGGGAAAAGAAGTAACCATGCACAAAGAAATGCAGTCATTCACTGTTTTGTTGATATCATTTGATGGCCCTTCTTAGGTGAATGTTCTCTTTTTACAGTCTCTTAATCTGAAAAGATATTCATCATACTACAGAAAACCACCTACACTTTCTCAAAAGTATTCAGAGCAAAGACAGAAATGGCTGATCTTATTAACATAATTTTATATATACGTGTATGCATATAGTAGAAGTTCTTTGAAGATGGTGTCTGCATATGCACTGACATTTTAAGTGGGATATAGCTGCATCAATCTGGAGAGGACATGTAATGCTTTAACATTAATTCCTAACTTCTTGGTAATATTTCCTTACACTTCTTTGAGCTCATTTCTACTGATATTCTCAATCTATATTGTAGGACACAGCTCGAAAAGTTTCCCTCTCTAAGAATACAGGTTAATAGTTTATTTGAAGAGTGAAATGTACTGCAGTTTGTTTTGCATGGAATGGCAGGTTAGAGCAGTAATGAACTCAGTGAAGGGCTATAAGCAGAGAGGAGCAATGCTGGCAGGATGTCATGATAGACCAGCACAGTGCAGAGGGATGTTCTTGTTGAGCACAAGAAAGACTGCCCAATTGACTTCTTCCATAACTTGATGAAAGAGTCAATAGTGTGCTGCAAGTTCTATTCAAATAGAAAAGATTGTAGTCTCTAATGAAATAGAGGGAAAAGGAATCTAGAAGATTGAGAAATGGAAAAAAAAAAAAAAAGGTTAGATTTTAAATATGTAGACTGATGTCTGTGGGGAGAATAACTCAAAACATAAATATTATTGTTTGGAATATTTTAAAATATGTAGGGTAAAAATATTCCAATTTGTGCCTGAAGATCAAAATAGCTATCTGCTTGCAGTGCAACACTGATACATAAAGCACTGTGATTGTGGGAACCTGGAAGATATGAACACATACCAGGAGACATGAAAATCTGTATTCCACTGGGCTGCACTGTGGCTGAAGAGCCCTTCTCTTTCCTACAGACTTCTAACAAATGAAAAATGAAACCTGCACTCAACACATATTGACATTTTTAGTGTCAAGGATACAAGATAATATATGTTAAGGATATTTCTGATCTAATATTGGGCAGCCCATCAATGACCTTTCTCCCTTCTACCACATATTTCCCAAATCCCTTTCTTTTATTTTTTATGCCATTGTCTACAGAAACATGTGGGAAAGGTTGACAGAACTGTGTTTGTTCAGTGTTGGGATGTGGAAGGAGGACAGACCATATCTTCAACTGGCTAGTGGGAGGCTAGCAGAACAAGACTCATCACTTCTTGAAGATTCATAGAGAAAAAGACAAAGGACAAGAGACACTGCTTGCAAGAAGAGGAATTATGATTGGATGTTAGAAAAAAAATCTTGTAACAAAAATTGTAGTCAAAATCTAGAACAGGTTCTTTCATAATGGTTGTGAGACCTCCATCCTTGAAGATACTCAGAGCTTGACTGGTAAAGCCTTCAGCACCCAGATCTAGCCTGCACCTGATTTTGAACAGGACATTAGATTAAATGACCTCCAGAGGTCCTTTACATCCTATATAATTTTGTGGTTCTAGTACACACCTGGAGGAGAAACCCACACATCTGATAGCTTTCCTAAACCAACAGTGCCCACAAGATGAAAACAGGAGACATATCTGGGGCCTAGTTCTGCAGGCAATTACATTAATCACTGCACGTAGTCATCAGACTCTGTTTTTTCCATAGCTTTCTCATGGCTAACAGTATTTGAAAAGTGAAAATCAAAAGCTGAACTATCTCCACTGGAAAAGCAGAGTACTCTTCTTGCTGTTTGTCTTCAGGATTATTTTGACTATTTTTCATAAAAACTTTTGAACATAGGGAAAAAAACCTAGTAATTTGCCAAATGTATGGTCTGTTTTCCTAGTGAGAAAAATTCCTATAATCTCGTAGAACTTGCTTAAGAATATCCCTTTCTGGTATTTCCTTTTATCTCCTACTGATCAACTTTGGATTTGCAAGGGCTCAGAGGCAAGAAAGTCTTATTAATAAGAATGCACAATGAACATCTAAAGTACTTTTGCTCAGTTGTAGCAGTGTATGACACTAGCAATAGCAAATTAGGAAATTTTACTCAGGTGTCATAAGCCTACCATACAATCATAAAATTGGTATTTTCTGCCTAGGGCTCTCACTGCTATCAGGTTGAATTCAGCACAATGCTAAAAGAAAATGTAAGTATCAAAATAGCAGCAAGTGCACCTCTCAAAAATAAATTTAACAAAGAGCAAGAAAAATCACAGAGCTCCTTCAGTCGAGGACAAGTTATTATACTCACAAACATAAATACAATCCCCTATATTAAAACAAGGGCAAGGCTGATTCACAGGTCCACAGGAATATTTATTTTATACTGTAGTGGGATAGTAAGTCATAAAGCAGTAAAAAAGAAACGTGACATTCATCTGGCACAGAAATAGCTTTGTTGTTGTTTTTTTCTTGGTTTACCTTATGCAGCTATAACAGCTATATCCCTTGTTCCCATCGATGCTGGCATACAGACAGGAATTTTGCTGCGTGCCCTGCCAAACCCAGTCTCCCAGTCCCACAGTCGCAGAAGAGAGAGCCTGGAAACCCTGGGCACATGTGACAAGAGCTTATAATCACAGAATAGACAGAGGAAGTTCTGCTGTTACACTTCCACTACTGGAAATCCCTGAATTAGAGTAGAGATTAGTAGAGATGTTGGAATCATAGAATCAGAGAATGGTTTGGATTGGAAGAGATCTCAAAGCCCACCCAGCCCCAACCCCTGCCGTGGGCAGGGCTGCCCCCCCCAGCTCAGGCTGTGCAGGGCCCCATCTATTGCTCAGTTTCATCTTGATAACATCCTCAGTTTAATCTCCAGTTAGACCTTGTTCCTCAGGTGATGTTTCAAGCTGTATCACTACTCTTCTCTATAGGTTAGAGACTCAGAGGTAGGAAAATGTAGGCACAGAGACTTTCTGTTATTGGGTGATATTCTGAGAGCAAATAAATTTGGATTGCTTCCTTTTCCTTCATGGATTCTTGAAATACTTAGAAATTCTTCCTGTACTCTTACATGTATTAAGAGCTAGACTATGTATGAAAGGCAACATTTTTCTATTTCTCCTTTGGAACCAGACTAACTCCATTGAGGCTTACGCAGAGCTCATTCCCACAGAAGATACAAAAAGATAGGAGAAGTCTCTCTGGAGAAGGAAACCTTACCAAAACTGCACAGATTGTCAGATACCCTTATTACTCCTACCACGTCCAAACACCTGCTATTAAATGACAAATTTAGACACCACTCTATGGATCTGGGCTGGGTCACTTTATGGTGACTGAGTTTAGTCTGGTGGTGCATGACTAAATAACATTTCTGCATCTCCAAATCCCCACAGTACTGGCATATAAGAAGCAAGGATAACACTACAAATGAGGCAGGGATCCTAGCCACTGGTCAGGAAAGACTCTGTAGACAACACTTCTGAAAGACACTAAGTCAGCAATGTCAGACTGTATTCTGTGTGACAGAAATCACTTCTGTTCCCTTTAGTAATTGTTCTGACTGTTACATGGACCCATGGACTGGAATGTGTATATACAAATTAAGAAGGTACTGCCCCAGCTCCCTGCAGCTCAAAGTTCAGGACAACCAAGAGATAAAGACTGGTTCCTTCCCAGTAGTATCAAAAGAAACAATACATAAGAAGTCTACACAACGGGTGACATAAAAAATAGCTGAAAAATAATTTTAGTGCTTTTGAAAACTTACTATCACACAAAGTTTGGTTTCCTAGAATAAAGATGTAATGAATTATGCCTCTTATTTAAATAAATTGGCAGAATTTTTTCCATCTGTGGGATCATAACATAGCAAATCTGGCTCCCCAGAGTCCTCATACCCTGTATAAGACAGCAATATCTGTAAGATTCAGCACAGTTTTGGATAGAAACAGAACAGGTGCAAATAAGACAGAGACAAAGCCATAGAATGAACTTCCCACTCCTTTATCAGCTTCTTGGGGATTGGTGGCTTTTGCCCTTGACAAATTGCACGTGTGAAGTTGTTTGAGAACTCCCGTGCAGCCTTCCACTTTGCAGAACAGGTACAGATTCATTCTGAGGGCAGAACATAGCAAGGCCATGAGGCTTTTTTGGACAAGAATACTTGCTGAATACTTGAACACCCTACATTGCCTGCTGCCAACAAGCATCTGAAGACAATCAGTTCTTCACAGAGACAAGTCTCCCTTTGTGTAGGAAAGGTAATCAGTAACCTTGTTACTAGTCATTAGACTTACAAAAGAAATAGTTTATTGTATTTTATTTTGACTGAAAGACTCTAATACGTGAGATACAGTTTAATAATATTATGCCATGACATTATTAAAAATTATTAAACTTACCTAATGAAGCTTTCTGCTGATGTGAATAAGCTAAACCAATTTTGTCGCTCCTAGAGAAAAAGACTCAGGAATGTTTGGGTGTTATGAACAAGAACTGTACCTGATTTTTTCATTCTCCATGAACATCAAGTCTATGTTTTTTTAATATGTTGCTCTCAGCTAGCAATGAAAGCCATTTTCAGGTTATCAGTGACATCAAAGGTTTTTCCCTATTTGTATCAGTACTTGCCTCCAGGCAGGCACCTTCTTGCTTTATCAAAGATGCTAACATTTATGCTCAGCAAAGTAGAATGCATGCTAACCCAAGTAGACCAGATGATACTCCAGCCCACAGGTTGAGGGCCAGTGAGTTTTGAGAAGGGCAAGAAAATTCTCCCCAGCTTGCTACAAGAAAGGAAGATTCACAGAGAAGAGCTCACCAACTGATGCTTTCAGGGGGGAAAAAAAGAAACAACCCAAATAAAAATCAAACATATCAATCAAATAACTATCATCTAATTTGGGAACAGATATCCCAAGAATATGTATATATATATGAGCAAAACAAATTGATCTTTTAGTTGTAGATACTGGAAAGAAAGAAAATATTCTTTTCTTGGTTGATTCCCACACTGCTCCACTGAGTAAAAGTGCTAACACGAGACAGGTAGGGAACACAGAAAGATCTATAATGCTCAGTCTGACTCATCTTTCATTTCAGGTCGTCTTAAATTATGTAGGTGAATAATTAGCGTGATGAAACTGATAATGGCACTTACTGCCATTCCTATCAGTATCTAAACAAGGACTATAAGAAAGAAGAGGACAGACTCCTTAGCAGTACCTGCTGTGATAGGACAGGGGGAGTTTTAAACTAAAAGGAGAGATTTAGATTGCACATAAGGAAAAAGATTTTTACAGTAATAGTAGTGAGTCACTGGAGCATGTTGTCCAGAGAGGAGGTGGCTGCCCCGTCCCTGCAGACACTCAAAGTCAGGCTGGATGGGGCACTGAGCACCAGATCATTGCAGCGGTGTTGGACAAGATGACCTCTGCAGGTTTCTTCCAACTCAAACAATTCTCTGATTCTATAATTAAGTCATGAGCTGTTTTTTCCTGCAGGACAACGTGCTCTAAGGAGCAGAGGTAATGTTATTTGAATACGCAACAAGTACATCCTAGTAATACAACTTTTCTGAATCAAAAGTGGTCTAGTGAAGATACAAATATCTGACATTATTCATCTGTTTTCTGTTTTGCCTCAGTCTCCTGAAAAGGTCTCCTCAGCACGTGGGGAAGGCTTTCACACTCTTTCTGGAAAACCAGCACATCTCTGTGACTTGCTGAAGTGCTCTACACTAATGCCCACGTCATGGGAACAAAAGCATGAAATGGAGGCCTGTATGCAGGGAAAGGGCTATGACTTCATCAGAATGCAGTGGGATAGCTCACATAATTAGAGCCTATTAGATAACTGGAAGAAACCTCTTGTTTGCACAGCCTAATAAATGCAAAAGAGACAACGCAGTCCAGCACAATCAGAAACAATCCAGATTTCTGGAGTGCACTGATGATCCTGACACAGGTGATCAAAAGAGCAAGTGTAGATATCCTGACTAAACTCAAACATAAGCAGCAAGAGGTGACCGAGGACAAACACAGAGTCATTATTCCAACCGAAGTCCATCTGGAGGTGAATCTGGTGAGGGACATAAAAGGCAACAGGAAAGACTTCTACAGGTACACAGGCAGGAATATGAAAACTAGGGAAAATAAGGGCTCAATGCTGAATGAAGAAGGAACCCTTTGCAGAACACTGAAAAGAATGAGGTATTCAGTGCCCTTCTTACCTCAGTCTTTCCTGGTAAGACTGGTCTTTAGGAATTCCTGACCCTTGAGAAAAGAGGGAAGGTTAGAAGCCAAATAAAGACCTATCCTGAGCAGAGGACAATCAGGTTAGGATGCACTTGAATAGGACGTGAGCCCAAGGAACTTGATGGAATGCACCTAGTGAATGGAGCTGCTCATGGTAAGGCCTCTTAATTATCCTGGAAAAGTGGAGCAGGTTGCCCTGACATGTGTTGGCATCACTATGCAAATGATATGGCTATGATGGCTTTAGATACTCAAATGAACAAAGCCCTGAGCAACTTGGTCTGACCCCAAAGCTTGTCCTACGGTGGGACAGAGACTTCCTGAAGCCCCTTTCCAATCAGATTACTGTGAGGTAGCAGCATCTCATGGTCACTTGCTCTCCATAGTCACTGGCATCACCTGGATAAAGAGAGGCAGGCAGTTGCATGGCTTTCATGCTCTGCTTACCTACTTAGGTATGGAATTTCCACCTATAGGCATCTTACTTCAGTTATAATATCTGATATTTTCTGTAATTTATTCAGCCTCTGTTCCATGAGCCTCTGTTCTCTGTCATTCCTATGTGATTTGTGCACTGTTAGTAGAGTCCTGAAAATTTCCCTTCCACCTACTTTCTAAGCTGTCCACAGTCTTTTTTAATCTTTATCCCACTTTATCTTATTCAAGTTCAATTCCTCAAAAAAAAAAAAAAAAAAGCCATGTTTAAGCTCTAAGAAGTGATCCGTGTATTTCACAAGTGTCAAAGTAGCTCACTAATTTCCATTATGAGCAGCTGACTGTTATTTCCATATGAGCAGCTATTGGAAACAAATCCTTCAGACAATCTGCTAGGGCTTTAGGCATTCACAGTTGTTAGAACAGAGAATCCCAGTCTGGAAGCCAAGCTGTAAACTTGGCACACAAACGGCATTAAGGAGATGAGCTTTAAAAGCCACATGCCTCAAAACTAAATATTGCAAGCATGGATTGTAAGACCTGTAAGACTTTATGAAGCATTGTATAGTTTCTAGCTTTTAAAAAGGACACATGCAACATCACGTTCCAAAAAATAGTTTTGCTCATCTAGAAATAAGATGATTTGTAAGTAGTCAATAGACAGTATTCAAATATTCCTATAAATGAAAAGGGTTAATTTTATCACTTTGAAAAAGGGTATAATTATGCCCTTTGTTTTAAATTTTAAATATATTATGTACCTATATTTTTAACATATAGTACTTAACAACAGTGCTTGTATAAAGCTGGATTTTTTAGTAGGAACATAATTCTGAAAGAAAATTAGAGAAACATAGAAAATTACAGAAAAAAAGGAAATATGTCAGTAGCAATTAGTGTCAATGCAGAATGCCTATGGGGTCCAGGAAAATGTGACGATAAGGCTGATCAATACATTACTTCAATAACAAGCTGAACCAGATACCTCTAACTAAAAGCCTTCACCAAGATGTTTTTGGTTTGGATCAGTTCTGTTGTGTGAATTCCTTTTATCATATAGCTGTGTTGCCTGACCTGTACTTAGTGTAGGAATTCCAGCCTGCTGTGATTTTTGGTTTTGCTTTTGTCTTTGCTTATTTGTTCACTGAGTGGAAGAATGTACACTCACAGGAACTAACGAGATAATTTGTAAACCTGTCAGCAAAAGACATCAGAATTAATCTAGTGGTGGTCTGGTAAAAGAGGAGAAGATAATCTCACATGAAACTTCCACATTTGCTCTGCATATTTCCTCCTTTATGCCTCTTTGCCTGTAGCACTACGCAGTGTGTGAACTCTGAAGCACGTGTGGTATTCCATCTCCAGCACTCCTATTCTTGGCATGAGTGTCTGCTTCAGAGCAGAGAGACTTTAGGAGACTTCTCAAGGACACAGCTGATCCAAAACGCACAGGGGCGATACGATTCTTAGCAACAATAGCTACTCTATGAAATTGAGGTGACTGGGATGCTTGGATAGCTACTGTCTTATTTGTATTATGAGTTACCAGAAAATTAATGGCCTATTATGATTAAGAGCAATCTACATCATTATTCTGTTAATTGGCACACCTTACTGGTATCTGCAGGGTTCCACACTGGATGATTCATCGGTGTGCAGAACGACAGGCCTTCAGGATGGTAAGAGTTTTTTGCCTTGCACTGTTTGCAGGGCCCAGAGATGAGTGACCTTCGTTTCATCTCTTCTCGGGTCCTTCGTGTCTCGTGGTACAGCCATCATCTTTTCTAAAACAAAAAACAGAGAAAAATGAATATTTAGGAATCCTTACAGATACTGTACAGATGGCTGGTTTAGTGACAGCTGTTAGAAGAGAGTTTAAGCCACAATTCTATGCCATGTTGTCATTTTCTCAATTCCCTGAAGACCGACAAAATAATAAAGATGAAAAAGACAAATATTAATCATTAGGATTTAAAGAGAATCTTCACAACTGGCTTACACGATAGAGAGGAGAAAGCCTTGTAAGGAATAGGGCAGGAGAAGCCCATGGCATCATGCATACATATTACGTATGGATTACATAAATCCATTGACAGTAAGACAAAACATGGCTTAAACTGAAGTACAGAAGAATCCAAGCAGACATGAGGAAGAATAAACAGAGCTAATTAAACAATGAGATGTACTGTTGGTTCAACAAACAAGATCTACGTCATCTGAGAGTTTCAATAACAAGTTAGACAGTGGTAAAGAATGATATACATCTGTGGTTGATCCTGTCTTTCTAGGCACTGATGGAGTAGACGGTACCTTAAGGCATCTCCTGACATTTCATACTTCATAATATGTACCTTCAGCTTTAAGTACTGGAAGTATCTGAGCTCTTTTTAACAGAAAGGACTCCTCTTGAACATTTGTGAGCTGATGAAAAATACCTTATGAACTTTTTCCCCGAGAAAAGTTATTTAATTAATGTTGCATTACTGCATATTGTTATTTTGCTTTATTTTAACCAACATTTTGGTTTTCAAGGGTTGGGTTCCTTCCACGTGAGGACTCATTTCCCAGTAGGTAGTATAGCTTTTAGAAAACTTTTTGTGTAAAATTCTGACAGTAAAAAGCAACCTGATGTAGGAACCTGCGTGAACATTTTCATCTGAGATGTCACTGATAAGAAAGATTTAGAGACCTTGGAAGTTATATTTTCTGCCACAAAGATTTCAGCGAGGCCAGTGGCAATATAAGTTACTACCATATCATCCAGATGATTAAATGCCACTTAAATGTTTTAAGGACAAGGAATAGTTCTGCTGCTTTATCTATCCTGTTCATTATCCTTCTCCTTAGCTCGTAAAGCAACAGGATAACAATTTCATTTGTATGACAGTGATAACTGTCCAGCAGGAACAAGCCTGAGACCATCAATTCATTTCCCAAAAGCCATCCATTACTTAATCACAGCACATTTAACACTGGGATAAAGCCATGTTATGCTTTCCTAATTGGGGACTTTAGTAGATACTGTTTACATTAAATGTACATGAAATTCTGTTAATGAGTTTCTGATTCTTCCTCATGTTTGGTACTTATACAGACACTTCAAACGTGGGCAAATATTGCACAAGGATATCTGTATGTCTGTAAATTCTCCTTCAATACATTGTTCATGTTCTTTTCATGTAAATTTGAAAGCACACTCTATGGCAGTTTGTAAGCAGAAAAAAAATTAAGATAGGACTACTTCTATTCTCTGAACATAGATTTGTGAACAGAAAGTTATATCAACGTACTCACATTTATAGTGAAAGTCATTTGTGGGATTAATGAATCTTTGAACCAAGGAAAAGACATCAGACAGGTGATTTGGATTATTACACATTACAAATAAACAGAAAGGCTGATAGTCATAGTAATTAACTCAAAAACAACTCACAGATTGAGCATACACTGTGGCAAAGCCCACTTCCAGATGATTCATAAGTAGAAGAGAGCAAACTGATGAATCACTGTCCTGTGAAAAAAGTTTGCCAAAGTCTCTTATTGTACTTCTTTTCAGCTCCATCATTCCCTTGCATCTCTATTCCCCTTTCTTCACAGCAAGGACCTCCGTTATCTCCAGTGCGTGGACCTGCAAGGAGGTACTGTTGGCTGTAGCTTAAATGCAGCTCATCTATGATAAATGAGAAAGAGTAAAGCTAAAAAGAAGCCTACAGCTTGTGGTTATACTAACTTTGATGAGAACAGAGTATGGATGAAAGGTGATTGTGTCAAAGTCAGCAATTTCTGCAAAAGGAAAAGACAGAAACCATGAAAGACAGCACACCAGTATTGAGAAATCAGTCGCACAGAGTGATCAAAGGGAATGAGAGGAAACTGAGCATGAGACATATTTGTGACTCATTGCAATATAAACAATAGAATGTATTACAATTTAAAAAGTCATTATAGAAACTGACGATCATACAGTAAGAGAAGAATAAAAGGTCTCAAAAAATCACATATGTAAGCAGTTTATGTAAAACAACTAAAAAGATGTAGAAGAATACTACAGTAAAATATCTGTTTGTCTTTTCAAGAAAGTACAACAGTCACATTAAAATCTTCTAAAGTGAAAAAGATGACGTTGCTAACGAGTGAATCCTTCAAAGATGTATTCATGTGCATGAACAGTCCCACTTTAACATATGGAAACACTTACGTGAGTAAAACTCTCAGCAAATGTTTTAGGACAACTTTGTGTCTTCTAACTTCCCATATTTTCTTACATCTATTCATTTACCTCCATCAGCATTAGCAGCAGTATTAATATTGGTTGATGTGCTGTAGTATCATTTACTCACAATTTCCATGTACTTCTATGGGTAGCAGAGGAGTTACTGAACTCAGGTAGTCCCTAAGTGAATGCCCAGATCTTCCAGGAAGATCTTCCAGGTTGTGGATGCCCCATCCCTGGAGGTGTTCAAGGGCAGGTTGGATGGGGCCCTGGGCAGCCTGGTCTAGTACTAAATTTGGAGGATGGTGGCCCTGCCTGTGGCATGAGGGCTGGAGCTTCATGATCCTTGAGGCCCCTTCCAACCCGGGCCATTCTATGATTCCATGATTCTGTGATTCCAAGCCATGGTAGCATAAGCTGCTTTTCAGGGACAACTAGAAGGCCAGCTGACTTCCCTGTTCCATCATTCTTCCTACAAAAATTGCATACCCAAACTGACTGCTAGCAGACAGTCAGACATCATATATTCACCATTTTTTCCACTACTGAAATAGAGGTTCAGTGTGATCCCTGTTGAGCAGACAGCCAGGTGAGCTTTCTGACTGCCTCTCACCACTCATACCATGAAGCAGAGTTATGCAAAGAAAACACTGGTGCCAACATCCAGAATACACCTGCAATTTGGGGCATCATCACATCCACTCTTACAGACAACACCCCCCAACTCCTTTTCCCCTTTTCCCAGCAGATTCTCTTAGTACTTTTGCCCCAGTGTTTCCCTTGTGGAGGATTCTTACCCCACTAGTCTTGACAGAGAGTGGAAAAAATGTGATGAAGCAAGCATACTCACAGCGTTTGGTAGAAATTCATGGTGCTTTAGTCTGTAGGGGTTAAATCAATGATGTTTTTTCACTTAGCAGAGGCATCTCACACATGATATATAGAAATTTTTGGCTCCGTGTATGTGATCTGAACACTAAACTCTTCATTTCTTTCTCCTTTTCTCCACTGCGTTACATTTAATTTTTCCTTAACTGAGCAACACTGTGCAGTTGCAGTCATTACAACTGTTCTCAGTCTGGATTTACCTTTGGAGGTCAATATTAATTATTCTGCCATACATCCCCCATTTCAGGGCTGCAAGCAGCTTTCATGTCTTCTCTATTTTTTTCAGTTACTCCAGAAAAAGGTATTAACTCACCCTACAAGTCTTGCCGTGGGGCTGTTCTGCCATTCATGCAAAGAAAATTGTCTTTCTTCTCCGCAGAGTGCAATGAATTTTCCATCTTCTCACCTCACAGTTATAACTCTCAAAGAAAAAAGGTAAATACAAAATTAGCAAGGATTCAGTAACAGTAGGTCAGCTATAAATACTCGTAAATGGGAAACATATAGTGAACATCTTTGGAATTACAACAATACAGCATTCTGATTTTAGGAAAGTTACAATTAAGCTCCACTTCAATACAACCAGCTCTATATTACAAACTCAACAAAAACGTATGGTGGAGCAGAAGTCCTACTCAGTGCACCTCGTGCCTTTTACCCACTTATTCAGATACAGCACTGTCACAGTTCTGGCCTGGTTTGACCTGGTTCCCTGACTAAATGGCACAGGGGGACCCTGTGATGGGTCTAAAAACAAAACAGCAGCAACGAGCTAAGGGAGAAAATGAATTCACTAAGTATTAGAGCACAATGTGAGAGAATGCAATAGAACAAAATACAATTGGAATTGTAGCTAATAAACTAAACAAGAAATTGTCCAAAACCAAAGGCCTTACTCTAATGTTGACAGCTAGGGAGCACACACTGCAGAGCCAAGCAGAAAAAGAAGTCTCATGACTCCCAGTTTTCTCTTTCCCTTTTAACAGAAAATGGAAATGGAACAGTGAAGTATTCTGGGAGATACAGTTCATTCTCTCTCTTCTGTGAAATGTACCTGGAACTATCAACAATCCATGGAACTGAAGCCTTAACTCTTTAACTCCCCGTGCATTACCTGATGCTATGATGTGGAATACCAATAGCAGAAATCTTGAAACCACAACAAGTATGCCAGAGGAAAACATCAGGGCCAATATTGTCTATCTTCATTAATGACCTGACCGTCTGGACAAAGTGCACTCTCATCAAGTTTGCAGATGGTACAACATTGCTGCTGAGGCACTAGTTGAGTGTGCTGCCATTCAAAGGGAGCTGGATTGGCTGCAGTATTAGGCTGAAAAGAATCATGTGATATTCAGCAAGAAGAAATGCAAAGTCCTGTGTCTGTCAAGGAATGACTCCCCAGTACATAACGACAGGATGAGGAGAAGCACTACAGAAAGGAATCTGGGTTCTGCAGGACAAAAAGCTGACCACAAGCCAACACTGTGCCTTCACAGCAGAGGAGGTCAGCGACCTCCAGAGTCACGTTAGGCAAGGCATTGACAGCAGGTCAGCAGAGGAATTCCCTCTCCTGTACTCAGTTCTGGTGCAATACATCTGGAGCTCTGGGCTTACTGGTATGAGACAGGAAGCTACTGCAGCAGGTGCAGTGAAGGGGCACAAAAATAACAAAGGAAGAGGATAATGTGACATGAAGAGAAGCTGAAAGAACTGAGACTGTTCAGCCTGGAAAAGAAGAGGCTTAGGGGGATCTTGTTGATGATATAAATTCTTGATAGGAAGGAATGAAGAAGAGGGAGCCAGATTCTGCCCAGTGATAGGATAACAAGTGATGAACACAAAGTGAATACCTGTGAAAGTCTGTATAAATAGGAAAAACAAAACAAAAAAACAACAGTTTTACTCCAGGAGAAGTCAAACACTGGAACAGATTGCCCAGAGAGGTGATGGAATTTCTGGAGATGCTCAAGCCCAATTGGACACGTCTGCGAGCAACACCCTGCCTGAGCAAGCAGTGGACTAGAAAATCTCCAAAGGTGCCCTTCCAGAATCTGTGATTCCAATTGAGATTCTCTGAAATTACTCTTCTTGTACCTTTGGGTGCTCCCAGATGAAATCATTAGGAATCACACAACTTCTTTCCCTAATAGGATATAAGAATCTAACACCTAGAGAGCTGTATTTTTCAAGACTGTCGTGTTGTAAGCATTTACACAGCTTCATTTTTCATGTGAAGCTATATTCATTCAATCTGGAGTTTACTTTAAGTAGTTTAGACCACACTTCAGAACTTCATCACATCAGTGGTTCCACCCTCACTCTAAAGGTAATGCTGCTTTTCCTGAATACTCTCTGATTTGGCCCTGAGAGCTCACAAGCTACACCTGCTCACTAACTGAAAATACAGCAGCAAAAATTATTTCCTGATTTGTTCGCTTGCATCAGCCCAAGACATTTCCAAACCAAACCCTCCAGGTGGGCTGAGAGGGTATGGTCTATCTCCTCTGGTTCCTGACTATTGAGTCCCACCACGTCAGAAAGTACAGCACATCAAAAAGTCTGTGCAGTGCTCAAAAGTGAGATGGGGAGAAGCTAGGTTGGCACGATGAGATATTCTGCATAGCCCTTACTAAGCTGATGCTCAGATAAATCCCTGCTGTCTAGTGTAAACTCCTTTACCTTTTACCTCCAGTTACCTCATCTAATGATCCTCTAGTAAGATGAGGTATATCCATTATGCCCTATCCCCCATTCTTCAGGTGCCCTCTGTGCTCTGTCTGAAGTCAACTCAGGCTCTGCAGGTGGCAGTATGCCCTACCTGTTGCTAAGTCCACACGATCTCCTTTCCCTACCATGACACTGCTACCCAAAGCTTGCACAGTCTTAGAAGAAAAACAAAAGGACAAAAATGTTCTCCAGAAAATAAGTCCCCTTCTGTTAGCCTGGGCTCATGTAAGGGCCAGTCACTGAAGGAAGTTGTCGTAGCTTGGCCAGGTTTGGTGAGAGGGAGCTAAGGGATCTATGGACTGGGAAGACAAAAGGGTGGGGGAAGAGGCAAGAAAACCAGCAGCAGTGAACTAAGGGAAAAACTTCATTTAAAAAAATACAGTGTCGGAATGTGAGATAATAGAATACAATGGGATTTGGAGTTAATAACTCAAATAAAACAGGAGAGAGTTTACAAAACTGCATTCCTTACTCTAATGCTATAGGAGAGGCAGCCAAGAGCACAGAGAGCAAAGAGAGGCAGTCTTGAGACTCCGCCAGTTTTATCTTTTTGTTCGAATGGAAATGGAACAATGAAGTCTTCTGGGAGTTGTAGCTCACTCTTTCCTTCTGAGACCAGGAAACCAGAAATGCTGACAAGCCACTGAGCTGCAGTACTAACCCTTTAACTCCCAGTACAGTGTGATGTTATGATGTGGAATACTGACCAAAAATCATAAGACCACAACAAGAGAGGATCTCTTGGAACTAGGCTGCTTCCTGGGAAGGAGTGCTGTGTGGCCATAGAGCCCCTTCACCAGTTGGGGGAGCACAATTTTTCTTGCTATGATTACTGGTCTACCTGTGAATGCTTTGTCTGGTATCTCCAAGAATCTGTCAGAAACAATTTTGCTCCTTTGTGAGCAGGGCACCTACATTACCTTTATGTTGTGTGTTCAAACAGTGCTAGTCTGCAGCCACGTGCAAAGCCCTACGAAATCATTAGGGAAAAACTTGTGCCAAGGCATCTGAAGGCTCTTCTCCAGAAAACACAGGTGGGCAAAACACTGTGCACCTTCTCTCTGCCTTTGATCTCTTACTCTGATTCCCTGAGAAGGAAAGTGCAGAGGCTGAAAGGGAACCACAGGGCACTTCGACAGCCCGTCCACCAGTAGGGATGCATGCGGGACCGTGGCTATGCAACATGCCCACAGAGCCACTTGTCTTCAGCTCTGACAGCTACCTGCAAGTCTTGGACTTCAGTGACTCTGAATAGGGTGCTCACTCTTAACTACTGATACACTACAAAACATTTCAGATAGTTACATTTAGTACTGTTGGAGCAAAGGTTTACTCCAGCTTGAATACATGGAAAACAGAATTTGCTTCTAAGGCCTCCAAGGGTAGACATAATGGCTGCAATAAAATAAATCAGTGATCTACATTTGCTGCTGTTCTCCATCCCAAACATTTCACTGTCGGAGCATAATCAGCTGAGACTACAGATGAGCCTTTAAGAAATTAGCTTAGGAGTTACTGTGCTGTGATCAAGTTACAAAACAACAAGAGGCTCTAATACTTGGATTCAGAGTGCATCAAATTGCTATTCAATGTGAAGAATGAACATTTAATAAACCAACCTACTTGCCTTTCATCTGTCTTCACCATTTTTACCACAAGACTTACAGAAATGTCATTAGAAATTGACAGGCATCTCAGTTCATACGCAGCCTCCTTCTGTAAGATAACAAATACTTAATTGCCACCCAGGGAGTAGGGATATATTTAAGTTTCCCCCACAGCCTTATGGAGTTTGCATCCAGGTCACCTACGTTCCTATAGAGCATGCGAAGCACAAGGAACAGATGTAAAAGTATACACACACACTCAATTCACACCTCTCTACTTCTGTTCATTTTTTTCTCATGTGAACAAATGAAGAACCCATCTGGAGATCAAGGGGAAAACAAACAAAAACTGCACATAAATAGAAGGCATTCTTGGAGCCTGTACAGATTGTAAGCTTGTGTAGCTACTTCTACTATAAACTTCTACTATAAACAGTAATTGAATAAATTGTTGATGTGGTTTTCAGACTAAGAATTAGAGCCACATTTAACTCTCTTTCAGGCAAAGTCCCTGATCATGAGGCTTTCAGCTTTGCTCTTGTTGATGTTTCCTCACTGGGGAGCAGGAGACAACTCTATGCTGAGCAGTTCATCAGCAGGATCTGTCTGGGATGGAAGACCCTTTCCCAGTCCTGGGTCTGTTTGTAGCTGAATCTTATTTCTCCTCTCCAAAGTCTCAAGACAATACTGAATCCTGTGCTCCTGCACTGCCCTATACTGGTCAAGTGCTCTCATCACCTTATCCAACAGCACAGCCTTAAAAGTGCACAGAACTGTGCTGCAGTTCAGCACATACAGGACTGCTGAACGTGACAGGCAGCTTCAGAGACACCCAGACTCGTCTGAGCCAGCAGCAGGAAACAAGGAGCACCCCAGAGCACCTCAACTTTCATCAGTGCCTGCATGTGGGGAACTGAGCCAAGTTCCTAGCTCCATGTGCACACCGACATGAGGACACCTATGTTCAGGAAAGCAATTAACTGGAAATTGAATCTCACTCTTCCTCTGAAATGTTGCAGTCTTCTTTACAACATTTTTAGATGACTGTATAAGAACAGAAAAAAAAATCCATAAAGACATGATTTAATTAAAATTTGTCACCTTCGCTTGATCTTAAAGAGCACTTTCTCTATTAACAAATTTGATACATGAAGAAGGAAAGACAATTCAATCTCTACAATCTCCACTAGATCTTTTTTTTATCTCTCTCCATCAAAATATTTCTAATCCCTTTCTACACCCTTGGTATTCACCCAAAAGCTAATATTAAAATCCACCCCATCTTCATTCTTATTTTCATCTTTATAGATCAAAAGTATTTAAGATAATCTGTGATCCTGAGCAGATCCCAAGCAGCACCCAAATACAAAGTGATGAAGAATAGAAAATAAAGGATATACAATAACTATTTCTCCTGCTATCACAGAATCACCGAGGTTGGAAAAGACCTGCAAGATCATCACCAATATTTCTCACTAAACCACATCCCTCAACACAACATCTGAACGTTCCCTGAATGCCTCCTGGGTCGGTGACTCCACCACCTCCCTGGGCAGCCCATTCCAGTGCCTGCCCACTCTTTCAGAGAAGTACAATTTCCTAATGTCCAACCTGAAGCTCCCCTGGTGCAACTCGAGGCCATTTCCTCCAGTCGTGTCACTAGTTACATGGGAGAAGAGGCCGAGACCAGCTGGCTACAACTTCCCTTCAGGTAGGTAGAGAGAGCTATAATGTCTCCCCTGAGCTTCCACTTCAGCAGACTGAACAATGCCAGCTCCCTCAGCCAAGTTGGTAACAGCCTACACCATTCTGTTAAAGAGAGGAGCTGCATAATATTGTGGCAGATTAAAATTACTCAAGTACCCCAATAGGCAGCAAGGTAAATATTAAAACTAAAGTCCAGTGGGATCAAAAGAACCAAACATAATTTCCAATCGTGCAAATTTTAATTTCATTATTAGGGAGTCCCAAACTTCATGGAAACCAGGAGGATTCACCACTCAACTAGACTTTACTAAGGGTGTTTTATCATACAGTTCTGCACCTAGCTCTCAGGTTTCCTATAAAGCTGCAAGGAAATCTGCCCCTCCAGCAAGTCTGTTACCTTGAACACATCCCATGTCACAGTGCATTTGGGAAGAGTGACAACTGCTAACTCTCCTTGTACACTTGTGTGTGCATTTACCCTAGAGGTCTCCCTGTAAGCAGGAAGCAAAGGCTGTCATTGCTCCAGATGTGTGATAATACGAGATCAATGTCTGAAGCAGCCTGTCTGACAGTGAATCTCTGCTTGGAGGAAGATGAGGAAGAAGGTTAGATATCACATGGACTTCTTCATTATTCATATCTGTCACTTTTATCTCAAGCTGTGAGTAACTGTCTTATTTTGTAGGTTTTCTTCACAGCTGCAAAGCTCAAGTCTTTTGCTTCTGCCTTGCTACACATTCCACTGGAGCCACAGATAAGGTGCAAGATGGGCACCTTATCAGATGTTCCCCCAGACAACAGAGGAGATGCAGCCAGCACAGCTGCTGCTGCCACATGGCATTTCTTATCCCCCTGACATTTCAAAACCACAGGAACAGCTTCAGCTGTCAGTGAAGTGCTTTCTGAGAAGGCATACTGTTTTGGAAAGAGTAAAGACATACTGCCACACTATGTAGTACAGGAGATGAACCAAAGATACACATACCCTACAATTCACACCAAGATTTACTTACATACTAAATAGAGATACAGAGAGTTTTTTAGATGGCTTTCTTAAAGTGACTTCCAGCTCGAGGCGAGGCAAAAATAAGAGATACATAAAATGAATACATAATAAGCAGTTAAGTTAAAAAAAGAAAAAAGAACAGGGCTCAGGTAAGGTCAATTTGCAATAGCTTAATAGGTTTGGGATGAAAGATGGGATTTGTGACTGTGATCAATCATTAATACTTAGAGTTAAGGTCTACATGAAAATCTTTCAAAATGGAAAGACTCATTGGTATGCCCCTACCTTTGTCAGCTGCTCACTTCTTAACTGTATATTGATGATCTTAAAGGCAACTGCCATAGTCTATTTCAGGCTATGAGTAAATACATGGAGAATACTCAGTTCTGCAGTGCTGGCTGTCTTGTTATCTTTTTGGCAAAAAAGGCCGGGGGCTGAATGGTGCCTTTAGAAAGACCTGACATTTCCCAAGCGAGCCTGGAAAGGAACATGTTCTATCTTCTTTTCCCTACAAAGTTCCTGCTTAGCCCAGATTTTTGATTCAACAGAAGGGGAATGCAAGCTCATCAAATATGCCTGCAGCGTGTGGCTACAGCTCTCCTGAGCTCTAAAACATTACATCTTTTTCTGCGAAAGGTACATTTGGCCTGCAGGTTTGCCCAGGGAATATCAGCTTCTATGTTTTCCTTCATAATTCTATTCCATTTAGTCAGAGCTGCAGCCAAACAGAGAATGCCATGACCATTGCTACAAACATCTCAAATGATCTCTAAAAAGTCAGAAAGAAGATCTGAACTTTGAGACTAATGATGACTGATGATGGTTACTGCCCGACTTTGTAGCCCCATCATCTGGAAACAGTGATGAAGTGAGAACATACATGCACACACAGCTCCAGAAATTGGATTTCCTGCACCATAAATTGACCACTTTCAATGGTCATTTCTTTCTAATAACTTGCAACTTTCCATCCTGCAACAAAACATCATCCTTCAACCCAGTAGAGATCTGTATTGCTTCCTTTACATTTTGAAAGTTACAGTTTTTATGAGATAAGAAGAGGCCAAGGGGAGAAGTTGGACATACTGCTCATTTTCTGCTGAGCCATACCTGTAACATACTCTGTGGGATCCTCTTACTTGCCACAGCATGTCATTTTTAATTGCCATATCATAAAATAGTTTTTAATGCATTGAACATTAAGGGATTTAAATCTCTTTAATGCTCCTGGATGGCAACCTCTCAAGGTTCATACTGACGCCAGCTCCATATAATAAATAGAATGTGGGCAAAAAAGCAGTAACATAAATTAATGACAAGTATTGTAGAGAATATTTGAAACACTTGAAATAAGATCTCTAGGAGTTTTGCATTTCCAACAATAAGCCAAAGCAGTAAGTGAGGGAGGAAGGAAGGAGGGAGGGAATATTTCCGTTCTTTCCGGGGTAAAGTCATTTATTACTCTCCAAGCAAAAGGTTTTATACAATTTAATACAGGTCAATACTGTCAAGATGTGTGACATCAAACCTATACAAGGAAGAACCCACAACAGCAATCAGATGTGCATAGGCTGGGGTAAAGCAATATGAAAACCATGGTATCACTGTACTCAATAGAAGGTTAATCTTGAAGATATGAAAGTGCTGTCAGCAGAGGTATAGGCAATGTTTCAAAAACAGTAATGTATACAATGCAATATGAGCCAGTCTGGGGAACTTAACAGCTGTCTTATCCCAACTAACTATGCAATTTACAGAAATCTGTGATTATTTAAGAAATGTGGACAGCAATACCTACACTAGCAGGAGCGAATGGGATCATTTTAGCTAAGATGAAGATTTTCCTATCAAATTATCTCCAAAGAATGAAGAGAAATCAAATTTACGTAATTGAGTTCAGCATATAGGTATTTGAAACCAATTAAGGTTATTTAGATCCTTTGTGTCATTAATGAGCAGCTTCAGATAAGGAAAAGCTCTCTCAACGCACCATTAACAAGCCCAGCAACACTTGTGAAATGAGCTGCAGCTTGGACACACATCAGTGCATCAGGTCATACAGGAAGACATTCCTTTTCAGAGCACATTTTGGCTGTTCTCACAAAACCAGTCAGAAAGCTCCCCATCTGTCTTTTCCAAAGGTATTTTTAGTATCTGAGACAAAGACTTGTTACAAAAGCCTATCAGAATCCTAACAGTTGATAATTGTGGGGTTATTTTATTTTATTAAGGTTATTCTTTTTTGCTAGTTTCAGTGTCTGAACTAAATGATCTTCATTAGTTTGCAAATATTAGGTCTTGTACCTAAGTGCATGTATTTGTAAGTATCCCAGTAGATATCTATGATACATGAGCACTGACAAGTTTCCATGAATGATAGTGCTTGGAATACCAAATTCATTCTTGCTTACATAAAGGATTTTTTCTAATTCTATTTGAATTATTCTAAATTATTCTAAATAATACACAATCTTTTCTGCTTGTTATATGGGTACAAAAGCACATCACTTGTAACCACTATGCTATTTTGCAATAACATCTACGTCATCTCTGAAGTTTTGAAAACTTCAGATTCAAAAAGAAGCTTCATCTTATCTCACATTACTTACATGCCAACCATAACTGTTAAGTTGTTCTGAGTATCCCATTGCCAAAGAAAATGCAAATTTTGCATATTTTTCCTTTTCATACATTCTTCCTCAATTCTAAAGGCATTTTCCATAGAATAACAGAGACTTCTGTGTTCAAGCAAGTCCATCTGTTAAAAGTTAGATAATTTAACAGATTCATCTTCTCAGGCTAAGTTTATACTCAGCAGCTTTCCAGGAGGAGTGCCCAAGTGATCATGACGGCCAAGTTCAAGGCTGGGCAAGCTGTAGTCAAGGTTTCTATCTACTGCAGTTTAACAGTCACATCAAGGCTGAATCAGTCCTTCATCCAGTGAATCAATATATTAAAGCTAGACTCAAACTACAGCAAATCTCAAACGCACCAATGCAGACTTCTGCTCTGACCTGCACAACATCTGAATGAATGCCACAGGGTAAGCGGGTTAGATACAACTCCTACAAAACTCAAAAAATGAAAGACAACAGTCACAAATCACAGCAAATGAAGGGGATTTTAAAGGCTTAGCCTTCTTGCTGTTTGTTGTAGCATGTTTACTTAGCACTCTGAGCATGTCTTCAGTTGACAGATGAAAAACATTGTTTTTACTCATAATGAATAGGCATACAAGAATTCTGAGAACCTTGATCTTGCCACAGTAAACTCAAGAGACTGGAAACTCTAAAAAACAAAGTTGGGAAAGTTTTAACAATTCCATCAACAGCAAGAAATTCTTGACTGCCTGATCAGACTGAAGCAGGGTGGCAATAAATCTCATCAGCTCAGGATGAAGAGGAGGTAGTACTGTCTGGACACCAAAGGAAAAAGAGGACTACATGGAAAAGGTTGCACTTCAATAAATGCCTGGGGAAAAAAAAAAAAAAAGAGGAAACGACCAAATCTGAGAATAAGGCACAGAGAGGAGTGAATACAGCTGAGGTTCATCCAAGCAACAAACTTACGAATGAATCGGTGACGCTGGGGAGATGAAGTCAGCTATGCCAGCAAACATTAAGATAGAGATGGTAAACAATACAGAAAACAGAATCAAATGAAACTAGACCTTTGACTTCTAAAACGTCCCCACATAATCACTGCTAAGCTTTCTTTGAGCAAACCTAAAACCATGCCTGCTTTCTTGTTAACTTAGTAAGAGATTAAAGCTCATTGTCCAGAATAAAGTTTCAAGCCAAACTGGATTACCAAGGCAAAAATCAAGTATCTGTAAACAGGGGTAGGAACATCAGATGAAAAGCCAGAAATGTAGTTAAAAGGCAGGCAGTGCCCAGGGATTTGAGATAAAGGGCACAGACTTCACCTACGGATCCAGTAAATTGACACTGCACATGCTACTGCAACTGAAGAGCATGGGAAGCCTCCTCAGCCCTCTGATTGCTATTAAATCTTGGTAGAAGAGATGCTAATAGAAATTAGCTTCAAGCCAATTGCAAATGAAAATCCTTTCATTCAGCGGCATTTACCACACGGTACACTGATATTCTCTTCCAAATAATAGTAATTTTTAAAAAAGTATGATTTCAAGCTTTATTTTCTTTTCTACTAAAAGCTTCTAATAGGAGAAGGGAAATTCTGATCTTGTCTGACCTTGTCTGCAAGGCCCATAATAGGACTTAATTGCATATTAGGGCACAGATTTCCATTGCTCTGGCCCCACACCATCAGTTTGAGTCGTGTGTTAAATGCAGCATATTTCAGATCAAAAGCCAGATGCCTTGACCATGCAACCCCTACCGTGAGTCTTTTACTGAACTCCATGAATTCATGTATGGCTGTAATGCACCCTGAGCCTTCTGAGTTCATAGGATGACACTGTTTAGGCATCTCATACTGCTGCTGAGACCTCCAGCTCCAATTCTATCTATCTGATCCATACTGAATCTTCTTCATTAATCTGTCAGTCCATCACCAAGAAAAAGCCCAGTCCCTCTGCACACGGATGCAATAAGGGAGCCCCAGGTTATGAAGGCAATATTTACCAGATGATTTTTTATCCAGATGATTTTTCTCACTTTTACATAGGACCAGCCTGACTTCCTTGCAAGCATCGCAGACGTCACACTGCCAAGGCCTGTCACCTCTTCTGGAAAACACAAGTGCAGCAATGCTTCTTCCTTGACAGGAGGACAGGTAACAGAAGGAGGCCCTGGCCTTGCCCCATCATCAGTCACATCAGACCTCTACAGAGGAGTTGGGGCAGCTTTCTTGTCGGCTCTGTGGTGGTTGGAAACAGATCTAAACAGCTACAGTTAGAAATGTCTCAAGCTCTCAGGACGATTTCCTTCAAACTGCTCTCCCAAAAAAGCACTTCTACACAGTAAGCCTCAGTAACAGAAGAGGTCTATCTTTTCCACAGATTTTCTGTTTCTTAGCTAAATGCCATAGCAGTACTCTTCAGAGCAGGAAATCTGCCATAGTGATTGTCTCCAAGCCACAAATACGATCAGGTAGAATAATGCCCTCTGATCTTTAACTTGACACAAAACTATTTACTTGTTGAAGTAGATAGGTAGGAAAGGAGCATTTCAAAAGACCCAGAGCCAGTCATGCACAACCTTTAAACGTGCATCTGCATAATCTGGAGTGTGTGAGCCACAAAAGTGTCTTAAATGGAACCTGCCTTCCAGGAAGAGATAGCAGTTTGACTCAATAAGCCACGCTGCAACTCTCAGCAAAACAGAGCATACACAGCTCAGTGCTCAACTCCTTTCCTGACATTAAAGGCTACAAGTGAACAGAACCAAACAGCTAGAACTGCCGTGGATCTCTGCTCTAGGCATCATTCTCACCTGTTGATTCAGTACTGCAATCAAGTTTTAAGTTTCCTTCACAAAAACTCCAGCTCCCATTTAGTACCAGTGATTATGCCACTTGGGTTATCCTGCCTTTGTCTAGAAGTACAGCAAAAAGCTGGCATGTTGGGAAATTATCCAAATGGGAGTACCCCTTCAAATAAGGGGTCTGCATAGTGTTGTGCATGGATCAGATGCTTCTTCGGTGCTGCATAACTTGGGGTTCTTAGCATCTAAAGGGACATCAGTTATTTATTATTCTGTCCTTTTAGCATTCCATCTAATAAACAGCAGGTCAAATGGTACCTTACAGACTCTGAGTGCCTTTCATACCAGGATCCTAATGGACCAGTACTCCCCCAGCACCAAGCAAATACACCAAGAGTACAGGACAGAGCAGTTAAATTGTTATCTTCCTCAAAGTACATAAGACACCACATCCCAGAAAGAACAGTACCGCATGGAAGGATTTGTGTGCCTCCTTAAAATAGAATTTCTGTTCTCTAGAATCAGCCATCCAAAAATTAGACATATTATCTTAAGTTAGTATTTACATTCCCTATATATTCAGCAAAGAGAAAGCAGTGATGAAGGACAGCAATCCATACCTTTTCAAGACAGCCCTCTGGGATGGGAAAGATTAAGCTTCCTCTGTAGATGCACTTAGAACGTCCATAGCAGCCAAATCTGATCTTCAGCCAGCTTAACTTCACACCTAACGGTTACAGGTTTGATGTCAAGTGAGATGATTTGTACCCCAGTTGGTACTGACAAGGAAGTCAGAACAGGCTGGAATCAAAGTATTTGAAGTGTACTAAGGACAAGATAAGTACAGCCATCTATATTGCTATATAAAAAGACGGAATTTTAAGAAATACATACATCCATCTGGTACTGACGATCCATTATTTGGCTATGCCCTCAGTGCTCCACACAGTTCTGCTGGATTTTCTTCATCTTGTAATAAACGACCCACCTGTTGACTCAAGACCAGAGAAATGTATTGGTAAGGACTGGGAACCAAAAAAAATCCATTTTTGACTAGCAACTATTTCTATAATATTTAAATTTTATTTAAATTTTTAAATAAAATATTAATATATATATATATATATTATATTATAATTAAATATTTAATAAATAAAGAATTTAAAACATCCCTTTCTTGCTATAACAGAGTGACTGAGTTACTGGCCCACCATTAACCTGAGCATCTCCAAATATACTGCTATGCACACACAAGCATAAGCAGAGATTATGTCAACCTCTTATTTAAACAAACTTGAATACAGGAACTCAAGAAAAATAATTTATGATTAATGTGGAATTGTAAGTATTTACAGACTCCTTCTCTAGCTTACTTTTAGAACAGAAATTCTTACTGATGTTTTCATGATGTCCATTCTTACTCCTTGACTTCCATTTTGCCTTCTTGCTCTCAAGAAAACAAACGATAAAAAAATACTATTAAGCAATTAGTTCTCTGCTTAGACGCCTCTGCTTGCAAGTTGTTCTACTGCAGGATTTCTCTTTATTCCACAATACTACAGTTTGCCAGGTTTTCATGTTTGCCCTAGATAATTCCCAACTGCAGTGAACACATGCTAGAAAACCTTAGTTATACTGTATAATCAATGAATACACAGACATTATAATTACGAAACACAAGAGAGTTTGGCTAAGCAGATTATTACATACACCAAAGAAAGAACAGATAGAGTGCTTACACTTACCTGGGCTTGTTGAAAAACTCCAAAGAAGGGATCTCCAGAAAAAGATCCTTCCCCACTGGTAGTCAGCTCTTAAATGGGTCTAGGAAAGGTGCAGCCAGGCTCCACTCCTTCCAGCAGCACAGCTGAATTGCCTTCACCTGTGCTCCCAGGGCTGACTCATTGCTCGCCTCAGGTGATCAATCAGAGGTTCAGGCCATTCTTCCCATACATATATACACCGTAAAAATCAAACTACAGCTTCAGAAATACATGTAAGCACACTGCTTACACATCCTTGCTTCTCGGCCAGGATGCTGGGTTTTACCCAACCTGAGCTATTGCTCCCCTCTACTCTGTCCTTGTGAGGCCCCATCTGGAGTACTGCATCCCAGTACAGTAAGGATGTGGAGCTGCTGAAGCAGGTCCAGAGGTGGCCTTGGAGATGATGAGAGGGCTGGAGAACATTTCCTGTGAAGAAAGGCTGAGGGAGCTGGGCTTGTGTAGCTTGGAGAAGAGAAGGCTCTGGGCAGGCCTGATTGCAGCCTCCCAGTACTTGAAGGGAGCTTACAAGTTTTTACACAGTCTGCTAGTAATAGGACAGGGGGAAATGATTTTAAATTAAAAAGGGGGCAATTTAAGTTAGATGTTAGGAGGAAATGCTGTACCCAGAGGTTGGTGAGGCGCTGGCACAGCTGCCCAGAGAAGCTGTGGTGCCCCATCCCTGGAGGCGCTCGAGGCCAGGCTGGATGGGGCCCTGGGCAGCTGAGCTGGTGGGGGGCAGCCCTGCACATGGCAGGGGTTGGGGCTGGGGGGGCCTGTAAGGTCCTTTCCAATCTAAGCCATTATATGATTCTGTGATCTTCCAAAGGTATGTGAAGGTTGACATATTTTTGCACCTTTTTAATCATTATAAATTAAACCATTTCACAATGTTAGATTAAAGATGATACTTACTACAATGGTTATGCAAGAAGTGCAGATATGAGATCAGCCAGGGGCTTTTATCCCTGACCAACTCTTGATTAAGGCGAATGCCAGGAAGTCCATGGAAAGCAGTGACTTCATAAGGTGACAGCCAAAAGCTAGACCCTCAAATAGGAAGGATCTGCATAATTCTCTCAAAAGACACAACAGTCTAGCTGAAGTTTTGGCCCTGAAAGCATTGCCCCAGCAATCTTTGTATTCAGATCTGCAGCAGTGAATTAAGGCCATATATTTTTATATATAGTTAAATTATTAAGTTATTAAATTATAATTAATCAAATTAATTAAAAGTGATAGAATTTAGTGTGTTATCATGTACAAATAAAAAATCCCAGTTGTTATATTCTTCCAGACAAAGATTTTTCACATGCTTTGAACCATTAAAACAAGGACATCCAGTGCTTCTAAGGACAATAACAGCATACACTACTGAGGGATATTTAAGAAAGTGTATAGGTTATTAAAACTTGTTCAAAGCATGCAATTAAACTTAGTGCTATTTTCTTTTCTGCTCGGAACTTAATATTCAGATGAAAAACTAACTACCAAATCAAATTATGACATTTCTAGTATTTCTAATGAAAAAACAACTTTCTTTCAAACAACCAACACAGAAGTCTGTTTTTATATATTATCACTCTGAGTTACATTATCCAGTTAAAAATACCCCAGATGTAAGGGAATCTATTCCTTTGAACACAGAAAATAGGCAGTTATAACATTTCTAACAACAAAATGTTCCCTCATGTTACAGAAGAAGACTTGAGAAACCAGCAGACCATCTGGCCAAAAAAAAAAAAAAAAAAAAAAAAAAAAAAAAAAAAAGTGTACTTTACTAACTGTGAACTTGTGGAGGCTTTTTTTCTTGGCATAAAACCAGCCAGCATTCCTTTACCCATTAACTATTTTGAACATGCACTGGAAATCAAGGGCTGGCACTGAAGATAAACATGGCATTTTTCTACAAGGGAGACATTACAAAGAAGTTGTTCTTACGTGGTAAATAATAGAAACTCACAGAAGAGTAGGATGAAATAGTGCAGTTCTTCCAGCACTTTGCTGCATGGCTGCCAATCTTCTTTCTAACTTCTGAAGAAAACACAATGGCTCAGCTGTGAAAAGTTTCCTGGACTGTCAAGTAATTGGAAGGGAAAAAAAAACAACAACAATGAAGACTGATAATGCTCTGTTTTACCTAACATAGTAATTATAACCTCATATGCTGTTTTATTCCCTCACAATTACTTGGCCCCGTACAAATGTTTTCAATATATTGATATTACAGTGAAAAACAAGTAGATAAAACAAGGTTTTACCAACACACCTCTTTTAGAAGCCCTATTTATTAGTGTGCCATTTTCAAATTTAGTGATAACATATTTTAAGCTAGGAAGAGAGTCATCATCATGCTAATATCTATTAATCATTGTAATTATGAAAAAACTATTAGATACATGTTGCATCACCTGACTGAATATCCCTATGATGCATCTGTAGTTTACATCTACTGACTTTCTGATTAGCAAAAATAAACCAAATCAAGTAAGACCTCTCATCTGTGGCTTGGTTTCCAAATTATATTCAACACCTAGCACGTACATCTTCTGTTACTGCAGGTCTGTATTTGTGCTGTCTATTTTCATGTCACATCACCAAAACCTTTTTTCCTTGAGCTTGTTTTTTTAAGTGTTAAAGATGATGCCTCAGTTAGATGGAGAGCCAGCTCCAGGCACAAGAGATGTACCAGCAGAACCAGAGATACTAGGGTAGCAAAGTACAGGATCCAGACCTCTTTTATGCCAAACAACAGAAACTTTTGTAGAGCACTGAATTCAGGCCATGCAGCATGCACACAAATGCTGAACAACCGAGTCAAATACTTAGTTTTTAATGACAGTAAATCTTTATGTAGGTGTTCTTCAAGGTACTGTGACACTCGTTTCAAAACTGACTTGTTTCTACCTAATTCAACTCTGTGGCTATTTGTTATTCTGGTTGTCACACTGCTGCAGCACTCTAGTCACAGGCCATAACCTCAGTGACTAAGGACTGAACAAACAGGACACAAAGCTGCCAGGTGGCCTAGAGAAAATGAGTTTTCCTCTAGTCACAGCTAGAGTGGACTGCTGAATGTTTGGAAGAGAGTGCCAAAGAGAGAAAACCAAGTTTTAATCTGCTTCTCTGTCTCAGAATTTGGAACTGACTTTGTTTCCTGACAAAGTTATCCACAGACAGCATGGATAGAGACAAAAAATTTATCCAAAACCCAGAGGAAGTTAAAGGTGTTGTCTTGCTCCTACCCCACCCCCCCCAAAACAAAACTGAAAAAAAAAAAAGTTGGAGAATAATGAGAGAAGCTCAGAGAGGATACAGTCCCTGAGGAAGGGCAAGAATTCAGTAAGAAAAGCCTGGTTAAATGTGAGGCAGGTGTCTGATAATTTGAAAAAGATAAGCATACTGATGTGGATCTGAGATTCAGCTGCAGTCATCAAAGGCTTTAGTGAGAGAAATTCTAGAGAGATGTCAAGGATGGAGGATGGATTGTTGCCATGATGAAATCAGAGGAGAGTTCAGAATACCAATAAGTTTAGGAATGGAATGCCTGGAAAGAAGTTCGAAGAGTGGGGGGAGGAAAGGGTCACGGGTGGGTTTCCTCTGTGTAGGAAACAAAGAAACTGAGTGCAAGAAAGGCATCTGAAGACACTAGAAGATTACATGGAAACAGAACAGAGAAAAGCAAATGAGATGTTTGTATTTGTGACAGGAGGAAAGGAAGAGTAAGTGGCAAGAGATAGAAATCAAAGCCAAGAGAGTGTGTATAGCGTCTTTTATCATAGAATCCTTAGGGTTGGAACAGACCTTTAGAAGTCATCTAGTCCAACTCCTCTGCAATGAACAGGGACATTTACATCTACATCAGGTTCCCCAGGGTCTGATCCAGCACACTGCCTTGAAAGTCACTAGGGACACAGCATCCACCACATCTCTGGGCAATCTGTTCCACTGCCTTACCACCCTTACTGTAAAAAATCTTTTTCCTTATATCTAACCTAAATCCATCCTTTTTAAGCTTGAAACCATTTCCCCTGGTCCTATCACAACAGACCCTGATAAAGAGTCTATCACCTTTGTTCCTGTAGCTCCCATTGAGATCCTGAAATGCCACAATCACCTCAGAGCCTTCTCTTCTCCAGGCTGAGCAGCCCCAGCTCTTTCAGCCTGTCCTCATAGGAGAGGTGCTTCACCCCTTCGATAATTTTTATGGCCCTCCACTCAATACAATCCAACGGGTCTACGTCTCTCCTGTACTGAGGACTCCACATCTGGACACAGGACTCCAGGTAAGGTCTCACCAGTGAAAAGTAGAGAGGAAGGATCCCCTCCTTCACCCTGCTGGCCACACTGCTTTGGGTGCAGCCCAGCACACGGTTGGCTTTCCGGGCTGACTCATGTCCAGCTTTCCATCCACCAGCACTCCCGGGACTTTTTCAGCAGGGCTGCGCTCAATCCTTTCATCCCCCAGTCTGTACTGCTAATGGGTGTTGCCTCAGCCCAGGTGCAAGACCTTGCACTTGAATTTGCTGAGGCTCTCCCAGGCCGAGTGCTCAAGCCCGTCCAGGTCCATTTGGTGGCACCCCATCCCTCCGGTGTGCTGACCACAGCCCACAGCTCGGTGTCATCTACAGACCTGCTGAGGGAACACTCAGCCCCACTGCCAATCTCACGGACACAAAAGAACATCAGTCCCAGCAACGTGCGACACCACTTGCCTCCGATCTCCAGCGAGACGTCGAGCCACTGAGCACCAGCCTCTGGGCACCGTCCTGCAGCCACTTCTTCGTCCAGGCTTCTCCTCACAGAAACCACCAAAGCCCTGCGCAGAGAGGGATGTGGGAGCAGGAGAAGCAACGCGGGAGCAGGAGAACACTCACACTGCAGAGGTGGATCTCTAGCACCTCATTTTCCCAGCAGAACCACCCACAGAAGACACAGCCTGGACTAACTGAGACAGCAGCCAGGTTCACATGAAGCGCCGCCATTTCACACAGCGGCCGCCGAGCACAGCAACGACGAAACAGCAGCCCTGCCTGCGTGTGGCAGCTGAGGCGCTTTCGCCGACACAACCCGCAGCTTCCATCTCCACAAGCCGCCCGGTCTGCCGGCGCCCAGCAGCACCCGGGGCTCCGCAGCTGCGGCGTCAGCCTTCCGCCGGGCGCGGCCGCGGCCACTCGGCGCCTCCGGAGCTGCGGCCGCCGGGCCGTCAACGGGAGCCGCGCACTCACCGCTCGCCCGGCGGCGCCGACGGCCGCCCTCGCCGCGCGGTCCCGCGTCCGAGCGGCTCGCGGCTTCTCCTCATTAAAGCGGCCCGGGCGATCCTCGCGCCCCGCCGCCTCCGCTCCGCCCCCGAGGCTTTTTCCAGGCGAGCCCCGGCGACGTCCCCGCCGCGTCGGCCGCTCTCGCGAGAGCCGCCCGGCCGAGAGCCGCGCGGCCGCTCCGTCGCCTCGGGGAGCCGTGAGTGAGGGAAGCGGCCGGAACCGCGCCGCGCCTCGCGGGCCGTCGCTGCGCTTCTGGCGGGAACGGCTCCGAAGCGGCGAACCTCGGCGGTCGAGGCGTCCGCACTTCGCGGTGATGCCGGAGGACGTGCCGCAGTGTGGGAAGTCTCCACATAACGCTCTGGGACGGCGTCTCGGATAAAGCAGACGTTCTTCGCAGTTGCGGTGGCGGCCTCCTGCAAGCAGGAGAGCCCGAGAAAGCAGGGTTCCATCTTTCATCCCCTCTGCCCGACGCTGCTCTCTTTCTGCCCCGGTTCCTCACAAATACAGGCAAACACAGGAAAAATGTATTTCTGCAGAGTTTAATGTCGCTACAGAAGAAGGCAGTACGTGACAAGTGGTGAATTTGTTCACATCTCACTCTTTCACTAACACTGCAAAATCCAGTGCTTTGTTTTCCAGCTGCCGACTGCTCAACCCTGCCAAATACAGAAATGATGCACCGATCTGTAACATGAAACTTGGCTGGCAGTTATCCTGGTCAGCTTTTATCATTTCCACGTAGACTTCATGGGTTTCCTCATTGCTGCAGGTTAATCGTAGGCCTTGTCAGCAATCTGTGTCAGTGGCCGTACGTTCAGGTGTTGTGATGACAGATAATGATGAATGCCCGTGATATCAGAGGTGACTGTTGGTGGTACGGCAGCAGAGGCTGAACCTTCCTACAAATGCTCCATTACGTTTTGTTGTCGTGCCAGCAGATGGCAGCAGAGCTGCAGTTTCCATCGAAATCAACAGCAGGCATTACTTTTGGAGCGACCTACATCGGAGTGTCCAAGTATCCGTATGCACTTGTGTACAGCAATGAAAAAGTCATGGAAAAAGCCCCCTGCAAGGAATGCAGGGAGCATTGCCTTTGCCAACCCCTGAACAAAAGACTGCAGTGTTTTTCTCAGTAATGTCCCAGACGTTTCCAATGGGAGAGAAGGAATCTGTGGGACTGACGGTGGGAAATTCAGCCTCTTTTTTCATCCCCAACAGAGCTGAAATCTGGGCGACCAAAATTACCATGAGGTATCTTGGCAATGTAGAAGCCAGTATCCTACACTAGGGTAACCCGTGAGTTCTGCCAAAACCCCAAAGCACTGACTGCAAAATGCTAAAGTGGAGGAGTGGAAAAGTGGAGAAAATCTTCTTCCTGTGTCCTGGGAAACTCTAGCAGCTTTGTGCCATGGTGAGAGGCCCTTTCTCTAGTAAGATAAGGGCACACCAATTTTGCTGGAGAAGTAAGATCTGCACGGCCAGCACGTAGGTGGGAGCCAGGAAAGGACATGGTGGGAGGAGAGAGGTGTTAAGCAACATCCAAGGCATGAAAATGCATCAGAAAGCCCTGAAAATCATCACAAAGCCACAGCCAGGAAGCTTGGGAGTATCATGAGCAGCATCCAGGATGCGAGAGATTATTTGCTACCATGCCAAATGGTAGCAGAGCTCTCCCTGCAGACATCCCAAAGCCAGACAAAATGGGAAAAACCCCAGAGCTGTGCTGCACGCACCCCACAGCCATCATGTTGCAAGCTGGGGTGCCTTGCTGTGTGCTGCATTCATCCCAGTCCGTGTGAATGAAGACTCTGGAAGCAGTCAAGACGTTGATTGAGCACAAGTGTGCTTTTATTATTATATAAAAGACAGGAGGGTGTGAGAGGTCCACGGTGACGATGGGACTCATCCTGTCTTGTCATGGAGAGAGTGGCTCAGAGCTCTCAGTGCTGCTGTCCGGTGCCTGGGACTGGAGGCCTGATTGAAAGTCCCCCTGCAAGAGGCTCTGCTCTTCCTCACTGATCCTGGCCTGTTCCTGCACAGAGGTGCAACTTTCGGGGCATTCTGACTGTGCTTGGGCTGGGCTGCACAGCAAAGGCACGGGGTTAAAATCCAGGTTGGTCACGGTGGTGTCTGGCAGGCTCAGGTCACCAACTTCAGCAGAGCCAGGTGTAATGAGAGCATGAACTTGAATGAGCTCCTTCTCTCCATCACTATTGTTACTGTTGTTAGATGGAAGGCTGCTGTTGGAGTTGCAGCAATTTGTGCTCCCTATGAGCTCTCCAATGATGGAAGCACAGAGAGCATCCTCGCTACTTGCCCTGGATCTTGTGGGTTGGCCAGGGCTCGATTCACCTAGAAAGGATACACAGGGGTTAGTGTCAAACTTTCACAAACTGAATTACGACAGTGGTTCTTGATCAGGGGTGAACTGAAGATGTTAGGCAGGGGCTGGAATGCCAGAAGGAGATACAAGTGCAGAGCAAGCTTGAATTCTATGTTCCTGAAAAGCAGGGATTTGGAAGCTGCATTTGCACCCTTACCTGCCAGGACTACCACTGCTGTTTCTGAGGGCTGCCTGGCATTGCGCTGCAGTTGGCGTTTGCTCCCAGAGGATGGCTTTCTGAGGCTGAAGCAGCAACACCAACTGCTAGCTGGCGATTCCTCAGTCTTGCTGGGTGGATTTTGCCTGGAGAGAGAAAACAGCCAATGCTGTGAGTCGTGCGTGGTGCAGGGTGAGGGAAGAGCAGCACTGAGCTCTTGGCAGCAGTTGCTTGTTCCTAGCACTGCCTGGTTTCTGCAGAAAAACAAAAAACCCACCCAAACAATGATGCTAGGTGCTGGAAAAGAAAGTCCTCTTTACCTGTCAGATGGAAAGTCGATGAATGTGTGGAACTTGCCCTGCCCAGCTGCAGGGCTTTCTTCCACTTCAATGTCGGGGCTGCTCTCTGTCACAACAGGAGAGCTGCTGTGGCCTCGCCTCTGTGCCTGTGCCTCCTCCAGGCTGAGCAGCTTTGTGGCAGCAGAAGAGACCCCCACAGACTTGGGCCCTGGGAGAGAATTGTGCCCTGTCAGGGAAAACCACAGGTAAGAGCGAGGATCAGGAAGCAGCAGCACAGCCACCACAGTTCTGGGGGAGGTGCTGTATTTTTCTCAGGCTTGCTTATCCGAGCCACTGGAAGAAGAGGAGCTCAAAATAACCACGTGGGCAGAGGTGTGTTTATGGCAAAGGACATGGTCATCATTAAGAGATCTCACCCCTAGATAAAAGGGGCAGGGAACTGAGAAAGCTTCGCTGCCATGCTTGCATGAAGCTTTTCCTGCATGCAAACCATAATAATGACGGTTTCCTCCTTGTGAAATTTGGGCTTGGACATTCTCAGCATCCAGCAACAGGATGCCAGATTCTAATGGAAGCCCAGAGGTCTGCTGTCCCCTTGATGGTAAAAGAGTATCTCAAAGGTCCCGGAGAAGGCCTGCATTTGGTCAAGGTGTCAGGTCAAGATCAAGCTAATGGAGGAAGACACTCACCTGCTGCATCTGCAATGTCTGCTCCGGATTTGGAGCAGAAGAGGACGTCGGTGTGGTTGATCATGAATTCCACCACATCCGACTGCGTCTGCAGCTCCATGCAGGCAGCTCTTCCGCTGGCGCAGGCAGACTCGTTCTGCTGTGATCTGTAGAAAAGGCAGATTTTAGAAGTCATTTCTCCAAGACCGTTTCCCCGAGTCTGAATTGTTGCAGCCAAAAGCTGTCAGCTGAGGCTCTGGAGACTTCCACAGTGGGCAATCAGTGATGCCACTGCAGAAATTCCTGGATGATCAAGGACACATCAGTCCCATCTCAACAAGACTGCAGAAATTGTCACCTAGACATTGTGCCCGTGGGGTTGGAGAACAGCCCAGGCTCCTGCGCTTCTGTCAGCCACAGATTTTACAGGAGAAGAGCACATTTGATGGAGAAAAAGAGAGGACTGTTTTTCTTAACTGGAGAACAGAGGAAGTGTTGAAACAGAACCAGAAGTTTACCTTAAGAGGTTTGGAGCCCACACAATGGCTAGGTTCTTGGCATGCATGTTTGTTATCGTGGAGCTCCCAGCCAGACACGCCAAGTGTCTCATCAGATACTCCAGAGTCCTGGAAAACAAGAGAGGCAAACGTTCAGCACCAACAAGCATGCCGTGCTGCAATTCAGAAAGACAAAGGCTGGAACCGCATCGTTGCCCTCTGCAATGCAGCAGGGCTGAGCTCAGCAGGCTGAGGGCAGCACTGACCTGTAGTGAGGAGCGGGCAGCTGCTGGATGACGTCCTGCATTCTGAGCAGCCGCTCCTCCTCTGTAGCGGCACCAACAGCATCCTGGAGTAGTGCAGAAAGGGAGCGAGACACCAATCAGGCTAGTACACCACTGCGAGTAAACCTCGTGGGGCTGACAGCAAAAGGGCCTCCGAGCTGGGGCACTGCTGCAGCCATCTGCCAAGAGGCCCAGGAAGAGGGAAATGAAAGACGTGGCCTTGTGCTTACCGAGAACTTGCCGTACAGCTGGTGGGTGAGCAGAGGGTTCGGGAGCTCCCTGAAGTACATCTTGCAGAGGGAGCTCACGCTGTGAATGTCACGGACGGTGAGCTCAGGAATCTGCTCCGACTCAAATTCCTGCCTGGAGAGAGGGACGCAAACCCGGTTGAGCGAGAGGAAGGCAAGCCCAAAGCCACACCAGATGCACTCAGGCTGTGTCAGTCGCAGCACTCTTACCGCAGTCTCTGGATGTTGGACGCGACGCCGGACAGGCGGTATATCCCCTGCACCACGCCGTGCTGCTCAATGAACTCAGCGCAGCTCTGGAGGACCTGGGGGACTGAAGAACACGTGCCAGCCGTCAGTGGAGCTCCTGATTCAATTGTGCTGCAGGCTGTGCTTCACATCCCATCCACTAAGCCCAGCCAGGCTTGGCTGAAGCAAATACAGATGTGCTTGTCTCTTAGGAGCATCCGCCTCACTTTATCCTTCAGCCATCAACTCCCATTACACGTGTCTCCACGGCTATCAGCCTGCCCCCTGCTAGATATGAGCTCCCTTTCATCTTCTTTAGATGCCCAGCAGAGGAAGATCTCAGGAATGGGCAGCTCCTTACCATCACGACCGGAGTGGAGAAGATGCTCTCCCAGGTCACTGCCAAACACCCTTTCCTTCTCCACCTCCCGCTCTGTCGGTTTCTTTGGGCGGGCCTTCACCAAGGAACGAAGGAAGGTGAGGATCTTGCTGCGTTTCTTGGGCTCTGCATAACAAAAGGAAGAAACCAGGTCATTTCAGGTTTGGCTCCGTTGGACGAGGCCGAGCACAGCACATTCTACAGAGCACGTCAGAACGGGAAGAACATTACCAACCAGTACATACAAAAAGGGATTTTCCCCATACCTGGAAGAGCCCAAGGCCAGGATGGATGGGGCCCTGGGCAGCCTGGTCTAGTCTCACATTAAATGTGGGGGCTGGGAGACCATCCTGAGGCAGGAGGGTTGGAGCATGATGATCCCTGAGGTCCCTTCCATCCCAAGCCATTCTATGAAGATTCTATAGTTTCCCCAAGTCCAATCATAAACATAGGAGGATTGGGCCAAATCTCTGCCCCATGGTGTGCATGAAGAATCATCAACCCAGAGGACAATGTGGGATGGATAAAGGAGGTACTAAACATGGAACACACCCCAAAAAAGACTTCATTTTGTTTCCCCACACCATCAAATGTAACATCCGTACCTGGCTTTGGCACAGAATTGATGAGTGCCTCAGGAATGTTCTTATTAATGAGTTCCACACACTCCCCTGGGAAAAATCCAACCTGTAACAAGAAGAGAGGCCAACTATTGCATACAGCACTTCTCAGATCTGAACTGTTAAACCAAAAGCCACATAACATTTCCCTCGGAACGTGCTTGCCTGACGTTCCATAAGACTATCCAGCAGAAAATGGCCATAGTTCAAAGCATAAAGGTAATAATTTTTCATCATTTGCAGCCAAAGGCAAGGTCCTCTGACACCAACACAGGGAAACTGTTTATGTCCTTTAGGCATCCTGAGCAGGCAGAGCAGCTCTAAGCTGAGATTCCTGCCTTTACTGAAGTTGCACTCTCCAGTCTGAAGCTTGTGCCTACCTGGAAGCCGAGCTTGCCTCTCCACCAGGGGGTCAGCTCCTTTGGTGGCATGTCGATGACACACACGATGTCTCCCACCTGCAAGAGATTGCAACGTCAATCCCAGCTTCAGCACGGCTGGGAGGAAAGCACAGCTCAAATGACTGCATTCTTCTGCACTGCCAAACATCGCCGAGCATGAGAGCACTTGCACCAGTGCAGCTCTGAAGGCATTTGCCATTGTAAAATTGAGCAACAAGGAACGCCTTGAACTGCTTACCTCAAAGGAGAGTTCATCCGCTGCCTGGGCAACGTATCTCTTAATAGCATGGGCAGCAGCAATAGCTGGAACATTCACAGGTGCCACCTCATGGTCCAGCAGGGGCTTCCCCTTGTTCTCAGCCTGAAACAGAGAGCACAGGCCACGGTGAGGAGCTGGGAACCAACAAGGAGGATTTCAAGGTGAGGAGCACATCTGCAGAGAAAGCTGCAGGAAATGCACTCGGTCCTTATCATGGGCACTTCAGAAGGAACTGCAAGTCTAATAACGGCTGTTTCTCTCCCTGGTGTGCAGCAGGCACATGCCAGCAAAGATGCATCTCTCCCCACCAGACTAATCAGCAATGGCACTGACGCAGACAGGTGGCCTTGTCCATTTTGCCCCCTCCTTTCCTGCGCTCTTTGTGCAGGAAGACTGACTGTTTCAGATGGTAGGAGACCGTGAAAAGGGAAACCAAAGCTACGGCTGCAGTTACAAGGTGCAAACAGTGCCACTGCAAGCACCAAGCAGCTCTCTTGAGCAGTCCAACCAACAGCGAGGCCAAACAGAGCAGAGAATGATTGTTGTTTCTGCAGCCATTTCAAGGGAAAAGTCAGTAGAGGACAAACACAACACCCGAGATGGCTCTGGTACTTTTATAAACTTGCCACACTTGCACTACTGTCTTGCCACAGAGTAGCTCTCTTGGAAAGCAGGAGAGCACATCTGCGGCTCACTCTGCTGGCTGCAGTCAGGGAACAAAGACCAATCAGAGCTTCATACTCTACCTCTGTCCATGCCAGGTCAGGCCCACAGCTGATCTCGCTGCACGCCACGGCCATCAGCGTAGGTGTGACAAGCTGGAACTGAAAAGAAACACACTTTTATTTTCTCTGTTCACATCTCTGCTGTGCTCCCTACAGCTGTCGGGCACACTCACACAGCCCAAGCACGCCTGCTGGTGTCCCTGGTGATGCTGTGCAGCTCTGCACAAGCTGGGGCTGGGACTCTTTGCCTAAGGGATTGGTTTCCTTAAGACCAGCTGCTCACAGCACCACAGACAGCATCCTTCTGAGGGCTGAGCTGCAGAGCACGTGGAGAAAACCCACACGTGACCAGCGTCCCATCAAAGCTGGATGAGGCTGTGTTACTAAACACGGGGCGTCACGGGCTGCTAAAGCATGTGGGGGGACAAACCATGGCAGGTACCTGGCAAGAGATCAGAACGAGGGAGACAAATGCCTTGAATCCACAGCCGTTCCTTGTCACTCTGCTCTGATCTTCCACGAGCAAAAGCTGCACCAGGGAAGCAGGCAGAGGGTGGAGAGAGGAGAGAGAAAGACCAGGTCAGTTTGCTTCCACGGTTTAGCAAAGCCTACGAGGGAAAAACCAAAATCTGCCCTCCCTCAACTTAAAAACTTAAGTTTTCAACTTAAAACCATTTCCCCTTGTCCTGCTGTTATCTACCCTTTCAAAGAGTTGATTCCCCTCCTCTTTTTAGGCTCCCTTTAGGTACTGAAGGCTGCCATGAGGTCACCCCACTGCCTTCTTTTCTCCAGGCTGAACAAGCCCAGCTCCCTCAGCCTGTCTTTGCAGGGGAGGTGCTCCAGTCCCCTGATCATCTCTGTGGCTCGCCTCTGGACCCTCTCCAACAGCTCCCTGTCTTTCTGGACACTGTACTGCAGCTGGGGCCTCACAAGAGCAGAGCAGGGGGGGACGATCACCTCCCTGTCCCTCATGGCCACCCCTCTGCTGATGGAGATAATGTGATCCTATGAGCTCCGCCAGCCAGCAGTTCTCAGCACTCACTGTCCCCCCGTCTCTCCCACACTGTCTCAGCTTACCTACAAGGTGCTGCACAGGACGGTGTGAAGACAAAGGGACGCAGTCGGTGCACAAGTGCATCAAGCGAGCTGCTCAGTCAGAGCTCCAGCGCTCCAATGAAGGGACGCAGCACGCACTGCTCCTCCCCTCATTCTAGCCCTTATGACATCACTGAGGGCCACCAGGCTGCTCCACCACGACGCACAGGGTGGGGAGGCAAGACCAGGCACAAGGGCAGAAGATTCCAACAGCCCAGCCCAACGTTCTGGAATCAGGGGCTGCTTGGAATTCTACCCCAGCCAAATCCTGGAGAAGCTGGCACGGGGTCGTCATGACCAAAGCGCAGGACCTGGCGCTTGCTCTTGTTGAGCCTCGCACAACTGGCCTCAGTGCATCCCTCTGGAGGGCCTTCCTGCCCTCAGCCAGATGGACGCTTCCTCCCAGCAGCGTACCTTGCAGTGCTGGGCCCATGTCAAATCCACACTAGAGTGGGTTTTGTTACATTCAAGGGCATGTTGCAGCACCCATCTATTTCACCTGGAAGGAAATAAAGAGGAGATGGGAGAAACACAGAACTACTGCCAGACTGCTTTATCACTTTCTTACACCAACTTCCCTTGCCTCATCCCCTACCCCAACTCCTGGATGATGCCCACGGGCTGATAGTTGGATCTCAAGTCCATAGGACTCCTTTCACAGGGCTCCATCAAAAAGGCTGTCACACTTGTTCCGTACACTCACACTGACCCAGCAGTGGTATCACAGTCACTTAACACACACACAACAACCAAACCCCGAGCATGCACATCCCTTCCTGCGTGACTGCAGCCCACAGCTCCCCTTCACACCTCCGTGGATCTCTGGTGTTTTACACTGATGCAGCCTTGCTGCAGCTCCGTGGCTGTCACACAAGGCCTGCAGGACCTCTTTCTCTGCAAACCCCGTCTGCAGGCATTGGTTCACGAGGTTCACCTCCTGCCCTCCTGAGCAAAAACAAGCACTAAGAACAAGAGCAAAGCGCACTGCACTCGACCTGGCTGGATCCCCAACCCTCAGTCCTGTCAGACGGACCCTGGTGTGGAGACTCATCCCCAAAGCCTGGCTGGACATCAGCACAGGCATCCTTCTTCAAACGCCCCATCCAAGCAGCAAGGGATCAAAGCGTTGGCACAGCTGAAACAGAAATGCTGTGTGAGTTTCCTGTTAGCACTGAGCAGGAACAAATCTACCGCTGAGCAGCAGGATGTGAGACAAGCAGCAGAAGACACCCAACCTGCAGAACCAGCTCGTCTGGGGTCGGTCCAGATGTTTGTCTGCTCCCTTCCCTGGCCCAGGCCAAGCTTGTGAGCTGCTCCTCCTTGGTGCAGGGGGAAATGGTGCAGATGCCATGTGGTGGCTATGCACAGCATGCCTTGCACTTGCTTTTCCTCTCTCCATCTGCCATTAGCAAACAGCATCTCCAGCCTCCAGAGATCACTGAGTCCAACCCCTGCACAACAGTGAAAAAAAAGATATGATAAGGGGTACTTAAAGCACAGCATCTGTAATCAGATCAGACTCCTGCACTGTGAAGACTTCCATGAGTATTCCAGCAGAGTGCATCACTTAGTCTCTCTTTAGCCTTGTGTTCATGGTTTTCCTGTAAGAGCTTGTCTAAACACTGCCCATAATCGTGGTTATGCTAGAAGCATTTGGATTTATTGATCCTCAGTGTGATTTCAATAACAAATGCAGATGTTTTTTTGTTAGGGACAGCTTTCAATTTCTCAACTGAAATTTCAATATTGCATTAGGTGTTGACAACCACGGGGCTGCAGTACAGAGAATTACAGGGAGATTAATTTCTCCATCTCCATGCTCCTAGACATTTATGATTACAGTGATGTAGTTATATACAAAGTTGCAAGATACCAAAGCTAGAATAACCTCTTGGTGCAGCAGGATGTCTGGAGCCCAAGTGCAGAGTCTCAGTGTTGCAAAGCCTTGAAGAGGTGCACCGTATGTGCTGGGGCTGATGACACAGACACTGGAGCAAGGCCAGTGTGATGTTAGAAACTTGACCAGCAGCTGATCTGTTGTCAGCCATTTCTGGACACAAACGGGATCTGGTCGACTTAGGACATGACCTTTGGGCTGGAGAGCAACTCCCCGAGGAATCACACAGCCACTACAGACCGTTTGCAAGAACCCCTTACCAAAACAGCTCATCTGCAATCAGTTTTTAATCTGTGCAGCAGTGATTGGAACAGGCGCACGCTCTCTGGAATTGCAGGAATGTTCACAAGTGGAATGTACATCACCTGTGTGCTCCAGCTCTTCTGTGTGCATGCTAGGAGCAGTGATCCCCCTGCACCCAGGGCTGCAATAAAGTCATGCTGGGTTTCTAACCTGCCAACCAGCAGCCCAGGCTGCCCAGAGCCACATCCAGCCTGGCCTTGGATGCCTGCAGGGATGGGGCATCCACAGCCTCCCTGGGCAACCTGTTCCAGTGCCTCACCACCCTCTGGCTGAAAAACTTCCTCCTCACATCCAACCTCAACCTCAACACCCCCCGTCTCAGTTTAAAGCCATTCCCCACGTGTCCCATCACTGTCCACCCTCCAAAACAAAACACCTCGGCTGTTCAACACTGAAAGAGCAAAATAACCCACAGCTCTTACTTCCACTGTATGCATTTAATTCCAAACTTAAGGTCACAGGTTAATTACTCATGTGATCCTTCCTGACAGAAGAACTACTTGTAGTGATGTGTAGGAGTAAGGAACAGTTTGAAAAGGTCATGGACATATCAGAACTTGCAGCATTTATCTTAATAGATGCCTACATTGCACAGCATTTTGTAAAACACACGTTACAAGTACTGTGCATTGGATTACACTATATCAAACTCTAAGTAACAATACAGGTTGCTTTTAAATCTACACTTACTTGTTTTCTTCTAACTCCTTGATAAAATTCCTTACTACCTTAGTTTTACAGCCAAAGCAGTGTTTGAGCTGGTAATGTACTCTTGAACAGCACTGCTGCCTTCAGCATTTGTATGTTTAGATATGAAAAGAGAACTTGGTCATTATTTCATGATGAGAGAATCTTATATGACAAAACAGAATTACAAAAATCTGACAATACTGTAAAATGCCAGTGTTAGAATGTGGCTCTGATTTTTTTTTTTTCTTTTTTTTCTTCTTTTTTCTTTTTTTTTTTCTTTTTTTTTCTCTATTATTTTCTTTTTTTTCTTTCTTTCTTTTTTTTTTTTTAAATGGTGAGTGTACCATTAATTCAAGACAAGAATTTTGTTTGTAAGTCGATCTCTATAACTGTTCTTGGCATCATTCTGGAGGATGAACTAGATACATGGAATTTGGCACTGGCTCCCCAGGGCAGTGGTTTGGCACTGAGCTGACAAAGGCCAAAGAGCATTTGCACAATGCTCTCAGACACAGGGCTTGACCCATAGGAGGTCCAGTGTGGAACCAGGAGGTGGAATACATGATCCTCGAGGTCCCTTCCAAGTAAAGATATTCCATGATCCTCCAATACTGTTATTCCCAAGTCCTGTACGCAGTGCTCAGGTGCTTAACTGAAAGGTTCCATGAAACAGTGAGGTATCTATGTCCCTTTACCACCCAGTTATTCAATTTGCCACGTGGATCTTTTATCCAGTCACATTAAAAAACCCCTCAAAGTATTTCCTTCAGTCTTCCATTCTGATAGAGCTTTCTGGAGCAAATAAGGAGTTGCAACTCAGAATGTCCACACCTCCCTTCCTGCACCCTGCATACTTTTTTCATTGTACTGTGATTACGTACCATTCTATTGTCACACTCATTCTGTCATTATCTAGGCAGTTTACTGCCATTAAATTTTCCAGCAACAGATGCCCACAAGTACAGCCAGCCTGGAAATATTTTGATTACTTATCTTGGTCCTGATGTCCTTCTACAAGCTGGAACATTTCTCCATCTCAGCAGCAGAAGGCAGGAGGGGTCCAAGTAGCAGGCACACTCTACTCTTTTTCTGGCACACAAAGAGAAGATGAAAACCAGATGTGTTTCCCTGCCCATGGCAAACACCAGCCTTTACATCCTTACAGTCCTTCCTGACATCAGCACTAATTGAAACAACATCCCACTCACCTTTGCCATGTCTGGCAGAGGTTGCAGCTCTTTCTATTGCATCCCTCTACCTTTCAAGTCAAGAGCTCCTGTGTCACACAAGGAAAAGCAATCTTTTACCTGCTGTGCCATGCTCATGGCAGCAGCAATGCAGATGCCAGCAGCTGATGCCCACAAGGACAGCCAGCCTGGACTTATTTTCATTACATATCTTTGTACTGATGTCCTTCTGGAAGCTGGAACATTTCTCCATCTCAGCAGAAGAGGGCAGGAGTGGTCCAAGGTGAGGGCACACTCTCCCCTGTTTATCAGGCACTCAAAGATAAAGAGAAAATGAAAACCAGATGTGTTTCCCTGCCCAGGGCAAACCCCAGCCTTTCCATTCTTACAGTCCTCCTGACATCAGCAGCAACTGAAACAACATCCCACTCACCTTTGCCATGTCTGGCAGAGGTTGCAGCTGTTTTTATTACATCCCTCTAGCTGTCAAGTCAAGAGCTCCTGTGTCACACAAGGAAAAGCAATCTTTTACCTGCTTTCCATGCTCATGGCAGCAGCAATGCAGATGCCAGCAGCTGATGCCCAAAAGGACAGCCAGCCTGGACTTATTTTCATTACATATATTTATCGTGATGTCCTTCTATAAGCTGGAACATTTCTCCATCTCAGCAGAAGAGGGCAGGAGGGGTCCAAGGTGAGGGCACACTCTCCTCTTTTTCTGGCACACAAAGAGAAAGAGAAAATGAAAACAAGATGTGTTTCCCAGCCCATGGCAAACTCCAGCCTTTCCATCCTTACAGTCCTTCCTGCAATCATCAGCAACTGAAACAACATCCCACTCACCTTTGCCATGTCTGGCACAGCTTGCAGCTCTTTCTATTGCATCCCTCTTGCTTTCAAGTCAACAGAACCTGTGTCAAACAAGGAAAAGCAATCATTTACCTGCTTTGCCTTGCTCATGGCAGCAGCAATGCAGCTGCCAGCAGCTGATGCCCACAAGGACAGCCAGCCTGGACTTCCTTTGATTCCTTCCCTTTGGATCAGCGTCCTTCAGGAAGGCGGAACATCTCTCCAGCTGAGCAGCAGAGGACAGCAGGGCTTCGTTGTCTGGGCATGTTCTCTTCTGGCCCTCTGGCCCTCACAGACACAGGAGGAGGACACAGAGGCTGCTGTAACACAGCCAGCCCTGCCTCTCAGGTCAGCTCTCAGGCCATCCTCTCTCCCCTCAGCAGCAGCTCACTGTTCTGCACTCCTCTGGCCTGGGCTGGCAGAGGTGTGCAGCAGTTCTGCTGATCTCCCAGTGCTGGCCATGTCTGCAGTGCCTGTGTGAAAGACACAGGAAGCTGCCAGCATTGCACTGCTCTGCTGTGCCCCTGCCATCACCGAGTTTGCTGTCAGCAGCTGCTGCTACACGTCCATTCAGGCACAGGCCTTTCCTTCCTGGCCCTCTTTCCCCCCCTCTCTCCTCTGCTCTCTCTCGTGCTCCCCTTTGGCCTGGGCTGGCTGAGCAGTGCAGGCCTTGTTGTTGCTCCCTGGGCCAACTACGTCACGGTTCCCCGTGACTCTGCCAGCTGCTCTGACACAGCGACTGCGTCCTCAGTGTGGATTCCAGAATGCGACAGACGTCCAGAGAAGACTTCCAGGGCTGATTGGAACATGCTGCCATCAAGAACTGCCATGGCTCAGGCCCCCTGGGAATCTGCTCACAGCGAAAGCTGCTGTCACTCTGTGTGGGCACAGCCTTGTCTGTGTAGGCCTGCTCACACTGCAGCCCCTGTCTGCACCAGAACCGTGCCGATCCACCTTCTCTTGGCCTCCTTGCCTGCATGGAAAAGGGCAGCTTGGGCTGAAGTCCCTCAACTTGCAGATGGCCGAGTGAAGTCTCTGAGCCCTGGTGACCCACTCAGCTCTTCAGCCTGCTGACCTGCTCTGCTGGGGCTGTCTTAACAGGCAGAGGGCACGTTATCCTAATGTCCCCACATCCATCCCTCTTAGCATACTGTAGGCCAGTTCCTAAAAGGACACCTGCACAATCTCTCTGAATGTTAATCAACACGTAGTTGGTCTGTGCACTGCAGAAATTGCACCTAGGTTTTCAGTGGTGATTAGCTATGTGTTTAGTCAGAGGTGCAATGGTTCTAATGGTGAGAGAAAGACATTCCCAGTTGTCACCAGGTGGAACACACTTCAGACTGGAATCCTCAAGCAGACTGCAGTCAAGCTTTCTTAATTATTCGTTGTTCTTATCAATTCAGACGCATCTCTTAATTCCTGCTTGAATGAACATTCTGTAATAATCTGCTGAGACATTGCAAGGCTTGACAATGAGACTATAGTTTATGAAAGCAGCACTTTTTACTTCCTTTACAAGTTCTTATCTGAATGCTAAATCAATTCAATTCTCACTGGGTTGAATGTTTTAAATATTTGGTAAACATAATGGTTCTAATTCTGACATTTAATATGAAAATATTAAAACTCCTTGTAAGTACTTTTTTGTTAGAATGCCAGATGCTAAAGGGATGAAGTGGCACAAGAAAGCAAAATATCTCTGCTGATGGCAGGAAGGACTGTAAGGATGGAAAGGCCGGTGTTTGCCATGGGCAGGGAAACACATCTGGTTTTCATTTTCTCTTTCTCTTTGAGTGCCAGATAAACATGGGATAGTTGGCCCTCACCTTGGAGCTCTCCTCCCCTGTGCTGCTGAGAGGGAGAAATGTCCAAGCTTGTAGAAGGACATCAGGACAAAGATATGTAATGAAAAAAAGTCCAGGCTGGCTGTCCTTGTGGGCATCAGCTGCTGGCATCTGCATGTCTGCTGCCATGAGCATGGCACAGCAGGTAAAAGATTGCTTTTCCTTGTGTGACACAGGAGCTCTTGACTTGAAAGCTAGAGGGATGCAATAGAAAGAGCTGCAACCTCTGCCAGACATGGCAAGGGTGAGTGGGATGTTGTTTCAGTTAGTGCTGATGGCAGGAAGGACTGTAAGGATGGAAAGGCTGGTGTTTGCCATGGGCAGGGAAACACATCTGGTTTTCTTGTTCCCTTTGTCTTTGAGTGCCAGAAAAATAGAGGAGAGCGTGCCCTCACCTTGGACCCCTCCTGCCCTCTGCTGCTGAGATGGAGAAATGTCCCAGCTCCTACAAGGACATCAGGACAAAGATAAGTATTGGAAATAAGTCCAGGCTGGCTGTACTTGTGGGCATCTGTTGCTGGAAAATTTAATGGCAGTAAACTGCCTAGATAATGACAGAATGAGGGTGACAATAGAATGGTACGTAATCACAGTACAATGAAAAAAGTATGCAGGGTGCAGGAAGGGAGGTGTGGACATTCTGAGTTGCAACTCTTTATTTGCTCCAGAAAGCTCTATCAGAATGGAAGACTGAAGGAAATACTTTGAGGGGTTTTTTAATGTGACTGGATAAAAGATCCACGTGGCAAATTGAATAACTGGGTGGTAAAGGGACATAGATACCTCACTGTTTCATGGAACCTTTCAATTAAGCACCTGAGCACTGTGTACAGGACTTGGGAATATAAGTATTAGAGGATCATGGAATATCTTTATTTGGAAGGGACCTCGAGGATCATGTATTCCACCTCCTGGTTCCACACCGGACCTCCTATGGGTCAAGCCCTGTGTCTGAGAGCATTGTGCAAATGCTCTTTGGCCTTTGTCAGCTCAGTGCCAAACCACTGCCCTGGGGAGCCAGTGCCAAATTCCATGTATCTAGTTCATCCTACAGAATGATGCCAAGAACAGTTATAGAGATCGACTTACAAACAAAATTCTTGTCTTGAATTAATGGTACACTCACCATTTAAAAAAAAAAAAGAAAAAAAAAATCAAAGCCACATTCTTACGCTGGCATTTTACAGTATTGTCAGATTTTTGTAATTCTGTTTTGTCATATAAGATTCTCTCATCGTGAAATAATGACCAAGTTCTCTTTTCAGATCTAAACATACAAATGCTGAAGGCAGCAGTGCTGTTCAAGAGTACATTACCAGCTCAAACACTGCTTTGGCTATAAAACTGAAGGTAGTAAGGAATGTTATCAAGGAGTTAGAAGAAAACAAGTAAGTGTAGATTTAAAAGCAACCTGTATTGTTACATAGAGTTTGTTATAGTGTTATCCAATGCACAGTACTTGTAACGTGTGTTTTACAAAATGCTGTGCAATGTAGGCATCTATTAAGATAAATGATGCAAGTTCTAATATGTCCATGACCTTTTCAAGCTGTTCCTTACTCCTACACATCACTACGAGTAGTTCTTCTGTCAGGAAGGATCACATGAGTAATTAACCTGTGACCTTAAGTTTGGAATTAAATGCATACAGTGGAAGTAAGAGCTGTGGGTTATTTTGCTCTTTCAGTGTTGAACAGCCGAGGTGTTTTGTTTTGGAGGGTGGACAGTGATGGGACAAGTGGGGAGTGGCTTTAAACTGAGACGGGGGGTGTTGAGGTTGAGGTTGGATGTGAGGAGGAAGTTTTTCAGCCAGAGGGTGGTGAGGCACTGGAACAGGTTGCCCAGGGAGGCTGTGGATGCCCCATCCCTGCAGGCATCCACGGCCAGGCTGGATGTGGCTCTGGGCAGCCTGGGCTGCTGGTGGGCAGGTTAGAAAGCCCACAGGACTTTATTGCAGCCCTGGGTGCAGGGGGATCACTGCTCCTAGCATGCACACAGAAGAGCTGGAGCACACAGGTGATGTACATTCCACTTGTGAACATTCCTGCAATTCCAGAGAGCATGCGCCTGTTCCAATCACTGCTGCACAGATTAAAAACTGATTGCAGATGAGCTGTTTTGGTATGGGGTTCTTGCCAACGGTCTGCAGTGGCTGTGTGATTCCTCGGGGAGTTGCTCTCCAGCCCAAAGGTCATGTCCTAAGTCGACCAGATCCCGTTTGTGTCCAGAAATGGCTGACAACAGATCAGCTGCTGGTCAAGTTTCTAACAGCACACTGGCCTTGCTCCAGTGTCTGTGTCATCAGCCCCAGCCCATCGGTGCACATCTTCAAGGCTTTGGAACACTGAGACTCTGCACTTGGGCTCCAGACATCCTGCTGCACCAAGAGGTTATTCTAGCTTTGGTATCTTGCAACTTTGTATATAACTACATCACTGTACAAATGTCTAGGAGCATGGAGATGGAGAAATTAATCTTCCTGTAATTCTCTGTACTGCAGCCCCGTGGTTGTCAACACCTAATGCAATATTGAAATTTCAGTTGAGAAATTGAAAGCTGTCCCTAACAAAAAACATCTGCATTTGTTATTGAAATCACACTGAGGATCAATAAATCCAAATGCTTCTAGCATAACCACGATTACAGGCAGTGTTTAGACAAGCTCTTACAGGAAAACCATGAACACAAGGCTAAAGAGAGACTAAGTGATGCACTCTGCAGGAATACTCATGGAAGTCTTCACAGTGCAGGAGTCTGATCTGATTACAGATGCTGTGCTTTAAGTACCCCTTATCATATCTTTTTTTTTCACTGTTGTGCAGGGGTTGGACTCAGTGATCTCTGCAGGCTGGAGATGCTGTTTGCTAATGGCAGATGGAGAGAGGAAAAGCAAGTGCAAGGCATGCTGTGCATAGCCACCACATGGCATCTGCACCATTTCCCCCTGCACAAAGGAGGAGCAGCTCACAAGCTTGGCCTGGGCCAGGGAAGGGAGCAGACAAACATCTGGACCGACCCCAAACGAGCTGGTTCTGCAGGTTGGGTGTCTTCTGCTGCTTGTCTCACATCCTGCTGCTCAGCGGTAGATTTGTTCCTGCTCAGTGCTAACAGGAAACTCACACAGCATTTCTGTTTCAGCTGTGCCAACGCTTTGATCCCTTGCTGCTTGGATGGGGCGTTTGAAGAATGATGCCTGTGCTGATGTCCAGCCAGGTCGAGTCCAGTGTGCTTTGCTCTTGTTCTTAGTGCTTGTTTTTGCTCAGGAGGGCAGGAGGTGAACCTCGTGAACCAATGCCTGCAGACGGGGTTTGCAGAGAAAGAGGTCCTGCAGGCCTTGTGTGACAGCCACGGAGCTGCAGCGAGGCTGCATCAGTGTAAAACACCAGAGATCCACGGAGGTGTGAAGGGGAGCTGTGGGCTGCAGTCACGCAGGAAGGGATGTGCATGCTCGGGGTTTGGTTGTTGTGTGTGTGTTAAGTGACTGTGATACCACTGCTGGGTCAGTGTGAGTGTACGGAACAAGTGTGACAGCCTTTTTGATGGAGCCCTGTGAAAGGAGTCCTATGGACTTGAGATCCAACTATCAGCCCGTGGGCATCATCCAGGAGTTGGGGTAGGGGATGAGGCAAGGGAAGTTGGTGTAAGAAAGTGATAAAGCAGTCTGGCAGTAGTTCTGTGTTTCTCCCATCTCCTCTTTATTTCCTTCCAGGTGAAATAGATGGGTGCTGCAACATGCCCTTGAATGTAACAAAACCCACTCTAGTGTGGATTTGACATGGGCCCAGCACTGCAAGGTACGCTGCTGGGAGGAAGCGTCCATCTGGCTGAGGGCAGGAAGGCCCTCCAGAGGGATGCACTGAGGCCAGTTGTGCGAGGCTCAACAAGAGCAAGCGCCAGGTCCTGCGCTTTGGTCATGACGACCCCGTGCCAGCTTCTCCAGGATTTGGCTGGGGTAGAATTCCAAGCAGCCCCTGATTCCAGAACGTTGGGCTGGGCTGTTGGAATCTTCTGCCCTTGTGCCTGGTCTTGCCTCCCCACCCTGTGCGTCGTGGTGGAGCAGCCTGGTGGCCCTCAGTGATGTCATAAGGGCTAGAATGAGGGGAGGAGCAGTGCGTGCTGCGTCCCTTCATTGGAGCGCTGGAGCTCTGACTGAGCAGCTCGCTTGTTGCACTTGTGCACCGACTGCGTCCCTTTGTCTTCACACCGTCCTGTGCAGCACCTTGTAGGTAAGCTGAGACAGTGTGGGAGAGACGGGGGGACAGTGAGTGCTGAGAACTGCTGGCTGGCGGAGCTCATAGGATCACATTATCTCCATCAGCAGAGGGGTGGCCATGAGGGACAGGGAGGTGATCGTCCCCCCCTGCTCTGCTCTTGTGAGGCCCCAGCTGCAGTACAGTGTCCAGAAAGACAGGGAGCTGTTGGAGAGGGTCCAGAGGCGAGCCACAGAGATGATCAGGGGACTGGAGCACCTCCCCTGCAAAGACAGGCTGAGGGAGCTGGGCTTGTTCAGCCTGGAGAAATGAAGGCTGTGGGGTGACCTCATGGCAGCCTTCAGTACCTAAAGGGAGCCTAAAAAGAGGAGGGGAATCAACTCTTTGAAAGGGTAGATATCAGCAGGACAAGGGAAATGGTTTTAAGTTGAAAACTTGAGTTTTTAAGTTGAGGGAGGGCAGATTTTGGTTTTTCCCTCGTAGTCTTTGCTAAACCGTGGAAGCAAACTGACCTGCTCTTTCTCTCTCCTCTCTCCACCCTCTGCCTGCTTCCCTGCTGCAGCTTTTGCTTGTGGAAGATCAGAGCAAAGTGACAAGGAACGGCTGCGGATTCGAGAGATTTCTCTCCCTCGTTCTGATCTCTTGCCAGGTACCTGCCATGGTTTGTCCCCCCACATGCTTTAGCAGCCCGTGACGCCCCGTGTTTAGTAACACAGCCTCATCCAGCTTTGATGAGACACTGGTCACGTGTGGGTTTTCTCCACGTGCTCTGCAGCTCAGCCCTCAGAAGGATGCTGTCTGTGGTGCTGTGACCAGCTGGTCTACAGGAAACCAGTCCCTTAGGCAAAGAGTCCCAGCCCCAGCTTGTGCAGAGCTGCACAGCATCACCAGGGACACCAGCAGGCGTGCTTGGGCTGTGTGAGTGTGCCCGACAGCTGTAGGGAGCACAGCAGAGATGTGAACAGAGAAAATAAAAGTGTGTTTCTTTTCAGTTCCAGCTTGTCACACCTACGCTGATGGCTGTGGCGTGCAGCGAGATCAGCTGTGGGCCTGACCTGGCATGGACAGAGGTAGAGTATGAAGCTCTGATTGGTCTTTGTTCCCTGACTGCAGCCAGCAGAGTGAGCCGCAGATGTGCTCTCCTGCTTTCCAAGAGAGCTCCTCTGTGGCAAGACAGTAGTGCAAGCGTGGCAAGTTTATAAAAGTACCAGAGCCATCTCGGCTGTTGTGTTTGTCCTCTACTGACTTTTCCCTTGAAATGGCTGCAGAATCAACAATCATTCTCTGCTCTGTTTGGCCTCGCTGTTGGTTGGACTGCTCAAGAGAGCTGCTTGGTGCTTGCAGTGGCACTGTTTGCACCTTGTAACTGCAGCCGTAGCTTTGGTTTCCCTCTTCACGGTCTCCTAGCATCTTAAACAGTCAGCCTTCCTGCACAAAGAGCGCAGGAAAGGAGGGGGCAAAATACACAAGGCCACCTGTCTGCGTCAGTGCCATTGCTGATTAGTCTGGATGGGGAGAGATGCATCTTTGCTGGCGTGTGCCTGCTGCACACCAGGGAGAGAAACAGCCGTTATTAGACTTGCAGTTCCTTCTGAAGTGCCCATGATAAGGACCGAGTGCATTTCCTGCAGCTTTCTCTGCAGATGTGCTCCTCACCTTGAAATCCTCCTTGTTGGTTCCCAGCTCCTCACCGTGGCCTGTGCTCTCTGTTTCAGGCTGAGAACAAGGGGAAGCCCCTGCTGGACCATGAGGTGGCACCTGTGAATGTTCCAGCTATTGCTGCTGCCCATGCTATTAAGAGATACGTTGCCCAGGCAGCGGATGAACTCTCCATTGAGGTAAGCAGTTCAAGGCGTTCCTTGTTGCTCAATTTTACAATGGCAAATGTCTTCAGAGCTGCACTGGTGCAAGTGCTTTAATGCTCGGCGATGTTTGGCAGTGCAGAAGAATGCAGACATTTGAGCTGTGCTTTCCTCCCAGCCGTGCTGAAGCTGGGATTGACGTTGCAATCTCTTGCAGGTGGGAGACATCGTGTGTGTCATCGACATGCCACCAAAGGAGCTGACCCCCTGGTGGAGAGGCAAGCTCGGCTTCCAGGTAGGCACAAGCTTCAGACTGGAGAGTGCAACTGCAGTAAAGGCAGGAATCTTAGCTTAGAGCTGCTCTGCATGCACAGGATGCCTAATGGACGTAAACAGTTTCCCTGTGTCGGTGTCAGGGGACCTTGCCGTTGGCTGCAAATGTTGAAAAATTATTACCTTTATGCTTTGAACTATGGCCATTTTCTGCTGGATAGTCTTATGGAACGTCAGGCAAGCACGTTCCGAGGGAAATGTTATGTGGCTTTTGGTTTAACAGTTCAGACCTGAGAAGTGCTGCATGCAATAGTTGGCTTCTCTTCTTGTTACAGGTTGGATTTTTCCCAGGGGAGTGTGTGGAACTGATTAATAAGAACATTCCTGAGGCACTCATCAACTCAGTGCCAAAGCCAGGTAGGGATGTTACATTTGATGGTGTGGGGAAGCAAAATGAAGTCTTTTTTGGGGTGCGTTCCATGTTTAGTACCTCCTTTATCCATCCCACATTGTCCTCTGGGTTGATGATTCTTCATGCACACCATGGGGCAGAGATTTGGCCCAATCCTCCTGTGTTTATGATTGGACTTGGCAAAACTATAGAATCTTCATAGAATGGCTTGGGATGGTAGGGCCCTTAAGGATCCTCAAGCTTCCACTTCCTTGCATCAGGCTGTGCTGCCAGCCCCCACATTTAATGTCAGATTAGTCCAGGCTGCCCAGGGCCCCATCCAACCTGGCCTTGGGCTCCTCCAGAGATGGGGAAAATCCCTTTTTGTATGTACTGTTTGGTAATGTTCTTCCCGTTCTGACGTGCTCTGTAGAATGTGCTGTGCTCGGCCTCGTCCAACGGAGCCAGACCTGAAATGACCTGGTTTCTTCCTTTTGTTGTGCAGTGCCCAAGAAACGCAGCAAGATCCTCACCTTCCTTCGTTCCTTGGTGAAGGCCCGCCCAAAGAAACCGACCGAGCGGGAGGTGGAGAAGGAAAGGGTGTTTGGCGGTGACCTGGGAGAGCATCTTCTCCACTCCGGTCGTGATGGTAAGGAGCTGCCCATTCCTGAGATCTTCCTCTGCTGGGCATCTAAAGAAGATGAAAGGGAGCTCATATCTAGCAGGGGGCAGGCTGATAGCCGTGGAGACACGTGTAATGGGAGTTGATGGCTGAAGGATAAAGTGAGGCGGATGCTCCTAAGAGACAAGCACATCTGTATTTGCTTCAGCCAAGCCTGGCTGGGCTTAGTGGATGGGATGTGAAGCACAGCCTGCAGCACGATTGAATCAGGAGCTCCACTGACGACTGGCACGTGTTCTTCAGTCCCCCAGGTCCTCCAGAGCTGCGCTGAGTTCATTGAGCAGCACGGCGTGGTGCAGGGGATATACCGCCTGTCCGGCGTCGCGTCCAACATCCAGAGACTGCGGTAAGAGTGCTGCGACTGACACAGCCTGAGTGCATCTGGTGTGGCTTTGGGCTTGCCTTCCTCTCGCTCAACCGGGTTTGCGTCCCTCTCTCCAGGCAGGAATTTGAGTCGGAGCAGATTCCTGAGCTCACCGTCCGCGACATTCACAGCGTGAGCTCCCTCTGCAAGATGTACTTCAGGGAGCTCCCGAACCCTCTGCTCACCCACCAGCTGTACGGCAAGTTCTCGGTAAGCACAAGGCCACGTCTTTCATTTCCCTCTTCCTGGGCCTCTTGGCAGATGGCTGCAGCAGTGCCCCAGCTCGGAGGCCCTTTTGCTGTCAGCCCCACGAGGTTTACTCGCAGTGGTGTACTAGCCTGATTGGTGTCTCGCTCCCTTTCTGCACTACTCCAGGATGCTGTTGGTGCCGCTACAGAGGAGGAGCGGCTGCTCAGAATGCAGGACGTCATCCAGCAGCTGCCCGCTCCTCACTACAGGTCAGTGCTGCCCTCAGCCTGCTGAGCTCAGCCCTGCTGCATTGCAGAGGGCAACGATGCGGTTCCAGCCTTTGTCTTTCTGAATTGCAGCACGGCATGCTCGTTGGTGCTGAACGTTTGCCTCTCTTGTTTTCCAGGACACTGGAGTTCCTGATGAGACACTTGGCGTGTCTGGCTGGGAGCTCCACCACCACAAACATGCATGCCAAGAACCTAGCCATTGTGTGGGCTCCAAACCTCTTAAGGTAAACTTCTGCTTCTGTTTCAACACAACGCTTACATCTGTTCTCCAGTAAAAAAAAAAAAACAGTCCTCCCTTTTTCTCCATCAAATGTGCTCTTCTCCTGTAAAATCTGTGGCTGACAGAAGAGCAGGAGCCTGGGCTGTTCTCCATCCCCACGGGCACAATGTCTAGGTGACAATTTCTGCAGTCTTGTTGAGATGGGACTGACGTGTCCTTGATCATCCAGGGGAATTTCTGCAGTGCCATCACTGATTGCCCACTGCGGAAGTCTCCAGAGCCTCAGCTGACAGCTTTTGGCTGCAACAATTCAGACTCGGGGAAACGGTCTTGGAGAAATGACTTCTAAAATCTGCCTTTTCTACAGATCACAGCAGAACGAGTCTGCCTGCGCCAGCGGAAGAGCTGCCTGCATGGAGCTGCAGACACAGTCAGATGTGGTGGAATTCATCATCAACCACACAGACGTCCTCTTCTGCTCCAAATCCAGAGCAGACATCGCAGATGCAGCAGGTGAGTGTCTTCCTCCATTAGCTTTATCTTGACCTGACACCTTGATCAAATGCAGGCCTTCTCCGGGACCTTTGAGATACTCTTTTACCATCAAGGGGACAGCAGACCTCTGGGCTTCCATTAGGGTATGGCATTCTGTTCCTGGATGCTGAGAATGTCCAAGCCCAAACTTCACAAGGAGGAAACCATCATTATTATGGTTTGCATGCAGGAAAAGCTTGATGCAAGTGTGGCAGTGAAGCTTTCTCAGTTCCCTGCCCCCATTTCCTTGGGTTTTTCCTTGCCTATTATGATACAGTAAGCTGCTCTTAATGATGACCGTGTCCTTTGCCATAAACAGACCTCTGCCCACATGGTTATTTTGGGCTCCTCTTCTTCCAGTGGCTGGGATAAGCAAGCCTGAGAAAAATACAGCACCTCCCCCAGAACTGTGGTGGCTGTGCTGCTGCTTTCTGATCCTCGCTCTTACCTGTGGTTTTCCCTGACAGGGCACAATTCTCTCCCAGGGCCCAAGTCTGTGGGGGTCTCTTCTGCTGCCACAAAGCTGCTCAGCCTGGAGGAGGCACAGGCACAGAGGCGAGGCCACCGCAGCTCTCCCCCTGTGACAGAGGGCAGCCACGACATTGAAGTGGAAGAAAGCCCTGCAGCTGGGCAGGGCAAATTCCACACAGTCATCGACTTTCCATCTGAAAGGTAAAGAGGACTTTCTTTTCCAGCACCTAGCATCATTGTTTGGGTGGGTTTTTGTGTTTTTCTTTCCATGATTTCTAGTGCCAAAGCTTGCTGAAACTAAGTTATGCTACTGGTGGGGTTTTCCAGATGTCAGGGCCACGTGCCTGAAACCAATTGCAGTTCTCCTCTAAGCAGAGCAGTTGGTCAGACTTGCTGGCACTAGAAATTAAACATGGCAGTGAGATGAGGCCGATGAGGTGCTAATGTAAGAGTCAGAGATGCTTCTGAACTTCCTTTATGGCTGCACGGTTCCTCAGAAAGCAGTTACGCCTGACAGCTCCATCAAAGCCATCCCTCAGATGTTGTGCTGTACAGCTGTGGAGCCTTTGCTCACATGCTCTGCATCTTGCTTGACAGAGTTGAGGAGAATTCAGCCAGCAAGACTTCAGGGCTGAGCTGTAGAAGGGAACCATCCTCAACTGTTGGAAACAGAGCGAGTTTCTAAGTTGTGTTTCTGCAGAAACCAGGCAGTGCTAGGAACAAGCAACTGCTGCCAAGAGCTCAGTGCTCCTCTTCCCTCACCCTGCACCACGCACGACTCACAGCATTGGCTGTTTTCTCTCTCCAGGCAAAATCCACCCAGCAAAACTGAGGAATCACCAGCTAGCAGTTGGTGTTGCTGCTTCAGGCTCAGAAAGCCATCCTCTGGGAGCAAACGCCAACTGCAGCGCAATGCCAGGCAGCCCTCAGAAACAGCAGTGGTAGTCCTGGCAGGTAAGGGTGCAAATGCAGCTTCCAAATCCCTGCTTTTCAGGAACATAGAATTCAAGCTTGCTCTGCACTTGTATCTCCTTCTGGCATCCCAGCCCCTGCCTAGCATCTTCAGTTCACTCCTGATCAAGAACCACTGTCGTAATTCAGCTTGTGAAAGTTTGACACTAACCCCTGTGTATCCTTTCTAGGTGAATCGAGCCCTTGCCAACCCATAAGATCCAGGGCAAGTAGCAACAATGCTCTATGTGCTTCGATCAGTGGAGAGCTCTTAGGAAGCACAAATTGCTGCAGTTCCAACAGCAGCCTTCAATCTAACAACATTAATGGAGAGAAGGAGCTCATCGAAGTTCATGCTCTCATTACACCTGGTTCTGCTGAAGTTGGTGACCTGAGCCTCCCAGACACCACAGTCACCAGCCTGGATTGTAACCAGGAGTCTCTGCAGTGCAGCCCATCCCAAGAGCAGTGTGAGTGCCCCGACAGCAGCACCTCCATGCAGGAGCAGGTCAGCGTCAGTGCGGAGGAGCAGAGCCTCTTGCAGGGGGACTTTCAATCAGGCCTCCAGTCCCAGGCACCGGACAGCAGCACTGAGAGCTCTGAGCCACTCTCTCCACGACAAGACAGGATGAGTCCCTAAGTCATCATGGACCTCTCACACCCTCCTGTCCTTTATATAATAATAAAAGCACACTCGTGCTCAACCAACGCCTTGACTGCCTCCAGAGTCTTCATTCACACGGACTGGGATGAATGCAGCACACAGCAAGGCACCCCAGCTTGCAATGCTGTGGCTGTGGGGTGCGTGCAGCACAGCTCCGGGTTTGTTCCTGTTTTGTCTGGCTTTGGGATGTCTGCAGGGGGAGCTCTGCTACCATTTGGCATGGTAGCAAATAATCTCTCACATCCTGGATGCTGCTCATGATACTCCCAAGCTTCCTGGCTGTGGCTTTGTGATGCTTTTCAGGGCTTTCTGATGCATTTTGATGCCTTGGATGTTGCTTAACACCTCCCTCCTCGCATCATGTCCTTTCCTGGCTCCCAGCTACGAGCTGGTCATGCAGATCATCTCCAGACCTGTCATCAGCACACTGCGGCAGGAGAAGCTCCCCCTGGCCAACGTCAGGCAGTACTGCTTGGTCTGCAGCTCAGTGGCCATTTCCCCTTTAGGCGGCTCCTGCAGAAGAATCAAGCAGCAGAACCTTTTGCTCACCCTGCAGCACACAAATGCTACGAAAGCAGAAACAACCTGGGAATCTCTGGGTCTGCAAGACTTCACAGACACTCACCGACTGTGTCTGATGGTTCCCTCCCATCCTTGATTTCCTTCTCCCCTTCTCCTCGTCTGATCCCACTGCTGAGCCATGATCAAGCTGCCCAGTGTGGCAGAGCATCGTGCAGAGCCGTGCTGGCACCTCCTCCCCTTCCTCTCCTGCAGCTCAGCCTGCAACCTGAGCAAGTTTTTTTCTGAGAAAGTGACCAGCTCTTTTCCATCCCTTTGCCCCTACAAACAGTTGTCCAGAGGATCTCGTCCAAGAATTCCTGGAACAGCCTGCAGCTGGCTCTCCTGAAGTTCAGGCTCCTGCCTTTGCTTCCTGCCAGGCCCGCATTCCTTGAGATCACCAACTCAAGGAGGGCATGGTCACTGCAGCCCTGACCGCCTCCTGTCGTAACCCCTGGTGTGCACCATGTCCAGCAATGCTTCCCTTCTGCTTGCTGTGCCCAATGCCTGCACCACAGAGTGATTCTCACTGCACTCCAGGAGTCTGTCAGATTGCTTGCAGCCAGCCATGCTGATTTCCCAGACTGACTGGAATCCCCCATCAGGATGAGAGTCAGTGAGTGCGATGCTTCTGCTGGCTGCAGTAAGCAGCTCCCACCAACAGGCTCTCTTTCCAGGCGGCTGTAGCAGACCCTCACCTCCAGAAGCCCTGCACTGCTGCACTTCCTAATTTTACCCACAAGTTCACAACCTGCTCATGGCTCTTCTTAGTTCTTTGCACTCAACTTCTCATCATAGAGGGCAAATCCCTTGCCTTCCAGAATTCCATAGTATCAATTGTGTCTGCTTTATGTCAGGATTTTTTTTCTTTCCTTTCTTTTTCCATTTTCTAGATAGGAAAATGAATTTCTGAGCCAGGAGAAGCAGAAGTGAAACAGTCTTCCTGGCACTGCTCAGGTTGCAGGAGTTGCCAAGTGCTCCTCAGGTAATGTGTGCTGAAGAGCTGACCTTGGTGGCAGGGGCTGTGGCTGCATTTTGTGCCTGTCATGCGGGAATCCAAGAAAGCCTATTCAGAGCAGGAGCTGCAGAGCGAGATAAACATCACGAGAAGGTAAGGCTGAGAAGCAAGGACACCTCCAGAAAGAAGAGAAAAACTGAGTCAAGTGAGCTGCGTGACGGCCGTGTGATGCTGACCATGATTGGAGGAAGAGCGCATGGCTGGGAATGACTGATGGCTCTGGTTGGATGGGTGCCTGTGTGCACAGAGGTAAGGAGTGTTTGTGGGATGTTTTGCTGGCATCTAACGGCTGTAAGGGGAAGTCAAGAGAGAAAACTTGTGAATGCATAGAAGGGATGTTAAAATCTGGAACAGACTGTTTGGATCAGTCACAGCTGAGTCCAGATTGCCACACTGTCAGAACCTGGGGCCTAGGATTTTCCTTTAAGAGTGCCAACTGCTCATTTTAAATGATAAAAAGTAACATTGATAGAAGCTTCCCTCCTTGCATTAGAATAAGGCATTGATATTTGATGTTTCTGTCTTTCCATTCCTTTAGCAGCCTGGGTGTTGATGCAGTTGTATGCATCTGCTGCCCTCTCCTTCTGTTTTGTGTAAAAGAACAGTAAAATATGCAATCAGTGTGAGATCTTTCTGAAGGATTTTACTTTATTTGCCCCTAGGCTGCAATGGCTGGGAAATGGCAGTGTCACCCAGGAGCCCACACGGCGACCTGATGTCTCATTGTTGGGGTCTATTGGAAACCACCACGATGACAAAAGAATGCCTGGGATTCCTCCGGCCCAAATGCCAAACCTTGCACTTGGCTGTGCTGAACCTCATGAGGTTCACCCAGGCCCACCTCTCAAGTCTGCTGAGCTCAATCAGATGTCATTTTTCTCGTGTCCTTCCATTCCGAGTCCATCTGTTCCCCAAAGCAAAAGAATTTGGAGGGAACCACCGACAGTTATGTGAGCGATTTCAGCGTCTATTTCTGATCATGGCAACAACTTCAGAGGTCACACTTAATTTACGGTGCCCGTTGTAATTCTGACCAAGGCTGCAGTTGCAGCTGACTTCCCAAGGCTGCAAGACGTGGTGGTGACACAGCCTTGTGCTTCTGCATTGGTGCTCATCCCACGTTTCCTTTCTCTGTCTCGCAGGTCAGCTCCTGCTGGAAGCAGATGGTATCCCAGTGTGAATGAAGGTCAGTGCAGGAGCAGCTGCTGATGGGAGGAAGGAAGTCCATGCTGAAGAGCTCTGAAGCATCTGCAGGTATGGTTCTGGAGGAGGCAGCAGTGATGTCGGAGGGCTCCCAGCAGGAAGCTGTCTCATCCAAATGCTTGCTGAGTGGTTGGAAGGGAGCTTTCTGCATGACAGCAGCACCAGTTGCTTGCTTCAAATGCTGCAAAGACAAGGATTAGCACGAGTTCCAGTATCTACAGTATCATCACGAATCACGATAGGATTACAATGTGTCCTCATACAAACGCAGCCATTTCTCTCTGAGTCCAAAGGCTGTCCGGAAAGCATCTTTGAGGTCTCTCACACCAAACCACTGCTGTCCGTGTGGGATCTGACTCATTAGGGTGTAGGGGTTAGGAGCCACAGGCTGTCTTTTGAGAACGGGTTCAGTCATTTCCTTACATCTTGCACCAGCCGATACGTGCCGTCTGCCTTCCGTGCCGACAGGATTGGGGTGTTATAAGGCCACAGACAAGGTTCCAGAAGACCATCCTTAAGCACTGTCTGTGTTACAGCTTTTAGACCCACTCTCCCTTCTAAGGCTATGGGATATTGTTGCTGTTTCACAGCTCCACTCCCTCCTTGGGCAGTTATTTGTAAGGGAAAATTGTGAGTCCACCCCGATTTCCTTCCCCTGCCCACAGCTTTGGATTCATTTCTTCTCATCACAGCTGTTAACACATTCATTGACACCTGATATCTGTTTCACAGACTTGCAGCTGTAATCCTCATTTAACTGTTAAATCTCTCCCCCATAAATCGGTCCCTGCTTCAGGCACACAGAACAATTGCCCTGCAACTATTTTATCTTTCCATTTTAGTTCTGTGGTCTCCAAGAGTGGAGCTGTCACTTCTGATCCCTCAGCCCCAGTTATGCACAACAGCCACATCCAGATACACGTCTGGTACCTCTGAACTAGCTAATGCTGTAGGATGGAATGTTGTTTCTGCTCTGGGTATCAAATGTGGGATTGGACAGAAGCAGTACAGCACCATGTGTTTAGTAATTTGCCCTTAGAAACAGCTTGAAAAAGTAGAAAGACTTTATTAGTATTAGTAAAAAGAAGTTATTTCATAACATATTTTAGAAATACAGTTGTTCAATCATGTGATCAATTCTCACTTACAGAACTGTAATAGTTACAAATTGCATGGGTTTAGTATTAAGGACCAGAAAGCATGTTGTAAGGCCATTCTGTTTGGATAGGAGAAGCTCAGCAAAAGAAAAACAGACTCCAAAGAAGCCAGGGCCTCCACACAAGGCCGAACTGACTCACTCTGTGGGCAGGTTGGGATGCAACAGGCAGGCATCAAGAGACTCCCCTCTGTCCTCCTTCCAAACTTCTCTCTCTTCAGGGATGAGCAGGTGTCCAGAAATAGTGGCCAAGTGTTGATAAGCAGCTGTCAGGCGTTCAATAATTAGCAGTATACCTGCTGAGCTAGCAAGAGTTGGTGTTTAGCCAGTCACACACACACACACAGAATAGCCTGGGTTGGAAGGGACCTCAAGGATCAGGAATCTCCAAGCCCCTGCCACAGGAAGGACCACCAACATCTGTACGACTGCACATATGCACACTGCTGGATAGAAACAGCAGTGTGGGAAAAAACTGTATGCTGTGGATGCAAAGGGTGAATCAGAATGGCTTAACAGCTGTCCCACAAGGAAAAGCAATCCCTTACCTGCTGTGACATGCTCATGGCAACAGCAATGCAGAAGCCAGCAGCTGATGCCCAAAAGGACAGCCAGCCTGGACTTATTTTCACTACATATCTTTGTCCTGATGTCCTTGTAGAACCTGGGACATTTCACCATCTCAGCAGAAGAGGGCAGGGGAGTTCCAAGGTGAGGGCACACTCTCCCCTGTTTATCTGGCACTCAAAGAGAAAGAGAAGATGAAAACCAGCTGTGATTCCCTGCCCATGGCAAACACCAGCCTTTCCATCCTTACAGTCCTTCCTGACATCAGCACTAATTGAAACAACATCCCACTCACCTTTGCCATGTCTGGCAGAGGTTGCAGCTCTTTCTATTGCATCCCTCTAGCTTTCAAGTCAAGAGCTCCTGTGTCACACAAGGAAAAGCAATCTTTTACCTGCTGTGCCATGCTCATGGCAGCAGCAATGCAGATGCCAGCAGGTGATGCCCACAAGGACAGCCAGCCTGGACTTATTTTCATTACATATCTTTGTCCTGATGTCCTTCTAGAAGCTGGCACATTTCTCCCTCTGAGCAGCAGAGGGCAGGATGGGTCCAAGGTGAGGGCACACTCTTCTCTTTATCTGGCACTCAAAGAGAAAGAGAAAATGAAAACCAGATGTGTTTCCCTGCCCATGGCAAACACCAGCCTTTCCATCCTTACAGTCCTTCCTGACATCAGCACTAATTGAAACAACATCCCACTCACCTTTGCCATGTCTGGCAGAGGTTGCAGCTCTTTCTATTGCATCCCACTAGCTTTCAAGTCAAGAGCTCCTGTGTCACACAAGGAAAAGCAATATTTTACCTGCTGTGCCATGCTCATGGAAGCAGCAATGCAGATGCCAGCAGCTGATGCCCACAAAGACAGCCAGCCTGGACTTATTTTCATTACATATCTTTGTCCTGATGTCTTTCTAGAAGCTGGAACATTTTTCCATCTCAGCAGAGGAGGGCAGGATGGGTCCAAGGTGAGGGCACACTCTGCTCTTTTTCTGGAACACAAAGAGAAAATGAAAACCTGATGTGTTTCCCAGCCCATGGCAAACACCAGCCTTTCCATCCTTACAGTCCTCCTGACATCAGCACTAATTGAAACAACATCACACTCACTTTTGCCATGTCTGGCAGAGGTTGCAGCTCTTTCTATTGCATCCCTCTAGCTTTCAAGTCAAGAGCTCCTGTGTCACACAAGGAAACGCAATCTTTTACCTGCTTTGCCATGCTCATGGCAGCAGCAATGCAGATGCCAGCAGCTGAAGCCCACAAGTACAGCCAGCCTGGACTTATTTTCATTACATATCTTTGTCCTGATGTCCTTCTACAAGCTGGAACATTTCTCCATCTCAGCAGAAGAGGACAGGAGGGGTCCAAGGTGAGGGCACACTCTGCTCTTTATCTGGCACTCAAAGAGAAAGAGAAAATGAAAACAAGATGTGTTTCCCAGCCCATGACAAACACCAGCCTTTCCATCCTTACAGTCCTTCCTGCAATCATCAGCAATGGAAACAACATCCCACTCACCTTTGCCATGTCTGGCAGAGGTTGCAGCTCTTTCTATTGCATCCCTCTAGCTGTCAAGTCAAGAGCTCCTGTGTCACACAAGGAAACGCAATCTTTTACCTCCTGTGCCACGCTCATGGCAGCAGAAGTCCAGATGCCAGCAGCTGATGCCCACAAGGACAGCCAGCCTGGACTTATTTTCATCACATATCTTTGTCCTGATGTCCTTCTAGAAGCTGGGACATTTCACCATCTAAGTAGAAGTGGGCAGGAGGGGTCCAAGCTGTGGGCACACTCTCCTCTTTTTCTGGCACACAAAGAGAAGATGAAAACTAGATGTGTTTGACTGCCCATGGCAAACACCAGCCTTTCCATCCTTACAGTCTTCCTGACCTCAGCAATAATTGATACAACATCCCACTCACCTTTGCCATGTCTGGCAGAGGTTGCAGGTCTTTCTATTGCATCCCTCTAGTTTTCAAGTCAAGAGCTCCTGTGTCACACAAGGAAAAGCAATCTTTTACCTGCTTTGCCATGCTCATGGCAGCAGCAATGCAGATGCCAGCAGCTGATGCCCACAAGGACAGCCAGCCTGGACTTATTCTCATTACATATCTTTGTCCTGATGTCCTTCTAGAAGCTGGAGCATTTCTCCATCTCAGCAGAAGAGGGCAGGAGGGGTCCAAGGTTAGGGCACTCTCTCCCCTGTTTATCTGGCACTGAAAGAGAAAGAGAAAATGAAAACCAGATGTGTTTCCCTGCCCATGGCAAACACCAGCCTTTCCATCCTTACAGTCCTTCCTGATATCAGCAGCAACTGAAACAACATCCCACTCACCTTTGCCATGTCTGGCACAGCTTGCAGCTCTTTCTATTGCGTCCCTCTTGCTTTCAAGTCAACAGAACCTGTGTCAAACAAGGAAAAGCAATATTTTACCTGCTTTGCCATGCTCATGGCAGCAGCAATGCAGATGCCAGCAGCTGATGCCCACAAGGACAGCCAGCCTGGACTTATTTTCATTACATATCTTTGTCCTGATGTCCTTCTAGAAGCTGGGACATTTCACCATCTAAGTAGAAGTGGGCAGGAGGGGTCCAAGCTGTGGGCACACTCTCCTCTTTTTCTGGCACACAAAGAGAAGATGAAAACTAGATGTGTTTCCCTGCCCATGGCAAACACCAGCCTTTCCATCCTTACAGTCTTCCTGACTTCAGCAATAATTGATACAACATCCCACTCACCTTTGCCATGTCTGGCAGAGGTTGCAGGTCTTTCTATTGCATCCCTCTAGTTTTCAAGTCAAGAGCTCCTGTGTCACACAAGGAAAAGCAATCTTTTAGCTGCTTTGCCATGCTCATGGCAGCAGCAATGCAGATGCCAGCAGCTGATGCCCACAAGGACAGCCAGCCTGGACTTATTTTCATTACATATCTTTGTCCTGATGTCCTTCTAGAAGCTGGAACATTTCACCATCTCAGCAGAAGAGGGCAGGATGGGTCCAAGTTGCAGACACACACTCCCCTGTTTATCTGGCACTGAAAGTGAAAGAGAAAATGAAAACCCGATGTGTTTCCCTGCCCATGGCAAACACTAGCCTTTCCATCCTTATAGTCCTTCCTACAATCAGCTTGAATTGAAACAACATCCCCCACATCTCTTTTTTGAACTTATTCATGCATGAATAATAGTAATGAGAATTCTTCTGTAAATCTCAGGAGTCTGATCAGATAACCGGAGCTTTTTTCTCTAAAACAATCCAGGAAATTTGCATTGCTTATCTATGTACGCATAATGTTTTTGCCATTCATCTCAAATATCAATACATCTGGCCAAATAATATAGAAAAAGTATTTACAGACATTTTTGGACATTGATTACTTCTGGTCAAGTGGGAAAGAATCCCTAAGCTGCAATCATGAAATTCTTTTATCACTTTCTCTGATTTAGCCAGTGTTACTAAAAGGGAAATAAGACACAGGCTTTTGATAGCAGCTGCCAATTTAAGAATGATAATAACTTTTATTATTCTTGGCTAAGATCAAAGTCCCGCATTTCAGGATTATCTCCAGCTCATCAAGTATAATTAACAGTTTTGGATTGCCACATTATTGTATAGCAATACTGTCTTCCTGCAAGGAATTTCATTGTTTTGACACGTGCCACAGGTTGTTAATAGATTGCCTGATTACCATTTATTTTTTTTATTGGCTTATGATGACTACAGAAAATTATACAGCAGCACCATAAAAACTTTAAATCCTATCCCATGTATCTGCATTCATACGAAAATCATATTGGAAAGCATTGGTGAAACTAAGATTACAAAATAAAGCAGAGGACAATTTCAGTGAAAGCCTGCAGGTTTTACAGCTCTGCCCATTTCAAACCCCTGAAGACATCCACGGGTTTCCTGCTGTGGGACACAGGCACTCACCTGCAGCTCAGCACTGCCTGCTCATGCCTGCGCACACCTTCAGGCTGGAACCAAGGAAATCCTCAGCAAAGACATCAGTACACTTTTGTTAGGATGACTTTCCTAAAGAAGCATCAAATATTTCTTCACGAGAAATACTGCAAGTCCCTTTGACACTAGCCCTTATTTTAAATGTTTAGATTTGTGCTTCATTCAGGCGTGCTGTCACTCACAAAAAGATTTTTATTCTTTTGCTTTTCATTCTGAGGAACACAGTGATTTCACAGAATCACAGAATTGCCAGGGTTGGAAGGGACCTCAAGGATCATGAATCTCCAACCCCCCTGCCACATGCAGGGCCACCACCATTCCACCTAATGCTAGACCAGACTGCCCAGGGCCCCATCCAATCTGGCTTTGAACACCTCCAGGGACGGGGCATCCACAACCTCCCTGGGCAGCTGTTCCAGTACCTCACCACTCTCTCCGTAAAGAATTTCCCCCTGACATCCAACCTATATCTCCCTTCCCTCAGCTTAAAACCATTTCCCCTTGTCCTGCTGTCACTTACCCTTTCAAAGAGTTGATTCCCCTCCTCTTTGTAGGCTCCCTTTAGGTACTGACAGGCTGCAATGAGGTCACCCCGCAGCCTTCTTTTCTCCAGGCTGAACAAGCCCAGCTCCCTCAGCCTGTCCTCATAGGGGAGGTGCTCCAGTCCCCTGATCATCTTTGTGGCCCTCCTCTGGACCCTCTCCAACAGCTCCCTGTCTTTCTTGTACTGGGGGCTCCAGACCTGGACGCAGTATTCCAGATGGGGCCTCACAAGAGCAGAGTAGAGGGGAACAATCACCTCTCTGTCCCTGCTGGCCACCCCTCTTCTGATGGAGCACAGGATCCCATTTGCCTTCCGAGCCGCAAGGGCACACTGCTGGCTCATGTTAAGTTTTTCGTCTACCAAGACCCCCAGGTCCTTCTCCACAGGGCTGCTCTCAAGGACCTCTCCTTCCAGTCTGTAGGGATGCTTGGGATTCCTCCGGCCCAAGTGCAAAACTCTGCACTTTGCAGTGTTGAACCTCATCAGGTTCACCCTGGCCCACCTTTCTAGCCTCTCGAGGTCCCTCTGAATGGCATCCCGTCCTTCAACTGTGTCAACCACACCACTCAGCTTGGTGTCGTCAGCAAACTTGCTGAGGGTGCACTCAATTCCGTCATCAATGTCATTGATAAAGATGTTAAAGAGCACCGGTCCCAAGACAGACCCCTGGGGGACGCTGCTCGTTACCAGCCTCCACCTGGACATGGAGCCATTGATGACCACCCTCTGTCTGCGGCCTTTCAACCAGTTTCTTATCCATCGAGTGGTCCACCCATCAAATCCACATCCCTCCAGTTTGGAGAGAAGGATGTGGTGGGGGACCATGTCAAAGGCCTTGCTCAAGTCCAGGTAAATGACATCGGTCGCCTTTCCCTTGTCCACCGATGCCGTCACTCCATCATAAAAGGCCACCAGATTGGTCAAGCATGACCTTCCTCTGGTGAAGCCGTGCTGGCTGTCACGGATCACACGCCCTTTCCTCATGTGATCAAGCATGTCATCCAGGATGATCTGTTCCATGATCTTCCCAGGCACAGAGGTGAGACTCACCGGCCTGTAGTTCCCAGGGTCCTCCTTGCTCCCTTTCTTGTAAATGGGAGTGACGTGACCCTTCCTCCAGTCATCCGGGACCACACCAGACAGCCACGACTTCTCAAATATGATGGAGAGCGGCTCGGCAACCACCTCAGCCAGCTCCTTCAGAACCCTGGGATGCATGCCATCCGGCCCCATAGACTTGTACACATTCAGTCTCATGAGGCGGTCTCGGACCTGCTCTGTCCTCACAGCAGGGGGGGATTTACCACCCCAGTCCCCACCCAGAGGTGTAGGGATGCAGGGCACAGGGACGGAAGGAGTACTGGAGTCCTGGCCGCCAGTGAAGACCGAGGCAAAGAACTCATTCAGTACCTCGGCCTTCTCTTCGTCCGTTGAAACCAGTTCTCCTTTTACGTTTACCAAAGGAGGTACACTCGCTTTGGCCTGTCTCTTCTGGCTAATGTACCTATAGAAAGTCTTCCTGTTGTTTTTCACGTCCCTCGCCAAGTTCAGTTCCACCTGCGCCTTGGCTTTCCTGATCCCACATCTGCAAGTCCGGACAACATCCCTGTATTCTTCCCAGGTGGCATGCCCTTGTTTCCAGAGTTTGTACACACCTTTCTTCGCCCTCAGCTCTCTCAGCAGGTCCTTACTGAGCCACGCTGGCATCCTCCCTCCTCTGCCCGCTTTCTTGTTCAGTGGGACAGAGAGTTCTTGCGCTCTTAGGAAGGCATCCTTGAAGAGTAACCAGCTCTCTTCAGCATTTTTGTTTTTAAAGAGAGCATCCCAGGGGATCTCGGCCAACAGTCCATTGAACAGCTTAAAGTTTGCTCTCCCAAAGTTCAGGGTCCTGATGCCACTCTTCACCAGGCCCACAGTTCTCGAGATCACAAACTCAATCAGAGCGTGGTCACTGCAACCCAGGCTGCCTCCGACCTTAACACCATTAATTATTTCCTTCACATTGGTGAGCAGCAGGTCCAGCAGCGCTTCACCTCTGGTCGGTCTGTCCAACACCTGGACCAGAAAGTTATCATCAACACATTCCAAGAGCCTCCTGGACCTCTTGCAACTCGCCGTGTGATCTATCCAGGAGATATCCGGATGGTTGAAGTCCCCCATCAGGACAAGAGCCCGTGAGCACGAAGCCTCCCGCATCTGAAGCAAGAAAGCCTCGTCAACAGTCTCCCCTTGATCAGGTGGCCTATAGTATACTCCTATCACCAGCTGGCCTTTGTTAGACCCATTCCTAATTCTAACCCACAGGCTCTCAACCTGATCATGACTGTTTCTCAGAGGAAGCTCCTCACAGTCTATCCACTCTTTGACATAGAGGGCTACTCCCCCACCCTTCCTACCTAGCCTATCTCTTCTAAAGAGCCGATAGCCCTCAATGGTGGTATTCCAGTTATGGGAATCATCCCACCACGTTTCCGTGATAGCAACAAGGTCGTAATTTTCTAAGCACATCACGGTTTCCAACTCATCCTGCTTGTTTCCCAGGCTGCGTGCATTAGTATAAAGGCACTTCAGCTCGGCTTTCCGTCGCACCGCCTTTATAGATGGTCTAGGTTCCCCTAGAACAGCAGCATCCCCAACACCCCCCTGCCCCAGTCCATCCCTTCGTACTTGACTGTCGTCGCCCAGCAGGTTTGGTACGAGCCCTGGAATGATTCGCTCAAGCTCAACATCCCTGATTTTGCTCCCTTCCCCCTTCATACCTAGTTTAAAGACCTGTCAATGAGTCCTGCTAGTTCCTCAGCTAAGATCCTCCTCCCCCTCAGAGACAGACTACTTTCATTTGCTGCCATCATGCCAGGTGCTGAGTAAGTTTCCCCATGGTCAAAAAACCCAAAATCCCTGGATTTGCACCAACTTTTGAGCCATTTATTTATGAGGTGTGTTTTTTGGTATCTCTCGGTATCCCGCCCTGCCACTGAAGGTATGGAAGAAAACACCACCTGCACACCCGCTCCCTCGACTACCCGCCCCAGTCCCCTGAAGTCTTTCTTGATAGCTCTGAGACTCCTCTCTGCAACTTCGTCACTGCCAGCCTGGATTATCAATAACGGGTAATAATCGGAAGGGCGAATCAGACCAGGAAGTCTCCTAGAAATGTCTCTGACCCGTGCCCCAGGGAGGCAGCACACCTCCCTGCGGGTAGGGTCAGGCCGACATATGGGACCTTCTGTTCCTCTCAGCAGGGAGTCTCCTACAACAACCACTCTTCTGTCCTTCCGGGCAGAGGCAGTCTTGAGGCGTGGGGCCAAGTGCTTTTCCCGAGGCAACCTCACAGGTTGACCTCCCCCTACATCCTCACTCACCTCTCCCTCGAGTTCCAGGGCCTCAAACCTATTACTCAGAGGCACCTGGGGAGCCGAGGATGGTCGGGATGGGGGACGCCTACTTTGTCGAGCCGGTATATGTTTCCACTCATCCCCCTTTCTTGAATTGTTCTTAGGAGGAGGAGAGGACAGGAGGCTCACTGCAGCACCGTCAGCCCGCCGGCTCCCTGCACCCACGTGCCGCTTCCCCTCTCCCACCTGTTTATGAGGCAGGGGGGGGTGACAAGCTCCACATGATGCCTCAGTTATGCGCCCAGATCTCGGGGCCGATAGGGACTGGCACCACCAGTCAATCTCCTTCTCACACTCTTTTATGGTCCTCAGCCTCTCTACCTCCTCTTTCAGGTCAACCACAAGGCTGAGTAAGTCATGCAGTTGGTCACATCTTATACATCTACCACTGTCATCACCCAGCACTGCAAAGGCCAGGCTCTGGCACTCATAACAGCCAGCGACCTGTGTACTAGCATCTCGCGTTGGGGCCTCAGTCTGAGTCTCCACACTCTTTATGGCCGCAGCCTTTTTTCTGCGGGAGCATGGGACTTCCACCTGGGACTCCACAATTCTTGTGCTATTAGCCTTCCTCCGGGGTGCAGGCATTGCCAACCAGCAGGCACACCAACACTATTAGATAGCCTTAACGGGGTGTGCCTGATCAGGCCCGCCCTGCTGCCGGTAGTGCTGGCGCTGCCCCCGCACCGTTGCCGGGTCGTTAACAGGAGCCCCCCCACTTATCACTCACCCTGGCAATGTCAACCGTCCTAGGCTGGGGAGTTCCGTGCAGGAGTGGCTTACTGATTCTCCTCGACAGATAAGCCCAGGTGTTTCCCACACACCTTCTCTGGTGGGCAGCAACGTGTCGCTGCCCTCCCCGAGGCTTTTTAAAGCAAGAAGGGGTGGGTGCGGAACCGTTGCCCTGGCAACGCCCCCGCCGCGACGTCCGCTCTCGCGAGAACTTCCCGGCCGAGAGCTGCCCGGCTACTCTGCTCTCTCGGGGATCCCTGAGTGAGGGAACCGACCGAAACCCCCTTGTACCTCGCGATCAGTCGCTGCGCTTCTGGCTGGACCAGCTCCGAAGCGGCGATCCTCGGCAATCAAGGATTGTCCACAAGGATGTCCACAAGGACAGCCAGCCTGGACTTATTTTCATTACATATCTTTGTCCTGATGTCCTTCTAGAAGTTGGAACATTTCTCCCTCTCAGCAGCAGAGGGAAGGAGAGTTGCAAGGTGAGGGCACACTCTCCCCTGTTTATCTGGCTCTCAAAAAGAAAGAGAAAATGAATACCAGATGTGTTTCCCTGCCCATGGCAAACACCAGACTTTCCATCCTTACAGTCCTTCCTACCATCAGCAGCAATGGAAACAACATCCCACTCACCTTTGCCATGTCTGGCAGAGGTTGCAGCTCTTTCTATTGCATCCCTCTAGCTGTCAGCTCAAGAGCTCCTGTGTCACACAAGGAAAAGCAATCTTTTACCTGCTGTGCCATGCTCATGGCAACACCAATGCAGACGCCAGCAGCTGATGCCCACAAGGACAGCCAGCCTGGACTTATTTTCATTACATATCTTTGTCCTGATGTCCTTCTAGAAGCTGGGACATTTCACCATCTCAGCAGAAGAGGGCAGGGGAGTTACAAGGTGAGGGCACACTCTCCTCTTTATCTGGCACTCAAAGAGAAAGAGAAAATGAAAACCAGATGTGTTTCCCTGCCCATGGCAAACACCAGCCTTTCCATCCTTACAGTCCTTCCTGACATCAGCACTAATTGAAACAACATCCCACTCACCTTTGCCATGTCTGCCAGAGGTTGCAGCTCTTTCTATTGCATCCCTCTAGCTTTCAAGTCAAGCGCTCCTGTGTCACACAAGGAAAAGCAATCTTTTACCTGCTGTGCCATGCTCATGGCAGCAGAAGTCCAGATGCCAGCAGCTGATGCCCACAAGGACAGCCAGCCTGGACTTATTTTCATTATATATCTTTCTCCTGATGTCCTTCTACAAGCTTGGCAATTCTCCCTCTGAGCAGCAGAGGGCAGGATGGGTCCTAGGTGAGGGCACACTCTCCCCTGTTTATCTGGCACTCAAAGAGAAAGAGAAAATGAAAACAAGATGTGTTTCCCAGCCCATGGCAAACACCAGCCTTTCCATCCTTAAAGTCTTCCTAACATCAGCACTAATTGAAACAACATCCCACTCACCTTTGCCATGTCTGGCAGAGGTTGCAGCTCTTGCTATTGCATCCCTCTAGCTGTCAAGTCAAAAGCTCCTGTGACACACAAGGAAAAGCAATATTTACCTGCTTTGCCATGCTCATGGCAGCAGCAATGCAGATGCCAGCAGCTGATGCCCACAAGGACAGCCAGCCGGGACTTATTTTCATTACATATCTTTCCCTTGATGTCCTTCTAGAAGCTGGAACATTTCTGAATCTCAGCATAAGAGGGCAGGAGGGGTCCATGGTGAGGGCACACTCACCTCTACTTATCTAGCCTTGAAAGATTAAGACAAAATGAAAACCAGATGTCTTTCCCTGCCCATGGCAAACACCAGCCCTTCCATCCTTACAGTCCTTCCTGACATCATCAGCAATGGAAACAACATCCCACTCACCTTTGCCATGTCTGGCAGAGGTTGCAGCTCTTTCTATTGCATCCCTCTTGCTTTCAAGTCAACAGAGTGTGTCACACAAGGAAAAGCAATCTTTTACCTGCTGTGCCATGCTCATGGCAGCAGCAATGCAGATGCCATCAGCTGATGCCCACAAGGACAGCCAGCGTGGACTTATTTTCATTACATATCCTTGTCCTGATGTCCTTCTAGAAGCTGGAACATTTCTCCCTCTGAGCAGCAGAGGGCAGGATGGGTCCAAGTTACAGGCACACTCTGCTCTTTTTCTGGCACACAAAGAGAAGGTGAAAACCAGATGTGTTTCCCTGCCCATGGCAAACACCAGCCTTTCCATCCTTACAGTCCTTCCTGACATCAGCACTAATTGAAACAACATCCCACTCACCTTTGCCTAATCTGGAAGGGAGGTGATTCTCTTTCTATTATACCCCTCTGGCTTTGAATTCACCAGTGCTTGTGTCACACAAGGAAATGCAACATTCCAGCTGTTCTGCCATTCCCATAGCAACAACTATGCAGATGCCAGCAGCTGATGCCCACAAGGACAGCCAGCCTGGACTTATTTTCATTACATATCTTTGTCCTGAAATCCTTCTAGAAGGTTGAACACTTCTCCATCTCTGCTGCAATGGTCAAAAAGGGTCCAAGTTTAGGGCACACTCTCCTCATGGCCTCTTGCACTCAAAGACAAAGGGAACATGAAAACCAGAAGTGTTTCTTTGCCCATGGCAAACACTAGCCTTTCCATCCTGACAGTGCTTCCTAAAATCAGCTGGAATTGAAACAACATCCCCCACATCTCTTTTTTGAACTTATTCATGCATGAATAATAATAATGAGAATTTTACTGTAAATCTTATTTCTGCATGGATACGATCTGATAACCGGAGCTTTTTTCTCTAAAACAATCCAGGAAATTTGCATTGCTTATCTATGTACGCAAAATGTTTTTGCCATTCATCTCAAATATCAATACATCTGGCAAAATAAGATAGAAAAAGTATTTACAGACATTTTTGGACATAGATTACTTCTGGTCAAGTGGGAAAGAATCCCTAAGCTGCAATCATGAAATTCTTTTATCACTTTCTCTGATTTAGCCAGTGTTACTAAAAGGGAAATAAGACACAGGCTTTTGATAGCAGCTGCGAATTCAAGAATGATAATAAGTTTTATTATTGTTGGCTAAGATCAAAGTCCCACATTTCAGGATTATCTCCAGCTCATCAAGTATAATTAACAGTTTTGGATAGCCACATTATTATATAGCAATATTGTCTTCCTGCAAGGAATTTCATTGTTTTGACATGTGCCACAGGTTGTTAATAGATTGCCTGATTACCTTTTTTTTTTTTTTTTTTTATTGGCTTATGATGACTACAGAAAATTATACAGCAGCACCATAAAAACTTTAAATCCTATCCCATGTATCTGCATTCATACGAAAATCATATTGGAAAGCATTGGTGAAACTAAGATTACAAAATAAAGCAGAGGACAATTTCAGTGAAAGCCTGCAGGTTTCACAGCTCTGCCCATTTCAAACCCCTGAAGACATCCACGGGTTTCCTGCTGTGGGACACAGGCACTCACCTGCAGCTCAGCACTGCCTGCTCATGCCTGCGCACACCTTCAGGCTGGAACCAAGGAAATCCTCAGCAAAGACATCAGTACACTTTTGTTAGGATGACTTTCCTAAAGAAGCATCAAATATTTCTTCCCGAGAAATACTGCAAGTCCCTTTGACACTAGCCCTTATTTTAAATGTTTAGATTTGTGCTTCATTCAGGCGTGCTGTCACTCCCAAAAAGATTTTTATTCTTTTTCATTCTGAGGAACACAGTGATTTCTGCCTTGTTTACTGGCTGTAGGCACAGCAATACTCCTGCACCTTCAGGGAAACAGCAAATCCATCTCTTTCACACCCTACTTCTATCAAGCTCATTCACCTTACAAGGTATTTATTGCAAGCAGCTCTTCCAAAAATGGAGATTAACAGAGCCTGCAACCCAGGACACCTCAGTAAGCCAGTACTTTTCATCTCCTGAAGGTGTAGGTAGACACAGAGCTGGAACATCTTTTCCAGAGCTGTGTGATGCTATCTCATCTCTGCTCCTTTACTGTTGACTCAGTGTCACTTCTTATCTAACCTGGTTGCATCCCAGGATTTCTGGTGCCAAAAATAAACTGACAGCTTTCATCACTAGTTAAAAGGAAACTGCAATAGGAAAAGCAATTTTTCTGATTTCTCTGTTGATCAGAGATGCTTCATGCAAGCCTGATGCGGTAGAAACAATATCAGCTTTAGAATGACAGTCATTAGAGCAGAATCCTTTCACTGATGAAATCCCACAGTCCTGATTCATACAACACTGACACTGGAGGACACAGTAGTTTAGATGAGAGCGCATTAAAAATGACTAAGTTAAGGTCTCAGCAAAGAGTGACAAGTATGAAAAAAAGAGGTTGCAGAAACTGCTTCAGTTTGGCACTCTGGCATAAAGTATGACAACACACAACCTGGCTGTGCAGTTCCAGAAGCAGAAGAAAGCCGGCAACCAAGACTTGTTCTCATCTGCTCTGAAAGTCCACTGGGACAAGGCCACTTTTCTCTGACGTGCTTCCAGAAGTATCACTTCTGAGCACTGTGCCAGGGAGTTACAAGATACTGTTTGTGTGTACAGAGGAGAAAAAGACGTCTGTCTGGAAACAGACTTGGTGAAGGAGAAGCAGCATTTCCAGAGTACTTCAGAAAGAACTGAGCACTGCCCCAAGAGCTTCAGAGCGGCAGGCTGTCACAGTGTGCCAACCAGCTCAGCTGTGAGTTGGCACTGAAGCTGCACCACAGGGAGAACAAAGCCCCCTGTGCACCCTTGGAGAGCCAAGGGTTGGAGATTCATGAACCTTGAGCTCCTTTCCAACCCGGGCCATGCTGTGATTCTGGGATTCTCACCTTTGCCTCATCTGGCAGAGGGAGGCAGCTCTTTCTCTTGTCTCCCTATGGCTGTCAGGTCACCAGGGCCAGTGTCACACAGGGAACTGCAAACACTGTGTGTGCTGTGCCCTGCCCATGGCAGCACAGAGGCAGCTGCCAGCAGCTGATGCCCACAAGGACAGCCAGCCTGGACTTCCTTTGATTCCTTCCCTTTGGATCAGCGTCCTTCAGGAAGGCGGAACATCTCTCCAGCTGAGCAGCAGAGGACAGCAGGGCTTCGTTGTCTGGGCATGTTCTCTTCTGGCCCTTTGGCCCTCACAGACACAGGAGGAGGACACAGAGGCTGCTGTAACACAGCCAGCCCTGCCTCTCAGGTCAGCTCTCAGGCCATCCTCTCTCCCCTCAGCAGCAGCTCACTGTTCTGCACTCCTCTGGCCTGGGCTGGCAGAGGTGTGCAGCAGTTCTGCTGATCTCCCAGTGCTGGCCATGTCTGCAGTGCCTGTGTGAAAGACACAGGAAGCTGCCAGCATTGCACTGCTCTGCTGTGCCCCTGCCATCACCGAGTTTGCTGTCAGCAGCTGCTGCTACACGTCCATTCAGGCACAGGCCTTTCCTTCCTGGCCCTCTTTCCCCCCCTCTCTCCTCTGCTCTCTCTCGTGCTCCCCTTTGGCCTGGGCTGGCTGAGCAGTGCAGGCCTTGTTGTTGCTCCCTGGGCCAACTACGTCACGGTTCCCCGTGACTCTGCCAGCTGCTCTGACACAGCGACTGCGTCCTCAGTGTGGATTCCAGAATGCGACAGACGTCCAGAGAAGACTTCCAGGGCTGATTGGAACATGCTGCCATCAAGAACTGCCATGGCTCAGGCCCCCTGGGAATCTGCTCACAGCGAAAGCTGCTGTCACTCTGTGTGGGCACAGCCTTGTCTGTGTAGGCCTGCTCACACTGCAGCCCCTGTCTGCACCAGAACCGTGCCGATCCACCTTCTCTTGGCCTCCTTGCCTGCATGGAAAAGGGCAGCTTGGGCTGAAGTCCCTCAACTTGCAGATGGCCGAGTGAAGTCTCTGAGCCCTGGTGACCCACTCAGCTCTTCAGCCTGCTGACCTGCTCTGCTGGGGCTGTCTTAACAGGCAGAGGGCACGTTATCCTAATGTCCCCACATCCATCCCTCTTAGCATACTGTAGGCCAGTTCCTAAAAGGACACCTGCACAATCTCTCTGAATGTTAATCAACATGTAGTTAGTTTTCAGTGGTGATTAGCTATGTGTTTAGTCAGAGGTGCAATGGTTCTAATGGTGAGAGAAAGACATTCCCAGTTGTCATCAGGTGGAACACACTTCAGACTGGAATCCTCAAGCAGACTGCAGTCAAGCTTTCTTAATTATTCGTTGTTGTTATCAATTCAGACGCATCTCTTAATTCCTGCTTGAATGAACATTTTGTAATAATCTGCTGAGACAGTGCAAGGCTTGACAATGAGACTATAGTTTATTAAAGTAGCACTTTTTACTTAGGTGCACTTTTCATCTGTTGAACTTCCTGTCGTCTATTGGAAATCTCTGGCACCAGTGCATAAGATTCACCTATTCTATAGAAGTCTGACTGAACCCCATACTGGGATTATTTTTGTTCAATCCAAGCACCTTGGACGTTACTATACATTTATTCAATCATGAGGTAAGTCTGCTTCAGAAGCAATATAGAAAGCATAAAGGGGGAAGAAGATAATGTATTAGTGAAGACTTAACTAGTATTCATAAACTGAAAACTGTGAAACACTATGATGATTACAGAATTTCCCGGAGAAATGTCAAGTTCTTATCTGAATGCTAAATGCAACATCAGTTCACTTCTCACTGGGTTGAATGTTTTAAATATTTGGTAATAATAATGGTTCCTTAATTCTGACATTTAATATGAAAATATTAAAATTCCAGTGTTAGAGTACTTTTTTGTTAGAATGCCAGATGCTAAAGGGATGAAGTGGCACAAGAAAGCAAAATATCTCTGCTGATGGCAGGAAGGACTGTAAGGATGGAAAGGCTGGTGTTTGCCGTGGGAAGGGAACACGTCTGGTTTTCTTGTTCCCTTTGTCTTTGAGTGCCAGAAAAAATAGAGGAGAGAGTGCCCTCACCTTGGACCCCTCCTGCCCTCTGCTGCTGAGATGGAGAAATGTCCCACCTCCTACAAGGACATCAGGACAAAGATAAGTAATTCTTACACTGGCATTTTACAATATTATCAGATTTTTGTAATTCTGTTTTGTCATATAAGATTCTCTCATCATGAAATAATGACCAAATTCTCTTTTCAGATCTAAACATACAAATGTTAAAGGCAACAGTGCTGTTCAAGAGTACATTACCAGCTCAAACACTGCTTTGGCTATAAAACTGAAGGTAGTAAGGAATGTTATCAAGGAGTTAGAAGAAAACATGTAAGTGTAGATTTAAAAGCAACCTGTATTGTTACTTAGAGTTTGATATAGTGTAATCCAATGCACAGTACTTGTAACGTGTGTTTTACAAAATGCTTTGCAATGTAGGCATCTATTAAGATAAATGCTGCAAGTTCTAATATGTCCATGACCTTTTCAAACTGTTCCTTACTCCTACACATCACTACGAGTAGTTCTTCTGTCAGGAAGGATCACATGAGTAATTAACCTGTGACCTTAAGTTTGGAATTAAATGCATACAGTGGAAGTAAGAGCTGTGGGTTATTTTGCTCTTTCAGAGTTGAACAGCCGAGGTGTTTTGTTTTGGAGGGTGGACAGTGATGGGACAAGTGGGGAATGGCTTTAGACTGAGACGGGGGGTGTTGAGGTTTAGGTTGGATGTGAGGAGGAAGCTTTTCAGCCAGAGGGTGGTGAGGCACTGGAACAGGTTGCCCAGGGAGGCTGTGGATGCCCCATCCCTGCAGGCATCCAAGGCCAGGCTGGATGTGGCTCTGGGCAGCCTGGGCTGCTGGCTGGCAGGTTAGAAAGCCCACAGGACTTTATTGCAGCCCTGGGTGCAGGGGGATCGCTGCTCCTAGCATGCACACAGAAGAGCTGGAGCACACAGGTGATGTACATTCCACTTGTGAACATTCCTGCAATTCCAGAGAGCGTGCGCCTGTTCCAATCACTGCTGCACAGATTAAAAACTGATTGCAGATGAGCTGTTTTGGTATGGGGTTCTTGCCAACGGTCTGCAGTGGCTGTGTGATTCCTCGGGGAGTTGCTCTCCAGCCCAAAGGTCATGTCCTAAGTCGACCAGATCCCATTTGTGTCCAGAAATGGCTGACAACAGATCAGCTGCTGGTCAAGTTTCTAACATCACACTGGCCTTGCTCCAGTGTCTGTGTCATCAGCCCCAGCACATACGGTGCACCTCTTCAAGGCTTTGGAACTCTGAGACTCTGCACTTGGGCTCCAGACATCCTGCTGCACCAAGAGGTTATTCTAGCTTTGGTATCTTGCAACTTTGTCTATAACTACATCACTGTAATCATAAATGTCTAGGAGCATGGAGATGGAGAAATTAATCTTCCTGTAATTCTCTGTACTGCAGCCCCGTGGTTGTCAACACCTAATGCAATATTGAAATTTCAGTTGAGAAACTGAAAGCTGTCCCTAAAAAAAAACATCTGAATTTGTTATTGAAATCACACTAAGGATCAAGAAATCCAAATGCTTCTAGCATAACCACGATTATAGGCAGTCTTTAGACAAGCTCTTACAGGAAAACCATGAACACAAGGCTAAAGAGAGACTAAGTGATGCACTCTGCAGGAATACTCATGGAAGTCTTCACAGTGCAGGAGTCTGATCTGATTACAGATGCTGTGCTTTAAGTACCCCTTATCATATCTTTTTTTTCACTGTTGTGCAGGGGTTGGACTCAGTGATCTCTGGAGGCTGGAGATGCTGTTTGCTAATGGAAGATGGAGAGAGGAAAAGCAAGTGCAAGGCATGCTGTGCATAGCCACCACATGGCATCTGCAGAATTTCCCCCTGCACAAAGGAGGAGCAGCTCACAAGCTTGGCCTGGGCCAGGGAAGGGAGCAGACAAACATCTGGACCGACCCCAAACGAGCTGGTTCTGCAGGTTGGGTGTCTTCTGCTGCTTGTCTCACATCCTGCTGCTCAGCGGTAGATTTGTTCCTGCTCAGTGCTAACAGGAAACTCACACAGCATTTCTGTTTCAGCTGTGCCAACGCTTTGATCCCTTGCTGCTTGGATGGGGCGTTTGAAGAATGATGCCTGTGCTGATGTCCAGCCAGGCTTTGGGGATGAGTCTCCACACCAGGGTACGACTGACAGGACTGAGGGTTGGGGATCCAGCCAGGTCGAGTCCAGTGTGCTTTGCTCTTGTTCTTAGTGCTTGTTTTTGCTCAGGAGGGCAGGAGGTGAACCTCGTGAACCAATGCCTGCAGACGGGGTTTGCAGAGAAAGAGGTCCTGCAGGCCTTGTGTGACAGCCACGGAGCTGCAGCGAGGCTGCATCCGTGTAAAACACCAGAGATCCACGGAGGTGTGAAGGGGAGCTGTGGGCTGCAGTCACGCAGGAAGGGATGTGCATGCTCGGGGTTTGGTTGTTGTGTGTGTGTTAAGTGACTGTGATACCACTGCTGGGTCAGTGTGAGTGTACGGAACAAGTGTGACAGCCTTTTTGATGGAGTCCTGTGAAAGGAGTCCTATGGACTTGAGATCCAACTGTCAGCCTGTGGGCATCATCCAGGAGTTGGGGTAGGGGATGAGGCAAGGGAAGTTGGTGTAAGAAAGTGATAAAGCAGTCTGGCAGCAGTTCTGTGTTTCTCCCATCTCCTGCTTTATTTCCTTCCAGGTGAAATAGATGGGTGCTGCAACATGCCCTTGAATGTAACAAAACCCACTCTAGTGTGGATTTGACATGGGCCCAGCACTGCAAGGTACGCTGCTGGGAGGAAGCGTCCATCTGGCTGAGGGCAGGAAGGCCCTCCAGAGGGATGCACTGAGGCCAGTTGTGCGAGGCTCAACAAGAGCAAGCGCCAGGTCCTGCGCTTTGGTCATGACGACCCCGTGCCAGCTTCTCCAGGATTTGGCTGGGGTAGAATTCCAAGCAGCCCCTGATTCCAGAACGTTGGGCTGGGCTGTTGGAATCTTCTGCCCTTGTGACTGGTCTTGCCTCCCCACCCTGTCCGTCGTGGTGGAGCAGCCTGGTGGCCCTCAGTGATGTCATAAGGGCTAGAATGAGGGGAGGAGCAGTGCGTGCTGCGTCCCTTCATTGGAGCGCTGGAGCTCTGACTGAGCAGCTCGCTTGTTGCACTTGTGCACCGACTGCGTCCCTTTGTCTTCACACCGTCCTGTGCAGCACCTTGTAGGTAAGCTGAGACAGTGTGGGAGAGACGGGGGGACAGTGAGTGCTGAGAACTGCTGGCTGGCGGAGCTCATAGGATCACATTATCTCCATCAGCAGAGGGGTGGCCATGAGGGACAGGGAGGTGATCGTCCCCGCCTGCTCTGCTCTTGTGAGGCCCCAGCTGCAGTACAGTGTCCAGAAAGACAGGGAGCTGTTGGAGAGGGTCCAGAGGCGAGCCACAGGGATGATCAGGGGACAGGAGCACCTCCCCTGAAAAGACAGGCTGAGGGAGCTGGGCTTGTTCAGCCTGGAGAAATGAAGGCTGTGGGGTGACCTCATGGCAGCCTTCAGTACCTAAAGGGAGCCTAAAAAGAGGAGGGGAATCAACTCTTTGAAAGGGTAGATAACAGCAGAACAAGGGGAAATGGTTTTAAGTTGAAAACTTAAGTTTTTAAGTTGAGGGAGGGCAGATTTTGGATTTTCCCTCGTATTCTTTGCTAAACCGTGGAAGCAAACTGACCTGCTCTTTCTCTCTCCTCTCTCCACCCTCTGCCTGCTTCCCTGCTGCAGCTTTTGCTCGTGGAAGATCAGAGCAAAGTGACAAGGAACGGCTGCGGATTCGTGAGATTTCTCTCCCTCGTTCTGATCTCTTGCCAGGTACCTGCCATGGTTTGTCCCCCCACATGCTTTAGCAGCCCGTGACGCCCCGTGTTTAGTAACACAGCCTCATCCAGCTTTGATGGGACGCTGGTCACGTGTGGGTTTTCTCCACGTGCTCTGCAGCTCAGCCCTCAGAAGGATGCTGTCTGTGGTCCTGTGACCAGCTGGTCTTAAGGAAACCAATCCCTTAGGCAAAGAGTCCCAGCCCCAGCTTGTGCAGAGCTGCACAGCATCACCAGGGACACCAGCAGGCGTGCTTGGGCTGTGTGAGTGTGCCCGACAGCTGTAGGGAGCACAGCAGAGATTTGAACAGAGAACATAAAAGTGTGTTTCTTTTCAGTTCCAGCTTGTCACACCTACGCTGATGGCTGTGGCGTGCAGCGAGATCAGCTGTGGGCCTGACCTGGCATGGACAGAGGTAGAGTATGAAGCTCTGATTGGTCTTTGTTCCCTGACTGCAGCCAGCAGAGTGAGCCGCAGATGTGCTCTCCTGCTTTCCAAGAGAGCTCCTCTGTGGCAAGACAGTAGTGCAAGCGTGGCAAGTTTATAAAAGTACCAGAGCCATCTCGGCTGTTGTGTTTGTCCTCTACTGACTTTTCCCTTGAAATGGCTGCAGAAACAACAATCATTCTCTGCTCTGTTTGGCCTCGCTGTTGGTTGGACTGCTCAAGAGAGCTGCTTGGTGCTTGCAATGGCACTGTTTGCACCTTGTAACTGCAGCCGTAGCTTTGGTTTCCCTCTTCACGGTCTCCTAGCATCTTAAACAGTCAGCCTTCCTGCACAAAGAGCGCAGGAAAGGATGTGGCAAAATACACAAGGCCACCTGTCTGCGTCAGTGCCATTGCTGATTAGTCTGGGTGGGGAGAGATGCATCTTTGCTGGCGTGTGCCTGCTGCACACCAGGGAGAGAAACAGCCGTTATTAGACTTGCAGTTCCTTCTGAAGTGCCCATGATAAGGACCGAGTGCATTTCCTGCAGCTTTCTCTGCAGATGTGCTCCTCACCTTGAAATCCTCCTTGTTGGTTCCCAGCTCCTCACCGTGGCCTGTGCTCTCTGTTTCAGGCTGAGAACAAGGGGAAGCCCCTGCTAGACCATGAGGTGGCACCTGTGAATGTTCCAGCTATTGCTGCTGCCCATGCTATTAAGAGATACGTTGCCCAGGCAGCGGATGAACTCTCCTTTGAGGTAAGCAGTTCAAGGCGTTCCTTGTTGCTCAATTTTACAATGGCAAATGTCTTCAGAGCTGCACTGGTACAAGTGCTTTAATGCTCGGCGATGTTTGGCAGTGCAGAAGAATGCAGACATTTGAGCTGTGCTTTCCTCCCAGCTGTGCTGAAGCTGGGATTGACGTTGCAATCTCTTGCAGGTCGGAGACATCGTGTGTGTCATCGACATGCCACCAAAGGAGCTGACCCCCTGGTGGAGAGGCAAGCTCGGCTTCCAGGTAGGCACAAGCTTCAGACTGGAGAGTGCAACTGCAGTAAAGGCAGGAATCTTAGCTTAGAGCTGCTCTGCATGCACAGGATGCCTAATGGACGTAAACAGTTTCCCTGTGTCGCTGTCAGGGGACCTTGCCGTTGGCTGCAAATGTTGAAAAATTATTACCTTTATGCTTTGAACTATGGCCATTTTCTGCTGGATAGTCTTATGGAACGTCAGGCAAGCACGTTCCGAGGGAAATGTTATGTGGCTTTTGGTTTAACAGTTCAGACCTGAGAAGTGCTGCATGCAATAGTTGGCTTCTCTTCTTGTTACAGGTTGGATTTTTCCCAGGGGAGTGTGTGGAACTGATTAATAAGAACATTCCTGAGGCACTCATCAACTCAGTGCCAAAGCCAGGTAGGGATGTTACATTTGATGGTGTCGGGAAGCAAAATGAAGTTTTTTTGGGGGTGCGTTCCATGTTTAGTACCTCCTTTATCCATCCCACATTGTCCTCTGGGTTGATGATTCTTCATGCACACCATGGGGCAGAGATTTGGCCCAATCCTCCTGTGTTTATGATTGGACTTGGGGAAACTATAGAATCTTCATAGAATGGCTTGGGATGGTAGGGTCCTTAAGGATCCTCAAGCTTCCACTTCCTTGCATCAGGCTGTGCTGCCAGCCCCCACATTTAATGTCAGATTAGACCAGGCTGCCCAGGGCCCCATCCAACCTGGCCTTGGGCTCCTCCAGAGATGGGGAAAATCCCTTTTTGTATGTACTGGTTGGTAATGTTCTTCCCGTTCTGACGTTCTCTGTAGAATGTGCTGTGCTCGGCCTCGTCCAACGGAGCCAGACCTGAAATGACCTGGTTTCTTCCTTTTGTTGTGCAGTGCCCAAGAAACGCAGCAAGATCCTCACCTTCCTTCGTTCCTTGGTGAAGGCCCGCCCAAAGAAACCGACCGAGCGGGAGGTGGAGAAGGAAAGGGTGTTTGGCGGTGACCTGGGAGAGCATCTTCTCCACTCCGGTCGTGATGGTAAGGAGCTGCCCATTCCTGAGATCTTCCTCTGCTGGGCATCTAAAGAAGATGAAAGGGAGCTCATATCTAGCAGGGGGCAGGCTGATAGCCGTGGAGACACGTGTAATGGGAGTTGATGGCTGAAGGATAAAGTGAGGCGGATGCTCCTAAGAGACAAGCACATCTGTATTTGCTTCAGCCAAGCCTGGCTGGGCTTAGTGGATGGGATGTGAAGCACAGCCTGCAGCAGGACTTGAATCAGGAGCTCCACTGACGGCTGGCACGTGTTCTTCAGTCCCCCAGGTCCTCCAGAGCTGCGCTGAGTTCCTTGAGCAGCACGGCGTGGTGCAGGGGATATACCGCCTGTCCGGCGTCGCGTCCAACATCCAGAGACTGCGGTAAGAGTGCTGCGACTGACACAGCCTGAGTGCATCTGGTGTGGCTTTGGGCTTGCCTTCCTCTCGCTCAACCGGGTTTGCGTCCCTCTCTCCAGGCAGGAATTTGAGTCGGAGCAGATTCCTGAGCTCACCGTCCGGGACATTCACAGCGTGAGCTCCCTCTGCAAGATGTACTTCAGGGAGCTCCCGAACCCTCTGCTCACCCACCAGCTGTACGGCAAGTTCTCGGTAAGCACAAGGCCACGTCTTTCATTTCCCTCTTCCTGGGCCTCTTGGCAGATGGCTGCAGCAGTGCCCCAGCTCGGAGGCCCTTTTGCTGTCAGCCCCACGAGGTTTACTCGCAGTGGTGTACTAGCCTGATTGGTGTCTCGCTCCCTTTCTGCACTACTCCAGGATGCTGTTGGTGCCGCTACAGAGGAGGAGCGGCTGCTCAGAATGCAGGACGTCATCCAGCAGCTGCCCGCTCCTCACTACAGGTCAGTGCTGCCCTCAGCCTGCTGAGCTCAGCCCTACTGCATTGCAGAGGGCAACGATGCGGTTCCAGGCTCTGTCTCACGCCGGCAACACGATGCCTGTGTATGCTGAAGGGTTGAAGGCTCCATGGGCTTACTTTATGGGGTCAGTTCCTGGGCACGGGGGCACGCTTGGTGCAGCTGATGGCTGCGGCTGTGCTGTGCTGGGGCTTGGTGCTGCAGCGTGGCACTCAGTCAGGTTGGATCTACTTCATCTTCGGTGACAGTAGCAATCACAAGAAGTAGCATGAATGGAGGTTTGCTTTCTGAATTGCAGCACGGCATGCTCGTTGGTGCTGAACGTTTGCCTCTCTTGTTTTCCAGGACACTGGAGTTCCTGATGAGACACTTGGCGTGTCTGGCTGGGAGCTCCACCATCACAAACATGCATGCCAAGAACCTAGCCATTGTGTGGGCTCCAAACCTCTTAAGGTAAACTGCTGGTTCTGTTTCAACACAACGCTTACATCTGTTCTCCATTAAAAAAAAAAACAGTGCTCCCTTTTTCTCCATCAAATGTGCTCTTCTCCTGTAAAATCTGTGGCTGACAGAAGAGCAGGAGCCTGAGCTGTTCTCCATCCCCACGGGCACAATGTCTAGGTGACAATTTCTGCAGTCTTGTTGAGATGGGACTGACGTGTCCTTGATCATCCAGGGGAATTTCTGCAGTGGCATCACTGATTGCCCACTGCGGAAGTCTCCAGAGCCTCAGCTGACAGCTTTTGGCTGCAACAATTCAGACTCGGGGAAACGGTCTTGGAGAAATGACTTCTAAAATCTGCCTTTTCTACAGATCACAGCAGAACGAGTCTGCCTGCGCCAGCGGAAGAGCTGCCTGCATGGAGCTGCAGATGCAGTCGGATGTGGTGGAATTCATCATCAACCACACCGACGTCCTCTTCGGCTGCAAATCCGGAGCAGACATTGCAGATGCAGCAGGTGAGTGTCTTCCTCCATTAGCTTGATCTTGACCTGACACCTTGACCAAATGCAGGCCTTCTCCAGGATGTTTGAGATACTCTTTTACCATCAAGGGGACAGCAGACTTCTGGACTTCCATTAGGGTATGGCATCCTGTTGCTGGATGCTGAGAATGTCCAAGCCCAAACTTCACAAGGAGGAAACCGTCATTATTATGGTTTGCACGCAGGAAAAGCTTGATGCAAGTGTGGCAGCGAAGCTTTCTCAGTTCCCTGCCCCCATTTCCTTGGGTTTTTCCTTGCCTATTTTGATACAGTAAGCTGCTCTTAATGATGACCGTGTCCTTTGCCATAAACACACCTCTTCCCACATGGTTATTTTGAGCTCCTCTTCTTCCAGTGGCTCGGATAAGCAAGCCTGAGAAAAATACAGCACCTCCCCCAGAACTGTGGTGGCTGTGCTGCTGCTTTCTGATCCTCGCTCTTACCTGTGGTTTTCCCTGACAGGGCACAATTCTCTCCCAGGGCCCAAGTCTGTGGGGGTCTCTTCTGCTGCCACAAAGCTGCTCAGCCTGGAGGAGGCACAGGCACAGAGGCGAGGCCACAGCACCTCTTCTGTGGTAACAGAGAGCAGCAGGGACATTGAAGTGGAAGAAAGCCCTGCAGCTGGGCAGGGCAAATTCCACACCGTCGTTGACTTTCCATCTGACAGGTAAAGAGGACTTTCTTTTCCAGCACCTAGCATCATTGTTTGGGTGGGTTTTTGTGTTTTCCTGCAGAAACCAGGCAGTGCTAGGAACAAGCAACTGCTGCCAAGAGCTCAGTGCTGCTCTTCCCTCACCCTGCACCACGCACGACTCACAGCATTGGCTGTTTTCTCTCTCCAGACAAAATCCACCCAGCAAGACTGAGGAATCACCAGCTAGCAGTTGGTGTTGCTGCTTCAGCCTCAGGAAGCCATCCTCTGGCAGCAAACGCCAACTGCAGCGCAATGCCAGGCAGCCCTCAGAAACAGCAGTGGTAGTCCTGGCAGGTAAGGGTGCAAATGCAGCTTCCAAATCCCTGCTTTTCAGGAACATACAATTCAAGCTTGCTCTGCACATGTATCTCTTTCTAGCGTTCAATCCCGTGCCTAAATCTTCACCCCTGATCAAGTACCACTGTCGTAATTCAGCTTGTGAAAGTTTGACACTAACCCCTGTGTATCCTTTCTAGGTGAATCGAGCCCTTGCCAAGCCATAAGATCCAGGGCAAGTAGCGAGGATGCTCTGTGTGCTTCCATCAGTGGAGAGCTCATAGGAAGCACAAATTGCTGCAGTTCTAATAGCAGCCTTCCATCTAACAACATTAATGGAGAGAAGGAGCTCATCGAAGTCCATGCTCTCATTACACCTGGCTCTGCTGAAGTTGCTGACCTGAGCCTCCCAGACACCACAGTCACAAGTGTGGATTTTAACCCAGAGTCTCTGCAGTGCAGCCCATCTGAAGCACAGTGTGAGTGCCCCGACAGCAGCACCTCCATGCAGGAGCAGGTCAGCATCAGTGAAGAGGAGCAGAGCCTTTTGCAGGGGGACTTTCAATCAGACCTCCAGTCCCAGGCACCGGACAGCAGCACTGAGAGCTCTGAGCCACTCTCTCCATGACAAGACAGGATGAGTCCCATCTTCACCGTGGACCTCTCACACCCTCCTGTCCTTTATATAATAATAAAAGCACACTCGTGCTCAATCAACGCCTTGACTGCCTCCAGAGTCTTCATTCACACGGACTGGGATGAATGCAGCACACAGCAAGGCACCCCAGCTTGCAATGCTGTGGCTGTGGGGTGCGTGCAGCACAGCTCCGGGTTTGTTCCTGTTTTGTCTGGCTTTGGGATGTCTGCAGGGGGAGCTCTGCTACCATTTGGCATGGTAGCAAATAATCTCTCGCATCCTGGATGCTGCTCATGATACTCCCAAGCTTCCTGGCTGTGGCTTTGTGATGCTTTTCAGGGCTTTCTGATGCATTTTGATGCCTTGGATGTTGCTTAACACCTCTCTCCTCCCATCATGTCCTTTCCTGGCTCCCACCTACGAGCTGGCCGTGCAGATCATCTCCAGACCTGTCATCAGCACACTGCGGCAGGAGAAGCTCCCCCTGGCCAACGTCAGGCAGTACTGCTTGGTCTGCAGCTCAGTGGCCATTTCCCTTTTAGGCGGCTCCTGCAGAAGAATCAAGCAGCAGAACCTTTTGCTCACCCTGCAGCACACAAATGCTACAAAAGCAGAAACAACCTGGGAATCTCTGGGTCTGCAAGACTTCACAGACACTCACCGACTGTGTCTGAGGGTTGCCTCCCATCCTTGATTTCCTTCTCCCCTTCTCCACGTCTGATCCCACTGCTGAGCCATGATCAAGCTGCCCAGTGTGGCAGAGCATCGTGCAGAGCCGTGCTGGCACCTCCTCCCCTTCCTCTCCTGCAGCTCAGCCTGCAACCTGAGCAAGTTTTTTTCTGAGAAAGTGACCAGCTCTTTTCCATCCCTTTGCCCCTACAAACAGTTGTCCAGAGGATCTCATCCAAGAATTCCTGGAACAGCCTGCAGCTGGCTCTCCTGAAGTTCAGGCTCCTGCCTTTGCTTCCTGCCAGGCCCGCATTCCTTGAGATCACCAACTCAAGGAGGGCATGGTCACTGCAGCCCTGACCGCCTCCTGTCGTAACCCCTGGTGTGCACCATGTCCAGCACTGCTTCCTTTCTGCTTGCTGTGCCCAATGCCTGCACCACAGAGTGATTCTCACTGCACTCCAGGAGTCTGTCAGATTGCTTGCAGCCAGCCATGCTGATTTCCCAGACTGACTGGAATCCCCCATCAGGATGAGAGTCAGTGAGTGCGATGCTTCTGCTGGCTGCAGTAAGCAGCTCCCACCAACAGGCTCTCTTTCCAGGCGGCTGTAGCAGACCCTCACCTCCAGAAGCCCTGCACTGCTGCACTTCCTAATTTTACCCACAAGTTCACAACCTGCTCATGGCTCTTCTGAGTTCTTTGCAGTCAACTTCTCATCATAGGGGGCAAATCCCTTGCCTTCCAGAATTCCATAGTATCAATTGTGTCTGCTAATGTCAGGATTTTTTTTCTTTCTTTTCTTTTTCCATTTTCTAGGTAGGAAAATGAATTTCTGAGCCAGGAGAAGCAGAAGTGAAACAGTCTTCCTGGCACTGCTCAGGTTGCATGAGTTGCCAAGTGCTCCTCAGGTAATGTGTGCTGAAGAGCTGACCTTGGTGGCAGGGGCTGTGGCTGCATTTTGTGCCTGTCATGCGGGAATACAAGAAAGCCTATTCAGAGCAGGAGCTGCAGAGCGAGATAAACATCACGAGAAGGTAAGGCTGAGAAGCAAGGACACCTCCAGAAAGAAGAGAAAAACTGAGTCAAGTGAGCTGCGTGACGGCCGTGTGATGCTGACCATGATTGGAGGAAGAGCGCATGGCTGGGAATGACTGATGGCTCTGGTTGGATGGGTGCCTGTGTGCACAGAGTTAAGGAGTGTTTGTGGGATGTTTTGCTGGCATCTAACGGCTGTAAGGGGAAGTCAAGAGAGAAAACTTGTGAATGCATATAAGGGATGTTAAAATCTGGAACAGACTGTTTGGATCATTCACAGCTGAGTCCAGATTGCCACACTGCCAGAACCTGGGGCCTAGGATTTTCCTGTAAGAGTGCCAACTGCTTATTTTAAATGATAAAAAGTAACAGTGAAAAAAGCTTCCCTCCTTGCATTAGAATAAGGCATTGATATTTGATGTTTCTGTCTTTCCATTCCTTTAGCAGCCTGGGTGTTGATGCAGCTGCATGCATCTGCTGCCCTCCCCTTCTGTTTTGTGTAAAAGAACAGTAAAATATGCAATCAGTGTGAGATCTTTCTGAAGTATTTTACTTTATTTGCCCCTATACTGCAATGGCTGGGAAATGGCAGTGTCACCCAGGAGCCCACACGGCGACCTGATGTCTCATTGTTGGGGTCTATTGGAAACCACCACGATGACAAAAGAATGCCTGGGATTCCTCCGGCCCAAATGCCAAACCTTGCACTTGGCTGTGCTGAACCTCATGAGGTTCACCCAGGCCCACCTCTCAAGTCTGCTGAGCTCAAACAGATGTCATTTTTCTCGTGTTCTTCCATTCCGAGTCCATCTGCTCCCCAAAGCAAAAGAATTCTGACCAAGGCTGCAGTTGCAGCTGACTTCCCAAGGCTGCAAGACGTGGTGGTGACACAGCCTTGTGCTTCTGCATTGGTGCTCATCCCACGTTTCCTTTCTCTGTCTCGCAGGTCAGCTCCTGCTGGAAGCAGATGGTATCCCAGTGTGAATGAAGGTCAGTGCAGGAGCAGCTGCTGATGGGAGGAAGGAAGTCCATGCTGAAGAGCTCTGAAGCATCTGCAGGTATGGTTCTGGAGGAGGCAGCAGTGATGTCGGAGGGCTCCCCAGCAGGAAGCTCTCTCATCCAAATGCTTGCTGAGTGGTTGGAAGGGAGCTTTCTGCATGACAGCAGCACCAGCTGCTTGCTTCAAATGCTGCAAAGACAAGGATTAGCACGAGTTCCAGTATCTACAGTACCATCACGAATCACGATAGGATTACAATGTGTCCTCATACAAACGCAGCCATTTCTCTCTGAGTCCAGAGGCTGTCCGGAAAGCATCTTTGAGGTCTCTCACACCAAACCACTGCTGTCCGTGTGGGATCTGACTCATTAGGGTATAGGGGTTAGGAACCACAGGCTGTCTTTTGAGAACGGGTTCAGTCATTTCCTTACATCTTGCACCAGCCGATACGTGCCGTCTGCCTTCCGTGCCGACAGGATTGGGGTGTTATAAGGCCACAGACAAGGTTCCAGAAGACATCCTTAACCAGTGTCTGTGTTACAGCTTTTAGACCCACTCTCCCTTCTAAGGCTATGGGATATTGTTGCTGTTTCACAGCTCCACTCCCTCCTTGGGCAGTTCTTTGTAAGGGAAAATTGTGAGTCCACCCCGATTTCCTTCCCCTGTCCACAGCTTTGGATTCATTTCTTCTTCATCACAGCTGTTAACACATTCATTGACCCCTGATATCTGTTTCACAGACTTTCAGCTGTAATCCTCATTTAACTGTTAAATCTCTCCCCCATAAATCGGTCCCTGCTTCAGGCATGGAGAACAATTGCCCTGCAACTATTTTATCTTTCCATTTTAGTTCTGTGGTCTCCAAGAGTGGAGCTGTCATTTCTGATCCCTCAGCCCCAGTTATGCACAACAGCCACATCCAGATACACGTCTGGTACCTCTGAACTAGCTAATGCTGTAGGATGGAATGTTGTTTCTGCACTGGCTATCAAATGTGGGATTGCTCTGAAGCAGTACAGCACCATGTGTTTTGTAATTTGCCCTTAGAAACAGTTTGAAAAAGTAGAAAGACTTTATTAGTATTAGTATTAGTAAAAAGAAGTTATTTCATAACATATTTTAGAAATACAGTTGTTCAATCATGTGATCAATTCTCACTTACAGAACTGTAATAGTTACAAATAGTATGGGTATAGCATTAAGGAGCAGAAAGCATGTTGTAAGGCCATTCTGTTTGGATAGGAGAAGCTCAGCAAAAGAAAAACAGACTCCAAAGAAGCCAGGGCCTCCACACAAGGCCGAACTGACTCACTCTGTGGGCAGGTTGGGATGCAACAGGCAGGCATCAAGAGACTCCCCTCTGTCCTCCTTCCAAACTTCTCTCTCTTCAGGGATGAGCAGGTGTCCAGAAATAGTGGCCAAGTGTTGATAAGCATCTGTCAGGCGTTCAATAATTAGTAGTATACCTGCTGAGCGAGCAACAATTGGTGTTTAGCCAGTCACACACACACACACAGAATAGCCCGGGTTGGAAGGGACCTCAAGGATCAGGAATCTCCAACTCCCTGCCACAGGCAGGGCCACCAACCTCTGTAGCACTGCACCTATGCACATTGCTGGATAGAAAGTGCAGTGTGGGAAAAAACTGTATGCTGTGGATGCAAAGGGTGAATCAGAATGGCTTAACAGCTCAAATTATGAATGTATTTTCACCTTCACATTACCCATACAATGTCTGAGAAGGAGCTGTCAGACTTTTTGTAGCCAAAACTTACTCTGCTAGTTGAAAAGATGTGGCAAGAAAATGAGATCAAAAGGGGAGGCAAGAGCAGCAAAGGCAGCAGCCAGATGTTGGAAAAAGCACCCAAGAAGACTGAAACAAAGCAGACATCATCTCTCCAGAGCGACTGTTGCCAAAGATCAAGCTGTGGCACGTAGCTCATAACAGGTCAAAAGGCTGTAGACCTTCTAACCATGGCTCTCTCTGTCTCTCAGCTTCCTGCATTTGGGCCTTATGCTCCCTTTCTTTCACCAGCCCTCATGTGAAGTGCCTAGCTGATGGCAGCCCTGCTCAGCCTCAGAGAAAGGTGACCCCAGCCAGCACTTCTGTGCTTTGTGTCCTGTGTCAGCAATAACTCTGAGTAACTAATGCATTCAGGAAAATCAGGGTCTGTTCGTGGACCATTTGCAAACATAAAGAGATGCCAAAACCAAATGGATAACTGACCTGTTATGCATGATTATCCCCACCTCTTCTGTTTGCAGCTCAGTGACTGTGGGCAGCCAGTCGAGCCAATGCACACCCCAGAAACATCAGACAAGGCACTTCTGACCTCGTTCTTCCTGTGACCTTACAGCACTGCCCTGCAGAATGAATGTGTGTCTTCAGAGATCTCTCTTGGCATGACTTCAAGAGCAGCTCAGTCAGTAGTTCACAACTTCACACCCATCTGGCTGTTAGATCTACGAGGGAACTGTTAATGTCAGAGCTAGAACATTGCCAAGCTGCAACAAAAGCTGCATGGCAACGCAGTGTTGATGATCTCCACATCTTTCCGGCAGTGAAATTTATTTTTAATTCTCTGCAGGAAAAGGTTTGTGCCAAATGACAAAGGAAAGAACCCTTCCTGCAAAACGTCTGTTAGAAAGCAGCATGTTGTCAGCTGGAATCATGAGTTATTTCAGCCCTCACTGGGCTGATCTGGAGAAGGGCTGTGCCAAGGTATTTACAGATGTCTTCTGATGGGTTTGAAGCATTTCTGGCTTGCGGGGTAGGCATAATTCTGCAAAGCTGGTGGATTGCTTGATCAATCTGAAATACAAGAAAGATCAATAAATGACCAAAAAAAAAAAAAAAGCACCCAGATATATTGATAGCTGCATTAAGTACTACATGATTCCTTTCAGCTGTATGTTTTTTTTTAAATAAGAAAGTGTAGAGCTGCCAGTTCCCTTATCCATCCTTTCAAGTTCCAGGCTAAGTGAGAAATGTTATTCCTCTCAACTGGAAGATGCATTCTGGGAAGAATGGTCTTCAAACTATTTGCGTTTCTTTAAGACATTCAGTTATGGGAAAATAAAACAAAGCAAAACAAAACAACAAAAAAAACCACCAACAACCTCTATATTCTGAAAATGAAAAAAAACCCTTTTGACTTTCTCTTGACTGTCTGAAAAGTATAACACATCAAATACGAATGTTTAAGGAACAAAGAGCTGTCACGGAAAAGGAGGGAGCTGCTCTTTTACCTATCAAACCTTCCACATCTTTGAGTGTCTGCCAACAACCAGAATGTGTGGAGGCACCTTCAGTAAATGGAGGGCAATGATGGCACTGCACTTACATTAATCCTTGATGAAATAGTACAGCACTGATAGAAACTTCCCAACAGTCTGTGCTGATCTGAAATGCTCTGGCAACTCTTTGCAAAAGGCACTTCATGCTGAGTATTTTTATGCCATTGCTTGCTTGCTGGTATCACCTGTGCTGAGCTAGCTGGACAAACCCAGATTGGCAGCTCCTCAGATGTGTTACCAGCTAATTTCTCACTGATCATTAGAAACAGAAAGTTAATTCTGCTGGGAATTTAGCCAGCTTTCTTGCTGTGTATTCATCCTTGGCATAACTAATTCTGTCTTAAACATGTTTTTGAAACACTCACACGTTTTACCAACAGATAAGTAGATAAGAGACCAAAATGCTGAATGTCACGCACACATTGCTCCAAAAGTAATGCCTGCTGTTGATTTCGATGGAAACTGCAGCTCTGCTGCCATCTGCTGGCACGACAACAGAATGTAATGGAGTATTTGTAGGAAGGTTCAGCCTCTGCTGCCATACCACCAACAGTCACCTCTGATATCACGGGCATTCATCATTATCTTGCAGGAGGCCGCCACCGCAACTGCGAAGAACGTCTGCTTTATCCGAGACGCCGTCCCAGAGCGTTATGTGGAGACTTCCCACACTGCGGCACGTCCTCCGGCATCACCGCGAAGTGCGGACGCCTCGACCGCCGAGGTTCGCCGCTTCGGAGCCGTTCCCGCCAGAAGCGCAGCGACGGCCCGCGAGGCGCGGCGCGGTTCCGGCCGCTTCCCTCACTCACGGCTCCCCGAGGCGACGGAGCGGCCGCGCGGCTCTCGGCCGGGCGGCTCTCGCGAGAGCGGCCGACGCGGCGGGGACGTCGCCGGGGCTCGCCTGGAAAAAGCCTCGGGGGCGGAGCGGAGGCGGCGGGGCGCGAGGATCGCCCGGGCCGCTTTAACGAGGAGAAGCCGCGAGCCGCTCGGACGCGGGACCGCGCGGCGAGGGCGGCCGTCGGCGCCGCCGGGCGAGCGGTGAGTGCGCGGCTCCCGTTGACGGCCCGGCGGCCGCAGCTCCGGAGGCGCCGAGTGGCCGCGGCCGCGCCCGGCGGAAGGCTGACGCCGCAGCTGCGGAGCCCCGGGTGCTGCTGGGCGCCGGCAGACCGGGCGGCTTGTGGAGATGGAAGCTGCGGGTTGTGTCGGTGAAAGACACGGAGAGCCTCAGCAAATTCAAGTGCAAGGTCTTGCACCTCTCTACTTTGCGCTGGTGAGACCTTACCTGGAGTCCTGTGTCCAGATGTGGAGTCCTCAGTACAGGAGAGACGTAGACCCGTTGGATTGTATTGAGTGGAGGGCCATAAAAATTATCCAAGGGGTGAAGCACCTCTCCTATGAGGACAGGCTGAAAGAGCTGGGGCTGCTCAGCCTGGAGAAGAGAAGGCTCTGAGGTGATTGTGGCATTTCAGGATCTCAGTGGGAGCTACAGGAACAAAGGTGATAGACTCTTTATCAGGGTCTGTTGTGATAGGACCAGGGGAAATGGTTTCAAGCTTAAAAAGGATGGATTTAGGTTAGATATAAGGAAAAAGTTTTTTTACAGTAAGGGTGGTAAGGCAGTGGAACAGATTGCCCAGAGATGCAGTGGATGCTGTGTCCCTAGTGACTTTCAAGGTAGTGTGCTGGATCAGCCCCTGGGGAACCTGATGTAGGTGTAAATGTCCCTGTTCATTGCAGAGGAGTTGGACTAGATGACTTCTAAAGGTCTGTTCCAACCCTAGGGATTCTATGACAAAAGACACAACCCTAAGGACTTTATGATAAAAGACACTATACACACTCTCTTGGCTTTGATTTCTGTCTCTTGCCACTTACTCTTCCTTTCCTCCTGTCACTAATACAAACATCTCATTTGCTTTTCTCTATTTTGTTTCCATGTAATCTATTCTAGTGTCTTCGGATGCCTTTCTTGCACTCAGTTTCTTTGTTTCCTACACAAAGAAAACCCACCCGTGACCCTTTCTTCCCCCCACTCTTCTAACTTCTTTCCAGGCATTCCATTCCTAAACTTATTGGTATTCTGAACTCTCCTCTGATTTCATCATGGCAACAATCCATCCTCCATCCTTGACATCTCTCTAGAATTTCTCTCACTAAAGCCTTTGACTGCAGCTGAATCTCAGATCCACATCAGTATGCTTATCTTTTTCAAATTATCAGACACCTGCCTCACATTTAACCAGGCTTTTCTTACTGAATTCTTGCCCTTCCTCAGGGACTGTATCCTCTCTGATCTTCTCTCATTATTCTCCAACTTTTTTTTTCCAGTTTTGTTTTGGGGGGGGTGGGGTAGGAGCAAGACAACACCTTTAACTTCCTCTGGGTTTTGGATAAATTTTTTGTCTCTATCCACGCTGTCTGTGGATAATTTTGTCAGGAAACAAAGTCAGTTCCAAATTCTGAGACAGAGGAGCAGATTAAAACTTGGTTTTCTCTCTTTGGTGCTCTCTTCCAAACATTCAGCATTCCACTCTAGCTGTGACTAGAGGAAAACTCATTTTCTCTAGGCCACCTGGCAGCTTTGTGTCCTGTTTGTTCAGTCCTTAGTCACTGAGGTTATGGCCTGTGACTAGAGTGCTGCAGCAGTGTGACAACCAGAATAACAAATGGCCACAGAGTTGAATTAGGTAGAAATGTGTCAGTTTTGAAACGAGTGTCACAGTACCTTGAAGAACACCTACAAGAAGATTTACTGTCATTAAAAACTAAGTATTTGACTCGGGTGTTCAGCATTTGTGTGCGTGCTGCATGGCCTGAATTCAGTGCTCTACAAAATTTTCTGTTGTTTGGCATAAAAGAGGTCTGGATCCTGTATTTTGCTACCCTAGTATCTCTGGTTCTGCTGGTACATCTCTTGTGCCTGGAGCTGGCTCTCCATCTAACTGAGGCATCATCTTTAACACTTAAAAAAACAAGCTCAAGGAAAAAAGGTTTTGGTGATGTGACATGAAAATAGACAGCACAAATACAGACCTGCAGTAACAGAAGACATACGTGCTAGGTGTTGAATATAATTTGGAAACCAAGCCACAGATGAGAGGTCTTACTTGATTTGGTTTATTTTTGCTAATCAGAAAGTCAGTAGATGTAAACTACAGATGCATCATAGGGATATTCAGTCAGGTGATGCAACATGTATCTATTAATCATTGTAATTATGAAAAAAACAATTAGATACAAGCATGATAATGACTCTCTTCCTAGCTTAAAATATGTTATCACTAAATTTGAAAATGGCACACTAATAAATAGGGCTTCTAAAAGAGGTGTGTTGGTAAAACCTTGTTTTATCTACTTGTTTTTCACTGTAATATCAATATATTGAAAACATTTGCACGGGGCCAAGTAATTGTGAGAGAATAAAACAGCATATGAGGTTATAATTACTATGTTAGGTAAAACAGAGCATTATCAGTCTTCATTGTTGTTGTTTTTTTTTTCCCTTCCAATTACTTGATAGTCCAGGAAACTTTTCACAGCTGAGCCATTGTGTTTTCTTCAGAAGTTAGAAATAAGATTGGCAGATTGATGTCCGTATTCAGCCATGCAGCAAAGTACTGGAAGAACTGCCCTATTTCATCCTACTCTTCTGTGAGTTTCTATTATTTACCACATAAGAACAACTTCTTTGTAATGTCTCCCTTGTAGAAAAATGACGTGTTTATCTTCAGTGCCAGCCCTTGATTTCCAGTGCATGTTCAAAATAGTTAATGGGTAAAGGAATGCTGGCTGGTTTTATGCTAAGAAAAAAAGCCTCCACAAGTTCACAGTTAGTAAAGTACACTTTTTTTTTTTTTTTTTTTGGCCAGATGGTCTGCTGGTTTCTCAAGTCTTCTTATGTAACACGAGGGAACATTTTGTTGTTTGAATTGTTATAACTGCCTATTTTCTGTGTTCAAAGGAATAGATTCCCTTACATCTGGGGTATTTTTAACTGGATAATGTAACTCAGAGTGATAATATATAAAAACAGACTTCTGTGTTGGTTGTTTGAAAGAAAGTTGTTTATTCATTAGAAATACTAGAAATGTAATAATTTGATTTGGTAGTTAGTTTTTCATCTGAATATTAAGTTCTGAGTAGAAAAGAAAATAGCACTAAGTTTAATTGCATGCTTTGAACAAGGTTTAATAACCTATACAGTTTCTTCAATATCCCTCAGTAGTGTATGCTATTATTGTCCTTAGAACCCCTGATGTCCTTGTTTTAATGGTTCAAAGCATGTGAAAAATATTTGTCTGGAAGAATATAACAACTGGGATTTTTTACTTGTACATGATAACACACTAAATTCTATCACTTTTAATTAAATTGATTAATTATAATTTAATAATTTAACTATCTATAAAAATATATAGCCATAATTCACTGCTGCAGATCTGAATACAAAGATTGCTGGGGCAATGCTTTCAGGGCCAAAACTTCAGCTGGACTGTTGTGTCTTTTGAAGGAATTATGCAGATCCTTCCTATTTGAGGGTCTAGCTTTTGGCTGTCATCTTATGAAGTCACTGCTTTCCATGGACTTCCTGGCATTCGCCTTAATCAAGAGTTGGTGAGGGATAAAAGCCCCTGGCTGATCTCATATCTGCACTTCTTGCATAACCATTGTAGTAAGTATCATCTTTGATCTTACACTGTGAAATGGTTTAATTTATAGTGATTAAAAAGGTGCAAAAATATGTCAACCTTCACATACCTTTGGAAGATCACAGAATCATATAATGGCTTAGATTGGAAAGGACCTTACAGGCCCCCCCAGCCCCAACCCCTGCCATGTGCAGGGCTGCCCCCCACCAGCTCAGCTGCCCAGGGCCCCATCCAGCCTGGCCTCGAGCGCCTCCAGGGATGGGGCACCACAGCTTCTCTGGGCAGCTGTGCCAGCGCCTCACCAACCTCTGGGTACAGCATTTCCTCCTAACATCTAACTTAAATTGCCCCCTTTTTAATTTAAAATCATTTCCCCCTGTCCTATTACTAGCAGACTGTGTAAAAACTTGTAAGCTCCCTTCAAGTACTGGGAGGCTGCAATCAGGCCTGCCCAGAGCCTTCTCTTCTCCAAGCTACACAAGCCCAGCTCCCTCAGCCTTTCTTCACAGGAAATGTTCTCCAGCCCTCTCATCATCTCCAAGGCCACCTCTGGACCTGCTTCAGCAGCTCCACATCCTTACTGTACTGGGATGCAGTACTCCAGATGGGGCCTCACAAGGACAGAGTAGAGGGGAGCAATAGCTCAGGTTGGGTAAAACCCAGCATCCTGGCCGAGAAGCAAGGATGTGTAAGCAGTGTGCTTACATGTATTTCTGAAGCTGTAGTTTGATTTTTATGGTGTACATATGTATGGGAAGAATGGCCTGAACCTCTGATTGATCACCTGAGGCGAGCAATGAGTCAGCCCTGGGAGCACAGGTGAAGGCAATTCAGCTGTGCTGCTGGAAGGAGTGGAGCCTGGCTGCACCTCTCCTGGTCCCATTTAAGAGCTGACTACCAGTGGGGAAGGATCTTTTTCTGGAGATCCCTTCTTTGGAGTTTTACAGCAAGCCCAGGTAAGCGAAAGCACTCTTATCTATTCTTTCTTTGGTGTATGTAATAATCTGCTTAGCCAAACTCTCTTGTGTTTCGTAATTATAATGTCTGTGTATTCATTGATTATACAGTATAACTAAGGTTTTCTAGCATGTGTTCACTGCAGTTGGGAATTATCTAGGGCAGACACGAAAACCTGGCAAACTGTAGTATTGTGGAGTAAAGAGAAATCCTGCAGTAGAACAATTTGCAAGCAGAGGCATCTAAGCAGAGAACTAATTGCTTAATAGTATTTTTTTATCGTTTGTTTTCTTGAGAGCAAGAAGGCAAAATGGAAGTCAAGAAGTAAGAATGGACATCATGAAAACATCAGTAAGAATTTCTGTTCTAAAAGTAAGCTAGAGAAGGAGTCTGTAAATACTTACAATGCCACATTAATCATAAATTGTTTTTCTTGAGTTCCTATATTCAAGTTTATTTAAATAAGAGGTTGACATAATCTCTATTTATGCTTGTGTGTGCATAGCAGTATATTTGGAGATGCTCAGGTAGTAGAAAATGGTGGGCCAGTAACTCGGTCGCTCTGTTATAGCAAGAAAGGGATGTTTTAAATTCTTAATTTATTAAATATTTAATTTAATATTATTATATACATATATATATATAATATGTATATATATTAATACTTTATTTAAAAATTTAAGTAAAATTTATATATTATAGAAATAGTTGCTAGTCAAAAATGGATTTTTTTGGTTCCCAGTCCTTAACAATACATTTCTCTGGTCTTGAGTCAACAGATGGGTCGTTCATCACAAGATGAAGAAAATCCAGCAGAACTGTGTGGAGCACTGAGGGCATAGCAAAATAATGGATCGTCAGTACCAGATGGATGTATGTATTTCTTAAAATTCCCATGTTTTTATGTAGCAATATAGATGGCTCTACTTATCTTGTCCTTAGTGGACTTCAAATACTTTGATTCCAGCCTGTTGTGACTTCCTTGTCAGTACCAACTGGGGTACAAATCATCTCACTTGACATCAAACCTGTAACCGTTAGGTGTGAAGTTAAGCTGGCTGAAGATCAGATTTGGCTGCTATGGATGTTCTAAGTGCATCTACAGAGGAAGCTTAATCTTTCCCATCTCAGAGGCTGTCTTGAAAGGGTATGGATTGCTATCCTTAATCACTCTCTTTGCTGAATATATAGGGACTGTAAATACTAACTTAAGATAGTATGTCTAATTTTTGCATGGCTGATTCTAGAGAACAGAAATTCTATTTTAAGGAGGCACACAAATCCTTCCATGCGGTACTGTTCTTTCTGGGATGTGGTGTCTTATGTACTTTGAGGAAGATAACAATTTAACTGCTCTGTCCTGTACTCCTGGTGTATTTGTTTGGTGCTGGGGGTGTACTGGTCCATTGGGATCCTGGTATGAAAGGCACTCAGAGTCTGTAAGGTACCATTTGACCTGCTGTTTATTAGATCGAATGCTATAAGGACAGAATAATAAATAACTGATGTCCCTTTAGATGCTAAGAACCCCAAGTTACGCAGCACCAAAGAAGCATCTGATCCCTGCACAACACTATGCAGACCCTTTATTTGAAGGGGTACTCCCATTTGGATAATTTCCCAACATGCCAGCTTTTTGCTGTACTTGTAGACAAAGGCAGGATAACCCAAGTGGCAGAATCACTGGTACTAAATGGGAGCTGGAGTTTTTGTGAAGGAAACTTAAAACTTGATTGCAGTACTGAATCAACAGGTGAGAATGATGCCTAGAGCAGAGATCCACGGCAGTTCTAGCCGTTTGGTTATGTTCACTTGTAGCCTTTAATGTCAGGAAAGGAGTTGAGCACTGAGCTGTGTATGCTCTGTTTTGCTGAGAGTTGCAGCGTGGCTTATTGAGTCAAACTGCCATCTCTTCCTGGAAGGCAGGTTCCATTTAAGACACTTTTGTGGCTCACACTCCAGATTATGCAGATGCACGTTTCAAGGTTGTGAATGACTGGCTCTGGGTCTTCTGAAATGCTCCTTTCCTACCTATCTACTTCAACAAGTAAATAGTTTTGTGTCAAGTTAAAGATCAGAGGGCATTATTCTACCTGATCGTATTTGTGGCTTGGAGACAATCATTATGGCAGATTTCCTGCTCTGAAGAGTACTGCTATGGCATTTAGCTAAGAAACAGAAATTCTGTTTGGAAAGATAGACCTCTTCTGTTACTGAGGCTTACTGTGTGGAAGTGCTTTTTTGGGAGAGCAATTTGAAGGAAATTGTCCTGAGAGCTTGAGACATTTCTAACTGTAGCTGTTTAGATCTGTTTCCAACCACCACAGACAGAGCTGACAAGAAAGCTGCCCCAGCTCCTCTGTAGAGGTCTGATGTGACTGATGATGGGGCAAGGCCAGGGCCTCCTTCTGTTACCTGTCCTCCTGTCAAGGAAGAAGCATTGCTGCACTTGTATTTTCCAGAAGAGGTGACAGGCCTTGGCAGTGTGACATCTGCGATGCTAGCAAGGAAGTCAGGCTGGTCCTATGTAAAAGTGAGAAGAATCATCTGGATAAAAAATCATCTGGTAAATATTGCCTTCATAACCTGGGGCTCCCTTATTGCATCCGTGTGCAGAGGGACTGGGCTTTTTCTTGGTGATGGACTGACAGATTAATGAAGAAGATTCAGTGTGGATCAGATAGATAGAATTGGAGCTGAAGGTCTCAGCAGCAGTATGAGATGCCTAAACAGTGTCATCCTATGAACTCAGAAGGCTCAGGGTGCATTACAGTCATACATGAATTCATGGAGTTCAGTAAAAGACTCATGGTAGGAGTTGCATGGTCAAGGCATCTGGCTTTTGATCTGAAATATGCTGCATTTAACACACGACTCAAACTGATGGTGTGGGGCCAGAGCAATGGAAATCTGTGTCTTAATATGCAATTAAGTCATATTATGGGCCTTGCAGACAAATTTAATGTCAGATTATTATTATTTGGAAGAGAATATCAGTGTACAGCATGGCAAACGCAGATGAATGAAAGGATTTTCATTTGTAATTGGCTTAAGCTAATTTCTTTTCTATTAGGATCTCCTCTACCAAGATTTAATAGCAATCAGAGGGCTGAGGAGGCTTCCCGTGCTCTTCAGTTGCAGTAGCATGTGCAGTGTCAATTTACTGGATGTGTAGGTGAAGTCTGTGCCCTTTATCTCAAATCCCTGGGCACTGCCTGCCTTTTAACTACATTTCTGGCTTTTCATCTGATGTTCCTACCCTTGTTTACAGATTCTTGATTTTTACCTTGGTAATCCAGTTTGGCTTGAAACTTTATTCTGGACGATGAGCTTTAATCTCTTACTAAGTTAACAAGAAAGCAGGCATGGTTTTAGGTTTGCTCAAAGAAAGCTTAGCAGTGATTATGTGGGGACGTCTTAGAAGTCAAAGGTCTAGTTTCATTTGATTCTGTTTTCTGTATTGTTTACCATCTCTGTCTTAATGTTTGGTGGCATAGCTGACTTCATCTCCCCAGCGTCACCGATTCATTCGTAAGTTTGTTGCTTGGATGAACCTCAGCTGTATTCACTCCTCTCTGTGCCTTATTCTCAGATTTGGTCGTTTCCTTTTTTTTTTTTTTTTTTTTTTCCCAGGCATTTATTGAAGTGCAACCTTTTCCATGTAGTCCTCTTTTTCCTTTGGTGTCCTCCTCTTCATCCTGAGCTGATGAGATTTATTGCCACCCTGCTTCAGTCTGATCAGGCAGTCAAGAATTTTCTTGCTGTTGATGGAATTGTTAAAACTTTCCCAACTGTGCTTTTTAAGAGTTTCCAGTCTCTTGAGTTTACTGTGGCAAGATCAAGGTTCTCAGAATTCTTGTATGCCTATTCATTATGAGTAAAAACAATGTTTTTCATCTGTCAACTGAAGACATGCTCAGAGTGCTAAGTAAACGTGCTACAACAAACAGCAAGAAGGCTAAGCCTTTAAAATCCCCTTCATTTGCTGTGATTTGTGACTGCTGTCTTTCATTTTTTGAGTTTTGTAGGACTTGTATCTAACCCGCTTACCCTGTGGCATTCATTCAGATGTTGTGCAGGTCAGAGCAGAAGTCTGCATTTGTGCGTTTGAGATTTGCTGTAGTTTGAGTCTAGCTTTAATATACTGATTCACTGGATGAAGGACTGATTCAGCCTTGATGTGACTGTTAAACTGCAGTAGGTAGAGACCTTGACTACAGCTTGCCCAGCCTTGAACTTGGCCGTCATGATCACTTGGGCACTCCTCCTGGAAAGCTGCTGAGTATAAACTTAGCCTGAGAAGATGAATCTGTTAAATTATCTAACTTTTAACAGGTGGACTTGCTTGAACACAGAACTCTCTGTTATTCTATGGAAAATGCCTTTCAGAATTGAGGAAGAATGTATGAAAAGGAAAAATATGCAAAATTGGCATTTTCTTTGGCTATGGGATACTCAGAACAACTTAACAGCTACGGTTGGCATGTAAGTAATGTGAGATGAGATGAAGCTTCTTTTTGAATCTGAAGTTTTCAAAACTTCAGAGATGACGTAGATGCTATTGCAAAATAGCATAGTGGTTACAAGTGATGTGCTTTTGTACCCATATAACAAGCAGAAAAGATTGTGTATTATTTAGAATAATTCAAATAGAATTAGAAAAAATCCTTTATGTAAGCAAGAATGAATTTGGTATTCCAAGCACTGTCATTCATTATGGAAACTTGTCAGTGCTCATGTATCATAGATATCTACTTAAAATACATGCACTTAGGTACAAGACCTAATATTTGTAAAGTAATGAAGATCATTTAGTTCAGAAGAAAAAAAGAATAACCTTAATAAAATAACCCCACAATTATCAACTGTTAGGATTCTAATAGGCTTTTGTAACAAGTCTTTGTCTCAGATACTAAAAATACCTTTGGAAAAGACAGATGGGGAGCTTTCTGACTGGTTTTGTGAGAACAGTCAAAATGTGCTCTGAAAAGGCATTTCCTCCTGTATGACCTGATGCACTGATGTGTGTCCAAGCTGCAGCTCATTTCACAAGTGTTCCTGAGCTTGTTAATGGGGCATTGAGAGAGCTTTTCCTTATCTGAAGCTGCTCATTAATGATACGAAGGCTCTAAAAAATCTTAATTGGTTTCAAATACCTATATGCTGAACAAACTGAATTACGTGAATTTGATTTCTTTCTTTGGAGATAATTTGATAGGAAAATCTTCAAGTTAGCTAAAATGATCCCATTCAGCCCTGCTAGTATAGGTATTGCTATCCACATTTCTTAAATGATCACAGATTTCTGTAAATTGCATAGTTAGTCAGGATAAGACAGCTGTTAAGTTCCCCAGACTGGCTCATATTGCATTGTATACATCACTTTTTTTGAAACATTGCATATACCTCTGCTGACAGCACTTTCATATCTTCAAGATTAACCTTCTATTGAGTACAGTGATACCATGGTTTTCATACTGCTTTACCCCAGCCTATGCACATCTGATTGCTGTTGTGGGTTCTTCCTTGTATGGGTTTGATTTCACACATCTTGACAGTATTGACCTGTATTAAATTGTATAAAACCTTTTGCTTGGAGAGTAATAAATGACTTTACCCCGGAAAGAACAGAAATATTCCTTCCCTCCTTCTTTCCTCCCTCACTTACTGCTTTGGCTTATTACTGGAAATGCAAAACTCCTAGAGATCTTATTTCAAGTGTTTCAAATATTCTCTACAGTACTTGTCATTAATTTCTGTTATTGCTTTTTTGCCCACATTCTATTTATTATATGGAGCTGGCCTCAGTATGAACCTTGAGAGGTTACCATCCAGGAGCATTAAAGAGATTTAAATCCCTTAATGTTCAATGCATTAAAAACTATTTTATGATATGGCAATTAAAAATGACATGCTGTGGAGAGTAAGAGGATCCCACAGAGTATGTTACAGGTATGGCTCAGCAGAAAATGAGCAGTATGTCCAACTTCTCCCCTTGGCCTCTTCTTACCTCATAAAAACTTTCAAAACATAAAGGAAACAATACAGATCTCTACTGGGTTGAAGGATGATGTTTTGTTGCAGGATGGAAAGTTGCAAGTTATTAGAAAGAAATGACCGTTGAAAGTGGTCAATTTATGGTGCAGGAAATCTAATTTCTGGAGCTGTGTGTGCATGTATGTTCTCACTTCATCACTGTTTCCAGATGATGGGGCTACAAACTCAGGCAGTAACCATCATCAGTCATCGTTAGTCTCAAAGTTCAGATCTTCTTTCTGACTTTTTAGAGATCATTTGAGATGTTTGTAGCAATGGTCATGGCATTCTCTTTTTGGCTGCAGCTCTGACTAAATGGAATAGAATTATGGAGGAAAACGTAGAAGCTGATATTCCCTGGGCAAACCTGCATGCCAAATGTACCTTTCGCAGAAAAAGATGTAATGTTTTAGAGCTCAGGAGAGCTGTAGCCATACGCTGCAGGCATATTTGATGAGCTTGCATTCCTCTTCTGTTGAATCAAAAATCTGGGCTAAGCAGGAACTTTGTAGGGAAAAGAAGATAGAACGTGTTCCTTTCCAGGCTCGCTTGGGAAATGTCAGGTCTTTCTAAAGGCACCATTCAGCCACCGGCCTTTTTTGCCAAAAAGATAACAAGACAGCCAGCACTGCAGAACTGAGTATTCTCCATGTATTTACTCATAGCCTGAAATAGACTATGGCAGTTGTCTTTAAGATCATCAGTATACAGTTAAGAAGTGAGCAGCTGACAAAGGTAGGGGCATACCAATGAGTCTTTCCATTTTGAAAGATTTTCATGTAGACCTTAACTCTAAGTATTAAAGATTGATCACAGTCACAAATCCCATCTTTCATCCCAAACCTATTAAGCTATTGCAAATTGACCTTACCTGAGCCCTGTTCTTTTTTCTTTTTTTAACTTAACTGCTTATTATGTATTCATTTTATGTATCTCTTATTTTTGCCTTGCCTCGAGCTGGCAGTCACTTTAAGAAAGCCATCTAAAAAACTCTCTATATCTCTATTTAGTATGTAAGTAAATCTTGGTGTGAATTGTAGGGTATGTGTATCTTTGGTTCATCTCCTGTACTGCATAATGTGGCAGTATGGCTTTACTCTTTCCAAAGCAGTATGCCTTCTCAGAAAGCACTTCACTGACAGCTGAAGCTGTTCCTGTGGTTTTGAAATGTCAGGGGGATAAGAAATGCCATGTGGCAGCAGCAGCTGTGCTGGCTGCATCTCCTCTGTTGTCTGGGGGAACATCTGATAAGGTGCCCATCTTGCACCTTATCTGTGGCTCCAGTGGAATGTGTAGCAAGGCAGAAGCAAAAGACTTGAGCTTTGCAGCTGTGAAGAAAACCTACAAAATAAGACAGTTACTCACAGCTTGAGATAAAAATGACAGATGTGAATAATGAAGAAGTCTGTGTAATATCTAACCTTCTTCCTCATCTTCCTCAAAGCAGAGATTCTGAAGCAGCTTGTCTGACAGTGACATTGATCTCGTATTATCACACATCTGTAACAATGACAGCCTTTGCTTACTGCTTACAGGGAGACCTCTGGGGTAAATGCACACACAAGTGTACAAGGAGAGTTAGCAGTTGTCACTCTTCCCAAATGCACTGTGACATGGGATGTGTTCAAGGTAACAGACTTGCTGGAGGGGCAGATTTCCTTGCAGCTTTATAGGAAACCTGAGAGCTCAGTGCAGAACTCTGTGATAAAACACCCGTAGTAAAATCTATTTGAGAGGTGAATCCTCCTGGTTTCCATGAAGTTTGGGACTCCCTAATAATGAAATTAAAATTTGCACGATTGGAAATTATATGTTTGGTTCTTTTGATCCCACTGGACTTTAGTTTTAATATTTACCTTGCTGCCTATTGGGGTACTTGAGTAATTTTAATCTGCCACAATATTATGCAGCTCCTCTCTTTAACAGAGTGGGGTAGGCTGTTACCAACTTGGCTGAGGGAGCTGGCATTGTTCAATCTGCTGGAGAGGAAGCTCAGGAGAGACGTTATAGCTCTCTCTACCTACCTGAAGGGAAGTTTTAGCCAGCTGGTCTCTGCCTCTTCTCCCATGTAACTAGTGACACGACTAGAGGAAATGGCCTTGAGTTGCACCAGGGGAGCTTCAGGTTGGACTTTAGGAAATAGTACCTCTCTGAAAGAGTGGGCAGGCACTGGAATGGGCTGCCCAGGGAGGTGGTGGAGTCACTGACCCAGAAGGCATTCAGGGAACGTTCAGATGTTGTGTTGAGGGACGTGGTTTAGTGAGAAATATTGGTGATGATCTTGCAGGTCTTTTCCAACCTCGGTGATTCTATGATAGCAGGAGAAATAGTTATTGCATATCCTTTTTTTTCTATTCCACCTCACTTTGTATTTGGGCTGCTGCTTGGGATCTGCTCAGGATCACAGATTATCTTAGATACTTTTGATCTATAAAGATGAAAATAAGAATGAAGATGGGGTGGATTTTAATATTAGCTTTTGGGTGAATACCAAGGGTGTAGAAAGGGATTAGAAATATTTTGATGGAGAGAGATAAAAAAAGATCTAGTGGAGATTGTAGAGATTGAATTGTCTTTCCTTCTTCATGTATCAAATTTGTTAATAGAGAAAGTGCTCTTTAAGTTCAAGCGAAGGTGACAAATTTTAATTAAATCATGTCTACGGATTTTTTTTCTGTTCTTATAAAATCATCTAAAAATGTTGTAAAGAAGACTGCAACATTTCAGAGGAGGAGTGAGATTCAATTTCCAGTTAATTGCTTTCCTGAACATAGGTGTCCTCATGTCGGTGTGCACATGGAGCTAGGAACTTGGCTCAGTTCCCCACATGCAGGCACTGATGAAAGTTGAGGTGCTCTGGGGTGCTCCTTGTTTCCTGCTGCTGGCCCAGACGAGTCTGGGTGTCTCTGAAGCTGCCTGTCACGTTCAGCAGTCCTGTATGTGCTGAACTGCAGCACAGTTCTGTGCACTCTTAAGGCCATGCTGTTGGATAAGGTGATGAGAGCACTTGACCAGTATAGGGCAGTGCAGGAACACAGGATTCAGTATTGTCTTGAGACTTTGGAGAGGAGAAATAAGATTCAGCTACAAACAGGCCCAGAATGGGAATGGGTCTTCCATCCCAGACAGATCCTGCTGATGAACTGCTCAGCATAGAATTGTCTCCTGCTCCCCAGTGAGGAAACATCAACAAGAGCAAAGCTGAAAGCCTCATGATCAGGGACTTTGCCTGAAAGAGAGTTAAATGTGGCTCTAATTCTTAGTCTGAAAACCATATCAACAATTTATTCAATTACTGTTTATAGTAGAAGTAGCTACACAGGCTTACAATCCATACAGGCTCCAAGAATGCCTTCTATTTATGTGCATTTTTTGTTCGTTTGTTTTCCCCTTGATCTCCAGATGGGTTCTTCATTTGTTCACATGAGGAAAAAAATGATCAGGAGTAGAGAGGTGTGAATTGAGTGTGTGTATATACTTTTACATCTGTTCCTTGTGCTTCGCATGCTCTATAGGAAGTAGAGTGACCTGGATGCAAACTCCATAAGGCTGTGGGGGAAACTTAAATATATTCCTACTCCCTGGATGGCAGTTAAGTATTTGTTATCTTACAGAAGGAGGCTGTGTATGAACTGAGATGCCTGTCAATTTCTAATGACGTTTCTGTAAGTCTTGTGGTGAAAGTGGTGAAGACAGATGAAAGGCAAGTAGGTTGGTTTATTAAATGATCATTCTTCACACTGAATAGCAATTTGATGCACTCTGAATCCAAGTATTAGAGCCTCTTGTTGTTTTGTAACTTGATCACAGCACAGTAACTCCTAAGCTAATTTCTTAAAGGCTCATTTGTAGTCTCAGATGATTATCCTGCGACAGTGAAATGTTTGGGATGGAAAACAGCAGCAAATGTAGATCACTGATTTATTTTATTGCAGCCATTATGTCTACCCTTGGAGGCCTTAGAAGCAAATTCTGTTTTCCATGTATTGAAGCTAGGGTAAACCATTGCTCCAACAGTACTAAATGTAACTATCTGAAATGTTTTGTAGTGTATCAGTAGTTAAGAGTGAGCACCCTATTCAGAGTCACTGAAGTCAAAGACTTGCAGGTAGCTGTCAGAGCTGAAGACAAGTGGCTCTGTGGGCATGTTGCATAGCCACGGTCCCGCATGCATCCCTACTGGTGGACGGGCTGTCGAAGTGCCCTGTGGTTCCCTTTCAGCCTCTGCACTTTTCTTCTCAGGGAATCAGAGTAAGAGATCAAAGGCAGAGAGAAGGTGCACAGTGTTTTGCCCACCTGTATTTTCTGGAGAAGTGCCTTCAGATGTCTTGGCACAAGTTTTTCCCTAATGATTTCGTAGGGCTTTGCACGTGGCTGCAGACTAGCACTGTCTGAACACACAACATAAAGGTAATGTAGGTGCCCTGCTCACAAAGAATCAAAATTGTTTCTGACAGATTCTTGGAGATACCAGGCAAAGCATTCACAGTTGGACCAGTAATCATAGCAAGAAAAATTGTGCTCCCCCAACTGTTGAAGGGGCTCTATGGCTACACAGCACTCCTTCTCAGGAAGCAGCCTAGTTCCAAGAGATAATCTCTTGTTGTGGTCTTATGATTTTTGGTCAGTATTCCACATCATAACATCACACTGTACTGGGAGTTAAAGGGTTAGTACTGCAGTTCAGTGGCTTGCCAGCATTTCTGGTTTCCTGGTCTCAGAAGAAAAGAGTGAGCTACAACTCCCAAAAGACTTCATTGTTCCATTTCCATTCGAACAAAAAGATAAAACTGGTGGAGTCTCAAGACTGCCTCTCTTTGCTCTCTGTGCTCCTGGCTGTCTCTCCTATAGCATTAGAGTAAGGAATGCAGTTTTGTAAACTCTCTCCTGTTTTATTTGAGTTATTAACTCCAGATCCCATCGTATTCTATTATCTCACATTCCGCCACTGTATTTTTTAAATGAAGTTTTTCCCTTAGTTCACTGCTGCTGGTTTTCTTGCCTCTTCCCCCACCCTTTTGTCTTCCCAGTCCGTAGATCCCTTAGCTCCCTGTCACCAAACCTGGCCAAGCTACGACAACATCCTTCAGTGACTGGCCCTTACATGAGCCCAGGCTAACAGAAGGGGACTTATTTTCTGGAGAACATTTTTGTCCTTTTGTTTTTCTTCTAAGACTGTGCAAGCTTTGGGTAGCAATGTCATGGTAGGGAAAGGAGAACGTGTGGACTTAGCAACAGGTAGGACATACTGCCACCTGCAGAGCCTGAGTTGACTTCAGACAGAGCACAGAGGGCACCTGAAGAATGGGGGATAGGGCATAATGGATATACCTCATCTTACTAGAGGATCATTAGATGAGGTAACTGGAGGTAAAAGGTAAAGGAGTTTACACTAGACAGCAGGGATTTATCTGAGCATCAGCTTAGTAAGGGCTGTGCAGAATATCTCATCGTGCCAACCTAGCTTCTCCCCATCTCACTTTTGAGCACTGCACAGACTTTTTGACGTGCTGTACTTTCTGACGTGGTGGGACTCAGTAGTCAGGAACCAGAGGAGATAGACCATACCCTCTCAGCCCACCTGGAGGGTTTGGTTTGGAAATGTCTTGGGCTGATGCAAGCGAACAAATCAGGAAATAATTTTTGCTGCTGTATTTTCAGTTAGTGAGCAGGTGTAGCTTGTGAGCTCTCAGGGCCAAATCAGAGAGTATTCAGGAAAAGCAGCATTACCTTTAGACTGAGGGTGGAACCACTGATGTGATGAAGTTCTGAAGTGTGGTCTAAACTACTTAAAGTAAACTCCAGATTGAATGAATATAGCTTCACATGAAAAATGAAGCTGTGTAAATGCTTACAACACGACAGTCTTGAAAAATACAGGTCTCTAGGTGTTAGATTCTTATATCCTATTGGGGAAAGAAGTTGTGTGATTCCTAATGATTTCATCTGGGAGCACCCAAAGGTACAAGAAGAGTAATTTCAGAGAATTTCAATTGGAATCACAGATTCTGGAAGGGCACCTTTGGAGATGTTCTAGTCCACTGCTTGCTCAGGCAGGGTGTTGCTCGCAGACGTGTCCAATTGGGCTTGAGCATCTCCAGAAATTCCATCACCTCTCTGGGCAATCTGTTCCAGTGTTTGACTTCTCCTGGAGTAAAACGGTTGTTTTTTTGTTTTGTTTTTCCTATTTATATAGACTTTCACAGGTGTTCACTTTGTGTTCATCACTTGTTATCCTGTCACTGGGCAGAATCTGGCTTCCTCTTCTTCATTCCTTCCTATCAAGAATTTATATCATCAACAAGATCCCCCTAAGCCTCTTCTTTTCCAAGCTGAACAGTCTCAGTTCTTTCAGCTTCTCTTCATGTCACATTATCCTCTTCCTTTGTTATTTTTGTGCCCCTTCACTGCACCTGCTGCAGTAGCTTCCTGTCTCATACCAGTAAGCCCAGAGCTCCAGATGTATCGCACCAGGACTGAGTACAGGAGAAGGAATTCCTCTGCTGACCTGCTGTCAATGCCTTGCCTAATGCGACTCTGGAGGTCGCTGACCTCCTCTGCTGTGAAGGCACAGTATTGGCTTGTGGTCAGCTTTTTGTCCTGCAGAACCCAGATTCCTTTCTGTAGTGCTTCTCCTCATCCTGTCATGATGTACTGGGGAGTCATTCCTTGACAGACACAGGACTTTGCATTTCTTCTTGTTGAATATCACATGATACTTTTCAGCCTAATACTGCAGCCAATCCAGCTCCCTTTGAATGGCAGCACACTCAACTAGTGCCTCAGCAGCAATGTTGTACCATCTGCAAACTTGATGAGAGTGCACTTTGTCCAGACGTTCAGGTCATTAATGAAGATAGACAATGTTGGCCCTGATGTTGTCCCCTGGCATACTTGTGGTGGTTTCAAGATTTCTGCTATTGGTATTCCACATCATAGCATCAGGTAATGCACGGGGAGTTAAAGAGTTAAGGCTTCAGTTCCATGGACTGTTGATAGTTCCAGGTACATTTCACAGAAGAGAAAGAATGAACTGTATCTCCCAGAATACTTCACTGTTCCATTTCCATTTTCTGTTTAAAGGGAAAGAGAAAACTGGGAGTCATGAGACTTCTTTTTCTGCTTGGCTCTGCAGTGTATGCTCCCTAGCTGTCTCACCTTCAACATTAGAGTAAGGCCTTTGGTTTTGGACAATCTCTTGTTTAGTTTATTAGCTACAATTCCAATTGTATTGTGTTCTATTGCATTCTCTCACACTGTGCTCTAATATTTAGTGAATTAATTTTCTCCTTTAGCTCGTTGCTGCTGTTTTGTTTTTAGACCCATCTCAGGGTCCCTCTGTGCCATTTAGTCAAGGAACCAGGTCAAATCAGGCCAGAACTGTGACAGTGCTGTATCTGAATAACTGGGTAAAAGGCACGAGGTGCACTGAGTAGGACTTCTGCTCCACCATACGTTTTTGTTGAGTTTGTAATATAGAGCTGGTTGTATGGAAGTGGAGCTTAATTGTAACTTTCCTAAAATCAGAATGCTGTAATGTTGTAATTCCAAAGATGTTCACTATATGTTTCCCATTTACAAGTATTTATAGCTGACCTACTGTTACTGAATCCTTGCTAATTTTGTATTTACTTTTATTCTTTGAGAGACTTAACTGTGTGGTGAGAAGATGAAAAATTCATTGTACTCTGCAGAGAAGAAAGACAATTTTCTTTGTATGAATGGCAGAACAGCCCCACGGCAAGACTTGTAGGGTGAGTTAATACCTTTTTCTGGAGTAACTGAAAAAAATAGAGAAGACATGAAAGCTGCTTGCAGTTCTGAAATGGGGGATGTATGGAGAATAATTAGTATTGACCTCCAAAGGTAAATCCAGACTGAGAACAGTTGTAATGACTGCAACTGCACAATGTTGCTCAGTTAAGGAAAAATTAAATGTAACGCAGTGGAGAAGAGGAGAAAGAAATGAAGAGTTTAGTGTTCAGATCACATACACGGAGCCAAAAATTTCCATATATCACGTGTGAGATGCCTCTGCTAAGTGAAAAAGCATCATTGATTTTTACCCCTACAGACTGTAGCACCATGAATTTCTACCAAACGCTGTGAGTATGCTTGCTTCATCTCATTTTTTCCACTCTCTGTGAAGACTAGTGGGGTAAGAATCCTCCACAAGGGAAACACTGGGGCAGAAGTACTAAGAGAATCTGCTGGGAAAAGGTGAAAAGGAGTTGGGGGGTGTTGTCTGTAAGAGTGGATGTGATGATGCCCCAAATTGCAGGTGTATTTTGGATGTTGGCAGCAGTGTTTTCTTTGCGTAACTCTGCTTCATGGTATGAGTGGTGAGAGGCAGTCAGAAAGCTCACCTGGCTGTCTGCTCAACAGGGATCACACTGAACCTCTATTTCAGTAGCGAAAGAATGGTGAATATATGATGCCTGACTGTCTGCTAGCAGACACTCACATAAGTGTTTCCATGTGTTAAAGTGGGATTGTTCATGTACATGAATACATCTTTGAAGGATTCACTCTTTAGCAACGTCATCTTTTTCACTTTAGAAGATTTTAATGTGACTGTTGTACTTTCTTGAAAAGACAAATAGTTATTTTACTGTAGTATTCTTTTCTTCTACATGTTTTTAGTTAAGTTTTACATAAACTGCTTTACATATGTGATTTTTTGAGACCTTTTATGCTTCTCTTACTGTATGATTGTCAATTTCTATAATGACTTTTTAATTTGTAATACATTCTGCTGTCTTTCATGGTTTTTGTCTTTTCCTTTTGCAGAAATTGCTGACCTTCACACAATCACCATTCATCCATACTCTGTTCTCATCAAAGTTAGTATAACCACAAGCTTTAGGCTTCTTTTTCGCTTTACTCTTTCTCATCTATCATATATGAGCTGCATTTAAGCTACAGCCAACAGTACCTCCTTGCAGGTCCACGCACTGGAGATAACGGAGGTCCTTGCTGTGAAGAAAGGGGAATAGAGATGCAAGGGAATGATGGAGCTGAAAAGAAGTACAGTAAGAGACTTTGGCAAACTTTTTTCACAGGACAATGATTGATCAGTTTGCTCTCTTCTATTTATGAATCATCTGGAAGTGGGCTTTGCCACAGTGCATGCTCAATGTGTGAGTTGCTTTTGAGTTAATTACTATGACTATCAGCCTTTCTATTAATTTGTAAAGTGTAATAATCCAAATCACCTGTGTGATGTCTTTTCCTTGGTTCAGAGATTCATTAATCCCACAAATGGCTTTCAATATAAATGTGAGTACGTTGATATAACTTTCTGTTCACAAATCTATGTTCAGAGAATAGAAGTAGTCCTATCTTAATTTTTTTCGGCTTACAAACTGCCATAGAGTGAGCTTTCAAATTTACATGAAAAGAACATGAACAATGTGTTGAAGAATTTACAGACATACAGATATCCTTGTGCAATATTTGCCCACGTTTAAAGTGTTTGTATAAGTATCAAACATGAGGAAGAATCAGAAACTCATTAACAGAATTTCATGTACGTTTAATGCAAACACTATCTACTAAAGTCTCCAATTAGGAAAGCATAACATGGTTAATGTATGTGACTCAGCTGAATCCCAGTGTTAAACGTGCTGTGATTAAGTAATGGATGGCTTTTGGGAAATGAATTGATGGTCTCAGGCTTGTTCCTGCTGGACAGTTATCACTGTCATACAAATGAAATTGTTATCCTATTGCTTTACGAGCTAAGGAGAAGGATAATGAACAGGATAGATAAAGCAGCAGAACTATTCCTTGTCCTTAAAACATTTAAGTGGCATTTAATCATCTGGATGATGTGGTAGTAACTTATATTGCCACTGGTCTCTCTGAAATCTTTGTGGCAAAAAATATAACTTCCAAGGTCTCTAAATCTTTCTTATCAGTGACATCTCAGATGTAAATGTTCACGCAGGTTCCTACATCAGGTTGCTTTTTACTGTCAGAATTTTACACAGAATGTTTTCTAAAAGCTTTACTACTTACTGGGAAATGAGTCCTCACGTGGAAGGAACCCAACCCTTGAAAACCAAAATGTTGGTTATAATAAAGCAAAATAACAATATGCAGTAATGCAACATTAATTAAATAACTTTTCTCGGGGAAAAAGTTCATAAGGTACTTTTCATCAGCTCACAAATGTTCAAGAGGAGTCCATTCTGTTAAAAAGAGCTCAGATACTTCCAGTACTTAAAGCTGAAGATACATGTTATGAAGTATGAAATGTCAGGAGATGCCTTAAGGTACCGTCTACTCCATCAGTGCCTAGAAAGACAGGATCAACCACAGATGTATATCATTCTTTACCACTGTCTAACTTGTTATTGAAACTCTCAGATGACGTAGATCCTGTTTGTTGAACCAACAGTACATCTCATTGTTTAATTAGCTCTGTTTATTCTTCCTCATGTCTGCTAGGATTCTTCTGTACTTCAGTTTAAGCCATGTTTTGTCTTACTGTCAATGGATTTATGTAATCCATACGTAATATGTATGTATGATGCCATGGGCTTCTCCTGCCCTATTCCCTACAAGGCTTTCTCCTCTCTATCGTGTAAGCCAGTTGTGAAGATTCTCTTTAAATCCTAATGATTAATATTTTTCTTTTTCATCTTTATTATTTAGTCGGTCTTCAAGGAATTGAGAAAATGACAACATGGCATAGAACTGTGGCTTAAACTCTCTTCTAACAGCTGTCACTAAACCAGCCATCTGTACAGTATCTGTAAGGATTCCTAAATATTCGTTTTTCTCTGTTTTTTGTTTTAGAAAAGATGATGGCTGTACCACGAGACACAAAGGACCCGAGAAAAGATGAAACAAAGGTCACTCATCCCTGGGCCCTGCAAACAGTGCAAGGCAAAAAACTCTTACCATCCCGAAGGCCCGTTGTTGTGCACACCACTGATGAATCATCAAATATCCAGTGTGGAACCCTGCAGATACCAGTAAGGTGTGCCAATTAACAGAGTAATGATGTAGATTGCTCTTACTCATAATAGGCCATTAATTTTCTGGTAACTCATAATACAAATAAGACAGTAGCTATCCAAGCATCCCAGTCACCTCAATTTCATGTAGTAGTTTCCCTCCAATGATTTTCTTCCCAGTGGGAAACTGTCCTCATGGATTATTATAAAACCATTTTTCTTGTCTTTCATGCCCCCTCTGCTTCCACTCATTTGTACAGTCATCTTCCCAGATGCTTCTACTGAGAATGTCAGTAGGAAAAATACAGCAACAATAAAGCCAATGAGATAAAGGCTGAAGAATAAAACTAGGAGATTTGAAGTTGGACAAAGGGTTGCTTTCTTCAGTTCCTCTTTAAAAAAAGAAAGAAAGAAAGAAATATATAAAGCATTAGTGATAGGGTACCACTTTGCCACTTAATGCTTTCTCAAAAACATGCTATTGTTGCTAAGAATCGTATCGCCCCTGTGGGTTTTGGATCAGCTGTATCCTTGAGAAGTTTCCTAAAGTCCCTCTGCTCTGAAGCAGACACTCATGCCAAGAATAGGAGTGCTAGAGATGGAATACCACACGTGCTTCAGAGTTTACACACTGCGTGGTGCTACAGGCAAAGAGGCATAAAGGAGGAAATATTCAGAGCAAATGTGGAAGTTTCATGTGAGATTATCTTCTCCTCTTTTACCAGACCACCACTAGATTAATTCTGATGTCTTTTGCTGACAGGTTTACAAAATTATCTCGTTAGTTCCTGTGAGTCTACATTCTTCCACTCAGCGAACAGATAAGCAAAGACAAAAGCAAAACCAAAAATCACAGCAGGCTGGAATTCCTACACTAAGTACAGGTCAGGCAACACAGCTATATGATAAAAGGAATTCACACAACAAATCTGAACCGAACCAAACCAAAAACATCTTGGTGAAGGCTTTTAGTTAGAGGTATGTGGTTCAGCTTGTTATTGAAGTAATATATTGATCAGCATTATTGTCATATTTTTCTGGACCCCAGAGGCATTCTGCATTGCCACTAGTTGCTACTGAAATATTTCCTATTTTTCTGTAATTTTCTATGTTTCTCTAATTTTCTTTCAGAATTATGTTCCTACTAAAAAATCCAGCTTTATACAAGCACTGTTGTTAAGTACTATATATTAAAAATATATGTATGTAATATATTTAAAATTTAAAACAAAGGGTATGATTATACCCTTTTTCAAAGTGATAAAATTAACCCTTTTCATTTATAGGAATATTTGAATACTGTCTATTTATTGACTACTTACAAATCATCTTATTTCTAGATGAGCAAAACTGTTTTTGGAACGTGATGTTGCATGTGTCCTTTTTAAAAGCTAGAAACTATGCAACACTTCATAAAGTCTTACAGGTCTTACAGTCCATGCTTGCAGTATTTAGTTTTGAGGCATATGGCTTTTAAAGCTCATCTCCTTAATGTCGTTTGTGTGCCAAGTTTACAGCTTGGCTTCCAGACTGGGATTCTCTTCTTTGTTCTAACAACTGTGAATGCCTAAAGCCCTAGCAATGTGTCTGGAGAATTTGTTTTCAATAGCACAGTCAGCTGCTCATGTGGAAATTAGTGAGCTACTTTGACACTTGTGAAATACATGGATCACTTCTTAGAGCTTAAACATGGCTTTTTCTTTTTTTTCTTTTTTTTTTTTTTTGAGGAATTGAACTTGAATAAGATAAAGTGGGATAAAGATTAAAAAAGACTGTGGACAGCTTAGAAAGTAGGTGGAAGGGAAATTTTCAGGACTCTAACAACAGTGCACAAATCACATAGGAATGACAGAGAACAGAGGCTCATGGAACAAAGGCTGAATAAATTACAGAAAATATCTCATGTTATAACTGAAATAAGATGCCTGTAGGTGGGAATTCCACACCTAAGTAGGTAAGCAGAGCATGAAAGCCATGCAACTGCCTGCCTCTCTTTATCCAGGTGATGCCAGTGACTATGGAGAGCAAGTGACCATGAGATGCTACTACCTCACAGTAATCTGATTGGAAAGGGGCTTCAGGAAGTCTCTGTCCCACCGTAGGACAAGCTTTGGGGTCAGACCAAGTTGCTCAGGGCTTTGTTCATTGGAGTATCTAAAGCCATCATAGCCATATCATTTGCATAGTGATGCCAACACATGTCAGGGCAACCTGCTCCACTTTTCCAGGATAATTAAGAGGCCTTACCATGAGCAGCTCCCTTCACTAGGTGCATTCCATCAAGTTCCTTGGGCACACGTCCTATTCAAATGCATCCTAACCTGATTGTCCTCTGCTCAGGATAGGTCTTTATTTGGCTTCTGACCTTCCCTCTTTTCTCAAGGGTCAGGAATTCCTAAAGACCAGTCTTACCAGGAAAGACTGAGGTAAGAAGGGCACTGAATACCTCATTCTTTTCAGTGTTCTGCAAAGGGTTCCTTCTTCATTCAGCATTGAGCCCTTATTTTCCCTAGTTTTCATATTCCTGCCTGTGTACCTGTAGAAGTCTTTCCTGTTGCCTTTTATGTTCCTCACCAGATTCACCTCCAGATGGACTTTGGTTGGAATAATGACTCTGTGTTTGTCCTGGGTCATCTGTTGCTGCTCATCTTTGAGTTTAGTCAGGATATCTACACTTGATCTTTTGATCACCTGTGTCAGGATCATCAGTGCACTCCAGAAATCTGGATTGTTTCTGATTGTGCTGGACTACATTGTCTCTTCTGCATTTATTAGGGTGTGCAAACAAGAAATTTCTTCCAGTTATCTAATAGGCTCTAATTATGTGAGCTATCCCACTGCATTCTGATGAAGTCATAGCCCTTTCCCTGCATACAGGCCTCCATTTCATGCTTTTGTTCCCATGACGTGGGCATTAGTGTAGAGCACTTCAGCGAGTCACAGAGATGTGCTGGTTTTCCAGAAAGAGTGTGGAAGCCTTCCCCACGTGCTGAGGAGACCTTTTCAGGAGACTGAGGCAAAACAGAAAACAGATGAATAATGTCAGATATTTGTAACTTCACTAGACCACTTTTGATTCAGAAAAGTTATATTACTAGGATGTACTTGTTGTGTATTCAAATAACATTACCTCTGCTCCTTAGAGCACATTGTCCTGCAGGCAAAAAACAGCTCGTGATTTAATTATAGAATGAGAGAATTATTTGAGTTGGAAGAAACCTGCAGAGGTCATCTTGTCCAACACCCCTGCAATGATCTGGTGCTCAGTGCCCCATCCAGCCTGACTTTGAGTGTCTGCAGGGATGGGGCAGCCACCTCCTCTCTGGACAACATGTTCCAGTGACTCACTACTGTTATTGTAAAAATCTTTTTCCTTTTATGCAATCTAAATCTCTCCTTTTAGTTTAAAACTCCCCATGTCCTATCACAGCAGGTACTGCTGAAGAGTCTGTCCTCTTTCTTATAGTCCTTGTTTAGATACTGATAAGAATGGCAGTAAGTGCCATTATCAGTTTCGTCACGCTAATTATTCACCTACATAATTTAAGACGACCTGAAATGAAAGATGAGTCAGACTGAGCATTACAGACCTTTCTGTGTTCCCTTCCTGTCTCGTGTTAGCACTTTTACTCAGTGGAGCGGTGTGGAAATCAACCAAGAAAAGAATATTTTTTCTTTCCAGTATCTACAACTAAAAGATCAATCAATTTGTTTTGCATATGTATATATAGACATATATACATATTCTTGGGATATCTGTTCCCAAATTAGATGATTGTTTTTTGATGGATATGTTTGATTTTTATTTGGGTTGTTTCTTTTTTTCCCCCCTGAAAGCATCAGTTGGTGAGCTCTTCTCTGTGAATTTTCCCTTCTTGTAGCAAGCTGGGGAGAATTTTCTTGCCCTTCTCAAAACTCACTGCCCTGAAGTGTGATACCTGTGGGCTGGAGTATCATCTGGTCTGCTTGGGTTAGCATGCATTCTACTTTGCTGAGCATAAATGTTAGCATCTTTGATAAAGCAAGAAGGTGCCTGCCTGGAGGCAAGTACTGATACAAATAGGGAAAAACCTCACTCTTAGAAAACCTTTGACAGCACTGATAACCTGAAAATGGCTTTCATTGCTAGCTGAGAGGAACATAGAAAAAAACGTAGACTTGATGTTCATGGAGAATGAAAAAATCAGGTACAGTTCTTGTTCATAACACCCAAACATTCCTGAGTCTTTTTCTCTAGGAGCGACAAAATTGGTTTAGCTTATTCACATCAGCAGAAAGTTTAATTAGGGAAGTTTAATAATTTTTAATAATGTCATGGCATAGTATTATTAAACTGTATCTCATGTATTAGAGTCTTTCAGTCAAAATAAAATACAATAAACTATTTCTTTTGTAAGTCTAATGACTAGTAACAAGGTTACTGATTACCTTTCCTACACAAAGGGAGACTTGTCTCTGTGAAGAACTGATTGTCTTCAGATGCTTGTTGGCAGCAGGCAACGTAGGGTGTTCAGGTATTCAGCAAGTATTCTTGTCCAAAAAAACCTCATGGCCTTGCTATGTTCTGCCCTCAGAATGAATCTGTACCTGTTCTGCAAAGTGGAAGGCTGCACTGGAGTTCTCAAACAACTTTACACGTGCAATTTGTCAAGGGCAAAAGCCACCAATCCCCAAGAAGCTGATAAAGGAGTGGGAAGTTCATTCTATTGCTTTGTCTCTGTCTGAATTGCACCTGTTCTGTTTATATCCAAAACTGTGCTGAATCTTACAGATATTGCTGTCTTATACAGGGTATGAGGACTCTGGGGAGCCAGATTTGCTATGTTATGATCCCACAGATGGAAAAAATTCTGCCAGTTTATTTAAATAAGAGGCATAATTCACTACATCTTTATTCTAGGAAACCAAACTTTGTGTAATAGTAAGTTTTCAAAAGCACTGAAGTTGTATTTCAGCTATTTTTTTTTATGTTACCGGTTGTGTTGACTTCTTATGTATTGTTTCTTTTGATACTATTGGGAAGGAACCAGTCTTTATCTCTTGGTTGTCCTGAACTTTGAGCTGCAGGGAGCCAGGGTGGTACCTTCTTAATTTGTATGTACACATTCCAGTCCATGGGTCCATGTAACAGTCAGAACAATTACTAAAGGGAACAGAAGTGATTTCTGTCACATGGAATACAGTCTGACATTGCCGACTTAGTGTTTTTCAGAAGCATTGTCTACAGTCTTTCCTGACCAGTGACTAGGATCCCTGCCTCATTTGTAATGTTATCCTTGCTTCTCATATGCCAATACTGTGGGGATTTGGAGATGCAGAAATGTTATTTAGTCATGCACCACCAGACTAAACTCAGGTCACCACAAAGTGACCCAGCCCAGATCCATAGAGTGGTGTCTAAATTTGTCATTTAATAGCAGGTGTTTGGACGTGGTAGGAGTAATAAGGGTATCTGACAATCTGGGCAGTTTTGGTAGGGTTTCCTTCTCCAGAGAGACTTCTCCTATCTTTTGTGTCTTCTGTGGGAATGAACTCTGCATAAGACTAAATGGAGTTAGTCTGGTTCCAAAGGGGAAATAGAAAAATGTTGCCTTTTATACATAGTCTAGCTCTTAATACATGTAAAAATACAGGAAGAATTTCTAAGTATTTCAAGAATCCACGAAGGAAAAGGAAGCAATCCAAATTTATCTGCTGTCAGAATATCAGCAACTAACAGAAAGTCTCTGTGCCTACATTTTCCTACCTCTGAGTCTCTAACCTATAGAGAAGAGTAGTGATACAGCTTGAAACATCACCTGAGGAACAAGGTCTAACTGGAGATTAAACTGAGGATGTTATCAAGATGAAACTGAGCAATAGATGGGGCCCTGCACAGCCTGAGCTGGGGGGGGCAGCCCTGCCCATGGCAGGGGTTGGGGCTGGGTGGCCTCTGAGGTCTCCTGCAACTCAAACCATTCAGTGATTCTCTAATTCCAGCTCCCAGTTTCCGTCATCTCTACTATTCAGGGATTTCCAGTAGTGGAAGTGTAACAGCAGAACTTCCTCTTTCTGTTTTGTGACTATAAGCTCTTGTCACATGTGCCCAGGGTTTCCAGGCTCCCTCTCCTGCAACTGTGGGACTGGGAGACTGGATTTGGCAGGGCACGCAGCAAAACTCCTGTCTGTATGCCAGCATCGATGGGAACAAGGGATATAGCTGTTATAGCTGCATAAGGTAAACCAAGAAAAAAACAACAACAGAGCTATTTCTGTGCCAGATGAATGTCACGTTTCTTTTTTACTGCTTTATGACTTACTATCCCACTACAGTATAAAATAAATATCCCTGTGGACCTGTGAATCAGCCTTGCCCTTGTTTTAATATAGGGGTTTGTATTTATGTTTGTGAGTATAATAACTTGTCCTCGACTGAAGGAGCTCTGTGATTTTTCTTGCTCTTTGTTAAATTTATTTTTGAGAGGTACACTTGCTGCTAGTTTGATACTTACATTTTCTTTTAGCATTGTGCTGAATTCAACCTGATAGCAGTGAGAGCCCTAGGCAGAAAATACCAATTTTATGATTGTATGGTAGGTTTATTACGCCTGAGTAAAATTTCCTAATTTGCTATTGCTAGTGTCATACACTGCTACAACTGAGCAAAAGTACCTTAGATGTTCATTGTGCATTCTTATTAATAAGACTTTCTTGCCTCTGAGCCCTTGCAAATCCAAAGTTGATCAGTAGGAGATAAAAGGAAATATCAGAAAGGGATATTCTTAAGCAAGTTCTACGAGATTATAGGAATTTTTCTCACTAGGAAAACAGACCATACGTTTGGCAAATTACTAGGTTTTTTTCCCTATGTTCAAAAGTTTTTATGAAAAATAATCAAAATAAGCCTGAAGACAAACAGCAAGAAGAGTACTCTTCTTTTCCAGTGGAGATAGTTCAGCTATTGATTTTCACTTTTCAAATACTGTTAGCCATGAGAAAGCTATGGAAAAAACAGAGTCTGATGACTATGTGCAGTGATTAATGTAATTGCCTGCAGAACTAGGCCCCAGATATGTCTCCTATTTTCATCTTGTGGGCACTGTTGGTTTAGGAAAGCTATCAGATGTGTGGATTTCTCCTCCAGGTGTGTACTAGAACCACAAAATTATATAGGATGTAAAGGACCTCTGGAGGTCATTTAATCTAATGTCCTGTTCAAAATCAGGTACAGGCTAGATCTGGGTGCTGAAGGCTTAACCAGTCAAGCTCTGAGTATCTTCAAGGATGGAGGTCTCACAACCTTTATGAAAGAACCTGTTCTAGATTTTGACTACAATTTTTGTTACAAGATTTTTTTTCTAGCATCCAATCATAATTCCTCTTCTTGCAAGCAGTGTCTGTTGTCCTTTGTCTTTTTCTCTATGAATCTTCAAGAAGTGATGAGTCTTGTTCTGCTAGCCTCCCACTGGCCAGTTGAAGATACGGTCTGTCCTCCTTCCACATCCCAACACTGAACAAACACAGTTCTGTCAACCTCTCCCACGTGTTTCTGTAGACAATGGCATAAAAAATAAAAGAAAGGGATTTGGGAAATATGTGGTAGAAGGGAGAAAGGTCATTGCTGGGCTGCCCAATATTAGATCAGATATATCCTTAACATATATTAACTTGTATCCTTGACACTAAAAATGTCAATATGTGTTGAGTGCAGGTTTAATTTTTCATTTGTTAAAAGTCTGTAGGAAAGAGAAGGGCTCTTCAGCCACAGTGCAGCCCAATGGAATACAGGTTTTCATGTCTCCTGGTATGTGATCATATCTTCCAGGTTCCCACAATCACAGTGCTTTATGTATCAATGTTGCACTGCAAGCAGATAGCTATTTTGATCTTCAGGCACAAATTGGAATATTTTTACCCTACATATTTTAAAATATTCCAAACAAATGATATTTCTGAGTTATTCTCCCCACAGACATCAGTCTACATATTTAAAATCTAACCTCTTTCTTTTTTTTTTTTTCCCATTTCTCAATCTTCTAGATTCCTTTTCCCTCTATTTCATTAGAGACTACAATCTTTTCTATTTGAATAGAACTTGCAGCACAGTATTGACTCTTTCATCAAGTTAGGGAAGAAGTCAATTGGGCAGTCTTTCCTGTACTCAACAAGAACATCCCTCTGCACTGTGCTGGTCTATCGTGACATCCTGCCAGCATTGCTCCTCTCTGCTTATAGCCCTTCACTGAGTTCATTACTGCTCTAACCTGCCATTCCATGCAAAACAAACTGCAGTACATTTTACTCTTCAAATAAACTATTAACCTGTATTCTTAGAGAGGGAAACTTTTGGAGCTGTGTCCTACAATATAGATTGAGAATATCAGTAGAAATGAGCTCAAAGAAGTGTAAGGAAATATTACCAAGAAGTTAGGAATTAATGTTAAAGCATTACATGTCCTCTCCAGATTGATGCAGTGTATCCCACTTAAAATGTCAGTGCATATGCAGACGCCATCTTCAAAGAACTTCTACTATATGCATACACGTATATATAAAACTATGTTAATAAGATCAGCCATTTCTGTCTTTGCTCTGAATACTTTTGAGAAAGTGTAGGTGGTTTTCTGTAGTATGATGAATACCTTTTCAGATTAAGAGACTGTAAAAAGAGAACATTCACCAAAGAAGGGCCATCGAATGATATCCAGACAAAACAGTGAATGACTGCATTTCTTTGTGCATGGTTACTTCTTTTCCCTGTTTTTCAAGATACCTTGCTGTTTGTTTAAAAATCCCACTAGAAGAGTTTTTCTGTTAAACAGAAGAAACAGACGTACTGGATTGAACAGGAGATGCCTTAGGGTTTAGTCTTTATTGTCTTTTGAGATAAGCCTGAAAGCAACCTTACAGCCAGTGTGCTATGCCACATGGACTCACTCACGCTCAGCCACAGGCACATCAATCACACATCAGTCTTTCAGGGACATGCAGGCAAACTCCGAGCATGCCTCTGGGTCCTGCTCTGCTCACTCATTTAGAACAGGCTTTGGGATCTAAAGATGTGTAAAGCAGTTGGTATCCCATCTCTTATGCAGTTGGGGGTTAGATGCTTCAAAGGAGGATTCCTGGCTATACTAATGGTGAAGAATTTTGAAATCAATTAGAATCATAGAATCATTGAATTATTTAGGTTGAAGGAGACCTTTGGATGTCATCTAATCCAATCTGTTGCTCAGAGAGGGTCTGATTATATCAGTTTGCTCAGGGAGGTTTCTAATTGAGTGTTCAACAACTCCAAGGCTGGAGATCCCAAAAGCTGTCTGAACACGTTCCAGTGTTTGACTATCCTTATAATGAAAATATTTTCCTTATATCTAATTGGAATTTCCTGTGTTCCAAACTCTGCCCACAGCCTTTTTTCCCCCTGCTGTTCTGCACATCTATTAAGAATTTTGCTCAGCCTGGCTCCACCTGCTCTGAGTCTTCTGTTCAGGTACCAACTTGGTTGTTCCTCCTAATCTAGTGTTGTCTGCAGACTTGCTGAGAATGCATATTGTCCTGCCATTGGGGTTAATAATGAGGACATTAAACAGTATGAACTTCAGTGTCAGCCCCTGAAGGGTGCTGTAGTTTCTGGCTGCCAGTTGGACTTTGCACTGCTGATCACAACATTTTGCTATGTTGTTTTCGCAGGGACTGAACTGAGACTGACCAGCCTTTAAGTGACCTGGATCCTTACGCCTGCAATTCCTGAAGCTGGATGAAGACCTGCTGAAATGTTCTTGCCCTGAGGCTCCTGTGGTTAACAATTATTGTATTCTTTATACGTAAGAACTTACAAACCTCATAGATAGTGTATCTAGACTTCCATTAAATAAAAAATGCTGCAGATTTCTTGGCTCTAAGAGTAAACTGGGTTAGCAAATTCATGGGTCTGAAACTGTTCCTGTCGATTGTTGTTCCTGAATATGAGCCAGTACCAATTTTTAGAAGTTCTACTTCTCACTAACACATCTTTATTAGGTTCCTTCAGAATCCCTTGCAATCTTCTCTGATCTTGCCAAATGAAATAATTTTCAACCATCTGCAAAATTAATTGACTGACTCACTGTTCACATTTTTTTTTTCTCAGTGATTGTACTCATACAAAACACATGGGGTTCTATCAGACGTTGGTCCTATCATGTTCCCTGAGATGTTTTAAAAGACTATTTTTGTTTAAATTTTACAAGATTAACTTATATTGAAATAAAACTCTATGATCTGCGTTTCTCCAGTTCCTTACCTTTTCTTTTTTCCTTTCTTTTTTTTTAATAGCTGGAACAGTTGTTACCCTGCAGGTCTCCAGAGATTAACCAGAGATTGAATATTTTGATAGCTGTTAAATCCTTTCTGTCTTCAGCATCTGCAGAGCTTTGGAGAGGTACCAGCTAGTCCTAGTGAGTTGTTGTTTGCCAGTTTGTGCCAGCCTCGTTTGCTGTACTTTTCATCTTCAGTCTCTGTTCGAGGCCCATCTTCATTACTTGAAATTACTGATCCTGGATTGGTGAATGAATACTTTTGCTGTGACATGGTGGGAAGGGATTATTCAAAGAATTCTTTAAGTTTATTTGCATTTTTGTTGTCTTTTAGTTTGTGGTCGTCTTGGGCTTGGAGATAACTAATTCACTTCTGACTTCCTGCTTCTGTAATACCTAGAAAGTTTCATTGGGTTTGTTGTATCCCGTGCAGTTCTTCTCCAAATTCCTGCTTTGCTCTTCTATCTTTTTTTCTGCACACTGTCACTAATGATTTTCCCTTTCCTGTTGACTTCTCTTCTCTTGGGTCAGATTTCTTTCTTCTCAGTGAGATTAAGTGCACGTCAGTAGATTTTTAACTTTTTTTACTTATCTAGCTAACTTCCTCAGCTACTGGCTTATATTTCATATTAGTCTTTCTTACCTGTATATATATATACATAAGATTAATTGTATCATTTTTCCCACAAAGTAAAACTTCTAAGATACTTCTGTTACTGCACAAAAAAATCCAGCTTTAAATAATGTTTTGTGGAAAACCCAGCTAATCATGAAATCTTTAGCTGTCAAGAAACGTGTTGCTCAGTCCAGTAAAGCTACTTCTGTTAATTCAGGATTCCGTTAATTAAGCATTCACTTCATCAATGGAGACCACAGTGGAAATGTCAGGAGATGAGGAAGTGGGAGATTTTCCAGCAAGAAACGTTTAAAGCAGTAACCCTGAAGTCAGCTTTAACAATAACCAGAGAACAAAAATTTCATAGTGCTTGACAGTGGCCTTTAAGGTGAAGGATGAATACTGAGGCAGGAAGAAAGAAGCCACACTCGTGTAAAAACAGATTTTGGATTTATAGCTTGCTACAGGCTACTGAAGATTATGTTCTTCAGTTTCTATAAACCTTTCTGTGTGAACTTGTTCATCCAGATGGAGACTCAGTAATAGTACTGATACTGCAACCTGCAGAGTGGAGTTGTAGATTACTTTCTTAAAGATTACTTGTGAACTTTTGTTATAATTTCACAGAGATCCACATATATTCATGATTTTTAAGAGTTCAAACTTTTTATTTATAGCTAGAAGATAATACTTTCTCAGCACCAACCCTCACGTACCAGATTTATTTCTCTAGCTTTGTTATTCTTGGCAGCAACTGAAACCCACAAGAACTTCCTCTTCATAATCTGCAGCTTTCACTACCCTGCAGCAATTCTGAATACTTAACAAGTACATTTCTAAACCAGACATAGAAAGGAGGTGTATTTACGATAAAAAGAAATTGCCAAAGGAATTCTGAAACTAAACAAGCTATCACTTTCTTTCTTTCCCCAGTTCCGTCACAGTATGATGAATCACAAATCAAGTTATCTTTTATTCTCTTGGAAAAGCTTCCAACCAAATCCTTGTTTAATGTCATAGGCAGTGTTTCAGCTGGGTTTTCTCAAGAGAGTAGCTCTATTTCATGAAGTAATTAAATTCAAATTTCCTTGGTGGCCTAAAAGTCCTCAACTGGATTTCAAGCTTATAAACACAGTGGGAAGAAAATGATTCCTGAGAAATGAGAACGGAGTCAAGCTGGGGATAAATACTCTAAATAGTAATCTCAGCCACAAATCCTGTTTCAGGAGCAGAGAGAATGCAGGCAAGGTGGTGATCCAGACTGACAAGACACGAAACTGCAGTACTGGTTTATTAAGTCTAGCACAAGCATGTTAATCAAAGTCAGTGAAAGAAAAAAGGAGTTGCTGGACTGAAGTGATAAAATCAGATACAAACTCTGATTTGCTAAAACAATCTGCAAGAGGCAAAATTTCATTGTAGGGAGCACGGTCACAAAAAGGTAGAGAGTGCTGTGCTCACTTACACTGAAGCAAAAAGCTGTGTAACAGTGAGGGAGAAAATCAGTATCATATAGGAATAAACAAAAAGAGTATGTGCCAGCAGTAAGTCCTTTCATTCTGTTTGAACTCTAGGAAGCTGTGGGGACTGCACTGGGATCTGAATGCTAACTGCATTGCAACTCTTCTCAGGTTAAAGGTAAGGATCACCCCCAGACTGTCTCATTTTCCACTACATTCACATCAGTGCATATAAAAGCAGTTAAGCAAGATAAGAGCTATGCCTGAATCATAGAAACATATAATCATTAAAAGGTTGGAAAAGACCACTAAGATCATCTGGTCCAACCATTCACCTACCACCAGTTAAACTATTCTTGGATATTCTGTTTTAGGAGAGCCTCAGTCAATGTCTTGCTAGTTCATACTTGCCTTCTGCAACACTTTTTGAACAAACAGTTTAGTAATACATTCTGATGGGGGGACATAGCTCTGGTCTTTGGCACTATGTCTGACATTTTCCTTAACTTGCTAGCAATACCTTACTCCCCTCCCATATACTTACTCTACCAAGCTTTCTCCCTGCTCTGATCCAAAGGATCACTGCATTTTCTGTTGTACGTGGCCCAAATCTTGGTCTTCAGCAAAATAAATATTTCTGTGTAGATGTTCACTGTTCCAATTGGTCTTTTCCATGGAAAGGATGACTAGGTTCAATTGAAAACAGTTGTAAAGTTTTTTTCTATGCCATATTTTGTCCCATGGAAAGGATGGAATAATGCTGCTCCACTGCCACACTTGTGCTGCTTTTGAGTTGTGTCAGGGAAGATATGCTGCCACAGTGAGACCCGGTGTGAAGGGCTCTTGCCAGTGCAGTGGCTGTTTCCTGAATGCAGTCCCTGTAAAGATGGGAAACAGATCTGACTGTGAATTCTTGTTCTACTGTTTTGTAACTGCTGGAACTTTTATTATTTGATGCAGATGCTCTTACTAAAACCTCTGTCAGTTGCCATCCCTAGGGAAGTGGTGATACTTGGCTGAGAGTAGAAAAGGGAAACCTCAGTTAGAGAAAGCGAGAAGCCTGGGGCAGGGAGCAGGGGGAGCACCCACCATAGATTTTCCTGCTGGAAAAGGTTTCATGCACTTCTTTTTCTGCTCCCTCTTTGCTGAGTGGGAGGCAGAACACTTCTCCCCAGACATCCCCTGGTGCCTTCTGACGTGTCCTGTGCGGCACCTCTGAAGCACACAGCAGTCCCTGCAGATGAGAGAGCTTCCTTCCATGCTTTCCTGGGGACGTTTGAGCAGATTGCATTCTTCAGGGTGGTTACTTTTTGTTCTAATTACCAAGAACAGCTTTACAAGGTTACTCAAACAGTGGTCTATCCAGAGGAAGTTGTGTAACTTGTGACCTGATGGCACTGTGACTGACTCAGATGGGTTTTGAACGTTCAGATCTGGTGTTATTGGCTCTTGTTGTCCAATACAGTTTCTTTTCAACATGGGCAGAGTGTTGAAATATTTCTTCAGTACACTGCATCTTTAACATCACACAGGCAAACAAGAGCCTCACAGCTCCTCCCTTCAAATTCGTGACAATTATTTAAATACCACAAGAAACATCACAAGAAGGGTTGTAGTTTTCTTTTCTTTTTTTTTTTAATACATATATTTTTTCTCTGTTTACAGCCTTTAAATTTATGGCTATGGTGGGTTGACTCCAAGTGGCAGCTAAGTCCCCACTCAGTTTCTCACTCCTTACCTGCAGTACTTGGGAGAAAAAATTGGAAGAGCAAGAGTAAGAACAGGTTATGGTTCAAGACAAAGACAGTGCATGTATCCCCAGCTTTTATGGTTGAGCATGACGTCATATGATATGGAATTTTGTTCAGCTGGAGTCAGCTGTCCCTCCCAGCTTCTTTTGCAGCCACAGCATCCTCACTGGCAGGGCAGTATGGGAAGCTGAAAGTCCATGACTTGGTGTATGCACTGCTCAGCAGCAATCAAAACACTGCTGTGCTATCAACATTATTTTCACCCCAAATTCAGAACACAGAACCACCCCAACTGCTATAATAACTCTGTGCTACCTGAGACCAGGACACCTCCCAACCCTTACCTTCTCTCCAGCCTACTTTCAGTGGGGCCTGAAAGGGAAAAAAAGACAAGGCCTATATACCGTGCAAGCGCTGCTCAGCAAAAGCTGGAACACCAGTTTGTTATCACCACTCTCTTGGCCACCAATCTAAAGTAAAGCCCCAAAGAAGCTATTAGGAATTCCAGCCTAGCTGGACTCAGTTCAGTCTCTGCCCCTTTTTCCATGCCATTTACATCATGGTCAGTAATGCCCCACTATCTAATGCCTCTTTGTCAGCCACACCTCTCAACCTCACTTTCAGCACATCTACCCATTCCCTGTGTAACATCTGTAAAATGTACAGCAAATATCCACCAGGTTCATTCAGCTCTGCCTGTCCATGCCCACCCCTGGGCCTTCCCTTGCCCAAGCCCAGGCCCCCACACCATCCTGGGGCTGTGGTCCCTTTCCCAGCAAGACAACAGCAGGCTGGGCTTCGGCCCTTCACAGCCCTGCCAGGTCAGCCCTTTGCCCAGCTGAGCCCACCTGTGGCCCAAACCCACCCCAACCTGTGGGCCTGTCCCCCCCCAAGGAGACTCCACACCCAAGGTCTGCACCACTGTCCCTGACCGCCTTCCTGTGCTTGGGAACATAGGATGGGATCAGGTTGCCAGGGCCTGCCCTGAACTCCCCATGGGGACCCCCAACACTTTTGTCTTGCAGGGTGCCCCTGGCCCATCTTCCCATGCTGTGTCACTGAGTGGCAGAGAACTCTTCCATCCTTTTAAAAAAATTGTTGTTGTTTTCAGCTTTTGTTTGTTACTTACTTTCTGCATCCAAGCTGTGTTTCTTGCCCAAGCGTGAACCTTAGAGGTGAATCTTTCAAAACAACAGAACATAAAACCATACTTCACAGCAAAGTTGTGTTTGCACTTGTGAATATGTTGACAAAAAGGCCAACTTTCAAGAAAGAAAGAAATTCAAGGGAACACAAGAGGCACAGGAATAGTCTGTAGGCAGAAATATGGCCTGCCTTACGTATGAATGGGAAAATACTTCTTCTAATGTAATATGTAAATAATTATAGATGACGACCCCTAAGAAATATCTTATGAACAGTTGCTTTTTCCAACACCTTCTATTTGGTTTGGTTCAGGTTGTTTTTTATTCAGTTTTTGTGTCTCCTGGGCTGGATCTTATTGCCTTCTCTGGGCTGAACATTTGAAACCTATCATTAAAATATTCCTTCTGCTAGATCTTTGAGAGCGAGCACTCAACCTCTGCAAATCCCCATTAGTTCTGTATTTTAAGTTGCTGTGGAAGTTTGTTCTGCCGTGTCACATGCACAGTGTGCAAAGTGCAGTGTGAAGGGTCAGGCTGTGTCAGGTGGAATTCCCAGTCCGAACTGAACGGTGCTCAATTTTCCCACTGCCCAGAAGCATTTTGAGAAATGACCTTTCAGTCATGCCTTTAAGCAGGAATCTTCAGACTGTCCGACTTGATCCACCAGCCCTCACAACATGGGTATATGAAAGTTGGGGCCAGGACTTTATTCCAGACTACAGGATATTTTAGTACTGCTCATCAAAGCCCCTGGTTACTCTTACCAGTGTAGTGCACACCATGTTCTTAGAGAACATACTTCTAAACAACTTAGCTGGCCTTTCAGCATGTTCTGCTTCTCACCTGAGTTAACCATTAAAGAAGGCTGAACAAAGGACATTATCTTCCTACTGATGGCAAACAAATCCAAAGAGAATGATACGGTAGAATTGACAAAGCAGCATGAAATAGAAAGAAGGAGAGCTCTGACACTGATGACTCAAAACCAGCAAATACTCCAAATTTCAAAGCCAGCGTAATTTGAAAACTGTGATGAAATCATAGGAGTATGTTTAGCAAAAAACACTGTGATTACCTCTTTCTTGACAGTCTGCTGCTTCATGGATACTTGATGGATATTATGTGCATTCATAGCAGTACATAGTTTGAGCAAATGAGTTTCAGAGTACAAAGCTAAATGTTTTCATAATTCAGTATTTTAGGATGAACATAGTGCAGGTGTGACCTAGAAAATCAGTTCTCTAGAAACATAGTCCATTTCTTTTGTTACATTTTGGCTTATTGAAGGATACAGGTAAGATTGCATGTTACAGTTGTCACTGGAGCACGCATTTTACATAAAACGTCTATTTAAGTTTAAAAAATATTTTACTTTTTTTTTTTTTTTCAGTATTGAAAAGATATTATGCTGTTTTGTGGATTCTGGGCTATCATTTATTCACACTTTTATGTACCTCTGACTGCAATTCCTGCATATATTAATTCTCTCTTTAGCAGCTTCATCTGCAGGAAAAAAAATGGCAGCACAAGAGTTGTCCAATCTGCAGATTTTGCTCCTTGCAAATTCTGAAAAACATTTCAATACAGTTTTCCTTGTGCGACATCTAATATTGCTAAAAGCAGTGTTTTGTTCCCATTTCTAGATTATTTACTGTATGAGGGAACCATCAGTTGCACTTCCTATCTCTTGTAATTTTTGCTCCTTGATTGAAGTTGCTGTTACATGGCTTCTCCTGGAAGCTGTTGGCACTGTCTGTGGTCTCTACCAGCACCATGATTTGGAAGGTACGACATTTCTGGCTCAATGGAAAGAAAGTACATGTAGTAGATGTAGAAAGTCATGCTTCCATGTTCTGACAGCACTTGGTTACAGGACGGCAGCCCTTTGGCACTGTGCAGCTGGGTGTGATTTAGAAAGAAGTTTGCCGAGGCATCTCCAGACAGTGTGGGAAATTCAGTTCACAAAGGGCTTAGAAATGAAGGATGTATATTACTGTGCCCTTTTTCTGTTGCTGTGCTTTTTCTTGGCAGTGTGAAAGTAGGAAACAGTAACGGAAGGAACAGAAACCTGCAGATGATGTTCTTGCAAACAAAGTACGCTCATGTTACTCTTGAGATTTTCTCCTTGCAGATCGCTGAGTAGAATTCAGGTGCTTATGCATGAATGGCTAGATCTATTTTAGATGCCTTGGGACACCTGAAACATTCAGAAGCCTGCAAACATGCCATGATCCTACAGAAGATCTGTATCCTTTTGGAGAGAAAGGCCAAGAGAAAAGCTGGGGAGGCTTAATTGGTGTTAGATGTCCTGTGCTTATTTGAAAGATTCCTGTCTACACTGCGTCTCAGGTGAGTGTCCTGTGTCTGAAAGGAGAGGGCAAAGAGTAGAGAAGGGAGGTTCACATGGATGTATCGGTAGAAATGTTCTGTAGATTGTAGGTCAGTTGGCTCTTATCTTCACCATCACTGTTAGTAAGAAAACTATTTTGCATTGTATAGCACTGTATGAGTGTGCCTTTCAGTGCATGGATTGTTCTTACCGTGTTTGCTCTGAGAACTTGCCCCTTGCTCTACAGCACTGGTGACGTGAAAGAGGGGAAGGTTGAGCTCATCACAGCACCAGTTCTTTTTGTGAGAGCACTTATATAGTGTATGTTAGCCTCCAGAACTGCTGGATGTTCTTTCCCCAGGTCAGGAGGTACTGCTTAAAATGGAGATTGCTTATGTTACCTGAAAGCAAGTAAACTGTGTTACAAATACTGATGAAATGATTTAATCTTCTTCATTCATACAAATACAATTAAGCCACTTTTCTCCACTCTTCCCTCTAATCCTCACATTGACACAGAGTCAGTGGGACAGTTGTTATTCCGGGGTTTGCTATCTGATAGAACAAAAAAATAAAGGACTTATTCATTACAGAATGGTTTCTGGTCAGTGAAGCTCTGACTACCTGTTCTCTTTAGCTGTACTGTATTCTCATGTCAGGAATGAGAAAATACAAATTTGTCCATTTCATCTCTCTTTTGGGAACAAAAAAAGTTGTAGCAATTTTTGTTTGGACACGTGCTAATTTTTCTTCCTGCCCTAGGGCAGAATGGTTTGGAAATGGCTTTAACAGAGTGCTTTGGAAACTGTTCCCAGCTAATGAAAGCTATTAAGTAGCCAGATCTAGCTGAAGGAGGATGGCTTTGGTAACCTGTGCAGAGCAACATGCTGGTTTTGCTTTGCAGTATAATTAGTCTCTGGATGAGGCACCGTGCTTTTATTTTAAAAGTAAAATATATGTGTGGTTTATGAAAACCAAGCATCTGCCACAGAGACACTAAAATATGTACCCTAAAATATCTTCTGCTAATACACTGCTAAGTACATTAAAACAAATTAACAACGATCCAAACGGACATTTTAACACTGAAATTATGGTTACCTGTCACTTAACTCATGTATCTTCCTGTTAATTATACTCCTGATATACAGACCTTACTTGCTTTAAAAATATATCTTCCATGTTTCTGAATCATCTTTTCGTCTACTGACCACAAGACTTGCTTCACTCCCAGAATGAGCAGATCTCATACATTTTTCCTCTTAATTGTATAGGATTGATTCCTCTTTATCATTGCTCAGTGATGTCTACCCTAGAAAAACAGAAGACCAGTTTGTCACCTGTCAGATGCTGGCAGAATAAGAGACACTGATTGATGGAACGATGACTTCAATCTCCCCACATATGCCGAAACTGCCCTAAATATTCTTTTGGCCGTGGTATTTACAGGAAAAAATGCTGGAATGTGGCAATAAAGGAAATGAATATGAAGGGCAGACTGACTTTTCTGCTGGTGGTTTTCGCTACACAAAAACTTAACTCCCAGGCGGTGACACCTTGTACTAATGAGAAGCACCGTTATCCAGGGTCTTTCTTAACAGCACATGAAGCTTACTTGAAGTTTCAGCTTTCTCTCCCCTACTAATTGAAACTAGAAAGCACAACTAATGCATTTGATAATTAAATTGCCAAGTTACTTCATGGGAAACCGCTCACACCACTTCAGCTTGTGTTCAAATCAGCAACCGGCTGGAGAAACGTGGTGTCTTTTCATCATTCTGTTGTCAAGGGCAAGCTTGGAAAACAAACTGAAACATGCATGCTGGCTTTCTGTCACTGAATAGGCGGTAGCAAAAAGTGAATGCTGACACGGACTTAAAGATTGGAGATCTTGAAAGTGAGGGAGGCAAGTTTTCCTAAGATTTCATTAGAACTCTCTGATAAGGTAAGGCAAGGCTGCACTTACAGGCACTGGAATTGTTGAAAACAGAAATAATTTCTGTTGAGAGTCAGAGTTGTAGTTCATGGGAGGAACTACTCTTAAAATCACCTCGTCTGAATGGAGTTTGATAGCTGGATAAGGTAATGGTGTGAATTAAGTTTCTGTCTGTACATTCCCTTTTCTTTATTTGTTGATTTGTTTACTTTGCTTTTCAGGGAGGAAGAGGCAGTAGGACAAGACCAGCTGTTTTAACATCAGGCTGTGAAAAACAGCCACCAAATAATGCAATAAATTATTCCTCTTGTCCAGTGAGCAGCACTATGGAACCACCTTCAGTGAGAAAATAGAGATTCGTAAATACAGAACATTTCACCAGGATTGTATTAAGAAATCTTTGAAAATAATTTGTTTCAACTTCATTTAGAATAAAAAATGTGTGCATTTTTTATGCTGCATGTTGGTGGTAAACTTGAGACACACACAAAATGAACATACTTCTAGATGTATAATAAGCCATGGTGCAAATGAGAAATCTTTTTTAAAAGAAATAGGTTGTTTTTCACTGAGGGCATTCTGAGTCTTCATGCTGGAAAACTATGGCTCTCATTTCAGTACGATTTTAATTGCAAAGTCTCTTTCAGCAGAAAAACAATGAACTGCTGGACAGGTAGATGAAGGTACGTGATTAATGGAGTTGTTCCCTGGAAAGGGAAATATTCGGGACCATTAGAAGTCCAGCCTGTTTCTGTTTGCATATTTGGCAGCCTTAAAAAAAAGACATTAACTAGTACTGCTGTGTCAGTGGGGTTATGTCATATTGTGTGGGGACACCAGTGGTTCTTCCCTATATAATATTCTAAGGTTAAAAAGGAGAGGGAGAGAAAAAAAAAAAATCAGAATCAAAACCAAGTTGTTCATTTTTGCTGTTGTAGTGTTTCTTTTAGTGCATAAATTAAAACATAGTTTTATTTTATCTTAGCCATTTGTCAAGGAAATAAGGAAAAGTTTAAACTTGTGCTCTTGTTCTTGAAAAAGCAACAAGCAACCAGTGCATGATGTAGTAACCTTTTCATCTAAGCAGCATTTCAGTGCTTGTATATGTTTGCAGAAAATAACACTTTTTTTTCCTGGCATCTGTCTGTAACGCCATCTGCTGCTGTGCTTCAGGCAGCTTCAACTGTGTGAACTTAGCTTTCCAGACAGTTTGCCAGATGTGGAGCTGCTGAAGATGTATCCTCCTTCATCCCCTACTGAGACCTTTGATGGTGTCCAGCAGACGCAGTGCAGAATGTGCAGACCTCAGCTGTAGTGAAAGCATTTCTTGCTTCCTCAGTTCTGCTTGTGACTTCACACGTCTGAGTCAGCAGGATGCGCACTGGGGACAGATAACAGCATTCTTCCTGCCGCTCCAGGTTTGAATTAAACACACGCAAGGAGAGCTTTATTTCTCTTTGCACATGACACACAAAGGAAACAAGTTACATGAGTAAGTAACAGCGTGGTCTCCAGGAGAGACACTGGGCCACTTTTGCTTTTCCTCCATGAATTGCAACAGAGAAAACCATTAAAAACATTTCCCAGTCTTCTTGTATTACCAGTGGTGAATCTTTGCATCTCATTTTCCACCTTGTGACTGTCACTATTCTCTCTTGCTCTTTGTTTCCTATTGTGAATACCAAACTTGCATTTAGGAATTACAGAAAGAAAATCATTTCTTCTGTTAGAGTCTCTGAATAGATTGTGTAGGTGTATGTAAACTCCTTTATTTTTTAATATTTTCCTACTGTGTGTCTTCAAGTAGGCCATGGGTAGTTGCTGAAGGAAATAAACTAATAAAAGTATGTACCGAGAGATCTTCCGGTTCTTAATTTGTAATTCCAGGGAAAAAAAATCTTCTAATCTTTTTCGTTTTCCCTTTCTTTAGGTACACTTAATTTTATTTATTTACATATTTATTTTTCTGTCATGGACATTTATGGAAAATGAAATTAAAACTTCCTTGCTTAAGCATTCCCTTAAAGCAGACCTAAATTCTCTCTCCATAAGTAATTTTCTCATCAGATAATCACATTGTGATCTGCTGACTCATAGACCTGCCCCTGTGACACAGCCCTGCTCTGAGCTCTGGGTTTATTTACCAAACAGGCTGAACACACATTTCTTTCTTTCTGCTGCAGAGTTCGTATCTGATCCCATGCAGCAAGTTAACAGATATTGTGTGCACGAATAGAGAGGATTGTTTTTGTATTTTGCTATTCTGTGTCGAGGACATGCAGCTGCTGCCATCTTCAAAAGATCAAGATAACGTGTGAGCTAATAGACCTGACACGATTGCACTAAAGCAGTTTCAGGCTGAGTTTATGGAAGTAAGCTGTAGTGGCAGGTTTATGAATCAGCAGATCATAAAGTTGCAGTGAATGGAGGTTGAAAGCTTAGTATTTCTGTGCTGAGAAAATCACCCAGCGTCCAGAGGAACAGACAGACATTACAGCCATGACACCTCTGTGGATTTTGTTATGCCTGTCCTTCTCATGGACGTAGGCCCTGAGTCTTCAGAATTTGTAGACAGAAGTGCCTTTAAACAACCTGTGCGTCAGTTTTGGACTGGGCCCTAGAGAAAAAATAGCCTCCTACCACCCCCTCTCCTCAATTTTGCATGCGTGTAAGAGGCTCTCCTGTAGGCTCTTGGTCTGTGCTTAAGAAGCAATCAGAAACGTGCCAGAACATCCAGGTGCATCTCATGTAATAACTAAGTGCTGCTCCTGGGCCAGCAGTCGGACCTGTGCTTTTTCTTCATGATGCTTTTCTGCAACGTACAGCAAGGCATGTGACCTTTGTCTGTGGATAAAATGTATCATAGAATCATAGAATCACAGGATAGCCTGGGTTGAAAGGAACAATGATCACACAGTTTCAACACCCCTGCTGTGTGCAGGGCACCAAGCACTCAACCAGGCTGCCCAGAGCCACATCCAGCCTGGCCTCAAATACCTCCAGGGATGGGCATCCACAGCCTCCTTACTCTTCTCCAGTGTGAGAAATGCTGTTGCTGGGCTACCTTTGAGTTTGTTCTGTGTCCTCACGATGTTCTAGT